>NC_135234.1:640754551-643154551 GCF_051348905.1 Ranitomeya variabilis
GTGCTCCAAAATCTCCTGATAGCTAGCTGCATTGACCCTGCCCTTGATGAAACACAGTGGACCAACACCAGCAGCTGACATGGCACCCCACACCATCACTGACTGTGGGTACTTGACACTGGACTTCAGGCATTTTGGCATTTCCTTCTCCCCAGTCTTCCTCCAGACTCTGGCACCTTGATTTCCAAATGACATGCAAAATTTGCTTTCATCAGAAAAAAGTACTTGGGACCACTTAGCAACAGTCCAGTGCTGCTTCTCTGTAGCCCAGGTCAGGCGCTTCTGCCGCTGTTTATGGTTCAAAAGTGGCTTTACCTGGGGAATGCGGCACCTGTAGCCCATTTCCTGCACACACCTGTGCACGGTGGCTCTGGATGTTTCCACACCAGACTCAGTCCACTGCTTCCTCAGGTTCCCCAAGGTCTGGAATCGGTCCTTCTCCACAATCTTCCTCAGGGTCCGGCACCTCTTCTCGTTGTACAGCGTTTTCTGCCACATTGTTTCCTTCCAACAGACTTACCATTGAGGTGCCTTGATACAGCACTCTGGGAACAGCCTATTTGTTGAGAAATTTCTTTCTGGGTCTTACCCTCTTGCTTGAGGGTGTCAATGATGGCCTTCTTGACATCTGTCAGGTCGCTAGTCTTACCCATGATGGGGGTTTTGAGTAATGAACCAGGCAGGGAGTTTTTAAAAGCCTCAGGTATCTTTTGCATGTGTTTAGAGTTAATTAGTTGATTCAGAAGATTAGGGTAATAGGTCGTTTAGAGAACCTTTTCTTGATATGCTAATTTATTGGGACAGGTTTTTTGGGTTATCAGGAGTTGTAGGCCAAAATCATCAGTATTAAAACAATAAAAGACCTGACAAATTTCAGTTGGTGGATAATGAATCTATAATATATGAAAGTTTAATTGTAATCATTACATTATGGTAAATAATGAAATTTAACACTATATGCTAATTTTTTGAGAAGGACCTGTATAATCCACATGTGTTAATTCATAGTTTTGATGCCTTCAGTGTGAATGTACAATTTTCATAGTCCTGAAAATACAGAAAAATCTTTAAATGAGGAGGCGTGTCCAAACTTTTGGTCTGTACTGTGCGTATATATATATATATATATATATATATATATATATATATATATATATATATATATATATATATATATATATATATATATATATATATATATACCACCCATAAACTGGATCAGAGCTCCCCCTTCTGGCCTGGAGTGTGAACATGTATGCTTGTGATTACCTTATAAAAGGAAGCCTTCATCACTTCCAAGCGTGACATCACTTTCCCTTGAGTAAAGCAATGCCGTTGTAACAACCAGGACCCTGGGGTGTTGCGTACATATAGGTTGTTAAAGAGTTAAAGCCATGTTCACACGTTGCTTATATACTGTTTTTTTTTTTTTGTTTGTTTTCTGCAGGTGTCCACATAAAACTACACAATAACCCCCAAGTGCACGGTATGCAGCGTTCATTACAGAACGCAGCCTGCCTGCACATGGTGTCATTGGGGTGGGCGGGGTTAGTGCCCAATGCACTCCCGTCCTCCTGTCCCGGAAGAGGAGCTGCTGCCAGAGAGTCCAGAGCGATCTCTGTGCCAGCAGCTCTGTGCCTGTTTGCTGATGAGTGGTGATTTGTGTCTGCAGCTCTGTACCTTTCTGCTGATGATCTCTGCCCCTCAGCTATGTGCCCCAATATGATCTCTGTGCCCCCCTACTATATGGCCCCCTGTGATCTGTCACCCATCTATGTCCCCCCCGTGATCTCTGTCCCCTATAGCTATATATCCCCCGTGATCTCTGTGATTTCTGTGACCCCCTTCCTGAGATCTTTGTGCCACCCCCGGTGATCTGTTCCCCCTGTGATCTCTCTGCTCCCCCAGCTATGCCCCCCTGTTATTTCTGTGCCCTCCAGCTATATACCCCCTGTGATATGTGTTCCCCAGCTATGTGCACCCCCGTGATCTCTGTGGCTCCCAGCTGTGAGATCCTTGTGCCTGCCTGCTATGTACCCCCTGTGATATTTGTGCTCCTTTGTGTTCTCTGCCCCCTGTGATCTCTCCCCTCCAGCTATGTGCCCCCCCTCCCCCGGTGATCTTCATGCCACCCCCTGGTGATCTGTTTCCCCCTGGTGATCTATGAGTCCCACCTGGTGATCTATGTGCCTGCCCCCCAGTGCGGTATATCCCCCCTCCCCAGTGCTGTATATCCCCCCCCAGGGCTGTATGTGCCCCCAAGTGATGTGTATATTCCCCAGTGCTGCATTTACCCCATAAGTACTGTATATCCCCCCAGTGCTGTATATCCCCTCCAGGGCTGTATATGCCCCCAAGTCATATGTATATTTTCCAGTGCTGCATTTACCCCAGAAGTGCTGTATATCCACTGAGTACTGTATATCCCCCCAGTACTGTATATCCCGCCCCCAGTGATGTGTGACCTCACTAGTGATGTATATTCCCCCCAGGGACATATATACCCCCAGTGCTGTCTGTGCTTCCTAGTAATGTATATAGCCCCTTAGTGTTGTCTATTCCCCCTAGCCTCCTCGGTGATGAATATGTCCCAGCATCTCCTGTGATGTCTATGCCCCCCAGCCCCTCCTGTAATTTATATGACCCCAGAGTCTTCTGTGATGCCATCACATTAAGGGTGAGTTACCGTAATTAATTGTTTGACTAAATATACCGGGGTAATTTTCATGGTGATCATTTTTGTGTGGCCCCCGAATGATGGTAGAAATTTCCAAAAAGGTTCCCCACCCCTAGGTTAAAGGAATATGTCTGATGCTTTTTGTGCCCATCATGCCGCAAATACAGTTTGCAATAAAATTGAAGGTGGTTCTGGTGCTATATTCCTGTTCTTATGGTAGTTCTGGTGCTGTATTCGTATACTAATAATGGTTCTGTTGATGTATTCATGTACTGATGGTGGTTCTGGTGATATACGGTAATTATCACCAGTACATGAATACGAATCCAAAATCATAATCAGTAAATGGATAGATTACTAAAGCCATCAATAGCCTGTGAATACTGCACCAGAACCATCATCGGTAAATAAATACAACACTAGTACCATCATCATCAGTACATGAATACAGCACCAGAACTTTTGCATCCACAGCTCGATGCAGATTTCCCTCTTCTCCGGTCTTCTGCAGCACATCCCAACACAGTGCCCGAGTGTTATTACAATGCCTTTGCATAAAAAAAATCTGTCCATGCAATGCCGTAAATAAGCTTTCTATAATATATGGCCTCCACACCATTTGCCCTTATAATCTATATCTCCCACACAGTCTACCTTAATGAGCTATAGCCACCACACTGCCATTGTCAGTTATAATCGCCACACTATTAGCCCTTATGAACCACTGCCTATACCATGGCTGTCCACTCTCCACTGTTTTTCCCTTAAACTCTCTATATCTCTACACTGTCCCCCCACCATGCTAACCTCTCTTCATACTGGTATACAATGATTAGAGATACCGCGCTACAAGTGGCTAAAAGTAGACCGTGTCTGTGGTCCTGTTAAAACATATACAAGACCCTTCTGTATACGTATTACACCTGTTAATGGTCAGATCAGCCAAGCCTAAATAAAGCTAGCACAGTGTTAAACAATAGCCGATAATTAGTGGTGCTGTATCACCTACTGTATAAAGATAGTTGGACGGCTGGGCTGCTTGCTTGGAATAGGTGTCCGCTCCGTTCCAGGGCAGTTCCCGTCCTTACGGGAGATGAGTGTGCAGATATCAGCGTGAGCCGATGTCGATGGCTGCGGGTGCTGCCGGCGGAGACCGCGAGTGTTACGTGTAGTGCCAGAGACGTCCCGGCCGGAGGCGTCCCTGGATACACGTGGAAAATGGCTGACACTGCAGAGCAGTGAGTGACGTCACTGGCCTATGGAAGCCTGGTTGGGCCAATTCTCTTCATACTGTTTCCCCTTTTCACGATGTCCCCCTCTTCGCACTGTGCTTTCATACTGCCCACCCCAAACTGTACCCCCTCTTTACACTATCCCCTACACAGTATTATGGTTACAACATTTGCCCATACAGTATGATATACACAACAGGGCCTCACATAGAATGACGTACACCACAACTCCACATTCAGTATGATGTCCACCATATCCCCGTATATATTAAGATGCCCCCACACGCACTTATACACAGTATAATGTCCTCCAAAGCCCCCTATATATTATGGTCACCACACTCAAAGGTAGTCTAGAAATGCATTAAGGGCCGCGATCAGAACCTTTAACCTGCTGGTTTCAAACCCATATTGAATTCTATCTGGAGGAACTTCAGGACCTTAGGGATATCCGGACTGGATTAATTTTTTTTCCAGACTTTGTATTACCAGTTTCCTGCCTGCTTGCATAGTTATCACCTCCTGTAAAAGCCCCTTGGAGCTTAGTATCTGCCTCTCAGGATCCAGGCTGCTACTTGTAGAAAGCTGGCATCCTAATGTCAAAGGGGACCCTGAGACAGCAGGTCGTATCTGTCTGGTAGGGGAACTGGATTTTCCTGGGCCATGTGGCGTAACAACTGGAATCAACTTCTCTTGGGCCAAAGGGGGGCCACCAATATCACTGTGGCTTTAACTCCTTGTAGTGACTTTCCTTGGTCTTCCGGGACCCATGTACCCTGAAAGTACCGACTTTACACTTCTGCTCCCCAGCCTACCTGGCTGGCATTGGTGGTAATCCTGATGAAAGGGAATAGATCCCATGGCACTCCTTCCTAAAGTCTTTTCTGAGATGGCCACCATGGCAGGGAATCTTTCAGGCTTGCTGAGATCCTTATTCTTCTGTCTAGCACTGATGGATGCCTTTTCCAGGCCGACAAGACTGCTTCTTGTAGTTACCTTGAGTGAGCTTGACTCCAGCGTACGCTCAGAATACAGGATGTCATTAGGCCTAAAACACTCAAAGCGTATCTTATGGTGACTATCCTCTTCCTCTGGAAGATCTGGATCCTGGTCTCAACTTCCACCTGTTTCCATTCGGGCAGGGAAGATATTCTGCGATGTGAATCGAGGAGGACTCCTAGAAACGCCTTCTGAGTACCTGGTCTCAAATCGGACTTTTCCCAGTTGATACGCCAACCTAGAGCCTTTAGAGTATCTATCATCTGGGCAAGCTATTGTCTGAGGCGGATGGATGAGTCCGCTACCAACAGGATGTCATCCAGTTATGGAATTATGATAATTCCTTTCTTCCTCAGGAATGCTGCCACCTCTGTCATTACCTTTGTAAAGATATGTGGTGCTGAGGAAAGGCCAAATAGTAGGCACCTGAACTGGAAGTGATGGACTAACCCCTGATGCTCTAGTGCAAACCTCAGGAACTGCTGGTGGTTGAGGTGGATGGGCACATGATAGTAGGCATCCCTTACTTCTAGTGTACACATAGCTGACTCTTTCCTTATCAGGGGGATACAAGATCTTACTGTCTCCATTTTGAACCTCCTGTACCTGACCTGTTGATTTAGGGGTTTTAGATTTACGATGGTACGGTATGTGCCTGAAGGCTTTTTTTATGTTAAAAAGGGTAGAATAGTGACCCTGACCTATTTTTGTAAGAGGTATTGGACTAATTGCCTCTGATGTTTCGAGATCTCTGATATCCCCCAGAGTCTTTTTGACGTAGAAAGGGATTGCGGTTTCGTGATCTGAAACTGCTGAGGGGGATCTGGTAACCTTTTCCCTATGGTCTGCAGAATCCATCAGTTTTTTGTTATGGTGTGCCACTGTGTCACGAAACCTTTCTGGCATCAGGATTTTCTCAATGGGCAGGAAGGAAACTGGGTGGATCTACCTCTACCTCCCTTGGGGTAACTCCACCTTCCAGTCTTACCTTTCCTCTTGTAATGATGTTTATGGGATTGATATGGGACACGCAGCTTATGGAAGAACTGGTATTCTCTTTTTTTCCTCCGGGAACCCCTTTTTTTTTTTTTTTATAGTTAGAGGCAGGGCCGTATTTAGGGTTTCTGCTGCCCTAGGCACTTTTAGTGCTGCCCCCCCCCCCCCTTTGGTGAGTATGACACTATCGGCAGTGACTTTAGCAAGAATCGCTGATGTGAAAGTCGCCTTTTGCAGCAAATCCGGCAGTTTTTCTGCATGTGCCGCGTAACGGATCACTTACGGCAACACTGCGTTCGGCCTCATTCATTCCCTATGGGATTTGCGGCACTTATGATCTGGCAAATGTGGTGCCATACCTCCCAACTTTTGAAGAAGGGAAGGAGGCAAATTTTAGGCCACGCCTCTCACCACACCCATTTCACAACTAGTCACACCCATATCCACGTCCCAACCACAGCCATTTAGCACTGCTGATCACACTGTTTTATATACAATAATTATAAACGAAAAAATATGGCCACAGTGCTCCATACTGTATAATGGCCACGCATGATGCTCCATACTGTATAACGGCCACACATGATGCTCCATACTGTATAACGGCCACACATGATGCTCCATACTGTATAACGGCCACACATGATGCTCCATACTGTATAACGGCCACACATGATGCTCCATACTGTATAACGGCCACACATGTTGCTCCATACTGTACAACGGCCACACATGATGCTCCATACTGTATAACAGCCACACATGATGCTCCATATTGTATAATGGCCACACATGATGCTCAATACTGTATAATGGCCACACAGTTCTCCATGATACTGTATAATGACCCCCCCTCCTGTATGCATGGCTCACATTCCCCCCCTGTATGCATGGCTCACACTCCCCCCCTGTATGCATGGCTCATATTCACCCCCCCCATATACATGGCTCATATTCACCCCCCCCCCCCCGTATGCATGGCTCATATTCACCCCCCCCTGTATGCATGGCTCATATACACCCCCCTGTATGCATGGCTCATACACCCCCCCCTGTATGCATGGCTCATATACACCCCCCCTGTATGCATGGCTCATAAACACCCCCCCCTGTATGCATGGCTCATATTCACCCCCCCCTGTATGCATGGCTCATATTCACCCCCCCCTGTATGCATGGCTCATATTCACCCCCCCCCATATACATGGCTCATATTCACCCCCCCCCCCCGTATGCATGGCTCATATTCACCCCCCCCCCCCCGTATGCATGGCTCATATTCACCCCCCCCGTATGCATGGCTCATATACACCCCCCCTGTATGCATGGCTCATACACCCCCCCCTGTATGCATGGCTCATATACACCCCCCCTGTATGCATGGCTCATATACACCCCCCCCTGTATGCATGGCTCATATTCACCCCCCCCGTATGCATGGCTCATATTCACCGCCCCCATATACATGGCTCATATTCACCCCCCCCCCCTGTATGCATGGCTCATATACACCCCCCCCTGTATGCATGGCTCATATACACCCCCCCCTGTGTGCATGGCTCATATTCACCCCCCCCCCCCCTGTATGCATGGCTCATATTCACCCCCCCTGTATGCATGGCTCATATTCACCCCCCCTGTATGCATGGCTCATATTCACCCCCCCCCCCTGTATGCATGGCTCACATTCACCCCCCCCCCTGTATGCATGGCTCATATTCACCCCCCCCTGTATGCATGGCTCATATTCACCCCCCCCCTGTATGCATGGCTCATATTCACCCCCCCCCCTGTATGCATGGCTCATATTCACCCCCCCTGTATGCATGGCTCATATTCACCCCCCCCTGTATGCATGGCTTATATTCACCCCCCCCCCCCCCCCCGTGTGCATGGCTCATCTCCCCCTCCCTCCCTGTATGCATGGTGGCTCTGGCTTATCTCCCATCCCCCCCTGTATGTGTGGCTCATCTCCCATCCCCCCCTGTATGTGTGGCTCATCTCCCATCCCCCCCCTGTATGCATGCATGGTGGCATTGGTGGCTCTGGCTCGTCATCTCCCATCCCCCATGCGTGGCTCATCGGCAGCCTGCCCCGCCGCTCCCCATCTATCTTGTGGCTGCCGCCTGCCGGGCTCCCCGATCCTCCTCCTTCATCCTCCCCGGCTCCCCCCGTCCCTGGCTGTCATCATACTCACCTGGCTGTGTCACCTCACACCGCGCACGGCGCGCAGAAGAACGGGATCCTCCACCTCTGTGCTGTGTCCCGGCGCAGCACCCTCGTCGTCCTGTATGAGCGGTCAGGTGGTACCGCTGATTTAAGGTCATGACCTTAATCAGCGGTACCATGTGACCGCTCACACAGCGAGGGTGCAGTCACTGAGAGCAGACCAGGCGTCGCTGGAGCAGGTGAGGTGAGTATGCATCAATCATAGTGTGTATGGGCAAGGAGGCAGCGGCGGGGGGGGGGGAGGCGAGGGGGGAGGGGCTTAAGCCTTTAGGTGACCCCGGCCGGACCGGACTTTGCATTAAAAAAAAAAAAAAAAAAAAAGAGCACACACACCTGCTCAGGTGCCGCCCCGCCCTAGGCACGTGCCCTCAAGTGCCTAGTGGCAAATACGGCCCTGGTTAGAGGCCCTAAGATGTCATCTTGTACAGGACCAAAGACGTGTCAGAAAATGAAATTGTACAGAGTTTGCTCTTTAAATGGCTATTCCCTGACCATTTCTTGAACCAGATGGCCCATCGTGCGGAGTTAGATAGTACATTACTCCTAGCTGCAAATCGTACAGACCCAGCTGAGGCATCTGCCATAAACTGTGTTGCCATCTTTAACATAGGGAGTCCATGATGACTAGAGATGAGCGAACATCGTTGGCTCCCTCCTTATTTGGAAAGCTATTGAGCTTACCGAAGAAGCTGCATCGGGAACCTGGATACCTGGAGCGCTCCCGAAGATCAGCTGTTCGGCGCTACTGCATGTGTCACAGCTGTGTGACAGTCACAACACATACATGGAGAGCCTGTGTGCTGTGACTGTCACACAGCTGTGACACATGCAGCTGTGGTGCCGAACATCTGATCATTGGGAGCGCTCTAGGTATCCGGATTCCAGATGCAGCTTCTTCGGTAAGTGCTATAGCTTGCCGAATAAGGAGGGAGCCGACTATGTTCGCTTATCTCTAGTGATAAGCGAGTATACTCGTTGCTCGGGTTTTCCCAAGCACACTCGGGTGGTCTCCCGAGTATTTGTAACTGCTCGGAGATTTAGTTTTTGTTGACTCAGCTGCATGATTTACGGCTGCTAGCTAGCTTGAGTACATGTGGGGGTTGCCTGGTTGCTAGGGAATCCCCACATGTATTCAAGCTGTCTATCAGCTGTAAATCATGCAGCGGAGGCAACGAAAACTAATTCTCCGAGCATTTACAAATATTCGGAGATCACCCGAACATGCTCTGGAAAACCCAAGCAACGAGTATACTCGCTCATCACTACTCAACTGTAATGATGACCTCTCTTTGAGTGTTAGAGCTGGGTTGTCAACTCAACAAACCATATGAACATGGACCTGGCTACGGAGGTGGCGGCTTTATTAGCCTTTATGATGCTGCTGAGGATACCCAACTTCTTTTAAAGGGAACCTGTCACCCCCAAAATCGAAGGTGAGCTAAGCCCACCAGCATCAGGGGCTTATCTACATCATTCTGTAATGCTGTAGATAAGCCCCCGATGTATCCTGAAAGATGAGAAAAAGAGGTTAGATTATACTCACCCAGGGGCGGTCCCGGTCCAGTTCTGGTCCAATGGGCGTCGTGGTCTGGGGCCTCCCATCTTCTTCTGATGACGTCCTCTTCTATTCACGCTGCGGCTCTGGTGCAGGCGTACTTTGTCAGCCCTGTTGAGGGCAGAGCAAAGTACTGCAGTGTGCAGGTGCCGGGAAAGGTCAGAGAGGCCCAGCGCACTGCAGTACTTTGCTCTGCCCTCCACAGGGCAAAGTACCTGCGCCGCAGAGTGAATACAAGAAGAGGACGTCATCGTAAGAAGATGGGAGGCCCCGGACCGGACTTCGAAGCCCATCCAACCGGGACCGCCCCTGGGTGAGTATACTCTAACCTCTTTTTCCAGGACGTCCCTCCGGACAGCACCACCAGGAGGTTGTCCTTATCCTTGATAGGGACAGGAAACACAGAAGAGGTTAAATAGCCCCTCCCCCTTAGTGTTTTTCCTGTCCCTATCAGGGACAGACGCAGAGGAGCGTTGGCACGGCTTACCGTGCTGAAGATTCCAATAGCCAGTCGAGCAGGACTCCCGGAGCGGCTTCATCCCTCTCCGGAGGGCTCTGAACAAGCGGAGAACACTGACTCTGCAAGATAGAGCTGATACTGAGGGAGGTCCCTGAGCGCGGGTTGAGCTCTGTGCTCCCGTCTTCGGCGCACCCCTCTCCAGAGGGCTCTGCGCCTCTAGCTGCACCCGGTCCATGCCGGCGGTGATCGGACCTAAGTGAGCGCGCCGCGTTCCCCTGCAGGTCGTGTTTCTGTCGCGCGTCATCGGGGCGTGCCGCGTCATCGGGGAGCGCCGCGTCACCGAGCGCGCCACGTCGAGCGCGCCTCAACAACTATGCGGCCGCGCTGACTTCCGGTGGCGTTCCTGGGCAGCCCGGACCTCGTGGCTATCGACAGGGACAACCTCTGGCTGTGGTGTGCAGCCGGGGGATGGGATTCCCGCCCATGGATTAGTGGGCGTTCCAGGAACCCGCAGTCATCAGGAGAGATCACCTGCAGCTGAGCTCGGAAGGAGGACGAGTCAGATGATTTGAAGACGGGTAAGATAACCTATTTAACCTCAAGCATCTGACAGCACACTGGTCCTAGAGAGATGGAAGGTGCAAATCGTCCAGATATCCAGTCCTCAGAGCTCGCCCCTGAACATGTAAGTTATACATAAGGGGATTGCCTCACATTTCCAATCACACACAAGCTATAGGGCGTTTCCGTATCTATTTCAGGATAAGGAGGCGTCCAAGCGTCCAGCAGCAGTCCAAAAACGCAAGACGAGTAAATGCCCTCTATGCTCTAATAGACTTCCAGAAGGGCATACGAAGAAAGTGTGTGATGGCTGTATGGCAGGACTGCTTAAAGGAGAACAGACTTCCTTTCTGGATAGTATAAAAACTATGATCAGGGAGGAAGTACAGTCCACAGTATCGGCATTAATGCCAGTCGAATCCCCCCGCCCTAAGAAACCTAGGTGGGAACAGGATCTTAGTTCAGAAGAGGGTGAGCTTTCAGCTTACTCCGTATCTGACTCCATGGAGGGCAAATGCTCTTTAAATATCCTCCCAGAAGAAAGAAAGAGATATCTATTCTCTTCTGAGCACACGGACACACTACTACAGGCCGTTAGAAATACCATGAAGGTAGAAGAGGCCACAGAACCCCTTACAGTCCAAGACGAGATGTTTGGCGGGCTCAGAGCTTGCAGGAACAGAGTGTTTCCCGTGAATCACCATATTCAAGACATGATCTTGGAAGAATGGGGCGATGTAGAAAAAAAACTGGTAGTCCCAAGAGATTTTAAATACCGTCTACCTTTTGATCCAGATGAGACCAAAGTTTGGGAATCCATTCCAAAAGTGGATATACCTGTAGCCAAGGTCTCAAAAAAAGACCGCCATCCCATTTGAGGATTCCTCGGGTCTCAAAGACCCTATGGACAAAAGATCGGAAGATCTCAAAAAAGTCTGGGAAACTTCAGCCGCCATCATGAAGACAAATATTGCGGCCACCTCAGTTACCAGATCAATGTCGCTGTGGGTAGAAAAATTATAGACCCAGATTAATAATAAAACTCCCAGAGATGAAATCCTGAAGTCTTTACCACTCCTGAGGATGGCAACAGACTTTATGGCCGATGCTTCGGCAGAATCAGTGCGGTTCGCTGCTAGAAACAACGCTTTATCTAATGCAGCAAGAAGAGCTCTATGGCTCAGATCATGGTCGGGTGATACGCAGTCAAAAAACAAACTGTGTTCAATACCCTTCTTTGGCCTTCATGTCTTCGGTCCAGTATTGGACGAATTGCTTGAAAAAGCAGCAGAAAGAATACGCCGTCCTTTCGTAGGACTCGGCCCCATCCCAGACAAGACTATAGAGGGAAAGGCGGAAGATGGAGCTACCCGAAAGGGGGTAGAGGCAGGGGTACCTTTCAGGACCAGAAGTCAAGAACTAACAAACAATGACACCAACTTAGTGGGTGGAAGGCTTCAGTACTTCCTACACGGTTGGGAAAACATCACTCAAAACTCATGGATCTTAAGTTTGATAGAACGGGGTACAAAATAGAATTCAGCCAAACACCTCCCAAAAAGATTTTGTCTAACTCAAACCCAGTCATTATCGGTTCATCAGATTCTTCTAAAGGATATTCAGGAACTTATCCAAATAAAAGCCATCATTCAGGTACCCCATTCCCAGAGGTTTAAAGGACACTATTCAAGTCTGTTCTCCATAAAGAAGCCAAACGGAGAACAGCGTACGATCATAAACTTGAAACCTTTAAATCTATCAGTAGCTTATAAACAGTTCAAGATGGAATCCCTCAAATCTGTAATACCTCTGATCCAGAAAGGATCAGTAATGAGCACATTAGATCTAAAAAGTGCCTACTACCAAGGTTCCCATCTTCGCCCCACACCAACAATATCTCAGATTCGCCATAAGAGACCAAGATCAGATTCTACATTATCAGTTCATGTGCCTTCCATTCGGCCTCTCGTCTGCTCCCAGAATATTCACCAAACTCATGGCAGAGGTGATGGTCTTCTTAAGGGAAAAAAGGGATCCTCATCGTCCCTTATCTGGACGACATCCTACTCATAGCAGACTCCCCACAACAGATGGAACAGAACTTGACAACAACGATGTCACTCCTGGAAAGTCTAGGATGGCTAATAAACTTAAAGAAATCAGACCTCAAACCCGAAACAAGAAAATTATTTCTTGGAGTAATCCTAGACTCAGTTCAGGAACATACGTACCTCCCGCATCACAAGCAGGAATCATTAAAAAAAGAAATCCTAACATTACAGAAGCAAAAGCGGACATCCATAAGAAAGGCCATGCGGGTACTGGGCTTAATGACATCATGTATTTCCAGCGTTCAGTGGAGTCAATATCACTCAAGACCCCTGCAGCAAGAAATTCTCTCACTTTGGGACGGCAGGGATGTAACCCTGGACAACAAAGTGCGCTTATCCCTAGATGCAAAAAGTTCACTGTCATGGTCGGCCATAACAAAAAATCTCGAGAAAGGAAGGCCTTGGAGAACATCTCCGTGTATAAGCATCACTACGGATGCAAGCCGCAGCGGCTGGGGAGCCCACATAGAAGAGAACTACTCTCAAGGGACTTGGCCTGCATCAGTACAAAGCAGGTCTTCAAATTACAGGGAACTCAGGGCAGTCTGGGAAGCCTTAAGGACATTCCAGGAAAAATTAAAAGACCAACACATCCGTGTCTTTTCAGACAACTCAACGACAGTAGCCTTTCTACTTCACCAAGGAGGTCCAAAACATCGTCACTTACAGGACCTGTCAGATACAATATTCTCCTGGGCAGAACAGTCAAATCAATAACTGCAGTTCACCTAAAAGGCACCGAAAACCAGGTAGCCGACTTTCTAAGCAGACAGAAATTATGTCCCACAGAATGGTCCTTTATCGAGGAAATCTTCCTCCAACTAACCCAACGTTGGGGCTTCCCGGAAGTAGATCTGTCAAGATCAAGGAAGAATGCAAAAACACAAAGATTCTTTTCGCTGAACCCAGGAGACAGACCATCAGGAATAGACGCACTGGCTCAAAACTGGGACATGAAATTGGCATACGCATTTCCTCCGTTGGCTCTAATACCAAGAGTATTGAGGAAGATTCAGGAGAGCCAGACATCAGTTATCTTGATAGTCCCATACTGGCCCAAAAGGAGCTGGTTTTCTCTACTGAAGTGGATGTCCTTGGGGGATCCAATCCATCTACCAGCAGTGCCGGACCTTTTATCTCAAGGCCCCGTAGTTCATCAAAACCCGGGTCTACTACAATTAACAGCATGGATCCTGAAAAAGAGATCCTAAGATCAAAAGGCCTCTCGGAGCCAGTCATTGCCACTATCCAAAACAGTAGGAAACCTGTAACTGCTGCAATATACAGGAAAATATGGAAAAAGTTCTGCTACCAAAGTACAGCTCCTGTATCGGTCCCTCAGGGTCCAGATATTCCAAAAATTCTAGACTTTCTCCAGTCGGGTTTTGATAAAGGACTAAGGCCTAGTACATTGAAGGTACAGATCTCAGCCCTCAGTTCCTTCTATGACTTCCAGCTAGCCTCCCATCCATGGATAGTGAGGTTTGTCAAGGCCATTCAGAGACTTAGGCTTACAATTCGCAGTTCAGTGCCTCCCTGGGATCTAAACCTGGTCTTGAATGAACTCTGTAAGGAACCATATGAGCCACTAGCTCAAGCAGACTTGAGAGCTGTAACCTTTAAAGCTCTCTTCCTAGCGGCAATAACTTCAGAGCGACGTATCGTTGAGATCCAATCTTTATCCATTAAAGATCCATACTTAAAGGTCCAAGATGATTGTATCATCCTTAAACTAGACCCCGGGTTCCTTACTAAAGTAGTCTCTGACTTCCATAGAAGTCAAGAAATTGTTCTGCCTACATTCTGCCAAAACTTGAGTAATGTCAAAGAGCGTTCTCTTCACGCTTTAGATGTCAAAAGGACAATTCTACACTACTTAGAGATCACAAATGATTGGAGAATTGACTCCAACCTCTTCATCCAGATGGCCGTAAGGAATAAAGGGAAGAAAGCATCCAAAGCTACTCTAGCAAGATGGATTAAGTCTACCATCACGCAGCCTACATCTCGGCAGGAAGAACCCCTCCAGAAAGCCTCAAGGCACATTCGCTGAGGGCAATCTCAACCTCATGGGCAGAAAGCGCTGGGATTTCTATGGACCAAATATGCAAAGCTGCAACATGGTCGAGATCAAATACCTTTTGTAGGCATTATAAATTAGATGTAACAGTAAACCAACAAACTACATTTGGGAAGAAAGTCCTCCAAGCTGTAATCCCGCCCTAAAAATAGGAGTTATTTGGTATTTCTCCTGGTGGTGCTGTCAGGAGGGACGTCCTGGAAAGTAGGAATTAGTCCTACCGGTAATAGTGTTTCCAGGAGTCCATCATGACAGCACCCCTTATATACCCTCCCTTGAGTTCCTATCTGATATGTGATGTAAACATGTGTAGAGAGGAATTTCAATAAAATAGAGTTGCATCCATCCTGGTGTAGTACTTGAAAAAATCACTGAGGGGTGGAGGTGGGGAGGGGCTATTTAACCTCTTCTGTGTTTCCTGTCCCTATCAAGGATAAGAAGGACAACCTCCTGGTGGTGCTGTCATGATGGACTCCTGGAAACACTATTACCGGTAGGACTAATTCCTACTTTCTCATCTTTCAGGATACATCGGGGGCTTATCTACAGCATTACAGAATGCTGTAGATAAGCCCCTGATGCTGGTGGGCTTAGCTCACCTTCGATTTTGGCAGTGACAGGTTCCCTTTAAGTAGCCACTCTGCCTTTCTGCCCATAACATCCCAGAGGCAAGAGGAATCCTCAAAGGGAATTGGTCTTTTCCAGGACGTCCCCCTGACAGCACCCTGGAGGATGTCCTCCTCCTCCTTGCAGGGACAGGAAATACACACGAGAGGTTAAAAGGTCCCACTCCTCCCCTTCTCTTCAGTGTTTTTCCTGTCCCTGCATGGAGGGACACACGAAAGAGCAGAGCGCGACGGCTTACCGGATACCGGAGGGCTCGGGGATCGTGCGGCTGGTCCAATATCCTTCCCCCGGTCAAGTGGCCCAGGGAAGAAACTTCCCGGTGGGGAGTCCCTCTGCTCCAAAGACCAGTGAGCGGTCGGGCTCCTGGGTAAGACTGCTCCTCCCAGCTGGAGGCTCTCGGCTCAGACGCCATCTTGGGAGAAGAAGCGCCCAGAACCATGTGTTCCATACAGGAACACGGAGGGGTTGGCACGCACAAGCGCCAGCGTCACTTCTTGTGACGTCAACGTGGGATCTGGCCAGCGTTCCACAGCGTGGAACGCGGAAGTAACCAGCGGTATAGGCACCGATGAACCATGTGTTCCATACAGGAACACGGAGAGGATACAGGCGCCAGCGTCACTTCCGGCCTGTGTCTCACTATGTGGGACACAGAAGGCAGCAAATTTGATAAGGGGTATCGGCATCCACTGGTGTATAACAGGACTCAGGGTCACCAATTCTGTGTCCCTGGTTGTACGCTAGAAGTGCATCTTGCAGGATTCTTAGATGCCTGAAACGAAGGAGGATATGGAGGAAGACGCAGGGGTAAGTGCGCATAGTGCAAAATGCACCTGAATACGCACTTAGACACTCAGCCTAGTCCTGATTATCCCTATTCTTGTATCATCTAGGATAAGGATACCCCACAGACACCCCTCCCAACGGCCAAAAAGCCAGGCAAGGCCTCGGCAAAGAGTAACCGTTGCTCCGTATGTCATGTCAAACTTCCAGAGGCATACAAAAAAGCACTCTGCAGCGCCTGTATATCTAAAGTTGTTCAGGATGAACAACCAACCCTCCTACCTGAAATGAGGAGTTTAATCAGGGAGGAAGTTCAAGCCTCCTTGGCTACTATGACACAACAGCGCTCTTCCAGTCCAGGCCCCAGCCGTAAGAGTCCCAGATGGGATCCAGATCAAAGAGAGCTTGATCTATCCTCGGATGAGGAATCAGATTTTAAGGGCTCAGACCAAGAAGAGGGTGAACTTCCACTGGAGGATCAGGATCAAGGAAGAAAGTATCTTTCCAGGTCACCACCTGACGGCACCATGGAGGATGTCCTTCTTATCCATAGTGGGACAGGAAACCACAAGAGTTTAAAAGGACCCTCCCCCTTCCACCCTTCAGTGTTTTTTCCTGTCCCACTGTGGATGGGAACGACGAGAGTTCCGTCTGTCCCGTGCAGAGAGTGAGGATCGGGGGGCTCGGCCTCTCCCTTCCCACTACATGGACTCTGCGTAGCTGACACCCGAGTAATAGGGTCCCTCAGCAGCACTGGTGTAGTGCTGCTCCTGGTTGAAAGGGTTGCTTCCCCCTGGGGGGGCTCTCGACCCAGGATGAAGCCCCAGATGTACCTGCTTTGTCGCTCCTGCAAGGCGCTCCCTTCGCAAGCGGATCTGGTCAGGTTGGGCCTGCAGGCATCACAGAACGCCGACCGGGCGTGGAGCTCTGTGCGGCGAGTCACTTCCGGTTCACCGCTGCTGCGCACGTCACTTCCGGGTCGTGGCCAGCAGCATGGGGCTGCATCCTCTTCACTCCTACGTTGGGAGACGATTGGAGCTCCGGGACAGGTGGCTCAGACAGCTCAGGATTAAAAGGTATGTGTGGGGCTGTGGGGGTGCTCAGTAGGTGTCCAGCCTAAGCAGCAGCAGTAATATGGATGAGGCAAAATCCGACACACTGCAGGAGACCCAGGTGCATGTGAGTTCCCACTTGGGTGTCTGCTCCCTATAAACTCCAATAAAGGTACTGGCCATCAGCTATCCTTATGTTATTTATTTTAGGGGCTTTCCTCATCGGGGGGTAAGAAGCCCGGCAAGTATAAGAAGTGCCCCATCTGTGCCATAAAACTTAAAGACTCCTGGCAGAAATTGCTGTGCGAGTCTTGCACCAGCCGTATTGTGGGAGAAGAACAGGCTTCCCTAATGACGAGCATGAGAGCCATTGTTAGAGAAGAGGTGCAAGCTTCGATTTCTGGCTTATCGTTTCCCCACCTTGTCCAGTCTGACCCACAGGATCCTCCGAGATCTAAGAAAAGACAAAGAGAGTCAGATCTGTCATCTGAGGAAAGTTCTTTTGAATCTGCTATGGAGGAGGAAGAATTGAGTAAGGACCCTCCTCAAAAAGGGAAAAAATATTTGTTCTCATCTAATGATATAGATGAACTTCTGGGAGCGGTCAGACAGACTATGCAGATTGAGGAACCCTCAACCAATCAGTCAGTTCAGGATGAGATGTTTGGGGGGGCTACGTTCGCAAACATCGATGGTCTTTCCTGTAAATGCCCACATTCGTTCAATGATTCTAGAGGAGTGGGAGGAGGCAGAAAAAAGGATATCCATTCCTAGAGACTTCAGACTTCGTCTTCCCTTTGACCATGAGGAGGTCAAAGATTGGGAAGATGTACCTAAAATTGATATCCCACTTGCAAAGGTGTCTAAGAGAACCGCCATACCATTTGAGGACTCCTCCAACTTAAAGGAGCCAATGGACAGAAAGGCGGATGGACTCCTAAAAAAAGAATGGGAAAGCTCTGCAGTAGTAATCTGCACAAATATAGCGGCAACATCTGTGGCGCGGGCAATGCATTTGTGGGTAGATGACTTAAAAGATCAGTTGTCAGCCAGAACCGCTAGAGATTCTATTATAAAAGCTATCCCTCTTCTCAAACTGGCAACCGGTTTTCTTGCAGATGCTACTGCAGAATCGGTTAGGTTTACAGCTAGAGGCCAATCCTTATCAAATGCAGCCCGAAGGGCTATATGGTTAAAAAACTGGTCGGGGGACGTTCATTCAAAAAAATAAGTTATGTTCCATTCCCTTTTCAGGAGGCAGGGTTTTTGGCCCCATATTAGATGATATTCTGGAGAAAGCTTCTGATGAAAAGAAGGGGTTTCCAGAGGAGAAACGTAAAAAGTTCCAGCCCTTTCGCAGACCCTATTACGGTCAAAGATCAGACTATAGGGGTAAGGGAAAACAGGGGAGATGGAGCTACCAGAAAGGGGGAGAAAATAGGAACCGGAATAGGGATTCAGGTCCCTCAACCTCTAGGTCAGAGTTCTGAAGAAAATGACGCCACCAGGATAGGGGGGCGGTTGCTGGACTTCCTAGGGGAGTGGGAAGGGATTACCACAAGTCCTTGGGTCCTCCAGATTATCTCCCAGGGGTACAGGATAGAATTCGACTCCCTTCCCCCAGAAAGATATTTTGTTTCCAACTTCCATCTCTCTTCAGTCTCCCCAATGTGGTCAGACATACAGGATCTCCTCCAGATGAAGGCAATATCTCCCGTTCCTCCTCACCAGATAGGAAGAGGTCATTATTCAGGTCTCTTCTCTATAAAGAAGCCTTCGGGGGAATCCCGAACCATAATAAATCTCAAGCCCCTAAACAAATGGCTACAATACAAAAGGTTAAAAATGGAGTCTGTACGCTCCACAATTCCCCTGTTGGGAAAAGACGTGGTAATGTGTACTTTGGACTTAAAAAGTGCATATTATCACGTACCAATCTTTCCAGATCACCAAAAGTACCTGAGGTTTGCGGTATAAAAAGAAGGGATAATCTTCCATTACCAATTTCGTTGCCTTCCATTTGGTCTGGCAACAGCACCCAGAGTTTTTACAAAACTCATCGTAGAAATCGTGTCATATCTAAGAAAGCAAGACATCACCATAGTTCCCTATTTGGACGATTTCCTGTTAGTGGCAGACTCTGTGGGGCAGCTCAAGATCGATTGTCAGTTGGTGATCTCCACACTGCAGAAATTAGGCTGGGTGTTAAACTGGTCAAAATCACACCTGACACCAAAATCAAAACTACAATTTCTAGGTGTCATACTGGATTCGAAGGTCAGAAAATCGTTTCTTCCGGACAAAAAGCTGTCCGACTTAATAAAAAGAATTCGCCAGTTTTCAAGAGATCGAGTATCATTCAGGGATGCGATGAAGATCCTGGGTTTAATGACAGCCTGCATTCCATGTGTCAGCTGGAGCCAGTTTCATTCCCGTCAGTTACAGAGGGCGGTTCTCAGGTCATGGGACAGAAGACAGACTTCACTAGACAAGGAGTTCTACCTATCCCATCGGGTCAGACAATCCCTACACTGGTGGACTGTGCCAAAAAATCTCCAGTTCGGTGTCCCATGGATTCAGGCTCCAGCAGTTACGGTAACTACGGATGCAAGCCAATAAGGTTGGGGCGGTCAGGTCCTCGGAAGATACTACCAGGAACAATGGAATTCGGAAGACAGCAACAACTCCTCAAATCACAGGGAGCTGCATGCAGTATGGAAGGTTTTGTGTTCAGCCCGAATCTTATTGAAGAACAAACATCTAAAGATTCTATCGGACAACACAACGACAGTAGCCTTTCTTCGCCACCAGGGAGGTCCAAGACATCCGAAACTACAGCATCTGGTGGATCAAATCTTCGCATGGGTGGAAAAATCAGTGCTCTCAATTTCGGCAGTTCATCTAGAAGGCTTAAAGAACCAGATTGCGGATTTTCTGAGCAGAGAGAAGCTATCATCTACGGAGTGGGAACTAAACAGCAAGGTCTTCAACACATTATGTCAACGCTGGGGAACACCAACGGTGTACCTATTCGCGACCAGACGAAATGCGAAAGTCGGAACCTTTTATTCACTGAACCCTCAGGAGGATCCGGCAGAAGTATATGCTCTCTCAGTCATGGAGCAGGGGTCTGTTATATGCTTTCCCCCTCTGGCATTGATACCAAGAATCCTCAGGAAAATATGCGAGGACAGAGCTCGAGTTATTTTGGTGGTCCCTTTCTGGCCCAAGAGGAGCTGGTTCCCTCTGCTAAAGAAGCTGTCAGTAGACAATCCTTACCATCTTCCGGAAATGAAAGACTTACTTTTCCAGGGTCCAATTCTTCATCAAAACCCAGGGAATCTGCAGTTGGCAGCTTGGATCCTGAAAGGCAGATCCTGAAAGCGAAGGGCCTATCGGAAGGAGTCATTTCCATCCTGCAAGCAAGTAGGAAGCCGGTAACTTCGGCAATCTATCTAAAAATTTGGAAAAAATTCTGCAGTTTTTGTGGAGACACAACGATCGATGTTGATCACCCTGACATACCCAGAATTCTTGAATTCTTACAGCAAGGATTCAAAAAAAGGGCTTAAACCAAGTACTTTAAGGGTCCAGATAGCAGCCCTCAGCTTATTTTATGATTCTTCCCTTGCTGCCCACCCTTGGATTGCTCGGTTTTCTAAAGCAGTTCTGAGGCTGAGACCCCTAATTAGGAAGACTATCCCACCTTGGGACCTTAACCTAGTCCTTAATGAATTATGCAAGGAACCGTTTGATATAGCAAAGGATATAGACATTGCTAAACTTTCCCTCAAAACAGATTTTTTAGTAGCCATTACATCGGCCAAAAGACTGGGGGAACTTCAGGCCCTGTCCACCCAGAATCCCTATCTTCAGGTATTTGAAGATATTCTCTTACGCCGAGCTTGGGAAGCGTCTGCAGCCATGATTCAACTAATATTGCGGCTACTTCAGTGGCCACGTCCATGTTCTTATGGATGGGGCAATTAGAGGAACATTTAGTTAATAAGACCCCAAGAGCAGAAATAATTTCATCTCTCCCTATTATAAGATCTGCCACGGCCTTCCTAGCTGATACTTCGGCCGAATCAGTAAGATTCGCAGCCAGGAACAGCTCCCTGACTAATGCAACTCGTAGAGCTATTTGGCTTAAATCCTGGTCGGGAGATAATGCCTCAAAAAACAAGTTATGTGCCATTCCCTTTTCAGGGTCTAGGGTGTTTGGACAGGCGTTAGATGACATATTAGAATTTGCGTCTGATAATAAAAAAGGTTTCCCTGAAGATAAACCCCCAAAATTTCAGCCCTTTCGGAAAAGGCCGCCCCCTCGCAAACCTGACTATAGAGAGCAATGGAGATCCAACAGAGGAACGTATAGGAGTTCCTATACTCAAAGCAGAAGGGGAAAAAATCCCCTTTTTGGATCAAGCTCGAGGTCTAGAAGACAATGACGCCATAGGTATAGGCAGCAGACTCAGGTTTTTTGTGAACAATTTGAAGCACCATACAAAAAACAAATAAGTCTTAAACTTAATATCAGAGGGGTACAGAATAGAACTCATATCTGCCCCACCTCAAAGGTATACCACGCCGACCACCGTAACAGCCAGTTCCTCAATGTTCGCGGACCTTCAGGAGCTTGTCAATTCCAAGGTCATAATTCGAGTCCCCTCATCAGAGATAGGCAGAGGTCACTACTCATCCCTATTCTCAATCCCAAAACTGTCGGGGGAAACGCGCACGATCATAAACTTAAAGCCATTAAATGTATGGGTCAAATACAAAAGGTTCAGGATGGAGTCTATAAGATCAACCATCCACCTCATAGACAAAAATTCGGTAATGTGCACTCTTGACCTGAAGAGTGCCTATTATCAGGTTCCAATCCATCCATCCTCTCAGGAACTTCTAAGGTTCTCGGTAAGTCTACCGGACCAAACCTGCCACCTCCAGTTTCAATGCCTCCCATTTGGCTTAGCATCTGCTCCCAGAATATTTACAAAACTGGTCGCAGAGGTAGTGGCCTACCTGAGAAGCCAGGGAGTTACAATAATACCTTATTTGGACGATTTTCTCCTAGTGGCCCGATCACCAGAAACCCTACTCTTGTACAGGGATCGAGCTATTACGGTGATGGGTGGTGAATCGAAAAAAGTCGCATTTAAAACCCGAAACCCGGAAAGTATTCCTTGGGGTGCTTCTGGACTCCACCCGCAGACAATCCTTTCTACCAAGAGAAAACAGGAGTCAGTAAAGAAGATGATCAAGAAGTTTGTGAAACATCGATTTACTATAAGATCAGCCATGAAGATTTTAGGAATCATGACATCATGTATCACCTGTGTCCGGTGGGCTCAGGCCCATTCAAGACTATTACAGAGTCAGGTTCTCTCAGAATAGGATCGCAGCCAGATGTCTCTAGACAGGCCAATGAGACTATCATCAGGAGTAAGAAGATCTTTACGGTGGTGGACCCAATACAGCAACCTGAAGACAGGTGTCCCATGGATCCCGTCCCCTTGTGTGGTAATCACGACGGATGCCAGTCAGTGGGGATGGGGAGCACACATACACGGAAATTTTTTTCAGGGCAGGTGGCCCAAAGACATCAGCCACAAATCATCAAATTTCAGAGAGCTTTATGCGGTCTGGGAGGCTCTGAAAAGAAACCGTTCAAGGTTATAGGACAAACATGTGAAGATTTTAATGGACAACATGACGGCAGTATCATTCCTAAAACACCAGGGAGGTCCCAAACACAGAGCGCTACAAGATCTAGCGAAAGATTTTTCTGGGCAGAAAATACGGTCCTTTCAATTACAGCGGTGCACTTTGAGGGGTCTCAAAATATCCTGGCCGACTACTTGAGCAGAAGAAAAGTCTGTCCAACAGAATGGGAACTAAACCAAGATATTTTCCAACTATTGTGCCACCTTTGGGGAACTCCCAAAATAGACTTGTTTGCCACAAGGAAAAATTCAAAGGTGCCCAGATTCTATTCTCTAAATCCTTCAGACATGCCAGAAGCAGTCGTCGCATTAAGTCAGACATGGAACGAACCACTTTCCTATGCCTTTCCCCCATTGGCACTGATTCCGATGGTACTCAGAAAAATCCAGGAAGACAGAGCAAGAGTTCTGATGATTGTTCCGTTCTGGCCGAAAAGGAGTTGGCTCCCATTGCTGGGATCCATGGCTACAGAGAATCCAATTGAGCTTCCTCTGTGGAAGGACATCGTTTATCAAGGTCCTGTCTTACATCAAAGTCCAGAAAAATTACACCTATCAGCATGGATCCTGAAAGGGACATTTTGAAAGCTTGGGGCTTATCAGAAGAAGTCATTTCAACCATTCAAGCTAGCAGGAAAACTGTAACCTCGGCAATCTACTACAAGATCTGGAAAAAATTCTGTATGGAGGGTGGCAGGTCGCCCGTAGTAGCAGGGATCACGGATGTTCTCAGAGTCCTGGATTTTCTTCAATCAGGGTTCAACATGGGTCTTAAACCTAGTACCCTTAAGGTACAGATTTCGGCTCTCAGCACCTTTTTGGATTACCCTTTGGCCTCTCACCCGTGGGTAGTTAGATTTGTCAAAGCCATCCAGAGATTGCGTCCCACTATTAGGCAATTAACCCCTCCTTGGGACTTAAACTTGGTCTTCAGGGCTCTTTGTAAAGAACCTTATGCCCTTCATGAAAACATGCCTATTTCAGTCCGTACATGGAAGACAGCTTTCCTAGTGGCCATTACAACAGCTAAAAGGGTGGGGGAGATCCAGGCTCTATCTATTAGGGACCCTTACCTACAAATTCGTGATGACCACATAATTTTAAAACTAGACCCGTCTTTTATCCCCAAGATAGCATCAGTACAAAATCGGAATCAAGAGCCAATTCTACCCTCCTTTTGCGAAAATGCATCAAATGCAAAGGAGTAGTCCTTGCATTACCTGGATGTTAGACGGGTGGTAATCGATTATCTAGAGGCCACTAGTACCTGGAGAAAAGACCCTAACCTGTTTAATCTATGGGGGGGGGGGGGGAGGGTGGAAATAGAGGCAAAAAAGCTTCCAAAACATCTATAGCTAGATGGATCACAACATTAATCGCTAAGGCCTATACATCAGAAGGGGTAGACTGCCCAGTAGGGATAAAAGCGCATTCAACTAGAGCCATTTCAGCATCATGGGCTGAACGAGCAGGGGCATCCTTAGAACAGATATGCAAGGCCGCAACCTGGGCCAGGGTAAATACATTCTGTAAGCATTATAAACTTGACGTGATAGCAGGTCAGCAGACGTCATTTGGGAGAAAAGTTCTCCAAGCGGTAGTCCAACCCTAAAGGAGGTTTTCTTTGGTATTCTCCAGGGTGCTGTCAGGGGAACATCCTGGAAAATGGGTATTAGACCTACCGGTAATTCGGTTTCCAGGAGTCCATCCTGACAGCACCGTTACTTTCCCTCCCTATGTATACTGTTTCATATGCTGTAATATGATTTGGTTAAATAAAAAGTTTTGTTAAGTTGCATCTATCCATGGTGTGGTACTTGTCAAAACACTGAAGAGAAGGGGAGGAGTGGGACCTTTTAACCTCTCGTGTGTATTTCCTGTCTCTGCAAGGAGGACGTCGTCCTCCAGGGTGCTGTCAGGATGGACTCCTGGAAACTGAATTACCGGTAGGTCTAATACCCATTTTTTGCTACTTTGGCAATAGGGATATCAACTTTTGGGATTTCCTCCCAAATTTGTACCTCCTCTGGGTCAAATGGAAGCTGGAACTTGAAATCTTTAGGGATAACCAGACATTTCTCTGTCCTCTCACTCTTCCAGGATCATTACTCTTATATTTTGGTTGACTGGGAACACTCTATTCCTCGGTCTTCTCAGACCTCCAAACATCTTGCCCTGTATTGTATATGGCACCTGAGTCTCCTCTACGATCATGGTTGCCCGTACTGCTCAACAGGTCATCTGTATTTTCGGACGAGAAGAAATATTTCTTGCTCTCCTTTGAGGGTATTTGGGGGGCTTCAGCATCCATTTCCTCTTCCGAACCGTATGAATAGGCATATACCTCTTCGGAAGACTCCTCCATCTCCCACCTCGCCTTTTTATGACGGGAAGTGCTTTGGGCTGGTTTAGCCGGTACGAGACTAGCGACCATACTTTGGACCTCATCCCTAATCATGGACCTCATATCTGCTAACAGGGCAGATTGTTCATCCTTAAGAAATTTTGCAAAACATTCTGAACAAAGCTGTTTTCTATAGGTCTCTGACAGCTTTGTATTGCACGCCAGACATTTCTCAGGCCGTTTGTGGGAAGAAGATCCTGATCTTAAGGAAGCCCCTCTGTCCTAGTTAACAGATAGGAGAATTGCATGCTATTACCTGTGGGATATAGAGAAAAAAACCTGGTCGTATGGGGGTAACTTACACTGGCCAGGGACTGTTCTGCATAGCATTTGTCAGTGTCCCATGCTGGAAGGGACACTGCGCCGGTCCAATCGGCGGTACACCTCGAAACCGGAAATTACATTCTTGCTGGAACGCATGTGCGTCGTCAGAAAGGAAGTCCCCGCCTGAAGCGAATTCCATCACTGGAATGCACGCCCATACACGTGACCTGGAAGTCTTGGCCGGCTTCTGCAGCATGACGCCGAGAGACCTCTGCAGAGTGAAACGGCAGAAGTTGGGTGCTCGGTTCTGCTCCATCGACTGGCTGAGGGACCCCCACCCAGTAAAATATCAGCCTAGAGCCTCTTGACAGTGGGGATAGGAAGAGCTCAAGGCCCCTCCCATCCCTGAACTCCCAGGTAAGCTTCTTTCTTCCTGTCCTCCTTCCTTTCCATGCTCTGTTCTGCTAGGGACAGGAAAAACACTTTGTGAGATAGAGGAGGAAGGGGGCTTTTAACCTCTCGTGTTTCCTGTCCCTAGAGGATGAGTAGGACTACCTCCTGACATGCTGTCATGAGGGACATCATGGGAAAAATACATTTTTCTCACAAAAATGTTGCTTTAGTCAACATTTTTGTTTTCACAAGGGTAATGGACCAGTTAGTTGTGCTATTTCTCCTGGGAACACATACACCATATGTGGTGGAAAACTACTGTTTGGTCGCATGGCAGGGCTCGGAAGGGAAGGAGCGCCAATTGAATTCCGGAACGCAATTTTGCCAGAATAGACTGCAGATGCTATGTCACATTTAAATAAACTCTGAAATACCAAAACCGCAAAAAACAACAACAACCAAGTGATTCCATTTTGGAAACTACGAGGAATTAATCTAAGCATGTAGTGAGCATTTTTAACCCTCAATCAATTCATAGAATTGAATAACATGCGTCAATGAAGAACTACCACTTTATTTTTCTAAAATGTTGTTTGGCCCCAAGTCAAAAAGGATAATGGGTAGTGATGAGCGAATATACTTGATACTCGAGATTTCCCGAGCACGCTCGGGTGTCCTCCAAGTATTTGTAAGTACTCGGAGATTTAGTTTTCATCGCCGCAGCTGAATGATTTACATCTGTTAGCCAGCTTGATTACATGTGGGGATTCCCTAGCAACCAGGCAACCCCCACATGTACTTATGCTGGCTAACAGATGTAAATCAGCTGCGGCGCTGAAAACTAAATCTCTGAGTACTTACAAATAATCAGAGGACACCCGAGCGTGCTCGGGAAATCTCGAGTACCGAGTATATTCGCTCATCACTAATGGGAGAAAAAAACGGTACAATTTCTTCTGCAATTTCTTCTGAGTTCACCAATGTGGTCAAGAACTACTGTTGAGGCACAGTGCAAAGCTTAGAAGGGAATAAGCGCCATATTGGAGTTCAGATTTTGCTGGACTGGTTTAAAGGGAATCTGTCACCCCAAAAATCATATATGAGCTAAGGCCACCTGCATCAGGGGCTTATCTACAGCATTCTGTATTGTTGTAGATAAGCCCCCGATGTAACCTGAAAGGTAAGAAGTACAGGTTATATTATACTGACCAAGGGGCGGTCCCACTGCGGTCTGGGTCCAGCGCCTCCCATCTTCATACGATGACGTCCTCTTCTTGTCTTCCTTCCACGGCTCCGGCGCAGGTGTTCTGTCTGCCCTGTTGAGGGCAGAGGAAAGTACTGTAGTGTGCAGGCGCCAGAGCCACGGCAGGAAGAAGAGGACATCATTGTATGAAGATGGGAGGCGCTGGACCCGGACCGCGACGCCCATCGGACCGGACCGCAGCGGGACCGCCCCTGGGTGAGTAATATAACCTGTTTTTCTTACCTTTCAGGTTACATCGGGGACTTATCTACAGCATTACATAATGCTGTAGATAAGCCCCTGATGCCGGTGGCCTTAGCTCATATACAATTTTTGGGGTGACAGATTCCCATTAAGGGTGCCATATCACAGTGGCAGAGCCTTTCAGGTGGCAGAACAACAGAAACTCTCCCCCAAAAAATGATTCCATTTTACAAACTACACTCTTCAATGAATTCATCTAGAGGTGCAGTGATCATATTGGCACATGTGCCTCACAAAATTTTATACCATTTGGCAGTGAAGAAATAATTGTGTTAGCCCCAAGTTTTTATTTTTTCTAAACTATCGTATATATTCGAGTATAAGCCGAGAATTTCAGCCCATTTTTTTTACGCTGAAATTGCCCCTCTCGGCTTATACTAAAGTCATTCCCAGGGGTCGGCAGGGGAGGGGGGAGCAGCAGCTGTGTAATAATACCTGCTCCTGGCGCAGTCCCTGGTCCCCCCAGCGCCGCAGCTTCTTCCTGTAGTGAGCGGTCACATGGTACCGCTCATTACAGTAATGAATATGGACTCCACTCCCATAGGGGTGGAGCCGCATATTCATTACTGTAATGAGCGATACCATGTGACCGCTCACTACAGGAAGAAGCTGCAGCGCTGGGGGAACCAGGGACCGCACCAGGAGCAGGTGAGTATAATGCAGTGCGCGATATTCACCTGTTCCTCCGCTGCGTCTTCCCCGTCCTTTGCACTGACGCTCTGGTCCGAGGGCGCGGTGACGCGATTAGTGTGCGCCCTCTGCCTGATCATCAGTGCAGAGGATGGAAGACACAGCGGCGCCCGGCGGCGGTGGAACGAGGAGCAGGTGAATATAGCAAGTGCTGGGGGCCTGAGAGGTGAGTATGATTTTTTTTTTTTTTAATCGCAGCAACAGCATATGGGGCAAATGACTGTATGGAGCATCTTATGGGGCCATAAGCAACGTTTGTGGAGCATTATATGGGGCAAATATCTTTATAGAGAATCTTATGGGGCCATAATCAGCATTTGTGCAGCATTATATGGGGCAAATGTCTGTATGGAGCATCTTATGGGGCCATAATCAACGTTTGTGGAGCTTTATATGGGGCAAATATCTTTATGGTGCATCTTATGGGGCCATAATCAGCATTTGTGCAGCATTATGTGGGGCAAATGTCTGTATGGAGCATCTTATGGGGCCATAATCCGCATTTGTGCAGCATTAAATGGGACATATTTTAATATGGAGCATCTTATGGAGCCCATCATAAACTGTATGGAGCATTATATGGGGCGTGTTTTGTATGGAGCATCTTATGGGGCCCATCATAAACTTTATGGAGCATTATATGGGGCTCCTGATTCAATATGGATATTCAAAAACACAACCTGCTGATGTCTCAATTTTACTTTTATTGGTATCCATTTGTATTTTTGACATTTACCTGGAGCTGCTGCATTTCCCACTCTAGGCTTATACTCGAGTCATTAAGTTTTCACAGTTTTTTTGTGGCAAAATTAGGGGTCTCGGCTTATACTTGGGTCGGCTTATACTCAAGTATATACGGTAATAGGAAAAAATGGACTTCAGTTTGTTGTGCAATTTCTCATGATTGCACCAAAAGCCTGCATGTAATCGGGGAGCTACTTTTCAAGCACAGTGCAAAACTTAGAAGGGAAGGAGCGTCATATTATAGTGCTGATTTTACTGTTATGGTTTGCTGGTGCCATGATCCGCTGGAAGAGCCCCTGATGTGCCAGAACCACCCCCCATAAGTGACCCCATTTTACAAACTACACTCCTCAATGAATTCATCTAAGGATGCAGTGATCATATTGATACCATTGGTGGGCCACAGAATTTTCTACCATAGGGCAGTGAAGAAAAAGTGGTTACATTTTGACAGAAAAATTGTTTTAGCCCCAAATTTTATATTTCACACTTGGAGATGGATAAAAATGGCACCAAAGTGTGTCAATTTCTGGTGAATGAGTCAAAACTTTGTATGTTGCTGTATAGAACTGCTTAGTTGAATGGTGAGACTTGGGAGCAAAAGAGCACTATTTGACTCTTAGAGAACAAATAGTCGTAGAATAGTTTGTGGACTCCATATACAGAGCTTGTAAGTGTCAGAAGAGCAGAATCCCCCCCCTCAAATGACCCCAATTTTGAAGTTACCCCAATCATGTTCGTTGCCACATACATTATATAGCGCTGATACCCACTGATGATCGCACCGGAGCTGGGGGTGAGCCCGCGCGATCATCACGTCGTACATGTATGGCGGTTTGCGGGAACAAACCTTCTGTGGTGCCGTACATGTAAGGCGAATGTCGTGAAGGGGTTAAACTGGGAAAAATTAAAAATTCCAAGTACACAGCCTAAGATAGGATAGACGTGCGATATATTACACCTTTCTGTATAATGCGGAATATAAATCATACATATTTAATGCGACCACAAGTGATAAAAGAAATTGTACTAAACAATACAATTTATTTGATAAGTTCAAGTTCGTTCAGTTATTTTATCCAGGTTGAGGCTTTTCATAAAACTGCATCCATTGTCCCATTAACACATTAAGTGGTTGAGCTGTCACAGCCGTTTCTACTTTGTAGACAGTATGAAAGGTAAGCCAGAGTTCTTTAAAGTTCTTCTTAGTTTCCAACCATCAAGTGTGCAATGCAAATAAGTCCTTTTATAAACTTCAGAACTCTTTCTTTAGATCTAAAGAAATAAAATAAGACCATAAGGACAAGATTAGTATAATACAATGCAATGGTAAAAGCCATTTCAAGTGCAGTGTAATATGTATGTTTATGTGGCATAATGTATGTATATCTGTCACACTATGTGAAAAAGATTTACTATAGAATGAAATGTAGGAAGGTTATATAATGGTTGTGGTATGGTCTTAACTAAAGATGAGCGAATATGTTTGGAAAACAAATTTGCCATATTCATACCATAATGGTGCCAAATTTATGTTTGAAGATTTTCCAAACATATTTGCTCATCTGTACTCCCACTGAGTCAAATGACGTTTGGCAAATCATGCAAATACGATGATCGTCATCCGAACCAAATATTGAAATATACGCTCATCTCTAGTCTTAACACATCCATGGCTGTTAACAGCAACTTGCTTCTACTTACCACTTTTCAACAACATTTCTCCTTTTCGAGTACGGTCAAGTATATCAAGAAATTGTTCAAATATTTTCATGTATGGAGCCAGGCTGGTTCTTTTGTAATCTGAAAAACAATTGTTAAAGTAAACTTTTGAGAATTTTAAAACTATAGAAGACAGAACTCCATACATTTCATTTGGCTATCATAGGACCCCGAATAGGTAACACAGACATCGGTATATATACATACACATATACATACATATACACACACCGTATATAATTTTTTTTAATACAATGGAATATCCTGGTAAGTACTCAGTCGTTCAGTCTGTTTATGTGAAATTCAATATTAAATAGATGTTTCCTAGTTAGGTTGTCCAGGCTTGGGATTTAAGTATGCAGTCAATGAGTGTGGTGTGCACGCTATCATGATTAGAGCGAATATTTCAATCTTCGGTTCGGCTTACGATCGCAGAATTTGCCGATTTATTCATTGACTATTTGCCAAACGCCATTACAGTCAATGGGAGGCAAAAACAAACGCATGCACAACCAACACCTTCTAACAGCTCCAAAATCTGCCAAAACACATCAAATGGGGGACAGACACCAGGAATGTGACCTCAATTCACCCACAGTACTAACTGTAGCATGGCACTGCAGCAATCAGCAGGCATGAGGTATCGCAGTCTGTGACAGCATTTACAGCTTTCAATTGAACTTAACAGTAAGACGAGGTGGGTGAGGTGTCGGTGTAGGCCTGCTCTGCTGGGAGCCCTGATACCACATGCAACACCTCTACCTGCTTTCATGCTGAGCCACACTCAGGTGGCACAAATATCAGTTTCGTAGACTACCATTGTCAGAAAAATCTAAGGATAGTAGTTAAGGCCCCGTCTCACTAAGCGATTTACCAACGATCACGACCAGCGATACGACCTGGCCGTGATCGTTGGTAAGTCGCTGTGTGGTCGCTGGGGAGCTGTCACACAGACAGCTCTCTCCAGCGACCAACGATCAGGGGAACGACTTCGGCATCGTTGAAACTGTCTTCAACGATGCCGAAGTCCCCCTGCAGCACCCGGGTAACCAGGGTAAACATCGGGTTACTAAGCGCAGGGCCGCGCTTAGTAACCCGATGTTTACCCTGGTTACCAAAAAAAACAAACAGTACATACTCGCCTTTCGGTGTCCAGGTCCCTTGCCGTCTGCTTCCTGCTCTGACTGAGATCCGGCCGTACAGTGAGAAGTGAGAGCAGCAGTGACGTCACCGCTGTGCTCTCACTTCTCACTGTACGGCGGCTCAGTCAGAGCAGGAAGCAGACGGCAAGGGACCTGGACACCGAAAGGCGAGTATGTACTGTTTGTTTTTTTGGTAACCAGGGTAAACATCGGGTTACTAAGCGCGGCCCTGCGCTTAGTAACCCGATGTTTACCCTGGTTACCAGTGAAGACATCGCTGGATCGGTGTCACACACACCGATTCAGCGATGTCAGCGGGGCCTCAACGACCAAAAAAAGGTCCAGGCCATTCCGACACGACCAGCGATCTCGCAGCAGGGGCCTGATCGCTGGTACGTGTCACACATAGCGAGATCGCTATGGAGGTCGCTGTTGCGTCACAAAACTTGTGACTCAGCAGCGATCTCGCTAGCGATCTCGCTATGTGAGACGGGGCCTTAACACAGGTAGTTGACTCCAATGAAGTGGAGGCCTGACGGTCTCTGATGCTTACTGCTACAGGCAAAACACAAGATCCAACCAGGAGTCTACACATTTCCAAAAACTATTGGCAGACACCACCCAAGTGGTATCAATTTCACCACAGTAGAAAAAGTATAAAAGGGACTGACATGTCTTTCACTACGCCCAATCCAGCAGATGGACACCCAACCAGGAATTTTCAAAATTAAAAAATGTAAGGGCCTGACACCACCATAGTGGCATAAATTTCACGAGAGTAGAAATAGTATAATTGGGACCGACAAGTCTTCCACTACAGCCAACCCAGCAGATGTAGACCAACCATGACTGTTCACATTTCCACAAATGCGTGTCAATATCTGCAGCAGCAGGCACAGAAGCCACACTAAAGATATCACCAAGTGCAGTTACGCGACATTAATGCAGCATACTAAAAACGCAATATCACCTAGTCTGTACAGTCTGCGATTGGGGTGCAAAAGTCCTTGGAGATCTATGACTTGTTAGTCTTGATGAAAGTTAGGGGTCTACACTTTCAGGGGACAGTTGGCTGCGCTTATCCGCCAGGACACCACCAGCAGCACTGAAGACACGTTCTGAGAGAACGCTGGCTGCCGGGCACGATAAAACCTCCAAGGCGTGTGAGGCGAACTCAGGCCACTCATCCATTGTCGAAGACCAAAATGTGAAAGGGTCCAAACCCTCCTGATGGTACTGATATTCAGTTCTAGATACTCCTGCACCATCCTCTCCATTCGTTCACCACACGTAAGACTTGGACTCTGTTGTGCTGGTGCATGAGCTGGTCTAAAAAAAAGTGTCAAAGGACTCACAGAAGTTGCTTCTTCCACTTGCAGCACTGCTGCTGCTAATGTTTTGGCATTGACTAATTGATGTGCCTGAGGTTGGAAGTCGTCATCTTGCTGGAGAAGAAAAAAAATGTCCTCTACCAAGATGGCCCCTGCGCAGTAGCAGCTCTCTGAGATCGCCAACAGCTTCTACTGCGCAGGCGCCCCGGGCGCCATTTTCAAAATAACATTTTCTTTAAGTAAATCTGAAAAAAAGTCATTTTGAAAGTGGCGCTTAGGGCGCCTGCACAGTAGCAGTTGTTGGCGATCTCCCAGAGCTGCTACTGCGCAGGCGGTGCCATCTTGGTGGAGGACATTTTTTTTCTTCTCCAGCAAGATGGCGCCACCGGCGCCTGTGTAACAGCAGCTATCGGATCTATACAAACAGCTGCTACTGCGCAGGCGCCCCATTTTCAAAATGACTTTCTATTTTTCCTCAAGTAAATCTGAAAAAAGCATTAAGTGCACAGTATCCATGCGATTATGCAACAGTGCAGGTGCTCGCCCATCACCTCTTCCTTCTTCATTTGTTCCTCGGATCTTGCACCTTCGATAACAGTTTGTCTGTTATCACCTGCCCTCCTTGATCGCAGTAATCCACCCTCCCTTGGCACCCGCCTGTGTGACAACAGTCTGGAACTTAGAGACAATGTTATCCCTTTGGCATCCTCCCCTCTGCTTCCTCTGGGACTACCATTTCCTCCTGCAGGCTATTCAAAGTCTTCTCCAGCATATAGACGACCAGAATAGTGATGCGGATGATGGCTTCATCAGCGCTAACCATCTTAGTAGCCATTTCGAAACTGTGCAGAAGGGTGCAGAGGTCCTTAATCTGTGCCCACTCTGTAAACGTGATATGCACCACTTCCATACTGCATTGGCCTAGGCTATACAACATGACACACTGCGTCAGGGCTCGTTGCTGCTGCCACAGTCGCTGCAACATGTGCAGAGTGGAATTCCATCGTGTCGGTACATTGCATATCAACCTGTTAACTGGCATGGACAAAGACCTCTGTATCTTTTGTTCAAGTCGACCTGAGGGGTGCGAACGGCGGAAGTGAGCACACAGATTCCATGCTTTCTGCAGCAGCTTACCCAGGCCAGAATAGTGGCGGACAAAATGCTGCACCACCAGGTTGAGGACCTGAACCGTGCAAGGCAGGGTTAGGAGCTTGCCTCGCCATAGGGCTGTCACCAGGTTCGCACCATTCTTGGACACGGCCTTCCCTGGATGCAGGTTCAGCTAAAACAGCCATTGATCAAACTAAGCCTGGAGAGCTGTCCATAACTCTTCAGCTGTATGACTCATCTCCAAGGCATATCAATTTTAACACTGCTTGATTGCGGTGAGCCCTGGCTGTGCAGTACGAAGGTGGTGGGGATTCGCTCTGCACTGTTGGAACTTGTGGGCACAGGTGGAAGAGGCAGAAGCAGTGAAGGAAGTGGTAAATGTAGAGGTTGTCCTGCAAGCCTTGGGGATTCCAAGACTTGTGGAGCAGCGCCTGCCCCTGCAGCCACCAGCGCCCAGTCAGCAAGATGTAACACCCTCGGCCATCATGCTTACTTCTGGTGTCTGTGGTGAAATGCACCCTGGCAGATTTAGTCAAGGAACAGGTGATGTCTGCGTCACGCTGGTGTAGCAAAGGCACAGCTTGTGAGGGACGAAGTAAAGGTCTCTCCCCTCCTGAAATGTGCCACCACCCTTGGGATTCCACAGGAGCATTGTTTTCTTTTAATTAAAAGAGCAAGGAAGAAACTCTTTGAAGCTTTTACCACAATGGTACAAACTTTTTTTTTTTGCTGCTGCAGCCAGCTGGCTCTTGTCTGATGGAAGCACATGGATACACCATAGTACAAGTCACAGCCAGGTTCTGAGGTATTGAACCTGGAAAATGACCTATAATAACAGAAGGCAATCTCTCTGAGACTAGCTGAGCACATAATCGGAATCGGCATTTCTTCCCCCATACGCCCGTGCCCAGCAGCAACCTGTAGCACTCTGCGTTATTAATTTATAAAGCATAGCTAACATGAATTACACACGGTAGGCAAATTTAGTCTCTATGCACAGAAAATCCAGAGGAACCCAGTGGCAGCGCCACCGACCCGTTCAGAGCTTCAGGTGGAAAGCTATGGGCCATCCAAGGTTCTGGACAGAAAATCATATTCTCAGAGATGGGAGGAGAGAGGCTGCACCACCCAGGGGTGGGAGCAGAGTGTGGGAGAGAGCAGCCAAGGAGATATAAGGCAGTCCCTCTTTTTGGACTTACTTTTTCTACTGTCAGGAGGATACATTAGCTGACGCAGCCAGGAAAGCCTGAAACTAAGTTTTGGATCTGTGATCCATTAACGCCTCCCTGTGGTCACATGCTACATAGCACAGTAATTGCAACCTATCTATAGCCTACCCTTGTACTTCACTCCTGACTGTAAACTTTTATATTTGTTCTTATATACAACCTGTACTTATCTAGTGCGCCTTTTTGGTGATTAAATATAAAATTAATCTTGGGCTGCTCTTTTACCTCGATTCACAAATCCCCACGTCCGCACGCTCAGTTGGTCAACTATAGGCTACTCTGGGTTGGTTTCTGACCCGACCTAAGCCTGTTGTCGGACGGGGCTGATGTATAACGAGGAACTGATGGCGGAGCTTTACATATATGTCCCCAGCTTGGACTGGTGATGTATATCACCCCTCACTGGGAGCACCTCAATAACTCGTACCTATAAGGGTACGTGTCCACGTTCAGGATGGCCGGCGGTTTGGACGGAGCGGCAAACCCGCTCCGCCCAAAGCTCTGCCCCCTTCTGTAGACGCAATGATGCCGGATGTGTTCATGCGGCTCTACGCAGCATCAAACACGTTTCCTGAACGTGGAAACATAGCCTTAGAGAAGCCTTTCTGGTGACTATTTGCCCTCGGTGCAGTTCCCTGACTGACCTGGGGCAAGTGGTGGCACCAGAGAGCCTATCCCTGCTGGGTCCTTTGCTCATCTCATGGGAGGGGAGAGAAGTCGACACCTCCCTTCCCCTGTGAGATCCTTCACACAGCGTTCTTAGAAAAGTAATAGCGACTGGGTAATTGGTACTGGGGGACTGCGATGGCCATCAGCTTTCTGAAAACGTTTGTATCTACCAGGAGGAAAGGCAGCAATTCCGTAGCCATCAGATTGGAGATAGTGGAGTTCAACCTCTTAGCTTTGTCATGCGTAGGAGGAAACAATCTTGTACATGACCACAACTGCCCATTGTGGGCTGGCTGTAGTGCTGTGAGACGGCAGAGTACGGTGATCCGTACAAACTGCTGGACCGTGAGAGAGGTGCAGGCAGAGATGTTACGGTGAATTGAGAAAGTTGTGGTGTGCTCGTTCTCGGAGATCGGTCAAAAACAGCAAGCATGTCTGCTTCCGTTAAAGCTGACGGTGGGCTCTCAGTCAGTGTGACTGGAGCGGGTAAAGAACCCGAGGTTCTGCAGTCGAAGACCCGCGTTTCAATAATTAGCACGGTAACAAAGGAGGAGGAAGAAGCAGTAGATGTGATTGATGGGACAGCTGATTGTTGTTGAGGTCCGCATTTTAGCGCAGTGGAATTCCCAGAGTAATGCATGATGATTGCGCATATGACTGTTCATACATGTAGTAGTTAAAATTATTGCATTTTTTTTACCTCGACTCAGTTTTTTTTCCCAAAGTTGGCAGATTACGTGAGTTGGCTCATCCTTTGCAGTGTCAAAAAAGGCCCACGCTAGGCAACCCTTGCCACTCATGCGAGCTGCAGGTCACAGCCACAGTTGTGGCTGAGGATGCATTGCTTGTCCTTGCTGCATTACTACTAGTGATGAGCGAATATTCTCGTTGCTCGGGTGATCTCTGAGTATTTGTTAGTGTTCGGAGATTTTGTTTTTGTTGATTCAGCTGCTTGATTTACAGCTACTAGCTAGCCTAAGTACATGTGGGGGTTGCCTGGTAGCTATGGAATCCCCACATGTAATCAAGCTGTCTAGTAGCCGCAAATCATCTAGCTGCGGCAAGGAAAATGAAATCTCCGAACACTAACAAATACTCCGAGACCACCCGTGCGTGCCCAGAAAAATCTGAGCAACGAGTATATTCGCTCATCACTAGTTGCTACGTTTCTGCGACATACGGCGCAACGTAGCCTCATCAGATGACCTACTCACATGTGTGCCTCTATGTTCACGCCAACTGGGATCTATCACCTTATCATCATCCTCTATTATCACATTCCTTGCCCTCCTCTTCCTGTCAGCACAGTACAGTCCGCGTGAGCCTCAGATATGAGTCACATCAGGATCACCCCCCCCCCCCCGGGGGGGTTAAGGTCTGATGACGAGGGTCAGGATGCTGCTCGGACCCAACCTTGTCCTGCCCCGGATCCAAGCTAAAAAAGTTTTGGGCATCGGTGCAGATTTCCTCCTCTTGACTCTGTATTGCTTTTGCGTACACTTCTGATGAAAACGGCATAGAATGTGTTGTCAGCTCTTCACTCACCCATCTGTGGTTCCGCAGTAAGTGGTACGGTTGTAGAGTTGGGATGCGGGGGGGAAGCAAGGGGAATTTAGGTGCCACTTCTGTGGACTGTACTGGGTGTAATGTTGAGGTAGAGGAGGAGAGGCCACTTGAAGATGTGCTTGCATTCCACTTGAGCACATGCTCTTTCTGGGCCTTAAGCAGTACCACTCTGCGTCTGCCAAGCAAAGGTAGTGGAGTAGCCCATCCAGTAACAGAAGTTGTCAGTTGTCTTTGCATAGATCGTGACGTTGGTTCACTAATGCTTTCACAAACGTTACCACCTACCCCACTTACACCTTGAACACCAAGCCGAATCCTACTTCCACCATGGCCTTGCTTTTCTCAGTCATGTTGCTCAGATAGTGTGGTAGGAGCACAGTATTAGCAACACAAAATTAGATTTTAAACTCTGCATCAGCTCTGCAAACATCTGAATTGCATTGGCAGTAAATTACAAGGTGAAATATGTTGTGCTGTATCGTGTTAGTCACAGAAGAAAAAACTGAGTGTGGATGAGGCCTGTATTACAAAGAAGATATGCTTCAAACAATTTGAAAGTGAGATGTCCCCTACTGTATGACGTTACTAATGGAAGAATTTTTTTGTTGTGTGGATGACGCCTGTATAAACTAGAAGATATGCTCCAAACAATTTCAAATTTAGATTCAGCCTGCTGTATCACATTTGTAAAACCCCAAAAATGTTGTTTTTTTTTTGTTTTGTTTTTTACTATGAGCAACAGCTCTGCATACACAATTTAACCGCCACAAATTTTGCAACAGAATATTTTATTTTTTTTGCTATGTGCATCAGGTCTGCAGACAGCTTCACTGAAATGCAACAAAATGACAACGTGGGATACTGAGGGCAGCATCACGTTTTGCAACAGAACTTTTTTTTTTGCAATGTGCATGAGGTCTGCAGACAGCTTAATTTAAATGCAACAAAATGACGTGGGATACTGCAGGCTGCATCACGTTTTGCAACAAATTTTTTTTGCTATGTGCTTGAGATCTGCAGACAGCTTCATTTAAATGCAACAAAATGGTAACATGGGATACTGTGGGCTGCATCACGTTTTGCAACAGAATTTTTTTTTTTTTATGTGTGTGAGGTCTGCAGACTGCTTCATATCACCACCACAAAATGAAACCGTGGAATACGGTAAGCTGTATCACATTTAGCAACAGAAAAATATAGAGATTTTTTTTTTTTTTAATATGCATGAGCTATGCACACTGTGGAATTTCACTGCCACTAAATAAGGTGAAATATGGCATGGTGAATCGCGCTAGCAACTGCCCCCCAAAATATTTTTTCATACACAAAAGCTAAAATCACTGAACAATGTCACGACAGCAGTAAATGACAAGGTGGGATACAGCAGGCTGTTTCACATTTAACTAGTGAATAAATGAGATTTAGAATGGTATACTCGTGCATGGAGCACAATAGAAGCGGTGCACAACACACTTGTAGGACATGTGCCCTGCTGGCTTTGCCTGTGGACATCAGCAATAGCTGACTAAATAACACCCGCTAAGTACCAAAAATCTTGCTGCTAACACAGCAAGCATCAGGAGCAGCCTCTGTGCGCTGATAGTTTCAAAATGGCGCTAAAACATCATGTCCGCTCTTTATATGGAGAGGAACATGTGATTTCAGCAGCCAATGACACAAGCCATAGTTTCAGGACATTGTGGATGTTTCCTGTGCCCTGATTGCCTAGCCGCAATGTGCACACAAAGTTAGGAAAACATTTATTTATTTTTTCAGTTTACAAAAACCTGCACCCCTGAGCTCTGCAAATCCCCCCTCCCTTCAAACACATCCCAAACGCTCATGATACACCACCATTATCGTTGCTAAAGTGCTGAAAATATTTTTGTGTTAAATATTTTCCAGCACTTTTTACAGAATGTTGCCAATTTTTCCCGACTTGCTTGTGTTTCCGATCACGAATCTGAATGTGCCATCTTAGTGCTGAATTTATGTTTGGCGATTGTTTTCCAAACAAATTCGCTCATCACTAGTCATGACTCTCTGGTATTCCTGGTGTGGGCAAGCAGTCACGTGACGGCAGGTATAAGATTTGAATACTTGGGGTCACGTGCAGAATAAATGCACCTTTCAGAAATATTATTGTCCATAGACCATGGCATCATGAAAATATCCTATTGCTGTATCAAATTCAAGTGGTTATTGCTTGCCGTTTCATATTGCCTAAAAATATAAATACTGCGACAGTCCAATGGAATTTTGCTTCTACATAAAGATACATTAATTTGCAACATTTTACAGATGCATAATTGCAAAACTGGTAAATTTAGTTCTAGATACAAGTCACCTCTAGTTCGCCGTTTGACGCCTGGCTCGCCGCCTTCATTGGGGCTCACATGGTCCTCATCTATGGTGCTTACGTTGTCCAGCTCACTACAAATTAGGCTAAAGTGAACAATACGAGTTTTAAAATCAAAACTTAAAAATATACATTCATAAATGAAAAATGTGATGTTCAAAGACAGTAAAAATCGATCACCTTTGAGGTTAAATCATCACTAATGGCTCTTGTAGTTATAAGGTTAGGTAACACATCACAAATGCATCCATCTGGTCAGTAGTCTGCACATAAGATTCCCAGGGGCCCATTCCTTAAGACTGGCATTGTACAGGCAAGTGTTAATGAAGGAGCATTGCGTCTCCATCAGAGATGTACTCCAAAACATGCCCAATTTAAGGCGTTTTACACCAGAATTCTGACGTAGACACCTTTGTTTACTGCAGCAATCTCAGGAATAGTTACATCATTGACTTATTAGGTAAATTGAGATTTTTTTCTTTATGTATCATGGACTCAACAGAAGGCCTGTCTTAGGTGAACTGCAAATTGTGCATGCAAGTACTGTTGTGAGTGTACGCTCATGAAATACTGTTGTAGTCAACATTATTTGCAGTCCTGAATATTAAAAGGGAATTTGTATGCAGGTTTTTGCTATGTAACCTGACAGAAGCATGATGTAGAGGCAGAGACCCTGATTCCAGCAATGTATCACACTGGATTGAAGCAGTTATGAAACAGTTTTCCCTGCTGCAGATCTAGCAGAGCTCAGTTATTGAGCTGTGTATAACCCCGCACACCACAGCTTTCTGTGTACATTGTATAGTGACAGGGAGCTACTATTCACTGCTGGGGGTGGTCGTTGGACCAGGATGCACAAGGCCAGTTGCCCTGTAATGATAACCTCCTGCTGATAAAGCACAGATTGTATTGAAACAGAAAAATACAGCCCAGTAAGTGGCACATTGCTGTAATCAGGGTTGCTTTGCTCCTACATTACACTGCTCTAAGCTTATATAGGAAAAACCTGCTAACTGACTCCCTTTAAATAAGCACTTTTCTATTCATACATCCCCATCTGATTGTCCATCACTCTCTCTTTCATGTTGTACTTCCATGTAATTCAGCCTTTACCTTGATTCCCATCTCTCATCCTGCATGATATTCCCCAATGCTCTGCTATAAATCCCATAAAGAATCAGTGCAACATAACTTGTTGGAGCCAGAATCATCTATCTGCTGGGATGACACAGACTATCCTTACGTCTATATTCTTCTAAATTAATATATTATCAGTAAATAGACAGGGAGGCTGAACTGTTATCGCCTACATAATAACTGTATGACAGGCACTGTGCAGTCATCATCATTGTCTGTGACATGATCTTCTATTCTCATTGTGAAGAATGTCATTGTCACAGTCCATGCAATTGCTTCATACAAGAATTCCTCTAGACCGAGATGGTGACCCTCTCTCCCCTTTTTATGGAATGAAGTCATAATTCTCAAAAATAATGAAAACAAAAAACAAAAAACCCTGGAGTGCCTCTTTAAGTGCACCACTCAACCTGAACAGTCTGAAATGTTATCAAGTTTCCTACTCATGGACCTCCAAGGACATGGAGGAAAGAGGAAAATTAATGACCCTTTGAAAAGTTGGACAGAAATGTAGCAAAAAATCATGTACAGACTCTAAATAACTTCAGGCTGAAGTGCAGACATATGGAGTGAGGGCGAGAACCCATGCCATACACCTTGAATAAATTAGGGTGCTCATCACAAATTAGGAACCCACTTCTTAAAAGAAACTCATAAAAAGAGCCAATTAAGTTATGCTTATAGATGAAGAAAGGATATAAAGAAAACTGCACTCTACTAAAAAGGGAAACATGGTGGATGATCCAAAATGTTACAAGGCTGTTTTGATGCCGTCTATTGGACTGAAGACCTTGAAAATGCCAGATGTTTTTTTTTTCTTTTGTGGGGGCAAATCCTGTTCCCAAACATAGTACTGGATCCAAAAGCAGGTAATGACCCATAGCACTCATTCAAAATTACGTAAGAATGGTTAAAAAAAGGAGAAATGGGGTATTTTAAACTGGCCAGCAATGAGTCTTGATCTCAATCCAAGACAATCTTTGCAGAAGGCAGAACTATGCTGTATAGACATCAGCACGGGCTCTTGTGTTAAGACCCCCCAAAAATTAACAGAGTGATGACAAATACAAGCATAAGATTTTTTTTTTAAAGGGTCACAGCTTTTCTTTTCTCTATAGAATATGGAAGGTTTTCCAATTTTAATATAGCCTTGGATAACCTCTTTAATTCCACAATAAAAAACAAACTTGTGTTCTCTCTGGTGACTTACTGATGGGCAGTGTTGTAATCAACTAGAACATTACAGTACAGATTGCATTTTTACTGTGCCAAAAGTGAGAACCTCCTGCTTTTTGAGGTTACCTTATTGTTGGGACTGCAAATGGATCAAAACTGTCCAACTTCTTCACATCAATCGGAACTGAAATTCTCCCTAAAATAAGAGCAGATTATCTTCAGGAAAATTAAACGTGCAGACAATGTCGGTCACAATTATGGCTATGTTCACATATTGCTTTTTTTATCACTTTTTTTCTGCAGCCAAAACCGGATCCCTTGGCAACAAAAAAGGCTGAAAAACAAAACGCAGTTTGTTTGTTTTTTGCTGCGTTTTTCAGGATCCCAAAGTTCAGCTCTGCTTATATATACGCAATCTGATCAAAATATTTAGTAGAAAAAGTTTTGTGTCTCAAAAGATGCACACTAGCAAATGTAAAAACAAGACATTGGCAGAGCATTGAGTTGGTCAGGTGTTATTCACCTTTACACATTGGCCAGGCATTGTTCACTGTCTCACATTGGCCGGGCATTGTTCACTGTCACACTGGCCAGGCATTGTTCACCGTCACACATTGGCCAGGCATTGTTCACTGTCACACATTGGTTGGCATTGTTCACTGTCACACATTGGTTAGGCATTGTTCACTGTCACACATTGGCCAGGCACTGTTCACTGTCACACATTGGCCAGGCACTGTTCACTGTCACACATTGGTTGGCATTGTTCACTGTCACACATTGGCCAGGCACTGTTCACTGTCACACATTGGCCGGGCATTGTTCACTGTCACACATTGGCCTGGCATTGTTCACTGTCACACATTGGTTAGGCATTGTTCACTGTCACACATTGGCCAGGCACTGTTCACTGTCACACATTGGCCTGGCATTTTTCACTGTCACACATTGGCCTGGCATTGTTCACCGTCACACATTGGTTGGCATTGTTCACCGTCACACATTGGCCAGGCACTGTTCACTTTCACACATTGGTCGGGCATTGTTCACTGTCACGCATTGGTCAGGCACTGTTCACTTTCAAACATTGGTCAGACACTGAGATGTTCAGGCTTTGTTTATTTTCAGACATATCACTAATTTAATGGAACTGTACTAATCCTAGCTGCCATTTTCAGGTGAGGAGACATTATGGTTTAAATGTGATAAAAATCACAAAAATAAATAGGGTTCTCATACTTCTGTACCGGCTTTTTTTTCCACTAAAAATGCTGCAAAAACTGGTGGCAATGTTATTTGAAGCGTTTTTGCGCTTAATGCCTTCTATGGGTGAAAGAAAATGCTGCAAAAACACAAAGAATTGACATTCTGCAGTTTTGAAAAAAAAGCAGCAGTTTTCAAGTTCAGTCAGGGAAAAAAAAAATGTATGTGCATGACATTTCGGAATTCTCAGCTTTTGCTGGTACTGTAAAAAGCAGTTTTTAATTTGCATTAAAAAAAAAATACACAGCAAAATCGCAACATGTGAACAACCTCTCAGGGTTTCTTAGACTGAATTCAAACCACAAATAACAAACCACATAACAAAAAACCCCCCATAACTTTAAACTAAAAACCATGCGTTTGGGAACTCTGAGCACTTGCCTGTTTTGGGGTGGACACTGAAGGGACTTTTCAGCAAATGGTTTACCCCTTTGCTGACATTAATGTCCAAGCGGGGATAGCAATATTGTAACATAATTTCATTCGCTGAATTAGCACCTTTTTTATCCTAGATAAGAACAAAACAAAGATGAATCCACAAGTTTTACCTTATTTAACCCCTTCACCCCCAAGGGTGGTTTGCACGTTAATGACCGGGCCAATTTTTACAATTCTGACCACTGTCCCTTTATGAGGTTATAACTCTGGAACGCTTCAACGGATCTTGGCGATTCAGACATTGTTTTCTCGTGACATATTGTACTTCATGATAGTGGTAAAATTTCTTCGATATAACTTGCGTTTATTTGTGAAAAAAATGAATATTTGGTGAAAATTTTGAAAATTTCGCAATTTTCCAACTTTGAATTTTTATGCCCTTAAACCACAGACATATGTCACGCAAAATACTTAATAAGTAACATTTCCCACATGTCTACTTTACATCAGCACAATTTTGGAACCAACATTTTTTTTTTTGACGGAGTTATAAGGGTTAAAAGTTGACCAGCAATTTCTCCTTTTTACAACACCATTTTTTTTTAGGGACCACATCTCATTTGAAGTCATTTTGAGGGGTTTATATGATAGAAAATACCCAAGTGTGACACCATTCTAAAAACTGCACCCCTCAAGGTACTCAAAACCACTTTCAAAAAGTTTATTAACCCTTCAGGTGTTTCACAGGAATTTTTGGAATGTTTAAATAAAAATAAACATTTAACTTTTTTTCACACAAAATTTATTTCAGCTCCAATTTGTTTTATTTTACCAAGGGTAACAGGAGAAAATAGACCCCAAAATTTGTTGTACAATTTGTCCTGAGTACGCTGATACCCCATATGTGGGGGTAAACCACTGTTTGGGCGCATGGCAGAGCTCGGAAGGAAAGGAGCGCCATTTGACTTTTCAATGCAAAATTGACTGGAATTGAGATGGGACGCCATGTTGCATTTGGAGAGCCACTGATGTGCCTAAACATTGAAACCCCCCACAAGTGACACCATTTTGGAAAGTAGACCCCCTAAGGATCTTATCTAGATGTGTGGTGAGCACTTTGACCCAACAAGTGCTTCACAGAAGTTTATAATGCAGAGTCGTAAAAATAAAAAATCATATTTTTTCACAAAAATGATCTTTTCGCCCCCAATTTTTTATTTTCCCAAGGGTAAGAGAAGAAATTGGACCCGAAAAATTGTTGTGCAATTTGTCCTGAGTACGCTGATACCCCATATGTGGGTGTAAACCATTGTTTGGGCGCAGGGCAGAGCTCGGAAGGGAAGGAGCACCATTTGACTTATCAATGCAAAATTGACTGGAATTGAGATGGGACGCCATGTTGCGTTTGGAGAGCCCCTGATGTGCCTAAACATTGAAACCCTGTACAAGTGACACCATTTTGGAAAGTAGACCCCTTAACCCCTTCACCCCCAAGGGTGGTTTGCACGTTAATGACCGGGCCAATTTTTACAATTCTGACCACTGTCCCTTTATGAGGCTATAACTCTGGAACGCTTTGACGGATCTTGGCGATTCTGACATTGTTTTCTCGTGACATATTGTACTTCATGTTAGTGGTAAAATTTATTCGATATAACTTGCGTTTATTTGTGAAAAAAATGGAAATTTGGCGAAAATTTTGAAAATTTTGCAATTTTCCAACTTTGAATTTTTATGCCCTTAAATCACAGACATATGTCACGCAAAATACTTAATAAGTAACATTTCCCACATGTCTACTTTACATCAGTACAATTTTGGAACCAAAATTTTTTTTTGTGACGGAGTTATAAGGGTTAAAAGTTGACCAGCAATTTCTCATTTTTACAACACCATTTTTTTTTAGGGACCACATCTCATTTGAAGTCATTTTGAGGGGTCTATATGATAGAAAATACCCAAGTGTGACACCATTCTAAAAACTGCACCCCTCAAGGTGCTCAAAACCACATTCAAGAAGTTTATTAACCCTTCAGGTGTTTCACAGGAATTTTTGGAATGTTTAAATAAAAATGAACATTTAACTTTTTTTCACACAAAATTTATTTCAGCTCCAATTTGTTTTATTTTACCAAGGGTAACAGGAGAAAATGGACCCCCAAAGTTGTTGTACAATTTGTCCTGAGTACGCTGATACCCCATATGTGGGGGTAGACCACTGTTTGGGCGTATGGCAGAGCTCGGAAGGAAAGGAGCGCCATTTGACTTTTCAATGCAAAATTGACTGGAATTGAGATGGGACGCCATGTTGCGTTTGGAGAGCCCCTGATGTGCCTAAACACTGAAACCCCCTACAAGTGACACCATTTTGGAAAGTAGACCCCCTAAGGAACTTATCTTGATGTGTGGTGAGCACTTTGACCCACCAAGTGCTTCACAGAAGTTTATAATGCAGAGCCGTAAAAATAAAAAATCATATTTTTTCACAAAAATGATCTTTTCGCCCCCAATTTTTTATTTTCCCAAGGGTAAGAGAAGAAATTGGACCCCAAAAAATGTTGTGCAATTTGTCCTGAGTACGATGATACCCCATATGTGGGTGTAAACCATTGTTTGGGCGCATGGCAGAGCTTGGAAGGGAAGGAGCGCCATTTGACTTTTCAATGCAAAATTGACTGGAATTGAGATGGGACGCCATGTTGCGTTTGGAGAGCCCCTGATGTGCCTAAACATTGAAACTCCCTACAAGTGACACCATTTTGGAAAGTAGACCCCCTAAGGAACTTATCTAGATGTGTGGTGAGCACTTTGACCCACCAAGTGCTTCACAGAAGTTTATAATGCAGAGCCGTAAAAATAAAAAATCATATTTTTTCACAAAAATGATCTTTTCGCCCCCAATTTTTTATTTTCCCAAGGGTAAGAGAAGAAATTGGACCCCAAAAAATGTTGGCCAATTTGTCCTGAGTACGCTGATACCCCATATGTGGGTGTAAACCATTGTTTGGGCGCATGGCAGAGCTTGGAAGGGAAGGAGCGCCATTTGACTTTTCAATGCAAAATTGACTGGAATTGAGATGGGACGCCATGTTGCGTTTGGAGAGCCCCTGATGTGCCTAAACATTGAAACTCCCTACAAGTGACACCATTTTGGAAAGTAGACCCCCTAAGGATCTTATCTAGATGTGTTTTGAGAGCTTTGAACCCCCAAGTGTTTCACTACAGATTATAACGCAGAGCCGTGAAAATAATTTTTATTTTTTTTCTCAAAAATGATTTTTTAGCACCCAGCTTTGTATTTTTACAAGGGTAACAGAATAAATTGGACCCCAAAATTTGTTTTCCAATTTGTCCTGAGTACGCTGATACCCCATATGTGGGGGGGAACCACTGTTTGGGCGCATGACAGAGCTCGGAAGGGAAGGAGCGCCATTTGGAATGCAGACTTAAATGGATTGGTCAGCAGCCGTCACGTTGCATTTGCAGAGCCCCTGATGTACCCAAACAGTACAAACCCCCCACAAGTGACCCCATATTGGAAACTAGACCTCCCAAGGAACTTATCTAGATGTGTTTTGAGAACTTTGAACCCCCAAGTGTTTCACTAAAGTTTATAGCGCAAAGCCGTGAAAATAAAAATTCTTTTTTTTTTTCACAAAAATGATTTTTTAGCCCCCAGTTTTGTATTTTTACAAGGGTAACAGGATAAATTAGACCCCAAAAGTTGTTGTCCAATTTGTCCTGAGTACGCTGATACCCCATATGTGGGGGGGAACCACTGTTTGGGTGCATGACAGAGCTCGGAAGGGAAGGAGCGCCATTTGGAATGCAGCCTTAAATGGATTGGTCTGCAGGCGTCACGTTGCATTTGCAGAGCCCCTGATGTACCCAAACAGTACAAACCCCCCACAAGTGACCCCATATTGGAAACTAGACCTCCCAAGGAACTTATCTAGATGTGTTGTGAGAACTTTGAACCCCCAAGTGTTTCACTACAGTTTATAACGCAGAGCCGTGAAAATAAAACATCTTTTTTTTCCCACAAAACTGATTTTTAGCCCCCCAAATTTTTATTTTCCTAAGGATAACAAGAGAACTTGGACCCCAGAAGTTGTTGTTCAATTTGTCCCGAGTACGCTGATAACACATATGTTGGGGTAAACCCCTTTTTGGGCGCACGGGAGAGCTCGGAAGGGAAGGAGCACTGTTTTACTTTTTCAACGCAGAATTGGCTGGAATTGAGATTGGACGCCATGTCGCGCTTGGAGAGCCCCTGATGTGCCTGGACAGTGGAAACTCCCCAATTCTACCTGAAACCCTAACCCAAACACACCCCTAACCCTAATCCCAACGGTAACCCTAACCACACCCCTAGCCCTGACACACCCATAATTCTAATCCCAACCCTAATCCAAACGTAAATGTAATCCAAACCCTAACCCTAACTTTACCTCCAACCCTAGCCCTAACCCTAACCCTACCCCTAACCCTAACCCTAAACGTGACTGAAATACGTGTCACTAAAATACGTGGCACTGAAATACGTGGCACTGAAATACGTGGCACTGAAATACGTGGCACTGAAATACGTGGCACTGAAATACGTGGCACTGAAATACGTGGCACTGAAATACGTGGCACTGAAATACGTGGCACTGAAATACGTGGCACTGAAATACGTGGCACTGAAATACGTGGCACTGAAATACGTGGCACTGAAATACGTGATACGTGGCACTGAAACACGTGGCACTGAAATACGTGATACGTGGCACTGAAATACGTGGCACTGAAATACGTGGCACTGAAATACGTGGCACTGAAATACGTGGCACTGAAATACGTGATACGTGGCACTTAAATACGTGGCACTGAAACACGTGGCACTGAAACACGTGGCACTGAAATACGTGGCACTGAAATACGTGGCACTGAAATATGTGATACGTGGCACTGAAATACGTGGCACTGAAATACGTGGCACTGAAATACGTGGCACTGAAATACGTGGCACTGAAATACGTGGCACTGAAATACGTGGCACTGAAATACGTGGCACTGAAATACGTGGCACTGAAATACGTGGCACTGAAATACGTGGCACTGAAATACGTGGCACTGAAATACGTGGCACTGAAATACGTGGCACTGAAATACGTGGCACTGAAATACGTGGCACTGAAATACGTGGCACTGAAATACGTGGCACTGAAATACGTGGCACTGAAATACGTGGCACTGAAATATGTGATACGTGGCACTGAAATACGTGGCACTGAAATACGTGGCACTGAAATACGTGATACGTGGCACTGAAATACGTGGCACTGAAACACGTGGCACTGAAATACGTGATACGTGGCACTGAAATACGTGGCACTGAAATACGTGGCACTGAAATACGTGGCACTGAAATACGTGGCACTGAAATACGTGGCACTGAAATACGTGGCACTGAAATACGTGGCACTATGACTGTCAGAAAATGTTCATTAAACGGTTAGGGATGAGTTTAGGGGTAGGGTTAGGGTTTGGATCCCTTTATCACCTTGATGGTGGTGGGTGGCTTTTCAGTGTGTTTTCTGTTTTTTTTCGATAAAAATGCATGCGTTTTTAACGCAAACAAACGCATGTGCTTAAAAACGCAAGAAAATACTGCAGGTTGTATTTCTGAAAATGAACGCATGCAGAAAAAAACCGCATGCGTTTGAAAACGCGACCAAACGCGTACAAAAAAAACGCATGCGTTTTCAATGTCAAATATAGGGAAAAAACGCATGCGTTTTTTTGTGCAAAAAACGCTGCAGACAAAAACGCAAGTGTGAAACCAGCGACGCTTTTTATAGCAAAAAAGTTTTTGCGTCTCCACATTTTGAGACCTATAATTTTTCCACATTTTGCTCCACAGAGTCATGTGAGGTCTTGTTTTTTGCGGGACGAGTTGACGTTTTTATTGGTAACATTTTCGGACACGTGACCATTTTTGATCGCTTTTTATTCCGATTTTTGTGAGGCAGAATGACCAAAAACCTGCTATTCATGAATTTCTTTTGGGAGAGGCGTTTATACCGTTCCGCGTTTGGTAAAATTGATAAAGCAGTTTTATTCGTCGGGTCAGTACGATTACAGCGATATCTCATTTATATCATTTTTTTATGTTTTGGCGCTTTTATACGATAAAAACTAAAATATAGAAAAAATAATTATTTTGGTATCGCTTTATTCTCAGGACTATAACTTTTTTATTTTTTTGCTGATGATGCTGTATGGCGGCTTGTTTTTTGCGGGACAAGATGACGTTTTCAGCGGTACCATGGATATTTATATCAGTCTTTTTGATCGTGTGTTATTCCACTTTTTGTTCGGCGGTATGGTAATAAAGCGTTGTTTTTTGCCTCGTTTTTTTTTTCTTTTTCTTACGGTGTTTACTGAAGGGGTTAACTAGTGGGGCAGTTTTATAGGTTGGGTCGTTACGGACGCGGCGATACTAAATATGTGTACTTTTATTGTTTTGTTTTTTTTATTTAGATAAAGAAATGTATTTATGGGAATAATATATTTTTTTTTATTATTATTTATTTAGGAATTTTTTTATTTTTTTTTTTTACACATGTGGAAAAATTTTTTTTTTACTTTTTTACTTTGTCCCAGGGGGGGACATCACAGATCATTGATCTGGCAGTGTGCACAGCACTCTGCCAGATCGACGATCTGCTGTGCAGGGCTGCAGGCTTTCCAAGTGTCTGCTCTGAGCAGACACTCGGTAAGCCACCTCCTTCCCTGCAGGACCCGGATGCCGCGGCCATCTTGGATCCGGGACCTGCGGCGAGGAGGGAGGTAGGAGACCCTCAGAGCAACGCGATCACATCGCGTTGCTCCGGGGGTCTCAGGGAAGCCCGCAGGGAGCCCCCTCCCTGCGCGATGCTTCCCTATACCGCCGGTACACTGCGATCATGTTTGATCGCGGTGTGCCGGGGGTTAATGTGCCGGGGGCGGTCCGTGACCGCTCCTGGCACATAGTGCCGGATGTCAGCTGCGATATGCAGCTGACACCCGGCCGCGATCGGCCGCGCTCCCCCCGTGAGCGCCGCTGATCGATGATGACGTACTATCCCGTCGGCGGTCATACGGGCCCACCCCACCTCGACGGGATAGTACGTCAGATGTCAGGAAGGGGTTAAAGGGAACCTGCCACCCACCCCCTGACGAAGGAAGGAATCCGAAACGCGCGTTGGGGTGCGTGGATTCAGGACACGGCCATTTACCAGGTATTAACCTATAAATTTGATAGTCCTCCCAGGCTCGCTTTGCACATTATGCGATAGCGTTCTTTGCTTATTTTGCACATTTGGCTGTTCTATATTGGCTCGCTTTGCACATTATGCGATAGCGTTTTTTGCTTACTTTGCACATTTGGCTGCTTTATATTGGCTGATTTTTGGCCATAACACTTTTGCACTTTTTGTATGCCACTTTTTAGCACAGAATTGTGAGTACTGTTACACTGTTACACCTTTTTGCCATTTGCAACTCCATTCTAAAACTTATTATAGGGTATTCCTTTGGGGTTTTTATATATGAATTTTTAGCACATTTTTGCACTTTAGTTTATTCCTATATACAAGCAGTGAGAATCAGGGAGTATTAGTTTAATTGGCCGGCATAATATATGCTATCATCTTTTGTCCTGTATTGAAATATTGGTTTTAAGTATTTTAATCTGTTATTGTCAGAATATATTGAATAAAACATTATTTTTAAACATAGTCCCTTGTTCTGGTGCTCTCTGGTTATCCGTAATTAGGTGTCTGGGTTTTTGTCTCGACGGGATAGTACGTCTGATGTCAGGAAGGGGTTAAGGAACTTATCTAGATGTGTGTTGAGCACTTTGACCCAACAAGTGCTTCACAGAAGTTTATAATGCAGAGCCGTAAAAATAAAAAATCATATTTTTTCACAAAAATGATCTTTTCGCCCCCATTTTTTTATTTCCCCAAGGGTAAGAGAAGAAATTAGACCACAAAAGTTGTTGTGCAATTTGTCCTGAGTACGACGATACCCCATATGTGGGGGTAAACCACTGTTTGGGCGCATAGCAGAGCTCGGAAGGGAAGGAGCGCTATTTTACTTTTCAATGCAAAATTGACTGGAATTAAGATGGGATGCCATGTTGCGTTTGGAGAGCCCCTGATGTGCCTAAACATTAAAAACCCCCACAAGTGACACCATTTTGGAAAGTAGACCCCCTAAGGAACTTATCTAGATGTGTTTTGATAGCTTTGAACCCCCAAGTGTTTCACTACAGTTTATAACGCAGAGCCGTGAAAATAAAAATTCTTTTTTTTTTTTTTCACAAAAATGATTTTTAGCCCCCAGTTTTGTATTTTCACAAGGGTATCAGGATAAATTGGACCCCAAAAGTTGTTGTCCAATTTGTCCTGAGTACGCTGATACCCCATATGTGGGGGGGGGGGGGAACCCCTGTTTGGGCGCATGACAGAGCTCGGAAGGGAAGGAGCGCCATTTGGAATGCAGACTTAAATGGATTGGTCTGCAGGCGTCACGTTGCATTTGCAGAGCCCCTGATGTACCCAAACAGTACAAACCCCCCACAAGTGACCCCATATTGGAAACTAGACCCCCCAAGGAACTTATCTAGATGTGTTGTGAGAACTTTGAACCCCCTAGTCTAGTGTTTCACTACAGTTTACAACGCAGAGCCGTGAAAATAAAAAATCTTTTTTTTCCCACAAAACTTATTTTTTGGCCCCCAGTTTTGTATTTTCCCAAGGGTAGCAGGAGAACTTGGACCCCAAAAGATGATGTCCAATTTGTCCTGAGTACGCTGATACCCCATATGTTGGGGTAAACCCCTGTTTGGGCACACGGGAGAGCTCTGAAGGGAAGGAGCACTGTTTTCCTTTTTCAACGCAGAATTGGCTGGAATTCAGATCGGATGCCATGTCCCGTTTGGAGAGCCCCTGATGTGCCTAAACAATGGAAACCCCCAATTATAACTGAAACTCTAATCCAAACACACCCCTTACCCTAATCCCAACAGTAACCCTAACCACTCCTCTAACCCAGACACACCCAACCCTATTCCCAACCGTAAATGTAATCCAAACCCTAACCCTATCTTTAGCCCCAACCCTAACTGTAGCCCTAACCCTAGCCCTAACCCTAGCCCCAACCCTAGCCCCAACCCTAGCCCCAACCCTAGCCCCAACCCTAGCCCCAACCCTAGCCCCAACCCTAGCCCCAACCCCAGCCCTAACCCCAGCCCCAACCCCAGCCCCAACCCCAACCCCAGCCCCAACCCCAACCCCAGCCCCAACCCCAACCCCAGCCCCAACCCCAGCCCCAACCCCAGCCCTAACCCCAGCCCTAACCCCAGCCCTAACCCCAGCCCTAACCCCAGCCCTAACCCCAGCCCTAACCCCAGCCCTAACCCTAGCCCTAACCCTAGCCCTAACTCTAGCCCTAACTCTAGCCCTAACTCTAGCCCTAACTCTAGCCCTAACTCTAGCCCTAACTCTAGCCCTAACTCTAGCCCTAACTCTAGCCCTAACTCTAGCCCTAACTCTAGCCCTAACTCTAGCCCTAACTCTAGCCCTAACTCTAGCCCTAACTCTAGCCCTAACCGGATAACTCTAGCCCTAACCGGAAAATGGAAATAAATACATTTTTCAATTTTTTAATTTTTCCCTAACTAAGGGGGTGATGAAGGGGGGGTTTGATTTACTTTTATAGCGGTTTTTTTAGCGGATTTTTATGATTGGCAGCCGTCACACACTGAAAGACGCTTTTCATTGCAAAAAATATTTTTTGCGTTACCACATTTTGAGAGCTGTAATTTTTCCATATTTGAGTCCACAGAGTCATGTGAGATCTTGTTTTTTGTGGGACGAGTTGACGTTTTTATTGGTAACATTTTCGGACACGTGACATTTTTTGATCACTTTTTATTCCGATTTTTGTGAGGCAGAGTGATCAAAAACCAGCTATTCATGAATTTCTTTTGGGGGAGGCGTTTATACCGTTCCGCGTTTGGTAAAATTGATAAAGCAGTTTTATTCTTCGGGTCAGTACGATTACAGCGATATCTCATTTATATCATTTTTTTTATGTTTTGGCGCTTTTATACGATAAAAACTATTTTATAGAAAAAATAATTATTTTGGTATCACTTTATTCTCAGAACTATAACTTTTTTATTTTTTTTGCTGATGATGCTGTATGGCAGCTCGTTTTTTGCGGGACAAGATGACGTTTTCAGTGGTACCATGGTTATTTATATCAGTCTTTTTGATCGCGTGTTATTCCACTTTTTGTTCGGCGGTATGATAAAGCGTTGTTTTTTGCCTCGTTTTTTTTTTTTTCTCTTACGGTGTTTACTGAAGGGGTTAACTAGTGGGGCAGTTTTATAGGTTGGGTCGTTACGGACGCGGCGATACTAAATATGTGTACTTTTATTGTTTTTTTTATTTTATTTAGCAAAAGAAATGTATTTATGGGAATAATATTTTTTTTTCTTCTTTATTTAGGATATTTTTTTTATTTATTTTTTTACACATGTGGGGAATTTTTTTTTTACTTTTTTACTTTGTCCCAGGGGGGGACATCACAGATCATTGATCTGGCAGTGTGCACAGCACTCTGCCAGATCGACGATCTGCTGTGCAGGGCTGCAGGCTTACCAAGTGTCTGCTCTGAGCAGACACTCGGTAAGCCACCTCCCTCCCTGCAGGACCCGGATGCCGCGGCCATCTTGGATCCGGGACCTGCGGCGAGGAGGGAGGTAGGAGACCCTCGGAGCAACGCGATCACATCGCGTTGCTCCGGGGGTCTCAGGGAAGCCCGCAGGGAGCCCACTCCCTGCGCGATGCTTCCCTATACCGCCGGTACACCGCGATCATGTTTGATCGCGGTGTGCCGGGGGTTAATGTGCCGGGGGCGGTCCGTGACCGCTCCTGGCACATAGTGCCGGATGTCAGCTGCGATATGCAGCTGACACCCGGCCGCGATCGGCCGCGCTCCCCCCGTGAGCGCGGCCGATCGCGTATGACGTACTATCCCGTCGGTGGTCATACGGGCCCACCCCACCTCGACGGGATAGTACGTCAGATGTCAGGAAGGGGTTAAAGGGAACCTGCCACCCACCCCGGGCATTTTTAAGTAAAAGAGCCACCTTCAGCAGCACTAATGATGCATTCTGTGAAGGTGGCACTTATGTTTTTGCTCCCTAATAACGCTGAAATATTTAGTTTTATAAATGCGCGCCATACCTGTATTGAGTCCGGGGGGGGTACGTTTTTTCCCCGTGACTCAACTGCCTCCCAGCCATCAATCATACCCTTAGTGCACCGGGCGCCGCCTCCTGTTTTTCCTCACGTCACTGGGGCTGTGCTTTCATTTTTCGGGCATGCGCCGTGCACGCTGCCCTGGAACTCACATCAGCGAGTCGTATAACGCTGGAGGAAAGAGGTGGAGGGAGATGGGGACAGCCACAGAGACCAACTGCGCATGCGCCATATTCCCAGCCCCGCAGAGTGAATAAATCATAATACACTGCGGGGCAGGATCTCGGGCATCCGCTACACGCAGGTGCGATATCAGTAGATCAGCTGATGCGAGTTCCAGGGCAGCGTGCACGGCGCATGCCCGAAAAATGAGAGCACGGCGCAGGCGCCGTGAGGAAAAACAGAGGAGGTGGCGCCCGATGCACTGAGGGGACGATTGATGGCCGGGAGGCGGTTGAGTCAGGGGGGAAAAAAGCGTACCCCCCGGACTCAATACAAGTATGGGACGCAATTTATAAAAATGACTATTTCAGCGTTATTAGGGAGCAAAAACAAAACAGCCACCTTCACAGAATGTAGCCTTAGTGCTGCAGAAGGTGGCTCTTTTACTTAAAAAAGCCCTGGGGGGTGACAGTTTCCCTTTAAACAAAGACAAAATAAACTGAAGTATTACACATACGCATCATAGTAGTACTATGATCACAATAGAGCGAAGAGGTATTATAGGGCAGAAGATTACAGAAGTAGATGGTTAGAGAGGTTAGCTTTTCTTCCCTCCTTTTGTCCCTATCCCACCTCTCCAGGAGTAAGGCTGGGGTCACACGAGTGCAGCGCGAGGCTCTCGCATCAATACTCGGCACTCGGGACCGGAGTGTGCGGCTGCAAGTATTTTTATGCAGCTGAACGCTCCGGTCCCGAGTGCCAGGACTTGATGCGAGAGACTTGCACGAGTTTCTCGCATTGCACTCGCAAGTGGGACCCCAGCCTAAGGGTACCTTCCCACATATAGACAATCAGACATATTTTACAAGCATTTAACCCCTTCCCGACCTTTGACGCCACGTAGGCGTCATGAAAGTCGGTGCCAATCCGACCCATGACGCCTATGTGGCGTCATGGAATGATCGCATCCCTGCAGATCGGGTGAAAGGGTTAACTCCTATTTTACCCGATCTGCAGGGAGAGGGGGAGTTGTACTTCAGCCCAGGGGGGGTGGCTTTGCCCCCACGTGGCTACGATCGCTCTGATTGGCTGTTGAAAGTGCAACAGCCAATCAGAGCAATTTGCAATATTTCACCTATGAAAATGGTGAAATATTGCAATCCAGCCATGGCTGATGCTGCAATAGCATCTGCCATGGCTGGAAATCATGTTCTGCCCCCCCCCCCACCGCCCCCGATCTCCTCCCCAGTCCTCCGTTCTCTCCGGTACCCCCCTCCGTCCCCCTGTCCGCTCCCCCGTGCTCCTGTCCGCTCCCCCGTGCTCCTGTCCGCTCCCCCGGTCCTCCGATCCCCCCCCCCGTGCTCCGATCCACCCCCCCACCACCCCCTCATACTTACCGAGCCTCCCGAAGTCGGTCCGTCTTCTCCCTGGGCGCCGCCATCTTCCAAAATGGCGGGCGCATGCGCAGTGCGCCCGCCGCATCTGCCGGCCGGCAAAGTACATTTTGATCGCTGTGGTAGGTTCTATCACAGCGATCAAAATAAAAAAAATAATAAATAACCCCCCCCCCTTTATCACCCCCATAGGTAGGGACAATAATAAAATAAAGAAAATATATATATATTTTTTTTCCACTAGGGTTAGGGTTAGAACTAGGGTTAGAACTAGAACTAGGGGTAGGGTTAGGGGTAGGGTTAGGGTTATGGCATGTGCACACAGTGCGGATTGGCCGCTGCGAATTCGTAGCAGTTTTCCATCAGGTTTACAGTACCATGTACACCTATGGAAAACCAAATCCGCTGTGCCCATCGTGCGGAAAATTCCGTGCAGAAACGCTGCGTTGTATTTTCCGCAGCATGTCAATTCTTTGTGCGGATTCCGCAGCGTTTTACACCTGTTCCTCAATAGGTATCCGCAGGTGAAATCCGCACAAAAAAACACTGGAAATCCGCTGTAAATCCGCAGGTAAAACGCAGTGCCTTTTACCTGCAGATTTTTCAAAAATCGTGCGGAAAAATCTCACACGAATCCGCAACGTGGGCACATAGCCTTAGGGTTAGGGTTGGAATTAGAGTTAGGGTTGGAATTAGGGCTAGGGTTGGAAATAGGGTTAAGATTAGGCTTGTGTTAGGGTTACGGATAGGGTTAGGGGTGTGTTGGGGTTACAGTTGTGGTTAGGGTTGGGATTAGGGTTAGGATTAGGGTTGGAATTAGGGTTACGGGTGTGTTGTGGTTAGGGGTGTGTTGGGGTTAGGGTTGTGATTAGGGTTATGGCTACAGTTGGGATTAGGATTAGGGGTGTGTTGGGGTTAGTGTTGAAGTTAGAATTGAGGGGTTTCCACTGTTTAGGCACATCAGGGGTCTCCAAACGCAACATGGCGCCACCAATGATTCCAGCCAATCTTGCGTTCAAAAAGTCAAATGGTGCTCCCTCCCTTCTAAGCCCCGACGTGCGCCCAAAAAGTGGTGTACCCCCACATTTGAGGTACCAGCGTACTCAGGACAAACTGGGCAACAACTGTTGGGGTCCAATTTCTCATGTTACCCTTGCAAAAATAAAAAATTACTTGCTAAAACATAATTTTTGAGGAAAGAACAATTATTTTTTATTTTCACGGCTCTGCGTTGTAAACTTCTGTGAAGCACTTGGGGGTTGAACGTGCTCATCACACATCTAGATAAGTTCCTTGGGGGGTCTAGTTTCCAAAATGGGGTCACTTGTGGGGTGTTTCTACTGTTTAGGCACATCAGGAGCTCTGCAAATGCAATGTGACGCCCGCAGACCATTCCATCAAAGTCTGCATTTCAAATGTCACTACTTCACTTCCGAGCCCTGACGTGTGCCCAAACAGTGGTTTACCCCTACATATGGGGTATCAGCGTACTCACAACAAACTGGGCAACAAATATTGTGGTCCAATTTCTCCTGTTACCCTTGTGAAAATAAAAAATTGCTTGCTAAAACATCTTTTTTGAGAAAAGAAAAATGATTTTTTATTTTCACGGCTCTGCGTTGTAAACTTCTGTGAAGCACTTGGGGGTTGAACGTGCTCATTACACATCTAGATAAGTTCCTTGGGGGGTCTAGTTTCCAAAATGGGGTCACTTGTGGGGTGTTTCTACTGTTTAGGCATATCAGGGGCTCTGCAAACGTAGCATGATGCCCGCAGACCATTCCATCAAAGTCTGCATTCCAAAACGTCACTACTTCCCTTCCGAGCCCCGGCATGTGCCCAAACAGTGGTTTACCCCCACATATGGGGTATCAGCGTACTCAGGAGAAACTGGACAACAACTTTTGGGGTCAAATTTCTCCTGTTACTCTTGCAAAAATAAAAAATTCTGGGCTAAAAAAATATTTTTGAGGAAAGGAAACATTTATTATTTTCACGGCTCTGCGTTATAAACTTCTGTGAAGCAGTTGGGGGTTCAAAGTGCTCACCACACATCTAGATAAGTTCCCTTGGGGGTCTAGTTTCCAAAATGGAGTCACTTGTGGGGAGTTCCTACTGTTTAGGCACATCAGGGGCTCTGCAAATGCAACCTGACGCCCGCAGAGCATTCCATCAAAGTCTGCATTTCAAAACGTCACTACTTCCCTTCCAAACCCCGACGTGTGCCAAAACAGTGGTTTACCCCCACATATGGGGTATCCGCGTACTCAGGAGAAACTGGACAACAACTTTTGGGGACCAATTTCTCCTGTTACCCTTGGGAAAATAAAAAATTGTGGGCTAAAAAATCATTTTTGAGAAAAGAAAAATACTCAAGCTACTTACCAGGTAGCGGTGTTTTTCAGGAGTCCATGACAGCACTAACGAGAGAGGGGATCCGCCCTTCAGGGACAGGAAACCTACAGAGATAAAAGGGCGGCACCTCTCTCCCGCATCAGTTGGATTACAGAGCATGAGAGGACCTCCATTGATTAGTAACACATAAATATCTTAACACATTTCACCTTGTGACTAAATTTTGTAGAAGATTAACCTACATGAGAATATACTTATCGTGATGAAACCCATACCAGTAGAAAGGGAGGGAATATAGGAGTGCTGTCATGGACTCCTGAAAAACACCGCTACCTGGTAAGTAGCTTGAGTATTTATTCAGTCGTCATGACAGCACTAACGAGAGAATTACAGAGAAAAGAGTATTAGGGTGGGATTACTGCTTCCAGCACCCTTCTACCAAATGTGAGATCATTGGAGCTACCAAGATCTAATCTATAATGATTCAAGAAAGTAGACGGAGATGACCATGTGGCCGCCTTACATATGTCCTCAATTGACACCTCCGATCTCTCTGCCCAGGAAGATGCCATGGCACGAGTGGAATGAGCCTTTACGCCTTCCGGGACTTCTAGGCCACCTGCTGAATAAGCCAGAGAAATTGCCTCCCTAATCCATCTACTCAAGGTGTTTTTGGACACTCTAAACTCTTTTTTGACTCCCTGATAGGATATAAACAGGGAATTGTCTTTTTTCCAGGGATCTGTTAAAGAAATATATTTAAGAAGGCATCTTTTGACATCTAATGTATGGAGTTTGAGTTCCTTTGGGTTTTTAGGATTAGGACAAAAGGTAGGGAGATTTATCTCCTGGAGTCTGTGGAACCTAGATGCTACTTTTGGGAGATAGAGGGGATCCGTTCTTAATACTACTCTATCTTCTCTAATCTGCATATATGGAGTTAGTCTAGAGAGGGCCTGCAAATCACTAACTCTCCTAGCAGACGTAAGAGCAATCAAAAGAGCAGTTTTTAAGGACAGGATCTTTATAGATGCAGATTCTAAAGGCTCAAAGGGGGGTTCCGTTAACGCTGAGAGGACTAAGTTTAAGTCCCACGGGGCTAGTTTATTTTTAATGATGGGTCTTGATCTAGCGGCCGCTTTAATAAATCGAGCAATCCAATAATTTTTAGCTAACCCACAATTATACAGTGCCCCCAAGGCTGAAACCTGGACTCTGAGGGTGCTTGTAGCTAGCCCCATTTCGAGACCTTTCTGCAGGAACTCCAAGATCTTTGGAATACTAGCTTTCTGACTGATAACCGATCCTGAGACTGAAAGGAATTTTCTCCAGATTCTTACATAAATATTTGTTGTGGAGTTTTTCCTGCATTTTAATAGGGTATTAATAAGTCCCTCAGAAAATCCCTTTTTTCTTAATAATGACCCTTCAAATCCCACGCCGTCAGATGTAAACTGGCCACTCGTGGATGGAAGATCGGACCCTGTGAGAGGAGGTCTGGGAGTTCTGGGAGAATCCATGGTTGAGAAATGGACATTTTCCTCAACCAAGGAAACCACGGCCTCTTGGGCCAGAATGGCGCTATCAGAATCACATGAGCTCTGTCCTCCCGAATCTTTCTGAGGACTATCGGGATCAAGTTCAACGGGGGAAAGGCATAGGCTGTTTCGAAGTGCCAAGGAATCAGGAGAGCGTCCACCGCCACCGGATTGTCTCTGGGATTTAGGGAACAAAATCGACGACATTTTTTGTTTTCTTTGTTGGCGAAGAGGTCTATTTGTGGGTATCCCCAACGATGGGTGATCTGATCGAAGATGGTCTGATTGAGCACCCACTCTCCTTGCCCGAGCTTTCTGCGACTTAGAAAGTCGGCTACAACGTTGTGCTTCCCCTTTATGTGCAGTGATGTTAGTGACCGTAGATGATTCTCGGCTATCTGTAAGATACGACCCGATACCTCCATTAAGGACCTGGATCGGGTTCCCCCTTGGTGATTAACGTAAGCTACCGTTACCTGATTGTCTGAGAATATTCTGACGTGATGGTCCTGTAAGGATATAAGGAAATATCTCAGAGCTCGTTCTACGGCCAACAACTCTTTGAGGTTAGAAGACAAACTCTGTTCGGAGGGTGACCAAACCCCCTGGACCCACATCTCGCCTATATGCGCCCCCCATCCCGTGGGACTAGCGTCTGTGGTTAATACTCGTGATATGTGGTTTATCCAGGGTACCCCCTTACGAAGGTTTGGAGCGTGTAACCACCAACGTAAAGACTGAATAGTGGCAATTGACAAGGAAAGAAAACTGTCCAAGTGACCTTCTAACCGACGAGTGTTGTACAGAACCTCCCACTGTAGGACCCTGGTGTGGTATTGGGCCCATCGTACTGCCGGGATGCACGACGTGAGTGAGCCTAACAGTGACATTGCTCCCCTCAATGTTATAACTGGATTAGCAATCACTCCAAGAATCTGTCGTTGGATCTTTTCCAACTTAACGTCAGGTAGACGGCATTCTTGTAACCTTGAGTCCAATATGAGACCCAAGAATTCTTGAATCTCTAGAGGCTGCAACCGTGACTTTTTAAAATTGATTATCCACCCCAACCTTTGCAAGGCTGCGATTACTTTGTGTAGTTGGGACGTGCAGTGTGATTCGGAGTTTCCTATTATTAATAGGTCATCGAGATATGGAACTATGAGAATATCCTGCTCATGAAGATGCGCCATAACCTCCACCATTATTTTAGTGAATACCCGAGGGGCCACCGCAACACCAAAGGGGAGTGCCCTGTATTGGAAGTGTCTTATTGATTCTCCTAAGAGGACTGCAACTCTTAGATAACACTGGTGGTCTACGTGTATGGGGACGTGATAATACGCGTCTTTCAGATCCAAGACGACCATAAAGCACCCGCCAAACAATAACTTTATTGCAGACTTGACCGACTCCATTTTAAATGACGGGATCCACAAGAATCTATTTAGGCTTTTCAGGTTTATAATTGTGCGAAAAGTGTTATCTGGCTTCTTAATCAAGAAGAGGGGAGAATAGAATCCTTTACCCCTCTGTATTTCAGGAACCTCCACCAAAACGCCTTTCTGTTGGAGTTCCTGGACCTCACTCTCTAACGCCAGCTGTTCTGTGGAGGAAGAACGCAATGGTGTTACCAGAAACCTGTCGTCAGGAGTGAATCGAAAGTCAAACTTTAAACCAGACTCCACAATGTTCAAGACCCACGGGCTATTGGATATAGTACGCCATGCCGGATAGAAGGCTAGAAGCCTGCCTCCTACCCGGTCCGCCAGTCATTGTGGCTTCCTGTTGTCTCTAAAGGAGCTAAACATGTAGCCTCTACCTTTCTTTTTGTTGGCATCATATCTGGATCTTTCTCTATTTGGTCTTGTTCGATCAAACCACCTTCTATTAGCGCCTCTTCTGTAAGAGGACCTACCGAGGTAGGGAAACCGTTTCTTACTGTCTCCCGCTTTTTCTAATAATTCGTCCAGAACCGGACCGAATAGGTGTTCTCCCACACACGGGATGTTGCACAATTTGGATCTGGCCTGCATGTCTCCTTGCCAACATTTCAGCCAGATTGCTCTACGGGCTGAATTAGAGAGCGCGGCCGACCTAGCCGCCAATTTAACTGAGTCCGCTGAAGCGTCAGCAAGGTAAGCCGCAGCCCCCTGAATCATAGAGAGGGAGGATAATATTTCATCTCTCGGCGGTTTGTCCTTCAGCTGACTCTCCAGGCTATCCAACCACACCATCATAGACCGTGCCGTGCAGGTGGCAGCGATTGATGGTCTGAGAGCCCCTGCTGAAGTTTCCCAGGTTCCCTTGAGAAACACATCTGCCCTTCTGTCCAGTGGATCCTTTAAAGTACCAAGATCCTCAAACGGTAGAGAGGACTTTTTTGAAGCCTTGGCAACAGCCGCATCAAGCTTCGGGGCTTTATCCCACGTGGCCGAAGCAGACTCCTCGAACGGATACTTCCGTTTGAAGGATGGAGGAAGAGAACCTTTTCTTTCCGGTTTTTTCCATTCTCTGGAAATTAGGGCGCTAACTTTTTCCACTACCGGAAAGCATCGGCGGGATTTACGGTCCAGACCTCGGAACATGACATCCTGCATGGATCTCTCTGGTGTCGTCTGCTCAATCCCAATTGTATTATTTACCGCTTTAACTAGGCGGTCTATGCGGTCAAAAGAAAAACAAGAATGTTCGTATTCAGAACCCGACGCTTTTTTCCCTGATGTAAAAAGAGGGAATAAGGAGGGACACCAATCACTAAGTGAACTTTCACGATGATCACTTACCCCTACAGTGTCCAAGTGATACCGAAGATTGCGGGGGGACCCTCTCCACCGAAGCACTATCCATCCGGCTCGAGGACTTTCCGGCTTTATCAGATTGATCAGCTTTACCTCCAGGACGACTACTGCCACTAGAACGTCGCTGGGTGTTCGCTGTATGGGGCTTCTCCAGGGTTAAACACTGCTGCACAGAAGGCAACTGGTCCTGCTCCTGAGACTCCATTGTAACAATGGACATGAAGCATGAAGCAGCCCTCATTGAATCCTTAAATAGCCGGCCCCCTAAAGGTACCTCCCCCTGATGGGGGACAGCCGGCCAATTCCGGTGAACTGCCTGGTACAATCTGGCGTGTGGGAGGCCCCTCCCCTTCCAAGACCCCCGCCAATGGCGCCACGATCCTCGTCTGGAAGTAGCGCCGCCAGAAATACCCGAAAAATCCGCGCACGCCGACTATACAAAAGAGACCGCCGGGCGCCGCCATGTTTTCCCCAGCGCGACGCACTGCGCATGCGCCGAGCGTAATTGTCTGCTGCCGAATTAAGCCCCGCCCCCCTATGCGCGTCACCTCCGGTGCGACGCTTCCTGGACGCTGAACGCAGTGCTCGTGCTGCTTAGGATGCCGGTGAAGAGGGAACGCTCCAGCGCAGTGCCGGCAGCAAGAGTACCGCTTAGAACGCTGGTGAGAGGGGACGCCAGGGAATGGAGGGCCTCCCACAGTATACTCACGCGTACCTGGCGATGGGACACCCCTGGAGACAGCACTCCCCCTGAAGGCTGCTCCTGCCGTGCTGTTGCCTACCCCCACAGCCCTCTGTGGTGCGGCACTTCCAGCGTCGCGATCAACACCGAGGAAGGGGCCATCCCGCCTCCAGGATCGGTGAGTCGGACCTGGGTCAAAATTTCTTCGCCTTCTTCCAAAGGCCTCTGCAGGGTCCCCTGTCAGGGACAGGAAACCAACTGATGCGGGAGAGAGGTGCCGCCCTTTTATCTCTGTAGGTTTCCTGTCCCTGAAGGGCGGATCCCCTCTCTCGTTAGTGCTGTCATGACGACTGAATAAATTATTTTTTATTTTCATGGCTCTGCGTTATAAACTTCTGTGAAGCACTTGGGGGTTCAAAGTGCTCACCACACATCTAGATTAGTTCCTTGGGAGGTCTAGATTCCAAAATGGGGTCACTTGTGCGGGAGCTCCAATGTTTAGGCACACAGGGGCTCTCCAAACGCGACATGGTGTCCGCTAATGATTGGAGCTAATTTTCCATTCAAAAAGCCAAATGGCGTGCCTTCCCTTCCGAGCCCTGCGGTGCGCCCAAACAGTGGTTTACCCCCACATATGGGGTATCATCGTACTCAGGACAAACTGGACAACAACATTTGGGGTCCAATTTCTCCTATTACCCTTGGGAAAATAAAAAATTCTGGGCTAAAAATCATTTTTGAGGAAAGAAAAATTATTTTTTATTTTGACGGCTCTGCGTTATAAACTTCTGTGAAGCACCTGGGGGTTATAAGTGCTCACTATGCATCTAGATAAGTTCCTTGGGGGGTCTAGTTTCCAAAATGGGGTCACTTGTAGGGGAGCTCCAATGTTTAGGCACACAGGAGCTCTCCAAACGCGACATGGTGTCCGCTAACGATTGGAGCTAATTTTCCATTCAAAAAGTCAAATGGCACGCCTCCCCTTCCGAGCCTTGCCGTGCACCCAAACAGTGGTTTACCCCCACATATGAGGTATCGGCGTACTCAGGAGAAATTGCCCAACAAATTTTAGGATCCATTTTATCCTGTTGCCCATGTGAAAATGAAAGAATTGAGGCTAAAAGAAATTTTGTGTGAAAAAAAAGTACTTTTTCATTTTTGCGGATCAATTTGTGAAGCACCTGAGGGTTTAAAGTGCTCACTATGCCTCTAGATAAGTTCCTTGGGGGGGTCTAGTTTCCAAAATGGGGTCACTTGTGGAGGCGCTCCAATGTTTAGGCACACAGGGGGCTTTCCAAACGCGACATGGTGTCCGCTAACGATGGAGATAATTTTTCATTCAAAAAGTCAAATGGCGCTCCTTCCCTTCCGAGCCTTACCATGTGCCCAAACAGTGGTTTACCCCCACATGTGAGGTATCGGTGTACTCAGGAGAAATTGCCCAACAAAATTTAGGATCCATTTTATCCTGTTGCCCATGTGAAAATGAAAAAATTGAGGCTAAAATAATTTTTTTGTGAAAAAAAAAGTACTTTTTCATTTTTACGGATCAATTTGTGAAGCACCTGAGGGTTTAAAGTGCTCACTATGCTTCTAGATAAGTTCCTTGGGGGGTCTAGTTTCCAAAATGGGGTCACTTGTCGGGGAGCTCCAATGTTTAGGCACACGGGGGCTCTCCAAACGCGACATGGTGTCCGCTAAAGAGTGGAGCCAATTTTTCATTGAAAAAGTCAAATGGCGCTCCTTCCCTTTCGAGCCCTGCCGTGCGCCCAAACAGTGGTTTACCCCCACATATGAGGTATCAGCGTACTCAGGACAAATTGGACAACAACATCCGTGGTCCAGTTTCTCCTTTTACCCTTGGGAAAATAAAAAATTGTTGCTAAAAGATCATTTTTGTGACTAAAAAGTTAAATGTTCATTTTTTACTTCCATGTTGCTTCTGCTGCTGTGAAACAGCTGAAGGGTTAATAAACTTCTTGAATGTGGTTTTGAGCACCTTGAGGGGTGCAGTTTTTAGAATGGTGTCACTTTTGGGTATTTTCAGCCATAAAGAACCCTCAAACTGACTTCAAATGTGAGGTGGTCCCTAAAAAAAATGGTTTTGTAAATTTTGTTGTAAAAATGAGAAATCACTGGTCAAATTTTAACCCTTATAACTTCCTAGCAAAAAAAAAATTTGTTTCCAAAATTGTGCTGATGTAAAGTAGACATGTGGGAAATGTTATTTATTAACTATTTTGTGTCACATAACTCTCTGGTTTAACAGAATAAAAATTCAAAATGTGAAAATTGCGAAATTTTCAAAATTTTTGCCAAATTTTCATTTTTTTCACAAATAAACTCAGAAATTATCGACCTAAATTTACCACTAACATGAAGCCCAATATGTCACGAAAAAACAATCTCAGAATCGCTAGGATCCGTTGAAGCGTTCCTGAGTTATTACCTCATAAAGGGACACTGGTCAGAATTGCAAAAAACGGCAAGGTCATTAAGGCCAAAATAGGCTGGGTCATGAAGGGGTTAAAAGGAATCTCAAGCACAAGCAAAAAATTGCAACATAAAATCGAGCAATGCTGTAAATTTAAACTGAACCTGTCATGTGAAAAACGCTATTAACCTGCAGATATGGGTTTAATCTGCAGGTTAATAACGTTCTGAAGCTGTCCAGCACCTGCTCTGAAAGCTGGGCTGCTGGGAGAAAACAAATTTTACTCCCCCTGTCCGCCTCAGGCTTTCAGTTATTGGCGAGCAGCTAGCGCGGCTTCAATCACCGCTCAGTACATTGCATAGAAAGCGGTGGCTGTAACCATGCCACACTGCCCCAAATGACTGCGGACTCTGCAGAGCCAAGCTGGCTGTCAGTCAGTGTCAGGGCATGGTTACAGCAGCGGTTCACTATGCACTGAGCCGTGACTTTATGACTGAAAGCCGGAAGCTGCTGGGAGGAATTAATTTCCTCCTGATACCTGGGCTTTCAATGCAAGTGCTGGGCAGCTCCAGAACGCTATTAACCTGCAGTAACCCCATATGTTCAGGTTAATAGCATTTTTCACATGACCGGTTCCCTTTTAAATCCATAACATGTCAATCTATCCTGCAGTACAAGTGCGTATTTCCCCTCTTACAATGCAAAGAGTGAGACATGTGAATTTACAGCACCATTCTATGGTAAGCGCAGCTGCGGTATTCCTGCTGTAGATAATCCACAGCAGAAATGTCCCGTGGGAACGTACACCGACACCCTAATCCATGGGCTTTTTACAGTAGGATTACGCACCAAACCAGGTACATTTTTCTTTAACTTCTCCCAGCGATCTACAGAGGATCGCGCTTTCTGGAAATCACGCAGAAGACTCTCTCGCGCTGGTGGTTATTGAAATTAAGGAGAAAATTATTGCTTCAAATTACTAGACCATCACTAATAGAACAGATTGTACTGTATTAGATGGAGAATCTCCTGAAAATGTGGTAAAGTGCTTTCTTCTGCAAACAGCCATATAACTAGTTACTGATTCGGGTGGCAAAGCTGGGGTATTGGGACAATGCTCATGTTCTAGAAAGACTTTTCCCTGCAATAAGGAAGAATGTTATCAGCTGTGACTGCAGATCAGCTTTTTTGGAGTTCCACTGCAACTTTGTTTCACCGATTGGCAGGGAACACACCACTCTCACCACAGTAATATAGCGCCAATGTCTGTGATGAGACTACCCTTTTACTGTTTGCACCATGGCAAATTATTTTTTTTACCCACTCCATTTTTCCTCCCCTTCTTCCAAGAGCGTAACTTTAATTTTTCCATTGACAGACGTACGAGAGCTTGTTTTTGAAGGACAAGTTGTGGTTTTAAAAGACACCATTCATTTGACCATGTAATGTACTCGCTTCAAAAATTCTGGACATTGTTAAAAAGATAAATGTTGTTTGTGACGCTGTTTTCCATAACTTTTTTTTTTTATCTTTCCGCTCATGGAGCTGCGAGTGGGCTTGTTTTTTATGCAATAAGAGCCATCATTTTTTAATGGTATAATTTTAGGGAACATACAAAAGCCCCAATTCATCAAGACCGATGATTTTCTCACCAGTTTTGATGAGGGAGCATGTAGGAACCAGACGCTCCTTATTCAGAGGGGTCTTCCTCAAGAGCGTCTGACAAGTAGCGTGTGCTTTGCCACAAATCTTACTCCAGTCTCGAATTAGAGATTTCTGGCATAGGAAATGCTAGTTTGTCATAAATTAAACGAGCTATGACTTCACGACCTGACCCGCTGCAACCCAGGCACTTTGGCAGAGCTGGGGACACTGGAACAAAAATACCGCCAGAAGCGGTCTGCATAAAACAGCAAGCACCAGCCCTTTGTGGTATAGGCTCAGTTTCGTACGCACATAGGACATACTGTTACATCCCATGTCAGGAAGGGGTTAAAAATGTACCAGAATGGCTCACAATATTGGTTTCAATAAGGGATTGTCAAAAATTGCCTTACAAAAATAAGCTTAAATATACACTGCTCAAAAAAATAAAGGGAACACTAAAATCCCACATCCTAGATATCACTGAATGAAATACTCCTTCATTCCACTTTATTCATTACATAGTGGAATGTGTTGAGAACAATAAAACCTAAAAATGATCAACATAAATCACATCTAACATCCCACGGAGGTCTGGAATTGGAATGATGCTCAAAATCAAAGTGGAAAATGAAGTTACAGGCTGATCCAACTTCAGTGGAAATGCCTCAAGACAAGGAAATTATGCTCAGTAGTGCGTGTGTGTGTGTGTGTGTGTGTGTGTGTGTGTGTGTGTGTGTGTGTGTGTGTGTGTGTGTGTGTGTGTGTCCTCAACGTGCCTATATGACCTCCCTACAACACCTGGGCCATGCTCCTGATGAGGCGGCGGATGGTCTCCTGAGAGATCTCCTCCCAGACCTGGACTAAAGCATCCGCCAACTACTGAACAGTCTGTGGTGCAACACGACGTTGGTGGATGGGGCGAGACATGATGTCCCAGATGTGTTCAATCGGATTCAGATCTGGGGAACGGGCGGGCCAGTCTATAGCTTCAATGCCTTCATCTTGCAGGAACTGCTGACAAACTCCAGCCACATGAGGTCTGGCATTGTCCTGCATTAGGAGGAACCCAGAGCCAATCGCACCAGCATATGGTCTCACAAGGGGATTGAGGATCTCATTTTGGTACCTAATGGCAGTCAGGCTACCTCTGGCGAGAACATGGAGGGCTGTGCAGCCCTTGAAAGAAATGCCACCCCACACCATTACTGACCCACTGCCAAACCGGTCATGCTGAAGGATGTTGCCGGCAGATCGCTCTGCACGGCGTCTCCAGACTCTGTCACATATGCTCAGTGTGAACCTGCTTTCATGTGTGAAGAGCACAGGGCACCAGTGGCGAGTTTGCCAATCCTGGTGTTCTGTGGCTAATGCTAAACATGCTGCACGGTGTTGGGCTGTGAGCACAACCCCCATCTGTGGACGTCGGGCACTCAGACCATCCTCATGGAGCCGGTTTCTAACCGTTGTGGCCTGCTGGAAGTCATTTTGCAGGGCTCTGGCAGTGCTCCATTTTGCACAAAGGCTGAGATGGCGATCCTGCTGCTGGGTTGTTGCCCTCCTACGGCAGCACATGTCCTACACAAGACAATGTGGTGCAGAGTGATTATGTTTAAGCAGATCATTGGCCAGTGTAAACCAGCAGGCTACACTAGGATGTCATCCGAGTGCTGTTCAATATACGAGGACACAGACAAAGGAGAAAGTTGAGAAATTATATTAGTCTTCTCTGCACCTGTGATACAATTTTCTCATCCGAGAGAATTGGACAGGAATCTGACACTCTGCTCTAACTTGGCATGTCGATACGCTTAAAGAGGGAACCCCCTCCCTCAAGTAACAGTCTGGATACTGCCATCACTATTGAGAGAGGTATCTAAGCTGCTCATACCAATCATGGCCATTCCAGCAGGGTGTTGGCTATGATACACAGCCGACACCTGGTGCCGCCTCTGCTTGTGAGCTGGAGCCATCATTAAGCCACACACATATATGGTGGCTTGCAGGGAGTCATTTCTTGCTGCATCATACATGTACATTACATTTTGGGACTGGTGAAAAAACAAAACAAAACCCTCCTCTCCATATTCAACAATCAGCGATTCAGCAGCACAGAAAAGAGATTTTTCAGCCCCAACAAGATGTCCTTAAAGGCCTGCTCCCTGCCTCATAAGCGCCAGTGTCCCACAGGCCACAGATAACAGCCTCAGGGGCCGCGTGTTTGAGATCCCTGCATTAGATCATCCGCCAATCTTGCAAGAATTCTCAGGTCTAACCAACTTTAGGACTCATTCAAGCAACTGTGTTTTCTGCAGGTATGCATTACAGACTGCACCCAGAGAGCACATAGACCATTAGTGTGCCAGTGCACATGGCTGATTATCCACACTGATGCCATAGAGAAAATCGTAACCCGCACTATTCTGGTCCGATTTACAGACCATACATTTTGCCCACATTGTGAGACGGCCATTTGAACCAAGGCATTGCCTAATGTATATGGAGACCTATTGCCAGCAAGACTCTGCATCACAGAACAGAATTATGCTGAATTTACACTAAATTATTATTAACAAGATCATTTTACAATAATCTGTGTAAACAGACTGCCAAATAATAATTTTATGTTTATAGCGCCAACATATTCCCCAGCACTTTACACATCAGAGCAAAGTACTTAAGTTCGCAGGTGACGGGAAAGGTCAAGGAGCCCTAGCACCTGTGCACTGCAGTAGTTTGCTCTGTCCTCAACAGGACAGAGAAGTACGCCTGAGCAGGAGCGCTGTGCCAAGGAGACTGTATGGATGATGAAGGGACGCTTCATACACATGAAGCTAGCAGGAGGGAAGGAATCGTAAGAAGATGGGAGGCGCCAGACCAAAACCAGCGACGACCATCGGACCGGACCGCCACACAGGTAAGTATAATAAAACTTCTTTTTCTTCTCTTGCAGGTCGGGTTGGGGCTTATATACAGCATTATAGAAAGCTGTATATAAGCCCTGACCCAACTGCTATGTCCAGCTATCACCCCATATCACTGCTCCCGTTTTCTTCAAAACTCCTTGAGCAGCATGTCCATGCTCAACTTTCCTTCCACCTCATCTAACTCTCTCCTTGAAAACCTCCAATCTAGCTTCCACCCCCACCTCTCCACCAAAACTGCCCTGACAAAATAGGGATTTTTGTGTACTCACTGTAAAATCCTTTTCTCCGAGCCACTCATTGGGGGACACAGGACCGTGGTGTATGCTGCTGCCACTAGGAGGCTGACACTAAGTAAATACAAAAAGGGTTAGCTCCTCCTCTGCAGTATACACCGCCCACTGGCTCCGGATAATACCAGTTCGCAGCAAAGCAGTAGGAGATTAACAAAATTTAACCGTAGGTACAACATGTCAGAGACTAAAACACTTATCATAGGCAACAAGCCAAAACAAGGGTGGGTGCTGTGTCCCCCAATGAGTGGCTCGGAGAAAAGGATTTTTATGGTGAGTACACAAAAATCCCTATTTCTCCATCGCCACATTGGGGGTCACAGGCCTGTGGGACGACCAAAAGCAGCAGTAGTGTAAACTTATGGCACCTGCTGTCTACAGGTGTGCTACCTCTGCCTGCAGAATAGGCCTACCAAGGCTTGCATCTGAAGATGCCTGAGTATGGAAATTGTAATGCTTTGAAAAGGTGTGCAGGCTAGACCAGGTCGCAGCTTTGCAAACCTGCTCTGCAGACACTTGATTCCGAATGGCACAGGAAGCACCCACCGACCGAGTGGAGTGTGCCCTGAGGCCCGCAGCGATAGGCTTGCCTCTGACGCGGTAAGCCTCTTGAATTGTCGACCGAATCCATCTGGCGATTGTCGACTTAGAAGTGGCCAGTCCCTTCCGGTGTCCCGCCGGGAGCACGAACAGAGCGTCCGTCTGTCAAAAAGATGCCGTCCTGGACACATACTTCCTGAGAGCTCTAACAAGATCCAAGGAGTGAAGAGCCTTCTCCACGCGGTGCGTTGGAGTAGGGCAAAGGGACGGAAGTAAGATATCCTCATTGCGGTGGAAGGAAGACACCACCTTCGGGAGGAAAGAAGGGGACGGCCTGAGGACCACCTTGTCCCGGTGGAACGGCGTCTGACAGGAAAGGGCAGCCAACTCCGAGACTCGTCTGATCGAGGTAATGGTGACGAGAAAGGTCACCTTCCATGAAAGAAGAGACAGATGTACTGCAACGGCTCAAAGGGAGATTCCTGCAGGACACCTAGGACCAGATTAAGGTCCCAAGCCTCTAGAGGCCGTCTGTAGGGAGGCACGACGTGAGAGACTCCCTGAAAGAACGTTCTGACCTGAGGTTTGGAAGCAATTCTTCGTTGAAAAAGGACTGACAAGGCCGAGACCTGCCCTTTAAGGGAACTCGGCGAAAGCCCCAAGTCCAGACCGGATTGGAGGAAATCCAAGATGGTAGGGATGTTGAAAACCATCAGAGGGCGCCCTCTGCTTCTGCACCAATCAAAGAAGATCCTCCAGGTCCGATGGTAGATACGTGATGACATCGGCTTTCGGGCATTGATCAAGGTGGAAACTACCTCACAGGAAAAACCCGCTTGAGTCAGAACCCAGGATTCAACGGCCATGCCGTCAAACACAGGGCCCCTGAGTTCTGGAGGTAGATCGGGCCCTGAGAAAGTAGATCTGGATGATCTGGTAGGCGCCAAGGAACGTCTGCGATGAGCTGGACCAGCTCTGCATACCATGCCCGGCGAGGCCAATCCGGGGCGATGAGAATTACCGGGATACCCTCTGCCCTGATCTTCCTGATGACTCTGAGAAGCAGGGGCAGGGGGGGAAACAGGTAAGGGAGGTGAAACTGACTCCAAGGAAGGACTAGCGCATCCGCCCCGATTGCTCTGGGATCCCGGGACCGGGCCACAAACTGAGGTACCTTGGCATTGAACCAGGAAGACATCAAGTCTACATCCGGAGTACCCCAACAAAGGCAGATTTGTTGGAATATGTCCTGATGGAGAGACCACTCTCCTGAGGCAAGACATTGCCGGCTGAGGAAATCCGCGGCCCAATTCTCCACTCCTGGAATGTGAACGGCCAATATGACCGAGCGGTTGTGTTCGGCCCAGCGAAGGATGTGCTCTACCTCGCGCATTGCAGCTCTGCTGCGAGTGCCCACCTGATGATTTATATATGCCCCAGCCATAGCATTGTCTGACTGGATACGGATGGGGCGGCCTGCTAGGAGATGATGGAACCGCTTTAGGGACAGCCGAATCGCACGTATCTCCAGGATATTGATTGGAAGACGAGACTCGTGATGAGTCCAGGTTCCCTGCGCAGTGTGATGGCGAAAGACTGCTCTCCAGCCTAGGAGGCTGGCATCGGTAGTCACTACCAGCCAATGGACTGGGAGGAAGGACTTCCCTTGGAGAAGAGAGGATCGGAGCATCCACCATTGGAGTGTCTGCTTGACCAGAGGAGAGGACACAGCTGGTTGAGCGAAAACGGACTCCCGTCCCATGCGTCCAGCAGAGGGTGCTGGAGGGGACAGAGGTGTAGTTGCGCGAATGGAATCGCGTCCATTGCGGCCACCATTTTCCCGAAACGTATGGAACAGGGGGACGGCTCAAGAAGCTTCCAGACCCCCTGTTGAAGAGCCAGGACCTTGTCCCGAGGAAGAAGCACCAGCCCTAGGGAGGTGTCCAGGGTCATGCCCAGGAAGGAGATACGTTGCGCTGGAACAGGAGATGACTTTTTTAAATTGATCAACCAGCCCAGCCGAGAAAGAGTATCCAAGGAAATGCAGACGCACTCCTCGCAGGCTCGGAAAGATGAGCCTTTGACCAGTAAGTCGTCTAGGTAAGGAAGCACAACTAGACCCCGAGAATGCAGAATGGCTATGACTGCCGCCAAGACCTTTGTGAAAACTCTGGGGGCGGTGGCGAGGCCGAAAAGGCAAGGCCGTGAACTGAAAACGGTCCTCTCCGACGGCGAAACGAAGAAACCTTTGATGAGGTGGGAAGATTGGGATGTGCAGGTACGCATCCCGGATGTCGAGGGATGCTAAGAATTCAACGTGTTGCATCGAGGCAATGACGGAACGGAGAGATTCCATCCTGAAATGACGGACTTTGACAAATCTGTTCAAGAGCTTTAGGTCCAGGATGGGCCTTACTGTTCCATCCTTTTTGGGGACCACAAACAGATTTGAATAAAAGCCGCAGAACCTTTCGTCCTCTGGGACAGGGACAATCACTCCGTCCTGTAGGAGCGACTGGATGGCCTGGGAAAAAAAAGCCCGAGCGCGCATTCCCGCTGGAGGGCAGGAAGAGAAGAGTCGGGTTGGAGGGGGAAAGGAAAAATCGATTTTGTAACCGGAGGACACCAGATCCCTGACCCACTCGTCATGAACGACTGCGAGCCAGGCATGACGAAACAAGAGAAGGCGTCCGCCTACTTTGCTGGTGTCGTCCGGACGAGATTGCGAGTCATTTAGAAGATGGTTGGGGTCTGGATCCCCTGGACCTAGAGACTGTGTGGAGCGGCACCTCCAGGAATGGTTGGGCCTGTATGAAGCCTGAGGGCTTATGTCTCTGCCGGCGAGGTGCCCCGAACCAGGGGAACTGGCTGAGGAATGCCATGCGTAAGTTCCACGAAAGGGCCGAAAACGAGCCTGCGGCTGTCGTCGGAACGGTTGCCTGAATCTCTGCTGGGGAAGGGAAGTACTTTTTCCCCCCCTAGCGTCTGAAATCAGTTTGTCCAGCTTTTCACCAAATAGACGACCACTGGAGATATGGCAGAGACATGAGGGACTTTTTAGATACGGAGTCCGCTCGCCAGTTCCTGAGGCATAGCGCTCTCCTAATCGACACATCATTTGAAGAAGTAAGTGCAGAGCAGTTCGCCCCATCCAGGGAAGCATTTACTAAGTAATCGCCAGCCAAGGAAATTTGATTTGCTAGCTCCGTTATGTCAGACGGAAGGTCACTGTTCTGTAAGGCTTTATGCAGAGAGTCTGCCCAACAAGTCACGGCTTTGGCTACCCAGGTAGCAGCGAAGGAGGTAAAGAGTGCCGAGCCTGAAGCCTCAAAAGCTGAACGGGCGAGACTGTCAACCAGTCTGTCTGTGGGATCTTTGATAGAAGATCCGTCCGGCACAGACAGGATAGTTTTAGAGGACAAACGTGAGACAGGAGGATCCACAGGAGGGGATTCTGTCCATTGTTTGCGGAGATCAGGAGAAAAAGGATATTTGGACTCCAGAGATTTATGACCCTGAAAGCGTTTGTCTGGACGCTCCCTATGTCGCTGGACAATGTCCTGTAACTCCGGGTGATTGGCAAACACCCTATGAGTGCGTTTGGTCCTTTTGAAAGACATCGAATTATCCGTACTGGAGGTCGCCGGTTCCTCATCAACCTGAAGGGACTGGTTGACGGCCTCAATGAGACTATCTATGGTGCTCTGATAACCTGGCGACTCCAGATCTAGAGGCCCATCAGACTCAGGATCAGAGTCCTGGTCGGAAGAGGTGCCTGGGGAGCGAGAGCGGGTAGCGGAGCTAACGGACGCCGAGGCACCAGAGGGCCTGGGGGACGAGCTACGGACGCGCTTCCTGGATGGCCTCTTGTGCTTAGGATGAGAGCGGCCCCTGCAGGCTGAAGATTCCGCAGCTGTAGGGGAAGCTTCCTGAATAGGCGGATTAGCGGTCCTGCTCGGATCCTGGAGGGACTCAATAGCTTTAGTCAAAGAAGCAATAGATTGCGAAAGTGACAAAGCCCACTCAGGGGGACTGGTCACCGCGGGCTCGTTTGCGGCGGGGGGCTCCTGAGTGCATTTAGGGTCGCAAGCATTACAGAGCGGAGCAGTATGCCCGCTTGGTAGCGCAGCCTGACAGGAGGTGCAAGAAGTGAAGAACACTATGTTTTTGCAGACTTTTTAGGTTCAGGCAGAGACATATTGTCAGTTAACCTCCGTGCAGGGCTGTGGGGCACCTGTGCAGCTAAAAGGCGGAGCACTGAGTGCAGGAGTATGAGGGCCTGTGTCAGTGTGCAGCGCACCTACCCAAGGTCCTGCGTCCTGACGCGGTGCTGTAACCGAGAAAGTGCAGCCGGCGTCCAGAAGGCGTCCTGGCATCAAAGATGGCCGGCGAGAGTTTGTAGGCGCTTCTCGCAGTGTGACACGCACGCTGTGGGCGGAACGCGGCATAGCTGAGGCCAAAGCCGGGGACTAAATTAGCGGTGGCCAGCAGCAAAATGCGGCCGAGACCACGGTGCGCTCGGGAGCCCCCTCCCCCCCTGCCAGACTCACCACTTGCATCCTCTTCGGGCGAGGTATGGGGGGGGGGGGGGGGGTGCGGTCAACCTTGATCCGCCGCCCTCTTGATGAGGGGGCGGAGAGGGACTGGGAAGCTCCTTGCAGCACCGCTGTTCTTCAGTGGTGGTGCAGAGGGAGGGCGGCCGGACTGTATCCATGGAAAGTGCCTCTGTGTATCCTAGGGGTTCGCTCCCCTAGGATTTCACAGGGCTAGTCTCGGCCGAACATCCCACGTCGCAGGAGAGGGTACGGGGAGTAGACTCGCCGTGCTCGCCTGTTGATGTTTCGGGGGAGATCGGCCCCCTTAGAAGGGTCTGTCGCCCCCTTCGTCCTCTTGCGCAAAGTTAAAAATAAAAATAAGAACGTCTGGAAAAAAAACAGACGCAGTGTGCCTCCTACGGACACTAAGCAAGAACTGGTATTATCTGGAGCCAGTGGGCGGTGTATACTGCAGAGGAGGAGCTAACCCTTTTTGTATATACTTAGTGTCAGCCTCCTAGTGGCAGCAGCATACACCATGGTCCTGTGTCCCCCAATGTGGCGATGGAGAAATTAGTAATGACTTACTCACAGCCAAAGCTAACAGACAGTTCTCCATCCTCCTCCTTCTCGACCTGTCCTCTGCCTTCGACACAGTGGACCACTGCCTACTGCTACAGATTTTTTCTTCCCTTGGCATCAAAGACCTTGCCCTGTCCTGGATTGCCTCATACCTTTCCAACCGCACATTTAGTGTTTTCCACCCCACACTACCTCTTCACCCCGCCCCCTCTCTGTTGGGAGTCCCTCTAGGCTCTGTCCTAGGGCCCCTTCTTTTTTCCATCTATACCCTTGGCCTAGGACAACTCAAAGTCCCACGGCTTCCAGTACCACCTGTATGCGGACGACACTCAGATCTACCTCTCTGGCCCAGATGTCACCTCTGCTGTCCAGAATCCCAGAGTGTCCGTCAGCCATATCCTCCTCCTTCACCTCTCGCTTACTAAAACTCAATGTAGACAAAACCGAACTCATTACCTTTCCTCTATCTCGCGTATCCCCCCTACATGATCTATCTATTATGGTAAACGGCATCACTTTCTCAAGAACCTGAAATCCTCTACCTCGGGGTAACTCTCGACTCTGCCCTGTCCTTCAAACCGCACCTACAAACTCTTGCCACCTCCTGTCGCCTCCAATTCAAAAATATTGCCAGAATCAGTCTCTTCCTCAGCCCACCATCTACCAAAACTCTTGTGCATGCCCTCATCTTCTCCCACCTCGATTACTGCAACACCCTCCTCTGTGGCCTCCCCGCTAACTCTCTTGCACCACTCCAGTCTGTCCTCAACTCTGCTGCCCAGCTAATCAACCTCTCTCCTCCCCTGTGCAAATCCCTTCAGTGGCTCCCAATTCCCCAACGAATCCAGTTCAAACTACTAACACTGATCTACAAAGCCATCCACAACCTGTCCCCTCTCTATATCTCTAAACTAATCTCCCACTATCTTCCCTCACGTAATCGTCAATCCTCCCGAGACCTCCTACTCTCCTCCACACTTATTCGTTCCTCACATAACCGCCTCCAAGATTTCTCCCGAATATCCCCCATCCTCTGGAATTCCACGCCTCAACACGTCCGATTATCCACCACCCTCGGATCCTTCAGATGGAACCTGAAAACCCATCTCTTCAGGAAAGCCTACAGTAAGTCCGCAAGGACAGGGTCCTCTCCCCTCTGTACCAGTCTGTCATTGTAAATTTGTTTACTGTAAACGATATCTATAACTCCGTACGTAACCCCTTTCTCGTGTACAGCACCATGGAATTAATGGTGCTATATAAATAAATAATAAAAAAGCCCTGAAAGACAGTAGCCGTATCTCATATTGGTTAAACCTGGTGACAGAATCCCCTTAAGCAAGTGTCATCTGAATCGCATGCAGTGCCTCTAAGCATTTTCCCTCCGTCATTCATCAGGAGGCTCTTAGACAACATGGCATCAAATCATGACGTACTTTGAGAAGATACAGTAGCAGTGTCATTGAGGTTATCTTGTTATCCTCACAGACAAGATGTATTTTTCTGGTGGAAGATCTGTAGGTTTCTTCTGTAACTATTATTGGTGGGTTGCTAATCCTTTCCTGTGGTACTGGAAATGTATCTTCTATGTTTGTGATATGTGGGTGTGTATAATTACCTATGGGGAGGGTGTTTGTAATCATTACTAATAAAGGATATATTTTAACGGTATTTTTGTAAGATGGTTAAAAATGTTCCAACAACAAAATGCTTAATGTAATGAGCAGATAAGAGAAAGGATATCATCAGGAACAAGTGACAACACTTTGTCCCAGCACTGCTTATTCTCCAGGATGTCCTGATCCACCAAGGCGTATTGTTCAAAGTATCTCTCTACAACTTTAATGGATTTCCTGCAAGATACAGAACCAGGGTTATTGTCAGGATCACATATGCTAGAAGGACAACTATTTATAGATGTACAAAGTAAAAAAAAAAATCCATGAACTAAAACAAATAAAAAATAAAAACATACATTGTCAATAACATTGTAACATAGATTGGAAGTCTGAAAAACAAAAAATGGCCATCCAGTTCAGTGTAATAGCCTGCAATGTTGTTTCAGACCTGCAGAGACTCTAAGGCCATGTTCACACGCTGCGGTTTTTACCGCGGAACCGCCGCGATTTTGATGCTGCGGGTCCGCAGCAGTTTCCATAGCGTTTACATTAACATGTAAACCCTATGGAAACCGCAAACCGCAGTGCACATGCTGCGGGAAAAACCGCGCAGAAACGCAGCGGTTTACAACCCGCAGCATGTCACTTCTTTGTGCAGAATCGCTGCGATTCTGCACCCATAGGAATGCATTGAACCGCTTACTTCCCGCATGGGGCTGTGCCCACGTTGCGGGAAGTAAGCGGATAATGTGCGGGTGGTACCCGGGGTGGAGGAGAGGAGACTCTCCTCCAGGCCCTGGGAACCATAAAATAGTGTAAAAAAAAGAATTAAAATAAAAAATGAAGCTATACTCACCTCTCAGCGCTGCCCGCGGCCGTCCGGTCTCAGTTGCTGTGCCGAACAGGACCTGTGGTGACGTCGCGGTCACATGACCGTGATGACGCCGCGGTCACATGACCGTGACGTCACGAAGGTCCTTGTCGGCACAGCCGCTTGCAGCGCCGGGGAGATCGCGACGTCAGAGGGTGAGTATAGCCAATTTTTATTATTTTTTACATTACTATTGATGCTGCATATTGCTTCATATGCAGCATCAATAGTACAGCAGTAATCCCGCAGCGGAAACCGCGGAACAAACCGCGATAAATCTGCAGGGATAACCACAGCGGTTTTGCCCTGCAGATTTTCAATTCCGCTGCGGGATTAACCCGCAGCGTGTGAACATGGCCTAATGAAGCCAAAAACCCATCTATGTTGGTGGAGAAATGTAGAGGAAGATACCTTGTTATAGACTCTGTTGAACCTTGATACATTTAGACAGTTATTAGTACCCTAAAAACTGTACAAAACATTTGGTCTTGTCTGAGTGGTGATTTGTAGAGTGATAGATATCTATGTAACTTGATGCCCCTGTTTTTTTTCCTCCTTGGCACATGACCATCAGTAAAGGTGGCCCTAATATCAGCAGTGTTAATGAAGAATGGTGAACATACTTTATGAATGGATGAATTGGATCAGAAAGCTGTACTTTCTTTATAGTTTCTTCTCCTCCCTGTAAGGGAAAAAAAACAAAACACTTTTTAGAGACCAAGTGGAGTTTTTTTTTTCTTTAATAGTCAGTGATCAGTGGATAAAGTGGCGAATGAAATAAATATAAATATATTATACATACATACACACATCTCATTTTACAGTTCTGTTTAAATCAATTAAGTCCTATAAAATCCCTCCAAATGACAGAAAATTGTGCACTCAATGATGTATAAAACTTACTTTATTCAGTATTGAGAATGAGCACCACGTGTAGAATTACACACATTCATATGCCAGGCTACATGTTACTCATACTACTGGGAGCAGCCTGAGTGGCCTAAACATGCTACCACAGCCAAAGTCTCTGGAATGGTCTGCCATTGAGCATATCTGGGATATCATTGGTTGGCAACTGCAAATCTAGCTGCCAGCAGTGGATCTTGATGATTTTCTGCACAAGTGCAAACACCATGGCAGAACATTTCTCAGAGAACCATTATTAATCTCACTGATAGCAACTAGGAGTGTAAGTGCTCTGATTTCTGTGTGAGGCACTCATTTTATGCTGATTCAACGTATTTTGAAATTTTCCATGATGTCTCTTTTTTTTTTTTTCTTCTATCATTTGCTATCACTAACATGTCTACCAATCCTGTGATTTCCATCATTCTTTGAGTTTTCCTTCTTGATTTTGCAATTTCAATGTGGAGCAGTGGACATGAAGGGTACAGGTATACATATAAGTGAATGGTTCCATATTTGATTAAAGGGAATGGCTAATGGTCTCTTTTCTTTCTTATAAAACAAATTAAAAGTAATAGATTCACCCAAGAGTCTGCTCCAGACAACGGAATGGTGAATGTCGCAGTCTTCATTATTAGCTGGAACGATGCTTTGTGTTACCTTGCAATGTTTATTATTGGAAGAAGTTGTCCTGAGTAAGAAAAATATGGCTCCTTTCTTTCCAGACTGTATCAGATATTACAGCATGGCTCTATTACAAGGAATGGGGCTAAACTGCAATATCTTACAGAAATAGATCTAGTATGGCACTGTCCAGATAATCCAAAAGACCAGTGAACGGGTAACACAAGCTGTTTTTTATGCAATATATTCATCTTTGCAAAAGAAAAAAAACATCTTAAAAATCCCAGAGAAGCAAAATTTAAAAAGCATCAATAAGTCACAATTCAAGGCAGGTATACAGTGGCATGTAAAGGTTTGGGCAGCCCTGGTCAAAATTACTGTTATTGTGAACAGTTAGGCAAGTTGAAGATGAAGTGAGCTCTAAAAGATCTAAAGTTTAAGATGACACATTTACTTTGTATTTTAGGCAAAAATAAATATATTTTCATTTTTTCTATTTTTAAAAATTACAAAAGAGAAAATGGGCTGATGCAAAAGTTTGGGCACTCTGCATGGTTTGTACCTAGCAGCACCCCCTTTTGGAAGTACCACAGCTTGTAAACGCTTTTTGAAGTCAGCCAAGAGTCTTTCAATTCTTGTTTGAGGGATTTCCATCCATTTTTCCTAGTACAATTCTTCCAGTTCTGTGAGATTCCTGCGTCGTCTTGCATGTTCTGCTATTTTGAGGTCTAGCCAGATTTTCAATGATGTCCAGATTAGTGGACTGAGGACCAGCTTTCACCTTTTGAGGTAGCCTACTGTGGATTTTGACGTGTGTTTATGATCATTATCCATTTGTAGAAGCCATCCTCTTTTCAATTTCAGCTTTTTTACAGATGGTGTTGTAACGACCATTATGCCGGTCGCTGCTCGAGAACAGAATACGGCGCTGCTATGAATGACTCAGGGCACAATATGATATTAAACCAACTTTTCTTTATAACTATTGCAAAAAATGACAGAATTTCTCTCCCAACACAATATGGGCCACAACTCACAGAATACAAGTTATACAGCCTGAGAGACCCCAAGTGCAAGCTTCACAGACAGGAATCCGACTACCCCACAACTATACCACTCCCTCAACTGTAACGGGCCTACACGGGGTTATACTGTGCCTGTGACACGTGGTCCTCTCAGGAATACAATCTTACACCCGCCTCCCGCCTAATTTACAATAAATCACGGGTACCCGGTTTTTCCCAACATATACATATATCACAGTATATACTCAGTGTATACGCAGTGCACTGTCTTATTGTTGAGTGCTCAGAGTGTACTCTTTCACAATATATGCTTCAACAGTCAATAACTGAATTTATTATACAGGTGTCCAGCAGCGGATTAAATAGGTATTTGAGCCACCAAATCTTCTGATGCAGATCCAGATAAAGTTCACAAATAATTCCAGGAATATCCCACAGCCAGAATCGTGAAGCGCAGGAATCCACACAGTGTCTATTAGTTATCATGCAATTCTTAATACAAGAGTGTCCTTAAATAGGCTGTGATTCCTATCTAGCTATCCCTAGCTAACTACACAGTCGGTGACCGGTCACACTTCTCTGTTTACTCACAAGAATAGCTTTCTTGAAATCACACAGTCCCAAACAGGAATGCCTCAAGATCTGGATTCCCCACTCTCCATCACCGTGCTGCTTCTTCTCAAACGTCCGGAAACTCTCTGAGGTAACTGTCCTGTTTCCAGAATCTTCTTGTCTTTTACTCCTGGGTGACCTCTGGTGGCTGAACAAAATTACTGCAACAACATTGTAATTATCCTATTACTCAAGGGTGACCTCTGGTGGCTGAACACAGTTACTGTATCAACACTGTTTATGATTTAAAAAAAAAAAAAACATCACCATTTTACAGTGTTATATTTGTATCAATAATTTGTTGAAATTTCATTGAATCCATTCTTCCCTCTACCCATGAAATGTTCCTCGTGCCACTGGCTGCAACACAATCCCAAAGCAAGATTGATCCACCCCCAAGCTTAATGATTGGCGAGATGTTCTTTTCCTGAAATTCTGTGCTCTTTTTTCTCCACATACATTTCACCATTGTTCCCAAAGTTTTACTTTAACCTCATTGGTCCACAGGACTTGTTTCCAAAATGCACCAGGCTGTTTTTTTGCATACTTCTGATGCTGAATTTTATGGTGAGGATGCAGGAGAGGTTTTCTTCTGATGACTCCTCAATGAAGGCCATATTTGTGCAGGTTTATCTGAACAGTAGAAAAATGTACCACAAATCCAAAGTCACCTAAATCTTTCTTAAGGACTTTTGCAGTCAAGTGGGGGTTCTTTTCCTATATAGCAATCCTAAAAGCTGCTCTCACTAAGATTTTGCTTTGTCTTCCAAATCTTGTCTTGACCTCCACTGTTCCTGTTAATTGCTATTTCTTAATTACATTTCGAACTGAGGAAAGGACAACTTGAAAACACTTTGCTATCTTCTTATAGCTTACTGCCGCATTGTGGGCCTCCGCCATTTTCAGAGTGCTCGGCAGCTGCTTAAAAGAACCCATGGCTGCGGTTTTTTGGCACAAGGTTAGAGGAGTTTGGGTTTTTATACCGCTGGGAAATTTGCATCACCTGGCCTTTTCTAACGATGATAGTGAACAAGCCATAAGCCTAACAGACTAATTAAGGTCTGAAACCTTGGTCAAAGTTATCTGAGCAAACAAATCTCCAAGGGTGTCCAAACTTTTGCATCGGCTCATATTCCTTTTTCTAATTTTTAAAATGGAAAAAATGACTATATATACAGGTAAATATTTTTTGCCTAAAATACAAAGGGAATGTTTCATCTTTAGGCCTTTGAGAGACCATTTCATCTTCAACTTGCTTAACTGTTCACAACAGTAATTTTGACCAGGGGTGCCCAAACATTTACATGCCACTGTATGGCGAACTGCTTTCTTAATCCAGAAGACTATAATAGAAATCACTGTACCTTCACAATAGTTAAATACTCTGCCACCGCTGATCTCTCCGCTTGAGAAAGTTTCCTTGCAGACTCATCACACACCCAGCAGTGAACGCCTCTTCTACCTGAGTAAACCCATAATCGATGTTGAAAGCCGAAGTCCTCTGATAAGGAAAGATCGGAAACAAAAGACTTTAGTGGCAGAATCCTATTTCATTAGGTATCATTTGGTATATTTGGGGTATCAGGAAAGAACACAAGCCTGTGGGGGATCAGCTGACATATCGGGCAGGGTGTAACTAGAAGTAAAATGACTGACAGACCTGTGAAGCTTCTCACAATGAAATACAAGCACCGGATGTCTACTTCATACAGTTCAAATGATGCAAGCACACATCAGCCCTATAATACATTACACAAAATACATACCATTGAGGGATCGATCCAGGATACGAATGGCAATGGTCATCAATGTCCAGCATTTATTGCAGATATCTGCAGAACTAGACATGACATTGATTAGAAAAGTCATTTAGAACAGACATCAAAAGTACTGATTCCAAAGTGCACCTTTATGGCTAATACATCGTATATGGATAAAGATTACATGCCAATTACTAATATAAAAAATGTTATATTTCTGAAGTTGCGCCCCTTTGAGACACTTTTCCAGCCAGGAATGTGCTTCCATCCCTAAAGTGGCCCCCAGTGGAGGAACATGTAACCACACACAATTCATCCTCCTAGGGCCTGCGCTAGCTTCCTATGGACGCATGGTATAATACTATGTAGAAGGCTTAGGGTGTAAAGTTTCTCCCATGGAGAACACCAAGCTGGCATAGGCAGACTTATTGAAAAAAAGGTCTGCAAATTAGCCCTCTTGTGAGAAAGAAAAACATTAAGTGCTCTCTCGTGCCATTTATTGGCGGTAACTGACCATATAACAAGTTTTCCACATTAGTTGGGTTACTTAGCCATACAAGAGTCTTCACCAATAGGAAAGACTTCAATCTGTAGATAAATGCAGTTTGTCAGTGCTGGGTAGGACACTGGCAGGGTGGGAGAGAGGGTTTCAATGGATGTTTAGAGAGTAAAGTTTCTCCTTTTGAACAGTACCAAAATGCGTAAGGAGACTTTTAAGCCAGGCAATGCTCATAGGGGAGTAAAACAGATGAGAAGGCAAAAAAAAAAAAAAGTAGTCACATGGTCCACCATCATCATCTTATAGATGGGAGTGCCATCAAGATTTCACAAAAAGATGGCTAATAGGTGTGACATGAATCTAACACAAATTGGAAACAATAAGCTCATTAGTAAGCAGCATTGATAATCATCAATAACATTGATTTACATAAGCAATATAGCCCCAAAACCATTTAAAAGTTTAGCGCAAATACAAAACACAATGTCAGATATAAACTAAAAGAAAAAGCGACAGCAGATTCAAAGGTGGAGATGGTACAGAGTCAGGATGAGATTATTACCTGCAGCATCTCCGCACATCGTCATAATCTGTCATATCGATATCAAACACCAGCTCCTTCTCCTGAGCATGAAAGGTTCCAGATTTCACAGAGTTGTGCATACTGGGCTGTAGAAATAATTTACAAACATTATGTGGCGTTTCCTGGACAGGCAATAGTTTAAAAACCACATACCCTGATCACCCACAATATTAAAACCACTGAAGAGCACAATGGAGTATCCCATGGCATGGGATCTGTCATGGAGTGGGATATTAGGCTGCCAATGAACAGTCAGATCTTCAAGTTGATTTGATGGACAAGCTGTAATGGGTATGCAACGGGGTGAGAGAATCTCTAAACAGCAGGTCTTGTGGGTGGAAGCAGTGGTTAGTACCTAAGTTACAGGTGATCATGGGAGAAAAAGCTAGCTTGTGTGGTCCGATCACACAGAGGAGCTACTGTAGCAAAAACTGCTGAAAAAGTTTCTGGCTATTACAAAAAGATGTCAGAACACAAGTGCATGGCAGCGGTGTATGGATGTGCCCATGCTGACCCCTGCCCACCACCAAAACCACCTACAATGGACCGCAAAGGAGGTCCCTGGTCTCATTTTCTTCTACATCACAGGACATCTGTGACATACCATTTATCTAAAGATTGAAGCAAACTAAGTACACCCCATAAGGTGCAATGGGATTCTATGCAGTGGTATCTTTCAGAAGGATAAGTCATCCTGCCGCACTGTAATCATTGCTCAACAACCACCAAAAGGTCAAGGTGTTAACCCCTAAGTCTTACAGATCCCAATCCAACTGAGAAACTGTAGGATGTGCTGGAAAAATAAGTCCAATCCATAAAGAACCCATTTTGCAACTCAGGATCTGCTACTAGTGTGTTGGTGCCAGATGTACCAGAGTCTACTGCTAAAAGGGTCAGAGCTGTACTGGCAGAATGAGGGGTCTTCATTCTATGTGACTACAGACCTGTAAATCCTCAGTGCACGGTGTCTGCACCGGTGGTCGTGTGGCCGCATGTATATGATATGCACACTTCCGGCCACAATCTGACTAGACTGTTTCTCGTATACATGCAGTCACATGACTGCTGTTCCCGCTGCTGACACCAGAGTCCTGAAAGTGAATGCACTGTGAGGATTTACAAGTCTGCAGTCATATATAGTGACTGCAAACGTTTCATTTTAGACCAGACAACCCCTTTAACATGACGGCTGACTGGTGTAGCAGTTACACATATATGCGCATTGGGTGCAATGATTTGTGCTGCTTTTAGGTCTATAATTAATATACGCCATGTGCCCTGGTTACTACATAAAAAAGTGTTAGTATTGACCTTGTGGGAATACACGGCGCCTATGTCGATTTTGTAGGGATTCATCTTCTGCATCTCCTTCTCCAGCTCATTCATGTTATTAAAGGACTGATAGCGCACGTATATGTCGTCTTTCAGGGTGAAACTGAACTCTCTGTTTGGGAAGTAGTTCTTTATGACTGAAAGACAAACAGGCAGGTATATTACATATACAGTAACCATATTATTAGAGCATTACAGAACACTATATACAGGGGTCACCAAGACGACAACCCCGAACCCATTGTGCGTTCTGTACGGGATAACGCTCATTAGGAGACCACTCTTCTGGGTGTACAAGATTTTGGAGTGTGGGAATTCCTGCTTCCTGCATTCATCCACAAGAGCGAGCACCTTTGTAGCTCATGCCAAGGGTGTTCAATGGGATGAGATCAGGGCTCTGTGCGGCCAGGGAAGTTCTTCCACAAACAAACAAACAAACTCCCCCAACCAAGCCCTTATTTTACAGGTGGCACAATGCAGTTTGGCAGGTAAGGCCTCTTTCACACTTCCGTCTTTCAGTTCCAGTCACAATCCGTCGTTTTTTTGAGAATCCTGCATTTTCTCATAGACTTGTATTAGCGACGGATTGTGACGATGGCCATCCGTTTCATCTGTCTTTCACTGGATCCTGCATAAAAAAAACAGTCCGTCGGGCAGAGAAAAGTTCAGAGGAACGTTTTTTCTGCACGTCGGAAAATCGGTCAGCGATGTATCCTGCGCTGCCCGTCACTGGCTACAATAGTAGCCTATGGGCGCAGGATGCGTCGTTGTCTGTGAAAAGCAGGAATCCAGCGACGGGTCCCGTCTTTTCAAAGAGAGCATGCGTGGAAGAATTTCCCGTCAGGGAAATGCTCTCTTTCTCTTTTTACTATTGATGCTCTTCTCACGAGATTTCGCAATGTATTACTAGGAACGCTAGCTGCCGGGAGCATCGCTGCGCAGGACGCCGGTAGGTGAGAATACTGCAATTTTTTATTTTTTTTTAACCTGGTTTGTGTTGTGTATGCGTTTTTGCAGTGGAAAACCGCTGCGAAGACGCATACACAACAGGTGCACATAGGCTCAACGAGTCCGTCAGAAAGATGGGCCCAGTGCACACGTTTTCCACAATCTGCACAGGATCCGTCATTTCAACGTCTTGATGGATCCTGTGCAGATTTGGAAGACAGAAGTGTGAAAGAAGCCTAACTCTCTACTTGTATGTGCCAAACCCCGACCAATCCATCAGACAGAAGTATGATCCGTCACTCCATAGAAGACATTTCTTCTGCTTCAGACTCGGCTCAACTGCTCGGTTCAGATCACTTAGCAAACGGATCTTGTTTGGAAATTGTGTTTGTTATTAAAAAGGAGCAGGAACCCTGAACTCCAGAACAGACATGTGAACAGAGTCTTACAGGATTGATTGCGCTGGGATCAGTAACCTCTATAGAACGGCCCATTCTCTGGCCACAGTCAGTATTCTACATCAGTATCTGTAAGCCAAAACCAGGAGTGGGTGATAAATCCAGAAGTGGTGACAGTATACTTTTCCTCTGATTGTTCCTCATCTGGTTTTCGCTTATAAATACTGATGCAAAATACTGACCACATCATTTCACACAGTAAGGGCAGACTGTTGGATTTTATACACCTGTGGCAATAGGACTGAACACAAAATCCAAATTCAGTAATTAAAGGGAATCTGTCACTGGCATCAGGGGTTTATCTACAGCATTCTGTAATGCCGTAGATAAGCCCCCGATCTAACCTGAAAGATGAGAAAAAGAGGTTAGATTATACTCACCCAGGGGCGGTCCAGCTGCGGTCCGGTCCGATGGGCGTCGCGGTCCGGGGCCTCCTATCTTCTTACGATGACATCCTCTTCTTGTCTTCACACTGCAGCATACTTTGTCTGCCCTGTTGAAGACAGAGCAAAGTACTGCAGTGCGCAGGCGCCGGGAAAGGTCAGAGAGGCCCGGCACCTGCGCACTGCAGTACTTTGCTCTGTCTTCAACAGGGCAGACAAAGTACGCCTGCGCCGGAGCAGCAGCATGAAGACAAGAGGACGTCAACATAAGAAGATGGGAGGCCCCGGACCACGACGCCCATCGGACCGGACCGCAGCGGGACCGCCCCTGGGTGAGTATAATCTAACCTCTTTTTTTCATCTTTCACGATACATCGGAGGCTTATCTACAGCACTACAGAATGTTGTAGATAAGCCCCTGATGCTGGTGGGCTTAGCTCACCTTCGATTTTGGGGGTGACAGGTTCCCTTTAAGTGGAGATTCTTGATACTCTGTCCATATAGCGAAGAGGACGGTGCGCGGAGGACGGCACTTTGCTGAAATCAGAGCTACAGGGTGAAAACAAGTCACCAGCACGTGTCCAACACTCAGCACACGAAGAGCAGAAGACGCCCGCTGTAGACTTATTACCGCACCAGCATGGTGGGAGCACAGAACAGGGAATGGGACTGTAGATACAAGATGTATAGCCGCATTTTAGGGATAGGGCGGAGGGTCGCATAGGCTCTGTTCACATGTACCATGTACGTTCTTCATGTCCACTGTTTGGAACAGTCATAAGAGCAAAACATACATGATGGCAGCCCCAGAACCCTGACCCTATGGACTATGCAGTGTGGCGCGCATCCCCAGTACACCACCACTAAGGCTAAGTTCACATTTACGTTCGGGGGCTTTGCAGGGGGCTGCGTATGTCCTCACTTAAGCTCTGCCTACTTCCGCATGTGTCCTGCGTACCTAACTTTAACATTGGGTATGCAGGACGCATGCGGAAGTAGGCGGAGCTTAACTGAGGACATATGCAGCCCTCCGCAAAGCCCCCTAACGCAAATGTGAACCTGGCCTAAGCACCGTGCGTCCCCCCCCCTGTACACCGCCACCACGCGCGCGCGGCCCCCCCCCCCCCGTACACCTACACCACCACCACCACCACCACACGCGGCACGAGCCCCCCGTACACCGCCACTACGTGCTGTGCGTCCCCTGTACTCCGCGCTGTGCGACCCCTGTACACCGCCACGTGCTGTGCGTCCCCTGTACTCCGCGACTACGCGCTGAGCGACCCCTGTACACCGCCACTACGTGCTGAGCGACCCCTGTACACCGCCACTACGTGCTGAGCGTCCCCTGTACACTGCCACTACGTGCTGAGCGTCCCCTGTACACCGCCACTACGCGCTGAGCGACCCCTGTACACCGCCACTACGTGCTGAGCGACCCCTGTACACCGCCACTACGTGCTGAGCGTCCCCTGTACACTGCCACTACGTGCTGAGCGTCCCCTGTACACCGCCACTACGTGCTGAGCGTCCCCTGTACACCGCCACTACACGCTGTGCGTCCCCTGTACACCGCCACTACACGCTGTGCGTCCCCTGTACACCGCCACTACACGCTGTGCGACCCCTGTACACTGCCACTACGTGCTGTGCGTCCACTGTACACCGCCACTATGTGCTGAGCATCCCCTGTACACCGCCACTACATGCTGTGCGACCCCTGTACACCGCCACTACACGCTGTGCGTCCCCTGTACACCGCCACAACGCGCTGTGCGACCCCTGTACACCGCCACTACGTGCTGCGCGTCCCCTGTACACCGCCACTACGTGCTGCGCGTCCCCTGTACACCGCCACTACACGCTGTGCGACCCCTGTACACCGCGACTGCGCGCTGTGCGACCCCTGTACACCGCGACTGCGCGCTGTGCGACCCCTGTACACCCCCACTACGTGCTGTGCGTCCCCTGTACACCGCCACTACGTGCTGCACGTCCCCTGTACACCGCCACTACGTGCTGCACGTCCCCTGTACACCGCCACTACACGCTGTGCGACCCCTGTACACCGCGACTGCGCGCTGTGCGACCCCTGTACACCCCCACTACGTGCTGTGCGTCCCCTGTACACCGCCACTACGTGCTGCACGTCCCCTGTACACCGCCACTACGCTCTGTGCGACCCCTGTACACCGCACCACTGTCCAGCACTTCTGACCAGATCCATGGGTCTCCAACACATCAGTAACTGCAGCATCCGTCACTTCACCTTTCCCGGTCTGTGCATTTACCGGAAAGAAACCCGCAGCCTGAAAGCTCACGAACATAGAGGGTGAGGAGCCGGATACCGCGCTATCACTGGACGCCCCCGATACAGGAGAACCAGTGCAGATGACTGCTGCCCGCTATACTATAAGCCTTCTTCTCACCGCCCCCGTAGTTCAGCCACCGGTAGTACTGGTAGAAGGGGAACAGCCTCCGGTAGTAGAGCGGCAGCAGGTCCGGCAGACTGGCCGGGTCATACACCGACAAGTCCATGCTGCAGCCCGGAGGGACCTAGCGATTCTTCGTTCTGACAGCAACAACACAAACTACGCGGGAAACACCAGACCACGCCCACGTTTTCGGACATAATTCTGACGCCACTTCCGGTTCCCACTATTAGCATTATGGGAGATGTAGTTTTTTTTTTAATCTCCTTCCAGCTGTAAGTGCGCAGCCCCAGAGGGACTTATTCACCCTCTCACCAGCACATGGCCAATGTTAGTCCCTGGGTGGCTCCTGGCCACAGAGCAGGATATTGGCCGCCATTGGGGGTAATCGGGGTTCTCAGCAGTATTGACCAGATAATGGCGCCAAGCTGGGTGTAGCGATTCTCCACAAGATGGCGCCCTATTACTACCATGCGAGCACTGATGGCTGCAGTCTGCCCACACCGAGGCCTTGTGCTCTGGAAACCGCTGATAATAAGAGATGCGGTTTTAAGCGCTGTCATTTTATTTCTCGTTCAGTTATTTCCATTTTTTGCGGTTTTTTTTAATATATTCAATTGATTTGTGTTTTCTTTTTCTAATGTGTTCATCATTTCACCCCATGTGACCTGTAGTCTTAGGCTACTTTCACACTAGCGTTAACTGCAATCCTTCACAATGCGTGGTTTTGCAGAAAAAACGCATCCTGCAAAAGTGCTTGCAGGATGCGTTTTTTCACCATAGACTAACATTATGCGACGTATTGCGACGGATTGACACACGTCGCAACCGTCGTGCGACAGTTGCGCCGTGCTGTGGCGGACCGTCGGCACAAAAAAACGCTACATGTAACGTTTTTTGCCGCCGACGGTCCGCTTTTTCCGACCGCGCATGCGCAGCTGGAACTCCGCCCCCACCTCCCCGCACCTCCCAATGGGGCAGCGGATGCGCTGGAAAATGCATCTGCTGCCCCCGTTGTGCGGCGCAGAGACCGCTAGTGTCGGTAACCTCGGCCCGACGCACAGCGACGGGCCGAGCCCGACACTAGTGTGAAAGTAGCCTTAGGATAAAGGTGGACTATACAAGTTGTTGCTTTGTATGGGCACACGGCCGGGCTCAGTGAATTCTGGAGCTCAGTTTTGGCTGGAATAAATTGCAGATGCCAAATCACATTTGAAGAGCCTCTGACATGCAAAACAGCAGAAACCCCCACAAGCGATTCCATTTTGAAAATTACTCTTGAAGCATTCATCTCTTCTAAGTAATACCCCATATGTGGTAGAAAACTACTTCTGAGCTTTCCCCTGTGCCTGAAAAGGGAAGACATGCCTTATTGGAGTTCAGATTTAGGCTTCTTTCACACTTCCGTCTTTTTCCTTCCGTCGAGTTATGAAAAAACAGGATCCTGCAATTTTTTCTGCAGGATCCTGTTTTTTTCCATAGACTTGTAAAAGCCGGTTTCACATTTGCGGTTGTGTCTGCAGCATTTCTTCCGCAATTATCCGCATGCGTTGTGTTTTCCTATATTTAACATTAGGGATGCATGAGTCTGCGATCGGCTGCGTTTTGCCGCGTTTGACGACGCATGCGTCGTTTCATCGTCTGCGGTTTGGCACGGTAAACGCTACATGTAGTAATTTTAGAGGTGTCAATTTGACGCCTAGAAACGTATGCGGTTGTTAGCGCAAGGAATGCGGCAAAAAAACGCATTACTATCTATGGGAACACATGCGTACACATGTCTTTGCGTACGCACGCGTTTGACACGCATACTTCGGACTGCGCATGCCCATTAAAGGCACACCCTCCTGGAAATATCAAACGCATGGGCAGAAAAAGTGCAAACACATGTAAAAACGCATTCAAACGCTGTGTTTTTTTTACCATCATGCGTAAGCTGATGCAGATAAACGCTGCGTTATCAGACGTTTGCATGCATTTTTGCATGCGGTTGCGCATGATACGCTGCGGATTCTAACGCAAATGTGAAAGTAGCCTTAGTGACGGATGGCCATCCGTTTCTTCCGTCGTGCACTGGATCCGTCGGAAAATAGCGGTCCGTCGTGCGGAGAAAACGTTCAGGGGAACGTTTTTTCTGCACGTCGGAAAAACGCTCAGCGACGCATCCTGTGCTGTCCGTCGGCTATAATGGAAGCCTCTGGACACAGGATATGTCGCTCACCGTCAAACACAGGAATCCAGTGACGTATCCCGTTTTTTCACTCTGAGCATGCCCGGAAGGATTTTTTTATACCTGAAAATGCAGGCAGGATCTCCTTCGATGCATCCGTCATAACACTGGATGCGTTGCACACGTTTTCCACAACATCCGTCGATAAATCACTTCACTGCATTATGACGCACCCCGAACGACAGAAGTGTGAAAGAAGCCTTAGGCTACTTTCACACTAGCGTCGTACTCGGCCCGTCGCAGTGCGTCGGGCCGACGTACCGACGCTAGCGCTGTATACGCCGCACAACGGGGGCAGCGGATGCATTTTTCCAGCGCATCCGCCGCCCCATTGTGAGGTGCGGGGAGGTGGGGGCGGAGTTCCCGCCGCGCATGCGCGGTCGGAAATGGCGGTCCGTCGGCAGCAAAAAACGTTACATGTAACGTTTTTTGCAGCCGACGGTCCGCCACAACACGGCGCAACCGTCGCACGACGGCTGCGACGTGTGGCAATGCGTCGAAAATGCGTCGCTAATGTTAGTCAATGGTGAAAAAACGCATCCTGCAAGCACTTTTGCAGGATGCGTTTTTTCGCCAAAACGACGCATTGCAAAAAACGCTAGTGTGAAAGTACCCTTAGCTGGAATGGTTTGAGGGTGCCATGTTACATTGGTAGAGCCACCGCAGTGTCAGAACCCCTTCCTAAGTGACCCGATTTTAGAGACTACACCCCCCAATGAATTCATCTAGGGGTGCAGTGATCATATTGACACCACATGTGCTTCACAGAATTTTATACCATTAGGCGGTGGAGAAAGAATAATTATATTTTTACCACTAAAATGTTTTAGCCCCACATTTTTTATTTTTATAAGGCCTAGGAGGAAAAAATGGACCTCACAGTTTTTTTTATGCATTTTTTTCCTGAGTGTACCAATACCTTACATGTAATCAGGAAATACTTTTCAGGCACAGTGAAAAGCTCAGAAATGAAGGAGCGCCATACTATAGGGCAGATTTCACTGTTATGGTTTGCTGATGCAATGTTCTACTGGAAGAGCCTCTGAGGTCTCAAAACATCAGTACCCCCCCAAAGGGACCTCATTTTTCAAATTACACCTCAATAAATTCATCCAAGGGTACAGTGATCATATTGACACCACAAGCGTGTCACAGAATTTTATACCACTGCACAGTGAAGAAAAAATAATTACATTTTTACCACAAACATTTTGTTTTAGCCCCAAATTTTACATTTTCACACTGGGAAATGGATTAAAATGGCATTACAGTGTGTCACATAATTTCTGCTGTATATACCGCATATGCATCTGTCCTATACTGCTTAGCCACTAGGCAGGACTGTCAGGAGAAGGGGCGCTATTTGACTCTTTAGAGCCCTTAAGTGCCAGAAGAGCCGAATCCCCTCTCTAATGACCCCATTTTGGAGATTACACCCTTTTAGGATTTTACGTACAGGTGTAGTGATGATTTTGACTACATGGGTGTTTTCCAGAAACAAGCAGCAGTGGATGTTGGCTCTGAGGGTATGTACACACGTTTCGGATTTGCCTGCGGATTCACAGCAGTTTTCCATCAGGTTTACAGTACCGTGTAAACCTATGGAAAACCAAATCCGCAGTGCACATGCTGCGGCAAATACCACGTGGAAACACTGCATTGTATTTTCTGCAGCATGTCAATTCTTTGTGCGGATTCTGCAGCGTTTTACACCTGTTCCTGTATAGGAATCCGCAGGTGTAAGGGTACGTGTCCACCTTCAGGATGGCCGGCGGTTTGGACGGAGCGGCAAACCCGCTCCGCCCCCTTCTGTGACGCGATGATGCCGGATGTGTTCATTGCACACATCCGACATCATCGCACCCTACACATAGGGCCCTGTGTTTTACCTTGCGGCGGCGCAGCGTCGCCGCAAGGTAAACGGACATGCTGCGATCTTAAAAGACGCGCCGCATGTCCATAATCGCAAGGCCGCCGGGTGCGTGTTACCACGCATAGTGGAGACGGGATTTCATAAATTCCCCTCCACTATGCTGTAACATCTGGACGCTGCGTGTATGACGCTTCGGCTCTGCTCAGCGTCAAATACACAGCGTTTCCTGAACGTGGAAACATACCCTAAAACCGCAGGTCAAATCCGCCCCAAAAACCGCAGGAAATCCGTAGGTAAAAAGCAGTGCGTTTTACCTGCAAATTTTTCAAAAACAGTGCGGAAAAATCTGCACATGAATCCGCAACGTGTGCACATAGCCTAAATGTGGCTTAGGTACCATTTTTATTTACATTTGACTTTTTGATTGTATTTTCTTACACTTTTTTTGTCAGTATGATGAAAAAGCATAATTTTTTGCAACATTTTTTATTAAAAGTTCATTGACGAGGGGATCATATCATGACAGTTTTATAGGTCAGGTCGTTCCAGACGCAGCAATACCAAATATGTATTTTTTTTGTTTTATTTTTTACGTAAATATACCTAGTTATTGGTTTAATTTTTTTTCATTTTCTTTGTTTATTTTATTATTTTTTAAATATATTTACATGGAACTTTCACTTTTCTTCATCTGATCTCTGGTGTTATGCATTGTAAGGGTATGTGCACAAGCTGCGGATTTTGCTGCGGAACCGCAGCGTTTCCGCAGCTGCAGGTCCGCAGCGGTTTCCCATGAGTTTACAGTACAATGTAAACCTATGGCAAACGAAATCCGCAGTGCACATGCTGCGGAAAAAAACGCGCGAAAACGCAGCGGTATATATTCCGCAGCATGTCAATTCTTTGAGCGGATTCCGCTGCGGGTTTACACCTGATCCAATAGAAATCTGCAGGTGAAAACCCGCAATAGAAACCGCGATAAATCCGAAGTAAAAACCGCAGCGGTTTTGCACTGCGGATTTATCAAATCCGCTGCGGAAAATTCCGCAATGGAATCCGCAGCGTGTGCACAAGCCCTAATGCATTATACCTGTCAGTGCTGTAAGATGCTTCTTAACCCCTTTCTGACATTAGATCTACTATCCATTCGAGGTGACCCAGGCCCGTATGACCATCGACGGGATAGTACGTCATATGCTATCAGCCGCGCTCACCGAGGGAGCGCGGCCGGGTATCAGCTAATTATCACAGCTGACATCCGGCACTATGTGCCAAGAGCAGTCATGGACCGCTCCCGGCATGTTAACCCCCGGAACACTGCGATCAAACATGATTGCAGCGTTTCGGTGGCATAGGGAAGCATCGTGCAGGGAGGGGGCTCCCTGCGTGCTTCCCTGAGATCCTCAGAACAACGCGATGTTTCGAGGGTCTCCTCCGTTCTCCCTGCAGGCCCCGGATCCAAGATGGCCACGGGGGTCCTTCCGGGTCCTGCAGGGAGGTGTCTTGCGAGCAGGTGCCGGCAAGCCTCCAGCACTGCCTTTCAGATCGCTGATCTGACACAGTACTGTGCAAAGTGTCAGATCAGCGATCTGACAATATATAGTGGGACAATGTGAAAAAGTAAAAAAAAAAAAAAATTACACACACTGTAAAAATATATATTTTTTAAAAATCCTAAATAAATAAAAAAAATTATTGTTCCAATAAATACATCTCTTTGTGTAAATAAAAAAAAAACAATAAAAGTACACACATTTAGTATCGCCGCGTCCGTAACGACCCGACCTATAAAACTGTCCCACTAGTTAACCTCTTCAGTGAACACCGTAAAAAAAAAAATAACCATGAGGCAAAAAACAATGCTTTATCATCATACCGCCGAACAAAAAGTGGAATAACACATGATCAAAAAGACAGATATAAGTAAACATGGTACTGCTGAAAATGTCATCTTGTCCCGCAAAAAACGAGCCACCATATAGCGTCATCGGTGGGAGAAAAAAAAGTTACAGCGCTCAGAATAAAGCGATGCAAAAATAATTTTTTATATAAAAGTTTTTATTGTATAAAAGCGCCAAAACAAAAAAAAATATAAATTAGATATCGCTGTAATCATACTGACCCTAAGAATAAAACTTCTTTATCAATTTTACTAAACGCGGAACGGTATAAACACCCCCCTAAAAGAAATTCATGAATAGCTGGTTTTTGTTCATTCTGCCTAACAAAAATCGGAATAAAAAGCGATCAAAAAATGTCACGTGCCCGAAAATGTAACCAATAAATACGTCATCTCGTCCCCGCAAAAAACAAGACCTCACATGACTCTGTGGACCAAAATATGGAAAAAAATTATAGCTCTCAAAATGTGGTAACGCAAAGAATATTTTTTGCAATAAAAAGCGTCTTTCAGTGTGTGACGGCTGCCAAACATAAAAATACGCTAAAAACCCACTATAAAAGTAAATCAAACCCCCCTTCATCACCCCCTTAGTTGGGGAAAAATTAAAAAAATGTATTTATTTCCATTTTCCCGTTAGGGCTAGGGTTAGGTTTAGGGCTAGGGTTGGGGATAGGGTTAGGGTTGGGGCTAGGGTTAAGGTTACAGTAAGGGTTGGGGCTAAAGTTAGGGTTAGGGTTGGGGCTAAAATTAGTGTTAGGGTTTGGATTACATTTACGGTTGGGAATAGGGTTGGGATTAGGGTTAGGGGTGTGTCAGGGTTAGGGGTGTGGTTAGGGTTACCGTTGGGATTAGGGTTAGGGATGTGTTTGGATTAGGGTTTCAGTTATAATTGGGGGGTTTCCACTGTTTAGGCACATCAGGGGCTCTCCAAACGCGACATGGCGTCCGCTCTCAATTCCAGCCAATTCTGCGTTGAAAAAGTAAAACAGTGCTCCTTCCCTTCCGAGCTCTCCCGTGCACCCAAACATGGGTTTACCCAAACATATGGGGTATCAGCGTACTCAGGACACATTGGACAACAACTTTCTCCTGTTACCCTTGGGAAAACACAAAACTGGGGGCTAAAAAATAATTTTTGTGGATAAAAAAGGAATTTTATTTTCACGGCTCTGCGTTATAAACTGTAGTGAAACACTTGGGGGTTCAAAGTTCTCAACACATCTAGATAAGTTCCTTGGGGGGGTCTAGTTTCCAATATGGGGTCACTTGTGGGGGGTTTCTACTGTTTAGGTACATTAGGGGCTCTGCAAACGCAATGTGACGCCCGCAGACCATTCCATCAAAGTCTGCATTCCAAATGACGCTCCTTCCGAGCTCTGCCATGCGCTCAAACGGTGGTTCCACCCCACATATGGGGTATCAGCGTACTCAGGACAAATTGGACAACAACTTTTGGGGTCTAATTTCTTCTCTTACCATTGGAAAAATAAAAATATTGGGGGCGAAAGGATCATTTTTGTGAAAAAATATGATTTTTTATTTTGACGGCTCTGCATTATAAACTTCTGTGAATCACTTAATGGGTCAAAGTGCTCACCACACATCTAGATAAGTTCCTTAGGGGGTCTACTTTCCAAAATGGTGTCACTTGTGAGGGGGTTTCAATGTTTAGGCACATCAGGGGCTCTCCAAATGCAACATGGCGTCCCATCTCAATTCCAGTCAATTTTGCATTGAAAAGTCAAATGGCGCTCCTTCGCTTCCGAGCTCTGCCATGCGCCCAAACAGTGGTTTACCCCCACGTATAAAGTATCGGCGTACTCAGGACAAATTGTACAACAACTTTTTGGGGTCCATGTTCTCCTGTTACCCTTGGTAAAATAAAGCAAATTGGAGCTGAAGTAAATTTTTTGTGAAAAAAAGATAAATGTTCATTTTTATTTAAACATTCCAAAAATTCCTGGGAAACACCTGAAGGGTTAATAAACTTCTTGAATGTGGTTTTGAGCACCTTGAGGGGTGCAGTTTTTAGAATGGTGTCACACTTGGTTATTTTCTATCATATAGACCCCTCAAAATGACTTCAAATGAGATGTGGTCCCTAAAAAAAAATTGTGTTGTAAAAATGAGAAATTGCTGGTCAACTTTTAACCCTTATAACTCCCTAACAAAAAAAAATTTTGGTTCCAAAATTGTGCTGATGTAAAGTAGATGTGGGAAATGTTACTTATTAAGTATTTTGTGTGACATATCTCTGTGATTTAATTGCATAAAAATTCAAAGTTGGAAAATTGTGAAATTTTCAAAATTTTCGCCAAATTTCCGTTTTTTTCACAAATAAACGCAGGTAATATCAAATAAATTTTACCACTATCATGAAGTACAATATGTCACGAGAAAACAATGTCAGATTCACCGGGATCCGTTGAAGCGTTCCAGAGATATAACCTCATAAAGGGACAGTGGTCAGAATTGTAAAAATTGGCCTGGTCATTAACGTCCAAACCACCCTTGGGGGTAAAGGGGTTAAGGACACAACTTTGTGGGGAAAGTTTGGATCCTTCATTACTTTCTATTACAGAAGGAGATGAAGATTGGGTAAAAACATGGAATTTCCAGATAACTAGAAAATGAATATAAGTACAGGTATCTAATTTTTACAGTAACAAATACTATAGCTTCAGAAGTAAGGGTTACCCCAAAAGCAGTACATAGTTAAGAAAATATGTCGCCATTGTTATTAAAATGCAACACAAAGTTAGAGTTACCTTCGGAATCTCTGTTGACATGGACCAAAGATAGATTATTTTTGGGAAGTTTTTCAATCCGGTAAAGTGAGATGGTTGAATAAGAATTTTATTTTTTCTGTAGATAATTCAATTCATCTCCTGAGGATTCTGGATTTTATAAATGTTGCATTTTAACGAAAAATAATTACAAGCAATGTAAAGATGTAAATGTAAATGTATGGTCAGCAGTAGATAATGTATGCACACAGACAAGATTTCAACCATCTACTCCTTTCCAAATCAACCGATTCCAATCTAAACCTCCATTATGAGATGGAGTGTTTAGGACTATGATATGGACTTTTAACATGTCTAACTGGAAAATCTCTTCTAGATATCCACAGTGTCAATCATATCTCATTAACAAGGAAATGGGAATAGAACAATGGTTTAGGAAAAGAACCTCAGCACAGGTTAGAAGTAAGGTGAGTTTCACATTTGCGTTACAATCCACAGCGTTTAATCCGCAACCTCAAACGCACGAAAAACCGCATGCAAACGCGTACAAACGCAGCGTTTTTTATACGCATAAGGTAAAGCATGCGGTTAAAAAAAAAAGGCGTTTTCACACTTTTTTATGCGTTTTGCTTTTTCTGTGCGTATGGTGAAAAATTTAACAGGAGAAAAATCTAGATAAACAGACACCGCCAATGGGACTACAGTGGGCGTGTATTATGGGCTATCTATATAGACCCTTGGACTGCTGAAATCTTAACAGTTTGCTACTGCATCCTGTGTCATAATGGATCTTCACATGGAGAGCTTTTATTTCAACCTGGATTTAAGTATCAAGCTGTTTCTTGCCTGTGCGTTTGCTTGGGAGCAACAAAGAAATAGAGAACGACAGAGAAGGACACGGCGTAGGCGTTTTTGGAGACACCCCATTATTGAACTCCGGGAGAGCCGTGGAGCCTATCACACGCTATATGGCGAGCTTAATGTCAACCCGGACAAATTCCCGGAATATACCAGGATGTCTCAAGACTCTTTTCGAGATTTGCTTGGTCATGTCCAAGAAGCCATCGGGAGACAGGACACCTAGCTCCATAGAGCGATTCCAGCAGAGGAACGTCTCCTGGTTACATTAAGGTACGTAATAATTCTAAACAAATGACTGGCATAATTATTGTTGGTCTGCCATGTATTATTTGTATTTTCCTTTATGTCTTTAGCTAAACACCACCATAAATGGAATTGATTGTAATTTTAGATTTTTATTTTATTTCAGATTTCTGGCAACCAGAGAGAGCTTATCATCTCTCCACTTTCAGTACCGGCTTGGAATTTCCACCCTGTCTGGAATAGTTGCAGACACCTGCCGGGCTTTGTGGACATCTGCCGGGCTTTGTGGAATGTTCTCCAGGATGAATTAATACCCCTACCCACGGAGGACATGTGGATGGAAATTGCCACGACCTCTCCCCAACACTCAAGGCCCACCGATGCTATTTGTTATGGTTGGGGATGAGGTCTTTCAGATGTGTGAAAACCTACTGAAGCCATATTCCAGTCGGGACTTGAACCACACTAAAAGAATTCATAACTACAATCTGACCAGGGCCTGAAGAACAGTAGAGTGTACCTTTGGGATTCTAGTCTCAAAATGGCTCATTCTTGGGACAGCCATCAATCTAAAAATGGAGACAGTCGATGAGGTGGTCAAAGCCTGTGTGGTTCTCCACAATTACATAATGGCTAAGGAGTGACCCAACATTGAACTGGATGAACTAGTTGCAAACCCATTGCCAGATTACCAGCATCACCCGCTGTGGTCAACTGTTGAAATTGGCCACATGCGGGACAAATTTGCTGCCTATTTTGATTCTGATATTGGACGTGTAGCAAGACAATATTGTGTAAAATGTCCTGTTGGGTTTGGGTCTGTACCAGTTATGTTTTAAATGTTACTAATATTTTTTGTTAATAAACTACATGTTTTGATATCTTGACCGAGTCTCTTATGTATTTCCTCTAAAAACCACTTAGGTTGCTAGTGATAAGGTAGTTGACGTCATTACGTCCGGATTCTGTTCTGCAGTATCTATTGGACGCAGACTGAAGAGACGATGGAGGTATAATACAAAGCAGATCTACACTCATCAAGTCAGGTGTCATAAATAATGAATTCATGATGCACAAATAACAGCCTCATGAATTCACTATTTCTGACACATGTCCAGGAGAGTATAGATATGCCTTGTATGACCTCCATCATCTCTTCAGTTTGTGTGAAATAGATTATGCACACTGAAGAAAAAATGGAGATTATACAATGCAGTTCTCTACTCACCAGGTCAGGTGTCATAAATAATATGTTCAAGACGTAGAGTTTTGTGCATCATGAACTCACTATTAATGACACATGACCTGTTGAGTATAGTTCTGCTTTGTATTACCGCATTTTCTCTTCAGTCCATGACACATTAATCAGACTGAAGAGATTATGGAAAAAATACTAGTTATATTTTTTTTTGCCACCTCATAGCTCTATACCAAACACACAAAGATGCAGTGTTGTACTTAATAACTACTGGAGTTATGAGTAGGCAAAAAAATATAGTATGCGGCGCAGTGTTTTATTAGGCGCACGGTGTGTGTTGCTGGTGGCAAAATACACAAATAACCAAACATTATTGGGGGCAAGAAACATTATTTACTTTTTAACAAAAAAAAAATGTAACTGCGCCTGCTTGGGGTAGAGTGACGGAACTGGGGGGTGTGTAGCTGTGAGGCCAGGCTAAGTGTGGACGACGCAGGGGTGGCAGGAGAAGGGGCAATTAAAGTAGTGGGGTCTGGGAGTTCGGGGATGGGACTTGACACATGAGAGGCCTGAGACACACTGGAAGGGTGAAACAAATCTGACATTACAGACACATTGGGAGGTGATGGGGGAGGAATACAGATAGTATGCTGCTTTTTATTTTTTTCCCCTTTTTGGGATCTACGTGGTCTGGGGAGCCTCAGTGGGCTCATTTGTTGTGACCTGGTCATGGTGGGCGACTTGTCAGGGTCCGGCTGCTGCATTGTGCTCGTAAAGCGGACAGCCATGCCAGCGTCCATTGTGCTCGTGGAGCGGACGGCCATGACAGGGTCCTGCTGCTGCATGGTGGTGGGGAAGGCCATGCCTGGGCACTGCTGCATCGTGGTGGTGGAGCAGAAGGCCATGCCAGGGTCCTGTGTTATGACCTGGTGGTTACGGAGTGGTACTGAAATGACCTGGTGGGTAAAACCAATCATGGACAAGCTCAGAGGAGGTGGCAGCTCCACAGACAGCAATCACCTATATGACCTAGTGATTACGGAGCAGCACTGAAATGACCTAGTGGGTAAAACAAATAAAGTACTAGCTCTGAGGAAGTGGTAGCTTTACTGACCGCAATCCCTACTCCTAACACCAACACTAGAAATAGCCGTGGAGCGTTCCTATCTCTGCCTAGATGCCTCTTCACAGCCTAAGAACTAGCTATCCCTGAAGATGGAAACGGAAAACTATCTCGCCTCAGAGAAACCCCCAAAGGAAGGATAGCCCCCCACAAATATTGACAGTGAGTGAAGAGGAAAATGACAAACTCAGAAATGAAACTAGATTTTAGCAAAGGAGGCCAATACTATCTAAATAGACAGAGATAGAAAAGGCTACTGTGCGGTCAGTATAAAAAACTCAATGTCCACGCAGAGTTTACAAAAATAACCTCCACACCGACTCACGGTGTGGAGGGGCAAATCTGCAACCCCAGAGCTTCCAACTAGCCGGAATATTTCATAATGACAAGCTGGACAAAAGAGACATAACTTAAACTGAACAGAAGGTCATAGGCAGGGAAACACCCAAAAACTAGCAGAACTTATCTTAAGCTGAAATGGACTGGCCAACAGAGAACTTCCAGGAAAGGACTGAATCCACAGGAAGGAACATTGACAGCTGGCATCCACTAAAGCAAAGCCCAGTTAAATAACAAGGCCAGGGAACCAATTAGTGAAAGCAGCTGCTAAGTTCCACTTGAAACCACCAGAGGGAGCCCAAGAGCAGAACTCCCAACAATACCATTTGCAACCACAGGATGGAGCCCAAGAACGGAATTCACAACAGTCCTGCTGCTGCATGGTGGTGGCAGTGGAGGCGGTCCAAGCAGGAGCAGCAGTTGTCATGGTGGTGGCGGTGGGCTGTCCAACAGCACTTGGCATGGTGGTGGTGCTGTAGTGGTGTCCGGCAGTGCTTGGAATGGAGGTGGCCGTGCAGTGGTATGCAGCAGAGGTTGGCATTGAGGTCAAGCGTGACAGTGTAGGCACAGGTGGATATACCGCCACTGTCTGCTGAAAATACTGACTCTGCTGCATAGCCTGCATGTAAGCAGCATTGCAGGCCTGCATGACACTAAGCTGGAGATCAGGAGTAAGGTCTTCCGACATGCCCTTCTCTATTTGATTGAAAAAATGATGTGCTGGCCTCTGGAGATCGGCTTTCACTTGGTCAAGGCATTTGGTGACCTCCTGGATAAGTGTATTCATATGGTTTATGGCACTATCTAGTCAGTCACCCATCGCCTTGAGTCCATCATGAAAGACCGAGCTCAAGTGCAAAAACTCGGGCATAAGTGACCTGTCCGAGGCGCTCTGCCACTGAAAAAAAAAAAAGAGGCAGAGGACTGGGACAGGGGAACTCCTGATGGACCAGCTTCCTGGTCTCCAGTCTGTGTGGCAGGCCCACTTGCTGCAGCGCTGCTGGAAGGCTGGGATGGGTCTGTGGCTGTTTGATGAAGGACCGCTCCAGAACCCGTGTCAAGAGTGCTGCTCCATGTGCTGTGAAAAAAGAAAAAAATACATTAATACAAAACATTTACAATAGTAAAGCGCCAACTCCTGTGGAATAGAAAAATACAGATTAAGCAATCCAACACAACCCATAACACCACAAAAAATACTTACGTTCTCTGGGCAAGGACCGGTCTCAAAAATGCAAGGATGCGGTGATATTTGTATTTGCGGATCCTTGCTCCAAAACCACTAGGAACCCGGCTCTCTTGACGAAGGTCCTTGTTGAAGCGGTCCTTCATCGAACGCAAACGTGTTTTGACTTTGAGCACGGTTTAAAAATATAAATAATGATCAGACAATGCACTTTTGACCATGATCACACAACTGTGTGTGATTAGAATAACTCCTGAGAGTTTCTCTCATCACACACAGTTGTGTGATCCCAGCCAAGGTCACTGCTGCAGCACACAGCATTGCAATACTTACAAAATGCATTTCGGACCCAAGTCGGGGCGTTGTCCCAGCCATCCCACATGGCTTTGGCCACCTCATTCCATAGCCGCCGGATCGTCATGTTGTCCGAGTGCTGCAGAACCCGGGTGTCCCACAACGGGACTCGTTCATGGACCAGGGAGATTAGGAGGTCATTTTCAATGAGGTCCTCATCCCGTTCTGGAACCTAAAAAATAAATATAAAGACATTAATGTTGCAGAAATTAACATAAGGAAAAGAAAGAAGACAGAAAACTGGCATGAATATTGAAAGTCAAGAAAAAAAAGGAGACACGAAGAAAAAGGTAAAGAAAGAGGAAAGTAAAGAAATTAACATTCAAGAATTGTAAAGTCAGGATACAATAAACAGTCAGCCAGGTGTACTTACACGCTGCCGCCTTGCCATCCGAGCGTCTCCACGCTGCTCCTGCTCAGCCTCTGCTGCAGTGGAAGAACTGCTCTAAAAAAAGGATAAAAAAAAATTTGTCACATGTGTAGATGTGACAGTGATTGCTTACCAATCTGAAGAAGGGAGTGCGAAACTTAATTGACATTTTCCCCTTGTGCAGGCCCAGGCTGTTGCTCCTCCTCAGAAGAAGATGACTACAGATAGTGCTTTGGAATGGTGCCCGGGCTGCCCCTGCAAGAATTTCACATTTGGGTGCCCCTCAGGCGCTGGTTTGGTAGTTGTAGCCCCTCAGGGTTGAGGATTTGGGGGGCGGGGCCCCTCGGGGTCCGATTTCGGGGGCGGGGCCCCTTGGGGTCTGATTTGGGGGGCGAGGCCCCTGGGGGTCTGATTTGGTGGGCGGGGCCCCTGGGGGTCCGATTTGGTGGGCGGGGTCCGATTTGGTGGGCTGGGCACCTCGAGGTCCGATTTGGTGGGCGGGGTCACTCTGGGTCCGATTTGGTGGGCGGGGTCACTCTGGGTCCAATTTGGTGGGCGGGGTCACTCTAGGTCCGATTTGGTGGGCGGGGCCCCTCGGGGTTCGATTTGGGGGGCGGGGCCACTCGGTGCACTTACTTTTCACACATGGGAACGGGTGTGCACTTACTTTTCACACACAGGACGAGAGGGTGTCATAGTCACTTTATTCTGATGTTTGACTTTGATAAATGATCATGTCCTAAAATGGACACCGTACAGAGCTGCCATCTTTGGAAGGTCAAGTTGGGGGTAATGGAAAGCTCGCCATTATTTCCTATGGGAAATTTTTTTTTTAATGCAATTTTTAAAAAAACTACAAATCGGATTGACACGAAAAATACTTAGCACACCTCTCGTGGACGCTGGCTTCGAAATGACGCCTCACTGGAGTCTGTGGGTGCAGCGATTCGGGCCTCATTAATTGTGGAAAAAAGCCTAATAATAAGGGTACTGTCACACAGTGGCACTTTTGTCGCTACGACGGTACGATCCGTGACGTTCCAGCGATATCCATACGATATCGCAGTGTCTGACACGCAGCAGCGATCAGGGACCCCGCTGAGAATCGTACGTCGTAGCAGATCGTTTGGAACTTTCTTTCGTCGCTGGATCTCCCGCTGTCATCGCTGGATCGTTGTGTGTGACAGCGATCCAGCGATGCGTTCGCTTGTAACCAGGGTAAACATCGTGGTTACCGTGGTTACCAGCGTAAAAGTAAAAAAAAAAAAACCGTACATACTTACATTCCGGTGTCTGTCCCCCGGCGTTCTGCTTCTCTGCACTGTGAGCGCCGGCTGGCGCAGACACAGTGGAGAGAAGCAGAACGCCGGGGGACAGACACCGGAATGTAAGTATGTACGGTTTGGTTTTTTTTACTTTTACGCTGGTAACCACAGTAAACATCGGGTTACTAAGCGCGGCCCTGCGCTTAGTAACCCGATGTTTACCCTGGTTACCCGGGGCCTTCGGCATCGTTGGTCGCTGGAGAGCTGTCTGTGTGACAGCTCCCCAGCGACCACACAACCACTTACCAACGATCACGGCCAGGTCGTATCGCTGGTCGTGATCGTTGGTAAATCGTATAGTGAGACAGTACCCTAAGAAGAAGAATAAGAAGAAGTTAACCACGTTCGGATTACAATATAGTGCTTTGTTCCAAAGCACTATAAATAAAGACATTGGCTTTGATATACTCACATTGTTCAGGGTATGTGCACACGTCAGGATTTCTTGCAGGAATTTCCTGAAGAAAACCGGAAATTTTCTGCAAGAAATCCGCATTTTTTTTTTGCGGTTTTTTTTAGCATTTTGCAAGCGTAATTAGCTTGCAGAATGCTAAAGTTTTCCAAGCGATCTGTAGCATCGCTTGGAAAACTGACTGACAGGTTGGTCACACTTGTCAAACATAGTGTTTGACAAGTGTGACTAACTTTTTACTATAGATGCTGCTTATGCAGCATCAATAGTAAAAAGATATGTTAAAAATAAAAAAATATATAAAAAAATGGTTATACTCACCTGCAGACAGCCGATCTCCTCAGCGGTGTCCGTTCCTATAGATGGTGTGTGTGTGCAGGACCTTTCATGACGTCGCGGTCATGTGAGCGGTCACATGAGCGGTCACGCGACCAATCACAAGACCGCGACGCATCGCAGGTCCTTCACACACACCATGTATAGGAACGGAAGCGGCAGCATGCACCTGAGAGGCGGGAAGACTCCGGGGGGCCATCAGAGGGTGAGTATATTACTATTTTTTATTTTAATTCTTTTTTTTTTTTTACCAATTATATGGTGCCCAGTCCGTGGAGGAGAGTCTCCTCTCCTCCACCCTGGGTACCAACCGCACATAATCTGCTTACTTCCCGCATGGTGTGCACAGCCCCGTGCGGGAAGTAAGTAGATCAATGCATTCCTAGGTGTGCGGAATCCCCGCAATTCCGCAAATTTAATGAACATGTTGCTTTTTTTTCCGCGATGCGATTTTTTCGTGGAAAAAAATGCAAATTTGCACAAGAAATGCGGAATACACTGTAAATAATAGGAGGCATATGTAAGCGTTTTTTTTGCGTTTTTATCACGTTTTTATAGCGAACAAACGCGAACGTGTGCACATGGCCTCAGAGTCTTGTTTCCTCCAAGGTGCTTTCCTGCGTCTGGTCTGCTTATCAGTCTGCTGTGTAGTGAGCTGCCAATGCCCACTCCCTCCTTTTATCAGTTTGTATGTGGGGGGTGGCTAATCAGTGTCTAGACCTGTTTTCCTGTGGTGCAACATATGTGTTCCCAAACGCATGTGCTTGCGGCCGCATGCATTCACATAGACCATAATGTGTTTTTTGCCACATTCCTTCCGCTAACAACCACATACATTTCTAGGAGGCAAATTGACGCCTCTATACATACTACATGTAGTGTTTACCGCCCAAACCGCAGATGACGAAACGACACATGCGTCGTCAAACGCAGCAAAACGCAACCAATCGCAGACACCTGCATCCCTAATGTTAAAGATAGGAATACACGACGCATGCGGAGAATTGCGGCACAAACGCTGCAGACACAACCGCAAATGTGAAACCAGCCTAAGAGGGGAATGTTAGAAAAGGTATTTCGGGGTGATTATGAACAGTGGGAAGTCTAATTAACACTATGGACATTCATACACTTAAATCAGATCTGGAAAATATTGGGTATATTGGAAGTAAAGGGGTAAACATTCAGAAAAGTTTGAATCAAGTCATTGAAAAGATGGTTTTGAACACTGCTGCTGTATTGGGATCTTCTGTGTCACATCTACAAGATGCTACTTTAGCTTTAAAGGGAACCTGTCACCTGAATTTGGCGGGACCAGTTTTGGGTCATATGGGCGGGGTTTTCGGTGTTTGATTCACCCTTTCCTTACCCGCTGGCTGCATGCTGGCCGCAATATTGGATTGAAGTTCATTCTCTGTCCTCCGGAGTACACGCCTGCGCAAGGCAATATTGCCTAGAAACCCTGGTTCCTATAACTGTTCTGGGAATTCCTATTAGTCATACACAATTTCTATATTATCAATTACAGTACACAGATTTTGCATTTGATGGTACAAACACTGAACAATTAGACATTCACCCAGCTTGTGAATCCCAGCCCCGCAGTGTGTTATGTATTATGCACAGTGCGGGGCTGGGATTTACAAGCTGGGTGGCCGCACAGGCGTAGTCTGCAAGACTGCATGTGAGGTCAGACGGCCAGAGCTCACTGCGCCTGCCCCATCCAGTACTAAACAGCGCAGGCGCCGGATTTGAGTGGAAAACAGCATGGAGGGGGCGGCGCCCGGCGCCGAAGAAGATTTGAGCGACTGAAGTGTGGCGGTTGCAGCAGAGGGGTTAAGACCTGCCTCCAGGGCTAAAGAGAGGTATTTTGGCGAAATTATAAAACGCTTTATTTTGGCTATAACTGCACCACAAACTAAAAGAGCCACCTTGTTAGAATGCAGCATTACTGCTGCACAAGGTGGCTCTTTTAGTTTATAACGGCTGGAGGGGGTGACAGAGTCCCTTTAAGCATTTCAAAATGAGGTAATGTACAAGAAACAAATATGCATATTCTGCAAGTTACTAGTTTTCTTCTAATATGGTAGGAGCTACGAACATAGCGGTAGATCACCATATGTGGTTATGAGGCAGATAAATAGAAACCAATGTAAGTCTGTGGGTCAAAATACTATACACTATGTTCCAAATTATTATGCAAATGGCATTTTTCTCGGATTTTCCTAAATGGTCAGTGCAAATGACAGTCAGTCTAATAAGAGTCATCACCCGTTAGAGTATACATCGAATTTTATTGAAGAAACCTCCCAATGATAACAGTATAATCTCCAAAATGAATAAAAACTCAAAATGCATTGTTCCAAATTATTATGCACAGTAGTATTTCTAAACATTTGATATGTTTTAAAGAACTGAAAATGCTCATTTGTGGAATTTGCAGCATTAGGAGGTCACAGTCACTGAACAAAAAAGCTATTTAACTCCAAAACATCCTAACAGGCCAAGTTACATGTTAACATAGGAGCCATTCATTGATATCACCTTCACAACTCTTGCATCCATTGAACTTGTGAGTTTATGGAGAGTTTCTGCTTGTATTTCTTTGCATGAAGTCAGAATAGCCTCCCAGAGCTGCTGTTTTGATGTGAACTGCCTCCCAACCTCATAGATCTTTTGTTTGATGATACTCCAAAGGTTCTCTATAGGGTTGAGGTCAGGGGAAGATGGTGGCCACACCATGAGTTTATCTCCTTTTATGCACATAGCAGCCAATTACTCAGAGGTATTCATGGTCATGCATGAAGATTATTTTGTTCCTGAAGGCACGATTCTGCTTTTTAGACCATGGAAGAAAGTTGTCAGTCAGAAACTCAATTTACTTTGCTGAGGTCATTTTCACACCTTCAGGAACCTTAAAGGGCTCTACCAGCTGGTTCCCCATGATTCCAACCCAAAACATGACTCCTCCACCTCCTTGCTGACGTCGCAGCCTTGTTGGGACATGGTGGCCATCCACCAACCATCCACTACTCCATCCATCTCGACCGTCCAGAGTTGCTCGACACTCATCAGTAAACAAGACTGTTTGAAAATTAGTCTTCATGTATGTCTGGGCCCACTGCAACCGTTTCTGCTTGTGAACACTGTTTAGGAGTGGCCGAATAGTAGGTTTATGCACCACAGCAAGCCTTTGAAGGATCCTACACCTTGAGGTACGAGGGACTCCAGACGCACCAGCAGCTTCAAATAACTGTTTGCTGCTTTGTAATGGTATTTTGGCAGCTGCTCTCTTAATCCAATGAATTTGTCTGCCAGAAAACTTCCTCATTATGCCTTTATTTGCATGAACTCTGTCTGTGCTCTGTTTCAGTCACAAATCTCATCAGAGTATGATGAGCACTCTTAAGTTTTCGTGAAATATCTAATTTTTTCATACCTTGTCCAAGGTATTGCACTATTTAACGCTTTTCAGCAGCAGAGAGATCCTTTTTATTTCCCATATTGCTTGAAACCTGTGACCTGCATAATAATGTGGAACATCATTTTTGAGTAGTTTTCCTTTAATTAGAATCACCTGGAAAACTAATTATCACATGTGTTTAAGATTGATTTCAGTGATTCATTGAGCCCTGAGACACAATACCATCCACGAGTTTATTTGAAAAACAAAACAATTAAATCTTTAAGACACTTAAATCCAATTTGCATAATAATTTGGAACACAGAGTATAAGCAAATCCAACAATGAAGAAAAAGAAATCCGCACCGCTGCTCATCACTGACCCATTGTTTCCATGCCATCCACTATGCTGTTACTCCATTGCTTCAAAACTTGGCGGGCCACCTCGGGTGCTACATCCATGAACAAAGTATATAGTCCGAAATCAAAGAAAAATGATGTGCACTCACCGGTCCCATAAAATGCTTTCCTTTATTTGGACATTTAGCGGTTACAGACGAGGAGAAACGTGCAGGTAAAAGGACAACAGCTGTTTCGCGCAAGTGCACTTCTACAGATCCCAATGACTAAAGGAAGTGGAGAGGTTGGATTTATAGTTAAACCAAAGCATGTACACTCCCCCTTACTTACGTCATCGGTGCAATAAAGCACCTACTCTCAAAACGTAAATGAACAACACGAAAATTTACATGTATTAAAAATATGTGATACTTGAAATAACACAATAGCTATAGAAACATAGAACATAAACACCTGTAGGGAATTCAGGAACACCGCTTTTTGGAAACCTTATAGAAAGACCGACATGTCTATTCTTTCATTCAGGCCAATTGGCCCTGTTGCGCATGTGCGCAGTATCCATCTTGCTTCTCGTCTTAGAAGTAACTGGTTCAGATTCCCTCCTTGCTGCGGTGGATTCACCCTTTCAATGCCTGCAAAGCGAAGTGTTTGAACATTACCTGCGTGACACTGTCTTATGTGGTTCACTAAGCGAGGACCCCCTTTCCTCTGCGTACCGAATTTAAATGTTCCCTTATTCGCACAAAAAGGGGGCGAATGGTTTTGCCTATATAGTAAAAGCCACAAGGGTAAAATATTACATATACCACATATGCTGATTTACAAGAGATAAATTCCCGAACTATATGGTTGATGGGCCCGATTCTTATAGTGCTACCTATTAAATGATAGGAACAAAAATAACACTGCCCGCACTTGAAATTCCCTTTCAGGATGCCTCTATCTAAGCAACTTGTATGATCATTTTGGATACTATTACGGACTATCAAGTCTTTAATATTTTTACCACGCCGGCTGGCGAACAATGGGCCCATTTCAACTCTTTCTATTAAATCATTATCTTTACCTAGAATATGCCAGTTTTTTCACATGCAGTTTGATGACCCTACTGTACTCCCCTCCCTCAATTCCCCCAACAGAGAATTGTGACCTCATCACACTATAATTCTCCAACAGTAATCCCCACACAGAACTTCATAATGTATAATGAAAACAAAAAGAGCTCCATACATATAAAACCTACAAGAGAAAAAGTGAGCAAAAACCCTGCTGTAACTAAGTAAATAAAAAGCAAAAAAGTGCATTTAAATAACAGAGTTTTTAGTAATACTTTTTTTTTTTTAATCAAAAAATAGCATAAAAGCCCTCCCACCATGACAAAGTAACTCTGATCGGGACAGTCCTACACTGTCTAATATTAAAACCTTACCATGGTTCAATGTTGACCTCAGTGTGAATAAGGGCAGACAAAAGGACTGAGCCCAACCAGTGGAACACCAGTCTGGGGAAGCCTTAGATACAATTTCCAGCTCAGGAGAGGGAGGCCACACCCCGGCTTGCACAGAATGCAATAATACAAAGTAAAAAAAAAAAAAAAAAAAAAGAAACAAAAATTGAGCTTGACGAGTTGGTACACATGCAGAACCCCCACAGAGTGTTCCACACTGTATAATAGCCACACATGGTGCCCCACACTGTATAATATGCCCACATAATGCTCCATATTGTATAATGGCCCCATATGATGCTCCATACTGTATAATGGTCCCAAATTATGCTCCATAGAGTGATCCACACTGTATAATGGCCCCACATGATTCTCCATAATGTATGTGTGCCCACATAGTGCTCCATACTTTGTAATGGCCCAAGATAGTGCTCCATACTGCATAATGTGCCCACATGATGCTCCATACTGTATAATGGCCTCACATAAAAAAAGAAACAAAAAAAAACTATTCACCTCTGCCTGTTCCAATACTGATCTGGTCTCTTCATACATCACAGTCCTACCTATGGGTATGCGCGTCATCAACTCAGCACGCATGCCATAGGTTTGGCACCACTGCCTTAGAGCATGTTCTAACAGGTTAACCCAGATGTCGCCAGGACTACCTCGGGTTGCCTTAGCAACGATCGGGCCCTCATGATTATGTCACGGGGCTGTCGATCTGGAGGGAGAGAGAGTCCACTACCTGCCTTCTAAATGCTGGAATCGATATCGATCATGGTATTTAGGGGGTTAAAATGCGGCACCACTCTTGGCAGCGACAGGCTCAGCTTTCGCTTAAACTGAGCTCCTGACGGCAATTGTTGGGGCACTGCTCCTGTGCCAGCATGATTGCCATCATGTAAATTTACATCATTTTTCGGGAACCGATTTCCAACCACAACGTAAACCTACGTCAAAAGTCCTGAAGCCTAGCAGCTGATCTACACTGCTCGAGAAAAAAAAAGTTGGAAATCGCATAAAGTCTGCCAGATCACTGTAAAAAGGATAATGAAAAACAGCAATTTTCCACAGGATGTGAAATAAACGTGGCACTTTTGTAAATACATGTGGAGATACCATTATTTTTGTATATTTTACAAGTTATTTTCCATTTATAAATTATCTTATTTTGCTATATTTCCTACATCACCCAGGTGGTTTGGTTAAAAAAAAACCCCAAAACCTAATCAAGTTTTTAACCAATGATAGAAACAAATAAAAATGGTAATTTTTAATTTTGTAGAGAATGGCATGGCATCTAGTGAGGAGTAAACATGCTCGGTGATACGCTCGGTGATACGCGGATATCACTCAAGTATCTGGGTGCTCCGATATCCTCGGCACTCGTTGAGCATTTGCTGGTGCTCGGATTGAAGGCTCTAATCCTCGGCCTGCATGTTTGGCACCTGCTACACAAATCAAACATGGGATTTAGAATCTTATAAACCCAAAAACATTGTTATACAGTGGGTACGGAAAGTATTCAGACCCCTTTAAATTTTTCACTCTTTGTTTCATTGCAGCCATTTGGTAAATTCAAAAAAGTTCATTTTTTCGCATTAATGTACACTGTGCACCCCATCTTGCCTGAAAAAAACAGAAATATAGTAATTTTTGCAAATTTAAAAAAGAAAAACTGAAATACAGTGGGGCAAAAAAGTATTTAGTCAGTCAGCAATAGTGCAAGTTCCACCACTTAAAAAGATGAGAGGCGTCTGTAATTTACATCATAGGTAGACCTCAACTATGGGAGACAAACTGAGAAAAAAAAAATACAGAAAATCACATTGTCTGTTTTTTTATCATTTTATTTGCATAATATGGTGGAAAATAAGTATTTGGTCAGAAACAAAATTTCATCTCAATACTTTGTAATACATCCTTTGTTGGCAATGACAGAGGTCAAACGTTTTCTGTAAGTCTTCACAAGGTTGCCACACACTGTTGTTGGTATGTTGGCCCATTCCTCCATGCAGATCTCCTCTAGAGCAGTGATGTTTTTGGCTTTTCGCTTGGCAACACGGACTTTCAACTCCCTCCAAAGGTTTTCTATAGGGTTGAGATCTGGAGACTGGCTAGGCCACTCCAGGACCTTGAAATGCTTCATAGGCCGGAGACACACTGGTGCGAGATACGGCCGAGTCTCGCTGGTTAAAAGCAAGCAGTGTCACCGGCACTGTGGAGCGGAGCGTGCGGCCGCATAGGAACACATGGAGCTGCACGCTCCGCTCCCAAGTGCCGGCGCCAGAGCTTGGGTTTCACATGCGAGACACGGACGAGTTTCTCGCATGTGTGATCCCGGCCTTACGAAGCCACTCCTTCGTTGCCCTGGCGGTGTGCTTTGGATCATTGTCATGTTGAAAGACCCAGCCACGTTTCATCTTCAATGCCCTTGCTGATGGAAGGAGGTTTGCACTCAAAATCTCACGATACATGGCCCCATTCATTCTTTCATGTACCCGGATCAGTCGTCCTGGCCCCTTTGCAGAGAAACAGCCCCAAAGCATGATGTTTCCACCACCATGCTTTACAGTAGGTATGGTGTTTGATGGATGCAACTCAGTATTCTTTTTCCTCCAAACACGACAAGTTGTGTTTCTACCAAACAGTTCCAGTTTGGTTTCATCAGACCATAGGACATTCTCCCAAAACTCCTCTGGATCATCCAAATGCTCTCTAGCAAACTTCAGACGGGCCCGGACATGTACTGGCTTAAGCAGTGGGACATGTCTGGCACTGCAGGATCTGAGTCCATGGTGGCATAATGTGTTACTTATGGTAGGCCTTGTTACATTGGTCCCAGCTCTCTGCAGTTCAGTCACTAGGTCCCCCCGCGTGGTTCTTGGATTTTTGCTCACCATTCTTGTGATCATTCTGACCCCACGGGGTGGGATTTTGCGTGGAGCCCCAGATCGAGGGAGATTATCAGTGGTCTTGAATGTCTTCCATTTTCTAATTATTGCTCCCACTGTTGATTTCTTCACTCCAAGCTGGTTGGCTATTGCAGATTCAGTCTTCCCAGCCTGGTGCAGGGCTACAATTTTGTTTCTGGTGTCCTTTGACAGCTCTTTGGTCTTCACCATAGTGGAGTTTGGAGTCAGACTGTTTGAGGGTGTGCACAGGTGTCTTTTTATACTGATAACAAGTTTAAACAGGTGCCATTACTACAGGTAATGAGTGGAGGAAAGAGGAGACTCTTAAAGAAGAAGTTACAGGTCTGTGAGAGCCAGAAATCTTGATTGTTTGTTTCTGACCAAATACTTATTTTCCACCAGATTATGCAAATAAAATGATAAAAAAACAGACAATGTGATTTTCTGTATTTTTTTTTCTCAGTTTGTCTCCCATAGTTGAGGTCTACCTATGATGTAAATTACAGACGCCTCTCATCTTTTTAAGTGGTGGAACTTGCACTATTGCTGACTGACTAAATACTTTTTTGCCCCACTGTATCACATGGTCATAAGTATTCAGACCCTTTGCTCAGACACTCATATTTAAGTCACATGCTGTCCATTTCCTTGTGATCCTCCTTGAGATAGTTCTACTCCTTCATTGGAGTCCAGCTGTGTATAATTAAACGGATAGGACTTGATTTGGAAAAGCACAGGCCTGTCTGTACAAGACCTCACAGCTCACAGTGCATGTCAAACTAAATGAGAATCATGAGGTCAAAGGAACTGGCCAAGGAGCTCAGAGACAGAATTGTGGCAAGGCACAGATCTGGCCAAGGTTATAACAGAATTATTTTTGTCTCACATCTCCTTGAGAAATCGTGGTCATATACACGCAAAACGTGTGTTGGGGCATTATCACCTGGCCTGGGGCTCTACTCATCTTGTCTGGGTAAGAACCTTCCTAATTCGGGCTTTTCATTTACCTTTTCACTCACTGAAGAATATTACTAGGTGGTTCTTTACCTTGACTTATCTATCTACTAGCACACTTGCACTTTTTTTTAGCATCACAGGATGCATGGGATTTGTGCAATATTGATGTATTTATGAGTAGTTTCTCCATGGGTCTTGTGGTTTCCTGAAAAGGTGTCAGGTTATATTGTAATTATTATGAATTACTTTAGTAAATATTAAACAATTTTTCTATTTCACCCACCGGTGTATTCCTTATTATCCTATGTTTCTCCTTTTTTATTAAATTTTGCCTGATATACAAGTCATTGTATAACACTTTTCTCCTGTAAACGCCAATTTAAAGTGGAGTGAAAGTGTGACATCATTGTTCTCATCAGAGATCTGGGAGTCAGAGATGCTTCCAGGTGTTTTCCCCATGCTGTTCTCCTTCCATTCAGCAATTTTTCCATTAATTTCAACATTTTCACTGCCCCCCAGACCTCTTTGTAGGGTCTGCTGGTAAAATGCTCAGATTTCCCATTATATTTGTTATTCAAAACGAGCATCTGAGTATTAGGAATTGCTCTGTTCGAGTATCGAGCAGCCATCCTTTTTTAGTGCTTGCTCATCCCTAATGGCATTTTTAAAGTGATAGATATAGGCATATGTACCCATGCTATAACTATCAGAGGTACTGGTCCTATTTTATTATTATATTATTATTAATTTATATATCACCATTGAGTCCATGGTGCTGTACATGAGAAGGGGTTACATACAAATTACAGATATCACTTACAGTAAGCAAACTAACAATTACAGACTGATACAGAGGGGCGAGGACCCTGCCCTTGCGGGCTTACATGCTACAGGATGGTGGGGATGGAGACAATAGGTTGAGGGTTGCAGGAGCTCCGGTGTTTGTGAGGCGGTAGCTTCAGTAGTGGTGAGGAGGCAGCGGGGTCAGTTCAGGCTGTAGGATTTCCTGAAGAGGTGAGTTTTCAGGTTCCGTCTGAGGGTATGTGCACACGTTGCGGATTTCTTGCAGAAAATTCCTGAAGAAAACCGGAAATTTTCTGCAAGAAATCCGCATTTTTTTTTTGCGTTTTTTTTCGCGTTTTTTTAGCATTCTGCAAGCGTAATTAGCTTGCAGAATGCTAAAGTTTTCCAAGCGATCTGTAGCATCGCTTGGAAAACTGACTGACAGGTTGGTCACACTTGTCAAACATAGCGTTTGACAAGTGTGACCAACTTTTTACTATAGATGCAGCTTATGCAGCATCTATAGTAAAAGATAGAATGTTTAAAAATAATAAAAAAAATAAAAAAAATGCTTATACTCACCCAGACATCTCCTCAGCGGCCGTCCGGCTCCTCTTCTAGCTGGTCTGTGCGCACAGGACCTCCCGTGACGTCACGGTCACGTGAGCGGTCACATGACCGCTCACGACCAATCACAGGACAGTGACGTCATTCGGCGAGGTCCTTCAGCGCACACCAGCTACAGGAACCGAACGGCAGCGTGCGAGGAGGCGGGAATACATCGAGGGTGAGTATAGGACTGTTTATTATTTTATTTCTTATTTTTTGACCACTTATATGGTGCCCAGTGCGTGGAGGAGAGTCTCCTCTCCTCCACCCTGGGTACCAACCGCATATAATCTGCTTACTTCCCGCATGGTGTGCACAGCCCCGTGCGGGAAGTAAGCAGATCAATGGACCCCTAGGTGTGCGGAATCCCTGCAATTCCGCATTTTTAATGAACATGTTGCTTTTTTTTCCGCTATGCGATTTTTTCGCGGAAAAAATCGCAACATTTGCACAAAAAATGCGGAATACCCTGTAAATAATAGGAGGCTTATGTAAGCGTTTTTTTCCGCGTTTTTATCACGTTTTTATAGCGAAAAAACGCGAAAAAAACGCTAACAATCCTGAACGTGTGCACATGGCCTGAAGGATCTGAATGTGGTTGATAGTCAGACGTGTTGGGGCAAAAAATTCCAGAGGATGGGGGATATTCAGGAGAAGTCTTGGAGGCGGTTGGGTGAGGAGCGAATAAGTGTGGAGGAGAGAAGGAGGTCTTGGGAGGACCGGAGATTACATGAGGGAAGATATCGGGAGATTAGTTCAGAGATATGTGGAGGAGACAGGTTATGGATGGCTTTGTGGGTTAGTATTAGTAATTTGAACTGACTACGCTGAGGGAATGGGAGCCAGTGAAGAGATTTTCAGAGGGGGGAAGCGGAGGAGTAGCGAGGAGATAGATGAATTAGTCGGGCAGCAGAATTAGGGTATGTGCACACGCTGCGGATTTTGCTGCAGATCGGCCACTGCAGATTCGCAGCAGTTTTCCATGCGTTTACAGTACCATGTAAACCTATGGAAAACAAAATCCGCAGTGCACATGCTGCGGAAAAAAACCACGAGGAAACGTAGCGTTTATTCCGCAGCATATCAATTCTTTGAGCGGATTCCACAGCGGTTTACACCTGCTCCATAATAGGAATCCGCAGGTGTAAAACCGCAGGCGAAATCCGCACAAAAAAAAAAAAAAAAAAACAGCTGTAAATCTGCAGTAATTCCGCAGGAAGTCCACAGTGCGGATTACCTGCGGATTTTCCAAAATCAGTCCGGAAAAATCTGCAGTGGAATCCGCAGCGTGTGCACATAGCCCAAGGGTGTTAGCAGGGAGGCCACAGAAAAGGATGTTGCAGTAGTCAAGGTGGGAGATGATGAGGGCATGCACAAGCATTTTAGTAGATTGACGGTTGAGGAAAGGATGAGTTCTGGAGATATTTTTGAGCTGGAGGCGACAGGAGGTGGAAAGAGCTTGGATGTGCGGTTGAAGGACAGGGCAGAGTCAAGGGTTACTCCGAGGCAGCGGACTTCCGGTACGGGGGAAAGCATGATGTCATTAATTGCGATAGATAGGTCAGGTAAGGAAGATCTATGAGATGGAGGAAAGATTATGAGTTCAGATTTGTCCACATTGAGTTTGAGGAAGTGAGAGGAGAAGAAGGAGGATATGGCTGATAGACACTCCAGGATTCTGGACAGCAGAGAGGGGACGTCTGGGCCAGAAAGGTAGAGCTGAGTGTCATCAGCATAAAGGTGGTGTGGAGAAACGGGCTCAGTGGGTGCTCTCGTCCGCTGGCTAGGCTGTCTTTAGCAAGACTTCATGGACCACGGCTCATACCATTGAACGCCTGCTCTATCTCCCAGTGGGCAATACACTACACAGACAACACAGGGTTAAGGTAAAACAGTGTGGCAATACTTTATTGAACCACAGCACACAATAGCAAACAGAACAATCCCCCCATGGCTGGAATTGCTTGGTTACATGGGCGCATATAAAAGATCACTGCGTCTCCACGTATTTCCAGTATGACATGATGTCAGAGCTCCCAGGGTCGCTATTCCATCTGTGGATGCACGCACAGAGAAAAGGTAATGACAAGCATAGGGAGATGACCAAGAACTGTCCATAGAGTCCATACAAGGTCCAAAGCCAGTTGACACGAGAGTCACCACCTGGCTTATCTGACCATCTCCATGGAACCAGGCGACCAGCGGGTCCCAAACCTGGCTTTCTCCAAACATATCCATGGTTCAGAGATGGTCACTGGATCAGATCTGTGTCCTTCCAACCGGAGCCGAAAACCCCTAGGTTGTTTCCTATAGAATCATAGATCAGTGTCCCTCGTGATGGGGCCATGATGAATTGGCTGCAGTCCTTTCTCTTGTCTGTTGGGTGGTTTGCAGAATGTCTGGCTGGTAGCTCTGTGTAAAGGCCCCCGATACAGACAACGATGCTGATCGCTGCCGCGTCGCTGTTTAGTCGCTGTGTGGTCGCTGGGGAGCTGTCACACAGACCGCTCTCCAGCGACCAACGATGCCGAGGTCCCGGGTAACCAGGTTAAACATCGGGTTGCTAAGCGCAGGGCCGCGCTTAGTAACCCGATGTTTACCCTGGTTACCAGCGTAAAAGTAAAAATAACAAACACTACATACTCACCTTCGCGTCCCCCGGCGTCCGCTTCCTTCACTGACTGAGCGCCGGCCCTAACAGCAGAGCGGTGACGTCACCGCTGTGCTGTACTTTCATTTTACGGCCGGATCTCAGTCAGTGCGGGAAGCAGACGGCAAGGGACCTGACGGACACCAGAAGGTGAGTATGTACTGTTTTTTTTTTTTTACTTTTACGATGGTAACCAGGGTAAACATCGGGTTATTAAGCGCGGCCCTGCACTTCGTAACCCGATGTTTACCCTGGTTACCAGTGAAGACATCGCTGAATCCGTGTCACACACACCGATTCAGCGATGTCAGCGGGACCTCAACGACCAAAAAAAGGTCCAGGCCATTCCGACACGACCAGCGATCTCGCAGCAGGGGCCTGGTCGCTGGTACATGTCAAACATAGCGAGATCGCTACTGAGGTCGCTGTTGCGTCACAAAACTTGTGACTCAGCAGCAATCTCGCTAGCGATCTCGCTATGTGAGACGGGGCCTTTACTTCAGTCTCACAGGATGTGATCTCTGAGTCTTTTTATACCCAAGGCATGTAAGCTATTTTAGAATTACCCAGGGTCTTTCAGTCCACCATCAAGATAAAGTAAACAATGGTGATGGGATTAAGTAGCACTATTAGCATATAAGCACACATCAATAAACAAAGTTTAAAGCCCCCGTCTCACTAAGCGAGATCGCTAGCGAGATCGCTGCTGAGTCACAAGTTTCGTGACGCAACAGCGACCTCCGTAGCGATCTCGCTTTGTGTGACACGTAGCAGCGACCAGGCCCCTGCTGTGAGATCGCTGGTCGTGTCGGAATGGCCTGGACCTTTTTTTGATCGTTGAGGTCCCGCTGGGTAGCACACATCGCTGTGTTTGACACCTTACCAACGACCTCGTTGACGACTCAGACACTTAATCGTCATAATAGCTCCCATGTGAGATCGTTGTACAGGTCGCTACAGGTCGCTGGTGAGATGTCAAACAGTGAGATCGCAGCTGCGATCGTTAGTAAGATCTCACTGTTTGACATCTCACCAGCGACCACATAGCGACGCAGCAACGATCCCTGACAGGTCGTATCGTTGTTGGGATCGCTTTAGCGTCGCTAAGTGAGACGGGGCCTTAACACACTCAATGTACAGTCACTATTACAGACAGGTACCATCACACTCAGCAACTTTGCAAAGAGAACGACAACAATCCGTGACGTTGCAGTGTCCTGGATAGCGATCTCGTTGTTTGACACGCAGCAGCGATCTGGATTCCGCTGTGCCATCGCTGGTCGGAGCTAGAAGTCCAGAACTTTATTTTGTTGCCAGGTCGGCGTGTATCGTCATGTTTGACATCAAAAGCAATGACGCCAACAATGGATGTAATGGAGCTAACAACCAGTGAGAACGAGAAGTGAGTCGCCGTTACGTCACTGGATCGCTCCTGCATCGTTCTGGAGTTGCTGTGTTTGACGTCTCTACAGCGACCTAAACAGCGACGCTCCAGCGATCTAGTTTAGGTCGGCAAGTTGTCTATATCGCCGCAGCGTCGCTGAGTGTGACGGTACCTTTACACAGTATGTTAGATAGTATATCAGTTGGCAAGTCTGTCTTCTTCACCCACCAGACATAAACACTTGAATTCACAAGCCAATATACAGATAAAAAGCCAGTTCTTTTGGTTTTGCAAAAACATGGTTGTCTGGGAAATTAAGATACAATCTGGTTTCTTCTCAGGTGGTACTGGAATCCATGGGACTTTACGAGTTGTCCCAGGCCAAGTGTATAGATTGAGAAGCGTAGGGGTCCTAGAACAGAGCCTTGGGGGACTCCAACAGAGAGAGTGTGGGATGAGGAGGTAGTGTGGGAGACTGTGAATGTGCGGTTGGAAAGGTATGAGGAGATCCAGGATAGGGCGAGTTCTTCGATGCCAAAAAGAGGAGAGGATCTGTAGTAGAAGCAGTGGTCAACTGTGTCGAAAGCAGAGGACAGGTCTAGAAGGAGGAGTACAGAGTATTGTCTGTTAGCTCTGGCTTTGGACACATACCTTTCTTAAGAACAGGACCTCTTACTCCACAGATAATGGAGAGATGGCCCACTTATATGACTTTCTCCATTTATCTTCTGTCACTTCTGAAAAATTACAAAATATGCTTGTTTATGTTTAGCCATTTTTGGAACTTTGATGGAGGTAAATGGAGAGAGCCAAGCTGGTGCAGCATCATCCCAATGACAGTACAAGTCGGAGCCCCATTATTGAGATTAGTTAGTTTGGGTCTCAGAGGTAGAAACCATAGTCAGCGGATATTTAAAATACCTGAAGAGTGACTGTCCCTTTAACAAAATCACTAAAGGGAATCTGGCAGAAAATATTTCCTCCCCTAAACCATTAAATATAATTATGTAGTGTCTCAGACCTTCGTAAGACTATAAGCTCCTTCAAAAATATTCATGAGCATGATGAAACTGCCTTACAATTTCAATAAGAAGCACTCAAATGCATCCTCATAGGAATACTATTAAAATATGGATCCAGGCTAAAAAAGAAAAAAAAAAAAAAAGGGGAGCAGCTAAAGTCTCCCATTTGCTTGAGTGGATTTATCTCCTTGACAAACATCATAAGTGATCTGCCTCTCTCCAGGTATACACAGACCTTTTAACTCTTGAAATGAGCCAAGGTCTTTAATAGAGCACACTTATACAAAATACCAAGATCGCATGCGAAGGTACTCGTACGAATTCCCAGATAAATGATTGCTCATTGCCAAGGAGGTTCTCACATGCAATGGATATACATATCGAAATTAAAAGGGGCACCTGGGTCAGAAATTCATAACCTCAGACATAACTGAAGCATTTTGTTGCTATTAAAGCTTGTGGTTAACACTAGGTACTAGACAAAACTTTTACTGAACAAGAGATAGGAGAGGACATTAAACCATTCCCTATCGGAAAGAGCCCTGGGCCATTTGGATTCAATAATAGATTTTATCAGATGTTTGCACCCCAGTTATTACCATTTTTGGCAAAAAAAAATGTACAACTCAAAAGACTCCCCTTTTGCCCCACCAATTGCTTGAGGCTCACATAACATTGGTATCAAAGCCTGGAAAAGAATCAAATGCCTCCCTAATTTTTGTCATTCATGTAGATGTCAAGATATTCTCTAAAATAATTGCAACACGGCGCTCCCACTGCCTACCCTCAATTGCCATCAATGATCAGGTTGGCTTCATTAACATTAGAGAAGCTTGTGATAACACATAAAACGTTAATTTCACATGCAAAAATAAAAGGGGGACCCAATGTGCCTTGTTTCTGTTGGGCACTTTCTTGTTATCTGAAATTCTATCCTTATACACTGACCTTAAAGTGAGAGTTAGGGTAAATGGCCTTCTATCTGACACATTTTCTATTAAAAATGGGACAAGACAAGGGTGTCACTTATCACCCCTCCTATACACATTATTGATGGAACATGTAGCAGCAATATTATGTAAAAATTGAGATGTTAGCGGAGTTACTATAGGCTCAGATCACTGTAAACTAGTTCTATACCAGTAACGCATGTGGTAGTGGAACCACTGTGCCGTAGACCAAGGAGAGCCTGGATGGGCGTCACTAGGCGAACACCTGACTCTTTGGTGGGGTGGTTAGGCTTGGCTCCAGATGGACGCCAGGTGCTACTCTATAAAAGACCTCAGACAAAACAGTAGCTGACCCTCCAAGGGGTAGCAAGCTGGAACAGGCAAGAATGGATGGCACAGACAGGCAGGCGCTGACCAGATACTGGAAGACTGCTTGTATACAGGTGGTACACAGAAGAGGTTAACAAGATTATGAAAAAGGAAAACATGATTGGACATGATGGCAATTGCCTCAAAGCTTTTCATGGCCAATGGCCCTGTTGGATATTATTCAGTGAGGGGAAATGACCTGGCGATCTGGTTTTCAGAAAATAATTATTAAAATAGAATGTCGTGGTGGATGTGGCCTCCTCTAAAGTGCGGATTTCAATACTTTTTTTGTGGGCTTCTTCCCACATCCTTTTCCTTACAGTATATCTCATTAAACTTCTATTCTAATGAGTAGTGATAACTTCATATTAACAAAAAGAAAAAAAAAATTATATATATTCTAGTCCTTTAAAAGATAAGCCTGTCAATCCTTTTCATGATCCCAAAGCACTGCTCCAGCAGTGAGAAATCACATTTTGAAGTTGTCTGGAAGTGTTTTGGGGTGCGACAATGTACTTCCAGCTGCACATTATATTTCCTATGTAGCAGGACCCTCCTCTGGCTGATTGACAGGTCCTTTGTCAGGTCAGTGGCCGTATACCAGAGCAATCAGGCAGGGGAGGGCGGAAATACAGCATGAAGCTGGAAATTTCTCTGTGCTGTAGCAGTGCTTTAAGATCAGAAAGGAATCGACTGGTTTTATCTTTTAAAGGGCTACATCATTATATTAATGGTTGGGGAAAGGTTAATGGTTTATGACAGGTTCAGCCCATTCAGTTGCTTATATGTCATTTGCTGACCAGGGGTTATGTCATAGAAGTTTACCACCATGCACAAAAAGTATTTTCATAGGAGATGTCAGCGTGAAATAATTATTTATTGTGATGATACATTACAACAACAAGTGAATGAGTTGCATTGCGACCAGCAAAATGGTGGAACCAGTTGAGTCCTTTGTATCAGTATACAGCGACCAGTGGCCACATGACCTGGGTCCCTGCCAAATATTGTGTAGTCCCCGCATTACCTTGGCAGTTATTGGCAGAGTAACTTGTCAATAGCATATCTAATATTTAACTGCTAAATGGTTTTGTTGGCCTTGTGTCCTCCATCCATCATGCACAGAAACATTGACTATTGAAAAATAGCAGAAGTTTTCTTGGGAGATGAAAGTCTTAAATTAGTCAATACAACCATGCAGAGTAATCATTCATGTAATAAACTCAAAGCTTGGAGCCAAGTATGTAATCAGTTACGCATGTTGGAAGATAAGACAATGGCATATAGAAGAATTTGGCATAAGGTCCGGCAGAATAACGGGTCCACGGGTGCTCAGCAGTCAGGGCATGTTCCATACAGTCTGTAACAATTGTAAGTTTGGGGGTAGTCTTCGAGCAGATAACATCGAGAAATTTACAGTCTGTGCAGAGAGATTGAAGATTTTAAAAAGTTTCATACAACATAGAAATACAGTACATATAAAACATGCATTTTTATTTCAATATCATTTGGCAATATTTAACCCCTTCACCCCTAAGCCTGTTTTCACATTCCTGACTAGGCCAAAATTGTACAATTCTGACCATTGTCAGGTCTATATGTGATAACAAACGCTTCAGCGAATCCCACCGATTCACAGATTGTTTTCTCGTAACACATTGTACTTCATGACACTGGTAAAATATGTTTGATAAAACTTGCATTTCTTTGTGAAAATATCGGATATTTGGAACATTTTGCAATTTGAAAACTTAACTCTGATTTAAGGGCATAAAAATTATGTCACAAAATTATGAATAAATACAATTTTGAACATCTCCACGTTACATCAGCAAAAAATTTTTAACAATTTTTTGTTAGGAAGTTACAAAGAGTTAAAAGTTGTCCAACAATTTCTCAATTTTCTAGCAAAATTTACAAAACCATTTTTTTGTAGAGCCCCTGAGGTGCCAAGAACAGCAGAACCCCTCATAAGAGATCCCATTTTACAAACTACACCTCAATGAATTCATCTAGGGGTACATTTTTACCACCAAAAATTTAGTTTTTGTACCAGATTTTACATTTTTCATACTGGGTAACTGGTAAAAATGGCACCAAAATTTGTCCCACAATTTCTGCTGAATGTAGAAATACCCCATATGTGGCTGTACTGTACTACTTAGCCATACGACAAGACTCGGGAGGGACAGAGTGCCGTTTGCCTCCTGGAGCGCAAATTTTGCTAGCATAATTTGAGAACTTTACATACAGAGCCCCTAAGTACTAGAAGAGCAGAATTCCCCATCAAGTGACCCCATTTTGGAAATTATACTCCTTTGGGAATTTATCTACAGGTGTAGTGATGATTTTGACTCCATGAGTGTTTTTCAGAAACAAGCAGCAGTAGATTTTGCTAAGTGAAAATTGTAAATGGTCATTGCAGTGTGGGGCTCACAAGGCATTTGGGAGTGCAGAATTTGCTGATTTTCTTTTGGGGTACGAGGAGTGTTGTGTATCCGCTTTTTGGGCTCCCCTGGTGGTTGCTGGTGGTACTGGTGACTTGTTTGCACTTTGCTGCTTCTGTTCACCTGCTTCCATCAGTGTTTGGGAGTTTCCTATTTAGCCTTGCTCTCCAGTCATTTCCTTGCCGATCATCATTGTAACCAGAGCCTTCGGTTGCATGTTCCTGCTACTAGTCTGCTGATCAGCTAAGTGGACTTTGTCCTTTTGTTTTGTACCTTTTGTCCAGTTTGCAGTTTTTGTAATTCTCTGTAGCTGGAAGCTCTTGCGGGCTGAAATTGCCACTCCTGTGTCATGAGTTGACACAGGAGTCTTAAAGTAATTTCAGGATGGTTTTTGAAAGGGTTTTCAGTTGACCGTGAAGTCCTCTTTTGTATCCTTCTGCTATCTAGTAAGTGGACCTCTCTTTGCTAAATCTACTTTCATACTGTGTATGTCTTTTCCTCTTAATTCACCGTTATTACATGTGGGGGGCTGCTATCATCTTTTGGGGTATTTCCCTAGAGGTAAGCCAGGTCTGTTTCTTCCTCTACCAGGCGTAGTTAGTCCTCCGGCTGGCGCGTGGCATATAGGAAGCCGTAGGTATGCTCCCTGGCTACTGTTAGTTGTGTGGTAGATTTAGCTCACGGTCAACTCGAGTTTCCATCACCCGAGAGCTCGTTCGTTACTTATATGTTTCTTACGTTCCCTTGCCATTGGGAACCATGACAGTATGACCGGCCGGTGTTAAACTTATTGGCAGAAGAAAGGAGAGAAAAAAGAAGTCTGTAAATTTTTTTTTTTTTTCCCTTTTTCCTCTATGCTTGCTCCATAGTTGGATCTGTTGTATTTCAGCTTTAATTACAGCCTTTGCCTTTCTCTCCTTATAATCCTTGAATGGCTCTGAGCTCACCTGTTTAAAAATGGATCCTCAGAGTTTGGCTGCAGGTTTAAATAATCTTGCTACGAAGGTTCAAAATTTACAAGATTTTGTTATACATGCTCCTATTTCTGAACCTAAAATCCCTACACCAGAGGTGTTTTCCGGAGATAGATCTTGGTTTTTGAATTTCAAATATAATTGTAAATTATTCCTTTCTCTCAGACCTCACTCCTCAGGAGATCCTGTCCAGCAGGTTAAGATTGTAATCTCTTTGCTGCGAGGTGACCCTCAAAATTGGGCATTTTCATTGGCACCAGGGGATCCTGCGTTGCTCAATGTGGATGCGTTTTTCCTGGCTTTAGGGTTGCTTTATGAGGAACCTAATTTGGAGATTCAAGCTGAAAAAGCTTTGATAGCCCTATCTCAAGGGCAAGATGAAGCGGAGATATACTGCCAAAAATTTCGTAGGTGGTCTGTGCTTACTCAGTGGAATGAGTGCGCCTTAGCGGCAAATTTCAGAGAGGGCCTTTCTGATGCCGTTAAAGATGTTATGGTCGGGTTCCCTGCGCCTACAGGTCTGAATGAGTCCATGACAATGGCAATTCAGATTGATCGGCGTTTGCGGGAGCGCAAACCCGTGCACCATTTGGCGGTATCTTCTGAAGAGACGCCAGAGAAAATGCAATGTGACAGAGTTATGTCCAGAAGCGAGCGGCAGAATTATAGGCGTAAAAATGGGTTATGCTTCTATTGTGGTGATTCTGCTCATGTTATAATCGGCATGCTCTAAGCGTACTAGGAAGGTTGACAAGTCCATTTCAATTGGCACTTTACAGTCCAAATTTATTTTGTCTGTAACCTTTATTTGTTCATTATCAGTTATTACCGTGGATGCCTATGTGGACTCTGGCGCCGCTCTGAGTCTTATGGACTGGTCCTTTGCCAGGCGCTGTGGGTTTGATTTAGAGCCTCTGGAAGTCCCTATACCTCTGAAGGGTATTGATTCTACACCTTTGGCTTGTAATAAACCACAGTTCTGGACGCAAGTGACTATGCGTATGACTCCAGACCATCAGGAGGTGATTCGCTTCCTTGTGTTGTACAATTTACATGATGTTTTGGTGCTTGGATTACCATGGTTACAGTCTCATAACCCAGTCCTTGACTGGAAGGCTATGTCTGTGTTAAGCTGGGGATGTCGGGGGGCTCATGGGGACACTCCTATGGTGTCCATTTCGTCATCTATTCCATCTGAGATTCCGGCATTTTTGTCTGATTATCGTGATATTTTTGAAGAGCCTAAGATTGGTTCACTCCCTCCTCACAGGGATTGTGATTGCGCCATAGATCTGATTCCTGGCAGTAAATTTCCAAAGGGTCGTTTGTTTAACCTATCTGTATGTGACCAAAAGGAGAAAAGAAAGCCGCACTCACCGATCGATTTCCTTGCAGGTTACTTTATTTGAAATCCAATTTCACGGCACGGGGGTGTACAGAACAGATCATGCGAGAGCCGAACGACGGCCGTTTCGCACCCTCTAGGTGCTTCTACGGGTTCCGTTTTTTTTTTTTTTTCTCTGAACTGTGTTAACCTATCTGTACCTGAACATGCTGCTATGCGCGAGTATATTAAGGAGTCCCTGGAAAAGGGACATATTCGTCCTTCTTCATCACCTTTAGGAGCCGGTTTTTTCTTTGTCTCTAAAAAGGATGGCTCTCTGAGGCCTTGTATTGATTATCGTCTCCTGAATAAAATTACAGTCAAATATCAGTATCCGTTGCCTTTGCTGACTGATTTGTTTGCTCGCATAAGGGGGGCTAAGTGGTTCTCTAAGATTGATCTTCGTGGGGCGTATAATTTGGTGCGAATTAAGCAGGGGGATGAGTGGAAGACCGCATTTAATACGCCTGAGGGCCATTTTGAGTATTTGGTAATGCCTTTCGGCCTTTCTAATGCACCTTCTGTCTTTCAGTCCTTAATGCATGATATTTTCCGGGAATATTTGGATAAATTTATGATTGTGTACTTGGATGATATTTTGATTTTTTCTGATGACTGGGAGTCTCATGTTCAGCAGGTCAGGAGGGTTTTTCAGGTTTTGCGGGAGAATTCTTTGTGTGTAACGGGTTCAAAGTGTGTTTTTGGGGTTCAAAAAATTTCATTTTTGGGGTATATTTTTTCCCCTTCTTCTATTGAGATGGACCCTGTCAAGGTTCGGGCTATTTACGACTGGACGCAGCCTACTTCTCTGAAGAGTCTCCAGACATTCTTGGGCTTTGCTAATTTTTATCGTCGATTTATAGCTGGTTTTTCTGGCGTTGCTAAACCTCTGACGGATTTGACTAAAAAGGGTGCTGATGTTGCCAATTGGTCCCCTGCTGCCGTGGAGGCCTTTCGGGAGCTTAAGCGCCGCTTTTTGTCTGCCCCTGTGTTGCGCCAGCCTGATGTTTCTCTTCCCTTTCAGGTTGAGGTCGATGCTTCCGAGATCGGAGCGGGGGGCGGTTTTGTCGCAGAAAAGTTCCGACTGCTCAGTGATGAGACCTTGTGCGTTCTTTTCGCGAAAATTTTCGGCCGCCGAGCGAAACTATGATGTTGGTAATCGGGAGCTTTTGGCCATGAAGTGGGCATTTGAGGAGTGGCGTCATTGGCTTGAGGGTGCCAGACATCAGGTGGTAGTTTTGACTGATCACAAGAATTTAATTTATTTGGAGTCTGCCAGGCGCCTGAATCCTAGACAGGCACGTTGGTCGTTGTTCTTTTCCCGGTTTAATTTTGTGGTCTCGTACTTACCGGGTTCTAGGAATGTGAAAGCAGATGCTCTTTCTAGGAGTTTTGAGCCTGACTCTCCTGGGAATTCTGAACCTGCTGGTGTCCCTAAGGATGGAGTGGTTTTGTCTGCTGTCTCTCCAGATTTGCGACGTGCTTTGCAAGAATTTCAGGCGGATAGACCTGATCGTTGTCCGTCTGGTAGACTGTTTGTTCCTGACGAGTGGACCACTAGAGTCATCTCGGAAGTTCAATCTTCTACTCTGGCAGGTCATCCGGGAATTTTTGGCACCAGAGATTTGGTGGCTAGATCCTTCTGGTGGCCTTCCCTGTCTCGAGATGTGCGTGTTTTTGTGCAGTCTTGCGATGTGTGTGCTCGGGCCAAGCCTTGTTGTTCTAGGGCTAGTGGGTTGTTGTTGCCCTTGCCTATTCCGAAGAGGCCTTGGACGCACATCTCTATGGACTTTATCTCGGATCTCCCTGTTTCTCAGAAGAGGTCTGTCATCTGGGTGGTGTGTGACCGTTTTTCTAAAATGGTTCATTTGGTGCCATTGCCTAAGTTGCCTTCCTCATCTGAGTTGGTCCCTCTGTTTTTTCAAAATGTGGTTCGCTTGCATGGTATTCCGGAAAACATCGTTTCTGACAGGGGTACCCAGTTCGTGTCTAGATTTTGGCGGGCAGTCTGTGCCAGGTTGGGCATTGATTTGTCCTTTTCGTCTGCATTCCATCCTCAGACCAATGGCCAGACGGAGCGAACTAATCAAACTTTGGAGACTTATTTGAGGTGTTTTGTGTCTGCGGATCAGGATGATTGGGTTGCCTTTCTGCCGTTGGCGGAGTTTGCTCTTAATAATCGGGCTAGTTCTGCCACTTTGGTTTCTCCTTTCTTTTGCAATTCAGGGTTTCATCCGCGTTTTTCATCTGGTCAGGTTGAATCTTCGGATTGTCCTGGAGTGGATGCGGTGGTGGATCGGTTGCATCGGATTTGGGGACAAGTGGTGGATAATTTGGAATTGTCCCAGGAGAGGACTCAGCAGTTTGCTAACCGTCGTCGTCGTGTTGGTCCCCACCTTCGCGTTGGGGACTTGGTGTGGTTGTCTTCCCGTTTTGTCCCTATGAGGGTTTCTTCTCCCAAATTTAAGCCTCGGTTCATCGGTCCTTATAGGATTTTGGAGATTCTTAACCCTGTTTCCTTTCGTTTGGACCTCCCGGCATCTTTCGCTATCCATAATGTGTTCCATCGGTCGTTGTTGCGGAGATATGAGGTACCGGTGGTTCCTTCTACTGAACCTCCTGCTCCTGTGCTGGTGGAGGGTGAATTGGAGTACGTCGTAGAGAAGATCTTGGACTCCCGTATTTCCAGACGGAGACTTCAATATCTGGTTAAATGGAATGGCTATGGTCAGGAAGATAATTCTTGGGTAACTGCCTCTGATGTTCATGCCTCGGATTTGGTTCGTGCCTTTCATAGGGCTCATCCAGATCGCCCTGGCGGTTCTTGTGAGGGTTCGGTGCCCCCTCCTTAAGGGGAGGATACTGTTGTGTATCCGCTTTTTGGGCTCCCCTGGTGGTTGCTGGTGGTACTGGTGGTACTGTTGACTTGTTTGCACTTTGCTTCTTCTGTTCACCTGCTTCCATCAGTGTTTGGGAGTTTCCTATTTAGCCTTGCTCTCCAGTCATTTCCTTGCCGGTCATCATTGTAACCAGAGCCTTCGGTTGCATGTTCCTGCTACTAGTCTGCTGATCAGCTAAGTTGACTTTGTCCTTTTGTTTTGTACCTTTTGTCCAGTTTGCAGTTTTTGTAATTCTCTGTAGCTGGAAGCTCTTGCGGGCTGAAATTGCCACTCCTGTGTCATGAGTTGACACAGGAGTCTTAAAGTAATTTCAGGATGGTTTTTGAAAGGGTTTTCAGTTGACCGTGAAGTCCTCTTTTGTATCCTTCTGCTATCTAGTAAGTGGACCTCTCTTTGCTAAATCTACTTTCATACTGTGTATGTCTTTTCCTCTTAATTCACCGTTATTACATGTGGGGGGCTGCTATCATCTTTTGGGGTATTTCCCTAGAGGTAAGCCAGGTCTGTTTCTTCCTCTACCAGGCGTAGTTAGTCCTCCGGCTGGCACGTGGCATATAGGAAGCCGTAGGTATGCTCCCTGGCTACTGTTAGTTGTGTGGTAGATTTAGCTCACGGTCAACTCGAGTTTCCATCACCCGAGAGCTCGTTCGTTACTTATATGTTTCTTACGTTCCCTTGCCATTGGGAACCATGACAGAGGAGCCATTTTGCTTTTCCAGAACCTTTCTACTACCAGTAACTTGGAAGCCCCCTATATTTCCGTTAACAGATGACAGACCTGAGTGGGGACTTGCTTTTTTTGTTTGTGGATTGAGGTGAAGCTTTTGTTGGGAATAATTTACATAACATTTAGGATCACCTTTATCTGGCGCTCTACTTTGGAGTTTCCCTTTAAATCTTTGAGTGACATGACAGATGAAACCCCTGAGAGATCCATTCAATATAATGAGTCAGCAGAGTTACTGTGGACTCTGTCTGGCCTCTGTTCAGGAGTGTCTTTTTCAGAAGTGCACAAAACTGTGGCGGACCGCACTTTTATGCAATACTAAAAAGGCTGACACCGCCGGATCACAGGTCAGATGGCATCCACAGTGCCTCCATCTACCTCTACCTCACTATAGAAAATCTTCATTATAGGGGGCTTGGTGTAATTCATGTATTTCAGAGGAAACCCCTTGTAAGCACTCAGTGCAGAGCGCAGGATAAAATTTGAGATTAGCCTTACTGCGACCTTTAGCAGGCAGAATGAACAAATCAACAGCAGGTGAAGAATTGGTTTTATTTATGTTTTACGCCGTTCCTCGTGCGGTTAAGTGATTAGATGACTTTATTCTTCAGGTTGGTGTGACTACAGCGATATCAAATTTATAGCGATTTCTCTGTTTGTTTGTTTTTTTAAGTGCTACAGCAGCCAAACAAAAAAAACCACACTTTTGCAAAAACTAGTTTTTGCATCTTCATGTTTAGATTTAACTATAATTTTTACATATTTCTTCATTTCTGCCTAAAGAGTTATGCGAGCTTGTTTTTGCGGGCCGAGTTGACATTTTTATTGGTACCAGATTTCAGGCACATTACATTTTTTTAAATCGCTTTCTATTCTGATTTTTGGGAGGCAGAATGAACAGAAACCAGTAATTTAGTGTTTTTTTTTTTGTTTTTTTTTTTAATGTCCTGCATATGGCAAAATTGATAAGGCTGCTTTATTCATTGGGTCAGTATGATTACAGGGATACCACATTTATGGGTTTTTTTGTGTTTTGGCTCTTTTACACAAAAACTATTTTATAGAAAAATAATTATTTTTGCATCACTTTATTCTGAGAGCTATAAGTTATTTTTCCATTGATGGAGCTGTATGGCAGCTTGTTTTTTGCGGGACAAGATGAAGTTTTCAGAGATACCATTTTTATTTACATTAGTCTTTTTGATACAGTTTTATTTCGTTTTTTGTTCAGCAGTATGATTAAAAAAAAAAGAGGCAAAAAAAGCCCTATGCTTTACTTTTTTTTTTTTTTAACAGTGTTCACTGAAGAGGTTAATTAGTGGGACAGTTTTATAGGGCAGGTCATTCTGAACATGGCGATACCAAATCTGCGTAACTTTTTTAGTTTTTACAGAAATGTATTTATTGGAATATACAGTTAGGTCCATATATATTTGGACAGAGACAACATTTTTCTAATTTTGGTTATAGACATTACCACAATGAATTTTAAACAAAACAATTCAGATGCAGTTGAAGTTCAGACTTTCAGCTTTCATTTGAGGGTATCCACATTAAAATTGGATGAAGGGTTTAGGAGTTTCAGCTCCTTAACCTGTGCCACCCTGTTTTTAAAGGGACCAAAAGTAATTGGACAATTGACTCCAAGGCTATTTCATGGAGAGGTGTGGGCAATCCCTTCAATATGTAATTCTCAATTAAGCAGATAAAAGGCCTGGAGTTGATTTGAGGTGTGGTGCTTGCATTTGAAAGGTTTTGCTGTTAAGTAAACATGCGGTCAAAGGAGCTCTCCATGCAGGTGAAACAAGCCATCCTTAAGCTGCGAAAACAGAAAAAACCCATCCGAGAAATTGCTACATTATTAGGAGTGGCAAAATCTACAGCTTGGTACATCCTGAGAAAGAAAGAAAGCACTGGTGAACTCATCAATACAAAAATACCTGGGCACCCACAGAAGACGAGTTCACCAGTGCTTTCTTTCTTTCTCAGGATGTACCAAGCTGTAGATTTTGCCACTCCTAATAATGTAGCAATTTCTCGGATGGGTTTTTTCTGTTTTCGCAGCTTAAGGATGGCTTGTTTCACCTGCATGGAGAGCTCCTTTGACCGCATGTTTACTTAACAGCAAAACCTTTCAAATGCAAGCACCACACCTCAAATCAACTCCAGGCCTTTTATCTGCTTAATTGAGAATTACATATTGAAGGGATTGCCCACACCTCTCCATGAAATAGCCTTGGAGTCAATTGTCCAATTACTTTTGGTCCCTTTAAAAACAGGGTGGCACAGGTTAAGGAGCTGAAACTCCTAAACCCTTCATCCAATTTTAATGTGGATACCCTCAAATGAAAGCTGAAAGTCTGAACTTCAACTGCATCTGAATTGTTTTGTTTAAAATTCATTGTGGTAATGTCTATAACCAAAATTAGAGAAATGTTGTCTTTGTCCAAATATATATGGACCTAACTGTATATATATATATATATATATATATATATATATATATATATATATATATATATATATATATATATATATATATATATGTGTGTGTTTTATTTTGTTATTTTTAAAAAATATTTTACACATTTTTTTTTCTTTAACACATCTTCCCAGGATGGGACATCAACCGTATAACTGACAGATCGCTGATCTGATATTCTGCACTGCAGAGCATTAGAGCAGCGTCTCAGATGCAGGAAGGAGATGTGTCAGCTCGTGCGCCTGGGTGACACCGCTGCCATCTTTTGGCCTGGAATCACCATGGAGACCATCGGCACAACCTCTCTCTGCAATGCACCGCAATGTCGCTGTCAATATTGAGGGGGTTAAACGCCCGGGATCAGTGCCAACTCCGATCATGGAGGTTGCCCATATAGAGCTGACAACCAACATTTGATTGCGGTAGCGCACAGAGTGAGCCTACGTGGTCATCACGCCGTTTTGCTGGAGTGCAGGAGCATATCAGGAAGGGGGTTAAGGGTTGTCGATGTTTTTCACAAAATATTGCAGATACTCTGACATGCGTGGTGCAGGCCGAGAGACTAAGTGGTCATGTGACCGGCGAGTATGCAATATGCATACTCCAGGCCACATTCCAACTAGACATAGGAGGTCTCATACAGTTTATTTGTATCCTCACAATGCTCGTCATAGAGCTTAACATTTCTTGTGAAAATGATATGGTAATAATTCATGACTTATTCACACATCAATAGTTGTGGTTAGTATTTCATTAGCATTTGTAAGTAATAAGCGGGAATGGCTGCAAAACAGAACTGGTGAGCGGTTTTCCTCTCTGTATGTTCCACTCATGAGTCTGGCTTATAAATCCTGATGGGAATTACTGATCAAATGCAAATATGTGAAAACAGCCTGCAGTATTTGGTCAGTGTTTTATATCAGTATTTGTATGCCAGGAATTGCTGTCCTTTGTCGACTTGTGACCAGAAGGGAGCAGCGGGAACGGTTACAGACACAGAGGTGTATGGAAGAACCAACTATTTTAAGAAGTTATATAAATTTTCTATTTTCAGCTATCGTAACTAAAATGTTCCTTCATTTAGAACAAATCACACTTACAATTGTGATAGTAGTCTTCCCCATAGTCATTTCTTAGATTCATGGGTAACTTCTTCCAGATGTTTGTAGTACTTTCTTTTAATTGGGTTGCATTCAATATATTAGTTTTAAAAAAGTCAGGAGCAATGATGGAGACTTTAACACCAAACCGTTTGAGCTCTCGTCTGCATTAAATAAACAGAAAACATTTTTTGTTTTAAAACATAAAAAAAAAAAAAAAACCACCACACACACACACGCACACACACTCAATTGGTTCCACAAGGAGACTGGATCTTCCAGTGTGTAATACTTTATGGTCAGTTATCTACTCATGAGTCCCAATGCAAAGTCTCCAAAGGATGCACAACTATAACCAGTCTGACAGTATTCGTCCTCTGACATGGGCTAAGGCTGCTTTCACACTTGCGTCGTACAACGAATTGCGTCGTACCGACGCAAGCAGTGAAAGCGCCGCACAACGGGGGCAGTGGATGCAGTTTTTCAATGCATCCGCTGCCCCATTGTGAGGTGTGGGGAGGAGGGGGCGGAGTTCCGGCCGCGCATGCGTGGTCGGAAATGGCGGACACGACGCACCAAAAAACGTTACATGCAACGTTTTTTGGTGACGGTCCGATGCAACACCACGCAACCGTCGCACGACGGTTGCGATGTGTGGCAATGCGTCGCTAATGTTATTTTATGGACAAAAAACGCATCCTGCAAGCAATTTTGCAGGATGCGTTTTTTAGCCACAACGACGCATTGTGACGTGCAGTGCATGACGCAAGTGTGAAAGTAGCCTAAGATGGCATTTAGGGCACAGATATACTCCAGAGGCCTGGGTGCAACAGAAACCTCTACATCGACTATACTTACACCCCTGGAGGCCTTTATTAGGTAATGGCCACTATAAGCACCCCATGACCACAGAGCAGAGGCACCAGGGAGCATATAGGGTGATTAAATTCCTTAGCAAATCTCTTTGATCCCTTAGATACCAGGATCAGTAGCAACAGTGGTATCTAACCGATCCCCTTTTGTTCTAGAATAAAATCTTAGGAATAAGTTGTTGTCAGGGTCGGACTGGGGTGTCTGGGGCCCACCAGAGGAATGGACTCTAGGGGCCCACCCTACAGCTATATGCAAATATCTGTCATTATAGTGGAGCATCGGCTGTAAAACACCGGCGGCTGCTGCACATCTACCGTGTGCCCCAATAACTGGGATGTATAATTACGGTAGTTTACATTAATGGGGTTCTTGGTTAAAACAAGTTATCACTGATCCATGGGCTCCACAGGATAGGTGTTATATCCGACCATTAGAAACTGCACCGATCGGAAGAATGGGGAAGTTTTATCCCTGACAGGACACTTTTATCACTATTTTAAAATGCAGCGGCAGGTGGGATTTCTGACCGCAGCTCCATTCATTCTCTTTGGGGCTTCCAGAAAAAAACAAGTGCAGCCACAGAGTGAATGAACGGATCAGTGATCTAGTCGGACATGCCACTCCAGTCTAATGGGGATAAAAAGTTCCACATTTTGCTGAAGGGGTCCAAGCAGTCAGACCTCCCCCACCAATCAATACGTTATCACATCCTGTGGAGAGGTGATTACTTTTTTCCACAGGATGTAAGTGCATCTCCGCCGCTGTGTACAAAGCATTAAAACTCTAATGGAAATAAAGAATCTTCTCCTAATTAATATCAGAGAGAACAAATGACCGCCATACACAACACAATCCACTATACCAAGACCAATAATACCACATACAGGAAGAAATACCACCACACCATGACCAGACCACATAGTGACCGAATAATACTACGTACAAGGGACAAATACCACCGCACCATGTCAAGACCACATATTACCACCACTTGGTGACCAAATAGCACATACAAGGGACAAATACCGCAACACCATTTCCAGACCACATGTTACCACCACATAGTGACTGAATACTACAATACTGATCAGTGATAAAAAAAACACACAATACTATCACCATAAGTGCCAGTATTCACAGGAGATCTTTACTTAGTATGCAGTGTCTGTGTAGAGGTAATACAGAGATCACTGGTGGTATTATACACAGGAGCTCTGTATATAATGTATAGGTAATACAGTGATCACTGGTGACATTGTACACAGGACCTCTGTATATAGCATACAGTGTATAGTGTCAGTGTATAGGTAACACTGACTCACCAGTGACGTCTCTAGGTGAAGTCCTTCATCTTTCATCCAGCACAGACCGCCATCACTTCTTCCAGCCAGGACTTGTCTCTGCAGGAAATAACAGAGTTATCTCGAGCTCCGCTTGCAGAACACATTACTTAATTTTTCCCAACTTCTACATTACACCACATGAAGAAAAAAAGGCGATATAGTGTCACTCTGCACAGTAACAGGACCGCCCCCCCATTTAAAACAGTATACTCAAAAAATAAAATAAATACATCACTGCAGTAATAATATCCCTTAATTAGCCCCTATGGTAATAATATTCCCCACCCTGGCCCCGTTTATCTCATTCCTGTCTCCAGCCATATGTTCTCGCATCCTGCCCTCATGAGTATCCATTCTACCCCATATGATCTCCCCATCCTGCCCCATCTGTCTCCATCGTATCCATCCTGCCCCATGATCCAATCCTGCCCCATGTCTTTCATTCTGCCCCGTGTCTCCAATCATGCCCCGTATCTACATTCTGCCCATGCCTCCAGTCCTGCCCCCAGTGTGTCCAGCAATCTGCCCCAGTGTGTCCAGCAACCTGCCCCAGTATTTCCAGCATATTGCCCCAGTGTCCAGCAATCTGCCCCAGTGTGTCCAGCATTGCCCCCGGACAGTGTGTGCAGCAATCTGCCCCAGTGTGTCCAGCATTGCCCCAGTGTGTCCAGCAATCTGCCCCAGTGTCCAGCACTGCCCCCAGTGTGTCCAGCAATCTGCCCCAGTGTCCAGCATTGCCCCAGTGTCCAGCATTGCCCCAGTGTCCAGCATTGCCCCAGTGTCCAGCATTGCCCCAGTGTCCAGCATTGCCCCAGTGTGTCCAGCATTGCCCCAGTGTGTCAAACATTGCCCCAGTGTGTCCAGCAATCTGCCCCAGTGTGTCCAGCAATCTGCCCCAGTGTGTCCAGCAATCTGCCCCAGTGTGTCCAGCAATCTGCCCCAGTGTGTCCAGCAATCTGCCCCAGTGTGTCCAGCAATCTGCCCCAGTGTGTCCAGCAATCTGCCCCAGTGTGTCCAGCAATCTGCCCCAGTGTGTCCAGCAATCTGCCCCAGTGTCTCCAGCCCATAAGTCAGACAAAGAAAAAAAAAAAAAGTAAAATCCTCACCTCTCCCGTTCCCAGCGCAGGTCCGGTGCACTCAGCGTCTCACCGGCTCTGCAACGCTCAGGACAGAGAGACTGAGCGCGCAGTGATGACGTCTTCGCACCCTCTGCCCTGAGATGTCGCAGAGTCAGAGGGCGCTGAAGACGCTGCAGCTGCCGCAGGAACCAGGAGAGGCGAGTATTAAAGGGGGGCCCTATGCCAGCGCTGGCACCGGGTGGGGGCCCCTGGTCGTGGCGGCGTTTGGCGCCGCCTGAAGATTTAAAGGGCCCGCGTCTTTTTTTTTTTTTTCTTCCTCCTCCTCCTCTCTGGGTCGGGGCCCACCGGGCATTTCACCGGTATCCCGGTGGGCCAGTCCGACGCTGGTTGTTGTGAATACTTTTCTGCCCAATGACAACAAAAGTATTCTGGGAGTGATACCTATATTGGCTAAGATATCACTCCCAGAATACTTTGTCGTCATTGGGCAGAAAAGTATTCACATCGATTTTTCAGGCTAACACGGTACCACAATACATTTGTTATTGTACATCAAGAATAAGTTGTAAAAAAAAAATAAATCTGTTAGGAAAGAGCCACCTTTAATCCACATTAATTAACCAGATAAGGAAGAGGCAATTTTTCACGTTTGCGCTTTCAGTTTTTTCCTCCCCTTATACCAAGAGTCATAACTTATTGTGATGGCTTGTTTTTCGCTGTTACAAATTGTACTTTTGAATGCATTTTATCTTCTGATGTACTGGAAAGCGGGGAAAAAAAATTCCATGTGTGGAGAAATACGAAAAAAATGGAATAGGATTCTCCAGATCAGTACGATTATGGAGATACCAAAACATGCATAGTTTTTGTTTTAAGTGTCGAAAATAACTTTCAGAAATTAGAAAAAAAAATGCTCATGACACCAATTTTTCAAGAGTTGTAAGATTTTCAATTTTCGGGAAATGGAGCTCTATGAACATCTGTTTTTGTGCGCCGAGCCGTTGATCTTATTGATATCCTTTTGGGGTAGATATAATGTTTTGATCACCTCTTATTTAATTTTTTTTTGTGTTTCAGATGCCGAAAAACTGGAATTCTGGAGTTTTGATATATTTATTTTTTTCTCGTTAAGACATTTACCGAATAGATTAATTTCATATTTTGAAAAATCTGAGTTTTACAAGTGCAGGGATATCAAGTATGTATTGAATTCTTTTTATTTCTTAATTTTTAATAAGGGAAAAGAGGCAATTTGAACTTTTTTTTTTTTTTAAATATATAACTGTATTTGTTAGTCCTCTTAGGGAACTTGTGATCATCGATCGCTTTTGCTACAACCCCTGGCAAAAATTATGTAATCACCGGCCTTGGAGGATGTTCATTCAGTTGTTTTTTTTTTAGTATTTTTTTTATTAAAAAAAAGCAGATCACAGACATGGCACAAAACTAAAGTCATTTCAAATGACAATTTTCTGGCTTTAATAAACACTAAAAAATCAAGAACAAAAAAAAAAAATGTAGTCAGTATTTGTTACTTTTTTAGAACAAGCATAGGGGAAAAAATTATGGACTCACTCAATTATGTGGGAAAAAATTATGGAATCATGAAAAACAAAAAAAACACTCCAACACATCACTAGTATTTTGTTGCACCACCTTTGGCTTTTATAACAGCTTGCAGGCTCTGAGGCATTGACTTAATGAGTGTCAAACAGTACTCTTCATCAATCTGGCTCCAACTTTCTCTGATTGCTGTTGCCAGATCAGCTTTGCAGGTTGGAACCTTGTCATGGACCATTTTCTTCAACTTCCACCAAAGATTTTCAATTGGATTGAGATCCGGAGTATTTGCAGGCCATGACATGGACCTCATGTGTCTATTTTCAAGGAATGTTTGCACAGTTTTTGCTCTATGGCCGGCGTCACACTGGCGTATTGCATCCGATGCAAGATCATCGGATGCAATATGCTAATGACACTCGGCTCCTGCTCGCAGCAGAGCAGGAGCCGAGTGTCATGCGTCTGTACTCCGATTCTCTCGCACAGGGAGGATCGGAGCACAGCTGCGGAGGAGGCGGAGAAATGAATTTCTCCATCTCCTTCATTGCTGGTGTCCGCTTATAACGCACAGCACTCGGATGATATCCGAGTGGTGTGTGCTGTCTCACTCGCACCCATAGGCTTATATGGGTGCGAGTGAGCCGAGAGTTTTCCTCGGTCCGAGACAATCGCAGCATGCTGCGATTGTCTCGGACCGAGGAAAACGGCCGACAAAAAGTCGGGTGGTGGGAGCTGCCCCATAGCTGAACATTGGTCTGAGTGCAATGCGATTTTTTATCGCATTGCACTCGGCAGTTTAAAACGCCAGTGTGACGCCGGCCTATGGCAGGATGCATTATCATCTTGAAAAATGATTTCATCATACTCAAACTTCCTTTCAATTGATGGGATAAGAAAAGTGTCCAAAATATCAACATAAACTTGTGCATTTATTGAAGATGTAATGACAGCCATCTCCCCAGTGCCTTTACCTGACATGCAGCCCCATATCATCAATGACTGTGGAAATTTGCATATTCTCTTCAGGCAGTCATCTTTATAAATCTCATTGGAACGGCACCAAACAAAAGTTCCAGCATTATCACCTTGCCCAATGCAGATTCGCGATTCATCAATGAATATGACTTTCATCCAGTCATCCACAGTCCACGATTGCTTTTCCTTAACCCATTGTAACCTTGTTGTTTTCTGTTTAGGAGTTAATGATGGCTTTCGTTTAGCTCTTCTGTATGTAAATCCCATTTCCTTTTGCCGGTTTCTTACAGTTCAGTCACAGACCTTGACTCCAGTTTCCTCCCATTCATTCCTCATTTGTTTAGTTCTGCATTTCCTGTTTTGGAGACATATTGCTTTAAGTTTACGGTCTTGACGCTTTGATGTCTTCCTTGGTCTACCAGTATGTTTACCTTGAACAACCTTCCTATGTTGTTTGTATTTGCTCCAGATTTTAGACACAGCTGACTGAACAGCCAACATTAGTGATGAGCGAGTATACTCGTTGCTCGGGTTTTCCCGAGCACGCTCGGGTGGTCTCCGAGTATTTGTTAGTGTTCGGAGATTTCGTTTTCATCGCCTCAGCTGAATGATTTACAGCTACTAGCCAGGCTGAGTACATGTGGGGGTTGCCTGGTTGCTAGGAAATCCCCACATGTAATCAAGCTGGCTAATAGCTGTAAATCATTCAGCTGAGGCGATGAAAACTATATCTCCGAACACTAACAAATACTCAGAGATCACCCGACCATGCTTGGTAAAACCCGAACGACGAGTATACTCGACCATCACTAACCAACATCTTTTGCAACATTGCGTGATGATTTACCCTCTTTTAAGTGTTTGATAATCCTCTCCTTTGTTTCAATTGACATCTCTTGTGTTGGAGCCATGATTCATGTCAGTCCACTTGGTACATCAGCTCTCCAAGGTGTGATCACTCCTTTTTAGATGCAAACTAACGAGCAGATCTAATTTGATGCAGGTGTTAGTTTTGGGAATTGAAATTTAGAGGGTGATTCCATACTTTTTTTCCCACATAATTGAGTGAGTCCATAATTTTCCCCCTATGCTTGTTCTAAAAAAGTAACAAATACTGACTACAACTTTTTTTGGTATTTATTAAAGCCAGAAAGTTGTCATTTGAAATTACTGTAGTTTTGTGCCATGTCTGTGATCTGCTTTTTTAATAAAAAAAACCAAACAACTGAATGAACATCCTCCAAGGCCGATGATTACATAATTTTTGCTATGGGTTGTATATACAGCAATGCCACAGTATTGCTGTATATAGTAAAAATCAGAGTCTCCTATGGATACCAGCTGGCTGGCTTTCAGTTTTTCAGTCAAGACAGGCATAGGGGTCTTCAGCAGACCCCTGGCCATCATAGTGTATAGATTTGAGCTCCCTCCTGATGGCGCCCTGTAAGTATCGCTGTCACAGATTGACAGCGCATTTGACAGGTTAACAGCCGCGAGTGGAGCAGAGCTGCTAGAGGCAGATGATGGCCGTTTATCACAGCCATTATCTATCATAAAAGATGAGTCATATGTTGTTAAGGGGTTAAATAGTGTGGCTGCCTTATGGTAAGAATGCTCATAAACACACACCACAACATGCTTATATTAAGGGCCAGACTGGCTGGCGAGCAAATATGTTAAATGCTAGATGGCTATATGGGTTGTGATACTGCTAACAGTATCTGCGTCTTCAGTACGCCAATACTGTTATCAGATGTGCTGGAGTCACTTACCCCAGGAGAACGCAGATTACTTCTGATGCCACACAAGGGATGTTGGTCAACGTGATGCAATGGATGCGAGCGACGCAATGCAGAGATGTCGATGGAAGACTGAAGAAGAGACAGCAGAAAGAGGTGGACAGGGAGCCTGGATATGCTACGTTTATTTCTGTGGGCTTTGAGGATCCCATCCAGTAGCTTAACTACCGGGGGAACCAAAAGGGAGGGCGATACACCATGTACGGAATGTCAGAATCTCGGTGCGATGGCGTCACTGTATCTGACTGCCCGGGACATGCCGCTGCCTGCCGGATTCGGTGGGTTTAGGTGAGTATATAAGGTTTATTTTCTTCATTTAAGATTGTATGATTTTGTCCTTATTTATGGGAGCTACTATGGGGGTCATAACAGGGGGGAGCTACAAAAAGTGGCCATAACAAGTGTGAGGCCTACCAAGGGGGCCATCATACAGCATGGGGGTTACTCTGGTGGCCATAATACAGCATCGGTGCTACTAAAAAGGCACACAGAAGGGTAGAGTAGTCAGATCACTGGGAGATCAGGTGTACAGGCCTAATGATGGCATCACCAAGAAAAGTGAAGTCTGGGGGGGGGGGGGGGGAAGAGAGAGAGACACACACACACAACCTCAGGAATTCATTGTTTGCCATGATTAAGAGCACACACTGTGCTGAAAAAAAATGTGTTGGTTTTTCCTTGTTATGGATTTTATTCCATGAAAAATAAAGTTACCATACTTTTTATCTACACAAGAGTGCCGGGCTACTAAAGGCGCCATGATACAGTGTTAGGTCTACTAGGTGGGCCCTCTTACGGAGTGGGGGCTACTAAGGGGGTCATAATACATAGTAGGAGCTACTAAGGGGACCATCATACTGCATAGGCACTACTAAAGGGAACATGATACAACACTGAGGCTACTAAGTGGGCCTTCTTAAAGACTAGGGGCTGCTAAGGTAGAAAATATACTGCGTGGACTACAGTGGAGACAATCATAGTTTGGAAACTACTGTGGGGGATGACATACAGTTTCGGGGTCATTTTGCAGCGTGGAGGCTACAGTGGGGACATCCTATAGGAGGCATTATACGGTTTATAGTGGAGCTGTAAAGACATCATACCATATAGAGGGAAACTGTGGGGACATCATGCTGTGTAGAGGATCTGTACAGGGGAAGCCCGAGGGGACTAATGTTAAGTGGACACTGTTATAGGGGCACTTGGGGTATTGTGACTGTGAAAGTGGCTTACAGGGGACATTATGACTTTCTAGGGGGCAAAATGTGGGCACTGTTTTCTAAGGCACTTGCACAGGTCATTAATATATTCTAAAGATTTGTTTTACCATATAATGGGCACAAAAGAGGCATTTTACTTTGTAAGGGGCACAGTGGTGGGCATTTTTATATGGGCAATAACAGGAGCACTGTTTTTGTGCCAAACAGGATGTGTAGTAGTAGAGACACATACGGCAGCAGCATCTGAGCATTGGGTTGAGGGGTTTGTGCAGGTTGGGAATAGATGGGGACGGTGTTGGAAACATGAGAAGTCAGATGTATCTTTGTTATAATCGCTGCAGACTAATCCCGACTGGAGAAGTTGTCACGTCAGTCTGGGCTAGATGGAAACTGAGGAAAAAGTGAACAACTCCATCAGAAAGAACATCCTCTGTAAATCACCACCTATAACTGTACTATAATCTCATGTTCTGTAGCATCAGTATCCACCACTACATGGTCACTGTATATCAGTAATATCAGTGTTGGTCTTTGTATAGTGATTTCCTTTCAATAGCAGCCTGGCCACCTGCTGAGGTTCCACTATACCCATTATTAGAGGGTGCCAGCACAGTTGTACTCAGGGTTACCTTGTTAGGGGACCACTTACAAGTTTGCCTCCCCCTGAGCTGAACACTTAGCTATGCCACTGATCCCATCATAATGTATTGGGGGGCCTATCATACTATGGGTGGTGGTGTGTCTGTGGCAACCATTATACTGTGTAGGTGGAGAAATGTTGGAACTTAATACTCCTTCCAAAGCCGCTATAGAGTATCATAGAGGGTGAGAACACCAAGAGGCTTCAGTAGTGGCACTTTTTATTTTACCCCAATACATATCCCTCTCGGTGTCTTAAAGTACAGAGGGAATATTATTCTTGTATAGGGCACAGGAGGGTACTATTACTGTGCAAGGCAATGAGAGGCATTACCATTGTCCAGTGTTCCCCAACTCCAGTGCTCAAGAGCCACCAACAGGATTTCCTTAGTATTGAAGAGGTGATCATTACATCATCTGGACAGGCAATAATTCCATCACCTGTGCAATACTAAGGAGATCCTGAAAACATGACCTGTTGTTGGCTCTTGAGGACCGGAGTTGGGGGAACACTGGTCTAGGGCACTGGACATAGAATTATATGGTTTGTATGGGGAATGTGAGAAGAGGGCTAGAAAAGCAAAAAAGGCAAATATTTCTGTGTTAGATTTTTGCAGGGACAAGTTACAAATGGAAGAAGTGGTCATGGAGGTCTGGGCTGAATGGAAAGAAAAAATAAAAAAATAAAGGATGTTGATCTTCGAGAATACCACTAATGAGAACCTGTACCATATACACGTGGTCTGCAGGGCACTGGTGTAGAACGGATGTTACCATTATATAGTCCTAGTACAGTAGTTTTAATTATTGTTTAGCATGGTATCTTTATCACTGCTGCATATCCAAGCACTATTTGGTTATGGGCTGGTGGTATTTGTCTGTTAGGCTACATTCCTACGATGAGCTTTTGATTAGGCAACTTGTGTTTTTTTTATAGCACTTGACTTTTTTTTGTCTGTTTTTGGTATGTCATGTGAATAAAGCAGCTTAATTTTTTATATTTCCTGGTGTTCAGTTTTGACAAACCTTTAATGATACAGTCATGTGCGGATTTCATGCGTTTTTTACCTGCAGATTTTCCATACCTAATGCAATTCCATTTATGCGGAGTAAAAAAAAAAAAAAAATATAGCACAGAAGTTACAAGATTACAAAAAATCCCATCCACTTTGCTGGAACTGTAAGATGCTGCGTTTTTTTGTGCAGTGAAGAAACGCAAGGTCAAAAATTCACCAAAAACTCATGATGGGAACTAAAATTATATTGCAATATTGTTGTGGTAGTTATTTAATATTAATCTGATATAGCAGTATTATTAGAAATATATGCATTAGTAACTTGATTTCCTCCAGGCAGGGTACGATTAGTGATAGAGACCCTAATCTGGGGAAGGGGGGGGGGGGGGGGGTGTGGGACAGCATGGGCCTGTGAGTTTTGAATTGCCAGGGCAGAATTTTAGTACCAGTTCATTCTCGCTTGCATTTATTTGACTATCTGCAGGGTGCTAGGTATACCACCTCAGATATTCTCAGACGTTTGACTTGGTAACAAACAATAAGTGGTGAGGAGAGTATAACATCACACAATGCTTCATGTCCACACTAAGTTTAGGTTCCATGATGCACTAGATAAATGGTTTTACCTTAAAATGTCTGAAAAAGCTTCAACCCCAAACTTAGATATGGAATATCCACCTCCACAAAATGCCAGCCTTCCTGCAATGCTAGAAACATTCACAATGCGGCCTTTGGATTTTCTGATCAAGGAGAGCAAATTGATTGTTACATCTACCATCCCTAGAAGATTGACATCTAGAATCTTTTGAAAGTCCTCCTTTTTCAGCCATTCATTAGGGCACACAGGGATTAAAATGCCAGCATTGTTCACCAGTCCCCAGAGACCTGGAAGAAAAGAAACAAAAACCAACAAACATAAAATGCTTTATGAAGACTCACCATGCTAGAGAATGCAGATGTTTGAGGGGGTATCTACATACAATACAGACCTAAAGTTTGGACACACCTCATTTAAAGATTTTTCTGTATTTTCATGACTAGATCTGCATAATTTCAATAGAAAATGCTTTGAAAACAGGATCCAGAAGCCGGAATCATTGTTTCACATGTCCGTTTCGTGCGTTTTTGGCCGGTTCCGTCACTGTGCGCTTTTTTTTTTTTTTCACCGCACAAAAAAAAAAAGTACATCTGGACGTTTTCTCCGTCCACCCGAAACGACTATTTGGACGGATCCGGAAAAAAACGGATGAAACGTGTAGCCATCAGGCACAATCCAGTGCTAATACAACTCTGAGAAAAAAACGGATCCAGCGTAAAAAAAAGGATCTTTTTTTTTTTTTCTTTTTTTCATAACTTGCCAGATTGTGCCTGAAACAAAAAACCTGATGTGTGAAAGTAGCCTTATATTCTAGGTTCTTCAAAGTAGTCACCTTTTGCTTTGATGACTGCTTTGCACTCTTGTCATTCTCTTGATGAGCTTCAAGAGGTAGTCACCGGGAATGGTTTTCACTTCACAGGTGTGCCCTGTCAGGTTTAATAAGTGGGATTTCTTGCCTTATAATTGGGGTTGGGACCATCAGTTGTGTTGTGCCGAAGTCTGGTGGATACACAGCTGATAGTCCTACTGAATAGACTGTTAGAATTTGTATTATGGCAAGAAAAAAGCAGCTAAGTAAAGAAAAACAAGTGGCCATCATTACTTTAAGAAATGAAGGTCAGTCAGTCCGAAAAATTTGAAAACTTTGAAAGTGTCCCCAAGTGCAGTAGCAAAAACCATCAAGCGCTACAAAGAAACTGGCTCACATGAGGACCGCCCCAGGAAAGGAAGACCAAGAGTCACCTCTGCTTCTAAGAATAAGTTTATCTGAGTCACCAGCCTCAGAAATCGCAGGTTAACAGCAGCTCAAATTAGAGACCAGGTCAATGCCACACAGAGTTCTAGCAGCAGACACATCTCTACAACAACTGTTAAGAGGAGACTTTGTGCAGCAGGCCTTCATGATAAAATAGCTGCTAGGAAACCACTGCTAAGGACAGGCAACAAGAAAAAGAGACTTGTTTGGGCTAATGAACACAAGGAATGGACATTAGACCAATGGAAATCTGTGCTTTGGTCTGATGAGTCCAAATTTGAGATCTTTGGTTCCAACCACCGTGTCTTTGTACGAGGCAGAAAGGGTGAACGGATGGACTCTACATGCCTGGTTCCCACCGTAAAGCATGGAGGAGGAGGTGTGATGGTGTGGGGGTGCTTTGCTGGTGACACTGTTGGGGATTTATTCAAAATTGAAGGCATACTGAACCAGCATGGCTACCACAGCATCTTGCAGCGGCATGCTATTCCATCCGGTTAGCGTTTAGTTGGACCATCATTTATTTTTCAACAGGACAATGACCCCAAACACACCCCCAGGCTGTGTAAGGGCTATTTGACCAAGAAGGAGAGTGATGGGGTGCTACGCCAGATAACCTGGCCTCCACAGTCACCAGACATGAACCCAATCGAGATGGTTTGGGGTGAGCTGGACCGCAGAGTGAAGGCAAAAGGGCCAACAAGTGCTAAGCATCTCTGGGAACTCCTTCAAGATTGTTGAAAGACCATTCCCGGTGACTACCTCTTGAAGCTCATCAAGAGAATGCCAAGAGTGTGCAAAGTAGTCATCAAAGCAAAAGGTGGCTACTTTGAAGAACCTAGAATATAAGACATATTTTCAGTTGTTTCACACTTTTTTGTTAAGTATATAATTCCACATGTGTTAATTCATAGTTTTGATGCCTTCAGTGTGAATGTACAATTTTCACAGTCCTGAAAATACAGAAAAATCTTTAAATGAGAAGGTGTGTCCAAACTTTTGGTCTGCACTGTACATACAGTCCCTATATGACCAGACATTGTATTATTCTGATGCATCTGTCCTATGTTTTACATGGAACCCACTCATTTACGGGCAGGGTCCTCACTCCTCCTGTACCAGTTATGACTTGTATTGTTTAAGATTATTGTACTTGTTTTTATTTTGTATATGCAGCGCCCCAGAGTCCTGGTCGTTGCAGTGCTGTGGCTCCGCCACTATGGGGAGCTATGGTGCGTCCGATGGCACTGAAGGAGTTCATCTGATCAGGTATCACAGACACCAATACATTTCACAGCCGGGCCTCCGGGGGGAGCTAAGGGTTCTATTCACTAGGCCACTCCCCACCATAGTGGGTAAACTGGGGGTCAGGCAGGAAGTTAGATCAGAAAGCTGACTGGGTTGGAACCAGGCAACACCTTGTGGCAGAGGGTGTTGTGGGGGAAGATACAGTAGGGTCTCTGTCAGGGGTGGGATCCTGACAGAGGCTTGGCGACTTGAACGAACGTAACGGGACCGTGCCTGCTCAGGATAGCGGCGGTGCCCAAGGAAGGATTAGAAGCGAGAGATTGTGCTGAGTGAGAAACGAGATCACGCAAAATGAGAAATACCAGTAGGAGTCGTGCTGTAAGACCGAAGCAACATCCTACTGAGGCGCACTACCGGTGGCCGGAACGCCGAGGGAGTATTATAACATTCAGCTTCAAGCAATACTCCAAACAGCGGCAGGACAGTCAGTCTAAGGCGGGCTGTCTAACCTTAATCACCTATGCAGTCTTGGGGGGCAACTTGTGGAGAGGGGTGACTCTAGGGTCCCGGAAGAGCTCCGAGCCTACCCGTCAAACGGGTGCCGTCCCAACCAGAACACCAGGGAGGGACGGAGGATTAGCAGAACATCATCTAATCGAGTTGTGAGGGAACTTAAACAGACACAACAGTTGTGGGGACTTTCTGTAAGCACAGCAGGGAAGGACCACAACACATAGCGCTAGCAGGAAGGCACAGATTTCCACCTGCTAAGAGAACTCCGGAGGTGCCATTGGGCCGGCCGGACTTGCGCAGCCTGGTTATCCGGATTCCGGACTGAGGACCCAGAGATCTTCAGTAAAGAGGTAAAGAGACTGCAACCTGGTGTCCTCGTCATTTACCGCACCGCACCACCACAGCCTCACCACCACCATCATCCATATCATACCTATCACTGTACGCCCCTCGGCAGGGTCACGGACCGGGGCCTAGCCACCGTGACAACCCCAGAGCAGAGACTCAGAGGCCCGGTACCGGGTACCCCTCGGCCCTACGGCAGTGGGGGCGCTACAACTTGGCGTCACGAACAGGATCTACTTAAGCCTGAAGAATCAGGTCATGTGTGCCTTGGAACTGTGATTTATTGTGCTGGGACTGTACTTTATTGCAAACACTGTGTGGTGCCACTTGTCGCCAGAAGTTCCCGCCAAAACCGCCGCCATTACAGCGCTAAGGAGAGCGCAGGAGAAGAAGAAGGGCGTGGAAGTGGGCGTAAGCAAGCTGAAGAGCGCGAAAGACAATGGCCGCCCAGTCTAAATATCTCGGCCCCTTGAGGACGTGTCCGTCAGCAGCCGAGATCCGCCTCCTGATCCTCAATGGTGGGCAGAGACAGAGAAAACAAAACCGCCCACGAAGGAGAGAGCGGGAAAAGGACCAGGAAGATTTAGTCAGCGACATGGAGGACGCCATGGCGAGCCGCCCGGAGCCGGAGCGTGGGGTCGGAGCAGAGGACTCCCCCAGCCACCCGGAGAGGCACCGCAGCCAGACCTCCACAGTTGACGCTGACCTCCTGCAGACCGGAGCGGACGAGCTGATCCACCAACTCCTGCGGACGCAGCTGAGCACTGAGGCCGGGTGGAAGAAGACCAATCATCGGGAGTCTCACCAGACATCTGTCGGCAGCCTCATCTGGTCCGGAGCAAGAAGGACGTTCCAGTGCTCCGAAGCCAGAAAACAAGGCCCTGCCGGAAAGTGAGATGCTGCAAACGGAGATGACAACGCCGCAGCGCAAGGCCCTGCAACCAGCGTTCCAGATCCCAGCGGAGACGGAGCAGATCGGCACCGGAGGGACCGCATCTGAAGCAGGTATGAAGAACGACCCTGCCTCGCCAACAGAAGCCCTGCTGATAGGCCCCGTCGCAGCACCCCCTCTCCCTGGGACCTATAGACTCCAGCGCCTTACACCCTGGGATTGGGCCACGGGTATGGAGCACTTCTTAAGGGCCCTGATCTCGCCGATCACCTTGCCGAGCGAGGTCTATGCGGAGCTACGGCCGCCAGAGCGAGAGTAAACCTCGATGCCATGGATATGTAAATAGTTAACTGCTTGTTTCCCTGCTTTTTGCTGCTAAACCCGTTCAGGGTAAACTCTTAAAGGGATCCTTTTGTTGACCCGGGATCCCTATTGTTTTGTTTATTTTTCTGAGTTTTTGTTGCACAAGTTTCCAGTTGAAAAGAACTGCCGCAATCATGAACAGTGCATGATACAAACTTTTTGTACATAGTTTGCACCTTATTAAAGGTGCTCCCTACTGGTTTTACTTAAAGAAGGACTCTTTGTGAAGATACCACACTGGAACCTTTGCTGAGTATGGACTGGTAGCTTGAGAAGATATGCTACCTCATAGAGACTTGGTTCCCTCTTAAAGGGGATGTTCATTTGTGCACTTAAATGGTGATATTGCTTTAAAGGCTAAGAGATAGCAGTAATGTTTGATGAAAGAAAGTGATGATAATGTTTATATGAGAAAGTTATATGTATCCAACTAGTTAATTGTAAAGAAATGCTGATGAAGTTCTCCGAAAAAAAAGTGAAAGATAGAAGAAGGATGCAGTGGGCCCGTACGGGTAGATGTGGTGTCCAGCATGCATGTTAGTGAGAAAGATAATGAGAAGGTTTAATGTTCGATAAAAGAAACTGTTTGTGATAATGTTGATAGATAGTTGGGATAGAAGGTGAACCCTGAGTCCTCAGAGGAGTCAGGTAAAAATGGCTCGGTGCTCTTAAACTGAAAGTAATGTTATGCTCTATACTGTGTATAGTAGTTGAAAAGGCAGTAGGCCCGGGCTGAACGGGGCGGTCCTGCATAGAAGGGAGAGGCAGTAGGTCTGGTGCCGTTAGGACAGGCGGTCCTGCAGATTTAAAGAAGGAGAATGAAAAAGTTAAATTGCCTTATAATGTGATTATAAGAAGGTCTTTAGTGGATACAGAGTGTATGTCCTTAAAGGCAATGTTAAATTATTGTTCAACAATTTTGCACTTAGTAGAATACCCGGTTGGGTAAAAGGAAAGTTAACTATAGCATGTTGCTATGATATCTAACCATGTTTGTAACGTTCAAGTGTCCTCACCTCCCATAAAGGGAAGCTCTGTTTAAATATGCTTATTGTTATTGCACTCAACAAAACTGTATGTCTTTTTGCTAACTTGTATTGTTTTCTTCCCAGTCCCGGAGTACTGTGTTTAACCAGGGGGGGAGTGCAGCGCCCCAGAGTCCTGGTCGTTGCAGTGCTGTGGCTCCGCCACTATGGGGAGCTATGGTGCGTCCGATGGCACTGAAGGAGTTCATCTGATCAGGTATCACAGACACCAATACATTTCACAGCCGGGCCTCCGGGGGGAGCTAAGGGTTCTATTCACTAGGCCACTCCCCACCATAGTGGGTAAACTGGGGGTCAGGCAGGAAGTTAGATCAGAAAGCTGACTGGGTTGGAACCAGGCAACACCTTGTGGCAGAGGGTGTTGTGGGGGAAGATACAGTAGGGTCTCTGTCAGGGGTGGGATCCTGACAGAGGCTTGGCGACTTGAACGAACGTAACGGGACCGTGCCTGCTCAGGATAGCGGCGGTGCCCAAGGAAGGATTAGAAGCGAGATAGATTGTGCTGAGTGAGAAACGAGATCACGCAAAATGAGAAATACCAGTAGGAGTCGTGCTGTAAGACCGAAGCAACATCCTACTGAGGCGCACTACCGGTGGCCGGAACGCCGAGGGAGTATTATAACATTCAGCTTCAAGCAATACTCCAAACAGTGGCAGGACAGTCAGTCTAAGGCGGGCTGTCTAACCTTAATCACCTATGCAGTCTTGGGGGGCAACTTGTGGAGAGGGGCGACTCTAGGGTCCCGGAAGAGCTCCGAGCCTACCCGTCAAACGGGTGCCGTCCCAACCAGAACACCAGGGAGGGACGGAGGATTAGCAGAACATCATCTAATCGAGTTGTGAGGGAACTTAAGAAACAGACACAACAGTTGTGGGGACTTTCTGTAAGCACAGCAGGGAAGGACCACAACACATAGCGCTAGCAGGAAGGCACAGATTTCCACCTGCTAAGAGAACTCCGGAGGTGCCATTGGGCCGGCCGGACTTGCGCAGCCTGGTTATCCGGATTCCGGACTGAGGACCCAGAGATCTTCAGTAAAGAGGTAAAGAGACTGCAACCTGGTGTCCTCGTCATTTACCGCACCGCACCACCACAGCCTCACCACCACCATCATCCATATCATACCTATCACTGTACGCCCCTCGGCAGGGTCACGGACCGGGGCCTAGCCACCGTGACAACCCCAGAGCAGAGACTCAGAGGCCCGGTACCGGGTACCCCTCGGCCCTGCGGCAGTGGGGGCGCTACATATACCCCTCCTCACTTGTAAAGCACCATGGAATAAATGGCGCTATAACAATAAATAATAATAATAATAATAATTTACATACCTGACATGTAGCAGCCACGGAACAATTGTATAAGAAGATCACATTTCCTTGCATTAAGAGCTGGTGGATGGTCATTCCTTCAGAGCAGTGCACAAAGATTTAAGGGTTTCCTCAGAGAAATTTACTAAAATAAATAATACACATTTAAATCTGAAATATTTTCTGAATACCATTTATATAGCAAAAAAGTCTGCTTTATCTACTGCACTCTAGCAGGATTTCAAGATGGCAGCTACCTTCAATCATAACCTGTCCTATGGTCTCAGAGGACACGTAGTAGGACTACGGGCTGAAAGAAGCACGAGACAGAGGTCATGTCACAGCAGCATCCTGTCAGACATCGTGAACGAACATTCCTCTCTTCAGTCAACCTGACAGGACATGGAGTGGAGGTGGACTAAAGGAGAAGATGAACTCATTTCTTTAGCTGACTGAGAATGAACGTCCATCTCGGTCAGCCTGACAGGACATGGAGGAGTGGAGGCGGAATAAAGGAGATGGTCTTCTTTCTTTAGCTGACTGAGAATGAACGTCCATCTCCGTCACGCTGACAGTTTTAGTGCATGTCTCTTGCTTCACACAGTCCGTCCCAAACATAGCTGCCATATTACCCAAGCAGATTCTTTCTGCTCCTTGCTGTTGCCAGCACCATTTGGTGTATACTTTGATGCCACTTTCCTTCTAAACACTGACCATATGTGAACAAGGCTCAGGATGAGCCGAAATGTCATAGATGGTTTTGCAAAGTCACAGTAAATGTGATTATATACATTTAAAATTTTTTATAATCTATAAAAGTGAAAAGTTGCTCTTATTAGAGACAGTTTTGACATCACATTTTAAATTTAAGAAAATTTGTCACAATTCAAGCATACAGGAGTACGGTACTTTATTTTGCCTTTGCTCTGCATGCCCTGGCAGTTGACATGTATAAAATCCTGATAGCGTGCAGCAGATAAAGCATACACTTGGCTAAATAAAAGGTAAATTAGAAAAATGTTTATTATATATTTTAATAAATTTCTTGAAGAACCCCTTTACCACTTTTTAAACAGCTGATCGTGTGAAAACCATTTTAAAAAGGGAACTTGTCATCTGATTCATGCTGCCAACGCCATGTGCAGCATCAATCAGAGCCTGGCAGCACATCTGCAGCCAGGCATAGGTTTCTCCGATATGCTGGAGAATATATTTAGAAGATCTGGCCAGCACAAGGCTAATCAAGCGCAAATCCCAGCCGGCTTTTCCCAGCGCTACTAGGGGTGTCTGACAAGTCTTGGTCTATGGGAGAAACCTTCAGTCACATGCAGAGTCACCAGAATAATCTAGTCTCCAACTCAGCACTGCATCAGTACAGAGCGAGCTGTCAGTCAGAGCGGTGACTAAAGCTCCTCCTCTACGACTGAAAGCCAGAGGCTGCAGGGAGGAATAAAGTTAATTTCCTCTTAGTATTTGGGCTTTTTGACATAACAGGTTCCCTTTAAGAAGAGTACATCTTTTAATAAACCAGTGCATCTTCTAACAATGTACCTATGACGTAATAAGTGATTTTTATTACACTTTTACCTTTGTCAGTCACAGTGTTTTCAACCCACTTGACAGCAGCACTCACACTTTTGCTGTCAGTAACATTAAGAATGACAGTTTGGAGTCTACTGGAGGTCTCCTGATTTAACTCCTCAGCTGCTGCTTCTGTTAAACAAGCCGCCAGAACCTTCATTCCTCGTCCATCCAGCTGTTTAGCCAACTGTCTTCCAAATCCAGTATCACAACCAGTGATGAAAACATATTTTTCTGAGAGATTTCCTAGGATCCGACTCTGTCTGTGCCATCTATACAATAGGATTAAACCCAATAACACCAGTAGAGGGAGCCACATGATTGCGCTGTAAGACAATAACACAGGGACAGTTAGGTTGTGAACTGCAGATGTACAATTTACATTGCATTTAGATTTTGGTAGAATAGTGTGCTGCTCACTGGGCCCCAGGGGCAGGATTCAGACGGTTAAGTAACTGAACGTGCGTCCTCGGACACACGTTCAGTTGAAATCTATTGCTGAGCAAAAGCCAGTGGCAATAGTTAACAGCCACCAGCTATTCAGAGGGTGGCAGCGGAAACTTTTTTTTTCTCGCTATTTTTGTATTGAAAGCCGCAATATGGGGCCAGGATGGGGGACATTATTACTGTAGGGGCAAATTAAGGTATATTTCTCACGGGGATACTGCGACAGAGAAAGGCTAGAGAACATTGTGGCGTCAGGTTACACAAACTCCTGCAGCTATTAGAATTGCTTCACTATCCTATTAAACAGCGCAGTTTTTTCCTTGCTTTATCACCGCAAGGGTTAATCAGTTCCATTGATCTCCTGGAGCTCTCCAATTGCCTCAGTTGATCTGTGTTGGCCATTTCCTTCTGGTATTTATGCTGGCCACTGGCACTTGGGTATTGCCAGTTATAGTTTTCATTACCTGCTTTAGAGATGAAGGAGGAGAGAGTTCAATGTTTGGAGAGTTGTTCAGGAGATTTGTTTGTGGAGTTGGTTTGCAAGTTTATCCTTAGCCTCTCCCAGCTGGATTTACTGAGATAATGACTTTTGGGTTTTCATTGGCTGTAAGCCATAATCATCAACATTAACAGAAATACACTTGAAATAGATCACTCTGTTTTATATCTAATGGCTCTATATAATATTTGAGTTTCACTTTTTGTATTGAAGAACAAAATAAATTAACTTTATGATGATATTCTAATTTAGTGAGAAGCACCTGCATGTGACAACATTACAACAGCTCTAATTTATTTTATTTTTGAGGATACAGTTTTTTCAGTATATATTATAAAGTTTCTTATTTACATGCGTACTATTGATTTATGAAATAAAAATTAAAGGACGATTACACTTTATTCTCTAACTAGACTGAATGGTGGAGTAAGGATCGGATGGTTCTCTGCTCCACCTTTAGGTTCAACTTGGTGTCCTACAGACACAGTTGAAGTCACGACATATCCCTGAACTTATGGGTCAGTTCCCCAAACTCGGTAGGAGGTATTGACATCATGCACAAATATTGCTGTGGTTGAGAACAAGCACCAATTGTCACGACTCTTGTCGGGTGTCCCGGGACCAGGGGCTCATTCCCTGTCCCTAACACTAGGGGCGCCCTAGCTCACCCTGTTCGCTGGTTTACTGCTGATGGTGAAGACGCCAGGGCCACATACCTTGCCTTAGCTCCTGAATCTGCTCTCTGTACCCTTCCCCCACCCAGGGAGGAGGGGAGTAGTAGCATATCATAGTACACCAACCAGACTAACAAGGTAATACAAACAGGGGAAACGAAAAATACCAAACATACTCGCATATAACAAAGGAATGCATCGGGGAGTGGAGGATGGGTTTAAACCAAAGTAGGAGAAGAAAGGGAATTCTCACATCCTCAATACCTAGCAACAGTCACAGAAATCCACCAAATGTCTTCTTCTTTAATAACCAAGAACAACCTCCAGCCATGTAGCAAAAGCTACTCTGACGAGGAGTGCTAGCCAGGGCCCAGTTTATACAGGAGATGGGAGTGGCTAACAGTGCATGGCTGAGAGCCTAGATCAAGGGTGGGGAATCTTTTTTCTTCCAAGGGCCATTTGGATATTTACACCATCCTTCGGGGGCCGTACAAACTCAGCCCACACAGTGCATCATGATTGGCACTGGTTTCAGGACGTAATCTTTCATTGCATGCCCTTCAGTGTTCAGTAGTGAACACTGCATGTGTGTGCTAACAGATCAAGAAGAAATTAGTGAGCTTGTGGCAATCAAAATACAGCTCTCTGTCCAAGAATGCGGTCCCTGAGAATCTGCTCGGGGGGCCTGATGTAAGTTCATCGGGGGCCGTAAATGGCCCTGGGGCCTGAGGTTCCCCATCCCTGGCCTAAGGGCTCCAGGAGCTCTCAACTGAGCAGATTAACCCCTGCACTAGCAAAAGACATTTACGTCATTTAACCCCTTACCGACATCGGGCGTAATAGTACACCGATGTTGGACTCAGGCGTTGAGCCCACATCTTTCCCAGGACATGTCAGCTGTTCAAAATAGCTGACATGTGCCCGAAATAGTTGCAGGTGAAATTGTGATCCACCCACGGCTATTAACTAGTTAAATGCCGCTGTCAAACTGACCGTTGCATTTAACAAGCGTTTCCGGCAATCGTGCCGGAAATACGCACACCAGTGACCCGCTTCACGTGATCATGAGTCACCGGTATGTTGGCATGACAACCGGAGGTCTCCTGGAGACCTCTGATTGACAGAGCCGGATTGCTGTGAGCACCACCCAGTGGTCCCCACTCATAGCAAGTGAGCAAATCTACAACAAAGGTAATCTGATCATCGCTTCTATGTAGCCGATTAGACTAGGAGCTGCCATAGCCCAATCATGAGACTATTGAAACATTCCCTAAAGGTAACAAAAAAAAAAAAAAAAAAATTATATATATAAAAAAAATTGGAACAGCATCAAATTACTACCTTACAAGGCATGCAGAGCTCTTCCGACCAGCAATCCAATGGTCAAAAAGTAATAAACTCAAAAAAAGGGAAAGCAGCAAGCTTGACAAAGGATAACACATCCGAAACGTTGCCACGCCGTTCAGGCATTAAAGTCCACTTTTTTTCAATTATTTTGTGCTGCTTTTCCTTTGTATGTATGTATGTATGTATGTATGTATGTATGTATGTATGTATGTATGTATGTATGTATGTATGTATGTATGTATGTATGTATGTATGTATGTATGTATGTATGTATGTATGTATGTATATATATATATATATATATATATATATACATACACACATATACATACATATACACACACACATATACACACTTGGTATCGCTGAGTTCAGAATCGCATAAAAAGAAAGATGATTAATCTGATCGCTAAACGGCGAAGGAAAGGAAAAAAAAAGTAAACACACCAAAATTATGTTTTTTCATCACCGCGAGATTGCATTAAAATGCAATAACAGCCGATCAAAAGATCATATCTGCACCAAGATGGTATCATTAAAAACGTCATCTCAGCACGCAAAAAATAAGCCCTCACCCAGCCCGAGATCACGAAAAATGGAGACGCTACGAGTATCGGAAAATGGCACAATTTTTTTTTAATAAAGTTAGGAATCTTTTTCACCACTTAGATAAAAAAAAGAACCTACACATGTTTGGTGTCTATGAACTTGTAATGACCTGGAGAATCATATTGGCAAGTCAGTTTTAGCATTTAGTGAACCTAGTAAAAGAACCAAACCAAAAACAAGTGTGGGATTGCACTTTTTTTGTAGTTTCACTGTACTTGGAATTTTTTTCTAGTACAAAACAGTGAAACCAATGATGGCGTTCAAAATACAACTCGTCCCACAAAAAAACAAGCCCTCACACAGCCATATTGGCGGAAAAATAAAAAGTTATGGCTCTGGGAAGGAGGGCAGCGAAAAACCGAAAAAAGCTCCGGGTGTTAAGGGGTTAATATGAAGGTGAAGTGCTTCTAATTAGTGCAGGAGTAGGAGAAACCAGACACTGGTCTTCTGGCTCCTCTCTGTAGTGGTAAACACGTGACACCAATACTGCCTACAGTTTTGTAGAGAATCACCTTAAGGCCCGTTTCACACGTCAGTGCCTCCAGTACGTGTAGTGACAGTTTTCTCACGTACCAGAGACACTAACATGTAGACCCATGCTAAAGAGTTCAGTTCAGGCTGCCAGGGCGTGCAGCTTCGGTGATGTCATTGCTAGTCACTGAAGCTCCACTCCCAGGGTTTCATTCATTCCCCAGTCTTGTACAGCCAGGAGTGATCGCATTAGCAGCACTCCCGGTTGTAAACTGTAAATTCCCCTAGATATGGATTACTGCGTGGGACAACTGTAGGCCGGACAGGTATGGTATATTGTTGGTTTATTATTTTGACATTTTTTCCAGGAGATCGAAGGCTTCGCTTGGAATGGCAGACTATTAAAGATGGAAAAAATGTGTATATTGTTTAATTTCATTAAAATACTTTTCTTACTGTGTGGTGTTTTGATTAACCCTTTAACAACTATAGGATTAGTAATGGATAGGTGTCTTATTGACACCTCCATCACTAAGCCGGCTTAATGTCACCTTACAATAGCAAGGTGACATTAACCCCTCATTACCCCACTTGCCACTGCTACAGGGCAAGTGCGAAGAATCGGGCAAAGCTCCAGAATTGGTGCATCTGCCTTTTCTGTGTAGCAGCGGGCTGCTTTTTTTTTTTTCTAGATTGTGGGGGGGGGGTTAACCATATCCATAGCCCATTACCAGCCTGAGAATAGCAGCCCACACCTGTGAGTTTTGCTGGGTTGGTTGTAAAATATAGGGGGGACGCCACATCGTTTTTTCCCCTTTCATGCATTGTCCCCTGCTCACCGGCAGAGCAGGGGACAATGGAAGAAAGCCAGGTTCAACACCACACGCAGGGGAACAGCGCTTAGGCTACTTTCACACTAGCGTTTTTCTGCAGACGTCCAAATGCGTCGTTTTGTGTAAAAAACGGATGCGTCAAATTTATTGAAAAACGTATGCAACGCATACAGCATTTCGACGGATCCGTCGCAAATCCACTAAACGGTTCCGTTGAAATACTGTATGCGTTGCATCCGTTTTTACCATCCGTTGCATCCGTTTTTACGACGGATCCGTTTTTAAAATGGGAGGCTCCCAAATTTGATTGGCTACTGGAAAATATGGAAAACTATATACTGACTGTTTTTACAGCCCATCTTTGAGGGTTTTAGTTAGTGGCAGAGATGGAAGGAGTACTTGGTAGGATTGCGAGTGTGGTAACTGATGTCATATTTGAGACGAATCGCCTGGATATTATAGTGCGGGAGAAGGAGGCGGCAGCAGAAAGACAGAGGATGCTTCTGCAGCAACGTCGATGGAGACGACTCTGGATACATCCGATAAATGAACTGCGGATGACCCGGGGTGTCCAGTCCACTCTGTACCTGGAGTTGCGGCACAACCCAGACAAATTTTTCAATTACATATGGATGAGGATGGAACATTTTGATTATTTGCTGGGAAAACTTGAGGATGTCATCCAAAGGCAGGACACACGGATGAGGCTTGCCATCACACCGGCGGAGCGGCTGATGGTTACACTGCGGTAAGCCTCTTTTTTTTATGTCATTGCTCATATTTAATGTCATATAACATGCTGCCGAAAATACTGCGCTGAAACATTGCGTCGCATTTTCTGCAGCATGTTATTTTTTTTATTGTTTGTGGCCATTCCACTGCCTTTTTTTATGTCATTGCTCATATTTAATGTCATGTAACATGCTGCCGAAAATACTGCGCTGAAACATTGCGTCGCATTTTCTGCAGCATGTTTTTTTTTTTTATTGTTTGTGGCCATTCCACTGTTTTACACCTGTTTCATGCAGGTTTTATTGTGCGTCCTGTCAGAACCAAAATTTCTACAGTGCCATTTATTGAAACTTTACCATGAAACAAAAAAATTTAAAATGTTGTTGGTCTATGCAATTTTTTCTAACATATTTATTTTTTTCAACAGCTTCCTTGCTACGGGTGAATCTCTGACTTCACTCCATTATCAATTCGGGCTTGGCATTTCCACTATTTCCGGAATAGTGAAACAGACCTGTCGGGCTATCTGGGATACTTTACAGCAGGAGTATATCCCCCAACCATCAATGGACATCTGGTTGAGAAGTGCAGAACAGTTTGAGTAAATTTGCCATTTCCCAAATTGTGTTGGTGCTGTCGACGGGAAACACATCAGGATTGCGAAACCGTCAGGAACAGGCTCTGAGTACTACAATTATAAGAAATACTTCTCCATTGTACACATGGCTATAGCAGACGCCAACTGCAAATTCCTGGCTGTGGACATAGGAGCCTATGGCCGGTCCAACGACTCACAAGTTTTTAAAAACTCTCCAATGGGCCGTTGTTTGTATGCAGATACATACGATTTACCACCAGCCAGACCACTCCCGGGAACAAGTGGACCACCCATGCCATATGTATGTGTAGGTGATGAAGCTTTTCAGCTAGCGCCGCACCTACTTAAACCATATGGTAGCCATGACTTAAACCGTACTAAACGGTTATTTAATTTATTTAATTAATATTTGGTAATAAACCCAATATATTATACCTTTCAAACGTGTGGTGTTTATTTTTATTTTACCTTTTTTTTTTAAGTTACCATATTACCTCAATGAATGCACAGACACAAAGAGTATAATTTAAATCAAACTGAATTTTATTGTATTTATTTTTTTTTTGTGGTAAAAAACATTTACATTTTTGGGTTATTTTCAACTTTTTTTTCTTAAACTTGTCAAAAAGTACCATGAAAAAAGTAGCATTTTTTAAAAACAACGCGTTTTTATTACAAATCTTCAAAGTGTGGGGTGGAGATACGAGCGGAGGAGGGTCTGGAAGGTTGGACCACGTCGATAGGTGGGGAAAGCCTACTTGGTTGGGGTGCAGTGGAAGGGGGGGTAAAAGCAGGAGGCTGACCAGAGGGGGGTGGTGTTGGGGTAGGGGGAATACTTAATGGGGAAGGAAAGCTGGGCAAGGAAGAAAACAGTGGGGAAGGCATTTGGTTTGGGGGCCGGGATGGGAATTGAGACTGGGTTGGGTATTGGGACTGGGTTGGGTATTGGGAATGGGTTTGGTAATGGGGGGCCTGGTGTGGATATGGGGCCTGGTGTTGAAATGGGGCCTGGGGTGGGGCATAATGTGGAGATGGAGCCTGGGGTGGGGCCTGGTGTGAAAATGGGGCCTGGGGTGGAAATGTAGTGGCTGTGTGGGGAGGTGTGGGGGTAGTTTGGGGTTCGGACAGGGCCTTAAGTAGAGCATCATGGCAGCTATTCATTACCCGCATCTGTTGCTCAAAAGAAAGCTTTTCCATGCTTCTGAGCATGGATTGGAAAAAAAGGTTGGCTGGAGATTGACTTACATCTGAATGCAGCCTATCCAAGCGACTGCTGGTTTCATGGCTGGTTTCACTGATGCGTGATTGCACCATGTTGAAACCAGCAGTCACTTGCTCTCCCAAAATTTTGAAAGAGCTTTGGAAGGCTGCATTCAGATGTAAGAACTCAGGAGCATAGCTCCTTTCCTGACCCCTCTGTCGCTGCCGCCACGAACATAACGGTGGTCTAGAGGTGGCAGGATCAGAGGGGTTGGGTAAAGGGAACGCTAACTGTTGAGCATCAGATTCAAGTAAGGAAGGCTGCAATGATGCTCCAGTACTTGGGGCACCAGAAGTGGAGGGGACAGAGGGGTCAGATGAGGGGTCAGAGGTGTGGGGCCTACCGACGTGGCCCTCGGTGGCGGACGCTTGAGAGATCGCTCCAGAGGCCGCCGAGGCAGATGCAGGCGCCCGATGGCTGGAAAAGGTGCTGTGAAAGAAAAAACAAAAACAATTAATATATTGATAGGGAAAAGCCCTGACTGAAACCAAACAAAGTTAGACAGGTTAACATGGTTATTTAGTGGGCTGTAGAATACTTACGCTCTACTCAGCATGGTTTGCCTGAGGAAGGAGAGGGCAGGGCCGTGTTTATACAGAGTCTTCCTTCCTGCTGAGCCACTCGGGGGCTGCATCTCCTGGTTAAACTCCCTCTTGAAGCGATCCCTCAGTGACCGCCACCGCTTCCTAACCTTTCCACCTGTGAAGACAAGAATGAAAAGGAAAAAAAATTCTTAAATACAATACATTACATTCAGCTCAAAACATCACTGAAAAGTGAATACTTACATTCTTTGCTCTGCTGCTGTGGATGAAGGTCCTCCCACCTCGGCAACACATTCTGGCATACTTCCTCCCAGAGCCGACGGGTGACATGGGTGTCAGCATGCCTGCGGTCAGCCACGTTCCACATCGGCTCCTGCTCGCGAACCTCCTCAATGAGGCGGTCCACATCTATTGTCTCATCCAGTTCTTCTGCGCTGTGAAGACTGTGAAAAAAGAATAAAAACAAAAAAATTAGTACACTGAAACACAAAAGTACCAATAGAATCCAAAAAAATTACAACTCACTGATGGCCGACCGCGGCGACGATTACGCCGACTCTGGGAGTGGCTGGGAGAACCTTCACGGTGTTGTGAAGGTCAGCAGCAGGAGACTGAAAAAAAGGAAAATAATTATCTTTAATGTAGGCATATGTTTTATGTGTTTAGTTATGTATGAAGATCTGTTTTGTGTTTGGTGCAGTGTGATGTGTGAAGCAACTGTTTCGCCACTACTTACACTTGGTTCCTCCACAACTTGCATCTCTCCACCCGTCTCGTCCCCTTCTGACAGCTTCTCATCTGATTCAGCTTCCTGTTTAAACATAAGTAATGCATGTAGTGATTAACAAAAATTTAAATAAAAAACATTTCAAATTTTTGGGTTAACTTACCGATGCACGCTGTTGAGGAGGGCTGTCAGAAGAGGACATTGTGGCTGTGGGATCAATGAGTGGTCCCTGTGGGATGGCCGGTGGCTGTGGTCCCTGGTGGCTCTGTAAGTTAAAAGACACTTGCAAGCTGATCTACACATTGAAGTAGCAGATTTAGGGTCTTCAAAACTTACTTTGAAAGATTTAGAGATGTGGGTATGTCTGGGTGGGTTTGGGTGGTCCCTGTAGGAGGTACCTGGTGTATCTGTAAGTATAATGAATTTATAGTTAGACCACCCCCCGAACTAGGTACTGTTTAACAATAACCACCCTGCTAAAATGATGTGAGCAATGTTCAGGAAGGTGAACACCCAAACCCAAAAACAAATACACCCGGTGCACCTAACCATTTCCATGTACAAAAAAAATTAAATAAATAAAATTGAAATGTGAACCCACCATGTTAAAAGATATTTACCACATATTTTATTTCCAAAAATCCCTTGAAAAATTTACCTCCCCCCCAAAAAATGTAAAGTATTACCTTTAATCTAAAATAAACCCTCAAACAACTCTGTATTGCATGTGTTACCACTTGTACATATGCCGTTTTTAAATTTTCATTTCTGAAATGATACTACGGACATTCGTTATTAAACATTTTATTATTTTATTTTTTATTTATTTTTAATTTTTTTTAAACATAACAAAGGAGCTAAAATGCTCTATATTTTAAATACAAGTACATCAACTGGGTGGTTTCAAATAATAATAAAAAAAATTTTAATAGATAAAAAAAAAAAAAAAAAACACACGCTCACACATTGAAACCACATGCTGCACAGACCACTATACTTGATAAAAAATACATCCTATTTTTACAAAAAATACAATTTTAAATAGAAAAAAAACACACACAAGACACACGCTCACACATTGAAGCCACATGCTGCACAGACCACCATTACTTGGTAAATACATCAGAAAAAGGGAATTAACCAAAAGGCATGGACGAATGCACATGCAATCACCAAGACGCACACAAACATGCCTGAAAGCACACAGGCGCAGGCATAACACAAGCATAACACATGAACAGGCATAAGATTGGCGAATGCATAAGGTGCAGGCAGGTGAAGACATACATACAAAAGCACACAGCCGTACGAAAATACACACACACGAGCACATAGGCTTTATGCAAACACACACAGATGCACAAAGACACACAGGCGGACCCAAACAAGACGCATACGCACACATACACATAAAAAAGGCTTGCAGTCCTCTGGCTGCAGCTGGATGTCTTCACAGTGGCTGGCCTCAGGGTGGATCTGGACTCTAGCAGGGCACTGGCTGTTGCAGGACGATGGCAGGCCTCAGGTTATATTCAGGTTTTAAGCTCTTGCTGTAGTCAGTACCTCATACAGACACAAATGCACACGCACAGAGACGCACACAAAAATGGCAATACTCACACTGGCTCTATGGTGGCTGGAGTTTGGGTGTGGCTGGAGTCTAGCTGTCAGTCGAGTCTTGGAGGAAGACAGAAGTCTTGCTGGCACACTGGAGTCTTTTGTGGCAGGCTGGAGTCTTGTGGCAGGCTTCTTCTCTGTAGGGTTCTTGCTGGCATATGTGGGGTTCAAGGCCCAGGCCAGGTTTCTATAGATTTGGGGGTGTCTGGCCAATTGGCTACAAAATCCTGCTTCTGAGCATGCTCAGAGTAAAAAAATGTTTTGCAGCGCTGCATTGCGTCGTACGACATGTCTCGACGGATCCTGCGTCCATAGGCTTCCATTGTAGCCAACGACACATGCCGCAGGATGCGCTGTGACACGTTTTTTAGGCGGAGACAAAAAACGTTACAATCAATGTTTTTTCCCGACGACGTGTCGGCAATTTTCGACACATACGTCGTACACGACGTATGACAATCCGTCACAATGCGTCGCCAATACAAGTCTATGGGAAAAAAACGCATCATGGGACATTTTGCAGGATGCGTTTTTTTTCACAAAACGACGCTTTTCGACGTCTACAGAAAAACGCTAGTGTGAAAGTAGCCTTACTGTAGTGCTGCTTCCCGGCGGCCATATGTGTGGTCCTGATGCGGCACACGGATGTTTCAAACGGACACTGATATCTCTAGTACCAGAAATATCAGGACATGTGAAACCGGCCTAAGGCCAAGTGTTTTATCAGATAGCACACAGACATGTTTTTCAATAGGGCAGTGCTGATGAATTTTTTTTTTCTTAACAGATTGTCAGTGAAAAAAAAAAATAAAAATTGAAGCATCTTGCGATTTCACTTTGTATTTGGATGCCACTGACCTATTCAAGTCTATGGGTGCAGGGAAAACATGCCAAGGTATCATTTTATTCAGCTTCCCATGACCTACATGCATCTGCTGTGTGACATGGGAAATACTAGTACGTTATATATCGAGAAGAGGTTAAGGACTCATGTGAAAACTGTAGGAGTTTTTTCTTTTCTTTTTTAAGGATTCTACTGACTTGAATACTAGTGTCATGACCAGTTCATTTGTAAAATCTCATGCACCATTCCTTAGTCTGTGCTGTCTCGATGCAACTGTCTACCGTATTGCCAATAAAATAAGGTAATGAATGTCTAAGGAATCGGACGTTATCCTCAAGTTCCTTTATTTTTTGCAGCGTGCAAAAAAGTGATATTTCGGCCACACACAGCCTCTGTATTGTTTTTATTCACTCTATATGGCTTGAGAAAGGCAATGTGGGGCGCAAAATAACTTTTTTTTTTTTGCGCATGCGGTAACCAATAAAGGAAATTGATAAGAATGTCTGGTGCCTTGGACATTCATTCCCTTATCACCTAACCAAGACAGAATTTGTTTTCCAAGGGCAGGTCTCATCGGAGAGATTCGGGCAGATTACACAAATCACTCTCCGATCAGAGTTTTATCAAGGTGTGGTCCGATTCTGAGGAAATGCTCTGAAGGAAAATCGGACATCTGCTTGGCCCCATAAATGAACGCGGTCTGGTGTTTTGTTGGACTGGATCTTGGATCTTGTCAGATGATAAGAAATTCATTTAATCCCATCCCGACATGCAGTGCTATGTTCCTGCAAACTGCCATATTGACACAAACACACAATTCTCAATTGCGGAGCGCCGCAGCAATTGAGTGCGGGTGTCAGCTCTACATGAGAGCTCATACTCTGCAGCAACGCCCACGATTGGGGTTAGCATCGATCACGGACTTTTAACCCCTCTTATGCTGCTGTCAATAGTGACAACGACATTGTGGATCATTGCACAGGGAGTGTGTTCCCGGTCTGCTCCCATGAGCACAATGCAATCGTGACTCTGGTGTCCTTCAGGGAGGGTGGCCTCCCTGCCTGTCAGTCGCTGCTCTGATGCCCTGCAGTGCAGAAGCATTGCATAGTATCAAAACCAGTCTAAGGCCGGCGTCACACTGGCGAGTTTTACGGACGTATGAGCGCAGAAAATACACCCGTAAAATACGCATAACACACGGCCCAATGATTCCCTATGGCCCAGCTCCTATCAGCCGTATTTTACTGATCCGTATTATACGGTCTTGTACGGCCGTACAAAATCGCAGTATGCTGCGTTTGTCACCGTATTGCGCAAAAAAAAAAAAAAAAAAAAAAAAAAAAAATCGCCAATGAAAGTCTATGGGGGCAAGAAAAATCCGGACTATACACAGACCAGCAGTGTGACTTGCGAGAAATACGCAGTGGTGTTCTATAAAAAAGCCGGTAATTCAATTGCCGGCTTTTCATTTCTCCTTCCCAAACCCGACATGATATGAGACATGGTTTACATACAGTAAGCCATCTCATATCCCTTTTTTTTTGCATATTCCACACTACTAATGTTAGTAGTGTGTATGTGCAAAATTTGGGCACTGTAGCTTGTAAAATAAAGGGTTAAATGGCGGAAAAAATTGGCGTGGGCTCCCGCGCAATTTTCTCCGCCAGAGTGGTAAAGCCAGTGACTGAGAGCAGCTATTAATAGCCTAGAGAGGGTCCATGGTTATTGGCCCCCCCAGGCTACAAACATCTGCCCCCAGCCACCCCAGAAAAGGCACATCTGGAAGATGCGCCTATTCTGGCACTTGGCCACTCTCTTCCCACTCCCGTGTAGCGGTGGGATATGGGGTAATGAAGGGTTAATGTCACCTTGCTATTGTAAGGTGACATTAAGCCATATTAATAATGGAGAGGCGTCAATTATGACACCTATCCATTATTAATCCAATAGTACTAAATGGTTAATAAAACACACTTTATTACAAAGTATTTTAATGAAATAAAGACACATGTTGTTGTAATATTTTATTAGACTCTTAATCCACCTGAAGACCATCGTCCTGAAACAAAGTTAAAAAAACAAACAACAATATTCCATACCTTCCGTTATGTCCCACGATGTAAATCCATCTGAAGGGGTTAAATCATTTTACAGCCAGGAGCTCTGCTAATGCAGCTGTGCTCCTGTCTGTAAAACCCTGGGTACTGAATGGAAAGCAGGGTGATCTGTAGTTACCTTGAGTCGCGGTGATGCGCCCTCTACTGGATGTCCTCATATGAACTCGAGCATGGGAACTTCTCCAAGGCTCCAGTTCATGAGGACATCCAGCAGAGGGCGCATATTAACCATTTAGTACTATTGGATTAATAATGGATAGGTGTCATAATTGATATCCCACCGCTACACGGGAGTGGGAAGAGAGTGGCCAAGTGCCAGAATAGGTGCATCTTCCAGATGTGCCTTTTCTGGGGTGGCTGGGGGCAAATGTTTGTAGCCAGGGGGCCAATAACCATGGACCCTCTCTAGGCTATTAATATCTGCCCTCAGTCACTGGCTTGACCACTCTGGCGGAGAAAATTGCGCGGGAGCCCACGTCAATTTTTTCCGCCATTTAACCCTTTATTTTACAAGCTACAGTGCCAAAATTTTGCACATACACACTGCTAACATTAGTATTGTGGAAAATGGAAAAAAAAAAGGGATATGAGATGGTTTACTGTATGTAAACCATGTCTCATGTCGGGTTTGTGAAGGAGAAATGAAAAGCCGGCAATTGAATTACCGGCTTTCCACATATATCGCGCTGAATTAAATATAAATACAGAAATATATATATATATATATATATATATATATATATATATATATATATATATATATATATATATATATATATATATATATATATATATATATATATATATACACACACACACACACACAAACTCACCGGCCACTTTATTAGGTACACCATGCTAGTAACGGGTTGGACCCCCTTTTGCCTTCAGAACTGCCTCAATTCTTCGTGGCATAGATTCAACAAGGTGCTGGAAGCATTCCTCAGAGATTTTGGTCCATATTGACATGATGGCATCACACAGTTGCCGCAGATTTGTCAGCTGCACATCCCAAAGATGCTCCATACAAGGCAGGATGGATCCATGCTTTCATGTTGTTTACGCCAAATTCTGACCCTACCATCCGAATGTCGCAGCAGAAATCGAGACTCATCAGACCAAGCAACGTTTTTCCAATCTTCTACTGTCCAATTTCGATGAGCTTGTACAAATTGTAGCCTCAGTTTCCTGTTCTTAGCTGAAAGGAGTGGTACCCGGTGTGGTCTTCTGCTGCTGTAGCCCATCTGCCTCAAAGTTCGACGCACTGTGCGTTCAGAGATGCTCTTAGGCCTACCTTGGTTGTAACGGGTGGCGATTTGAGTCACTGTTGCCTTTCTATCAGCTCGAACCAGTCTGCCCATTCTCCTCTGACCTCTGGCATCAACAAGGCATTTCCGCCCACAGAACTGCCGCTCACTGGATTTTTTTTCTTTTTCGGACCATTCTCTGTAAACCCTAGAGATGGTTGTGCGCGAAAATCCCAGTAGATCAGCAGTTTCTGAAATACTCAGACCAGCCCTTCTGGCACCAACAACCATGCCACGTTCAAAGGCACTCAAATCACCTTTCTTCCCCATACTGATGCTCGGTTTGAACTGCAGGAGATTGTCTTGACCATGTCTACATGCCTAAATGCACTGAGGTGCCGCCATGTGATTGGCTGATTAGAAATTAAGTGTTAACAAGAAGTTGGACAGGTGTACCTAATAAAGTGGCCAGTGAGTGTATATAATAAATATATATATATATATATACACACATATATACACATACACACATATATATATATACACACACACTGTATATATGTTTTACCGAACATTTGAGCACAAATCCATTAGATGTTGGTTTTGCAAGCCTGCGAGAAAATATCGCAGTACGGATGCCATACGGATTACATACGGAGGATGCCATGCGCAAAATACGCTGACACCCTGCCTACGGATGACATACGGATCACTATTTTGGGGACTTTTCTGTGTATTACGGCCGTAAAAAACGGACCGTATTTACATACGCTGAGTGTGACGCCGGCCTAAAGCTGATGTCCCATAGTGGGACAATGTAAAGATACTTAAAAAAAAACAAAAAATAAAAAAATATTCTAATAAAAACCATGTAAAGAAAACAAGCAAACAATAAAAGTATAACATATTTGGTATCACCGCATCCGGAATGACCCAAGCTTTGAAACTGCCCCACTAGTTAACCCATTCAGCAAACACTGAAAAAAAAACAAAAAACAAAGTATGCTTTAGCATCATACTGCCGAACAAACAATGCAATAAAACTAGATAAAAAAGACGAATGTAAATAAAGGTACCGCTGAAAACGTCACCTTGTCCCACAAAAATCAAGCCGCCGTTTAGCTTCATCAGCGGAAAAATAAAAAAGCTATAGCTCTCGGAATAAAGCGATGCAACAATAATTTTTTTCTACAAAATAGTTTTTATTGTCTAAAAAGCACTAAAACGTAAAAAAAAACAACAAACAAACAAACAAAAAAACACAAATGGAATATTGCTGTAATTGTCATGACCCGAAGAATAAAGCTGCCTTATCCATTTTACCATATGTGGAATGGCATAAAAAAAAAAGAATCCTGAATTGCTATTTTTTGTTTTTTTCTGCCTCCCAAAAATCAGAATAGAAAGCGATCAAAAAAAATGTAATGTGCCCGAAAATGGTACAATAAAAAACATCAGCAAAAAAGAAGGCATCACATGCCTCTGTCCGCAGAAATATGGAAAAAACTATAGCTATCTAATTATGGGGATGCAAAAACTAGTTTTGCAATAAAAAAAAAAAAAGTTTTTTTTTTTTTTCTTTTTTCTTTAGTGTGCAACAACAGCCAAACATAAAACACGATATAAATCTGGTATCGCTGTACTCGCACCGACCCAAAGAACATAGTCATTTAATCAATTACATAGCACAAGGAACAGCGTAAAAAAATAAATAAAACCAAATCTTCACCTTCTGTTGATTTGCTCATTCTTCCTCCCAAAAATTGCAGTAAGGTTCGGCTCACATTCATCCTGCGCTCTACGCTGAGCGCTTACACTGGGGCTTCCGTGTAAATCTCTGAAATAAGTGATTCAGATGGTACTCGTGGCGGAAGATTACCTATAATGAGTCAGATGGAGGCACTGTGGATGCCGTGATCTGGAGCTGCCCCTCATTTTAGGCGAGCATAAAAGCGCGGTCCGCCAGAGTTTTTTACAGTTCTGAAAAGAAGGACACTGCTGAACAGAGGCCAGATGGAGTCTAGAGTAACTCTGCTGCTTCATTATAGTGAATGAATTCATCAGGGATTTCATCTGTCATATCACTCGGAAATTTAGATGGAAATCCCAAATTATGTGCTCAGCATAGAGCGCCGGATAACTGTGATCCCAAATGTTATGTAAAATGTTCCCAATCAAGGCTTCAAATCAATCCACAAAATAAAGCAAGCCCCCACTCAGGTCTGTCAGTTGTCAATGGAAATATAGGGGCTTCCACGATTCTGGTAGTACAAAGGCTCTGGAAAAACAAAATAGCTCCTCACTTCCCAAAAGAAATTCAGCAAATTTTGCATTCTAAAATCCAAATTCCCCCCTCCCTTCTGAGCCTTTAGTTTGACTAAGGCCGGTTTCACACGTCAGTGGCTCCGGTACGTGAGGTGACAGTTTCCTCCCGTACCGGAGACACTGACACACGTAGACCCATAAAAATCAATGCATCTGTTCAGATGTCATTGATTTTGTGCGGACCGTGTGCGGACCGTGTCTCCGTGTGCCAAACACGGAGACATGTCAGTGTTCGTGGGAGCGCACGGATTACACGGACCCAATAGAGTCAATGGGTCCGTGTAAAACACGGACCTCACACGGACATTCTCCGTCTGGGGTCCGTGTGGCGTGCCGGAGACAGCGCTACAGTAAGCGCTGTCCCCCCCCACATGGTGCTGAAGCCGCCATTCATATGTTCCCTGTAGCAGCGTTTGCTACAGAGAAAATATGAATGATAGTGTTTAAAATAAAGATCCATGTGTCCGCCGCCCCCCCACCCCCTGTGCGCCCCCCCCGCTGGTCAGAAAATACTCACCCGGATCCCCCGTCGGCAGTCGCTCCTTCCTGGTCTGGCCGCGGCTTCTCTACTGTATGCGGCCGATTACACTCATGAATATGTGGCTCCACCTCCAATAGGGGTGGAGCCGCCTATTCATGAGTGTAAATGAGCGGCCCCACGTGACCGCATACAGTAAGCCGCGGCCAGACCAGGAAGGAGCGACTGCCGACGGGGGATCCGGGTGAGTATTTTCTGACCAGCGGGGGGGGCGCACAGGGGGTGGGGGGGCGGCGGACACATGGATCTTTATTTTAAACACTATTCTTCATATTTTCCCTGCAGCAAACGTTGCTGCAGGGATGATATGAATCGCAGCTTCAGCACCATGCAGAGTGGGTACCACACGCTCCGTGTGGTACCCACTCGCCATACGGGCGGCACACGTGTGCCGCAGGTATGGCCTCCGTGAGTTCCCAGGCACACGGACACGGATAACTCCGGTACCGATTTATTCCGGTACCGGAATTATCTGGACGTGTGGGACAGCCCTAAAGCACATTTAGTGTCCACGTGTTTGGCATTTCTGTACCGATGACAGCCCACCTAATTTATGGGTGCGTGTCTCCAGAAGCATGAGATGGGTACAACGTAGGCTTCTTTCACACTAGCGTCTTGCACTGCACGTCGCTATGCGTCGTTTGGTTGAAAAAAACGCATCCTGCAAAGTGCTTGCAGGATGCGTTTTTTCACCATTGATTTGCATTAGCGTCGCATTGCGACGCTTTGCCACACGTCGCAACCGTCGTGCGACGGTTGCGCCGTGTTGTGGCGGACCGTCGGCTGCAAAAAACGTTACATGTAACGTTTTTTGCTGCCGACGGACCACCATTTCCGACCGCGCATGCTCACAATGGGGCGGCGGATGCGCTGGAAAAATGCATCCGCTGCCCCCGTTGTGCGGCGCATTCACTGCTAGCGTCGGTACGTCGAGTACGACGCTAGTGTGAAAGTAGCCGTACTGGTCACTACAACAGCAGTTTGCAATTTTCACTCAGCAACATCCACTACTGCTTGTTTCCGGAAAACACCCATGGAGTCAAAGCCTTATGAAAATGCAAAATTTGAGTCTAAAGACATTTTTTATAGGAAACTTATTTTTTTTTTTCAATTTTCACTGCTCAGCGGTATAAACTTCTGCGATGCACCTGGGGCTCAAGGTGCTCACCACACATCTAGATAAGTTACCTGAGGGCTCTAGTTTCCAAAAAGGGGACACTTGTGGGGGGTGGGCTTCCACTCTTTAGACACATCAGGGGCTCTGCATACACAATATGGCATCCACTAATGATCCCAGCAAATTTTACATAAAAAAATAAAAAATATCATATAGCGCTCCCTCCCTTCCGAGCCATGCCGTGCAGCCAAATAGTGTTTTTTCCCCACATGTGAGGTATGAGACCCCAATGCACACCACTGAGAGAAATTGCACAACAAGTTTTGGGGGTTCATTTTCTTCTTTTACTTTTGAGAAAGTAAAAAAAAAAAAAAAAAAATTGGCTCTCAAGGAAAAATTTTTGTGAAAAAAGGTTAAATGTTCATCTTTGCCTTCTTGAATGTGGTCGAGGGGTGAAGTTTTTAGAATCGTGTCACTTTTGGGCATTTTCTGTCATATAGGCCCCTCAAAGTCACTTCAAATATGAGGTGGTCCCTAAAAAAAACTGATTCAAGGGCATAAAAATCTAAAAGTTTGAAAATTGCTAAATTTTCCAAGTTTCTGATTTTTTCACAAATAAGTCATATCAAATAAGTGTTGCCACTAACATGAAGTACAATGTGTCACAAGAAAACAATCTCAGAATCAGTGGGATCTATTGAAGTGTTCTAGACTCCAGAGTTATGACCTCATAAAGTGACAGTGGTCAGAATTGTAAAAATTGGCCTAGTCAGGAAGGTGAAAACAGGCTTCGGGGTTGAAGGGGTTAAACATACTGGAAGGTTGGATAAGTTTATCATACAATGAGGAATCATTATTTACTCAAACTGATATACTACTCTAAGAGAGGTGTTGTCCGATTCCTTAGGTTGCATTCACACTACAGCTTCTGACTGGAGCAGCCCAGTACTAGTTTAGTCTTTTGGGCTCATACTCACTTGCGTGAAATAATGCCGAGTCTCGCATGGTAACAACCGGCTCTGCCGTCGGCACTCCAAAGCGGAGGGTGCGGCTGCATAGCAATACAAGGGAGCAGAGCTGGGTGTTACCATGCGAGACTTGGCCGTATTTCACGCAAGTGAGTATGAGCCCTTTAACTGCACAAGGGAACAGCTGCTTCGCCTTCAAGAACACACAGTCAATCATAATAATCATTAGTGTTCCTTGTGAAACAGGCATTTTCTTGCAAGAAATCTGCAAATGTGCAGGGAACAGTACAGAAACAGCATGCGCGCAGGACTGTTATAGCCGGAAGCCACAGCTGGACCGCTACAAGGGAATGCAGTCTAAGGCTGCGGATTTTGCTGCGGATCCACAGCGGATTTGACACGGTTTACCTGCGGATTTACCAAAATCAGTGCGGAAAAATCCGCAACGTGTGCACATAGTCTTAGGGATCATACTCACATGCGATAAACTCCGCACGTCAATACCCGGCACTCAGGAGCGGAGCATGCAGCTGCATGTATTGCTACGTGGCCGCACGCTCCAATCCAATTATTGACGTGCGAGACTCTGAGTTTCTCGCATGTGAGAATGAGCCCTTACAGGCAAAACACATCCTCTTTAAGCTGGATCTTACAACCAAAATAGTTAGTTAAACTCCTTTTGCATATGAATACTAAAGATCACTGTATATACAATACACTCAATCTAAAAGTTATTTACTATTACATGGAAGTAGAAGCTTTAAAATGAAGACACTTTAGAGTTTCCATGTCTTGAATTCTATACAACTGTGGCAAATGGTGCAGGTATAGAAAACACACACCTTCTGTGATAGATTCTTTTAGAACCTCACCTTGCTGGTCCTTGCTGTTGCAATGAGATCAGTTATTTTGTTGAAACAAAGTAGAGGGAGGAGAAAAACATGTGCCTGCTCATTGGACAAATTGAACGTGTCTTTTGGCATGTTAACACAGCATGTGCTGGAATATATAAGGGTGGACTACTGATCAAATAATTCACTGGTCAACGCAATTTTTCTGGCAAAAGGTTTTAAAACATATTTTAAGTCAATTTTGGCCGCTGATTACGAATATGAACTCCGTTTTTGGCTATCACATCAGGATTTCGAGATATTTTTGATGAAAATTACTCCTATTGAATGTTTTGTGATAAAAACACATGATTTTCGGTACTACATTTTGTATATTTTTAATCAAGAAATAACAAAGATTACAAAGTCTATGTACAGCAAATTAAATATACTTACAGAATTAAACTACAAAATATAAAAACACATATATATGGCACACAGATGAATGACAAATGGCAGTTATTTGAACTTTCTTTTCTTGGCTGATCTGTGATGTACAACTTCTGGGTTGTCTCTCATCAAGCTCCAGCAATAGTCAGCCATCATATGTGAGTCCCACCGGCCTTGATACCGTTCTTCCATTGTTTTAATGTCCTGATGAAAACGCTCCCCTTGTTCCTCACTCACATCCCCAAGGTTCTCTGGAAAAAAAGTCCAAATGGTTGTGTAAATAGTGAATCTTGATACTCATTCTACATCCAAAATTTCGCAGACTCATTAGTAGCTCTTCCACAATCTCTTCATAGTTGTCTGCTTTCTTATTCCCTAGAAAATTCTGCACCACATTATGAGAGTTTTGATGAACTGCTTCATCAATCCAAGTTTTATGTGTAAGGGAGGAAAGACAATGTTCTTCCTATCCACTAGAGGACCATGGATGACATTCTTATCGCTAGATGCCAAACTCTGTTTCTGAGGCCATTCAGGTTTCACCCAATGCTCTGCTGTAGCTCTACTGTCCCAGTAGCACAGAAAACAAGGGTGTTTTGTGTACCCTCCTTGCAGACCAAAAAGAAAGTTGTTTACTTTCCTATCATAGCAAATGGGAATTATGCATGTTCAAAGAAAACAAATATATTCTCACATTTATTGGGAGACTAAATGAAAACTAAATTTACCTTAGTGAACCTTATAAACCGGCACTTTTCATACACTACTTATATTTTTCATGAAATTCATGAAAATGGGCTATATACCTGTAGCGCAAAAACGTGATGTGATAGAGAAATTATAAGATCAGATTTGAATTCAACACCCTCAAATTAGTCTAAAACTGTTCTAAGGCCATGTTCACACTTTGCGGTTTTTACCGCGGATCCGCGGCGATTTTGATGCTGCGGGTCCGCAGCAGTTTCCATTGCGTTTACATTAACATGTAAACCCTATGGAAACCGCAAACCGCAGTGCACATGCTGCGGGAAAAAACGTGCAGAAACGCAGCGGTTTACAACCCGCAGCATGTCACTTCTGTCGACGTGCAGTGCATGACGCTAGTGGGAAAGTAGCCTTAGGCTATTTTCACACTTCCGGTTTTTTGAATCCATCACAATGCGTCGGCGCGACGTATCGACAGATGCATCAAAAATAGTGAAAAACGGATGCAACGCATCCAGTATTTTGACGAATCCGCTAGACGGTTCCGTCGAAAAACTGGATCCGTTGCATCCGTTGTGTCCGTTTTTACCATCCGTTTCATCCGTTTTTTTTACGGATCCGTTTTCCATGCCTAAAAATGGGAGTCTCCCAAATGTGATTGGCTACTGGAAAATAGGGAAACCAATATATTGACTGCAATACGTAGAAAAAGCAAAAAAAGTGGAGTAGAAATGTCATACTTTTATTCGGACATACAATAGTGCAGCAGGGAGGGATGTGGAGACAAACAGACGACGGCCGTTTCGTGCACACAGCACTTCAACGGGTCCTGACGACGAAAGGAAGTAGGGATGGTTCTTTTACCTGTGCAGTCTATTTAGCTCCTCCCACTCCACCAGACGTCATAGTGGATAAACCACCGCTTATCAGAATATAAGTGAAAAAAACATATAACACATAAGTTAAAAACATTACAAATAAGCACCACACTATATAGGAACTATAAATTGCCAATATTATTTCAAAGAAAAACAGACATGTCTATCTTCTCATTGAGACCAAGAGGTCCCAATGCGCCTGCGCGTAATATCCACCTCGCCTCTCTTTTCAATAGAAGACGGTGCAAGTCTCCTCCTTGTTGCGGTGGTTTATCCCCAATTCACATCCATTTACCATTTCTTTCTACCCTGGCAGGTGGAGTTGTCAGAGGGGACATTCACCAAATGCTCAAAACTGCAGGGCTTAGACCCAAACGAGTACTGTCCGCTGTATCTGGGGCAGTTGGGAGTAGAGATGAGCGGCTGGATTCACGGGTCCAGCATCCAGGTCAGTGGTGCCGGGCAGCTGGACAGGAGTCCGTGAATCTCTTACCTTCCAGCGTCCCCGGCGTAGCTTTTAAACACCACGGGCAGCACAACATCACCTGTGTGTCTTGCTCATCTCTACGTGAGAGCTGTGGATTATTTTTTGTTCTTCATTCACAGTCAGAGCCGTCAGAACTTTCTGATCTTTATGTAGCGTCACTTTATGACATCCTGCTTTTTTGTGTCTGTAACGCCGTGTTTACGCGTTGCAGAAATAGTGCGTTTTTTTTGTTTTCTGAAAATCTCAGCACCAACCTACACAATAAAATCTTCTCCCCCTTATTTGATGCGTTTTTAATGTATTTTTCATAGTACAGAAAAGCTTTGATTCTGCGCTTAAAAATGTAACTGTAGTTTTTTACATGCATTTTTTTAGGCTCCATATAGAAGACGAGAGGAAAAAACACCAAAACAGCACAGCTCAACAGCGTCCTTGGCCGCACAGGCAATGCCTTTTTTGTTAAAGTAGTTTTTATTAAGGATTTTTAAGTAAATGGGGTAAAGAGAAAGGGGGAAAGCAAAAAAACTAAATTTAAAGGGAAGAAAGATATAGGCAAAATAAAGGGTGGAAAGGGTTAAGGATGAGAAGGGGGAAGGAAAATTAGGGTTTATTTTAAAAAATGGGAAAAAGAAAAAAAGAGATTGGTATATACAGGATAGGCGAGGGAAAGGGGTTACGATACACATATAAGATATCTTATATATAAAACATTTAAGAGGTAGAAGGGGAAGAAGAGGAATGGTAAATGAAAGGAAAGAAAAGGGAAAGGAAGGACACCAGTAAAACAGGTGGAGACAGAGGCCGGCGTCACACTTGGCGTAAGACAATACGCCACGTATTATACGTCCGTACTACGGCCGTAATACGGAGAAATGTTCCCAAAATAGTGATCCGTAGTTAGGGTGTGTCAGCGTATTTTGCGCATGGCATCCTCCGTATGTAATCCGTATGGCATCCGTACTGCGAGATTTTCGCGCAGGCTTGCAAAACCGACATCTGATGGATTTATGTGCTCAAATGTTAATTAAAACATATATACAGTATATATATATATATATATATATATATATATATATATATATATATATATATGTCATTGAGACACATATATATATATTCTGTATTTAGATTTCATTCAGCGCGATATCTGTGAACATCCGGTAATTCAATTGCCGGCTTTTCATTTCTCCTGCACAAACCCGACAGGATATGAGACATGGTTTACACACAGTAAACCATCTCATATCCCCTTTTTTTTTGCATATTCCACACTACTAATGTTAGTAGTGTGTATGTGCAAAATTTCAGCGCTGTAGCTGCTGAAATAAAGGGTTAAATGGCGGAAAAAATTGGCGTGGGCTCCCGCGCAATTTTCTCCGCCAGAATGGTAAAGCCAGTGACTGAGGGCAGATATTAATAGCCAGGAGAGGGTCCATGGTTATTGGCCCCCCCGTGGCTAAAAACATCTGCCCCCAGCCACCCCAGAAAAGGCACATCTGGAAGATGCGCCTATTCTGGCACTTGGCCACTCTCTTCCCACTCCCTGTAGCGGTGGGATATGGGGTAATGAAGGGTTAATGCCACCTTGCTATTGTAAGGTGACATTAAGCCAGATTAATAATGGAGAGGCGTCAATTATGACACCTATCCATTATTAATCCAATTGTTTGAAAGGGTTAAAAAACACACACACACACACACACATTATTAAAAAGGATTTTAATGAAATAAACACAGCGGTTGTTGTAATAATTTATTGTTCTCGCAATCCATTTCCAGGCCCTCGCTTGGCAAAATAATTAACGCACAAGATACATACCTTCTGATGTCAGATCACGTCCCACGAAGTAATCCATCTAAAGGGGTTAACTAATATTACAGGCACGAGCTGCGATAAACCACTCGCTCGTGCCTGTAATCCCCCGGGTGCTGAAAGGAAAGCTGGATCTGTACTTACATTGAGTCGCGGTGAGGCGCCCTCTGGTGGATGTTCTCATGAACTGCAGCCTGGGAACTTTTTCCCACGCTCCAGGTCATATGAGGACATCCACCAGGGGGCGCATCACCGCGACTGAAGGAAATGTAGGTCAATGACCTACATTTCATTCATTCGCCGGGGGATTACAGACACGAGCACCGCTGCATTTAGCAGGGCTCCTGCCTGTAATATTAGTTAACCCCTTCAGATGGATTACATCGTGGGACGTGATCTGACATCAGAAGGTATGTATATTGTGCGTTTATTATTTTGCCAAGCGAGGGTTTGCAAATGGATTGCGAGAACAATAAATTATTACAACAACCGCTGTGTTTATTTAATTAAAATCCTTTTTAATCATGTGTGTGTGTGTTTTTTAACCCTTTCCTACAATTGGATTAATAATGGATAGGTGTCATAATTGACGCCTCTCCATTATTAATCTGGCTTAATGTCACCTTACAATAGCAAGGTGGCATTAACCCTTCATTACCCCATATCCCACCGCTACAGGGAGTGGGAAGAGAGTGGCCAAGTGCCAGAATAGGCGCATCTTCCAGATGTACCTTTTCTGGGGTGGCTGGGGGCAGATGTTTTTAGCTACGGGGGGGCCAATAACCATGGACCCTCTCTAGGCTATTAATATCTGCCCTCAGTCACTGGCTTTACCACTCTGGCGGAGAAAATTGCGCGGGAGCCCACGCCAATTTTTTCCGCCATTTAACCCTTTATTTTAGCAGCTACAGTGCACAAATTTTGCACATACACACTACTAACATTAGTAGTGTGGAATATGCAAAAAAAATGGGGATATGAGATGGTTTACTGTATGTAAACCATGTCTCATATCATGTCGGGTTTGTGAAGGAGAAGGAAAAAGCCGGCAATTGAATTACCGACTTTTCACTAACACCGCTGCGTATTTCTCGCAAGTCACACTGCAGGTCCGTGTGGAATCCGTATTTTTCTCGCCCCCATAGACTTTCATTGGCGTATTATTTGCGCAATACGCTGACAAACGCAGCATGCTGCGATTTTGTACGGCCGTAGAAAGCCGTATAATACTGAACCGTAATATACGGCTAATAGGAGCAGCCCCATTGAGAATAATTGTGCCGTGTGTAATGCGCGTTTTACGGACGTAGTTTCTGCGCTCTTACGTCCGTAAAACTCGCCAGTGTGACGCCGGCCAGAAGCAGATAGATAAATACGGTACTAACTTTTAAATAATAGTTTTCATTAAATCACATCCACTTTGCTTGGAAAGTTAAACACACCAGAACTTTTGTGCAAAAAAAGCTCAACAGAAAATACGCAGCATTTATGCTACGTGTGAACATGGTCTAAATTTCAAACCAAAGTGGACGTGATTCCATGAAATCTCTGCTCTGTAGACTGAAGACGCTGCTGAACTCTGCGTTTTTTATGCATTTTTTCTCTATAGGCATCTTCTGATTAAAAAAAGTATGAAGAAAAAAAGGCCATTGCATTTTTAAGTGCAGAATCAATGTTTTTCTCTACTATTAAAAAAGCATTAAAATCGCGGCTTCATATCTGCCCAAAACTCACATCAAATAAGTTGGAAAACGCATAAAAGAAACTCAGCAAACACAAAATAATCAGAGTATACTGTTAGGCTATGTGCACACGTATATTGGTCCACTGCGGATTTTTCCACAGTGGATTTGATAAATCTGCAGGGCAAAAACGCTGCAGATTTATCGCGGATTTACCACAGTTTTTCTGCAGATTTCACTGCGGTTTTCTATAGGAGCAGCTGTAAAACCGCTGCGGAATCCGCAGAAAGGAGTGACATGCTGCGGAATATAAGCCGCTGCGTTTCCGCACGTTTTTTTTCCGCAGCATGTGCACAGCGTTTTTTGCTTCCCATAGGTTTACATTGTAATGTCAACTCATGGGAAATTGCTGCGGACCCACAGCGTTTTCCACATCATGTGCACATACCCTTACTGCGTCGTGTGGTACAGACACCTGCAGAAAAAAGCAGCAGAAAGAATGCAGCATTTACACTACATGTGAACACGTCCTCAGCATTACAGTTTTATTGTATTTTTTTATGGGTTTAAAGGGATAATTTTTACGGGAATCAGTAAATGACGTAAAAAAATTGAGTGATTGATATTTTTTCTCTATTAAAGGGAATCTGTCACCCCAAAATTCACCTATAAGCTAAGGCCACCGGCATCAGGGGCTTATCTACAGCATTCTGTAATGCTGTAGATAAGCCCCGATGTATCCTGAAAGATGAGAAAAGCAAGTTAGATTATACGCACCCAGTGGCGGGCGGTCCTGCTGCGGACCGGTCCGATGGGCTTCGTGGTCCGGCGCCTCCCATCTTCATACGATGACGTCCTTTTCTTCCTGTTGCGGCATATTTTGTCTGCCCTGTTGAGAGCAGAGCAAAGTACTGCAGTGCGCAGGTGCCGAGAAATGTCAGAGAGGCCTCTAAAATATGTGATTCTTCAGAATTTCTTTTAGTCTTTGCCTGATGAAGAGACCGGAGTAGTCTGGAAAGCTTGCAATTTGTTACCATCTGTTCAGTTAGTCATTAAAAGGTATCAACCACTGAGGACTCTCAATTCTAAATATTTTTTCCATTTTTTTACGTCATTTACTGATTCCCGTAAATATTATGACCGCTGTGATGTGCGGGTCGTTGCAATTCCAGGGACACCAAATATGTCCGTGTTATGTGCTGATTAGTGATGCTAATAATTAAAAAAAAAAACACCTTAAAAATTACATAATTTTTTCGTTGTCAAGTGATTTTCATTATCGTCTTTCAGTAATTTCTATCAGTATAATCTGCCTGTAGTTGTCAGATCTTGGAATACAGATCAAGTACACAAAATTCTGTCATTAGCATCACTAGAGCTTGTGGCTCACCAACTTAAAGCGCCTGTCTGTAATGTTAAAGGGAATCTGTCGCCCCCAAAATCGAGGGTGAGGTAAGCCCACCAGCATCAGGGGCTTATCTACAGCAGCTTATCTTATCTTTTTCTCATCTCTTAGGGTATGTGCATACGCTGCGGATTTTGCTGCGGATCCGCAGCGGTTTCCCATGCATTTACAGTACCATGTAATGCTATGGGAAATGAAATCCGCAGTGCACATGCTGCGGAAAAAAACGCGCGGAAACGTTTTTCACCTGCTCCAATAGGAAACTGCAGGTGAAAAACCGCAGCGGAAACCGCAATAAAAACCGCGATAAATCCGCAGTAAAAACCACAGCGGTTTTGCACTGCGGATTTATAAAAAACGCTGCGGAAAATTCCGCAATGGAATCCGCAGCGTGTGCACATGGCCTTAGGATACGGTGGGCTTACCTCACCCTCGATTTTGGGGGTGACAGACTCCCTTTAAAGGGAACCTGTGACCAGAAATAACACTGTTAGGCTGCTGTCACACTATTAGGCCGGGGTCACACTAGCGACTTTTACGGATGTATGAGAGGCGCAAAAACTACGCATTGCACACGGACCAATGATTCTCTATGGGGCAGCTCCTATCTGCCGTATATTTCTCTGCCGTATTTTACCGGCGTAGAAAATCACAGCATGCTGCGTTTGTCAGCGTATTGCGCAAAAAATCCGCCAATGAAAGTCAATGCGGGCGAGAAAAATACGGATTACACACGGACCAACAGTGTGACTTGCGAGAAATGCGGACCGGTGTTCTATAGAAAAGCCGGTAATTCAGCGCAGTGTACAGTAAAATCACACTTACAGGTTTTATTAGAATAGATAGAATAAATGTCTACACATAGTATAGGGGTGTATATATATATATATATATATATATATATATATATATATATATATATATACAGTATATATATATATATATATATGTCAGTGAGACACATATATATATATTTTTATATTTAATACAGAGCTAGATAGCATAAAAGCCGGTAATTCAATTGCCGGCTTTTGCTATGTTCTTCCCAAACCCGACATGATACGAGACATGGTTTACATACAGTAAACCATTTCATATCGATTATTTTTTAACATATTCCTCACTACTAATGTTCCAAGTGTCTGTGTGCAAAACTTGGGGGTTCTAGCTGTTAAAATAAAGGGTTAAATCACCGAAAAAATTGACGTGGGCTCCCGCGCAATTTTCTCCGCCAGAGTGGGGAAGCCAGTGACTGAGGGCAGATATTAATAGCCTAGAGAGGGACCATGCTTATAGGACCCCCCTGGCTAAAAACATCTGCCCCAGTCACCTGTAAGATGCGCCGATTCTGGCACTTCCGACTCCCCTCTCTCTTCCGACTCCCCTGTAGTGGTGGGTAGGGTTGAGCGACTTTTACTTTTTTAGGATCGAGTCGGGTTTCGCGAAACCCGACTTTGTCAAAAGTCGAGTCGAGTGAAATTGGCCGATTATCGCGCAAAGTCGGGATCAACCGAAACACGAAACCCAATGTAAGTCAATGGGGAAGCAAAGTCGGCAGTGAGTGGAGGACAGGAAAACACCAACAGTGCCCATTTAAATGTCAAAAACATCAATTCATGTCACTTAAGCTTGTGAATCTTAATTTACCTTATAATAATAGTTAGGCATTGAAAATTGGGGGTAATTTGGCTAAAGCTGTGGGGGGGGGGGGGTAGGGCTGGCTCAAGTTTTTTGTGGGCCCGGACTACGTCACGGTGGTGGAGCAGGGAGAGGTCAGTATTTCAACTTTGCAAGTGCTGTGATCCTGAGCAAGCAGGGGGGGCCCACTCGTTCGCATTGGCACTGGCACAGGGCCCCTCAAAGTATGGCGTTGTGTTTGACGGCGGGGGCGCCTCCCACCGGCAGAGACACTTTTGCGTACTATGAGGGGCCCTGTGACAGTGACGCCGCCAACGAGTATGCCCTCCCCACCTGATGAAGGAACCTGCACTTTCATCTGCGCCTTCCTCTTTGCCCCGTGTAAGGTGGTATAGTATGCGGGAAGGGGAACCTGACTTTCAGCAGGGTTAGATTCTGGCTGTGTAGAGTGCAAGGGGAATGTAGTGGTCTGGGTCAATGTACCAGCAGACTCATCTAGCAGTGGCTGGACAATGGGCAGGATGAGGAGGAAACACAGATATAGTCCCAAAGAATAAAGTAGGCTAAATGCAGTTCAAAATTGGTAACAAGACTAACCAGGCGGCATTGCTTTGTTCAGTGGAGGACAACTGTAATGAGAGGCAGACACAATTAGTAGGCCCAAATAATAAAGTGGGCCAAATAAAGTTCAAAATTGGTAACAGGAGTAAACAGGCGGCACTGCTTTGTTTAGTGGAGAAGAACACCAATGAGCGGCAGACACCGTTAGTAGGGCCCAACCAATCTAGTAGGCCAAATGCAGTTTAAAATTTGTAAATATAGGCCGAAAGCCTGAAGATTGAAGCTCAGCTTTGTTCAGTGGAGGAGAACACCAAGGAGCAGCAGACACCATTAGTAGGCCCCAACCAAACTGGTAGGCCAAATGCAGTTTAATATCTGATATAGGCCAAAAGCCTGAAGATTGAAGCTTAGCTTTGTTCAGTGGAGGAGAACACCAAGGAGCGGCAGACACCGTTAGTAGGCCCCAACCAAACTTGTAGGCCAAATGCAGTTTAAAATTTGTAAATATAAGCCGAAAGCCTGAAGATTGAAGCTCAGCTTTGTTCAGTGGAGGAGAATACCAAGGAGCAGCAGACACCGTTAGTAGGGCCCAACCAAACTAGTAGGCCAAATGCAGTTTAAAATTTGTAAATATAGGCCGAAAGCCTGAAGATTGAAGCTCAGCTTTGTTCAGTGGAGGAGAACACCAAAGAGCGGCAGACACCGTTAGTAGACCCCAACCAAACAAGTAGGCCAAATGCAGTTTAATATCTGATATAGGCCAAAAGCCTGAAGATTGAAGCTCAGCTTTGTTCAGTGGAGAAGAACACCAAGGAGCGGCAGACACCGTTAGTAGGGCCCAACTAAATTAGTAGGCCAAATGCAGTTTAAAATTTGTAAATATAGGCCGAAAGCCTGAAGATTGAAGCTCAGCTTTGTTCAGTGGAGGAGAACACCAAGGAGCGGCAGACACCGTTAGTAGGGCCCAACCAAACTAGTAGGCCAAATGCAGTTTAAAATTTGTAAATATAAGCTGAAAGCCTGAAGATTGAAGCTCAGCTTTGTTCAGTGGAGGAGAACACCAAGGAGCGGCAGACACTGTTAGTAGGGCCCAACCAAACTAGTAGGCCAAATGCACTTTAAAATTTGTAAATATAGGCCGAAAGCCTGAAGAATGAAGCTCAGCTTTGTTCAGTGGAGGAGAACACCAAGGAGCGGCAGATGCCGTTAGTAGGCCCCAACCAAACTAGTAGGCCAAATGCAGTTTAATATCTGATATAGGCCGAAAGCCTGAAGATTGAAGCTCAGCTTTGTTCAGTGGAGGAGAACACCAAGGAGCGGCAGACACCGTTAGTAGGGCCCAACCAAACTAGTAGGCCAAATGCAGTTTAAAATTTGTAAATATAGGCCAAAAGCCTGAAGATTGAAGCTCAGCTTTGTTCAGTGGAGGAGAACACCAAGGAGCGGCAGACACCATTAGTAGGGCCCAACCAAACTAGTAGGCCAACTGCAGTATAAAATTTGTACATATAGGCCGAAAGCCTGAAGATTGAAGTTCAGCTTTGTTCAGTGGAGGAGAACACCAAGGAGCGGCAGACACCGTTAGTAGGGCCCAACCAAACTAGTAGGCCAAATGCACTTTAAAATTTGTAAATATAGGCCGAAAGCCTTAAGATTTAAGCTCAGCTTTGTTCAGTGGAGGAGAACACCAAGGAGTGGCAGATGCCGTTAGTAGGCCCCAACCAAACTAGTAGGCCAAATGCAGTTTAATATCTGATATAGGCCGAAAGCCTGAAGATTGAAGCTCAGCTTTGTTCAGTGGAGGAGAACACCAAGGAGCGGCAGACACCGTTAGTAGGGCCCAACCAAACTAGTAGGCCAAATGCAGTTTAAAATTTGTAAATATAGGCCGAAAGCCTGAAGATTGAAGCTCAGCTTTGTTTAGTGGAGGAGAACACCAAGGAGCGGCAGACACCGTTAGTAGGCCCAACCAAACTAGTATCCCAAATGCAGTTTCATATTAAAAATATAGGCCGAAAGCCTGAAGATTGAAGCTCAGGAAAAAAAAACCTGGAGAACACCAAGGAGCGGCAGACACTGTTAGTAGGGCCCAACCAAACTAGTAGGCCAAATGCACTTTAAAATTTGTAAATATAGGCCGAAAGCCTGAAGATTGAAGCTCAGCTTTGTTCAGTGGAGGAGAACACCAAGGAGCGGCAGACACCGTTAGTAGGCCCAACCAAACTAGTATCCCAAATGCAGTTTCATATTAAAAATATAGGCCGAAAGCCTTAAGATTGAAGCTCAGGAAAAAAAACCTGGAGAACACCAAGGAGCGGCAGACACCGTTAGTAGGGCCCAACCAAACTAGTAGGCCAAATGCAGTTTAAAATTTGTAAATATAGGCCGAAAGCCTGAAGATTGAAGCTCAGCTTTGTTCAGTGGAGAACACCAAGGAGCGGCAGACACCGTTAGTAGAGCCCAACCAAACTAGTAGGCCAAATGCAGTTTAAAATTTGTAAATATAGGCCGAAAGCCTGAAGATTGAAGCTCAGCTTTGTTCAGTGGAGGAGAACACCAAGGAGCGGCAGACACCTTTAGTAGGCCCAACCAAACTAGTAGGCCAACTGCAGTTTAAAATTTGTAAATATAGGCCGAAAGCCTGAAGATTCAAGCTCAGCTTTGTTCAGGGGAGGAGAACACCAAGGAGTGGCAGACACCGTTAGTAGGGCCCAACCAAACTAGTAGGCCAAATGCAGTTTAAAATTGGTAAATATAGGCCAAAAGCCTGAAGATTGAAGCTCAGCTTTGTTCAGTGGAGGAGAACACCAAGGAGCGGCAGACACCGTTAGTAGGCCCAACCAAACTAGTATCCCAAATGCAATTTCATATTAAAGATATAGGCCGAAAGCCTGAAGATTGAAGCTCAGGAAAAAAAAACCTGGAGAACACCAAGGAGCGGCAGACACTGTTAGTAGGCCCAACCAAACTAGTAGCCCAAATGCAGTTTTCAAATTCCTATAGGCTGAAAACCTGGCAATTGAAGCTCAGCTTTTTTCAGAGGAGGACAGCTGTATTGAGTGGCGCAGACAGACACAGGTAGTAGGCCTTAAACAAAAAAGTTGGCTCAATGCAGTTTAAAAAAGGTTACAGGGGTACACAGGCAGCATTGGTGTGGTCAGCGGAGGACGATTGCAAGGAGGGACCGCAGACAGACTTACTAGGCCTAAAATAAAAAAGTAGTCTCTATGCAGGTTTAAATAGGTTGCAGGAGTACACAGGCAGCATTGGTGTGGTCAGCGGAGGACAATTGGAAGGAGTGGCGCAGACTTACTAGGCCTAAAATAAAAAAAGGAGGCTCTATGCAGGTTTAAATAGGTTACAGCGGTACACAGGCAGCATTGGTGTGTTCAGCAGAGGACAATTGCACCGAGGGGCAGACACAGTTAGTAGGGCCAAAAAAGTAATAGGCAAAATGCAGTTACTGTTGTGATTCGGTTCGTGGGCTCCCCCGGTGGTCTCTTGTGGTACTGGTGTCCTGCAAGCTTTGCCTTCTCAGTTCACCTGTTCCTATCAGGATGTGGGAGTATCCTGTCATGATCTCAATGGCAAGAGAACATAGCATAAGCATATATAGGAACTAGCTCTTGGAAGATGGGAACTGAGCTGACCATGAACTAAACCTAACGCACAACTAGCAGTGGCCGGGTAGCATGCCTACGTTGATTCTAGATGCCCAGCCCAGCCGGAGGACTAAATAAAGCTAGCAGAGGAAAATATTAGTCCTAGCTCACCTCTAGAGAAATACCCCGAAAGGAGACAGAGGCCCCCCACATGTATTGGCGGTGAGTTGAGATGAAATAACAAACGTAGAATGAAAATAGGTTTAGCAAATTTGAGGTCCACTTACTACATAGCAGAAGACAGAAAGGACACTTTCATGGTCAGCTGAAAACCCTATCAAAAAACACCATCCAGAAATTACTTTAAAACTCTGGCATTAACTCATAACACCAGAGTGGCAATTCCCGTTCGCAAGAGCTTTCCAGACACAGTAACGAAACTACAGCTGTGAACTGGAACAAAATGCAAAAACAAACATGGACAAGAGTCCAACTTATCTAGTAGTTGTCTAGGAGCAGGAACAAGCACAGAGAGGCTTCTGATAACATTGTTGACCGGCAAGCAACTAACAGAGCAGCAAGGTTATATAGCGACTCCCACATCTTGATGGGAACAGGTGAACAGAGAAGATGAAGACACCAGTTCAATTCCACCAGTAGCCACCGGGGGAGCCCAGAATCCAAATTCACAACAGTACCCCCCCCTCAAGGAGGGGGCACCGAACCCTCACCAGAACCACCAGGGCGATCAGGATGGGCCCTATGAAAGGCACGAACCAGATCGGAGGCATGAACATCAGATGCATTCACCCAAGAATTATCCTCCTGGCCGTATCCCTTCCACTTGACCAGATACTGGAGTCTCCGTCTGGAAACACGAGAGTCCAAGATTTTCTCCACAACGTACTCCAACTCACCCTCAACCAACACCGGAGCAGGAGGCTCAACGGAAGGCACAACCGGTACCTCATACCTGCGCAATAATGACCGATGAAAAACGTTATGAATAGAAAAGGATGCAGGGAGGTCCAAACGGAAGGAAACAGGGTTAAGAATCTCCAATATCTTATACGGGCCGATAAACCGAGGCTTAAACTTAGGAGAAGAGACCCTCATAGGGACAAAACGAGAAGACAACCACACCAAATCCCCAACAGAAAGCCGAGGACCAACACGACGGTGGCGGTTGGCAAAAAGCTGAGTCTTCTCCTGGGACAACCTCAAATTGTCCACCACCTGCCCCCAGATCTGATGCAATCTCTCCACCACAGCATCCACTCCAGGACAATCCGAAGATTCCACCTGACCAGAGGAAAATCGAGGATGAAACCCCGAATTACAGAAAAACGGGGACACCAAAGTGGCAGAGCTGGCCCGATTATTGAGAGCGAACTCCGCCAATGGCAAAAAAGCAACCCAATCATCCTGGTCAGCAGACACAAAACACCTCAGATATGTCTCCAGGGTCTGATTAATCCGCTCGGTCTGGCCATTCGTCTGAGGATGGAAAGCGGACGAAAAAGATAAATCTATGCCCATCCTAGCACAGAATGCCCGCCAAAATCTAGACACGAATTGGGTCCCTCTGTCAGAAACGATATTCTCAGGAATACCATGCAAACGAACAACATTTTGAAAAAACAGAGGAACCAACTCGGAAGAAGAAGGTAACTTGGGCAGAGGAACCAAATGGACCATCTTAGAAAAACGGTCACACACCACCCAGATGACAGACATCTTCTGAGAAACAGGCAGATCTGAAATAAAATCCATCGAGATGTGCGTCCAAGGCCTCTTAGGAATAGGCAAGGGCAACAATAATCCACTAGCCCGAGAACAACAAGGCTTGGCCCGAGCACAAACGTCACAAGACTGCACAAAGCCTCGCACATCTCGTGACAGGGAAGGCCACCAGAAGGACCTTGCCACCAAATCCCTGGTACCAAAAATGCCAGGATGACCTGCCAACGCAGAAGAATGAACCTCAGAGATGACTCTACTGGTCCAATCATCAGGAACAAACAGTTTATCAGGTGGGCAACGATCAGGTCTCTCCGCCTGAAACTCCTGCAAGGCCCGCCGCAGGTCTGGAGAAACGGCTGACAATACCACTCCATCCTTAAGGATACCTGTGGGCTCAGAGTTACCAGGCGAGTCAGGCTCAAAACTCCTAGAAAGGGCATCCGCCCTAACATTCTTAGAACCCGGTAGGTATGACACCACAAAATTAAACCGAGAGAAAAATAATGACCAGCGCGCCTGTCTAGGATTCAGGCGCCTGGCGGTCTCAAGATAAATCAAATTTTTGTGGTCAGTCAATACCAACACCTGATGTCTGGCCCCCTCAAGCCAATGGCGCCACTCTTCAAAAGCCCACTTCATGGCCAAAAGCTCCCGATTCCCAACATCATAATTCCGCTCAGCGGGCGAAAATTTACGGGAAAAGAAGGCACAAGGCCTCATCACGGAGCAGTCAGAACTTTTCTGCGACAACACTGCCCCAGCTCCGATCTCAGAAGCGTCGACCTCAACCTGAAAAGGTAGAGCAACATCAGGCTGACGCAACACAGGGGCAGAGGAAAAACGGCGCTTAAGCTCCCGAAAGGCCTCCACAGCATCAGGGGACCAATCAGCAACATCAGCACCCTTCTTAGTCAAATCGGTCAATGGCTTAGCAATATCCGAAAAACCAGCAATAAATCGACGATAAAAGTTAGCAAAGCCCAAAAATTTCTGAAGACTCTTAAGAGAAGAGGGCTGCGTCCAATCACAAATAGCTTGAACCTTGACAGGATCCATTTCAATGGAAGAGGGGGAAAAAATATATCCCAAAAAGGAAATCCTCTGTACCCCAAAAACACACTTAGAACCCTTCACACACAAAGAATTAGACCGCAAAACCTGAAAAACCCTCCTGACTTGCTGGACATGAGAGTCCCAGTCATCCGAAAAAATCAGAATATCATCCAGATACACAATCATAAATTTATCCAAATAATCGCGAAAAATATCATGCATAAAGGACTGGAAAACTGACGGAGCATTAGAAAGACCAAAAGGCATCACTAAATACTCAAAGTGGCCCTCGGGCGTATTAAATGCGGTTTTCCACTCATCCCCCTGCCTGATTCGCACCAAATTATACGCCCCACGAAGGTCAATCTTAGAGAACCACTTGGCCCCCTTTATGCGAGCAAACAGATCAGTCAGCAACGGCAATGGGTATTGATATTTAACAGTGATTTTATTCAAAAGCCGATAATCAATACATGGTCTCAAAGAGCCGTCTTTTTTTGACACAAAGAAAAAACCGGCTCCTAAGGGAGATGACGATGGACGAATATGTCCCTTTTCCAAGGACTCCTTTATATATTCTCGCATAGCAGCATGTTCAGGCACAGACAGATTAAATAAACGACCCTTTGGGTATTTACTACCCGGGATTAAATCTATGGCACAATCGCACTCTCGGTGCGGAGGTAACGAACCAAGCTTGGATTCTTCAAAGACGTCACGATAGTCAGACAGGAACTCAGGAATTTCAGAGGGAATGGATGATGAAATGGAAACCACAGGTACATCCCCATGAGCCCCCTTACATCCCCAGCTCAACACAGACATAGCTCTCCAGTCGAGGACTGGGTTGTGAGATTGCAGCCAAGGCAATCCTAGCACCAAATCATCATGTAGATTATACAGCACCAGAAAGCGAATAATCTCCTGGTGATCCGGATTAATACGCATAGTTACTTGTGTCCAGTATTGTGGTTTATTATTAGCCAATGGGGTGGAGTCAATCCCCTTCAGAGGAATAGGAGTCTCCAAAGGCTCTAAATCATACCCACAGCGTTTGGCAAAGGACCAATCCATAAGACTCAAAGCGGCGCCAGAGTCGACATAGGCGTCCGTGGTAATAGATGACAAAGAGCAAATCAGGGTCACAGATAGAATAAATTTAGACGGTAAGGTGCAAATGGAAACAGATTTACCAAGCTTTTTAGTGCGCTTAGAGCATGCTGATATAACATGAGTAGAATCACCACAATAGAAACACAACCCATTTTTCCGTCTAAAATTCTGCCGCTCGCTTCGGGACAGAATTCTATCACACTGCATACTCTCTGGCGACTTCTCAGTGGACACCGCCAGATGGTGCACTGGTTTGCGCTCCCGCAAACGCCTATCGATCTGAATAGCCATTGTCATGGACTCATTCAGACCCGCAGGCACAGGGAACCCCACCATAACATCCTTAATGGCATCAGAGAGACCCTCTCTGAAAGTCGCCGCCAGGGCGCACTCATTCCACTGAGTAAGCACAGACCATTTACGGAATCTTTGGCAGTAAAATTCCGCTTCATCTTGCCCCTGAGATAGGGACATCAAAGTTTTTTCTGCCTGAAGCTCCAAATGAGGTTCGTCATAAAGCAACCCCAAGGCCAGAAAAAACGCATCCACATTGAGCAACGCAGGATCCCCTGGTGTCAATGAAAAAGCCCAGTCTTGAGGGTCGCCCCGGAGCAAGGAAATCACAATCCTGACCTGCTGTGCAGGGTCTCCGGCAGAGCGAGATTTCAGAGACAAAAATAATTTGCAATTATTTCGAAAATTCTGAAACCCGGATCTATTCCCCGAGAAAAATTCCGGCAAAGGAATTCTCGGCTCAGATACAGGTGCATGACAAACAAAATCTTGCAAATTTTGTACCTTCGTGGCGAGATTATTCAAACCTGCAGTTACACTCTGAAGATCCATTACAAACAGGTGGACACAGAGCCATTCAAGGGTTAAGAGGAGGTAAGAAGCAGCTAGACAGCAATTAAGGGCTAGGCAGCAAAACTCTGAGGGGAAAAAAAAAAAAAAAAAAATTTCCCTTCAACACTTCTTTTTCTCCTGCTTCAGCCCAAACAATTAACACATTGCGGGCCGGTCAAACTGTCATGATCTCAATGGCAAGAGAACATAGCATAAGCATATATAGGAACTAGCTCTTGGAAGATGGGAACTGAGCTGACCATGAACTAAACCTAACGCACAACTAGCAGTGGCCGGGTAGCATGCCTACGTTGATTCTAGATGCCCAGCCCAGCCGGAGGACTAAATAAAGCTAGCAGAGGAAAATATTAGTCCTAGCTCACCTCTAGAGAAATACCCCGAAAGGAGACAGAGGCCCCCCACATGTATTGGCGGTGAGTTGAGATGAAATAACAAACGTAGAATGAAAATAGGTTTAGCAAATTTGAGGTCCACTTACTACATAGCAGAAGACAGAAAGGACACTTTCATGGTCAGCTGAAAACCCTATCAAAAAACACCATCCAGAAATTACTTTAAAACTCTGGCATTAACTCATAACACCAGAGTGGCAATTCCCGTTCGCAAGAGCTTTCCAGACACAGTAACGAAACTACAGCTGTGAACTGGAACAAAATGCAAAAACAAACATGGACAAGAGTCCAACTTATCTAGTAGTTGTCTAGGAGCAGGAACAAGCACAGAGAGGCTTCTGATAACATTGTTGACCGGCAAGCAACTAACAGAGCAGCAAGGTTATATAGCGACTCCCACATCTTGATGGGAACAGGTGAACAGAGAAGATGAAGACACCAGTTCAATTCCACCAGTAGCCACCGGGGGAGCCCAGAATCCAAATTCACAACAGTATCCTATTTAACCTTGCTCCTCAGTCATTCTAATGCTGGCCATCAATGTATCCAGAGTGATTCTGTTGCATGTTCCTGCTCCCAGTTTTCTGCTCAGCTAAGTTGGACACTTTAGTCCTTAAGTCTATTTTTGTATGTTTTGTCCAGTTTGCACTTATGTGAATCTCTGCAGCTGATAGCTCTTGTTGGGCTGAAATTACCACTCCAGTGGCATGAGTTGTCACATGAGTTAAGGTAATTTCAGGATGGTGTTTTGAAGGGTTTTGCAGCTGACCGCGAAGTCCTCTGTTGTATCTTTCTGCTATTTAGTTAGCGGGCCTCTCTGTGCTAAATCTGCTTTCATACTACGTGTGTCTTTTCATCTGCTCTCACCGTTATTATATGTGGGGGGCTGCTATCTCCTGTGGGGACATTCTCTGGAGGCAAGCCAGGACTGTGTTTTCTTCTACCAGGGGTAGTTAGTTCTCCGGCTGGCGCGCGGCATCTAGAGACAACGCAGGAATGCCCCCTGGCTACTTCTAGTGTGGTGTGTAGGTTTAGCATCGCGGTCAGCTCTAGTTTCCATCACCCGAGAGCTTGTCCGTTTATTCTATGCTTCTGATGTTTCCTTGCCGAGAACAACAAGGCTTGGCCCGAGCACAAACATCGCAAGACTGCACAAAAGTACGCACGTCCCGAGACAGGGAAGGCCACCAGAAGGACCTAGCCACCAAATCTCTGGTACCAAAAATTCCCGGATGACCTGCCAACGCAGAAGAATGAACCTCCGAGATGACTCTATTGGTCCACTCATCCGGCACAAACAATCTACCAGGCGGACAACGATCAGGCCGATCCGCCTGAAACTCTTGTAAAGCACGTCGCAGGTCTGGGAAGACAGCAGACAATATCACCCCATCCTTAAGTATACCCGTAGGTTTAGAATCACCAGGGGAATCAGGTTCAAAACTCCTAGAAAGGGCATCCGCCTTCACATTCTTAGTACCTGGCAGATACGAAACCACAAAATTAAACCGGGAGAAAAACAACGACCAGCGCGCCTGTCTAGGATTCAGACGTCTGGCCGACTCAAGATAAATCAAATTTTTGTGATCAGTCAAGACCACCACCTGATGTTTAGCACCCTCAAGCCAATGACGCCACTCCTCGAATGCCCACTTCATCGCCAAAAGCTCCCGATTACCGACGTCATAATTTCGCTCGGCGGGCGAAAATTTTCGAGAAAAGAACGCACAAGGTCTCATCACTGAACAATCTGAACTTTTCTGCGACAAAACCGCCCCCGCTCCGATCTCGGAAGCATCAACTTCCACCTGAAAAGGAAGAGAAACATCAGGCTGGCACAACACCAGAGCAGAAGAAAAACGGCGCTTAAGCTCCCGAAAGGCCTCCACAGCAGCAGGAGACCAATCTGCAACATCAGCACCCTTTTTAGTCAAATCAGTCAAAGGCCTGACAACGCTAGAAAAACCAGTTATGAATCGACGATAAAAGTTAGCAAAGCCCAAAAATTTCTGAAGGCCCTTAAGAGAAGTCGGTTGCGTCCAGTCACAAATAGCCCGAACCTTCACAGGATCCATCTCAATAGAAGAGGGGGAAAAAATGTACCCCAAAAAAGAAATCTTCTGAACCCCAAAAACACACTTTGAACCTTTAACAAACAGAGAATTGGTCCGCAAAACCTGAAAAACCCTCCTAACTTGTTGAACATGAGATTCCCAGTCATCCGAAAAAATCAAGATATCGTCCAAATACACAATCATAAATTTATCCAGATATTCACGGAAAATATTGTGCATAAAAGACTGAAAGACCGAAGGGGCATTTGACAGACCAAAAGGCATCACCAAATACTCAAAATGGCCCTCGGGCGTATTAAATGCGGTTTTCCACTCATCCCCCTGCTTAATTCGCACCAAATTATACGCACCGCGAAGATCAATCTTAGAGAACCACTTCGCCCCCTCAATGCGAGCAAATAAATCTGTCAGCAATGGCAAAGGATACTGATACTTGACTGTGATCTTATTCAAGAGTCTATAATCAATACAAGGTCTCAAAGAACCATCGCTTTTAGCTACGAAAAAGAACCCCGCTCCAAGAGGAGACGAAGAAGGACGAATATGTCCCTTTTCCAAGGACTCCCTAATATACTCTCGCATGGCAGCATGTTCAGGTACAGACAGATTGAATAGACGACCCTTAGGAAATTTACTGCCAGGGATCAAATCTATGGCGCAATCGCAATCTCTGTGAGGAGGAAGAGAATTAAGAGTAGATTCCTCAAAAACCTCACGATAATCAGACAAAAACTCAGGAATTTCAGAGGGAATAGATGAAGCAATGGAGACCAAAGATGTGTCCCCATGATTTCCCTGACATCCCCAGCTTAGTACAGACATTGTTTTCCAGTCAAGGACTGGGTTATGAGTTTGCAACCATGGCAATCCCAGCACCAACACATCATGTAGATTATACAGTACAAGGAAGCGAATCACCTCTTGATGGTCTGGAGTCATACGCATAGTCACTTGTGTCCAGTATTGTGGTTTATTACTAGCCAATGGTGTAGAATCAATACCCTTTAAAGGTATAGGAACTTCCAGAGGCTCTAGATCAAACCCACAGCGCCTGGCAAAGGACCAATCCATAAGACTCAAAGCGGCGCCAGAATCCACATACGCATCCGCAACAATAGAAGATAACGAACAAATTAGAGTTACAGACAAAATAAACTTGGACTGCAAAGTGCCAATAGCAGAGGATTTATCAACTTTCTTTGTTCGTTTAGAGCATGCTGATATAACATGAGTAGAATTTCCACAATAGAAGCACAAATGATTTTTGCGCCTATAAATCTGTCGTTCGCTTCTGGACAGAAAGCTATCACATTGCATACTCTGTGGTGCCTCTTCAGAAGACACCGCCAACTGGTGCACAGGTTTGCGTTCCCGTAAACGCCGATCAATCTGAATTGCCATTGTCATGGACTCATTCAGACCCGTAGGCGCAGGAAACCCCACCATGACGTCTTTTACAGCATCAGAGAGACCTTCTCTGAAAATTGCCGCCAGAGCGCACTCATTCCACTGAGTAAGCACAGACCATTTTCGAAATTTTTGGTAATATATTTCGGCTTCATCTTGCCCCTGAGAGAGGGCTATTAGGGCTTTCTCAGCCTGAATCTCCAAATTTGGTTCCTCATAAAGCAACCCCAAAGCCAGAAAAAACGCATCCACATTGAGCAACGCAGGATCCCCTGGTGCCAATGAAAATGCCCAATTTTGGGGGTCACCCCGCAGTAAAGAAATAACAATTTTTACTTGCTGGGCAGGATCTCCAGCAGAATGAGATCTCAGCGAAAGAAACAATTTACAATTGTATTTAAAATTTAGAAAACAAGATCGATCTCCAGAAAAAAACTCCGGTATAGGAATTTTAGGTTCAGACCGAGGAGCATGTAACAAAAAATCTTGTATATTCTGAACTTTAGAGGCAAGATTATTCAAATTGGTAGCCAGACTCTGGGGATCCATATTTCAACAGATAAAGTCTGAGCCATTCAGGGGTTAAGAGGAGAGGAAAACAGGAGACTGCAATTAGAGCTGGAGTGCAACTTCAGAGGAAGGAAAAAAAAAAAAAAAAAAAAAAGGTTTCACACAGTTCCTTTTCTCTCCTGCTTCAGCCTATAGATTAAACATTTTGGCTGGCCATACTGTTATGGTTTCCAATGGCAAGGAAACATCAGAAGCATAGAATAAACGGACAAGCTCTCGGGTGATGGAAACTAGAGCTGACCGCGATGCTAAACCTACACACCACACTAGAAGTAGCCAGGGGGCATTCCTGCGTTGTCTCTAGATGCCGCGCGCCAGCCGGAGAACTAACTACCCCTGGTAGAAGAAAACACAGTCCTGGCTTGCCTCCAGAGAATGTCCCCACAGGAGATAGCAGCCCCCCACATATAATGACGGTGAGAGCAGATGAAAAGACACACGTAGTATGAAAGCAGATTTAGCACAGAGAGGCCCGCTAACTAAATAGCAGAAAGATACAACAGAGGACTTCGCGGTCAGCTGCAAAACCCTTCAAAACACCATCCTGAAATTACCTTAACTCATGTGACAACTCATGCCACTGGAGTGGTAATTTCAGCCCAACAAGAGCTTCCAGCTGCAGAGATTCACATAAGTGCAAACTGGACAAAACATACAAAAATAGACTTAAGGACTAAAGTGTCCAACTTAGCTGAGCAGAAAACTGGGAGCAGGAACATGCAACAGAATCACTCTGGATACATTGATGGCCAGCATTAGAATGACTGAGGAGCAAGGTTAAATAGGATACTCCCACATCCTGATAGGAACAGGTGAACTGAGAAGTCAAAGCTTGCAGGACACCAGTACCACAAGAGACCAAAGGGGGAGCCCACGAACCGAATCACAACAGGTGGGCTCCTCTGCTGACTTGCAGACAGTGGTAGTTGGCGCAAAGTATTAACTGGTGTATGTAGGACAGGGCCCCTGAATATTTTTACTAGCATCAATCATGTCAACAAATTGGTATTGGCAGTGCCATTGAAGGATTTAACAGCACAGACTAAACAGTGGTGGAGCAGTGAGAGGTAATTTTGCAAGTGGTAGAGCTGGGGGGGGGGGGAACACTCTCTCGTGGGCGGCGGTACTGGCCCAGGGCCCCTCATGTTACGACGGTGTGTCTGACGTTGGGTGTGCACCACCACCGCCAGAGACACTTCATTGTACTATGAGGGACCCTGTGACAGTGCCGTCGCCCAAAATTGGGCACGCCCACCTGTTCAGCCTGTTCAGTTCAGCCTGTTCAGCCAAACGGCACTCGCACGGGTGCTTGCGCCAAGTGGTGACCACGGCCCCGGGGGGGAAGTCAGCACATTTAGGGAGGTGTAAAAATGGCCTATGGTGGACATACAGCAGCTGCAAATGGAGAAATTAGAGCAGTCAGTAAGACGAGTCCAAAAGCAAGACCTTTTTACAGGAAAGCTAGGTGTCAGCAGGGAAAGGTGGGGCAAAATAATTAGAAATCCATGATTGGTTCATTTGAATGAAGGCTAGATCATCAACATATTGGGTAGCCAGACGAGTCCTTTTTTCGGTCAGTATTGAACCAGCAGCACTGAATACTCTTTCTGATAGCACACTAGCAGCTGGGCAAGCAAGCTCCTGTAAAGCATATTCTGCCAATTCAGGCCAGGTGTCTATTTTGGATGCCCAGTATTCAAATGGGAATGACATGTGAGGGAGAACATCGATAAGGGAGGAAAAATAGTTAGTAACCATACTGGACAAATGTTGTCTCTTGTCACTATGAATTGATGCTGCAGTACCTGTCGTGTCTGCTATCATTGCGAAATCACTCCACAACCTGGTCATAAAACCCCTCTGTCCAACACCACTTCTGATTTGTGCACCTCTAACACCTCTGCCATGTTGCCCCCTGCAGCTCGTGTGAGAACCATCACCGCCGCTGTGTGCTGGGAATGCCTGAACCAAGCGGTCTACAAGAGTTGCTTGTTTGGTAGCCAATATTTGCTCAAGGTTCTCATGTGGCATGATATTTTGCAATTTCCCTTCATAGCGTGGATCCAGGAGGCAGGCCAACCAGTAATCGTCATCGGTCATCATTTTGATAATGCGGGGGTCCCTTTTTAGGATACGCAAGGCCTAATCCTCCATGTGGGCCAATGTTCCAGGTGTCAATTCACTGCTTGTGCTGGGTTGAGGAGCACTTTCTGGCAAATCAACATCACTTGTCTCCCTCAAAAACCCTGTACCTGACCTTGCAACGCCACCAGTTTCTATTGCCCCCTGAGAAGCTTCCTCCTCCCATAAATATTCATCCCCATCATCCTCCTTGTCCTCCTCCTCTTCGTCCGCCACCTCGTCCAGGAGACTTCCCTGAGCAAACAATGGCTGACTGTTATCAAGGCTTCCCTCGTCCTCGGCTGCAGACGCCTGCTCCTTTATGTGCGTCAAACTTTGCATCAACAGACGCATTAGGGGGATGCTCATGCTTATGATGGCGTCGTCTGCACTAACCAGGCGTGTGCATTCCTCAAAACACTGAAGGACTTGACACAGGTCTTGTAGCTTTGACCACTGCACACCTGACAACTCCATGTCTGCCATCCAACTGCCTGCCCGTGTATGTGTATCCTCCCACAAATACATAACAGCATGCCTCTGTTCGCACAGCCTCTGAGGCATGTGCAGTGTGGAGTCCCACCTTGTTGCAACGTCGATTATTAGGCGGTGCTGGGGAAGCTTCAAAGATCGCTGATGGTTCTGCATACGGCTGGAGTGTACGGCGAACGGCGGATGTGCAAGCAAAGTCTTCGCACCTTCAGGAGCAGGGTGGGTAACCCCGGATAACTTTTCAGGAAGCACTGCACCACCAGGTTCAAGGTGTGAGCCAGGCAAGGAATGTGTTTCAGTTGTGAAAGGGCTATGGCAGTCATAAAATTCCTTCCGTTATCACTGACTACCTTGCCTGCCTCTGTACAAATCCCTAGTTATACCGCACATGGAGTACTGTGTCCAGTTTTGGGCACCGGTGCTCAAGAAGGATATAATGGAACTAGAGAGAGTACAAAGGAGGGCAACAAAATTAATAAAGGGGATGGGAGAACTACAATACCCAGATAGATTAGCGAAATTAGGATTATTTAGTCTAGAAAAAAGACGACTGAGGGGCGATCTAATAACCATGTATAAGTATATAAGGGGACAATACAAATATCTCGCTGAGGATCTGTTTATACCAAGGAAGGTGACGGGCACAAGGGGGCATTCTTTGCGTCTGGAGGAGAGAAGGTTTTTCCACCAAAATAGAAGAGGATTCTTTACTGTTAGGGCAGTGAGAATCTGGAATTGCTTGCCTGAGGAGGTGGTGATGGCGAACTCAGTTGAGGGGTTCAAGAGAGGCCTGGATGTCTTCCTGGAGCAGAACAATATTGTATCATACAATTATTAGGTTCTGTAGAAGGACGTAGATCTGGGGATTTATTATGATGGAATATAGGCTGAACTGGATGGACAAATGTCTTTTTTCGGCCTTACTAACTATGTAACTATGTAACTATGTAACTATGTAACTATGTACACTGCCCAGCCATGACTGAGTTTCTTGCTGCAAGAACTCGGACAGAACTTGCGCGGTGCGTCTGTTGTCGCCCAAACACTTCATTTCCAACACAGCCTGCTGACGATTACCACTAGCTGTTCCATAATGGGACACTGTTGTGAATTGTATTTCTTGGCTCCCTCTTGTGTTCTCTAGCGGTATGACACTTGGATTGTCTGTCTCCAGGTTTTTACCCACCTGGGTCGTTTGGCCTGGGTGTTCCTATTTAGACTTCCTGGAAACTCAGTATGGTGCCTGGAATCAATGTTACCAGTCTAGTCTTTTGGCTCCTGTCTCCTGCTTTTTGCAAGATAAGCTAAGTCCTGTTTTCTTATTTTTGTTTATCCGCATTACTGCTATTTTGTTCCAGCTTGTTACAATGTGATTCTTGATTTTTGCTGGAAGTTCTAGGGGGCTAATATTCTCCCCCCACACCGTTAGTCGGTGCGGGGGTTCTTGTTGGATATTCAGCGTGGATATTTTGATAGGGTTTTTGCTGACCGTATAAGTCCTCTTTCTATTTTCTGCTATTAATTAGTGGGCCTCACTTTGCTAAATCTAGTTCATACTTACGTTTGTCTTTTCTTCTTACCTCACCGTTATTATTTGTTGGGGGCTTGTATCATACTTTTTGGGGTCCCTTCTCTGGAGGCAAGTGAGGTCTTATTTTCTCTGAAAGGGTTAGTTAGTTCTCCGGCTGGTGCGAGACGTCTAGAATCATCGTAGGCACGTTCCCCGGCTACTGTTAGTTGTTGTGTTAGGATTAGATATTCACTCAGCCTAGTTACCACCTCCCTATGAGCTAGATTTTGTGTTTGCGGACTTAGCTGGAGCTTCAGAGATCCTCTACCACTAGGATCACAACAGGACACCTCGTGTGCAACACTGGCAGCTGCGGATGGAGTGGTCGTGCGACTGCGGTCTGTGGACGAGCTTTCGCTTCTGCTGGAGGGTGAGGAGGAGGAGGAGGGGTGGCGAACGCTAACTGTTTCCTAGACCGTGGGCTAGGCAGAACTGTCCCAATATGGCTGTCCCCTGTGGACCGTGCATCCACCACATTAACCCAGTGTGCTGTGATGGACATGTAACGTCCCTGGCCATGCCTGCTGGTCCATGCATCTGTTGTGAGGTGCACCTTTCTACTGACAGATTGCCTGAGTGCATGGACAATGCGGTCTTTGACATGCTGGTGGATGGCTGGGATGGCTTTTCTCGCAAAGAGTTGTCGACTGGGTAGGTCATAGCGTGGCACTGCGTAGGCCATCAGGGCTTTGAAAGCTTTGCTTTCAACCAACCGGTAGGGCATCATCTCTAACGAGATTAGTCTAGCAATGTGGGCGTTCAAACCCTGTGTACGCGGATGAGAGGATGAGTACTTCCTTTTACTAACGAGAGTCTCTTGTAGGGTGAGCTGGACTGGAGAGCTGCATATGGTGGAACTAGCGGGGGTGGTGGTGGGCATGGCAGACTGAGAGAGGGTTGGTGATGGTATTCTTGCTGTTGGCCTACATACAGTGTTTCCTACCAAGAACCTGGTGATTCCCTGACTGCTTTGGCCTTGTGACGATACCTCCACATTTACTGCAGGTGGTGTCGTAAACGGTGGGCTTACAGTGAGGGAAGGAATGTAGCGTTGCTGACTAGCTTCATTGTGAGCGGGTGCAACAACGTTACGGGACGTTAGGTAGTTAGTCCAGGCTTGCAAGTGCATGGTGGTTAAATGTCTACGCATGCAAGTTGTATTTAAATTTTTGACATTCTGACCTCTGCTAAAGGTCCTTGAGCATTTCTTACAGATCACTTTGCACTGATCATTCGGATCTTGGTTAAAAAGTTGCCAGACTGCACTCTTCTTGCTATCGAATACCTTTTCAGACATTGCACACTGTGCTACTTTAACCGGATGGCTACACTGTCCTACAACTGTTTTTGGTTTTGACACACGTTTTTGGCCAGATACGGGCCTGCCAGATGAAAGCTGTTGCGATGTTGATGCCTGCTGCGGCTCCTCCTCCTCCGCTTCAGAGCTACTGCCAGCGGCACCCTGTTCCCCCAATGGCTGCCAATCGGGGTCAACAACTAGGTCATCTATCACCTCCTCTTCTATGTCCTGTGCACCTTCCTCTATGTCACCGTGTAAGCCGGTGCTATAGCGTTCGGGACGGGGCACCATAGTCTCAGCAGGGTCAGATTCTGGCTCAGTACACTGCGAGGGCAATGTTGTGATCTGAGTCAATGGAACAGCATAATAATCTAGCTGTGGCTGTGCATCTGTGCACTCCATGTCCGATTCATCTTGTAATGGGCATGGCCTGTTAACAATTTCCCTTTCTAACCCAGGCACGGTATGTGTAAAGAGCTCCATGGAGTAACCTGTTGTATCGCCTGACGCATCCTTCACTGTTGTTCTGGGTGAAGGACACAAGGAAGCGACTTGTTCCTGACCGGGAGCATCCACTGACGACGCGCTGCTTTTAAATTTTGCATTTTCCGAAGAGAAGGCGAAAGAGCTAGAGGCAGAGTCAGCAAGGAAAGCCAAAACTTTTTCCTGCTGCTCCGGCTTTAAAAGCGGTTTTCCTACTCCCAGAAATGGGAGCGTTCGAGGCCTTGTGTAGGCAGACGAAGACGCTGGCTCAACAACTCGAGACTTAGGTGCTATATTGCTTTTCCCACGACCACCTTATGCTCCACGACCACCACCACTACCATCATTACCAGCTGGCAATGACCGCCCACGGCCACGACCTCTTCCACCAGACTTCCTCATTCTTGGGAAAATGTAACCAAACTAACAACCGTTATATGGTACTGTAAAACAAGGTAGAAGGTGTATGTAAACTTGTTGTGAATTTAAATCTCCCTTTCTATATGTGTGGGAGACTGCTGCAAAATTCAGGCCCACTGTATTACATTACACAGTTTGAGTGGCAGAAAGTGACTGGCAGATATGCCACAAACAGGACTGACGCAGATGCACTCAGTGGCAATATAAATCTCCCTTTTTATGTGTGGGAGACAGCAGAAAAATCAGGCCCACTGTATTACACTACACAGTTTGAGTGGCAGAAAGTGGCTGGCAGATATGCCACAAACAGGACTGACGCAGATGCACTCAGTGGCAATATAAATCTCCCTTTTTTATTTGTGGGAGAATGCAGGAAAAAATCAGGCCCACTGTATTACACTACACAGTTTGAGTGGCAGAAAGTGGCTGGCAGATATATGCGACAAACAGGACTGAGGCAGATGCACTCAGTGGCAATATAAAGCTACCTTTTTATGTGTGGGAGAATGCAGGAAAAAATCAGGCCCACTGTATTACACTACACAGTTTGATTGGCAGAAAGTGGCTGGCAGATATATAAAAAAATACAAGGGCTGTAGTAGAATTTCAATCTCCCTACAATGATCAAAGGACAAGTATGGCAGCAATAAAAAGGACTGCTGCACACAAGAGTGTGGACAAAAAAAAACAAGAGAACTGTGCAGAAAGAAGCAACAGGATTTTTGCTTTGAAAAAAGCAGTTGGTTTGCACAGAGGCGTACAAACAGCAATGCAGCTATCAGGGAGCCTTATAAGCTACAGAGCTGATGCACAGAAATCTAGCCTCCACTGTCCCTGCAAAAAAAAGGTGGTGTTGGACAGTGGAAATCGCTACAGCACAAGCGGTTTTGGGGGTTTATCTTTCCTCCCTAACAATATCCCTGCTTCAGACGAAGCTACAGCAACCTCTCCCTATGCTCAGATTGGCAGCAGTAAGATGGTGGTCAGCGTGCACGCCCCTTTATAGCCCCTGTGAAGCCGCAGAAAGCAAGCCAATCACTGTCATGCCCTTCTTTAAGATGGTGGGGACCGAGACCTATGTCATCACGCTGCCCACACTCTGCGTCCACCTTCATTGGCTGAGAAATGGCGCTGAATGCGTCATATGAAACGCGACTTTGGCATGAAGATCGCCGACCGCATGGCCGATCCCACACTGGGATCGGCTCGGGTTTCACGAAACCCGACTTTGCCAAAAGTCGGCGACTTTTGAAATTGTCCGATCCGTTTCGCTCAACCCTAGCGGTGGGATATGGGGTAATGAAGGGTTAATGTCACCTTGCTATTGTAAGGTGACATTAAGCCAGATTAATAATGGAGAGGTGTCAATAAGACACCTCTCCATTATTAATCCAATAGTAGTAAATGGTTAATAAAACACACACGCATTAGGAAAAAAGTATTTTATTGAAATAAAGACACAGGGTGTAGTAATAGTTTATTAAACGCTCAATCCAAATGATGACCCTCGTTCTGTAAAAAAGGAAAAATAAATAAACAACAATATCCCATACCTTTCCGCTGTTACAGTCATGTCCCACGCAGTAAATCCATCTGAAGGGGTTAAATAATTTTACAGCCAGGAGCTTGCTAATGCAGCCGCCCCTGCCTGTAAAAACTGGGGAATGAATGGAAAGCAGGGGAACGTAGCTACTTAGACTTGCGGTGCTGCGCCCCCTGCTGGTATAACCTCAGATGAACTCGAGCGTGAGAAAATATTCAGAAAAATTCCCACGCTCGAGTTCATCTGAGGTTATACCAGCTGCCACACCCTGCCTACGGATGACACATGGATCACTATTTTGGGATTATTTCTGCATATTACGCATGTAAAATACGGACCGTATTTCCATACGCTGAGTGTGACACCGGCCTTAGTGTTTGGTCAGTATTTTACATTAGTATTTGGAAGCCAAAACCAGGTGAGGAACAATCAGAGAAAAATATAATAGAAACCCGTCACCACTTCTGTATTTATCACCCTCTCCTGGTTTTGGCTTACACATACTGATGAGAAATACTGACCCAATACTGATAGTGTGACTGCAGCCTTAATCTGCAGGTTAACAGCATTATTGTGTTGTCTGGCACCTTAATGCAGCAGGGAGAAAATGATCTTCATTCTCCCTGCCGGTATTTGGTAATCCGTCATGGGGTGGCGGTGCCGGCGCTGGCTCAGTCACCGCTTGGAGAATACAGAGCGGCCGCTGTAACCGCGCCCTGACTGACAGCTGGCCTCAATGTAAAGTCAGTGTCAGTCAGAACCGGGGTGTGGTTACAGTGACTGAATACCTAATGCTGGCAGAGAGAATAAATATCATTTTCTCCCTGCTGCATTCGGCTGCATGCATATCTGCAGTTTAACAGTGTTATTTTTAGTGACAGGTTCTTATTAAGGTTGTGTCTGTAACGTTAAGGTTATGGGTTCAAGACCAAGACGACTCAAAGAAAAATTTTTTTTGTAATTGCTTATTAGGCCGGAGTCACACTAAACATATAAAAAATCATTCAGAGTCTCCCTGCCAAGAGTTGTACGACTGAAAGACAAGTGTCAAGTGAGTACAATCCGTTTTTTCACACCTACAGTAGCATCCGATTTAGGCTGGAGTCACACTAGCGATTTTAAAATCGGTCCGATTTTGTTCCTGCAAAGTCGGACGAATGTAATGCAAGTGTCATGTGTTTGTCATGCGTTTGTCATGCGAGTATAATTACATTTTTCACAACTAGCATCCGATTTACATCCGACTGCAATACGATTTTAACATGAGCTTTTACAAAGAGAAATTTTAATAAAGAAAGTAATTTATTATTATTATTATTTATTTATATAGCACCATTGATTCCATGTTGCTGTACATGAGAAGGGGTTACATACAAATTACAGATATCACTTACAGTAAGCAAACTTACAATTGCAGACTGATACATAGGGGAGAGGACCCTGCTCTTGCGGGCTTACATTCTACAGGATGGTGGGGAAGGAGACAATAGGTTGAGGGTTGCAGGAGCTCCGGTGTTTGTGAGGCGGTAGCTTCAGTAGTGGTGAGGAGGCAGTGCAGGCTGTAAGCTTTCCTGAAGAGGTGGGTTTTCATGTTCCATCTGAAGTATCCGAATGTGGTTGATAGTCGGATGTGTTGGGGCAAATAATTCCAGAGGATGGGGATATTCTGGAGAAGTCTTGGAGGCGGTTGGGTGAGGCGCGGATAAGTGTTACACATCGTTTTCAAAGGAAATATTCTTCAAGATATATATATAAAAATATGTATATATATATATGTGTATATATATATATATATATATATATATATATATATATATATATATATATATATATATATATATATATATACAGTGGGTACGGAAAGTATTCATACCACTTAAATTTTTCACTCTTTGTTTCATTGCAGCCATTTGGTAAATTCAAAAAGTTCATAAAGGTCAGCATGACCCGGGCTAACAGGGGGGAGGGCTACATGAATACTATAAAATACTGCCTCTTGCTTCATTACATCAGATAAAGTGACTTTGCTCACAATCTGTGTGCGATTTCCTTTTTCTGACAGTCATTGATTTATAAAATGCATTCTTCTCTGTACCCCTGCACCCTGACTGTCAGTTTCTTTTTTCTTTTACTCACGAAGGTAAACAATATTGTTGGACGGTCCTCTCACAAGGGAGAAAGAACTCCCCTACCATCTATTCAACAGCAATGGCAGGGATCCTTGAGCAGTGGCAACCACCTCATCCGCAGATTGTACTATTACAGTACGTGGATGACCTCCTGCTCTGCTGCCCGGACCAGATGTCCTTGCTGTGTTTTTTGGCAGAGATGGGTTGCAAGGTCTCACGTGACAAATTACAGTACTGGAAACAAAAGGTGACATTTTTATGACAATGTATTGCTGAAGATACAAGACACCTGACTAAAGAGAGAAAACAGGCAATTCAAAATCTCCCTTTGCCCAGGTCACACCAGCATCTACGCACTTTCCTAGGCTTGGTGACCTATTGTAGGCGTTGGATAAGGTCTGCTTCACAAATGATGCAACCACTCTATGACTGCTTGTCATCAAACTCCTACAATCTCACCCAAGAAGCAACTGATTCCTTCCATTCTCTCAAACTGCTTATTGTGTCAGCTCCCGGCCTTAGGCATTCCAAACTATGATCAGCTATTTTTCTTGGTTTGCACAGAGCAGGGAGGACTTGCTACCGCAGTACTGACACGACAACATGGAGGGAAACAGAAACCAATAGCTTACTACTCAGCACAGTTAGACCCAGTGATTAGAGGGTCTCCTACGTGTGTCCGTGCTGTAAGAGCTGCTGTATTACTGCTAGGCATGTGAGCTCACACTGACTTTTTACTTTTTCCCACATGACATTAATGCCATACTCACACAAGTTCAACCAAAACACCTGTCTATGGCTAGACAGCTCAGACTTGAATGTGCTCTAATACTAATCCCTGAATATGTCACCCTCAAAAGATATAATGTTCTGAATCCAGCCACTCATCTGCCTGTGGATTCAGAAAAGGGGGAATTGGTGGCGGTGTTGGCAGGTGAAGAAGAGTACTTTGACATGACGCACGAATATGACTGCATAGGAACTGATGAGTCAGGAGACAGTGGGTTTTACATACTTCATGAAAAAAAAAACCTGTTCCTAATACATATTCTGAGGTTTTTATTTTTGTAGATGCCACCAGGATGAGCGATTCTATACTGGATATGCAGTAGTATCCTCACATGAGGTAATCCGAGCTGAACCACTCCCTCCTCAGATGTCGGTGCAGGAGGCAGAGTTGAAGGCACTCACTGAGGCGTGCAGAGCTGCTGCAGGTAAAGTCGCTAATATTTACACAGATTCGAATTATGCATGGGGAATAGCCCATGATTATGGCCCTATCTGGAGAAGCAGAACGTTTCTTACATCAGCCGGTAAGCCTATTAAAAATGCAGAGCTGGTGAAACAATTAATGGAGGTATTGATGTTACCAGTCAAGGGTGGCATAATCAAGGTGAAAGCACACACAAACGATGACTCCGTGGAGGTAGAGGGCAACAGAAGGGAGGACGAGGCTGCTAAAGTAGCAGCAAGGCGGCCTAGGGAGCAGTGGACGGTGACGGGGAGTCAGCGTATTCCAGCCACACTGAGCCTAGATGTCCTGAAATCCCTCCAGCTGCCCAAACAGAGAAGGAACACTGGGGGAGAATCGGAGCTGAGCTGAACTCAAAAGGAGTATGGGAGAATAAGGATAAATTGTATATACCAAGATCCCTTTTCCCAATCATGGCGCAAGCAACACATGGCCCCACTCACACCTCAAAATGTCACATGTGTACCATGGTAAATGCCTTCTGGATCGCTCCTGGTTTCAGTTACGCAGCTGCGAAACTTGAACATTCATGCCTCACCTGTGCACAGCACAACCCAGGTAAAACAATAAACGTCCCTAAGAAAACGACACCCAGGCCTCTCTAACCATTTCAGAGACTGCAGATTGACTACATACAGCTATCCAAGGTAGGAGTGTATGAATATGTCCTAGTATGTGTAGATCTCTTCTCTGGTTGGCTGGAAGCCTATCCGGTAAAATGTGCAAATGCTAAAACGACTGCAGACAAACTGATGAAAGAACTGATCTGCAGGTATGGTGTCTCAGAAACCATAGAGAGCGATAGGGACACACACTTCATGGGAGAAATAATGAGGGAAGTCAGGCAGGCCCTGGGAGTACAGCAAGCATTTCATACACCATATAGACCACAAAGTAGTGGGAAAGTGGTAAGACTAAACGGGACACTTAAACTGAAAATTCGAAGGCCTTGGCAGACACAGGAAAGAGTTGAGTAGAGTGCTTGCCTCTTGCACTCTTTTCAGTCAGACACACTCCAAGTAGAAAGACAGGCTTATCTCCTTTTGAAGTCCTGTTTGGTAGTTCACCAAAGATTGGTCTGTACATCCCACAGGTGCTACAAATGCAACACGGCGCTATGACAACCTATGTCCAGGCCTTGCAGAAAAGATTTAATGTGTTCTCATCCATTCAAGATCCTAATGCCAGTGCAGACGTACATCAGCTGAATCCAGGTGATTGGGTGGTCATAAAAAGACATGTGAGAAGGAGCCTAGATCCATGGTTTGACGGCCCGTTTTAAAGTCCAGCTGACCACATTCACCTCAGTGAAACTTGAGGGAAAGCCCACCTGGATCCATGCCAGTCACTGCAAAAAGATCTTTTCTCCAGCAGAATGACTGTTCTAATCACCTTGCTGGAAGTGGCAAGATTATTCCATCCTACAGAGACACTCGATAAACTTTTGTGGGGGGTTTCTACTGTTTAGGTACATCAGGGACTCTGCAAACGCAACATAACGCCCACAGACCATTCTATCAAAGTCTGCATTCCAAAACGGCGCTCCTGCTACCCTAGTGAAAATAAAAACTTGGGGGCTAAAAAATCTTTTTTGTGGAAATTTTTTATTTTTATTTTCACGACTCTGCATTATATACTTCTGTGAAGCACTTGGGCATTCAAAGTTCTCACCACACATCTAGATAAGTTCCTTGTGAGGTCTAGTTTCCAAAATGGGGTCACTTGAGGGGGTTTCTACTGTTTTGGTACATCAGGGGCTCTGCAAACGCAACATAACGCTCGCAGACCATTCTATCAAAGTCTGCATTCCAAAACGGCGCTCCTTCCCTTCCGAGCTCTGCCGTGTGCCCAAACAGTGGTTCCCCCCACACATGGGGTATCAGTGTACTCAGGACAAATTGGACAACAATTTTTGGGGTCCAATTTCTCCTGTTACCCTTGTGAAAGTAAAAATATGGGGGTGAAAAGATCATTTTTGTGGAAAAAATATGATTTTTTTTTCTCATGGCTCTACATTATAAACTTCTGTGAAGCAGTTGGAGGTTCATAGTGCTCACCACACATCTAGATAAGCTCTATGGGGGGTCTAGTTTCCAAAATGGGGTCACTTGTGGGGGGTTTCTACTGTTTAGGTACATCAGGAGCTCAGCAAATGCAACATGATGCCCGCTGACCATCCCATCAAAGTATGCATTCCAAGCAGCGCTCCTTCCCCACACGATGTGTGCCCAAACAGTGGTCCCCCCCACATATGGGGTATCAGCATGCTCAGGACAAACTGGTCAACAAATTTTGGGGTCCAATGTCTCCCGTTACCCTTGAGAAAATAAAAAATGTGCAGGCTAAAAAATCATTTTTGAGGAAAATAAAAAGGATTTTTTTTTTCACGGCTCTACTTTATAAATTTCTGTGAAGCACTTGGGGTTCAAAGCGCTCACCACACATCTAGATAAGTTCCTTAATTGGTCTAGTTTCCAAAATGGTGTCACTTGTGGGGGGTTTCCACTGATTAGGCACATCGGGGGCTCTCCAAATGCGACATGGCAATCTCAATTCCAGCCAATTCTGCATTGAAAAAGTCAAATGGAACTCCTTCTCTTCCAAGCTCTGCCGTGCTCCCAAACTGTGGTTTATCCCCACATATGGGGTATCGGCGCACTCAGGACAAATTGCACAACAACTTTTGTGGTCTAATTTCTCCTGTTACCCTTGTGAAAATAATAATTTGTGGGCGAAAAGATAATTTTTGTGTAAAAAAATGCAATTTTTTTATTTTCATGGCTCTACGTTATAAAAAAATATGAAAAATATGCTGATACGTCACATTAGAAAATTGCTTTAAAAACTGTCTATGGTGTTTTAAAAATGACATGAGATGACTGGATTGTATTCATGTAAAATAAAAATGGTTCTGTCCAGTGGCTGTCCAGTAAATTTTGTTCTGGAGGGAACAAGCACAAAGCACTGTCAAGTGAATGATGTGGCTCATCCTTAGGCTTGGGTCTCATATGGCACTTGGTGCATGTCCAAAATGCCGGTTCCTGCAGCTGATTTCATAAAATTCACAAACTCTTTCTGCTGTGTCATTAGAAATGAATTACAAATGGATTGCTTATTGTTAATGGTGTTAAAACCATGTCGCCATTACAAATAAGATTATAATAACGCCCCTCAAAAGTGCACCCCTGTTGTATAAATGTATAAATTTTGCTAAAATCTATTTCCCTTTCCCCCATCCCAAAAGATGCAGAATGCTTCACTACTTTGCCACATTAATTATATATGCAGTTGATTGGTGCTGCCACTGTGACACCACGAGAATAACACAAATCAGTAGTACACTGACAACTGCTCTCAACAAAGTTTGACTGTACAAATGTTAGATCTCATTTGTTGTTACAGCCAGCCATGGACAGTGGCATCTCCTGGCACAATAGGGCTTGAAGTTGCCTGCTGCTGCTTGGGTGCACCTTATAGAATATGATGTGATCGCAGATGATTTATTCCTCTTAATCCCTTTATTCCTCTTTAGCCCCCCGAGGAAGCGACATCCACTCGAAACGTGCATTGGGGAACGTGGCCGCAGTCCAGGCAGGATCTTTCATCTAATCTGTAATTAACCCTTTATTTAATATTATTGTATCACATGTATACCCTGCACCAGATACGTACTCTAGATTTCACAATAGACCCAGCATTATCAGACTGTTCTCTTGCTATAATTTGGTACAGGGTAACAAATTAAACAATTTGACATGAGTGCCAAATGATGCTGACATCTCTTGTGTAGGTTGTTAAAATTTATGGGTGGTTCGCATACTTCTTATTATGTAATCCTACCTGGCCTCTGGCCACTGTTCTTTCATCTCACCTACGGATCAAAACCTTTTGTACCCACAGTAGTTTTTATAATGTAAATGTTTATCATTGGTAATTTTGATGTAATAATAAAATCTTTATAACTTTTATATAGTCATGACTCAGGTTCTCCTTCTTAAAACAAGTCTACCATTTTGTAGCACCTCCTCTTCTTTTTTCAATGGCCCGTAAACCTCTGGGAGGTGAGGAGTTCAAGTGCTGGGGTTATGGGATAGGAATTTTGTCCTTTTCATGTCTGATGTAAGAGTCTAGCTGCTCAACAATCCTGGGTCTTTTCTACTGCATTTTTAATTTCAAAATGCACAAAATGTTTTCTATTGGTGAAAGGTCTGGACTGCAGGTGGCCACTTCATCACCCCATAGAGGTTTAAATTGCATTTGTGGATTGCATGGTGAACTTTGTTCACAGACGATTTCTTGAAGTATTTATTCTATTCTATTTAACTAGGTTGCGAGTGTAAGGTGCATGAGATAACATTTCTATGGCTGTCTCTGTGAACCATTACTCACACAAAGAGATTTCATCAGATAGGTTGAATCAACTCCGGGAGGCACATATGAAAATTCCAGAAGATAGTTTATTTTCAAGCAGAATTCTTGTGGTTATACACGACTATGATAACAGTAGCTGTAACAGCTTCAGTAGATAAATAAGGCTATTCTGAACTAGAGCTGCAAGACATGAGGTTCTTAAGATGGCTGATGCAAACTAAGGAAGAAGGGAGGTGTTGCTGACAACAAAAGCAGGGAAGCAGACAAGGAGAGAGACAGGACAAACTTCTAAAAGACAAGGCATATTGTATAGTAACGCAACAACAACAATACAGTACAACACTGTATGATTTCAAAGTCAAGGGACAAGACACTATCCATCTGAAATCTTTAGGTTTCACGATAATGCAACCTTGATGTGATGACCATCGCCATTCCTGGAACCAGAAAATAAACATACAAACATGCAACAAAACTGCAAACAACTGTAAAGTACAAATTTATACAGTAGTTGGTGGTCTGTAGTCCACAACAATAGGATAATCAAAGTTCAATTGGAAACTCATTTTCAGATTGGGGAAGCCACAACATGCAAACATCCACCAACCTAATAATCCAAGTGGAGAATGTTCTAAGATGCAACAGAGCTGGAGGTACAGTATGTGGAGGTATGCTCCCCTCATGAGCTGTGTCCATCAGTAGTGTCCTACTTCATGTAATGTGTTTCTACTACAACTGTGACTGCAGATGCGGCCTAGCCGATGCCTCCCACGTCGTGGGAACTGAATATGGACCCACTGGACCACATAGAGTAACAGGGACCTACCCAAACTAGGGAAGGGCAGCGAGCAGGGTCTGTGGCAGCTGAGCCAGTAGCGTAGCTAATGGGGGGCAGAGGGGGCCATTGCCCCAGGCCCGATGCTCAGAGGGGGCCCACCCAGAGCTACGCTACTAGCTCAGCCGCCACAGACCCTGCTTGCTGCCCTTCCCAAATGCCAACATTGCGCTGCACGTGCCGATACAGCTGACCGCATACAGCCGATACAGCTGACCGCATTGATGAGAAAAGGAGCACTATGCTCCTTCTCCCATCATCCCCCTGTCAACACCTGACGTAACAGACGCCGACACTGACAGCAGGCGCCGGGTAGTGACGTCATAGAGCCCATTGTCAGGAGATGAGCGGGAGCTCAGAGCACCGTGGGAACAGGGAGGAAGAGAGTTGAGTATTTATTTACTGTTTTTTTTATGGGGCTACCTTATACTAGAGCCAGGTCTGCCTATGGGGGTGCTTCCTTATACTACAGCCAGGTCTGCCTATGGGGGTTGTTATGATCCTAGTGGCTTAGGATCACAAATCTAACCAGCTAAGTAGAAAATAATAGGACGAGCTCTGGGGATGTGGTAACTGGACTAACCGCAAACCTGATCCTAACCGCACACACTATAGGCAGCCGTGGAACGTTTCCTGAAATCCTAGACGTCTCTTCACGGCCTGAGAAACTGACTACCCCTAAAGAGAAAGTAAAGACCTCACTTGCCTCAGAGAAATCCCCCAGAGATATAGATGCCCCCCACAAATAATAACGGTGAGTTAAGAGGAAAAGACAAACGCAGAGATGAAACAGGTTAAGCAAATGAGGCCCACTAACGCTAGATAGCAGAAAATAGCAAGGGATCTGTGCGGTCAGTAAAAAACCCTATGCAAAAATATCCACGCAGAGAATGCGAGAACCCCCACACCAACTAACGATGTGGGGGGAGCAACTCAGCACCCCAGAGCACCAGCAAGCAGGGAAATCACATATTAGCAAGCTGGACAAAAACTCATCATATACTAGGAAACATCTTGAACACAGATGAGCAAAAATAAGCAAACACAACTTAGCTTCTCTTGGAGAGACTGATAACGGATGTAGACAGGAGCAATCAGAATAGCACTGAATACAACGGCAACAGGCAAGGAATGAAGGACCAGGTGGATTAAATAGGAAACCTAACTAGCAGATGACGAGACAGCTGATCCTGCCAGAAACCTGCAAAATAACAAAAAGAGCCACCAGGAGGAGCCCAAAGAGAGAACTCACACAGTACCACTCATGACCACAGGAGGGAGCCCGGAAACAGAGTTCACAACAGTACCCCCCCCTTGAGGAGGGGTCACCGAACCCTCACCAGAACCCCCAGGGCGATCAGGGTGAGCCACATGGAAGGCACGAACCAAATCGGCCGCATGAACATCAGAGGCGACAACCCAGGAATTATCCTCCTGACCATAGCCCTTCCACTTAACCAAATACTGAAGCCTCCGTCTTGAAATACGAGAATCCAAGATCTTCTCCACCACGTATTCCAATTCTCCCTCAACCAGCACCGGAGCAGGAGGCTCAACAGAAGGAACCACAGGCACCACATACCTCCGCAACAAAGACCTATGGAACACATTATGGATGGTAAATGATGCCGGGAGGTCCAAGCGAAATGACACAGGGTTGAGGATTTCCAAAATTTTATAAGGACCGATAAAACGAGGTTTAAACTTAGGAGAAGAAACCTTCATAGGAACATAACGAGAAGACAACCACACCAAATCCCCCACACGAAGTCGGGGACCCACACAGCGACGACGGTTAGCAAAGCGCTGAGCCTTCTCTTGTGACAACATCAAATTGTCCACCACATGGTTCCAAATCTGCTGCAACCTATCCACCACAGAATCCACCCCAGGACAGTCAGGAGACTCAACCTGACCCGAGGAAAAACGAGGATGAAAACCAGAATTACAAAAAAAAGGCGAAACCAAAGTAGCCGAACTAGCCCGATTATTAAGGGCAAACTCGGCCAATGGCAAAAAAACCACCCAATCATCCTGCTCAGCAGAAACAAAACATCTCAAATAAGTTTCCAAGGTCTGGTTAGTTCGCTCGGTTTGGCCATTTTTCTGAGGATGGAAGGCCGACGAAAAAGACAAATCAATGCCCATCTTAGCACAAAAGGACCGCCAAAATCTGGACACAAACTGGGATCCTCTGTCAGACACAATGTTTTCAGGGATGCCGTGCAGACGAACCACATTCTGAAAAAATAACGGAACCAAATCGGAGGAAGAAGGCAACTTAGGCAAGGGCACCAAATGAACCATTTTAGAAAAACGATCACAAACCACCCAGATGACAGACATTCTCTGAGAGACCGGAAGATCCGAAATAAAATCCATGGAAATATGCGTCCAAGGCCTCTTAGGAACCGGCAAAGGCAAAAGCAAACCACTGGCAAGAGAACAGCAAGGCTTAGCCCGAGCACAAATCCCACAGGACTGCACAAAGGAACGCACATCCCGCGACAAGGAAGGCCACCAGAAGGATCTAGCCACCAAATCTCTGGTACCAAAAATCCCAGGATGACCCGCCAACACTGAAGAATGGACCTCGGAAATAACTCTGCTGGTCCATCTATCTGGGACAAACAGTCTCTCTGATGGACAACGGTCAGGTCTATCCGCCTGAAATTCCTGTAACACCCGTCGCAAATCTGGGGAAATGGCAGACAAAATTACCCCCTCTTTGAGGATACCAACCGGCTCACAAACTCCAGGGGAGTCAGGCACAAAACTCCTAGAAAGAGCATCAGCCTTCACGTTGTTCGAACCAGTAAGGTACGAGACCACGAAATCGAAACGTGAGAAAAACAATGACCAACGAGCCTGTCTAGGATTCAACCGCTTGGCCGACTCAAGATAAATCAAATTTTTATGATCAGTCAAGACCACCACACGATGCTTAGCTCCCTCTAGCCAGTGTCGCCACTCCTCAAATGCCCACTTCATTGCCAACAACTCCCGATTACCAACATCATAATTTCGTTCAGCCGGCGAAAATTTTCTTGAAAAGAAGGCACATGGCTTCATCACAGAGCAATCAGAGCTTCTCTGTGACAAAACAGCCCCTGCTTCAATTTCAGAAGCATCAACCTCGACCTGGAAGGGAAGAGAGACATCTGGCTGACATAAAACTGGAGCCGAAGAAAACCGGCGCTTCAGCTCCTGAAAGGCCTCAACGGCTGCAGGAGACCAGTTAGTCATATCAGAACCCTTCTTGGTCAAATCCGTCAAAGGTTTAACCACACCAGAAAAATTAGCAATGAAGCGACGGTAAAAATTAGCAAAACCCAAGAACTTCTGAAGACTCTTAACCGATGTAGGTTGAGTCCAATCATGAATAGCCTGGACCTTGACTGGGTCCATCTCAATAGAAGAAGGAGAAAAAATAAAGCCCAAAAAGGAAACTTTCTGGACTCCGAAGAGACATTTGGAACCCTTCACAAACAAGGCATTGGCACGCAGGACCTGAAATACCATCCTGACCTGCTTCACATGGGATTCCCAATCATCTGAAAAGACCAAAATATCATCCAGATACACAATCATAAATTTATCCAGATATTCTCGGAAGATATCGTGCATGAAGGACTGAAACACAGAAGGGGCATTAGAAAGTCCAAAAGGCATCACCAAGTACTCAAAATGGCCTTCGGGCATATTAAATGCTGTTTTCCATTCATCGCCCTGTTTTATACGCACAAGATTATACGCACCGCGAAGATCTATCTTGGTGAACCAACTAGACCCCCTAATCCGAGCAAACAGATCAGACAACAATGGCAAGGGATACTGGAATTTGACCGTGATTTTATTTAGAAGGCGATAATCTATACAGGGTCTCAACGAACCATCCTTCTTGGCCACAAAAAAGAATCCCGCACCAAGAGGGGATGAGGAGGGGCGAATATGTCCCTTCTCCAAAGACTCCTTTACATAGCTCCGCATAGCGGCATGCTCTGGTACAGACAAATTAAACAGTCGTCCCTTAGGGAACTTACTACCAGGAATCAAATTTATAGCACAATCACAATCCCTATGAGGAGGTAGGGCACAGGATTTGGGCTCATCAAATACATCCTGGTAGTCCGACAAAAACTCAGGGACTTCAGAAGGAGTAGAGGAAGCAATTGATACCAAGGGAGCATCGCCATGAATTCCCTGGCAACCCCAACTCAACACAGACATAGCTTTCCAATCCAGGACTGGATTATGAGCCTGCAACCATGGCAGACACAACACGACATCGTCATGCAAATTATATAACACAAGAAAGCGAATCACCTCCTGATGTGCAGGAGTCATACACATGGTCACTTGAGTCCAGTATTGAGGTTTATTCTTGGCCAATGGTGTAGCATCAATTCCCTTCAATGGAATAGGGAACTGTAATGGCTCAAGGATAAAACCACAGCGCTTGGCAAATGACAAATCCATCAGATTCAGGGCGGCACCTGAATCTACAAAAGCCATAACTGAGTAGGATGACAGAGAGCAAATCAAAGTAACAGACAAAATTAATTTAGGCTGTATAGTACCAATGGTGACAGATCTAGCAAAGTTTTTTGTGCGCTTAGAGCATGCTGAGCATGAGCTGAATCACCACAGTAAAAGCACAAACCATTCTGACGTCTATGATTTTGCCGTTCAATTCTGGTCAGAATCCTATCACATTGCATAGACTCAGGTTTCTGTTCAGAAAACACCGCCAGATGGTGCGCAGGTTTGCGCTCCCGCAAACGCCGATCAATCTGAATGGCCAAAGCCATTGACTCATTAAGACTCGCAGGCGTGGGGAACCCCACCATAACATTCTTAATGGCTTCAGAAAGACCTTCTCTGAAATTTGCAGCCAGGGCACACTCATTCCATTGAGTAAGCACCGACCATTTCCGAAATTTTTGACAATACACCTCAGCTTCATCCTGACCGTGAGAGAGAGCCAGCAAGGCCTTTTCTGCCTGGTTCTCCAGATTAGGTTCCTCATAAAGCAATCCAAGCGCCAGAAAAAACGCATCCACATTCAGCAATGCAGGATCTCCTGGTGCCAGGGAGAAGGCCCAATCTTGAGGGTCGCCGCGTAACAGAGAGATAACAATTCTAACTTGCTGAGCGGAATCACCAGAGGAACGAGGTCTCAAAGAAAGAAATAATTTACAATTATTCTTAAAATTCAGAAACCTAGATCTATCTCCAGAAAAAAACTCAGGAATAGGTACTTTTGGCTCAGACATAGGACTGTGAACAACAAAATCCTGAATGCTTTGCACCCTTGCAGCAAGATGATCCACACTAGAAGTCAGACCCTGAATATCCATGTCTGCAGCAGAACTCAAAGCCACCCAGAGATTAAGGGGAGGAGAGAAGCAGGACAGACTGCAGAGCAGAAAAAAAAAATTGAACTCAGGATTTCTCTTATCCCACTTTTGCGATGCATTTAACACTTTTGGCCTGTTGCACTGTTATGATCCTAGTGGCTTAGGATCACAAATCTAACCAGCTAAGTAGAAAATAATAGGACGAGCTCTGGGGATGTGGTAACTGGACTAACCGCAAACCTGATCCTAACCGCACACACTATAGGCAGCCGTGGAACGTTTCCTGAAATCCTAGACGTCTCTTCACGGCCTGAGAAACTGACTACCCCTAAAGAGAAAGTAAAGACCTCACTTGCCTCAGAGAAATCCCCCAGAGATATAGATGCCCCCCACAAATAATAACGGTGAGTTAAGAGGAAAAGACAAACGCAGAGATGAAACAGGTTAAGCAAATGAGGCCCGCTAACGCTAGATAGCAGAAAATAGCAAGGGATCTGTGCGGTCAGTAAAAAACCCTATGCAAAAATATCCACGCAGAGAATGCGAGAACCCCCACACCAACTAACGATGTGGGGGGACCAACTCAGCACCCCAGAGCACCAGCAAGCAGGGAAATCACATATTAGCAAGCTGGACAAAAACTCATCATATACTAGGAAACATCTTGAACACAGATGAGCAAAAATAAGCAAACAGAACTTAGCTTCTCTTGGAGAGACTGATAACGGATGTAGACAGGAGCAATCAGAATAGCACTGAATACAACGGCAACAGGCAAGGAATGAAGGACCAGGTGGATTAAATAGGAAACCTAACTAGCAGATGACGAGACAGCTGATCCTGCCAGAAACCTGCAAAATAGCAAAAAGAGCCACCAGGAGGAGCCCAAAGAGAGAACTCACACAGTACCACTCATGACCACAGGAGGGAGCCCGGAAACAGAGTTCACAACAGGGGGTGCTGCCTTATACTACAGCCAGGTCTGCCTATGGTGGTGCTGCCTTATACTACAGGGTCTACCTATGGGGGTGCTGCCTTATACTACTGCCAGGTCTGCCTATGGGGGTGCTACCTTATACTACAGGGTCTGCCTATGGGGGTGCTGCCTTATACTACAGGGTCTGCCTGTGGGGGTGCACCTTATACTACAGGGTCTGGCTATGGGGTGCTACCTTATGCTACAGTGTCTCCCTATGGGGTACTGCCTTATACTACAGAGTCTGCCTATAGGGGTACTGCCTTATACTGCAGGGTCTTGCTAATGGGGTGCTGCCTTACAAAGCCAGGTCTGCCTATGGGGTGCTGCCTTATACTACAGGGTCTGGCTAGTGGGGTGCTGCCTTATACAGCCAGGTCTGCCTTTGGGGGTGCTGCCTTATACTATAGGGTCTGCCTGTGGGGTGCTGCCTTATACTACAGAGTCTGCCTATGGGGATGCAGCCCTATAGTGCAGGGTCTTCCTATGGGGGTACTGCCTTATACTACAGAGTCTGCCTATAGGGGTACTGCCTTATACTGCAGGGTCTGGCTAATGGGGTGCTGCCTTACAAAGCCAGGTCTGCCTATGGGGTGCTGCCTTATACTACAGGGTCTGCCTATGGGGATGCAGCCCTATAGTGCAGGGTCTGCCTATGGGGGTACTGCTTTATACTACAGAGTCTGCCTATAGGGGTACTGCCTTATACTGCAGGGTCTGGCTAATGGGGTGCTGCCTTACAAAGCCAGGTCTGCCTATGGGGTGCTGCCTTATACTACAGGGTCTGGCTAGTGGGGTGCTGCCTTATACAGCCAGGTCTGCCTTTGGGGGTGCTGCCTTATACTATAGGGTCTGCCTGTGGGGTGCTGCCTTATACTACAGAGTCTGAATATGGGGGTGCTGCCTTATACAGTAGGGTCTGGCTAATGGGGTGCTGCCTTATACAGCCAGGTCTGCCTATGGGGGTGCTGCCTTATACTACAGGGACTGCCTATGGGGGTGCTGCCTCATACTACAGCCAGGTCTGTCTATGGGGGTGCTATCTTATACTACAGGTTCTGCCTATGGGGGTGCTGCCTTATACTACAGGGTCTGCCTGTGGGGGTGCACTTTATACTACAGGGTCTGGCTATGGGGGTGCTGCCTTATACTACAGGGTCTCCCTATGGGGTGCTGCCTTAAAATACAGAGTCTGCCTATAGGGGTGCTGCCTTATGCTACAGAGTCTGCCTATAGGGGTGCTGCCTTATACTACAGAGTCTGCCTGTGGGGTGCTGCCTTATACTATAGGGTCTGCCTGTGGGGTGCTGCCTTATACTACAGAGTCTGCCTATGGGGGTGCTGCCTTATACTGCAGGGTTTGGCTAATGGGGTGCTGCCTTATATTGCAGGGTCTGCCTATGGGGGTGCTGCCTTTTTCTGCAGGGTCTGCCTATGGGGGTTGTTATGATCCGGTGACCTTGGAGCCGCATGAGCCTTTCTCAGGAGTAGGTGGAACCTGTACTGACCGCAAACCCTAAACTGTCACCGCAACTAGAAGTAGCCGTGGGGTGTACCTAACACATCCTAGACACCTCGACACAGCCGGAAGACTAAATACCCCTATAGATGGAAATGGGAAATCTATCTTGCCTCAGAGCAGAACCCCAAAGGATAGTCAGCCCCCCACAAATATTGACTGTGAGTATTAGAGGAAAGACACACGCAGGCAGAAATCAGGATTTAGCAAAAGAGGCCACACTAGCTAAATAGGAAAGGATAGGACAGAATACTAAGCGGTCAGTATTAAAACCCTAAAAATATCCACAGCAGATAATACAAAAATTCCACCATCTAACTAAAGACATGGAATGTATATCTGCATCTCCTGAGAATCCAACTTGACTGAAATATCCAAACACAGTCTAAGCTGAACAAGAAAAAACATTGAATAGTACTGAATTGTAAAGCACACAGCATGTGTGCTGTAGAAACAAAACCAGACACTTATCTTTGCTGATTTGGTAGCAGGGCAGGAGGAACCAGACAGAGATGCAAAACCTCCAAGAACAATGGACAACTGGCAAGGGCTAATGAATACAGCACACCTAAATATCCCAGTCAGAGCTGCAATCAGCAGGGACACCTGCCCAGGATTGCAACCCAGGGACAACTGCATTACTACCAACAACCACCGGAGGGAACCCAAGAGCAGAATTCACAACAGGGGGTGCTGCATTTTACTACATGGTCTACCTATGGTGGCTGCCTTGAGCTATAGAGTCTGTCTATGATGGCTGCCTTGTGCTATAGAGTCTGCCTATGGGGGCTACCTTGTGCTATAGAGTCTGCCTGTAGGGGCGCATTAAACAATATAGAGTAGGACTATGGGGAGTGCATTATACTATATTTAGGACGATCTGGTGCATTATACTATATGGAGTCTATCTAGGGGGCCATCTGTTATGATCTGGTGGCCTAAGAGCAGCATGGGACGTACTCTGGAGAAGGTGGTACCTGTACTGACCGCAGACCCTGAATTTAACACCGCAACTAGAAGTAGCCGTGGAATGTACAGTGGGGCAAAAAAGTATTTAGTCAGTCAGCAATAGTGCAAGTTCCACCACTTAAAAAGATGAGAGGCGTCTGTAATTTACATCATAGGTAGACCTCAACTATGGGAGACAAACTGAGAAAAAAAATCCAGAAAATCACATTGTCTGTTTTTTTATCATTTTATTTGCATATTATGGTGGAAAATAAGTATTTGGTCAGAAACAAACAATCAAGATTTCTGACTCTCACAGACCTGTAACTTCTTCTTTAAGAGTCTCCTCTTTCCTCCACTCATTACCTGTAGTAATGGCACCTGTTTAAACTTGTTATCAGTCTAAAAAGACACCTGTGCACACCCTCAAACAGTCTGACTCCAAACTCCACTATGGTGAAGACCAAAGAGCTGTCAAAGGACACCAGAAACAAAATTGTAGCCCTGCACCAGGCTGGGAAGACTGAATCTGCAATAGCCAACCAGCTTGGAGTGAAGAAATCAACAGTGGGAGCAATAATTAGAAAATGGAAGACATTCAAGACCACTGATAATCTCCCTCGATCTGGGGCTCCACGCAAAATCCCACCCCGTGGGGTCAGAATGATCACAAGAACGGTGAGCAAAAATCCCAGAACCACGCGGGGGGACCTAGTGAATGAACTGCAGAGAGCTGGGACCAATGTAACAAGGCCTACCATAAGTAACACATTATGCCACCATGGACTCAGATCCTGCAGTGCCAGACATGTCCCACTGCTTAAGCCAGTACATGTCCGGGCCCGTCTGAAGTTTGCTAGAGAGCATTTGGATGATCCAGAGGAGTTTTGGGAGAATGTCCTATGGTCTGATGAAACCAAACTGGAACTGTTTGGTAGAAACACAACTTGTCGTGTTTGGAGGAAAAAGAATACTGAGTTGCATCCATCAAACACCATACCTACTGTAAAGCATGGTGGTGGAAACATCATGCTTTGGGGCTGTTTCTCTGCAAAGGGGCCAGGACGACTGATCCGGGTACATGAAAGAATGAATGGGGCCATGTATCGTGAGATTTTGAGTGCAAACCTCCTTCCATCAGCAAGGGCACTGAAGATGAAACGTGGCTGGGTCTTTCAACATGACAATGATCCAAAGCACACTGCCAGGGCAACGAAGGAGTGGCTTCGTAAGAAGCATTTCAAGGTCCTGGAGTGGCCTAGCCAGTCTGCAGATCTCAACCCTATAGAAAACCTTTGGAGGGAGTTGAAAGTCCGTGTTGCCAAGCGAAAAGCCAAAAACATCACTGCTCTAGAGGAGATCTGCATGGAGGAATGGGCCAACATACCAACAACAGTGTGTGGCAACCTTGTGAAGACTTACAGAAAACGTTTGACCTCTGTCATTGCCAACAAAGGATATATTACAAAGTATTGAGATGAAATTTTGTTTCTGACCAAATACTTATTTTCCACCATAATATGCAAATAAAATGATAAAAAAACAGACAATGTGATTTTCTGGATTTTTTTTTCTCAGTTTGTCTCCCATAGTTGAGGTCTACCTATGATGTAAATTACAGACGCCTCTCATCTTTTTAAGTGGTGGAACTTGCACTATTGCTGACTGACTAAATACTTTTTTGCCCCACTGTACCTTTCACTCCCTAGACATCTCGACACAGCCGGAGGACTAATTACCTCTAGAGATAGAAACAGAAAACTATCTTGCCTCAGAGAAAATCCCCAAAGGATAGACAGTCCCCCACAAATATTGACTGTGAGAGGAGAGGGAAAAAACATACACAGACTGAAATCAGAATTTAGCAAAGGAGGCCACTTCTAGCTAGATAGAAAGGATAGGACAGAGTACTATGCGGTCAGTATTAAAACACTAGAAAATATCCACCACAGAAAATACAAAATCTCCACATCTAACTAAAGATATGGAGGGTATATCTGCATCTCCAGAGATACCAGCTTGGCTAAACAAATCCTTATACAGACCAAGCTGGATTAGACAAAAACATGGAAAAGAACTGAACAATAAGGCCCACAGAATGTGGACAGCAAAAAATCAAGGCCAGAACTTATCTTTGTTGAAATGAACAGCAAAGCAGAAGAGACCAGGCAGGGATGTGAATCCTCCAAGAACAATGGACAACTGGCACTGACTAAAGGGTCAAGCAAGACTAAATAGCCCAGTCAGAATTACAAAAAGTGGAAACACCTGATAAATAGTGCGATCCAGAGACAGCAGCAATACCACTTATAACCACCGGAGGGAGCCCAAGAGCAGAATTCACAACAGTACCCCCCCCTTGAGGAGGGGTCACCGAACCCTCACCAGAGCCCCCAGGCCGATCCGGACGAGCCAAATGAAAGGCACGAACCAAATCCTCAGCATGAACATCGAAGGCAACAACCCAAGAATTATCCTCCTGGCCATAACCCTTCCATTTGACAAGATACTGAAGCTTCCGCCTCGAAAAACGAGAATCCAAAATCTTCTCAACCACATACTCTAACTCCCCATCAATCAACACCGGGGCAGGAGGATCAACAGAGGGAACAACGGGCACCACATATTTCCGCAACAAAGGTCTATGAAAAACATTATGGATGGAAAAAGAGGCTGGAAGGGCCAAACGAAAAGACACTGGATTGATAATCTCAGAAATCCTATAAGGGCCAATAAACCGAGGCTTAAACTTAGGGGAAAAAACCTTCATAGGAACATGACGGGAAGACAACCAGACCAAATCCCCAACCTGAAGCCGTGAACCAACACACCGACGACGGTTAGCAAAACGCTGAGCCCCCTCCTGAGACAACACCAAATTGTCAACAACATGAGCCCAAATTTGCTGCAACCTGTCAACCACAGAGTCCACCCCAGGACAATCAGAAGGCTCAACCTGCCCTGAAGAAAAACGAGGATGAAAACCAGAGTTACAAAAGAAGGGTGAAACCAAGGTAGCAGAACTAGCCCGATTATTAAGGGCAAACTCAGCCAATGGCAAGAAAGCCACCCAATCATCCTGATCAGCAGACACAAAGCATCTCAAATAAGTTTCCAAAGTCTGATTAGTTCGCTCGGTTTGGCCATTTGTCTGAGGATGAAATGCGGAAGAAAAAGACAAATCAATGCCCAGCCTAGCACAAAAGGCCCGCCAAAACCTAGAAACAAACTGGGAACCTCTATCGGACACAATATTCTCCGGAATGCCATGCAAACGAACCACATGCTGAAAAAACAACGGAGCCAAATCAGAAGAGGAAGGCAATTTAGGCAAAGGTACCAAATGAACCATCTTAGCGAACCGGTCACAAACCGCCCAGATAACAGACATCCTCTGGGAAACCGGAAGATCCGAAATAAAATCCATAGAAATATGCGTCCAAGGCCTCTCAGGGACCGGCAAAGGCAAAAGCAACCCACTAGCGCGGGAACAGCAAGGCTTGGCCTGCGCACAAGTCCCACATGACTGCACAAAAGAACGCACATCCCGTGACAAAGAAGGCCACCAAAAGGACCTACCAACCAATTCTCTGGTCCCAAAGATCCCAGGATGAACAGCCAACACAGAACAATGAACCTCAGAAATCACTTTACTAGTCTATCTGTCAGGAACAAGCAGTTTCCCCACTGGACAGCGGTCAGGTTTATCAGCCTACAATTCCTGAAGGACCCGTCGTAAATCAGGGGAGATGGCAGAAAGAATCACCCCTTCCTTCAGAATGCCAACCGGCTCAAGGATCCCAGGAGAATCAGGCAAAAAGCTCCTAGAGAGGGCATCAGCCTTAACATTCTTAGAACCCGGAAGATACGAGACCACAAAATCAAAACGGGAGAAAAACAGGGACCATCGGGCCTGTCTAGGATTCAGCCGTTTGGCGGACTCGAGGTAAATCAGATTCTTATGATCGGTCAAGACCACAATACGATGCTTGGCCCCCTCAAGCCAATGTCGCCACTCCTCAAATGCCCACTTCATAGCCAACAACTCACGATTGCCGACATCATAATTGCGTTCCACAGGCGAAAATTTTCGAGAAAAGAAGGCACACGGTTTCATCAAGGAACCATCAGAATTCCTCTGAGACAAAACGGCCCCTGCCCCAATCTCAGAAGCGTCAACCTCAACCTGAAACGGAAGGGAGACATCCGGCTGACGCAACACAGGGGCAGAAGTAAATCGGCGTTTAAGCTCCTGAAAGGCAGAAACAGCCGCAGAGGACCAATTCGTCACATCAGCGCCTTTCTTCGTCAAATCGGTCAGGGGTTTAACCACACTGGAGAAGTTAGCAATGAAACGGCGATAAAAATTAGCAAAGCCCAAAAATTTCTGAAGGCTCTTCACGGATGTGGGCTGGATCCAATCATGAATGGCCTGAACCTTAACCGGATCCATTTCTATAGATGAGGGAGAAAAAATGAAGCCCAAAAAAGAAATCTTCTGTACTCCAAAGAGGCACTTAGACCCCTTCACAAACAAGGCATTATCACGAAGGATCTGAAATACCATCCTGACTTGTTTCACATGAGACTCCCAATCATCTGAAAAAATCAAAATATCATCCAAATATACAATCATGAATTTATCAAGATAATTCCGAAATATATCATGCATGAAGGACTGAAACACAGATGGAGCATTAGAGAGTCCGAATGGCATCACAAGGTATTCAAAATGGCCTTCAGGCGTATTAAACGCGGTTTTCCATTCGTCACCCTGCTTAATACGAACAAGATTATATGCCCCTCGAAGGTCAATCTTAGTAAACTAACTAGCTCCCTTAATCCTAGCAAACAGATCAGAAAGAAAAGGCAAAGGGTATTGGAATTTGACCGTGATTTTATTCAAGAGGCGATAATCAATACAGGGTCTCAAGGAGCCATCCTTCTTGGCAACAAAAAAAAAACCTGCTCCCAATGGTGAAGAAGATGGCCGAATATGCCCCTTCTCTAAAGACTCCTTTACATAGCTCCGCATGGCGGTATGTTCTGGCACAGACAGGTTGAAAAGTCAGCCCTTGGGAAACTTACAGCCTGGAATCAAGTCAATAGCACAATCACAGTCCCTATGCGGTGGAAGGGAACTGGACTTGGGCTCATTGAATACATCCTGGAAATCTGACAAAAACTCAGGAATTTCAGAAGAGGGGGAGGAGGCAATTGACATCAAAGGAACATCACCATGAACCCCCTGACAACCCCAACTAGTCACAGACATAGATTTCCAATCCAATACCGGATTATGCACCTGTAACCATGGGAAACCCAGCACAATAGCATCATGCAAATTATGCAACACCAGAAAACGACAATCTTCCTGATGGTCTGGCGCCATGCACATGGTCAGCTGTGTCCAAAACTGAGGTTTATTTTTAGCCAACGGTGTAGCATCAATGCCCCTCAAAGGAATAGGACTCTGTAAAGGCTGAAAGGGGAAACCACAACGTCTGGCAAATTCTAAGTCCATTAAGTTTAGAGCGGCGCCTGAATCCACAAATGCCATGACAGAAAATGATGATAATGAGCAGATCAGGGTCACAGATAACAGAAATTTAGGTTGTACAGTGCTGATGGTAACAGAACTAGCGATTCTCTTGGTACGCTTAGGGCAATCAGAAATAACATGAGCAGAATCGCCGCAGTAAAAACACAACCTATTCTGACGTCTGAATCCTTGTCGTTCAGCTCTAGACACAATCCTATCACACTGCATAGGCTCAGGACTCCGCTCGGAAGACAATGCCATAGTGTGCACAACTCTGCGCTCACGCAAGCGCCGATCAATCTGAATGGCCAGAGACATAGAATCACTCAGACCAGCAGGCGTGGGAAACCCCACCATAACATCCTTAACGGATTCAGAAAGACCCTTTCTGAAAATTGCTGCCAAGGCATCCTCATTCCATTTAGTCAGCACAGACCATTTTCTAAATTTCTGGCAATATGATTCTGCCACTTCTTGACCCTGACACAGGGCCAACAAGGTCTTCTCAGCATGATCCACTGAATTAGGTTCATCATACAATAACCCAAGCGCCTGAAAAAAGGAGTCTATATTAAGCAAAGCCGGATTCCCAGGTTCCAGGGCAAATGCCCAATCCTGGGGGTCACCACGCAGCAGAGATATAACAATTTTAACCTGCTGGATGGAATCACCAGAAGAACGGAGTTTCAGAGCAAAAAACAGTTTACAGTTATTTTTAAAGCTCAAAAATTTGGACCTGTCCCCAAAAAACAAATCAGGAGTAGGAATTCTAGGCTCTAAAACTGGAGTCTGAATGATATAATCGGAAATACCCTGTACTCTCGCAGCAAGTTGATCCACACGAGAAGCCAATCCCTAAACATCCATGCCAGTGCCAAACTCCTGAGCCACCCAGAGGTAAAGAGGGAAGGAAAAAAAAAAACACAACAGACTACAGAAAAAAAAATGGCTCAGCACTTTCTTTCCCTTCTTCTGAGATGCGATTAACTCATTGTTGGCCAGTTGTACTGTTATGATCTGGTGGCCTAAGAGCAGCATGGGACATACTCTGGAGAAGGTGGTACCTGTACTGACCGCAGACCCTGAACTTAACACCGCAACTAGAAGTAGCCGTGGAATGTACCTTTCACTCCCTAGACATCTCGACACAGCCGGAGGACTAATTACCCCTAAAGATAGAAACTGAAAATTATCTTGCCTCAGAGAAAATCCCAAAAGGATAGACAGCCCCCCACAAATATTGACTGTGAGAGGAGAGGGAAAAAACATACACAGACTGAAATCAGAATTTACCAAAGGAGGCCACTTCTAGCTAGATAGAAAGGATAGGACAGAGTACTATGCGGTCAGTATTAAAACACTAGAAAATATCCACCACAGAAAATACAAAATCTCCACATCTAACTAAAGATATGGAGGGTATATCTGCATCTCCAGAGATACCAGCTTGGCTAAACAAATCCTTATACAGACCAAGCTGGATTAGACAAAAACATGGAAAAGAACTGAACAATAAGGCCCACAGAATGTGGACAGCAAAAAATCAAGGCCAGAACTTATCTGTGTTGAAATGAACAGCAAAGCAGAAGAGACCAGGCAGGGATGTGAATCCTCCAAGAACAATGGACAACTGGCACTGACTAAAGGGTCAAGCAAGACTAAATAGCCCAGTCAGAATTACAAAAAGTGGAAACACCTGATAAATAGTGCAATCCAGAGACAGCAGCACTACCACTTATAACCACCGGAGGGAGCCCAAGAGCAGAATTCACAACAGCCATCGTACAGTGTGGGGATTACAGTGTTGGAGCCATCAAACAGTTTGGGGGCTACTAAGGGGTCAGTATACTGTGTGGGTGGTACTATACAGTGAGGGGGCATTATACTGTGTATAAGAGAGCATCATACTGTGTATAGGGGAGCTGTACAGGGGGAGACCAGGACAAAACTTCATCCATTCACGACTGCCCACTTTACATTTAATAATGAATTGCCCCCTGGAAGAAGAACTTATCAAAACGTGCGTAGCGGTTTTCACTGGTCCTGTGTGAGTGTACAGAGGTAATTATGATCTCACTAGACTGTGGCCCGATTCTAACGCATCGGGTATTCTAGAATATTCATGTCCCCGTAGTATATGGACAATGATGATTCCAGAATTCGCGGCAGACTGTGCCTGTCGCTGATTGGTCGAGGCAACCTTTATGACATCATTGTCGCCATGGCAACCATTATGACATCTACGTTGATACTGTGCCCGTCGCTGATTGGTCGAGGCCTGGCGGCCTCGACCAATCAGAGACGCGGGATTTCCATTATGACATCATCGTCGCCATGCTGTGCCCGTCTCTGATTGGTCGAGGCCGATCAGAGACGCGGGATTTCCAGGACAGACAGACAGAAAGACAGACAGACAGAAAGACAGACAGACAGACAGACAGACGGAAAAACCCTTAGACAATTATATATATAGATGATTATGCCACAGTTGAGACCGTGCCTGGCAATTTTGCAAGCATTAAAAACTTTAAGGCTTATACACAACTAGACTGTGGCCCGATTCTAACGCATCGGGTATTCTAGAATATTCATGTCCCCGTAGTATATGGACAATGATGATTCCAGAATTCGCGGCAGACTGTGCCTGTCGCTGATTGGTCGAGGCAACCTTTATGACATCATCGTCGCCATGGCAGCCATTATGACATCTACGTCGATACTGTGCCCGTCGCTGATTGGTCGAGGCCTGGCGGCCTCGACCAATCAGAGATGCGGGATTTCCATTATGACATCATCGTCGCCATGCTGTGCCCGTCTCTGTATGGTCGAGGCCGATCAGAGACGCGGGATTTCCAGGACAGACAGACAGACAGAAAGACAGACAGACAGACAGAAAGACAGACAGACAGACAGACAGACAGACGGAAAAACCCTTAGACAATTATATATATAGATATACAGTATATTGTGGTTTAGGCCACATTTATGATTGATTAACTTAGGTGTATATTATCATACAAGCCTTATAGGCTGCTCGGACAGTCAGTTATATATCTAATATATCTATGCACACTGGCACTTTAATATAGTAGGTCTTTCTCTTAGGCAATTCATTTTGACATAATACCTATTAATTGGGCTAACAATAATTAAGGAATAAGTTATTTAGTGACTTACCTTACTATCTATTATAAGGCTGTTATTGTTGAAATATCTGTACCGCATATGAAACCAGTTATTGGATTGGAGGCATTCTTTACATTATGAAATTGTATATGTTGAAGTGATGAATTTTTTATCTCATTTGTCATAAATAAATTTATATGTTTGAACTGAACATTCTGTGGCCTGTTTAATAACTTGGGAGGCCTCTTTTTGTGTACCATTTTGTTGAATGTGCTCTTTGTAAATTTAATTATTGGACTAATATGTATAAAAGATAATGATGCGAGGATTCCGATTCCGCACATCAAGGAAGGGTACACGTCTCAGATTAACAGACAAAGGCAGGAGGACATCATGGGTTGATGCAGTTCAAGGTTATCTGACACTGGCATACTAGGATGGACTCTCTCTCAGGCCTCAGGCGTAGCACAGGCTCAGCAGGAGAACATCAGACACCGACCTTGGACAGACGTCAGACGATGACAGGGGTCATCACAGGTTGATGCAGTCCAGGGTCATCTTGCACAGGCTTACTAGGACGGCCTCTCTTTCAGGCCTCAGGCGTAGCACAGGCTCAGCAGGAGAACATCAGACACCGACCCAGGACATGAAAATAATAGACGTGAGCACTACTCCAAAGGTGCACAGGTAGGTTCCCACACCATGTGTAATAGATACAAAGAACATGGCACTCAACTTAAGTGTAAAGCAACTCCGTATATTTATTGTAGTACCAAAACGTTTAGGTCTGAAAGACCTTCCTTAGTTGTGTACTTCAGTTTATGAAAGCAGCATGTGTCGCTACTCAGTACAGAGTCTAGCAAATACCACCTTCTCTGCGGTGGTTATAAGTAGAATGTGACTGTCCGGTCCTAAAGGGGAATATAGAGTTTCCCACGATGCTTAAGTGCCGTGTTGCTCCGGTGTGACTCAGTGTCCACCGCTAGTTAGTGCCACAGTTGAACCTATGTTGTTTGATGGGTCCCTGGATAGAAAAGAACTTTCTGGAGGCATTAGTGAAACAAGAGGAATCAATGGATTAAATCACCTAAGTATTAACTGTGTTAACTGTGTGAGATGTGTTATGGTTTCCAATGGCAAGGAAACATCAGAAGCATAGAATAAACGGACAAGCTCTCGGGTGATGGAAACTAGAGCTGACCGCGATGCTAAACCTACACACCACACTAGAAGTAGCCAGGGGGCATTCCTGCGTTGTCTCTAGATGCCGCGCGCCAGCCGGAGAACTAACTACCCCTGGTAGAAGAAAACACAGTCCTGGCTTGCCTCCAGAGAATGTCCCCACAGGAGATAGCAGCCCCCCACATATAATAACGGTGAGAGCAGATGAAAAGACACACGTAGTATGAAAGCAGATTTAGCACAGAGAGGCCCGCTAACTAAATAGCAGAAAGATACAACAGAGGACTTCGCGGTCAGCTGCAAAACCCTTCAAAACACCATCCTGAAATTACCTTAACTCATGTGACAACTCATGCCACTGGAGTGGTAATTTCAGCCCAACAAGAGCTTCCAGCTGCAGAGATTCACATAAGTGCAAACTGGACAAAAACATACAAAAATAGACTTAAGGACTAAAGTGTCCAACTTAGCTGAGCAGAAAACTGGGAGCAGGAACATGCAACAGAATCACTCTGGATACATTGATGGCCAGCATTAGAATGACTGAGGAGCAAGGTTAAATAGGATACTCCCACATCCTGATAGGAACAGGTGAACTGAGAAGGCAAAGCTTGCAGGACACCAGTACCACAAGAGACCACCGGGGGAGCCCACGAACCGAATCACAACAGTACCCCCCCCTTAAGGAGGGGGCACCGAACCCTCACAAGAACCACCAGGGCGATCTGGATGAGCCCTATGAAAGGCACGGACCAAATCAGAAGCATGAACATCAGAAGCTGTAACCCAAGAATTATCCTCTTGACCGTAGCCCTTCCATTTCACCAGATATTGAAGTCTCCGTCTGGAAACATGGGAGTCCAAGATTTTCTCCACCACGTACTCCAATTCACCCTCAACCAGCACAGGAGCAGGAGGCTCAACAGAAGGCACAAGTGGTACCTCATACCTCCGCCATAATGACCGATGGAAGACATTATGGATAGCAAAGGATGCTGGGAGGTCCAAACGAAAAGACACAGGGTTAAGAATTTCCAAAATCTTATAAGGACCGATGAACCGAGGCTTAAACTTAGGAGAAAAGACCCTCATAGGGACAAAACGGGAGGACAACCACACCAAGTCCCCAACACGAAGACGAGGACCAACACGACGATGGCGATTAGCAACACGTTGAGTCTTCTCCTGGGACAACTCCAAATTGTCCACCACCTGCCCCCAAATACGATGCAACCTATCCACCATGGTATCCACTCCAGGACAATCCGAAGACTCCACCTGACCAGATGAAAAACGAGGATGGAACCCTGAATTGCAAAAGAAAGGGGAGACCAAAGTGGCAGAACTGGCCCGATTATTAAGGGCAAACTCAGCCAACGGCAAAAAGGAGACCCAGTCATCCTGATCAGCAGACACGAAACACCTCAAATAAGTCTCCAAGGTCTGATTAGTACGTTCCGTCTGGCCATTTGTCTGGGGATGAAATGCAGATGAAAAAGACAAATCAATGCCCATCCTGGCACAAAACGCCCGCCAAAATCTGGACACAAACTGGGATCCCCTGTCGGAAACGATATTCTCCGGAATACCATGCAGCCGAACCACATTCTGAAAAAACAGGGGCACCAACTCAGATGAGGAAGGCAGCTTGGGCAAGGGCACCAAATGAACCATCTTAGAAAAGCGGTCACACACCACCCAAATGACGGACATCTTCTGAGAAACAGGGAGATCAGAAATAAAATCCATAGAGATGTGTGTCCAAGGCCTCTTAGGAACAGGCAAGGGCAACAACAACCCACTAGCCCGAGAACAACAAGGCTTGGCCCGAGCACAAACATCGCAAGACTGCACAAAAGTACGCACGTCCCGAGACAGGGAAGGCCACCAGAAGGACCTAGCCACCAAATCTCTGGTACCAAAAATTCCCGGATGACCTGCCAACGCAGAAGAATGAACCTCCGAGGTGACTCTATTGGTCCACTCATCCAGCACAAACAATCTACCAGGCGGACAACGATCAGGCCGATCCGCCTGAAACTCTTGTAAAGCACGTCGCAGGTCTGGGAAGACAGCAGACAATATCACCCCATCCCTAAGTATACCCGTAGGTTTAGAATCACCAGGGGAATCAGGTTCAAAACTCCTAGAAAGGGCATCCGCCTTCACATTCTTAGTACCCGGCAGATACGAAACCACAAAATTAAACCGGGAGAAAAACAACGACCAGCGCGCCTGTCTAGGATTCAGACGTCTGGCCGACTCAAGATAAATCAAATTTTTGTGATCAGTCAAGACCACCACCTGATGTTTAGCACCCTCAAGCCAATGACGCCACTCCTCGAATGCCCACTTCATCGCCAAAAGCTCCCGATTACCGACGTCATAATTTCGCTCGGCGGGCGAAAATTTTCGAGAAAAGAACGCACAAGGTCTCATCACTGAACAATCTGAACTTTTCTGCGACAAAACCGCCCCCGCTCCGATCTCGGAAGCATCAACTTCCACCTGAAAAGGAAGAGAAACATCAGGCTGGCACAACACCGGAGCAGAAGAAAAACGGCGCTTAAGCTCCCGAAAGGCCTCCACAGCAGCAGGAGACCAATCTGCAACATCAGCACCCTTCTTAGTCAAATCCGTCAAAGGCCTGACAACGCTAGAAAAACCAGTTATGAATCGACGATAAAAGTTAGCAAAGCCCAAAAATTTCTGAAGGCCCTTAAGAGAAGTCGGTTGCGTCCAGTCACAAATAGCCCGAACCTTCACAGGATCCATCTCAATAGAAGAGGGGGAAAAAATGTACCCCAAAAAAGAAATCTTCTGAACCCCAAAAACACACTTTGAACCTTTAACAAACAGAGAATTGGTCCGCAAAACCTGAAAAACCCTCCTAACTTGTTGAACATGAGATTCCCAGTCATCCGAAAAAATCAAGATATCGTCCAAATACACAATCATAAATTTATCCAGATATTCACGGAAAATATTGTGCATAAAAGACTGAAAGACCGAAGGGGCATTTGACAGACCAAAAGGCATCACCAAATACTCAAAATGGCCCTCGGGCGTATTAAATGCGGTTTTCCACTCATCCCCCTGCTTAATTCGCACCAAATTATACGCACCGCGAAGATCAATCTTAGAGAACCACTTCGCCCCCTCAATGCGAGCAAATAAATCTGTCAGCAATGGCAAAGGATACTGATACTTGACTGTGATCTTATTCAAGAGTCTATAATCAATACAAGGTCTCAAAGAACCATCGCTTTTAGCTACGAAAAAGAACCCCGCTCCAAGAGGAGACGAAGAAGGACGAATATGTCCCTTTTCCAAGGACTCCCTAATATACTCTCGCATGGCAGCATGTTCAGGTACAGACAGATTGAATAGACGACCCTTAGGAAATTTACTGCCAGGGATCAAATCTATGGCGCAATCGCAATCTCTGTGAGGAGGAAGAGAATTAAGAGTAGATTCCTCAAAAACCTCACGATAATCAGACAAAAATTCAGGAATTTCAGAGGGAATAGATGAAGCAATGGAGACCAAAGATGTGTCCCCATGATTTCCCTGACATCCCCAGCTTAGTACAGACATTGTTTTCCAGTCAAGGACTGGGTTATGAGTTTGCAACCATGGCAATCCCAGCACTAATACATCATGTAGATTATACAGTACAAGGAAGCGAATCACCTCTTGATGGTCTGGAGTCATACGCATAGTCACTTGTGTCCAGTATTGTGGTTTATTACTAGCCAATGGTGTAGAATCAATACCCTTTAAAGGTATAGGAACTTCCAGAGGCTCTAGATCAAACCCACAGCGCCTGGCAAAGGACCAATCCATAAGACTCAAAGCGGCGCCAGAATCCACATACGCATCCGCAACAATAGAAGATAACGAACAAATTAGAGTTACAGACAAAATAAACTTGGACTGCAAAGTGCCAATAGCAGAGGATTTATCAACTTTCTTTGTTCGTTTAGAGCATGCTGATATAACATGAGTAGAATTTCCACAATAGAAGCACAAATGATTTTTGCGCCTATAAATCTGTCGTTCGCTTCTGGACAGAAAGCTATCACATTGCATACTCTGTGGTGCCTCTTCAGAAGACACCGCCAACTGGTGCACAGGTTTGCGTTCCCGTAAACGCCGATCAATCTGAATTGCCATTGTCATGGACTCATTCAGACCAGTAGGCGCAGGAAACCCCACCATGACGTCTTTTACAGCATCAGAGAGACCTTCTCTGAAAATTGCCGCCAGAGCGCACTCATTCCACTGAGTAAGCACAGACCATTTTCAAAATTTTTGGCAATATATTTCGGCCTCATCTTGCCCCTGAGAGAGGGCTATTAGGGCTTTCTCAGCCTGAATCTCCAAATTTGGTTCCTCATAAAGCAACCCCAAAGCCAGAAAAAACGCATCCACATTGAGCAACGCAGGATCTCCTGGTGCCAATGAAAATGCCCAATTTTGGGGGTCACCCCGCAGTAAAGAAATAACAATTTTTACTTGCTGGGCAGGATCTCCAGCAGAATGAGATCTCAGCGAAAGAAACAATTTACAATTGTATTTAAAATTTAGAAAACAAGATCGATCTCCAGAAAAAAACTCCGGTATAGGAATTTTAGGTTCAGACCGAGGAGCATGTAACAAAAAATCTTGTATATTCTGAACTTTAGAGGCAAGATTATTCAAATTGGTAGCCAGACTCTGGGGATCCATATTTCAACAGATAAAGTCTGAGCCATTCAGGGGTTAAGAGGAGAGGAAAACCGGAGACTGCAATTAGAGCTGGAGTGCAACTTCAGAGGAAGGAAAAAAAAAAAAAAAAAAAGTTTCACACAGTTCCTTTTCTCTCCTGCTTCAGCCTATAGATTAAACATTCGGGCTGGCCATACTGTTATGGTTTCCAATGGCAAGGAAACATCAGAAGCATAGAATAAACGGACAAGCTCTCGGGTGATGGAAACTAGAGCTGACCGCGATGCTAAACCTACACACCACACTAGAAGTAGCCAGGGGGCATTCCTGCGTTGTCTCTAGATGCCGCGCGCCAGCCGGAGAACTAACTACCCCTGGTAGAAGAAAACACAGTCCTGGCTTGCCTCCAGAGAATGTCCCCACAGGAGATAGCAGCCCCCCACATATAATAACGGTGAGAGCAGATGAAAAGACACACGTAGTATGAAAGCAGATTTAGCACAGAGAGGCCCGCTAACTAAATAGCAGAAAGATACAACAGAGGACTTCGCGGTCAGCTGCAAAACCCTTCAAAACACCATCCTGAAATTACCTTAACTCATGTGACAACTCATGCCACTGGAGTGGTAATTTCAGCCCAACAAGAGCTTCCAGCTGCAGAGATTCACATAAGTGCAAACTGGACAAAACATACAAAAATAGACTTAAGGACTAAAGTGTCCAACTTAGCTGAGCAGAAAACTTGGAGCAGGAACATGCAACAGAATCACTCTGGATACATTGATGGCCAGCATTAGAATGACTGAGGAGCAAGGTTAAATAGGATACTCCCACATCCTGATAGGAACAGGTGAACTGAGAAGGCAAAGCTTGCAGGACACCAGTACCACAAGAGACCACCGGGGGAGCCCACGAACCGAATCACAACAGAGATGGTCACTGGTAAAATACTGGAGGGGAGATATGTCTCAGAATATTAGCCTCGGTGATGTAAACCTTGGAAAATGCTCCAGCATTTAATGTTGAGAGGGGTTAATTAGCCATAGTAAGGGCTAGATTTAGTGAATAGCTGAAGAGTGGGTGGGAGGATGTTCACCATATCTCCACCCCAAGGTGTGTTTCAGAAGCTAAATATGGAGTCTTTGGACTCATTCAGTGTTCAGTGTGTCTGGAGATGAGAGCTCCAGAGTGGTGCTCAAGTCAAAGAGAACTGAACAGCGTGTTTTTTTTCCCCTGAGCGGGTGGACCCACGCAGCCACACAGACTATGCTGTATGTTATTTTGGTTTTCCCATTATGCCAAAAGGGTCGTGTGTTACTTAACATTGCACTGGTTTGTGCAGAACATTTTTAATAAGCCAGTTGAAAACGTAAATGAAAAGTGTTCCTGTGATTACTGTTCTGTCCAGCAATATAATTGCTGTATAAAAGTTTAGTTATTTTTTTGTGTCTCGGTTATCACAATGTATTTTCTGTGTATATTAATCAGTCTTGTAATTTTATATTGTAAGGTAACACCACCATCTGCTGGTGGTTTTGAGTTATACATTTTAGTTTAGTTTGCAATATGTTATAGGAAGTTCCTAGGGCATTGTGGGATTGCTCCTGTTACATTGTGGTCTTATTATGACACTGTGAAGGGAACAGAAGCCATTGTTCCTGTATTAGAAACCAGATCACTCTTTTTTCTACATGCTCCTTGTAAGCAGCCTGCTCTAAGCATAGTTGGTGAGTCACTATCTATGGTACAGTCCTGTGTTTGTAAGAATGTTTGCTGCATTAAATAGGTAATCATCACCTTGTATAATACCTCATGTTACTGTGTATTTCAGACTATCTGTGTTTTATGCATTGTGCAGTTATACATTCTGAAATTCTCCTGTTATTGCATCTTATAGTTTCACTCTTTCCTGTCACATCTACAATTAATACAAGAAGGTTACAACTTTACAGCCTTTTTCTTAAGACAGGGGGCTTAACTACATGTCTCACTGCACACCCTGCTAACGTTTATGAGGACAGTATAGTGAAACAACAACTGCTGAGAACAAGCTCAGAAGATCTGACAACTCAGTATCCAAGCATACGGTTATTGCATACGGCTATTGCAGCAACCAGGGCCGGACTTAGCCCAAAAGGCGCCCTGTGCGAGACTGCAGGACGGCGCCCCCCCCCCCTCCAAACTTTGAAAGAAAACAATAACTCTTTAATATTCACAACAACACGTTTACTTAGAAAACTTGTGTTTCCCTGCAAAACACTTGAAGAAACACTAATATTGCAATAACGGGAATTATAAAGTGCTTTAAAGCGGACCAAAAGGAAAAAATGACGCTTGGTCCAAAGCCATATGGGCTGACAGCCAATCAGAGTGCAGAGCGGCGGCCTGCAAGGCCAAACACCGCCACACCATGACCAGATGACATATTACCACCACAGTGATCGAATAATATCAAATACAAGGAACGAATACCACAACATCATGACCAGACCACATATTACCACCACATAGTGACTGAATACTACAATACTGATCAATAATAAAAAAAACCACAATACTATCACCATAAGTGCCATTATACACAGGAGATCTGTACTTAGTATGCAGCGTCTGTGTATAGGTAATACAGTGATCACCGGTGACATACACAGGACCTCAGTATATAGTATACAGTGTATAGTGTCAGTGTATTATTAGGGTTGAACAATTAATATAAATGTTCAATTCTCTAGTTGCCTACTCCTGGCCTAATGTATATATTGATCATGTGCACTAAAGAAATACACCAGACACAGTCAGCTGTAACTCTCCTTGATCAATGTATGGCTCAGCTCCAAGAAGGGCAGTTTATTAGTCAAACACAATGTTATATATCTCCTGTAAGGGGGCTCGGTTAGCTCTAAAATGGGAGTGATCGGATGTATTCCATTGGTTAGTGGGTTGGGCATGAGCAAGTCCATGGGCGGATCCATGAGGTCATCAAGGTGGGTTGGTCCGTGAGGTCATCAGAGTGGGCGTCGCTGTGGGTGGATCCATGAGGTCATCAGAGTGGGCGTCATCTTGGATACCAGACCGCATGGTCTGCTGAGACAGGAAATGGCAGCCATCTTCAGTGTCTTCATTGTTCATATACCAGAGCACACGGCTCTGGTAGAGGAGATGGCAGCCATCTTAAGTGTCTTACTTTGTCTGAGGAAAACTTATGTAAGGTTAAACAATACATGTTATGGGTTATTTCTCTCAATTACCTTATGTGTTGAGGTTAATTAAGTATTTGATCTTATGGCTCTCCTCAACAGTCCCCCCTAAATACTTTATTAACCTTTTCTTTTATCTTGATCCCACCGTGGTTCCCTAACCCACCGATGTTAAGTGTTATTATGACATCAGAAGCTTCATGACAATATGGATGCTACTGACACCAGATAATGTGTGACCAATTATGGGTATACTGCGGAGGTATATTGGTGCGCATTACCCATGTCCTCGGGACTTCCCTACCTGTTGGATCTATTACTCTCCAATCTCCCATCTCCATGGTTACTTACAGTAAAATACACATGTGACTAACCCTGATGTACACATCCTAGATCTGACCGTCTTGCCCGGGAGGGGGAATTGGAGTTTTCACCAGTTTGAGACATGTTTTCCCTTGTGGAAAACCTCCCTTTGTAGCTGGACTTTGACAAGCAGGTCAGATCCTACTCTGTCCCTAACTGTCTAACAAGTTTACAATGTGAGAGATGGATCCAGGAGGCGCTCAGCAACCCTGACCGAAGTAGGAGTAGTCAGGAGCACTTGGTAGGGACCCTTAAATCTCGACTCCAGGAATGTCTTTTCTGATGCACTTCTTTACCAGCATGTAGTCACCAGGTTAGAAAGTATGGGTACCGTCACTGGAATCTGGACCTGGAATGGGTGATAAAACTCGTACATGTGTTACTGACAGTTCTTTAGTAACAACAATTGCATAATTTACAAGAGTATCACTTCCTAAGGCTAGCTGTTGTGGAAAATATTGACCCAATCTTGGAGGCCCCCCAAAAAGAATCTCGTATGGTGTGAGTTTAGTGGAACCCCTTGGAGTGTTTCTGACTGAGTATAAGGCAACGTGCAAAATGTCTGTCCAAGTCTGACCTCCTAACTGGCTTTCAGTATTTTAATTTTGAAGGCGTCATTCAGTGTTTCTACTTTCCCACTGCTGTGTAGGTGATATGGAGTATGTAAACCCAAATCAGCTCCCACCAATGTCCATAGTTCCTTAGACAGTGCTGCAGTGAACACAGGTACTTGGTCACTCTCAATTACCTCTGGGACCCCATATCTGCTTACTACTTCAGTCACCAGTCTCTTAACAGTCACTCTGGCAGTCATGTTGGTTACTGGATAGGCTTCGGGCCATCCTGAGAACATGTCAGTCACTTCCAGTACATACTCGAACTTCCCTACTTTTGGCATTTGAATGTGGTCAATCTGAATTTTCTGAAAGGGATAAAGTGGTTTAGCCAAATGTTTCTGAGTAACTTTCTGAGGCGGTGCTGGATTGCATGTTGCACACACAAGGCAGGACTTGCAATATTTTTGGGTAACAGTAGAGATTCCAGGTGCCATATAAGTCTTCCAAATTAGGTCCTTCATCTGATTCTTGCCTCTGTGGGTGATACCGTGTGCCCATTCTGTCACTGAAGGGTACAGATTACGGGGTAGACCTTTGTGTTCACCCTCCAGACTCCATCTTCATCCTTTTTTTAGCTCCTCCTTCTTGCCATGACTTCTTTTCATCATCTGATGTCTTGTCTTGATGTAGATGGATGATCCTCATAAGAGAGCCTTTAGTCCCTTCTTCAGTGTCTTGTGACACGTACACCGCTGCTTTTTCTTTCCCAAATGGATCCACAGCATAGGTCTTTGCTGTTTTGTCAGCAAAGAAGTTCCCCCTTGCTTCTGGAGAATCCAGTCTCCCGTGAGCTTTGATCTTGATTACTGAAACCTCCAAAGGTAGATCTAGAGCGGCCACAAGTTCTTGTATGATAGCAGCATGTTTTACAGGAGTTCCACTGGACGTTAGGTATCCTCTGGCTGCCCAGATACTGCCGAAGTCATGAGCCACTCCAAAAGCGTATCTTGAATCCGTGTAGATGTTGACCACCTTCTCCGTCGCTTCCTGACAAGCCAACTTCAAAGCCTTAAGTTCCGCTTCTTGTGCAGACGTGCGATGGTAGGGATCCGGCTGAGATGACCTGGTCATGTGTAACCATGGCATATCCCGTATGGAACCTTCCTGTTTTATCTGCAAATCTGGAACCATCAGTGAAGAACGTCAGGTCAGCATGTGGGAGTGGGTTTTCAGACACGTTTTTCTGGGAGGCTACTTCTTCATGCATTTGTTCAAGACAGTCATGATCCTCTGAGTGTGTAGGAGCATCTTCTCCGAGAGCATCAGTATCATCATCCACATCCCCCCTGGAAAGAGGAAGCAGCGTGGACTGGTTTGAAGATGCTGCAGCGGACAAGAGTGACATTGTCCGGAACCAAGAGCAAACATTGGAGTCTCATATGATGCTGTACCAACAGATGTTTAGGTTCCAACAATAGCAATTATGTCGTGTGGAGCCATTAAGAGAACTGGATGTCCTCAGATGATATCAGGATTTTTGTCCAGAAGCATATGTGCAGCATGAACAGCTCTGAGGCAAGTCGGGGAAGCTTGAGACACAGAGTCCAGGCGGGCAGAGTAGTAGCCGATTGGTCTTGTTCTTCCCCCATGTTTTTGTGCTAGGACTCCGGAAGCATGTCCTGCTACTTCACTGACAAACAAGTAAAAAAGGTAGTTGATAATTTGGGATTCCAAGAGCTGGTGCAGACTGTATGGCCTGTTTAAGAGCGTAGAAAGCTTCCACGGATTTAGTATATAGTGGAAACGCTGACGTCTTGAGGTCATCGTACAATGGCTGCATCAGCTTTGAGGCATCTGGAAACCTTTGGCAACAATAATAATTGATAGGTCAGCCAACTCATCCGAGGCCCTTGTCTTAGGTTCTCGGCAGAACTCAACACCAGAGTCCCATGTCTCGTCATGCTCCTGTAGAAAGGCATCGGCTGTTTTTCTGGATCTAGAACTTGGTTCAACAGAGTAGCAGCTTGCTGGGGTGTAAACTTGACATAGATGGTGGGCTCCTCAGACATGAGCATTGGCACTGTTGGTGGTGGCACCTGAGGCGGGAGTAGAGATGGCACCGCGAGTACAGATGTAATCCCTTGTTTATGAGGAGCCGGAGGAGGTAACAGTCCTGGAATGAAGGGCTCTATTTGGGCAGCTCCAGTATCATGGTATGGGCTCCAGGTGACGCAGGCAGTCTTAAAAGCTTTAACAGTCCTGTCCTCATTAATGCGAGTTATTGCTGCACGAAGTTGTTGAGCACTAATGTCTGGATGAATAGGGTCATAAGTAGGGGTCACAGCATGTATGATCATTCTACATGGAAGATTGCCAGCTTTAGTCACCGCTATGTCCCCAACAGCTATCTGACCACGTGACTCAACAATGATTTGACTGTCAGCTTGAATAGTCGCCCCTCCTGCTTCCACTATAGCTCTAGCTACACCTCCATTGTGCTCTAACCGAGAATTGGCAGCATTAACAATAGCGTCTGTCTCCATTGTTGTTATGTCACCCTTTCCCACCACTAACAAGGGTCCCTCAGGAAGTTCTTTTTCAAAAATAGGTTGCCAACATTCCCTCCCCTTTGTGCTTCCTGTGCTATTGGTATCCCCCTCCCACATTGAGCCCCCCCCTTGATACAGTCGCCACCGTCCCATACAGGTGTGCGCTTGGCTGCGAGACAGCCTGTGAGGTACTGGGCATAGGGTTATGTAGGCTGCATGAGAGTGCTGTTGTGGAAGCATTGGGAGGAGAGGCCGCTGCTTGGAGCATCTCATGTGGGTGTGCGGCTAAATTGGCAGTGGAAGTGACAGTAGAAAGGGTAGGTGCTGGGGACGATCCAGGTGGGAGGACTGCTGGATTCACAACAGGAGTGATAGAGGAAAGGGTTGGTGCCCCATTGGAAACAACAGAGATAGGAAACATGGGTAAAGCCTGTTCACTTCCCGAAGGAATATAGTATTGGCCGTTAGTGGTCATTACTGGGTAACAAGGATTTGGTGATGTGGCGTGTAGCCTTAATCTGAGATGTTCACCACCAGGAGCAGCACATTCGCCATCCACAACATGGCTGCCTTCAGAATTAACACCTTTGCCATCCACAACATGGCTGCCGTCAGAATTATATTTACCACCACCAAGATGGCTGCCGTCAGAATTATATTTACCACCACCAAGATGGCCGCTATTAGAATTATATTTACCACCACCAAGATGGCTGCCATTAGAATTATATTTACCACCACCAAGATGGCTGCCATTAGAATTATATTTACCACCACCAGGATGGCTGCCGTCAGAATTATATTTACCACCACCAAGATGGCTGCCGTCAGAATTATATTTACCACCACCAAGATGGCTGCCGTCAGAATTATATTTACCACCACCAAGATGGCTGCCGTCAGAATTATATTTACCACCACCAAGATGGCTGCTATCAGAATTATATTTACCACCACCAAGATGGCTGCCGTCAGAATTATATTTACCACCACCAAGATGGCTGCTATCACATTTAGCACCTGGCTCTGGGCCACCATTTTGGCTGCTATCACATTTAACACATTGGCCATTAACAAAATGGCGACCATTACATTTACCACATGGCTCTGAGCCACCATTTTGGCTGCTATTACATTTAACACATTGGCCATTAACAAAATGGCGACCATTACATTTACCACATGGCTCTGAGGCACCATTATACGGTGGTGGCCGCTCACAGGATATATTTTTGTAATACACAACTCAAAACTCTATTCTTTCTATTCCTTTTCTCTTCTACCCAATTTCCAATTTTTCCTTTTTTTTTTTTTTTTTTTTTTTTTTATATACTTTCAGAGACTCTTTCTCCTGCCCTAGCAGTAGACAACAATCCATTATCTTCTAGGATACCTTTTCTTTTATCTCAAGACAAGCTTCCAGTCCAGGGGCTGCAACCTTCCCCCTTCTGGCATTCCACACAATTTCCACTAATGTGCATGAGTCTAACTTGCCATCTGAATTTGGCTTAGTGCCTATACGGCAGAACTGCATTAATTTCTCCATCTTTCTATAGATATATATCTATCTATCAAGATAACAAACACCAAACAAACAACAAGACGGGGGAGATGACTCAAACCTGAGATTCTAAAGGGAACTGAGTCTGCAGTACCCAGTTCCTATTGCTTCTTGTCACGTGGTCCCTGTCTGACTTCCGTGCTCCGTACTTTACAAACCAATTATTCCCTACTTTGTCAAATTGCTCCCTAACTTACCGGTCCCCGTGCAGAGTCAATTACTCGATGTCACGGGGCAAAAAAAAAAAAAAACTATAAATTTAATTGGCCCAAACTGAGCCAATTGCTCCAAGTTTCAATGAGCCGCTACACAATTTCTTATGCCCGAACTGAGCCAATTGCTCCAAGATTTACCGGGTCCCCCTAGGCCGAGTCAATTACTCCAGGTCCTAGTCCTCATGTACAGAACTGAAAATCTTATCACAGGCGACAACCGTATACCACAGACAAAAATTATTTTTCTACACTTGCTTGCTTTCCTTCTCTATAAAAAAACCTGCTTTTCTCGTCCTACCACATGCTTTTCTTTCTGTAAACAAACCTGTTTATTCTTTCCTAGTAACCTGCTTTGTTCCAAACACAATGACTACCAGTCATACCCCTCTGTAAAAACCAGTTTTTCTTGTTTTATCACTTGCCTCTAGCCCTCTGTAAACACTAACCTGCTTTGACTGTCCTTACACAATATTTCTCTTCTTTACTACCAATCATCTCCCCTCTTCACAACATGTAACAGGCAGTAGGCAACTAAAACGTGACGGTTCTTGCAATTAAATGACCAGCAGCGGAGATACCCTTTCTGCCGTCTTACAGATACCAAGAAAACCGGACACGGTCAGGCAATCTGCACAGGATACCCCGAAAGACACAGGTAAAGACTACAGATTATAAAAATCAGCAGACTTACCGTGTTCTGTTAAGGAGTTGATCAGTCTCCAGATTCGGGGTACTCAGTGCATCCAGCCGTTCCAGTCGCCGGTTTCCAGGGTTCAGGGCTCTTCCTCTGCTGGCCCCCCGTTGGGCGGCCAAATATTAGGGTTGAACAATTAATATAAATGTTCAATTCTCTAGTTGCCTACTCCTGGCCTAATGTATATATTGATCATGTGCACTAAAGAAATACACCAGACACAGTCAGCTGTAACTCTCCTTGATCAATGTATGGCTCAGCTCCAAGAAGGGCAGTTTATTAGTCAAACACAATGTTATATATCTCCTGTAAGGGGGCTCGGTTAGCTCTAAAATGGGAGTGATCGGATGTATTCCATTGGTTAGTGGGTTGGGCATGAGCAAGTCCATGGGCGGATCCATGAGGTCATCAAGGTGGGTTGGTCCGTGAGGTCATCAGAGTGGGCGTCGCTGTGGGTGGATCCATGAGGTCATCAGAGTGGGCGTCATCTTGGATACCAGACCGCATGGTCTGCTGAGACAGGAAATGGCAGCCATCTTCAGTGTCTTCATTGTTCATATACCAGAGCACACGGCTCTGGTAGAGGAGATGGCAGCCATCTTAAGTGTCTTACTTTGTCTGAGGAAAACTTATGTAAGGTTAAACAATACATGTTATGGGTTATTTCTCTCAATTACCTTATGTGTTGAGGTTAATTAAGTATTTGATCTTATGGCTCTCCTCAACAGTATAGGTAACACACTGACTCACCAGTGACATCTCTAGGTGAAGTCCTTCATCTTTCATCCCGCACAGACCGCCATCACTTCATCCAGCCAGGACTCGTCTCTGCAGGAAATAACACAGTTATCTCGAGTTCCACTTGCAGAACACATTACTTAATTTTCCCAACTTCTACATTACACCACATGAAGAAGGCGACATAGTGTCACTCTACACAGTAATAGGACCGCCCCTCCATTTAAAACAGTATACTCAAAAAATAAAATAAATACATCACTGCAGTAATAATATCCCTTAATTAGCCCCTATGGTAATAATATTCGCCATCCTGGCCCCCGTGTGTCTCATTCCTGGCGTCAGCCATATATTCTCCCATCCTGCCCTAATGAGTATCTATCCTGCCCCATATGATCTTCCCATCCTGCCCCATCTGTCTCCATCGTATCCATCCTGCCCCATCTGCCTCCAATCCTGCCTCCAGTGTCTCCAGTCATGACGCCATGTCTGTCATCCTGCCCCGTGTCTCCATTCTGCCCCTGTGTCAAGCATTCTGCCCGTGTCCAGCATTCTGCACCAGTGTCCAGCATTCTGCACCAGTGTCCAGCATTCTGCACCAGTGTCCAGCTTTCTGCCCCTGTGTCCAGCTTTCTGCCCCCTGTGTCCAGCTTTCTGCCCCAGTGTCCAGCTTTCTGCCCCAGTGTCCAGCTTTCTGCCCCAGTGTCCAGCGTTCTGCCCCAGTGTCCAGCTTTCTGCCCCAGTGTCCAGCGTTCTGCATCAGTGTCCAGCGTTCTGCCCCAATGTCCAGCGTTCTGCCCCTGTGTCCAGCGTTCTGCCCCAGTGTCCAGCTTTCTGCTCCAGTGTCCAGCTTTCTGCCCCAGTGTCCAGCGTTCTGCCCCAGTGTCCAGCTTTCTGCCCCAGTGTCCAGCGTTCTGCATCAGTGTCCAGCGTTCTGCCCCAATGTCCAGCGTTCTGCCCCTGTGTCCAGCGTTCTGCCCCTGTGTCCAGCTTTCTGCCCCAGTGTCCAGCTTTCTGCCCCAGTGTCCAGCTTTCTGCCCCAGTGTCCAGCTTTCTGCCCCCGTGTCCAGCTTTCTGCCCCAGTGTCCAGCTTTCTGCCCCCGTGTCCAGCGTTCTGCCCCCGTGTCCAGCTTTCTGCCCCCGTGTCCAGCTTTCTGCCCCAGTGTCCAGCGTTCTGCATCAGTGTCCAGCGTTCTGCCCCAATGTCCAGCGTTCTGCCCCCGTGTCCAGCTTTCTGCCCCAGTGTCCAGCGTTCTGCCCCCGTGTCCAGCTTTCTGCCCCAGTGTCCAGCGTTCTGCCCCAGTGTCCAGCGTTCTGCCCCAGTGTCCAGCTTTCTGCCCCGTCTCCAGCTTTCTGCCCCAGTGTCCAGCTTTCTGCCCCAGTGTCCAGCTTTCTGCCCCAGTGTCCAGCTTTCTGCCCCAGTGTCCAGCGTTCTGCCTCCCTGTGTCCAGCTTTCTGCCCTGCCCCCCCCTCCCGATCGCCGCTCTCAATAATAATTAAAAAAAAAAAACAAGTTCTTCTTACCTGACCGCGATCCTGCTCTATCTGCTTATCGGTGGGGGCGGCCATCTTCCTGAGGCCGCGCGTGCGCAGGTGGAGTGCTCTGCTGCCCAGGGCTTCAGGAAAATGGCCGCGGGATGCCGCACATGCGCAGATGGAGATCGCGGCGGCCATTTTTCTGAAGCCGAGAAGCGAACAGCCAGGTAAATTCTGCGCCGCCGGCGACCCGCCCCCCCGCATTGTGCCGCCCCCCGCATTGTGCCGCCCCCTTCCTACGCCACTGCCAGGGAGGGCCCGATGACCGGGGGCGTGGTAACCGGAACGCTGGCAGATGGAAATTTTAGAAAACGGCTGCCCCGTACCGGGTCGTACCGGCTGAATCCCACCCCTGATTGTGATGTAATGTGACATTAATCTGCTGAGCTCAATAAATGCGCCCCTTGTATGCTAACGAGCCTTGGCGCCCTGTGCGGCCGCACAGGTCGCACAGGGCAAAGGCCGGCCCTGGCAGCAACCACCTAACACTCGGACTGAATAATCGGACCATTCGGAGCCTGCTATTATCTACGCAGAGTCGACACTAGGATATCATAGCGATCCCCTTACCATTGAATCATGTCTCAAGGACAAGCATCCACTGTCAAGATGAGATCACGAGTTGGTTCCTCCAAGACATCATTATACACAGGAGCTCTGCATATAGTGTCAGTGTACAGGTAATACAGTGATCACCAGTGACTTTATACACAGGAGCTCTGTATATAGTGTCAGTGTACAAGTAATACAGTGATCACCAGTGACATTATACACAGGAGCTCTGTATATAGTGTATAGTGTACAGGTAATAGTGATCACCAGTGACATTATACAATTATACACAGGAGCTTTGTATAAAGTGTACAGGTAATACAGTGATCACCGGTGACATTACACACAGGAGCTTTGTATATAGTGTACATGTAATTCAGTGTTCACCAGTGACATTATACACAGGAGCTCTGTACACAATATATAGTGTATAGTGTATAGTGTACGTGTACATGTAATACACTGACTCACCCGTGACGTATGTAGTTGAAGTCTTTCATCTTCGCTTTTCTTCAACCAGCACAGACTGCCATCACTTCTCCAGCCAGGACTCATCTCTGCAAAAAATAACACAGTCATTAATAGCTGATCGCTTCCAGAGCACATTCCCCACTTTTTTCCTGACTGCTACACTACATCAGATGAAGAAAAAAATTGACGTAGTGCTGCCCTGCACAGTAACAGGACCCCCATTTTCTCCCTCCATGGAAAACAGATTTCTAAAAAGTAAATTATATTACAGTAGTAATAATGTCCCTAATTGGACGCTAAAGAAATTATGTTCCCCACTTGTCACCATAAACTAATATAGCATGTTTCTCATTCTGGCCCTCAAGCAGTAATTAAGTCTCTCATCCTGGCCCCCTTTATATAATAATCTCGCCCAGTGTGCCCCCCTTTATTTTATAATATGATCCAGCCTGGTCCCCTATGTCCCTTGTCCAGCCTGGCCTCCATATATCCATCCTGCCCCCCCCCAGCTATACATACTGGCCCTCATATGTCCCTTTTCCTGCTCCCCATATATCTTTCCTGGACCCCCATATATCTTTCATGGTCCCTTGTCCTGGCTGGCTTGCCCATATATGCAACCTGCCCCCATATATCCATCCTGGCCCCTCCCCATATATATCTATCCTGGCCCCTCCCCATATAAAACCATCCTGCCCCCCCCATATAATCATCCTGGCTCCCCATATTTCCATCCTGGCCCCCATATATATACTAACACAAGTGGACTTACTAAACTAGTAGTCGACAGAAGTTGTTATTGGAAATCATAAAATATACACGACAAAAAATAAAGAAACAGGAATGTCCAATGGGGGGAGCTCTAAAACGGCATCAAAGACTATACATATCCAAGATAGTAGTAATATCTTATATAACAATAACACATGTTATAGCTGTTTACCCTAAACAATTATTATGGGGACCATGTGTAAAGATATTTGGACTATTATGACCTATCATCATATATCATATAAGCATACAAAACAGAACAGATGATTCTGAGGTCCATATTATTAGAAAAATTCAAAGCTTTATTATTAAAATACAATGGACTCGGGTTATGGGGGAACAAAAGTATACAGAATTTGTCACACACAATATAATGCAGAAAATAGGCCGCGCAAGAAACTGGACATGTGATAATGGGATATTATATTATAAACCCTAGCTTGAGCACCCCAAGCTTCAAAGTGTATAAGCCATATCACATAGGGTACATTTCATCGTATCTCTCCTCCACTATGCCCACAAGAGATGCCAGATCACGTTGTATAGTCATTTAAATCTCCCATAGTACAAATTACAATTATTATAAAGCAGCAGTCATTACCAGCAATCTGGGGCACAGACCAGAAACCAGTAAGTGTGCATCCGCCCCGACGCGCGTTTCAGACCTTCCTTCTTCAGGGGGCCTGCAAACCTCTAGGGTGCATCCTATTTATATCATTACTGCCATCCTTGCAATTAGAGAAGCAGCACCACGTGGCCGGAAGCGATGCGTGTGTCTCCATGTCAACCGCGATGTCAGCCGGCGTCTGTGTCATGTGATGGCAGGTCCTGGTTGGACACCACCTAACACGGAAAGACACCGAGAGCCACCAGGCGCAGCAGAGACAGGGTAGTTGCAATGATACACCATAGCTTATACATATCACCAAATGTCCAAACAGATGAGCGATACATTCAAACATAGATGTCGCGTAGCCAAAAGGGGCGGACGCGCACAGCACAGCATGGGGTTCTCAGACTAGGGTTTATAATATAATATCCCATTGCCACATGTCCAGTTTCTTGCGCGGCCTATTTTCTTAATTATATTGTGTGTGACAATTTCTGTATACTTTTGTCCCCATAACCCGAGTCCATTGTATTTTAGTAGTAAAGTTTTGTATTTTTCTAATAATATGGACCTCAGTATCATCTGTTCTGTTTGGTATGCTTATATCCAAGATAGTAAATATACAGCTCCAATGTATCCGATAAATAATTCCCAATTTCCAGTGGATGTTAATACATTATAAGACAGGCAGTATACTGAAAAATATATACCAAATAACCTCTGCAAAATAACCTGGAACTGATAAAACACTAGTACCGACCGCTGTACACAAATGTAATATACTCCCAGTATATACAAGTTTACCTTGTGCATATATATTATGAGGGATGCAAAAAATAGCATTATATATATAATAATAATAATAATAATAATTTTATTTATATAGCTCCAACATATTCCGCAGCGCTTTACAAATTATAGAGGGGACTTGTACAGACAATAGACATTACAGCATAACAAAAATCACAGTTCAAAATAGATACCAGGAGGAATGAGGGCCCTGCTCGCAAGCTTACAAACTATGAGGAAAAGGGGAGACACGAGAGGTGGATGGTAACAATTGCTTTAGTTATTTGGACCAGCCATAGTGTAAGGCTCGGGTGTTCACGTAAAGCTGCATGAACCAGTTCACTGCCTAAGTATGTAGCAGTACCTATCCTGGTCCCCCCTCCTCATGTGTCTCCATCCTGGCCCCTTGGAGACAGAGAGAAATAGAGAACAAGAAAAAAAAGATTCCTCTTACCTTCCTGCGCACCCAGGGCCATACAACATCCTCATCCTCCTCCTCTGCAGGTCCAGTGTGCATATAGAAAAATGGCCACCGACATAGCAGAGGCCGGCAGTGAACGTGTGCGCACGTCGCATGCGGCGCATGACACTGACGTCATACGCCAGTGACGACAGATGCACACTGTTCAGTATTTATCGGGTTCAGGGAATGAACGCTGCGTGTGCGTGCCCCTGCAATACTCTGCTTGTGCTTTTAAAGGGCCCACGCCCCTAAAACCGCAGACACTTTTTTTTCTTTCCTTCTTCTTCTCCTCCTCTCCTGCCCCAGAGTCTATTGGTGACTTGTATTATTTAAGATGATTGTACTTGTTTTTATTATGTATACCCATTTTCACATGTAAAGCGTCATGGACTAAATGGCACTGTAACAATAAATAATAATAATAATATTATCGAACCTTGTGAGACTGATCTTAGTAAGTTCACAGAGAACCATGTAGTTACAAAATCACACATGTCAGTTTTCTCAGATTTTAGAAATAACCTTGCTGGTTGAGTAGTGCTGTTCATATGGTTGGTAGCATCCTGACTCAGGGCTGCCACTAGAAATTTCGGGGCCCCATACTGGCAAATTTTTCGGGGCCCCCTTGAGACTCCACCCAGGCTCCACCCCAGCCCCGCCTCCACGCTCCACCCCTCGAACTGTCCACAGTCCCACTGCTCTCTCTTGGAAAAACTCCACCTCTCACCTATCACACATTAACAGTTCCCATCACCAGATCACACATATAGCCGGCAGCTTTTGTTTTGGCCAAAAGATTTTTAAAGCTGCCACCATAACACAGTAGACACTTTTGGCCGGGCCCTACTCTGCTGTAACCTATTAAATATTTGCTAAAATATGCAATACAATTTAGGTATATTTTTATTTATTTTTCAATTTTTAAAATGACCAATAATATCACATACAAGGAAAAAATACCGCTACACCATGTCAAGACCACATATTACTGCCACAGTGATCGAATAACATCACATACAAGGATCAAATACCACAACACCATGACCAGAGACCATATTATTACCACATAGTGACCAAATAGCACATACAAGGGAAAAATACCACCGCACCATGTCCATATCACATATTACCACCAGTGACTGAATAATATCACATACAAGGAACAAATACCACCGCACCATGACCAGACCACATATTACCACCACAAAGTGACCGAGTACTACAATACTGATCAGTAATAAAAAAACACAATACCATCACCATAAGTGCCATTATACACAGGAGATCTGTACTTAGCATAAAGTGTCTGTGTACAGGTAATACAGTGATCACTGGTGATATTATACACAGGAGCTCTGTATATAATGTATAGGTAATACAGTGATCACTGGTGACATTATACACAGGAGCTCTGTATATAGTATACAATGTATAGTGTCAGTGTATAGGTAACACACTGACTCACCAGTGAGGTCTCTAGGTGAAGTCCTTCATCTTTCAACTTTTATCCAGCACAGACTGCCATCACTTCTTCCAGCCAGGACTTGTCTCTGCAGGAAATAACACAGTTATCTTGAGCTCCGCTTGCAGAACACATTACTTAATTTTTCCCAACTTCTACATTACACCTCATGAAGAAAAAAAAGCGACATAGTATCACTCTACACAGTAACAGGACTGCCCCCCCCATTTAAAACAGTGTACTCAAAAAATAAAATAAATATGTCACTGCAGTAATAATATCCCTTAATTAGCCCCTATGGTAATAATATCCCCCATCCTGGCCCCGTCTGTCTCATTCCTGGCTTCAGCCATGTGTTCTCGCATCCTGCTCTCATGAGTATCCATTCTGCCCCATATGATCTCCCCATCCAGACCCATATGATCTCCCCATCCTGCCCCATCTGTCTCCATCAAATCCATCCTGCACCATGATCCTGCACGATCTGTCTCCAATCCTGCCCCCAGTGTCTCCAATCCTGCCCCCATGTCTTTCATTCTGCCCCGTGTCTCCAATCATGCCCGTATCTCCATTCTGCCCCCAGTGTCTCCAGCATTTCTTCCCCCAGTGTCTCCAGCATTTCTACCCCAGTGTGTCCAGCATCTTTGTCCCAGTGTGTCCAGATTCTCTGCCCAAATGTCCAGCATCTCTGCCCCAGTGTGTCCAGCATCTCTGCCCCAGTGTGTCCAGCATCTCTACCCCAGTGTGTCCAGGCAGCATTTCTGCCCCCCGTGTGCCCAGCATCTCTGCTGTTATGACCCCAGTGGACAGGGTCTCAGAGGAACGTGTAAGTCTGCGAGATTCAAAAATCCAGCTCATAGGGCTGTGGTAACTGGGTTGACCAAATAGCTACTCCTAACGCCAACACTAGAAGTAGCCGGGGATCATGCCTACGGTGATCGCTAGATGACTCGCGCCAGCCGGAGAATCTAACTACCCCTAGGAGAAGAAAACAAAGACCTCTCTTGCCTCCAGAGAAAGGGACCCCAAAGCAAGATACAAGCCCCCCACAAATAATAACGGTGAGGTAAGAGGAAATGACAAACACAGAAATGAACCAGGTTCAGCAAAGAGAGGCCAGCTTACTAATAGCAGAATATAGCAAGATAACTTATCTGGTCAACAAAAACCCTATAAAAATCCACGCTGGAGATTCAAGAACCCCCGAACCGTCTAACGGTCCGGGGGGAGAACACCAGCCCCCTAGAGCTTCCAGCAAAGGTCAGGATACAGATTGGAACAAGCTGGACAAAAATACCAAACAAAACAAAAGCAAAAAGCAAGGAAGCGGACTTAGCTTGAAATACAGGAACCAGGATCATAGGACAAGAGCACAACAGATTAGCTCTGATTTCAACGATGCCAGGCATTGAACTGAAGGTCCAGGGAGCTTATATAGCAACGCCCCTGAACTAACGGCCCAGGTGAGGATATAGGAAAAGACAGAAGCTCCAGAGTCAAATCACTAATGACCACTAGAGGGAGCAAAAAGCAAAATCACAACAGTACCCCCCCCTTAGTGAGGGGTCACCGAACCCTCACCACGACCACCAGGGCGATCAGGACGAGCGGCGTGAAAGGCACAAACTAAATCGGCCGCATGAACATCAGAGGCGACCACCCAGGAATTATCTTCCTGACCATAGCCCTTCCACTTGACCAGGTACTGAAGCCTCCGCCTGGAGAGACGAGAATCCAAGATCTTCTCCACCACGTACTCCAACTCGCCCTCAACCAACACCGGAGCAGGAGGCTCAGCAGAAGGAACCACAGGCACAACGTACCGCCGCAACAAGGACCTATGAAACACGTTGTGGATAGCAAACGACACAGGAAGATCCAGGCGAAAGGATACAGGATTAAGGATTTCCAATATCTTGTAAGGACCAATAAAACGAGGTTTAAATTTGGGAGAGGAAACCTTCATAGGAACAAAGCGGGAAGAAAGCCACACCAAATCCCCAACACGTAGTCGGGGACCCACACCGCGGCGGCGGTTGGCAAAGCGCTGAGCCCTCTCCTGTGACAACTTCAAGTTGTCCACCACAAGATTCCAGATCCGCTGCAACCTATCCACCACAGAATCCACCCCAGGGCAGTCAGAAGGTTCCACATGACCCGAAGAAAAACGAGGGTGGAAACCAGAGTTGCAGAAAAACGGCGAAACCAAGGTGGCGGAACTAGCCCGATTATTAAGGGCAAACTCAGCCAACGGCAAGAAGGTCACCCAATCGTCCTGATCAGCAGAGACAAAACACCTCAAATAAGCCTCCAAAGTCTGATTAGTTCGCTCCGTCTGTCCATTAGTCTGAGGATGGAAAGCAGACGAAAATGACAAGTCAATGCCCATCCTACTACAAAAGGATCGCCAGAATCTGGAAATGAACTGGGATCCTCTGTCTGACACAATATTCTCAGGGATGCCGTGCAAACGAACCACGTTCTGGAAAAACACAGGAACCAGATCGGAAGAGGAAGGCAGCTTAGGCAAAGGAACCAAATGGACCATCTTGGAGAAGCGATAAAACGACGGTAGAAGTTAGCGAAACCCAAGAACTTCTGAAGACTCTTAACTGACGAGGGCTGAGTCCAATCAAGAATAGCTCGGACCTTGACTGGGTCCATCTCCACAGCAGAAGGGGAAAAAATGAACCCCAAAAAGGGAACCTTCTGTACACCAAAAAGACACTTTGAGCCCTTGACAAACAAAGAATTTTCACGCAAAATTTTAAAGACCATCCTGACCTGCTCCACATGCGAGTCCCAATTATCAGAAAAAACCAGAATATCATCCAGATAAACGATCAAAAATTTATCCAGATAGTTCCGGAAAATGTCATGCATAAAGGACTGAAAAACTGAAGGGGCATTAGAGAGCCCAAAAGGCATCACCAAGTACTCAAAATGACCTTCGGGCGTATTGAATGCCGTTTTCCATTCATCCCCTTGCTTAATGCGCACAAGGTTGTACGCACCACGAAGGTCTATCTTGGTAAACCACTTGGCACCTTTAATCCGGGCAAACAAGTCAGACAACAGCGGCAAAGGATACTGAAATTTGACAGTGATCTTATTTAAAAGCCGATAGTCAATACAAGGCCTCAAAGATCCGTCCTTTTTAGCCACAAAAAAGAATCCCGCACCAAGAGGGGAAGAAGACGGACGGATGTGTCCTTTCTCCAGAGACTCCTTGATATATGAACGCATAGCGGTATGTTCAGGTATCGACAGATTAAACAGTCTTCCCTTAGGAAATTTACTGCCTGGAATCAAATCTATTGCACAGTCACATTTCCTATGAGGAGGCAATGCACTGGACCTGGACTCGCTAAAGACATCCTGATAATCAGACAAATACTCCGGAACTTCCGAAGGCGTAGAAGAAGCAATAGACACAGGCAGGGAATCCTCATGAATACCACGACAGCCCCAACTAGACACTGACATAGCCTTCCAGTCAAGGACTGGATTATGGGTCTGTAACCATGGCAGGCCCAAAACAACCAAATCATGCATTTTATGTAGAACGAGAAAACGTATCACCTCGCGGTGTTCAGGAGTCATGCACATGGTAACCTGTGTCCAATACTGCGGTTTATTTTCTGCTAATGGCGTAGCATCAATACCCCTAAGAGGGATAGGATTTTCTAATGGTTCAAGAATAAAACCACAGCGCTTAGCAAATGAGAGATCCATAAGACTCAGGGCAGCACCTGAATCTACAAACGCCATGACAGGATAAGATGACAGTGAGCAAATCAAAGTTACAGACAGAATGAACTTAGGATGCAAATTACCAACGGTGACAGGACTAACAACCTTAGATATACGTTTAGAGCATGCTGAGATAACATGTGTAGAATCACCACAGTAGTAGCACAAGCCATTCCGGCGTCTATGAATTTTCCTCTCATTTCTAGTCAGGATTCTATCACATTGCATCAAATCAGGTGTCCGTTCAGACAACACCATGAGGGAATTTGCGGTTTTTCTATCACATTGCATCACATCAGGTGTCTGTTCAGACAACAACATGAGGGAATTTGCGGTTTTGCGCTCCCGCAACCGCCGGTCAATTTGAATAGCCAGGGACATGGTATCATTCAGACCTGTGGGAATGGGAAAACCCACCATAACATTCTTAATGGCCTCAGAAAGGCCATTTCTAAAATTAGCGGCCAGTGCACACTCGTTCCAATGTGTCAGCACGGACCATTTCCGAAATTTTTGGCAATACACCTCAGCCTCGTCCTGGCCCTGAGACATAGCCAGCAAGGCTTTCTCTGCCTGAATCTCAAGATTGGGTTCCTCATAAAGTAAACCGAGCGCCAGAAAAAACGCATCAATATCAGCCAATGCCGGATCTCCTGGCGCCAACGAAAAAGCCCAATCTTGAGGGTCACCCCGTAAGAATGAAATAACAATTTTTACTTGTTGAGCAGAGTCTCCAGACGAACAAGGTTTCAGGGACAAAAACAATTTACAATTATTCCTGAAATTCCTAAACTTAAATCGGTCTCCTGAAAACAGTTCAGGAATCGGAATTTTGGGTTCAGACCTAGGATTTCTGGTAACATAATCTTGTATACCCTGCACACGAGCGGCAAGCTGGTCCACACTTGTAATCAAGGTCTGGACATTCATGTCTGCAGCAAGCTTAAGCCACTCTGAGGTAAAGGGGAAAAGAAAAAAAAAAAAAAAAAAAATGAGAGAGGGAAAAAAAAACCTCAAAATTTTCTTTCTTATAATCCCACTTCTGCAATGCATTAAACATTTAATACTGGCCTGGCATACTGTTATGACCCCAGTGGACAGGGTCTCAGAGGAACGTGTAAGTCTGCGAGATTCAAAAATCCAGCTCATAGGGCTGTGGTAACTGGGTTGACCAAATAGCTACTCCTAACGCCAACACTAGAAGTAGCCGGGGATCATGCCTACGGTGATCGCTAGATGACTCGCGCCAGCCGGAGAATCTAACTACCCCTAGGAGAAGAAAACAAAGACCTCTCTTGCCTCCAGAGAAAGGGACCCCAAAGCAAGATACAAGCCCCCCACAAATAATAACGGTGAGGTAAGAGGAAATGACAAACACAGAAATGAACCAGGTTCAGCAAAGAGAGGCCAGCTTACTAATAGCAGAATATAGCAAGATAACTTATCTGGTCAACAAAAACCCTATAAAAATCCACGCTGGAGATTCAAGAACCCCCGAACCGTCTAACGGTCCGGGGGGAGAACACCAGCCCCCTAGAGCTTCCAGCAAAGGTCAGGATACAGATTGGAACAAGCTGGACAAAAATACCAAACAAAACAAAAGCAAAAAGCAAGGAAGCGGACTTAGCTTGAAATACAGGAACCAGGATCATAGGACAAGAGCACAACAGATTAGCTCTGATTTCAACGATGCCAGGCATTGAACTGAAGGTCCAGGGAGCTTATATAGCAACGCCCCTGAACTAACGGCCCAGGTGAGGATATAGGAAAAGACAGAAGCTCCAGAGTCAAATCACTAATGACCACTAGAGGGAGCAAAAAGCAAAATCACAACACTCTGCCCCAACATGTCCAGCATCTCTGCCCCCAGCATGTCCATCATTTCTGCCCCCAGCGTGTCCAGCTTTCTGCCCCCAGCGTGTCCAGCATTTCTGCCCCAGCGTGTCCAGCATTTCTGTCCCAGCATGTCATGAATCTCTGCCCCAGCGTGTCCAGCATCTCTGCCCCAGCATGTCCAGCATTTCTGCCCCTGCGTGTCCAGCATTTCTGCCCCAGCGTGTCCAGCATCTCTGCCCCAGCATGTCCAGCATCTCTGCCCCTGCGTGTCCAGCATCTCTGCCCCAGAGTGTCCAGCATTTCTGCCCCAGTGTGTCCAGCATCTCTGCCCCAGCGTGTCCAGCATCTTTGCACCAGCGTGTCCAGCATCTCTGCCCTAGTGTGTCCAGCATCCCTGCCCCAGCGTGTCCAGCATCTCTGCCTCAGCGTGTCCAGCATTTCTGCCCCCAGCATGTCCAGCATTTCTGTCCCAGCGTGTCCAGCATTTCTGCCCCAGAGTGTCCAGCATTTTGCCCCTGGGCCCCCTGGATCACCGCTCTAAAAAAACCTTACCTGTCCAGATTCTCTGCCCCAATGTCCAGCATCTCTGCCCCAGTGTGTCCAGCATCTCTGCCCCAGTGTCCAGCATCTCTGCCCCAGTGTCCAGCATCTCTGCCCCCAATGTCCAGCATCTCTGCCCCCAATGTCCAGCATTTCTGCCCCAGTGTGTCCAGCATTTCTGCCCCAGTGTGTCCAGCATTTCTGCTCCAGTGTGTCCAGCATTTCTGTCCCCGTGTGTCCAGCATCTCTGCCCCAGCGTGTCCAGCATTTCTGCTCCCAGCGAGTCCAGCATTTCTGCCCCAGCGTGTCCAGCATTCTGCCCCCAGTGTGTCCAGCATTTCTGCCCCCAGCGTGTCCAGCTTTCTGCCCCCAGTGTGTCCAGCATATATGCCCCAGTGTGTCCAGCATCTCTGCTCCAGTGTGTCCAGCATCTCTGCCCTAGCGTGTCCAGAATCTCTGCCCCCAGCATGTCCATCATTTCTGCCCCCAGCGCATCCAGCTTTCTGCCCCCAGCATGTCCAGCATTTCTGCCCCAGCGTGTCCAGAATTTCTGTCCCAGCATGTCATGCATCTCTGCCCCAGCGTGTCCAGTATCTCTGCCCCAGCGTGTCCAGCATTTCTGCCCCCGCGTGTCCAGCATCTCTGCCCCAGCGTGTCCAGCATCTCTGCCCCAGCGTGTCCAGCATCTCTGCCCCTGCGTGTCCAGCATCTCTGCCCCAGAGTGTCTAGCATTTCTGCCCCAGTGTGTCCAGCATCTCTGCCCCAGCATGTCCAGCATCTTTGCCCCAGCGTGTCCAGCATCTCTGCCCCAGTGTGTCCAGCATCTCTGCCCCAGTGTGTCCAGCATCTCTGCCTCAGCGTGTCCAGCATTTCTGCCCCCAGCGTGTCCAGCATTTCTGCCCCAGCGTGTCCAGCATTTCTGCCCCAGTGTGTCCAGCATCTCTGCCCAAGCGTTTCCAGCATCTCTGCCCCAGCGTGTCCAGCATTTCTGCCCCAGCGTGTCCAGTATTCTGCCCTGGGGCCCCCTGGATCATCGCTCTAAAAAAAAACCTTACCTGGCCGCGCTCCTGCAGCGGGCGAAGCTCACTCCCTCTACGCAGGTGAAGTGCGCACTCGCCGGCGGCTGACAATGACGTCAGACGCCAGTGAAGTGCGCAATGCGGCTCAAGTCAGCTGCCAGCCTCCGATTGGCTGGCGGCTGTTAACTATTGATGTGCGGGCGCGGGCCTGCATGTCAATAGCGTGCCATAGCGCCTGTAGGGGTGGGGCGGTGAGCAGATGAGACGGGGCCTGAAGCAGGCCCCCTCTGCCCGCCGGGCCCCATACGCCAGTCAGGGCAGTAATGCCCTGATGGTGGCCCTGTCCTGACATAGAGATGCAAGAAAGTATGGAGCAGCATAGGCATTTCGTCCAGTGACTGGCTTGATGTGCATAGTTTCTGCCACATGTGGATCTGAAACTATGTGTTTGTCAGGAGTATTATGACTTGCTCACATATTGGCTTGCATATGGGCATTTGTGCATGTAGTTTGCTGAGGTTCAAGGTCCTTGTATGTTCTAATGCAGAGGTCCCCAACCTTTTTTGCACCAGGGACCGGCTTTAAGCAAGACCAGTTTTCCATGGCCCGTTGGGGGTGGGGCAGGGGCGGGGCTTTGGTCATATGGGGGTGGGGTTATGGAGGGATGGAGCTTAGTGCATACTTATCATAGTGTAGTGGGCCCCTAACACAGAAAGATGGCTACTGCTACTGGAGATGGGCACTGATGAGGATGACACACAGCGACGTGTCACTTGTCCCAATAATGACGGCCTGGCTTCTTCTGAAGTGACTTTTCCAGCCTGCTGTGCACTGTGCCCACTGCTCCAGTGATAGAGGAGGCCACAATGGTCCAGTCCACACACACAGCACAGATGTGGCCCCCGCTCAGGCCACTGTGGGAGAGTCCAGCATCCTATGCTCCCCGCCTGCTGTGTACCCCAGCTCCCCACACATGGACCCTGCACAGCCGCCGGTAATACCGGTCCCGGCTGCCTGCCTGTCAGCAGCAGGCCGTCCCTGTCCTCCCCTCTTCCTGGCTGCGGGGCCTCTTCCCTTCATTCAGAGCCCAGCCCGCTGTTCCCGCACACATGCACAGGCCGGATATGAGACTCACCCATGGTGACTCCGGCGGCGACTTCAGCCCACACGGTGATATCACGGAATGGGAGGAGCTGCAGCTGTGGAATCCGCCCGCCCTGCTCGTACAGCGAGAGATGGGAGGAGGGAGTGGCGGATGAGGGAGAGGCCGCACAACCTGCGTGACGTGGATGTCCTGCGGTTGTGGCTAAATCCAAGTCGGCCGCTAAAGTAGCTGTCAGCGGCGCTGCGGACCGGCTGAAAAACCCCAACGGCCCGGTCCTGGTCCGCGGACCGGCGGTTGGAGACCTCTGTTCTAATGTCTGAAGATGGTTCAAGATAACCAATTGGCAATGCATTATACCGACCTTGGATTCAGTATGCTGGAGAAGGATCTGCATCCTGTTGCTTTGGAAGAATTTCTGCGTTGCTAGGAATGATTGCTAGAATCAAGAGTGCGCTAGTCTCTTGTGTGCTTAAAGGGAACCTGTCACCCCCAAAATCGAAGGTGACCTAAGCCCATCGGCATCAGGGGCTTATCTACAGCATTCCAGATGTATCCTGAAAGATGAGAAAAAAACGTTAGATTATACTCACCCAGGGGTGGTCCCGCTGCGGTCCGGTCCAATGGGCATCGCTGTCCGGGGCCTCCCATCTTCTTACGATGACATCCTCTTCTTGTCTTCACGCTGCGGCTCCGGCGCAGGTGTACTTTGTCTGCCCTGTTGAGGGCAGAGCAAAGTACTGCAGTGCGCAGGTGCCAGGAAAGGTCACAGCTTGTAAATGCTTTTTACAGCCAGTCAAGAGTCTTTCAATTCTTGTTTGAGGGATTGTCATCCAATCTTCATTGGAAAATTCTTCCAGTTCTGTGAGATTCCTGGGTTGTCTTGCATGCACTTCTATTTTGAGGTCTAGTGTTTAGGCACAGATTTTCAATGATGTTCAGACAAGTGGACTGTGAGGGTCATTGTAAAATCTTCAGCTTGCGCCTTTTGAGGTAGTCTGTTGTGGATGTTGACATGTGTTTAGGCTCATTATCCATTTGTAGAAGCCATCTTTTCAACTTCTGTTTTTTTACAGATGGTTTTATGTTTACATCAAGAATTCAAGAATTTATTGAAATGTCATTGAATCCATTATTCCCTATAACTGTGAAATGTTCCCCTTACTATTGGCTGCAACACAATCCCAAAACATGAATGATCCACCCCCATGCTTAATGGGTGGTGAGATGTTATTTTCCTGAATTTCTCCACACATACCTTTGATCATTGTGACCAAAGATTTATACTTTAACCTTATCAGTCCACATGACTTGTTTCTAAAATATATCAGGCATTCTATATGTTCTTTTGCATTCTTCTGACATTGAATTTTATGCCAAGGACGCAGGAGAGGTTTTCTTCTGATGACTCTTCCATGAAGGCCATATTTGTGCAGGTGTCTCTGAACAGTAGAAAAATGTACCACAACTCCAGAGTCTGCTAAATTTTTCTAAAGGTCTTTTGAAGTCAAGTGGGGGGTTCTAATTTGCCTCTCTAGCAATCCTACGAGCAGATTCACAGAAATTTTGCTTGGTTTTCCAGACCTTAACTTGACCTCCACTGTTTGTGTTAGCTTCTATTTCTTAATTACAATTTGAACTGAGAAAAGGCCAACTTGAAAACACTTTGCTGTATTCTTATAGAGTTCTCCTGCTTTGTGGGCCTCCACCATCTTCATTTTCAGAGTGCTAGGCATCTGCTTAAAAAACCCATGGCTGCTGTTTTTTTGGCACATGGTTAGAGGAGGCTGGGTTCTGATAAAGCTGGGCAATTTGCATTACCTAGCCTTTCCTAACAATGATAGTGAACAAGCAAAAAACCGAACAGGCTAATATCTGAAACATTGGTCAAAGTTTTCTGAGCACACAAATTTCCAATCTAAAATGCAAAGGAAATGTGTCATCTTTAACTTTAGGACTTTTAGAGATGATTTCATCTTCAACTTGCTTAACTGTTCATAGTATCAGTAATTCTGACCAGTGGTGCCCAAACTTTTACATGCCACTGTAGCTTGTTTCAAGACCTTTAACCTTGCCATAGATGTGGCATGCTCATATTCCATTCTCTAGAGCTTTTATTTCTGCCCTCCTGCACACTTCCATTTCTGCCTCCTTACACTCAGCTTTCACTTCAATTTCTGCCTTCTTGAACGCTGCATTAACTATAATTTCAGTTCTTACATTTTTCCCCACCAACCCCAGGAACGTAATTCTGTAAAGCCCTGTCTGTATGTAGGTAGTGCATGTCCATATTCTCTTCATTCATTCTCAATGTGACAGGCGGAAATTGGCAATCACCCCAGGGGACAGGAGATAATTTAGCACAACCCCTTTTAAGGAAAGTGCACTTTGATGTAGTGCAGTGGACATAATAGTTCTCTTCTGCACACTGTATTGTGTGAAAAAATTCTTACGTACAATACACAAGATGTAAATATGAACATGTAATATTTCCATGTTCAGCAGCAGTAGAGTGGGCCCCTGGAATTAATTCCACCCGTGGGCTCCAGGCATCCCAGTCTGACACTGATAACTTGAATAAAAGCAGAAGCAGGAAAAGCAGAAGAAGGAAATGCAGCAACCATTTTGTGGTGAATCTCGATACTGATAGAGATAGTGAGAGAAAGTCATAAAACATTGAACTAAAAAATGTATCTAGACTGTGTGGCATAACAAGAATGAAAAAAGTTAGTGAAGAAAAAACAATAATTCTGAGTTTACACATGTCAACCATGGTCTTTATACGGTCATCGATATATGAAGCAAATTGGTGGTCATTTATTGACTTATTTGTACCAACCAACCACACTTCCATGAGCCCAGAACGATCTATAATGCAAGCGTTTTGTGTGCATATATCATTGTAATTAGAAGCACAAGTCCTTTTTACATTGTATTATGTGCTGCCAAGAATGATGATTATTATTATAATTTTAAAAGTATAATTTTCAAGCAGGCTAAAAAAATCATTGCAGTAGATGAGTGAGCATTTTGCTATCTAATCATGAGACTGCTGGTCTGTTTATACAATTTGATATTTAGAAACTAAGATTCCAATTATTGAACCTTTCAAAAGCAGCTAAATAAATATTTAATTGATATGTACAGAAATGGGAAAGTAGATCAAGTCAGTGAGGCCGGACAAGGAAGGGCCAAATGGTGGCAGCTGCTGCTTGCTTGACCAGTCTGGTTATGGTGCTACTGCAATTCAATCACACATACAGTAAACGCTTCAGGGCAATTGGAGATTTAGGCTTAAGGTACCTTCACACGAAACGACTTTGTAACGATATCGCTAGCGATCCGTGACGTTGCAGCGTCCTCGCTAGCGATATCGTTTAGTTTGACACGCAGCAGCGATCAGGATCCTGCTGTGATGTCGCTGGTCGCTGAATAAAGTCCAGAACTTTATTTGGTCGTCCGATCGCCGTGTATCGTTGTGTTTGAAAGCAAAAGCAACGATACCAGCGATGTTTTACACTGGTAACCAGGGTAAACATCGGGTTACCAAGCGCAGGGCCGCGCTTAGTAACCCGATATTTACCCTGGTTACCAGCGTAAAAGTAAAAAAAACAAACAGTACATGCTCACCTGCGCGTCCCCAGCGTCTGCTTCCTGACACTTACTGAGCGCCGGCCCTAAAGTGAAAGTGAAAGCACAGCGGTGACGTCACCGCTCTGCTGTTAGGGCCGGAGCTCAGTCAGTGTCAGGAAGCAGACGCCGGGGGACGCGCAGGTGAGCATGTACTGTTTGTTTTTTTTACTTTTACGCTGGTAACCAGGGTAAACATCGGGTTACTAAGCGCGGCCCTGTGCTTAGTAACCCGATGTTTACCCTGGTTACCCGGGGACCTCGGCATCGTTGGTCGCTGGAGAGCGGTCTGTGTGACAGCTCTCCAGCGACCAAACAGCGACGCTGCAGTGATCAGCATCGTTGTCGCTATCGCTGCAGCGTCGCTTCGTGTGAAGGTACCTTTAGTGTCCATTTGCAGTAAATCGAATTTTCTGGCTAAATTTGGTAAACCTGGAGAATTTTAATTTCAAAAGCTTCACTTATCACTAGTTGTAAGAGTAACAATATGTATTAACATTGGTTTCCCAGTCCTTTCAAACATTACAGCCAAGAGTGAGGATTTATTGTACTCACTGCACTAAATGACATTTATTTGTCCAAAAGAATGTATTTACTACATCTGTGGGAAAGTTTTCATTTATTTTCAAAATAAGCCACATTAAATCATGTAGTGTTTATGTGAATTATGCCCTCAAGGTACTGTACTTTCTTTTAAATAATCAGTGTTAACAATGTTATCTTGGACAGATATACTATTGCGCAAATAGTGCTACAAAGTTCAGTGTGGATAAGCACAGATAAAATTGAAACATTGCCAAATTAATGTTCGAGAAAAAAAAGTTTACTAAGGTCACCAAACATTTCACAGGACATACAGTGTGGAAAATAAGTATTTGATACATTGCTGAGTTTGCAAGCTTTCCCATCTACAAAGAAATGAGAGGTCTGTCATTTTTATCATACGTACACTTCAATCAAGAAAATCGCATTGTATGATTTTTACATAATTAATTTGCATTTTATTTCATGGGATAAGTATTTGATACAATAGAAAAACAACTTAATATTTGGTACAGAAACCTTTGTTTGCAATTACAGAGATCAGCCGTTTCCTGTAGTTCTTAACCAAGTTTGCACACACTGCAGCAGGAATTTTGGCCCACTCCTCCATACAAATCTTCTCCAGATCTTTCAGGTTTCGGGGTTGTTGTGGCAACATTGAGGTTCAGATCTATCCAAGGATTTTCTATTGTGTTAAGGTCTGACTGGCTTAGGCCACACCATAACCTTGAAATGCTTCTTACAGAGCCACTCCTTGGTTGCTGTGTTTCGGGTCATTGTCATGCTGGAAGACCCAGCCAGGGCCTATCTTTAGTGCCCTTACTGAGTGAAGGAGGTTGTTGACCAAAAATTCATGATGCATGACCTCATCTGTCCTACAACTGAGTGTTCATTCTGGTCACCTACATCTCTTCCACAGTCCATAACTTTATTGCTTTTTTCCATACACTTGTTGACAGATTCATGTTTTTTTACAGTGATCTGTACTCAACGTAGGCAAAATTAAATGATTTAATATGTCCATTCGCAGTTTCTCTGTAGCATCTGTATGTAACAGGTAGTGGTGGGACACTTTACACTACTGGAGCTGGAATTACCACTTCTGAACCTCCACCATATTTTACTGTAACAACTGTTTTTTATTTGTAGGCCTCATTTCATTTACAGTAAATAGTAGAATGATGTTCTTTACCAAAAAGCTTCATCTTGGTTTCATCTGTCCACAAGCAAAAAATGCAGCAAAAACACTACATGTGAAGATAGCCCAAGGTGTAGAGGGGCGTTTTTAAAATTTATTTTGCCTTATATACAAATCATTCTCCTGGAAAGAATGTTTCTTAAATTTTTTTCGAGTAAAATTCAAGGTACGCAGGTCGTGTGGATGTATGCGGATGCCTCCGCATGCGTTGTTTTGACGATGCAGAGAAAAAAAGAAATTCCAACCAGCTGCGTTCGACGCGGGTCACCGCATAGTCAAAATGACGCATGTGGAGGCATCCGCATACATCCACATGACCTGCGTACCTAATGTTAAAGATAGGTACGCAGGCCGCATGCGGACATAGGCGGAGCTGAGCGGCGGAGGTGCGGCCCTGGGTGGGGCTTCACGGAGGAAGTCCACAGCTGGTTGTTCAGTGATCAAGGCATCCATACATATTAGATTAATTTTAGCCGAACCCGACAATATTGACAAGTTCAATCAACAATCTAATATTATAACACACAGCATTGAAGCAAATAACCACAGAGATAGATATACAAAAAATATATATATCTTTTATTAACAATACATTACATTATAAAATAGTGCCAACCTAAACAATATATTATATATTGGTAAATGCAACCAGAGAGAGTTTGTATGAGGTGCAAAAGTGCACTCACTAAAATATGTGGCACAGTGGAGACCGCATGGAACTTAAAGTTGGGGGGTACAGGGCAAATAACAACTATTATAGATAATAATAAAGTGCTAATGCATGTTACAAATAGTTGCCTGTTATTCAGTGTCTATTGCATGAATGCAATGATAGTAACAGCCCATCAAGCTCACAAAAACAAGGAGAGCTACTATATCCCGCAAAAACGGTGTTCCCAATTGATTGTCTTACCCATGCTGAAATCCACGTGTGTTCACCCGCGCCCCAACGCGCGTTTCGCCCTCGGCTTCCTCGGGGGGCTACTAGATCTCATTGTCCCAAGGTTAGGTTTTTATATCCGGGAGTACATCACGTGTACGACTACACACTGTGTTTATTATGCCGTGTGTAGTTGTGACCTAATCTATATTGGACTAACATCCCGTGAACTCAGAGTGAGAACTCGTGAGCATGTTAGAGAGATTGAGGCCGCCCGTGATGCGGAGGACGTGGATGCTCTCAAAACATTACCCAAACATTTCCGCTTAAAACATGATTGTAATTCTAGGGAATTACGCGTATGGGGTATTGATTGTGTCCATCTGGGCACTCGTGGTGGAGATTATCTGCGTACTTTAACACAGAAAGAATGCATATGGATAGTGAATGTGGGCACTATGTCCCCACATGGCCTTAACGAACAACTTAGTTTCTCTTCTTTTCTTTAGACTCGCATCGTCTCTGGTTGTAGGATCATTGTTAATTTTAATTGATTTTAATTGTCTCTATTTTTATTTTATTTAGTGCTATGTCTTTCAACTATATACTAATGATATACTCATCTACATGGATTGTACAGCTCTGCGACTCATATTCCGGTGATATTTGCGACAAGAAGTATCTTATATCAAGGACTCTTCACTGTAATTTCCGATTTTAGTATTAATTTGTATATACATATTTCTTTATAATATATACACTGTTTTATATGTGTGTGCACTGAGGCACGAATGTAATATATTTAATGAATAAATGTTGTGATTATATTAATGTACTTATTACATATTTCACATATATGTTATTTATATTTTTATATTTTTATATATAAATATTGTTCACATATGATAACAATTATAAGGTTGTTATATTTTGGATATTATATTGTGTTTATAATATACTCACCTTTCTTCTTTTATACTTTTTTTTTTCTTTTTTCACTTTTATAATATTATTCTTGATATATGGGTCCTATGGATTTTAATATACGGTCATGGTATATCCCCGGTTTAAGATGGGTCATATTTTCTTTTTTTCTTCTTAAATTCATATGTTTGACATGGTGCCTCACCTCGTAGTAACTTCTCCGCCTTATGGCCAGGTTAGATGGCTACCTGGTGAAATCCGGGTGATGAATGGTTTTCTATGGGAACTTGTTTCCCTTTACCAAGATGGCGATTTGAACATCTACCGGCCACAGAGCGCATGCCCGCGATCCATGGATTACCGCGGCATCACGCCGGCATCGTGCAGCAGGGGATTATGGGATAGTGACGTCAACGGGGATTTCCCCGCCCAGGGTTCCCTGCTGACGCCGGATGTGATGACATCGCGGTGCCGTGGTTATCGCGCGCATGCGCCGATTACAAATTAAATGGCGGGGGAGGATATAAAAACCTAACCTTGGGACAATGAGATCTAGTAGCCCCCCGAGGAAGCCGAGGGCGAAACGCGCGTTGGGGCGCGGGTGAGCGCACGTGGATTTCAGCATGGGTAAGACAATCAATTGGGAACACCGTTTTTGCGGGATATAGTAGCTCTCCTTGTTTTTGTGAGCTTGATGGGCTGTTACTATCATTGCATTCATGCAATAGACACTGAATAACAGGCAACTATTTGTGACATGCATTAGCACTTTATTATTATCTATAATAGTTGTTATTTGCCCTGTACCCCCCAACTTTAAGTTCCATGCGGTCTCCACTGTGCCACATATTTTAGTGAGTGCATTTTTGCACCTCATACAAACTTTCTCTGGTTGCATTTACCAATATATAATATATTGTTTAGGTTGGCACTATTTTATAATGTAATGTATTGTTAATAAAAGATATATATATTTTTTGTATATCTATCTCTGTGGTTATTTGCTTCAATGCTGTGTGTTATAATATTGTTCGAAGCATCACTATCATACTGATTGAAGTAGCTTTGTGGGGTCCCATTGACTACTTTATACACTTAGGCTGGGGTCACACATGCGAGTTTTACGGACGTAAGAGCGCAGAAACTACGTCCGTAAAACTCGCATTACATACGGCACAATTATTCTCAATGGGGCTGCTCCTATTAGCCGTATATTACGGTTCAGTATTATACGGCTTTCTACGGCCGTACAAAATCGCAGCATGCTGCGTTTGTCAGCGTACTGCGCAAATAATACGCCAATGAAAGTCTATGGGGGCGAGAAAAATACGGATTCCACACGGACCAGCAGTGTGACTTGCGAGAAATACGCAGCGCTGTTAGTGAAAAGTCGGTAATTCAATTGCCGGCTTTTCATTTCTCCTGCACAAACCCGACAGGATATGAGACATGGTTTTCATACAGTAAACCATCTCATATCCCCTTTTTTGTTGCATATTCCACACTACTAATGTTAGTAGTGTGTATGTGCAAAATTTCAGCGCTGTAGCTGCTGAAATAAAGGGTTAAATGGCGGAAAAAATTGGCGTGGGCTCCCGCGCAATTTTCTCCGCCAGAGTGGTAAAGCCAGTGACTGACGGCAGATATTAATAGCCAGGAGAGGGTCCATGGTTATTGGCCCCCCCGTGGCTAAAAACATCTGCCCCCAGCCACCCCAGAAAAGGCACATCTGGAAGATGCGCCTATTCTGGCACTTGGCCACTCTCTTCCCACTCCCTGTAGCGGTGGGATATGGGGTAATGAAGGGTTAATGCCACCTTGCTATTGTAAGGTGACATTAAGCCAGATTAATAATGGAGAGGCGTCAATTATGTCACCTATCCATTATTAATCCAATTGTAGGAAAGGGTTAAAAAACACACACACACATGATTACAAAGTAGTTTAATGAAATAAACACAGCGGTTGTTGTAATAATTTATTGTTCTTCCATTCCATTTCCAGGACCTCGCTTGGCAACATAATAAACGCACAAGATACATACCTTCTGCTGTCAGATCTCGTCCCACGAAGTAATCCATCTGAAGGGGTTAACTAATATTACAGGCAGGAGCCCTGCAAATGCAGCTGTGCTCCGTGCCTGTAATCCCCAGCGAATGAATGAAATGTAGGTCATTGACCTACATTTCCTTCAGTCGCGGTGATGCGCCCCTGCTGGATGTTCTCATGAACTGCAGCCTGGGAACTTTTTCCCACGCTCCAGGTCATATGAGGACATCCACCAGGGGGCGCATCACCGCGACTGAAGGAAATGTAGGTCAATGACCTACATTTCATTCATTCCCCGGGGATTACAAGCACGGAGCACAGCTGCATTTGCAGGGCTCCTGCCTGTAATATTAGTTAACCCCTTCAGATGGATTACTTCGTGGGACGAGATCTGACAGCAGAAGGTATGTATCTTGTGCGTTTATTATGTTGCCAAGCGAGGTCCTGGAAATGGAATGGGAGAACAATAAATTATTACAACAACCGCTGTGTTTATTTCATTAAACTACTTTGTAATCATGTGTGTGTGTGTTTTTTAACCCTTTCCTACAATTGGATTAATAATGGATAGGTGACATAATTGACGCCTCTCCATTATTAATCTGGCTTAATGTCTCCTTACAATAGCAAGGTGGCATTAACCCTTCATTACCCCATATCCCACCGCTACAGGGAGTGGGAAGAGAGTGGCCAAGTGCCAGAATTGGCGCATCTTCCAGATGTGCCTTTTCTGGGGTGGCTGGGGGCAGATGTTTGTAGCCACGGGGGGGGCCAATAACCATGGACCCTCTCCTGGCTATTAATATCTGCCCTCAGTCACTGGCTTTACCACTCTGGCGGAGAAAATTGCGCGGGAGCCCACGCCAATTTTTTCCACCATTTAACCCTTTATTTCAGCAGCTACAGCGCTGAAATTTTGCACATACACACTACTAACATTAGTAATGTGGAATATGCAAAAAAAAAGGGGATATGAGATGGTTTACTGTATGTAAACCATGTCTCATATCCTGTCGGGTTTGTGCAGGAGAAATGAAAAGCCGGCTATTGAATTACCGGCTGTTCACAGATATCGCGCTGAATGAAATCTAAATACAGAATATACATATATGTGTCTCAATGACATATATATATATATATACTGTATATATGTTTTCCCTAACATTTGAGCACATAAATCCATTAGATGTCGGTTTTGCAAGCCTGCGCGAAAATCTCGCAGTACGGATGCCATACGGATTACATACGGAGGATGCCATGCGCAAAATACGCTGAAACACCCTGACTACGGATCAATATTTTGGGGACATTTCTCCGTATTACGGCCGTAGTACGGACGTATAATACGTGGCGTATTTTCTTACGCCATGTGTGACCCCAGCCTAATGGTGCCTGAGATCTTGTATTTAACAATCTAATATGTGCAGGCAGAATGATGGTTGGAGGAGATGTCGATTGGGAATGTCCAATTCGCAATGCCCATCACATTGTTCTCCCAGAAATAAGCTGGTGTCTTTTGTCATAGAGAACACAAGAGCGCTCAGTCAACCGAGCGCTCCTGTATTTGAGAGAATCGACTGAGATGGCTGTCAGCCAAACGATTTGTTGAAGCTTCCTTTGATCGACAAGCATCTAATGAAAGGGGGCTTGTAATCCACATAAAAAAAGCATGCTTGCTTTGTTTCCTCAGCTATGATTATCTAGAAAATGATCTAGATTATCTTCGGTATATGCTGGTCTGTGTTTGTGTCCTCGCTTTTCCTTGTTTTGGTCTGTCCGCCCTACAGGAGACAGAATATCCTGGTCCCTGTGTTTGTTCTTGTACCTTGTCTTGTTCCATTACCTTGTCTGAACTTTGTCCTACCTCTGTCTCCTTGTCTGTGGCTTCTTTCCCTGCTGTGTCTTTCCTTGTGTCCTCTCTGTTGGCTTATGCTCCGCACGCTTGCGGTTCTGCCTGCTCTGTACCTTTGTGACTTTGCCTGTGCTCCGCTCTCTTGTAGATTTACCTCTGCTCTGCACTCCTGCAGTACTGCTCCGTTCTACTCTGCTCAGCTCCTGTTGCTGCAGGAATCTCTTGCTGCAGCTCCTCTCCACATTCCTTGCGGTTCCATTCTGCTTAGCTTCTGCTGCTGCAGAAATCTCTTGCTGAAGCTCCTCTCCGCATTCCTTGTGGTTCTGCTCTGCTTAGCTTCTGCTGCTGCAGTAATCTCTTGCTGCAGCTCTGCAGCTCCTCTCCGCATTCCTTGCAGTTCTGCTCTGCTTAGCTTTTGTTGCTGTGCTATCTCTTGCTGCTCCACCATTCCTATCCGCAGCCTTGTGGTTCTCTTCCTGTGTGAACAGGTCCCAACCTGTTCCTTCATACTCCTTTCCTTCCAGCTTGTTTCTGTACCTACATCTCCTGTGTGAACAGGTCCCAACCTGTTCCTTCATACCTCATTCCTACCTGCTTGTTTCCTTACCTGCACCTCATGTGTGAACAGGTGCCAACCTGTTCCATCATACTTCCTATCCGTACCTGAACCTCCTGTGTGAACAGGTCCTTACCTGTTCCTTCATACACCACACCAACCTGCCCTGTGTCTCAGCCGTGCCTGCCTGCCCTGTGTCTCAGCTGTGCCTGCCTGCCCTGTGTCTCAACCGTGCCTGCCAGCCCTGTGTCTCAGCCGTGCCTGCCTGCCCTGTGTCTCAGCCATGCCTGAAAGACCTGTGTCTCAGCCGTTTCTGCCAGCCGTGTCTCAGCCGTTCCTGCCAGCACTGTGTCTCAGCCGTTCCTGCCAGCCCTGTGTCTTAGTTGTTCCTGCCAGACCTGTGTCTCAGCCATTCCTGCCAGCCCTGTGTCTCTGCCGTTCCTGCCAGTCCTGTGTCTCTGCCAGCCCTGTGTCTCAGCCGTGCCAGCCTACTCGTCTGAGTTTCATCCGTGCTCATTTGCTAGTCCTGCCTGATGCCCGCACCTGTCCTAGTGTTCCTGTTCGCCAACTGGGATCAGCAGCCACAGCCAGACTCCACCCTGGAGTAGCACCTGGCAGCTGCCTGCCACACAAGTCTGACCTCACCATCAGAGGCTCCAGAGAAGACCAAGGCAACTGTTATAGTAACGACCCTTCCAGGGTAGTCTGATTTGTGGCACAGTGGGGCCACAAACCCCCTTGGCTCACACCCATCAGTCAGGGCATGAGCGTGACATACGTTATTAAGCACGACACAGTTTTCAAGCAATATGGGAAATAAAAAGGATCTTTATACTGTTGAAAAGCGTTAAATAGTGCAATGCCTTGGACAAGGGATGAAAACATTAGATATTTCACGAAAACTTAAGAGTGATCATCATACTGTGAAGAGATTTGTGACTGAAACAGAGCACAGACAGAGTTCATGCAGATAAAGGCATAATGAGGAAGGTTTCTGCCAGACGAATTCATTGGATTAAGAGAGCAGCTGCCAAAATACCATTACAAAGCAGCAAACAGTTATTTGAAGCTGCTGGTGCCTCTGGAGTCCCTAGAACCTCAAGGTGTAGGATCCTTCAAAGGCTTGCTGTGGTGCATAAAGCTACTATATTTGGCCACCCCTAAACAGTGTTCACAAGCAGAAATGGTTGCAGTGGGCCCAGACATAAATGAAGACTAATTTTCAAACAGTCTTGTTTACTGATGAGTGTTGAGCAACCCTGGATGGTCCAGTTGGATGAAGTAGTGAATGGCTGCGACGTCAGCAAGGAGGTGGAGGAGTCATGTTTTGGGCCAGAATCATGGGGAAACAGCTGGTAGGGCCCTTTAAAGGGAACCTGTCACCTCAAATTGGCGGGATATGTAAATGCCTTTTTTCCGGTCTGATGGGTGGCATTTCGTCTTCATTTCTCCACCCCATCCGTCCCTGTTGTCCGCAATATGCTCGAGAATTAGAGTACTTGTGCTCCATAGTTCGCGCGTGCGCAATGCAATCTTCGCATGCTTTGACCAACTGCGGGCAAAGCCGAAAAGCATTACTGCGCATGCGCCCGCGCACTATGTCCTGGAAGTATTTCGCTGTGTTCTGTGTTCTAATTCTCGAACAAAGAGTAAGCTCCACATTGGGGAAAAAAATTCCTTCCCGACTCCACATATGGCAATCAGACTAGTTCCCTGGATCAACACCCTATCAAGGAATCTAGTATATATAACCTGTAACATTATACTTTTCAAGAAAGGTATCCAGTCCCCTCTTAAATTTAAGTAATGAATCACTCATTACAACATCATACGGCAGAGAGTTCCATAGTCTCACTGCTCTTACAGTAAAGAATCCGCGTCTGTTATTATGCTTAAACCTTCTTTCCTCCAGACGTAGAGGATGCCCCCTTGTCCCTGTCTCAGGTCTATGTTTAAAATGATCATCAGAAAGGTCTTTGTACTGTCCCCTCATATATTTATACATTGTAATAAGATCACCCTTTAAGTCTTCGTTTTTCCAAACTAAATAGCCCCAAGTGTAATAACCTATCTTGGTATTGCAGACCCCCCAGTCCTCTAATAACCTTGGTCGCTCTTCTCTGCACCCGCTCTAGTTCAGCTATGTCTTTCTTATACACCGGAGACCAGAACTGTGCACAGTATTCTAAGTGTGGTCGAACTAGTGACTTGTATAGAGGTAAAATTATGTTCTCCTCATGATCATCTATGCCTCTTTTAATACATCCCATTATTTTATTTGCCTTTGTAGCAGCTGCCTGACACTGGCCACTGAATATGAGTTTGTCATCCACCCATACACCCAGGTCTTTTTCATTGACGGTTTTGCCCAGAGTTTTAGAATTAAGCACATAGTTATACATCTTATTACTTCTACCCAAGTGCATGACCTTACATTTATCCCCATTAAAGCTCATTTGCCATTTATCAGCCCAAGCTTCTAGTTTACATAAATCATCCTGTAATATAAAATTGTCCTCCCCTGTATTGCTTACCCTACAGAGTTTAGTGCCATCTGCAAATATTGAAATTCTACTCTGAATGCCCCCTACATACTGCATTCGTATGTAAATCGGATGCTAGGTGTGAAAAATCGGATTGTACTTGCATAAAAAACGCATGACACTCGCATTACACTCGTCTGACTCTGCTGCATCAAAATCAGACCGATTTTAAAATCGCTAGTGTGACTTCAGCCTTATGATGAGAAAGTTGTGAGGTTTCTTCCGCATTGGAAAATCTAAATAAAAAGATATAAAATATACCCTATGCAGAAAGACATTTTTGTTAATGTGTATATCTTTTTAGACACAAAATGAAGATTTATCCTATGAAACCACATTGCTGGAGGAAGGAGAATAACGCGGACAGACATGGATTTTATTTATCCCATATCTATATAGCAGGAAAGAACATGTTGTCTAGAATATATTTTTGAGGGGAGGGCTATTGGTTATGGATAGTCATAAAAGCTTATTGATACAGTGATGGATCCCAATACATCAAAGCTATGACATGGTGACCGCCGCTCGTCAAATTCATGATGAACAGCGGTGTTCGCTATGCCACAAATCTTTCTCCAGCAGGGACTGCCGTAGGATTTCTGGCAAAGTGCACACAGAGGTACACACCACTTGTCTGATGCTCCTGTTTCATGAAGAGGCGTACGCCTCATGAACGCCGCCAGTCTTGATGCATGGCGCCTTCTACACAAATGGAGATATAGTGTCTATTTGTATGGGAATTTACTTCAGTTTTGACCCTTGAAATTGCAAAGGTTGAAATCTGCTATAAAAACGAGTTGTAAAAATCAGCATCCTAAATTGACAGGTTGCAGATATGAAATCCGAAGTATCCCTCAAGTAAAGATTCAAATTTGCTCTTTCATAAAATCTAAAATGGTTAGTAAGTGATTTTTTTTCTTTTACTTTGTCGAAGATCAGAATGCCTGGGCTGGTTTGGGCTGTCCCATAGTTAGAAGGAAATCTGTGAGAACCGTAGGCATATATGAGAGAGGGAGCAGAATTAGTTTAGTATCCCATCCAGCGGCGTAACGTGTCCAGGGGTGAACTGCTGTCAGTGCATGCTCCATACAGTCCGTAGCATGTGACAACTTGGTGGAGCAGAATGACGCCATGGCATCAACAAGGCCACAACCTAAAATAAAAATACAAACAGTTCATTATTGTGTTGAGATGTAGAGAGTAATAGAACTGTTGCTGGGAAGAATGAAATTATAGATTAATGCACTGAGGTCTGATCACACAAGAGACAATTATGGATAATTTATTAGTTTTAGGGTGCAGTCATACTGCAGTATCACTCTCCCGGAGATCGCAACGCAGTCCTCTGACCGGCCTTTTCCTCTCCTGACCTGAGCGTAACAGCATATATTTCTATGCAACTGTCACGCTCAGATCAGGAGATCCGCCGGCCAGTCTGAGGATTGCGATGCGATCTTCATGAGAGTAATACGGCAGTCTGACTGCACCCTTAAATATATTCTATTGCTAAAAGGTGAAGTAATACATAAAACCATGCCAACTGGCTACCAATTCAGCATGAGCTAAGCAGGCAGGTTGAATTTTCAGTCTACTGCCACTTTTCTATGTCTCTCAATATTAAAGGGATTGTTAAATCAAAACAATACAGGGAGATAGCAGAGCTGGGTTTGGCACAGAGTCAGTGGCAGAATTTATTGCAATGTAGAAAGTTAAGCTGACCAGCAGTGTGGTACAGTTACCCAGCAATGTAACAAAGCTAGGTTTGCCACAGAATCCAAGGCAGGCCAGTGATACAGCAGAGTTGCCCAGTGAAATGGCTGTGTTCAGAGCAGCAAAAGCATTCACAGCCTCAGTAGACCAGAAGGAGAAGTTAGTACCCTTTTTGGTCATATCAGTAAGGGTCTTAACAATGACTGAGAATTTCTTAAAGAGCTTTCGGTAATAGCAAAGCCTATAACCTCTGCAAAACTTTGAGGCTTGTGGGTTGCACTCAATCCAGGACAGCCTGTACCTTAATGGGATCCTGATGCCAAAAGCCAAATGACCCAAAAAATGAATCTATTGCACATCAAACTCGCATTTCTCCAGTTTGCCAAATATATAATTGTCACAAAGAATTTGAAAAACAAGTCGAATATGGTCCTGATGAGCCTCACGAGAACGCGAGTAAATCAATATGTCATCAAAGTAACTAACTACTAATTTACCCACTAGAGGGCAAAAAATGTAATTTATGAAGTTCTGAAAAACTGAACACACGACCAAATTCTCAAAATGACCCTCGGGTGTACTGAAGGCAGTTTTCCACTCATCACCCTGCCAAATGCGTATGAGGTTATATGCCCTCATCTAATCAAGCTTGGAAAAATATTTAGCTCCTGCTAGTTAACTAAAAAAGTCAGTTATAAGAGGCAAAGGATAAGAATTATGGATCTTATTAATCTTCCTTAAATCCAGGCAAGGACGCAAACCTCCATCTTTTTTCTTAACAAAGAAAAACTCCACATGAAACGTGGAACCTTTTAATATGAAGGTGAAATGCTCCTAATCAGTGCAGGAATAGGAGAAATCAGACGCTAAGGTCTTCTGGCTCCTCTATGTTGCGGTAAACCCGTGGCACCTTCATACAGTATAATGCAGCCCATGGTCCTCTACAAAGTATGATGAAACCCTCATATAGTCCATACAGTATAATGCACTCCCTATAATCATCAATAGAGTATATTGCAGCCCCTATATAATCCAAATAGTATAATGCACTCCCCATAGTCCTCAATAGCATATAATGCAGCCCGTATATTGTACATATAGTATAATGCACTCCACATAGTCCTTGATAAACTATAGTGCAGCACTAGAATGTAATGCAGCTCCATAGTCCTCCAGTATCATGACCACCACATACTCACTGATGTAACAAAAATACATTACTCTCCTCTCCCCGTTCCCCCACTGCTACAGTTTCTGCAGCATATCTCCTCAGCAGCTCCACTGAACGGCACAGCATGGCGCACGGTGAAGTGACGTTATCACGCTAGCTGCGTCAGAAGCAGAGGGGGAATGATGGGAGATAAAGCATCACCAGACACTCTCTCCTCCATCATTGCTGTCAACTGTATCAGCATCCATGATGCTGATACAGTTGAATAGCGGCCGTGTGCTATGTGGCTATTAGCGACATACCACTGGCTGGGGTCCCTGGTGTAGTGGGGGCCCTAGCCAAATGCCTAGTTTGCCTGCCTCTAATGTCGGCCCTTCGCATGTTGGAGGTTTGACCCAAAAGGGGGGATGTGCTGAAGCCAAGGTTTGGTCCAGAATGGAAGACATGTTCCGGAAGAGGGCGTGGTTCAAAATGAAGTACGGACCACTGGATAAGAGACGACAAGTGAAAGATGAGTGGCTGAAGGCGGAGTCGCCGGGATTGACGAGTGACATGGTGAGTATGTCAGGAGATTGGACCCTGAAAGGGTGGGCTGAAGAGAAAAAGACCACGCAGACGCTCATACTGTGGATAATCTGCACTGAGACGAGCGAAGAGCAGCAGTGTGAACAAGTGACAGCAAAGTTGACAGTTATTATGGATTCTGGAGGTGCAGATAAGCGAGTGCTGATCATCAGTATACTGGAGGAGAAAACGGCCTTGCACAGCAAAAGATATGGAGAAATGAATAAAAGAGTGGAAAAGGGAGAAGACCCGAAGAAGAGACAGGTGCCTTCATGAAATCAACCAATGGGTTTCGGTGCAACCCCTGCGTTACAACCTAATGCCAGCAGCAGGAGTCAGGCGGAGTGACCCAGATAGGGACACCAGAGGATAGACCTCAGCCTGCAAATACCACCAAGAAATTGGCTCAGGGAGCTGCAGCCTTTGTGTGTGTGTAAACCAATCCCAGACAACCCCGCAGCAGGGTGAAAAAGTTGAAAAAGGGAGAAGATCATCCTTTACAGTCTGCATGGAGGATTGGGAGGACTCTGGAGAAGATTGAAAACATCTAGAAGGCTCCAGAATTCTTAAGAGAAGTCATGGTTGTAGATGAGGGGAAGAGTTGAGTTCCATAATACTCCTTTTATATAAAAAATGGCTGGAGACCAGGTGGGTCTCAAGATGACATCCGATAGTTGGGCGTTATTATTTTTTTTCTTTTTCTGAAGGTTGACGTTAACACCCTTGTGACTTGTGTAGGCCTGCATGTGGTTGAGTCCCGGAGGAAATAAAAGCAAAACCTTTGAGGCTAAGGGATCCTGTTACAGCCTAGAACATTTAATTTTAATATTTAGGGGGTTTTTTTGTTGCCCTTTTTTTCTGCTGGACTGCAGGTGAAGTTGTACAAAATGAGAACCGTGAGTTTTATGGACTGCATACATGTTTCCAGGGTGTTTACCAAGAAGGAACATTTCCAGTCCATATTAAAATGACTTTAGGAGTCCCTGTGACACTTTCAGACCATGGGGCAGAGTAACCACACAGAAGCTGATTACAAATTTCACCCCCAGACAATGGGGCACAGTACCCCCACAGAAGGGGTTGTAGAGTACAAACACTGGTTTAAAGGCACTGTACTCTCACAGGCGTGGATGCAGAGATCATACAGCGGCTTTTGGCACAGTTCTCCCACAGGTGGGGGTGCAGAGTACACACAGCGGCTTTTGGCACAGTACTCCCACAAATATGATTAATAAATAAGGAGAAATCTAGAGTTTTTGCGTATAAAAATAAATGTATATTTTATTACATATAAAAATTTAACAAATATTCATCATTACAATAGTACAAAGACAATATGTCAGACGTATGGAAAAGGAAATGATCCAACTCGGTGATAGCGCAACGTGATCACTAACAAAGGGCTGACAATGTGCCAAGATTCAAAATAATTACTAACCGCCAAATAGGCGTATACAGAGTAACACCAAATGTTCTGGTGTTAAATAAGTGTGACTGAAGTTAGGATATAGTAATCCTAACAGCGCTGATCTAGTAACAGCGCCGATCCAATAAAGGTAAGTATCACACTTGTAATCCAATAAGGAACCGCACATAAAAGGTAAGAAAGTGTAAGAGTTATTTACCCATGTTTTAAAGATGTCAGACCAAGGAGCGATCACTCTCCCACAAATATGGGTTGCAGAGTACACACAGCGGCTTTTGGCACAGTACTCCGACAAATATGGGTTGCATAGTACCCACAGCGGCTCTTTTGCAGAATGCGCAGTCAGATTCTGTCCCTCACTCCAGCTGCATCCTGTCTATAAACTAATAAAATTATAATGGTGGCGGTACTCGTGATGTGGCTTCTATATGTGTCGGGTCACGTGGTGCGCAGGCTGTGATGGTTCTGGAAGTGCCCACAGTCTAAAAGGTTGTTGATTAGCTGCGCTGCAGCTTTTCAACAAGCTTTATTAGTCTGACGAACCCAAACAGGAAACCGGATGTACATGTATGTTCGGGATTTGGTACAGGACACTAGGTGTCCGGTATGGACTTCGATCTTTAACGGGCTCGCTCATCCATAACTGCTACATTGATTTGTATTTAGTGCCGAGGACGTGATAGGATTCTGTCCTTTGACAATAGGAACCCTTTACCAAAGTATTCTTTGTGTTACATAGCAACATATTATTAAGTAGACAAAAAACCTCATGTTCTCAAATAGTTTGCAGATCATAAGGATGTAAAGCTATGAAACATGTACTAGGCCAAACATACTCACTTTTATTGAAATTCTCTGCTCCATAACTTTTCTTGACTTCTTTTGATGCTTGTTCCCATAAAAGTTTAATACTTTGCTTATGTAACTCGGGATTTGTCAGTTCAGTTTTAAAAAAGCCAGGTTCAATTATAGAAACTTTCACTCCAAATGGAAGCATTTCACGGCTGAAAAAGAGGAGTAACATAACTATACTTTTTATACCACAATCACCAAAAGTGTGTCAGTCTTAAATGCAGATCTTTATGGTTGTCTTTATCTTACCTGATTGTACAAATACCAAAGTGGGACATCTTAAACACTAGTGCACATCCTCAAGTGGATTCTAATTCTTTATTACACATAATGTAAAAAATTGCGAAAGACGCTTCCCCAAACACAATTAAAAATGCTTAAAAGGGATGTCCAGGCTTGGATTTCAAGTCCACTGTCACTCCATGTGACTGCAGACTTGTAAATCCTCACTTCGCGCTGTGTGCGTGCTGTCAGGATTCTCTGATAAAAAAGCCGGAAGCAGGTGGTCATGTGACAGCAAGTGTGCAATTTGCATTTTTCTGGCCACATGCCAACTTGACATATCCGGCCTCGCCCAATTCACTTGTATTGAGCAAGGCCCCACATGTCTAGTCTGCATGTATGCAAATCACATACTTGTAATCAATCACCCACCCACTCCCTGCGTCTGCACCGGAAAATCGCGACAGCTTGAAGTTTGCGCGATGTGAGGATTCAAAAGTCTGCAGTCACATAGTGTGACATATTAATGAATATATCACCTTCAGCTTGTCCCATTGTAATAAAATACTACCTAGAGGAATCCATTGTATCAGATTTATTTACAGCTATGGTAGTGTCTGAATCAAAAGAGGATGGGACCTAACAGGGTACACACCGTAGACTGTCAGAAAAGGATTCTATTCCATTCTTTGACATGCCATATCCTCCACTACTAATATTGATTCTGCCGGCCGCGCTGCCTACATTCACAAGACGTCCTTGTGCTTTCCGTATCATCGGCAACATATTGAGCGTCACATCAATAACTCCCAATAGATTTACGTTCAGAACCCTCAAAAAGTCATCTGTAGTCAGCCATTCATTGGTGGCTCCTGGAATCCCAATGCCTGCATTGTTCACCAGACCCCAAAGACCTGAAAGATGAAAGGAGCCAGAAATGAGATACTATGGTTGCTATGAAGTCAGATCATTGCACTGATAGTTACTTGTTTCAATCCAATCATGAAAAAAACAATATTGTTAAAACTTTGTAAGCACAAACTGACATTGTAAACTTAGAACAAAGGGAGCGATTCGTCTAAGTATTCACATTTGTCAGAATTGCCAATGTTTAGTCTGGTCCTGGCTGTCAAACACCAATGAGGGAGGTGGGGATATACCAAACAAGTAGGCGTAATGGTGCACTGTGCTGTTTAGACATGCCAAGGATGCGTCACACACCCTAATTAGTACAGCCAAACCAGATCTCCGCTTTGCACTGATGAGGGGCAGTACCCGAAACACAGTGTCTGCAAATTGAGATTCTGGTTTGGCTATTATCCTAAGTCATGTGACAAGGCTCGTTAAAGGGTCAACATTGACTTGTAGGACTGCTACCTTCCAATAGGTGGCACTAGAGTTCTAGCTCTCTTCCTCTCTGAAGAGACAATTTGCATAATTTGCATATTACCCAGAGGAGCATTGCGGCTTTAAGTCTCCTCATCTCGGCATGCTTAGCATGTCCATCTCCGCAAGGAGAAAAGATACTTCTTGGATAACACCCTAATTAGCATGATTCATTAATCTTTAGTTTTTGCAGAATGGAGATAGCGATTAGAACACTAATGGTGTGAGTTTTAGAGATGCTATATCCCCTACAAGGCTATGTGCCCTATCTATATTGTCTGTTTGGGATGACAGACTCTCTTTAATATCATCCAGTTTTTTTCTATATTATAGAGCTGACATCTACGGTAATTTATTATATCTAGTGTTCTATTATAGTTGGTGTTTGATGAAATACCTGAATTGTAGTCAGTTAGTACTGTGCTAGTTATATCTATATATCTATATCCAAAGACATACTGATAGGGAATTTAGATTGTTTGCCCCATTGGGGACAGTGATGATAATGTGTGCAAAACTGTAAAGTGCTGCGGAATATGTTAGCGCTATATAAAAATAAAGATTATTATTATTGACATTTTTCCTCCCTATACTACAATTCTTTAGAAGACGACTTGTATCTGCTGGCGACTGCCACTACAGGGGGTAAGGTTCATATGTATTTAAAGGAGAAGAGTCGTTAGAGGACTATAAGGAAAGATCTGCCTAGTTTGGTGCAGTCTCTGGCCGGCTTCTCCCTGCCTTATGTCTACCTAGGGAAAGAACTGGCAACAGGATGGGGAGAAGCCGGCCATGGAATGCATTGGACTAGTCAGGTCTCCACTTCCAGTCCTGACCAGCCTTTCAAACTATGTTATCTCTGAAACGCCAAAGCGAATCAAGAAAAAACATGTGGCTGCAAACACACAGCCAGGCTCTGACTTAGGGCTCATACTCACTTGTGAGAAAAAAACGGTCCGTAATCTGGACCGAAAAAATTGGATGCAAACTATGCGAATGTCATGCGAGTTCAATGCGATTTTTAATCACACCATCCGTTTTACATCCGTATGACATCCATGTGCAATGCGTTTTTTTTCTCTGCAACTATTTTTGTACAATAATTTACAGGACCATTTACAGTGTTCTACCACAGAATGGTAAGGTATCTGTAAAAAACGGATGGAAAACGGATGGTCCGTATTCCGTGCGTTTTTTTTATCGCACCCATTGACTTGCATTGGTGAGACTCGCAGCAAATCGCAGCATGCTGCAATTTTTTTCTCAGTCCAATTTCGACTGAGAAAAAAATCGCAAATGAGATGTCACCTTTTGAATAACATTGGTTCGAGTGCAATCCGATTTTTTATCGGATTGCACTCGTCCGTTTTGCTCGCAAGTGAGTATGAGCCCTTATACTGCCTGTAGTTTGAGCAACATGAATCTAACGATAAGTTCTTTTTATACAACTTCTATTTACTTCTTTATGAATGTGTGTGAAATAATCTCACCTTAGTGGATCAACTCTATAGAAAAGGAAAAAAATGAATACCATCCAGGCATCGCAAAGTTATGAATTTTTTTTGTTTACTTTTTTAACTTATTTTGCTTCCTTTTCTGCCAAACACAATGCTATCATATTGATAGCGCTTCAGCCAATCACTGAGCTCAGTGATTGGTTATATCACTGTTCACATAACATTAGTGCTGCAGACAAACAAAGATTGAATGAGCTGCGGAGACTCAGCACTTGACCTAGGGTAGTGAGTAAAACACAGTTTGTTTTTTCACAACATACTGCACTTGAGGACAGAACTTTTATGAAACTGGAAACCAAATTAAAGAAGCATTTCAACAAAATGTTTATACTCTAAGCCTGTATTCATGTGTTACGTAGTCTAAATGTGTAAATATGCTGACCGATAGGCATCTCCAGTCTTCAAAGTTTCTCTGGTCCTCTTCGCAGTCACATGACTTCTATGCCAACTTGCTAGATCACACTGGGTTCAGTGTCAGAACGAGGGTCCATAGGCCTCCATTGTAAAAGCCACTGATGGCTCACACATTGTCACGGGAAGCCTAGGTAGGCAAGAGCTAATAATCCAGGCCCCTGCGATTTCCCTCAACTCTGGGAAACCCTGACTGACCCTTCTCCCAGAGTTTACACTGATGGTGTGCATGTCTGGGCCTCCACCCTCACCCTGTCTCCTGTTTCAACCCTAGGCTGAAACCACCACCCACCACCCAGTGAAGAGACCACACACCAATACCCACAGTTAGCACAGACAAGGATAACGGAAAATATGCACCACGCCGCAGTCACACAGGAATACACTATAAGTGCACAGGGCAAAACAACACAAATAAAGGAAGGAGAAAATATGACAAAGGGAAATACACCACCGGATACGAAACTCCTTCTCCTAGACCACCACCCCAGACCGAGAAAACCAAGCACACGATAGAAGCTATAATCGGCGACGCCCAAAGCCCAGCAAAACTATTTAAAGGCAGTGGGTGTGACTCAGCCCTCAACCCGAGTACCAGCCAGATTAACCCCAGATAATCTGGATCAAATCTAACCGGCGCCACTGAGCATATAGTGGACGAATGAGGAATTACCGTTGTCTGTCGGACACCCTAGTGTGAACAGCGTCCGACATGACACACATAGACCCCAATGTGATCCAGCAAGTCAGAATAGAAGCCACATAAGTGAGAAGGAGACCTGAGCGGCTCTGAAAACAAGGAAAAACTGCTAGTGGTGAGTATATTTATACACTTGCACTAAATTAGACATACATTTGGAAAGGTTTAGCAAATACATTTTTTGGGGAAGATGGTGCTGCCTTGACACATTTTCATTCAATGTCAGTGTATTCAGCAGCCGTATATGATTGTATATGTATATGAAGATTAAGAAAGTTTGAAATATTACTTCAAACATGAGATTATTGAATATCATTCTTACCTTTATCTTTGACTATATTAGAGACCCACTTAGTAGCAGATCTCACACTCTCAGTATCAGTGACATCAAGGATGACAGTCTGCACTCTATTAGAGGTCTCATTCTTTAGATTTTCAGCCGCCTTCTCTGTCAAACAAGCCGCCAGAACCTTCATCCCACGTTTATCAAGTTGCTTGGCCAGCAGGTTTCCGAATCCAGTGTCGCATCCGGTGATGAAGACGTATTTGTCTGAGAGGTTCTCCAGTATCTGACTCTGTCTGTACCATCTGTACAGGAGGCCCAAACCCAACAATGCTAAAGCGAGGAACCACATGGCTGTAGCAGCACTCAATCACTGTTCTATGCAAAAAGAGATAAGTCAATAATTGTGCAGAAACTACAGCATTTTTTTAAAGTTTCTAGTGGATTTTGAGATGTTAGTTAATTCATCTTTCTCCCGTGAACAATACGCAGCATTTTGCGGTACCAACAAAGTGAATGAGGTTTCTGAAACCTCATTCAGATGCTGCTTATTTTTTCCTTGCGGATTTGAACCTTCACCATGTCATTTCTTGCAGAGTTTTGCAACGTTTTTCACCCATTCAAATTATTAGGGAAAAAAATGTATAAGAAATGCAAAAAAATGAAAGCAAAAATGTGCATAATTTATGCAAATTGCCTCTGCTGAAAAAAAGAGGACTTAACTCTATAGCGCCACCTATTGGAAGTAGCGATCCTACAAGTCACAATCAACCCTTTAACGAGTCGTGCAATATGACTTAGGATAAAAGCCAAATCAGTATCTCAATTCGCAGACACGGTGTTTCGGGCTGTTGGCCCTCGTCAGTGCGAAGCATGAGAACTGATTTGGCTAGGTGAGAGGCTCTGGAGTGGGGTCTAAGGGGTAACGTAGTGGAGGGGATTTTATGAAATCCCGTCTTCACTATGTGTGTCGCCGCAAGGTAAATCACAGGGCCCTATGTATGGGGTGCGGAGATTCCGGATGTGTGCAATGAACACATCTGGAATCACCACGCATACAGAAGGGGTCGGCGCTTTGGGTGGAGCGGGGTTTCCGCTCCGTCCAAAGCGCCGTCATTACGGACCGTGGACACGTACCCTTAGGCCGGTGTCACACTGGCGTATTGCATCCGATGCGAGATCATCGGATGCGATATGCTAATGACACTCGGCTCCTGCTCGCAGCAGAGCAGGAGCCGAGTGTCATGCGTCTGTGCTCCGATTCTCTCGCACAGGGAGGATCGGAGCACAGCTGCGGAGGAGGCGGAGAAATGAATTTCTCCATCTCCTCCATTGCTGGGGTCCACTTATAACGCATGTCACTCGGATGATATCCGAGTGGTGTGCGCTGTCTCACTCGCACCCATAGGCTTATATGGGTGTGAGTGAGCCCAGAGTTTTCCTTGGTACGAGACAATCGCAGCATGCTGCGATTGTCTCGGACTGAAGAAAACGCCCGACAAAAAGTCGGCTGCTGGGAGCTGCCCCATATGTTAACATTGGTCCGAGTGCAATGCGATTTTTTATCGCATTATACTTGGCCGTTTAAAACGCCAGTGTGACGCCGGCCTTAGTCTTGTAAACTTTTAATAACTGCTGTTGTATAAAAACAGATTGCACTTGGATTCTGTACGGATTACAGATGAGAAATAAAAACTTTTTTATTTTTTTAAACGCTCATTTGAACTTAGCCTCAGTATTTCTGTGTCTCATTTAGAAATGCAGTAATGCAGTAATGTTATAGTTTTACTTTTCATCTTTTTTTCCTACTTTTAATGTACTTGCATAGATATCTGTATTGACACTAGTACATTTTTTCTGTAAAATAACAAAATATTCAGAAAAGTTCCCACAATAGAGTTCATATGAGTTTATGCCACCAGGGGGCGCATCACCACAAGTCTAGGAAGCTACGGTCCCCTGCATTCCATTAATTCCCCAGTTTTTACAGCCAGGGGCAGCTGCATTAGCAGGCACCTGGTTGTAAAATAATTTAACCCCTTCAGATGGATTTACATTGTGGGACATGACTGTACGGTGGACAGGTATGGGATATTGTTGTTTTTTTATTTTCCCTTTTTTCAGATGACAAGGGTCGTCAGTTGGATTGAGCGTACAATAAAGATGTTAACCCCTTCATGACCCAGCATATTTTGACCTTAATGACCTGGCCGTTTTTTGCAATTCTGACCAGTGTCCCTTTATGAGGTAATAACTCAGGAATGCTTCACTGGATCCTAGTGGTTCTGAGACTGTTTTGTCATGACATATTGGGCATCATGTTAGTGGTAAATTTAGGTCGATAATTTTTGCGTTTATTTGTGAAAAAAATGGAAATTTGGGGAAAATTTTAAATATTTCGCAATTTTCAAATTTTTAATTTTTATTCTGTTAAACGAGAGAGTTATGTGACACAAAATAGTTAATAAATAACATTTCCCACATGTCTACTTTACATCAGCACAATTTTGGAAACCAAATTTTTTTTGCTAGGAAGTTATAAGGGTTAAAATTTGACCAGCGATTTCTCATTTTTACAACGAAATTTATAAAACCATTTTTTTTAGGGACCACCTCACATTTGAAGTCAGTTTGAGGGGTCTATATGGCTGAAAATACCCAAACACCATTCTAAAAACTGCACCCCTCAATGTGCTCAAAACCACATTCAAAAAGTTTATTAACCCTTCAGGTGCTTCACAGCAGCAGAAGCAACATGGAAGGAAAAAAATGAACATTTAACTTTTTAGTCACAAAAATGATCTTTAAGCAACAATTTTTTTATTTTCCCAAGGGTAAAAAGAGAAACTGGACCCCAAAAGTTATTGTACAATTTGTCTTGAGTATGCCGATACCGCATATGGGGGGGGGAAACCACTGTTTGGGGGCTCGGAAGGGAAGGAGCGCCATTTGACTTTTTCAATGAAAAATTGGCTCCAATCTTTAGCGGACACCATGTCGTGTTTGGAGAGCCCCTGTGTGCCTAAACATTGGAGCTCCCCCACAAGTGACCTCATTTTGGAATCTAGACCCCCCAAGGAGCTTATCTAGATGCATAGTGAGCACTTTGAACCCCCATGTGCTTCACAAATTGATCCGTAAAAATGAAAAAGTACTTTTTTTTCACAAAAAATTTCTTTTAGCCTCAATTTTTTCATTTTCACATGGGCAACAGGATAAAATGGATCCTAAAATGTGTTGGGCAATTTCTCCTGAGTACACTGATACCAAATAAGTGGTCACAAACCACTGTTTGTGCACACGGCAAGGCTCGGAAGGGAAGGAGCGCCATTTGACTTTTGAATGAAAAATTAGCTCCAATCGTTAGCGGACACCATGTCGCGTTTGGAGAGCCCCTGTGTACCTAAAGATTGGAGCTCCCCCACAAGTGACCCCATTTTGGAAACTAGACCCCTCAAGGAACTTATCTAGATGCATAGTGAGCACTTTGAACCCTCATGTGCTTCACAAATTGAAGGACAGAGAGACGGAAGTACCCTTAGACAATTATATAGTATATATATATATATATATATATATATATATATATATATATATATATACTGTATATATGTTTTCATGAATATTTGAGCCCATGGATCCATTCTATATCCATTTTGCAAGCCGGCGAGATTCGTACAGATGCCATACGGATGCCATACAGAGGTTTCACATGCGCAAAATACGCAGCCACACCTTGCCTACGGATGACATATGGATCACTGTTCAGGTAACATTTCTGCATATTTGGTCTGTAAAAAATGGACCGTATGTGTGTGACTCCAGCCTTAGAGTTTCTGCCTCCCTTACAATAGGTATTAAATTGAGATTGAAAGTTGATTACAGTTAGGTCCATATATATTTGGACAGAGACAACATTTTTCTAATTTTGGTTATAGACATTACCACAATGAATTTTAAACAAAACAATTCAGATGCAGTTGAAGTTCAGACTTTCAGCTTTCATTTGATGGTATCCACATTAAAACTGGATGAAGGGTTTAGGAGTTTCAGCTCCTTGACATGTGCCACCCTGTTTTTAAAGGGACCAAAAGTAATTGGACAATTGACTCCAAGGCTATTTCATGGACAGGTGTGGGCAATCCCTTCGTTATGTCATTCTCAATTAAGCAGATAAAAGGCCTGGAGTTGATTTGAGGTGTGGTGCTTGCAGTTGGAAGGTTTTGCCACAATATTAGGAGTGCAAAATTTACAGTTTGGTACATTCTGAGAAAGAAAGAAAGCACTGGTGAAATCATCAATTCAAAGAGACCTGGGCGCCCACGGAAGACAACAGTGGTGGATGATCCCAGAATAATCTCCATGATGAAGAGAAACCCCTTCACAACAGCCAACCAAGTGAACAACACTTTCCAGGAGGAAGGCTACTACCTAGAGATGGACAATGATCCAAAACATAAAGAAACCCAGGAGTTTATTAAAGCAAAGAAGTGGAATATTCTTGAATGGCCAAGTCAGTCACCTGATCACAACCCAATTGAGCATGCATTTCACTTGTTAAAGACTAAACTTCAGACAGAAAGGCCCACAAACAAGCAGTAACTGAAAACCACAGCAGTGAAGGCCTGGCAGAGCATCAAAAAGGAGGAAACACAGCGTCTGGTGATGTCCATGAGTTCAAGACTTCAGGCAGTCATTGCCAACAAAGGGTTTTCAACCAAGTACTAAAAATGAACATTTTGTTTAAAATTATTGAATCTGTCCAATTACTTTTGGTCCCTTTAAAAACAGGGTGGCACATGTTAAGGAGCTGAAATTCTTAAACCCTTCATCCAATTTTAATGTGGATACCCTCAAATGAAAGCTGAAAGTCTGAACTTCAACTGCATCTGAATTGTTTTGTTTAAAATTCATTGTGGTAATGTCTATAACCAAAATTAGAAAAATGTTGTCTCTGTCCAAATATATATGGACCTAACTGTGAATACAGAGTGACTTCTCCCTGGCATTATCTCAGCAGGACTGCCATCAGAAAATTCTGATCCCAGTACAGATGTATGATCAGGGTTTAAACCATATATATAGTCTGTTCCATAATACACAAACTAATATAATTGACAATATGTAAACTATTTGTACATAGAAAAACTTCCTAAGCTACATACGCATGCAGTGGCCAAGGTGCAGCAAAAAAACCATGTTCTACCTCAAATCTCAAATGTTTCCTAATGGCCGTGTATTTTTTTGCAGGTAAATATTACTTAAGCTGAATGACATCTGCCATAGCGCCCAATGCACAGAAATGCTGTCAGATAAACAATAAATTTGGCCAATGTCTATCTTTTCTGACTTTTCCATACCCAGGAGTGCTCAGCTTTGCTGAGTGCTCCTGTTCTCTCTATGAGAGAGCTGCTGCCAGTGGCAGTAAATTTTTAAGGACAACTTAAATTTGCAAATTGCCTCTTCAGAAAGGAAGAAGAATTGAACTCTAGTGCCACCTATTGGAAATAGCAATCCTAAAAGTCGATATCGACCCTTTACATGACTTAGGAAAAAAGCCAAACCAGAAAACTGATTTTGGTGACACATGTTTTGAGGTGTTGTCCCTCCTCAGAGCAAAGCATGAAATCTGATTTGGCTGTATCAGAGGCCTCTGACTTGTGTCCACCCCTTCTAGTGATAACAAAAGAATTGGATGCTGAAATGTAATAGGCCGGGTCCTTCTCTACCCATCTTTTGTCAGGGAAGAGTCGGAAAGCCCTCATACAGATTAGACCATTGGCCAATCCTAACGATATTTGTAATTTTAGCCAACTTTCATATAAATTGGTAAGCATAATACCCAAGCCCATAATCCCAAACAGGGAATAGGCAACACTTCATATATAACTAGAACATAACTATCCTGTAGCAATTAAAGCTGCGGTCAAGAGAAGTGCTACATACACTCACCGGCCACTTTATTAGGTACACCATGCTAGTAACGGGTTGGACCCCCTTTTGCCTTCAGAACTGCCTCAATTCTTCGTGGCATAGATTCAACAAGGTGCTGGAAGCATTCCTCAGAGATTTTGGTCCATATTGACATGATGGCATCACACACAACATCAAACACAAGGCAGGATGGATCCATGCTTTCATGTTGTTTACGCCAAATTCTGACCCTACCATCCGAATGTCGCAGCAGAAATCGAGACTCATCAGACCAAGCAACGTTTTTCCAATCTTCTACTGTCCAATTTCGATGAGCTTGTACAAATTGTAGCCTCAGTTTCCTGTTCTTAGCTGAAAGGAGTGGTACCCGGTGTGGTCTTCTGCTGCTGTAGCCCATCTGCCTCAAAGTTCGACGCACTGTGCGTTCAGAGATGCTCTTAGGCCTACCTTGGTTGTAACGGGTGGCGATTTGAGTCACTGTTGCCTTTCTATCAGCTCGAACCAGTCTGCCCATTCTCCTCTGACCTCTGGCATCAACAAGGCATTTCCGCCCACAGAACTGCCGCTCACTGGATTTTTTTTCTTTTTCGGACCATTCTCTGTAAACCCTAGAGATGGTTGTGCGTGAAAATCCCAGTAGATCAGCAGTTTCTGAAATACTCAGACCAGCCCTTCTGGCACCAACAACCATGCCACGTTCAAAGGCACTCAAGTCACCTTTCTTCCCCATACTGATGCTCGGTTTGAACTGCAGGAGATTGTCTTGACCATGTCTACATGCCTAAATGCACTGAGTTGCCGCCATGTGATTGGCTGATTAGAAATTAAGTGTTAACAAGAAGTTGGACAGGTGTACCTAATAAAGTGGCCAGTGAGTGTATATAAAATCAATATGAATCTTTATTAAAGGTATAAAATACAGAATACATATAACCATGAACAAACATAGAATAAGGTGCCTCCAACAAACTACATATAAATAGGACTTGAACTAATATGAGAACTCCTTGCCAAGAAAGCCCTTCAATACAATCAAACTTAGAAATTGCTGCTATATGGACAGGCAATGACAGGAGTAAAGATTGAACCAAAACATACTGTGAATAGGTGCTTATAATTACATGCAATCCTTACAAACTCAAGTGAGCCCAACATGCCACCCACATCGCTATACCTACAGGCTCAGACTTACTAAGAGTGCACCAGTAGTAAATATAAAGGAATAAACTAGCAAGTGCCCTGCACCTTGTACATATTACCTGTGTCACTGCCGCTCTTGTAAAAGTGCTCTGCCCAGTGGCACGCTGACCCTGATAGCTATCAGTTCATGTGCCGTAATTATTACCTGTGTATTTAATAGCTTTCCAGCTCCTGCTGACACTATTTATATGTAGTTTGTTCGAGGCACCTTATTCTATGGTTGTTCATGGTTATATGTATTGTGTATTTTATACCTTTAATAAAGATTCATATTGATTTTATATACGTAGCACTTCTCTTGACTGCAGCTTTAATTGCTACGGGATAGTTATGCTCTTTTCATATAAATTGTATGAGGGCCTTTAGTGAGTACTTACCCTTAACCCCTTTCTGCCAGCTGACAGAATAGTAGGTCAGCTGGTAGTATCGCCCACTTTAAGGTGGACTCCGGCGGTGAGCCCACCTCAAAGCTGCGACATGTCAGCTGTTTTCAACAGCTGACATGTGTTGCAATGGGTGCGAGCGGAAACGCGATCTGCCCGCGGCCATTAACTAGTTAAATGCTGCTGTCAAACTCTGACAGCGGCATTTAACAAGCGCTCCTGGCCGCGCAGCCTGAAATACTCGCACCGCTGACCCCCATCACATGATCGAGGGTCATCGGTGCATTGCCATCACAACCACAGGTCCCCTTGAGACCTCTATGGTTGTTGATGGTAAATTGCTATCAGCGCCATCCTGTGGTCGGCGCTCATAGCAAGCCCGCAATTGTGCTGCATAGAGGTGATATGTGCATTACCTCTATGTAGCAGAGGTGATCGAGTAGTGCATGCTTCTAGCTTCCTATGGAGGCTATTGAAGCATGCCAAAAATTTTTAAAAAGTGTTTAAAAAATAAAGAAAATATAAAAGTTCACATCACCCCCCTTTTGCCCCAATCAAAATAAAACAATAAAAAACAAACAAACCTACACATATTTGGTATCGCCGAGTTCAGAATCGTCCGATCTATCAATATAAAAAAGAATTAACCTGATCGCTAAACGGCGTAGCGAGAAAAAAATCAAAACGACAAAATTATGTTTTTTTGGTCGTGCAAGATTGCATTAAAATGCAATAACGGGCGATCAAAAGAACATATCTGCACCAAAGTGGTATCAATAAAAATGTCAGCTTGGCATGCAAAAAATAAGCCCTCACCCAACCCCAGATCACAAAAAATAGAGACTAGAGTTGAGCGACTTTAACTTTTTTCGGATCGAGTCGGGTTTCGCGAAACCCGACTTTGTCAAAAGTCGGGTCGGGTGAAATCGGCAGATTATTGCGAAAAGTCGAGGGCCGACTGAAACACGAAACCCAATGCAAGTCAATGGGGAATCAAAGTCGTCAGTGAGTGGAGGACAGGAAAACACCTACAGTGCCCATTTTAATGCCAAAAATATCAATTCTTATTACTGAAGCTTGTCAAGCTTAATTAAATTTATAATAATAGTTAGGCATTGACAACTGGGGGTCATTTGGCTAAAGTTGTGGGGGGGTAGGGCTGGCTCAAGATTTTTGTGGGCCCAGGAAACGCGGAATACGTCACGGCGGTGGAGCAGGGAGAGGTAATTATTTCAACTTTGCAAGTGCTGCGATCCTGAGCAAGCAGTGGGGGCCCACTCGTTGGCATTGGCACTGGCACAGGGCCCCTCATAGTACGGCGGTGTGTTTGACCGCGGGTGGCGCCTCCCACTGCCAGAGACACTTTTGCGTACTATGAGGGGCCCTGTGCCAGTGACATCACCAATGAGTATGCCCCCCAACTGATGAAGGAACCTGCATTTTCATCTGCACCTTCCTCTTTGTCCCCGTGTAAGGTGGTATAGTATGCGGGAAGGGGAACCTGACTTTCAGCAGGGTCAGAGTCTGGCTGTGTAGAGTGCAAGGGGAATGTAGTTGTCTGGGTCAATGCACCAGCAGACTCATCTAGCAGTGGCTGGGCAATGGGCAGGATGAGGAGGAAACACAGATATAGGCCCAAATATTTAAGTAGGCTAAATGCAGTTCAAAATTGGTAACAGGACTAAACAGGCAGCATTGTTTTGTTCAGTGGAGGACAAATGTAATGAGCGGCTGACACAGTTAGTAGGCCCAAATAATTAAGTAGGCTAAATGCAGTTCAAAATTGGTAACAGGACTAAACAGGTGGCATTGCCTTGTTCAGCGGAGGACACCTGTAATGAGTGGCTGACACAGTTAGTAGGCCCAAATAATTAAGTAGGCTAAATGCAGTTCAAAATTGGTAACAGGACTAAACAGGCGGCATTGCTTTGTTCAGTGGAGGACAACTGTAGTGAGAGTCAGACACAGTTAATAGGCCCAAATAATTAAGTAGGCTAAATGCAGTTAAAAATTGGTAACAGGACTAAACAGGCGGCATTGCTTTGTTCAGTGGAGGACACCTGTAATGAGCGTCAGACACAGTTAGTAGGCCCAAATAATTAAGTAGGCTAAATGCAGTTCAAAATTGGTAACAGGACTAAACAGGCGGCATTGCTTTGTTCAGTGGAGGACAACTGTAATGAGCGTCAGACACAGTTAGTAGGCCCAAATAATTAAGTAGGCTAAACGCAGTTCAAAATTGGTAAAAATACTAAACAGGCGGCATTGCTTTGTTCAGTGGAGGACAACTGTAATGAGTGGATGACAGTTAGTAGGCCCAAATAATTAAGTAGGCTAAATGCAGTTCAAAATTGGTAACATACTAAACAGGTGGCATTGCTTTGTTCAGTGGAGGAAACTGTAATGAGCGTCAGACACAGTTAGTAGGCCCAAATAATTAAGTAGGCTAAATGCAGTTCAAAATTGGTAACAGGACTAAACAGGCGGCATTGCTTTGTTCAGTGGAGGACAACTGTAATGAGTGACTGACACAGTTAGTAGGCCCAAATAATTAAGTAGGCTAAATGCAGTTCAAAATTGGTAACAGGACTAAACAGGTGGCATTGCATTGTTCAGTGGAGGACAACTGTAATGAGCGGCTGACACAGTAGTAGGCCCAAATAATTAAGTAGGCTAAATGCAGTTCAAAATTGGTAACAGGACTAAACAGGTGGCATTGCTTTGTTCAGTGGAGGACAACTGAAATGAGTGTCAGAAACAGTTAGTAGGCCCAAATAATTAAGTAGGCTAAATGCAGTTCAAAATTGGCAACAGGACTAAACAGGCGGCATTGCTTTGTTCAGTGGAGGACAACTGTAATGAGCGTCAGACACAGTTAGTAGGCCCAAATAATTAAGAAGGCTAAATGCAGTTCAAAATTGGTAACAGGACTAAACAGGCGGCATTGCTTTGTTCAGTGGAGGACAACTGTAATGAGTGGCTGACACAGTTAGTAGGCCCAAATAATTAAGTAGGCTAAATGCAGTTCAAAATTGGAAACAGGACTAAACAGGCGGCATTGCTTTGTTCAGTGAAGGACAACTGTAATGAGTGTCAGACACAGTTAGTAGGCCCAAATAATTAAGTAGGCTAAATGCAGTTCAAAATTGGTAACAGGACTAAACAGGCGGCATTGCTTTGTTCAGTGGAGGACAACTATAATGAGTCGCAGACACAGTTAGTAGGCCCAAAAAATTAAGTAGGCTAAATGCAGTTCAAAATTGATAACAGGACTAAACAGGCGGCATTGCTTTGTTCAGTGGAGGACATCTGTAATGAGCGTCAGACACAGTTAGTAGGCCCAAATAATTAAGTAGGCTAAATGCAGTTCAAAATTGGTAACAGGACTAAACAGGCGGCATTGCTTTGTTCAGTGGAGGACAACTATAATGAGTGTCAGATACAGTTAGTAGGCCCAAATAATTAAGTAGGCTAAATGCAGTTCAAAATTGGTAACAGGACTAAACAGGCGGCATTGCTTTTTTCAGTGGAGGACAACTGTAATGAGCGTCAGACTCAGTTAGTAGGCCCAAATAATTAAGTAGGCTAAATGCAGTTCAAAATTGGTAATAAGACTAAACAGGCGGCATTGCTTTGTTCAGTGGAGTACAACTGTAATGAGTGGCTGACACAGTTAGTAGGCCCAAATAATTAGGTAGGCTAAATGCAGTTCAAAATTGGTAACAGGACTAAACAGGCGGCATTGCTTTGTTCAGTGGAGGACAACTGAAATGAGTGTCAGACACAGTTAGTAGGCCCAAATAATTAAGTAGGCTAAATGCAGTTCAAAATTGGTAACATACTAAACAGGCAGCATTGCTTTGTTCAGTGGAAGACAACTGTATTGAGCGTCAGACACAGTTAGTAGGCCCAAATAATTAAGTAGGCTAAATGCAGTTCAAAATTGGTAACAGGACGAAACAGGCGGCATTGCTTTGTTCAGTGGAGGACAACTGTAATTAGTGGCTGACACAGTTAGTAGGCCCAAATAATTAAGTAGGCTAAATGCAGTTCAAAATTGGAAACAGGACTAAACAGGTGGCATTGCTTTGTTCAGTGGAGGATGTCATGGTTCCCAATGGCAAGGGAACGTCAGAGAACTTAAATAACAGACTAGCTCTTGGGTGATGGAATCTCGAGCTGACCGTGAGCTAAACCTATCACACAACTAACAGTGGCCGGGTGACGTACCTACGTTTTATCCCTAGACGCCCAGCGCCAGCCGGAGAACTAACTAACCCTAATAGAGGAAAAAACAGACCTGGCTTACCTCTAGGGAAATTCCCCCAAAAAGGAGACAGAAGCCCCCCACATATATTGACGGTGAGTTCAGAGGAAAAGACATACGCAGTATGAAGGTAGGTTCAGCAAAGCGAGGTCCGCTTACTAGATAGTAAGAAGATACAATAGGGAACTTCACGGTCAGCTGAAAACCCTATTAAAATACCATCCAGAAATTACTTTAAGACTCATGTGTCAACTCATGACACCGGAGTGGTAATTTCGGCCCACAAGAGCTTCCAGCTACAGAAACATAACATAACTGTGAACTGGAACAAAAATGCAAACAAACTTAGGACTAAGAGTCCAACTTAGCTGATAGTAGTCTAGAAGCAGGAACATGCAACAGAAAGGCTCTGGTTACATTGATGGCCGGCACTAGAATAACTGAGCAGCAAGGCTAAATAGGATACTCCCATATTCTGATGGAAACAGGTGAACAGAGAAAGTGAAGCACACAAATCCAGTACCACCAGTGACCACCGGGGGAGCCCAAAAACCAAATTCACAACAGTACCCCCCCCTCAAGGAGGGGGCACCGAACCCTCACAAGAACCACCAGGGCGATCAGGATGAGCCCTATGAAAGGCACGGACCAAATCAGAGGCATGAACATCAGAGGCTGTCACCCAAGAATTATCCTCCTGACCGTAGCCCTTCCACTTGACCAGATACTGAAGTTTCCGTCTGGAAACACGGGAGTCCAAGATCTTCTCCACAACGTACTCCAATTCACCCTCAACCAACACCGGAGCGGGAGGCTCAACGGAAGGCACAACCGGTACCTCATACCTGCGCAATAATGACCGATGGAAGACATTATGGATAGAAAAAGATGCCGGGAGGTCCAATCGAAAGGACACAGGGTTAAGAATCTCCAAAATCTTATACGGGCCGATGAACCGAGGCTTAAACTTAGGAGAAGAAACCCTCATAGGGACAAAACGAGAAGACAACCACACCAAGTCCCCAACACGAAGACGAGGACCAACACGACGACGGCGGTTAGCAAAATGCCGAGTCTTCTCCTGGGACAACTCCAAATTGTCCACCACCTGTCCCCAAATCCGATGCAACCTATCCACCACAGTATCCACTCCAGGACAATCCGAAGACTCCACCTGACCAGAAGAAAAGCGAGGATGAAACCCCGAATTGCAAAAGAAAGGAGAAACCAAAGTGGCAGAACTAGCCCGATTATTGAGGGCAAACTCCGCCAACGGCAAAAAGGCAACCCAGTCATCCTGATCCGCAGACACAAAACACCTCAAATAAGTCTCCAAGGTCTGATTAGTTCGCTCAGTCTGGCCATTAGTCTGAGGATGGAACGCAGACGAAAAAGACAAATCAATGCCCATCCTAGCACAGAACGCCCGCCAAAATCTAGACACGAACTGGGTCCCCCTGTCAGAAACGATATTCTCCGGAATACCATGCAAGCGAACCACATTTTGAAAAAACAGAGTAACCAACTCGGAAGAGGACGGCAACTTAGGCAAGGGCACCAAATGAACCATCTTTGAAAAACGGTCACACACCACCCAGATGACAGACATTTTCTGAGAAACAGGGAGATCAGAAATAAAATCCATAGAGATGTGAGTCCAAGGCCTCTTTGGAATAGGCAAAGATAACAACAATCCGCTAGCCCGAGAACAACAAGGTTTGGCCCGAGCACAAACATCACAAGACTGCACAAAAACTCGTACATCTCGAGACAGAGAAGGCCACCAGAAGGACCTAGCCACCAAATCCCTGGTACCAAAGATCCCGGGATGACCTGCCAACGCAGAAGAATGAACCTCCGAGATGACTCTACTGGTCCAATCATCAGGAACAAACAGTCTACCAGGCGGGCAACGATCAGGTCTATCCGCCTGAAACTCCTGCAAAGCCCGTCGCAGGTCTGGGGAAACAGCAGATAATATCACCCCATCCTTAAGGATACCTGTAGGTTCAGAATCACCAGGGAAATCAGGCTCAAAACTCCTAGAAAGGGCATCCGCCTTCACATTTTTAGAACCTGGTAAGTATGAGACCACAAAATTAAACCGAGAGAAAAACAACGACCAGCGCGTCTGTCTAGGATTCAGGCGCCTGGCAGACTCAAGATAAATCAAATTCTTGTGATCGGTCAATACCACCACCTGATGTCTAGCCCCCTCAAGCCAATGACGCCACTTCTCAAAAGCCCACTTCATAGCCAAAAGCTCCCGATTACCAATATCATAATTTCGCTCGGCGGGCGAAAATTTTCGAGAAAAGAACGCACAAGGTCTCATCACGGAGCAATCGGAACTTTTCTGCGACAAGACCGCCCCAGCTCCGATCTCGGAAGCATCGACCTCAACCTGAAAAGGAAGAGTAACATCAGGCTGACGCAACACAGGGGCGGAAGAAAAGCGGCGCTTAAGCTCCCGAAAGGCCTCCACAGCAGCAGGGGACCAATCAGCAACATCAGCACCCTTTTTGGTCAAATCAGTCAAAGGTTTAGCAACATCAGAAAAACCAGTTATAAATCGACGATAAAAATTAGCAAAGCCCAAAAATTTCTGAAGGCTCTTAAGCGAAGAAGGTTGCGTCCAATCACAAATAGCCCGAACCTTGACAGGATCCATCTCAATGGAAGAGGGGGAAAAAATGTACCCCAAAAAAGAAATCTTTTGAACCCCAAAAATACACTTAGAACCCTTCACACACAAGGAATTAGCCCGCAAAACCTGAAAAACCCTCCTGACCTGTTGGACATGAGAATCCCAGTCATCCGAAAAAATCAAAACATCATCCAGATACACGATCATGAATTTATCCAAATATTCCCGGAAAATGTCATGCATAAAGGACTGAAAGACTGAAGGGGCATTTGAAAGACCAAAAGGCATTACCAAATACTCAAAATGGCCCTCGGGCGTATTAAATGCGGTTTTCCACTCATCCCCCTGCTTAATTCGCACCAAATTATACGCCCCACGGAGATCAATCTTAGAGAACCACTTAGCCCCCTTTATTCGAGCAAACAAATCAGTCAGCAGTGGCAGAGGATACTGATATCTGACTGTAATTTTATTCAAGAGTCGATAATCAATACACGGCCTCAAAGAGCCATCTTTTTTAGATACAAAGAAAAAACCGGCTCCTAAGGGAGATGAAGACGGACGAATATGTCCCTTTTCCAGGGACTCCTTAATATATTCTCGCATAGCAGCATGTTCAGGTACAGATAGATTAAATAAACGACCCTTTGGAAATTTACTGCCCGGAATCAGATCTATGGTACAATCGCAATCTCTGTGAGGAGGTAGTGAACCAAGCTTAGGCTCCTCAAAAACATCACGATAATCAGATAAAAATTCCGGAATCTCAGAGGGAATAGATGACGAAATGGAAACCAAAGGTACGTCCCCATGAGCCCCCTGACATCCCCAGCTTAACACAGACATTGCTTTCCAGTCAAGAACTGGGTTATGAGATTGTAACCATGGCAATCCGAGCACCAAAACATCATGTAGATTGTACAACACAAGGAAGCGAATCGTCTCCTGATGGTCTGGATTCATACGCATAGTCACTTGTGTCCAGTATTGTGGTTTATTACTAGCCAATGGTGTAGAGTCAATACCCTTCAGAGGTATAGGGACTTCCAGAGGCTCTAGATCAAACCCACAGCGCCTGGCAAAGGACCAATCCATGAGACTCAAAGCGGCGCCAGAGTCGACATAGGCATCCGCGGTAATTGACGATAATGAACAAATCAAGGTCACAGACAAAATAAACTTAGACTGTAAAGTGCCAATTGAAATAGACTTATCAACCTTTTTTGTACGTTTAGAGCATGCTGATATAACATGAGTTGAATCACCACAATAGAAGCACAACCCATTTTTTCGCCTAAAATTCTGCCGTTCGCTTCTGGACAGAATTCTATCACATTGCATATTTTCTGGAGCCTTCTCAGAAGACACCGCCAAATGGTGCACAGGTTTGCGCTCACGCAAACGCCGATCAATCTGAATAGCCATTGTCATGGACTCATTCAGACCTGTAGGTGCAGGGAACCCCACCATAACATCTTTAATGGCATCAGAGAGACCCTCTCTGAAATTCGCCGCCAGGGCGCACTCATTCCACTGAGTAAGCACAGACCATTTACGAAATTCCTGGCAGTACATTTCAGCTTCATCTTGCCCTTGAGATAGGGCCATCAAGGTTTTTTCAGCCTGAATCTCTAAATTAGGTTCCTCATAAAGCAACCCCAAAGCCAGAAAAAACGCATCCACATTGAGCAACGCAGGATCCCCGGGTACCAACGCAAATGCCCAATCCTGAGGGTCACCCCGCAGCAAGGAAATTACTATCCTAACCTGCTGTGCGGGATCTCCAGCAGAGCGAGATCTCAGGGAAAGAAATAATTTACAATTATATTTGAAACTCAGGAAACGAGATCTATCCCCGGAGAAAAATTCTGGTATAGGAATTCTAGGTTCAGATATAGGAGCATGAATAACAAAATCCTGTAAATTTTGAACCTTCGTAGCAAGATTATTCAAACCTGTAGCCAAACTCTGAGGATCCATTTTAATCAGGTGAGATCAGAGCCATTCAAGGATTAGAAGGAGAGAGAGAGGCAAAGGCTGCAATTAGAGCAGAAATGCAACTGAGTCAACTATAGAGCAAGCTCAGAAGAAAAAAAAAAAAAAATCTGCAGACTTCTTTTTCTCTCCTTTCTTCTGCCAACGGTTTTAACCCTTGGCCGGCCATACTGTCATGGTTCCCAATGGCAAGGGAACGTCAGAGAACTTAAATAACAGACTAGCTCTTGGGTGATGGAATCTCGAGCTGACCATGAGCTAAACCTATCACACAACTAACAGTGGCCGGGTGACGTACCTACGTTTTATCCCTAGACGCCCAGCGCCAGCCGGAGAACTAACTAACCCTAATAGAGGAAAAAACAGACCTGGCTTACCTCTAGGGAAATTCCCCCAAAAAGGAGACAGAAGCCCCCCACATATATTGACGGTGAGTTCAGAGGAAAAGACATACGCAGTATGAAGGTAGGTTCAGCAAAGCGAGGTCCGCTTACTAGATAGTAAGAAGATACAATAGGGAACTTCACGGTCAGCTGAAAACCCTATTAAAATACCATCCAGAAATTACTTTAAGACTCATGTGTCAACTCATGACACCGGAGTGGTAATTTCGGCCCACAAGAGCTTCCAGCTACAGAAACATAACATAACTGTGAACTGGAACAAAAATGCAAACAAACTTAGGACTAAGAGTCCAACTTAGCTGATAGTAGTCTAGAAGCAGGAACATGCAACAGAAAGGCTCTGGTTACATTGATGGCCGGCACTAGAATAACTGAGCAGCAAGGCTAAATAGGATACTCCCATATTCTGATGGAAACAGGTGAACAGAGAAAGTGAAGCACACAAATCCAGTACCACCAGTGACCACCGGGGGAGCCCAAAAACCAAATTCACAACAGTACCCCCCCCTCAAGGAGGGGGCACCGAACCCTCACAAGAACCACCAGGGCGATCAGGATGAGCCCTATGAAAGGCACGGACCAAATCAGAGGCATGAACATCAGAGGCTGTCACCCAAGAATTATCCTCCTGACCGTAGCCCTTCCACTTGACCAGATACTGAAGTTTCCGTCTGGAAACACGGGAGTCCAAGATCTTCTCCACAACGTACTCGAATTCACCCTCAACCAACACCGGAGCGGGAGGCTCAACGGAAGGCACAACCGGTACCTCATACCTGCGCAATAATGACCGATGGAAGACATTATGGATAGAAAAAGATGCCGGGAGGTCCAATCGAAAGGACACAGGGTTAAGAATCTCCAAAATCTTATACGGGCCGATGAACCGAGGCTTAAACTTAGGAGAAGAAACCCTCATAGGGACAAAACGAGAAGACAACCACACCAAGTCCCCAACACGAAGACGAGGACCAACACGACGACGGCGGTTAGCAAAATGCCGAGTCTTCTCCTGGGACAACTCCAAATTGTCCACCACCTGTCCCCAAATCCGATGCAACCTATCCACCACAGTATCCACTCCAGGACAATCCGAAGACTCCACCTGACCAGAAGAAAAGCGAGGATGAAACCCCGAATTGCAAAAGAAAGGAGAAACCAAAGTGGCAGAACTAGCCCGATTATTGAGGGCAAACTCCGCCAACGGCAAAAAGGCAACCCAGTCATCCTGATCCGCAGACACAAAACACCTCAAATAAGTCTCCAAGGTCTGATTAGTTCGCTCAGTCTGGCCATTAGTCTGAGGATGGAACGCAGACGAAAAAGACAAATCAATGCCCATCCTAGCACAGAACGCCCGCCAAAATCTAGACACGAACTGGGTCCCCCTGTCAGAAACGATATTCTCCGGAATACCATGCAAGCGAACCACATTTTGAAAAAACAGAGTAACCAACTCGGAAGAGGACGGCAACTTAGGCAAGGGCACCAAATGAACCATCTTTGAAAAACGGTCACACACCACCCAGATGACAGACATTTTCTGAGAAACAGGGAGATCAGAAATAAAATCCATAGAGATGTGAGTCCAAGGCCTCTTTGGAATAGGCAAAGATAACAACAATCCGCTAGCCCGAGAACAACAAGGTTTGGCCCGAGCACAAACATCACAAGACTGCACAAAAACTCGTACATCTCGAGACAGAGAAGGCCACCAGAAGGACATAGCCACCAAATCCCTGGTACCAAAGATCCCGGGATGACCTGCCAACGCAGAAGAATGAACCTCCGAGATGACTCTACTGGTCCAATCATCAGGAACAAACAGTCTACCAGGCGGGCAACGATCAGGTCTATCCGCCTGAAACTCCTGCAAAGCCCGTCGCAGGTCTGGGGAAACAGCAGATAATATCACCCCATCCTTAAGGATACCTGTAGGTTCAGAATCACCAGGGAAATCAGGCTCAAAACTCCTAGAAAGGGCATCCGCCTTCACATTTTTAGAACCTGGTAAGTATGAGACCACAAAATTAAACCGAGAGAAAAACAACGACCAGCGCGTCTGTCTAGGATTCAGGCGCCTGGCAGACTCAAGATAAATCAAATTCTTGTGATCGGTCAATACCACCACCTGATGTCTAGCCCCCTCAAGCCAATGACGCCACTCCTCAAAAGCCCACTTCATAGCCAAAAGCTCCCGATTACCAATATCATAATTTCGCTCGGCGGGCGAAAATTTTCGAGAAAAGAACGCACAAGGTCTCATCACGGAGCAATCGGAACTTTTCTGCGACAAGACCGCCCCAGCTCCGATCTCGGAAGCATCGACCTCAACCTGAAAAGGAAGAGTAACATCAGGCTGACGCAACACAAGGGCGGAAGAAAAGCGGCGCTTAAGCTCCCGAAAGGCCTCCACAGCAGCAGGGGACCAATCAGCAACATCAGCACCCTTTTTGGTCAAATCAGTCAAAGGTTTAGCAACATCAGAAAAACCAGTTATAAATCGACGATAAAAATTAGCAAAGCCCAAAAATTTCTGAAGGCTCTTAAGCGAAGAAGGTTGCGTCCAATCACAAATAGCCCGAACCTTGACAGGATCCATCTCAATGGAAGAGGGGGAAAAAATGTACCCCAAAAAAGAAATCTTTTGAACCCCAAAAATACACTTAGAACCCTTCACACACAAGGAATTAGCCCGCAAAACCTGAAAAACCCTCCTGACCTGTTGGACATGAGAATCCCAGTCATCCGAAAAAATCAAAACATCATCCAGATACACGATCATGAATTTATCCAAATATTCCCGGAAAATGTCATGCATAAAGGACTGAAAGACTGAAGGGGCATTTGAAAGACCAAAAGGCATTACCAAATACTCAAAATGGCCCTCGGGCGTATTAAATGCGGTTTTCCACTCATCCCCCTGCTTAATTCGCACCAAATTATACGCCCCACGGAGATCAATCTTAGAGAACCACTTAGCCCCCTTTATTCGAGCAAACAAATCAGTCAGCAGTGGCAGAGGATACTGATATCTGACTGTAATTTTATTCAAGAGTCGATAATCAATACACGGCCTCAAAGAGCCATCTTTTTTAGATACAAAGAAAAAACCGGCTCCTAAGGGAGATGAAGACGGACGAATATGTCCCTTTTCCAGGGACTCCTTAATATATTCTCGCATAGCAGCATGTTCAGGTACAGATAGATTAAATAAACGACCCTTTGGAAATTTACTGCCCGGAATCAGATCTATGGTACAATCGCAATCTCTGTGAGGAGGTAGTGAACCAAGCTTAGGCTCCTCAAAAACATCACGATAATCAGATAAAAATTCCGGAATCTCAGAGGGAATAGATGACGAAATGGAAACCAAAGGTACGTCCCCATGAGCCCCCTGACATCCCCAGCTTAACACAGACATTGCTTTCCAGTCAAGAACTGGGTTATGAGATTGTAACCATGGCAATCCGAGCACCAAAACATCATGCAGATTGTACAACACAAGGAAGCGAATCGTCTCCTGATGGTCTGGATTCATACGCATAGTCACTTGTGTCCAGTATTGTGGTTTATTACTAGCCAATGGTGTAGAGTCAATACCCTTCAGAGGTATAGGGACTTCCAGAGGCTCTAGATCAAACCCACAGCGCCTGGCAAAGGACCAATCCATGAGACTCAAAGCGGCGCCAGAGTCGACATAGGCATCCGCGGTAATTGACGATAATGAACAAATCAAGGTCACAGACAAAATAAACTTAGACTGTAAAGTGCCAATTGAAATAGACTTATCAACCTTTTTTGTACGTTTAGAGCATGCTGATATAACATGAGTTGAATCACCACAATAGAAGCACAACCCATTTTTTCACCTAAAATTCTGCCGTTCGCTTCTGGACAGAATTCTATCACATTGCATATTTTCTGGAGCCTTCTCAGAAGACACCGCCAAATGGTGCACAGGTTTGCGCTCACGCAAACGCCGATCAATCTGAATAGCCATTGTCATGGACTGATTCAGACCTGTAGGTGCAGGGAACCCCACCATAACATCTTTAATGGCATCAGAGAGACCCTCTCTGAAATTCGCCGCCAGGGCGCACTCATTCCACTGAGTAAGCACAGACCATTTACGAAATTCCTGGCAGTACATTTCAGCTTCATCTTGCCCTTGAGATAGGGCCATCAAGGTTTTTTCAGCCTGAATCTCTAAATTAGGTTCCTCATAAAGCAACCCCAAAGCCAGAAAAAACGCATCCACATTGAGCAACGCAGGATCCCCGGGTACCAACGCAAATGCCCAATCCTGAGGGTCACCCCGCAGCAAGGAAATTACTATCCTAACCTGCTGTGCGGGATCTCCAGCAGAGTGAGATCTCAGGGAAAGAAATAATTTACAATTATATTTGAAACTCAGGAAACGAGATCTATCCCCGGAGAAAAATTCTGGTATAGGAATTCTAGGTTCAGATATAGGAGCATGAATAACAAAATCCTGTAAATTTTGAACCTTCGTAGCAAGATTATTCAAACCTGTAGCCAAACTCTGAGGATCCATTTTAATCAGGTGAGATCAGAGCCATTCAAGGATTAGAAGGAGAGAGAGAGGCAAAGGCTGCAATTAGAGCAGAAATGCAACTGAGTCAACTATAGAGCAAGCTCAGAAGAAAAAAAAAAAAAAAAATCTGCAGACTTCTTTTTCTCTCCTTTCTTCTGCCAACGGTTTTAACCCTTGGCCGGCCATACTGTCATGGTTCCCAATGGCAAGGGAACGTCAGAGAACTTAAATAACAGACTAGCTCTTGGGTGATGGAATCTCGAGCTGACCATGAGCTAAACCTATCACACAACTAACAGTGGCCGGGTGACGTACCTACGTTTTATCCCTAGACGCCCAGCGCCAGCCGGAGAACTAACTAACCCTAATAGAGGAAAAAACAGACCTGGCTTACCTCTAGGGAAATTCCCCCAAAAAGGAGACAGAAGCCCCCCACATATATTGACGGTGAGTTCAGAGGAAAAGACATACGCAGTATGAAGGTAGGTTCAGCAAAGCGAGGTCCGCTTACTAGATAGTAAGAAGATACAATAGGGAACTTCACGGTCAGCTGAAAACCCTATTAAAATACCATCCAGAAATTACTTTAAGACTCATGTGTCAACTCATGACACCGGAGTGGTAATTTCGGCCCACAAGAGCTTCCAGCTACAGAAACATAACATAACTGTGAACTGGAACAAAAATGCAAACAAACTTAGGACTAAGAGTCCAACTTAGCTGATAGTAGTCTAGAAGCAGGAACATGCAACAGAAAGGCTCTGGTTACATTGATGGCCGGCACTAGAATAACTGAGCAGCAAGGCTAAATAGGATACTCCCATATTCTGATGGAAACAGGTGAACAGAGAAAGTGAAGCACACAAATCCAGTACCACCAGTGACCACCGGGGGAGCCCAAAAACCAAATTCACAACAGGAGGACAACTGAAATGAGTGTCAGACACAGTTAGTAGGCCCAAATAATTAAGTAGGCTAAATGCAGTTCAAAATTGGTAACAGGACTAAACAGGTGGCATTGCTTTGTTCAGTGGAGGACAACTGTAATGAGCGGCTGACACAGTTAGTAGGCCCAAATAATTAAGTAGGCTAAATTCAGTTCAAAATTGGTAACAGGACTAAACAGGCGGCATTGCTTTGTTCAGTGTAGGACAACTGTAATGAGTGGCTGACATAGTTAGTAGGCCCAAATAATTAAGTAGGCTAAATGCAGTTCAAAATTGGTAACAGGACTAAACAGGCGGCATTGCTTTGTTCAGTGGAGGACAACTGAAATGAGTGTCAGACACAGATAGTAGGCCCAAATAACTAAGTAGGCTAAATGCAGTACAAAATTGGTAACATACTAAACAGGCAGCATTGCTTTGTTCAGTGGAGGACAACTGTTATGAGCGTCAGACACAGAAAGCAGGCCCAAATAATTAAGTAGGCTAAATGCAGTTCAAAATTGGTAACAGGACTAAACAGGCGGCATTGCTTTGTTCAGTGGAGGACAACTGTAATGAGTGGCTGACACAGTTAGTAGGCCCAAATAATTAAGTAGGCTAAATGCAGTTCAAAATTGGTAACAGGACTAAACAGGCGGCATTGCTTTGTTCAGTGGAGGACAACTGAAATGAGTGTCAGACACAGTTAGTAGGCCCAAATAATTAAGTAGGCTAAATGCAGTTCAAAATTGGTAACAGACTAAACAGGCGGTATTGCTTTGTTCAGTGGAGGACAACTGTAATGAGCGTCAGACACAGTTAGTAGGCCCAAATAAGTAGGCTAAATGCAGTTCAAAATTGGTAACAGGACTAAACAGGCGGCATTGCTTTGTTCAGTGGAGGACAACTACTGTATAATGAGCATCAGACACAGTAGTAGGCCCAAATAATTAAGTAGGCTAAATGCAGTTCAAAATTGGTAACAGGACTAAACAGGCGGCATTTCTTTGTTCAGGGGAGAACAACTATAATGAGCATCAGACACAGTTAATAGGCCCAAATAATTAAGTAGGCTAAATGCAGTTCAAAATTGGCAACAGGACTAAACAGGCGGCATTGCTTTGTTCAGTGGAGGAGAACTGTAATGAGCGTCAGACACAGTTAGTAGGCCCAAATAATTAAGTAGGCTAAATGCAGTTCAAAATTGGTAACAGGACTAAACAGGCGGCATTGCTTTGTTCAGTGGAGGACAACTGTAATGAGCGGCTGACACAGTTAGTAGGCCCAAATAATTAAGTAGGCTAAATGCAGTTCAAAATTGGAAACAGGACTAAACAGGCGGCATTGCTTTGTTCAGTGAAGGACAACTGTAATGAGTGTCAGACACAGTTAGTAGGCCCAAATAATTAAGTAGGCTAAATGCAGTTCAAAATTGGTAACAGGACTAAACAGGCGGCATTGCTTTGTTCAGTGGAGGACAACTATAATGAGTCGCAGACACAGTTAGTAGGCCCAAAAAATTAAGTAGGCTAAATGCAGTTCAAAATTGGAAACAGGACTAAACAGGCGGCATTGCTTTGTTCAGTGGAGGACAACTGTAATGAGCGTCAGACACAGTTAGTAGGCCCAAATAATTAAGTAGGCTAAATGCAGTTCAAAATTGGTAATAGGACTAAACAGGCGGCATTGCTTTATTCAGTGGAGGACAACTATAATGAGTGTCAGACACAGTTAGTAGGCCCAAATAATTAAGTAGGCTAAATGCAGTTCAAAATTGGTAACAGGACTAAACAGGCGGCATTGCTTTGTTCAGTGGAGGACAACTGTAATGAGCGTCAGACACAGTTAATAGGCCCAAATAATTATGTAGGCTAAATACAGTTCAAAATTGGTAACAAGACTAAACAGGCGGCATTGCTTTGTTCAGTGGAGGACAACTGTAATGAGCGTCAGACACAGTTAGTAGGCCCAAATAATTAGGTAGGCTAAATGCAGTTCAAAATTGGTAATAATACTAAACAGGCGGCATTGCTTTGTTCAGTGGAGGACAACTGTAATGAGTGGCTGACACAGTTAGTAGGCCCAAATAATTAAGTAGGCTAAATGCAGTTCAAAATTGCTAACAGGACTAAACAGGCGGCATTGCTTTGTTCAGTAGAGGACAACTGAAATGAGTGTCAGACACAGTTAGTAGGCCCAAATAATTAAGTAGGCTAAATGCAGTTCAAAATTGGTAACATACTAAACAGGCAGCATTGCTTTGTTCAGTGGAGGACAACTGTATTGAGCGTCAGACACAGTTAGTAGGCCCAAATAATTAAGTAGGCTAAATGCAGTTCAAAATTGGTAACAGGACTAAACAGGTGGCATTGCTTTGTTCAGTGGAGGACAACTGTAATGAGCGGCTGACACAGTTAGTAGGCCCAAATAATTAAGTAGGCTAAATTCAGTTCAAAATTGGTAACAGGACTAAACAGGCGGCATTGCTTTGTTCAGTGGAGGACAACTGTAATGAGTGGCTGATACAGTTAGTAGGCCCAAATAATTAAGTAGGCTAAATGCAGTTCAAAATTGGTAACAGGACTAAACAGGCGGCATTGCTTTGTTCAGTGGAGGACAACTGAAATGAGTGTCAGACACAGTTAGTAGGCCCAAATAATTAAGTAGGCTAAATGCAGTTCAAAATTGGTAACAGACTAAACAGGCGGCATTGCTTTGTTCAGTGGAGGACAACTGTAATGAGCGTCAGACTCAGTTAGTAGGCCCAAATAATTAAGTAGGCTAAATGCAGTTCAAAATTGGCAACAGGACTAAACAGGCGGCATTGCTTTGTTCAGTGGAGGACAACTGTAATTAGTGGCTGACACAGTTAGTAGGCCCAAATAATTGAGTAGGCTAAATGCAGTTCAAAATTGGTAACAGGACTAAACAGGCGGCATTGCTTTGTTCAGTGAAGGACAACTGTAATGAGTGTCAGACACAGTTAGTAGGCACAAATAATTAAGTAGGCTAAATGCAGTTCAAAATTGGTAACAGGACTAAACAGGCGGCATTGCTTTGTTCAGTGGAGGACAACTATAATGAGTCGCAGACACAGTTAGTAGGCCCAAAAAATTAAGTAGGCTAAATGCAGTTCAAAATTGGAAACAGGACTAAACAGGCGGCATTGCTTTGTTCAGTGGAGGACAACTGTAATGAGCGTCAGACACAGTTAGTAGGCCCAAATAATTAAGTAGGCTAAATGCAGTTCAAAATTGGTAATAGGACTAAACAGGCGGCATTGCTTTATTCAGTGGAGGACAACTATAATGAGTGTCAGACACAGTTAGTAGGCCCAAATAATTAAGTAGGCTAAATGCAGTTCAAAATTGGTAACAGGACTAAACAGGCGGCATTGCTTTGTTCAGTGGAGGACAACTGTAATGAGCGTCAGACACAGTTAATAGGCCCAAATAATTATGTAGGCTAAATACAGTTCAAAATTGGTAACAAGACTAAACAGGCGGCATTGCTTTGTTCAGTGGAGGACAACTGTAATGAGCGTCAGACACAGTTAGTAGGCCCAAATAATTAGGTAGGCTAAATGCAGTTCAAAATTGGTAATAATACTAAACAGGCGGCATTGCTTTGTTCAGTGGAGGACAACTGTAATGAGTGGCTGACACAGTTAGTAGGCCCAAATAATTAAGTAGGCTAAATGCAGTTCAAAATTGCTAACAGGACTAAACAGGCGGCATTGCTTTGTTCAGTAGAGGACAACTGAAATGAGTGTCAGACACAGTTAGTAGGCCCAAATAATTAAGTAGGCTAAATGCAGTTCAAAATTGGTAACATACTAAACAGGCAGCATTGCTTTGTTCAGTGGAGGACAACTGTATTGAGCGTCAGACACAGTTAGTAGGCCCAAATAATTAAGTAGGCTAAATGCAGTTCAAAATTGGTAACAGGACTAAACAGGTGGCATTGCTTTGTTCAGTGGAGGACAACTGTAATGAGCGGCTGACACAGTTAGTAGGCCCAAATAATTAAGTAGGCTAAATTCAGTTCAAAATTGGTAACAGGACTAAACAGGCGGCATTGCTTTGTTCAGTGGAGGACAACTGTAATGAGTGGCTGATACAGTTAGTAGGCCCAAATAATTAAGTAGGCTAAATGCAGTTCAAAATTGGTAACAGGACTAAACAGGCGGCATTGCTTTGTTCAGTGGAGGACAACTGAAATGAGTGTCAGACACAGTTAGTAGGCCCAAATAATTAAGTAGGCTAAATGCAGTTCAAAATTGGTAACAGACTAAACAGGCGGCATTGCTTTGTTCAGTGGAGGACAACTGTAATGAGCGTCAGACTCAGTTAGTAGGCCCAAATAATTAAGTAGGCTAAATGCAGTTCAAAATTGGCAACAGGACTAAACAGGCGGCATTGCTTTGTTCAGTGGAGGACAACTGTAATTAGTGGCTGACACAGTTAGTAGGCCCAAATAATTGAGTAGGCTAAATGCAGTTCAAAATTGGTAACAGGACTAAACAGGCGGCATTGCTTTGTTCAGTGAAGGACAACTGTAATGAGTGTCAGACACAGTTAGTAGGCACAAATAATTAAGTAGGCTAAATGCAGTTCAAAATTGGTAACAGGACTAAACAGGCGGCATTGCTTTGTTCAGTGGAGGACAACTATAATGAGTCGCAGACACAGTTAGTAGGCCCAAATAATTAAGTAGGCTAAATGCAGTTCAAAATTGGTAACAGGACTAAACAGGCGGCATTGCTTTGTTCAGTGGAGGACAACTGTAATGAGCGTCAGACACAGTTAGTAGGCCCAAATAATTAAGTAGGCTAAATGCAGTTCAAAATTTGTAATAAGACTAAACAGGCGGCATTGCTTTGTTCAGTGGAGGACAACTGTAATGAGTGGCTGACACAGTTAGTAGGCCCAAATAATTAAGTAGGCGAAATGCAGTTCAAAATTGGTAACAGGACTAAACAGGCGGCATTGCTTTGTTCAGTGGAGGACAACTGAAATGAGTGTCAGACACAGTTAGTAGGCCCAAATAATTAAGTAGGCTAAATGCAGTTTAAAATTGGTAACATACTAAACAGGCAGCATTGCTTTGTGCAGTGGAGGACAACTGTTATGAGCGTCAGACACAGAAAGTAGGCCCAAATAATTAAGTAGGCTAAATGCAGTTCAAAATTGGTAACAGGACTAAACAGGCGGCATTGCTTTGTTCAGTGGAGGACAACTGTAATGAGTGGCTGACACAGTTAGTAGGCCCAAATAATTAAGTAGGCTAAATGCAGTTCAAAATTGGTAACAGGACTAAACAGGTGGCATTGCTTTGTTCAGTGGAGGACAACTGAAATGAGTGTCAGACACAGTTAGTAGGCCCAAATAATTAAGTAGGCTAAATGCAGTTCAAAATTGGTAACAGGACTAAACAGGCGGCATTGCTTTGTTCAGTGGAGGACAACTGTAATGAGTGGCTGACACAGTTAGTAGGCCCAAATAATTAAGTAGGCTAAATGCAGTTCAAAATTGGTAACAGGACTAAACAGGCAACAATTTTTGGTTCAGTGGAGGACAACTGAAATGAGTGTCAGACACAGTTAGTAGGCCCAAATAATTAAGTAGGCTAAAAGCAGTTCAAAATTGGTAACAGACTAAAGAGGCGGTATTGCTTTGTTCAGTGGAGGACAACTGTAATGAGCGTCAGACACAGTTAGTAGGCCCAAATAATTAAGTAGGCTAAATGCAGTTCAAAATTGGTAACAGGACTAAACAGGCGGCATTGCTTTGTTCAGTGGAGGACAACTACTGTATAATGAGCATCAGATACAGTAGTAGGCCCAAATAATTAAGTAGGCTAAATGCAGTTCAAAATTGGTAACAGGACTAAACAGGCGGCATTGCTTTGTTCAGGGGAGAACAACTATAATGAGCATCAGACACAATTAATAGGCCCAAATAATTAAGTAGGCTAAATGCAGTTCAAAATTGGCAACAGGACTAAACAGGCGGCATTGCTTTGTTCAGTGGAGGAGAACTGTAATGAGCGTCAGACACAGTTAGTAGGCCCAAATAATTAAGTAGGCTAAATGCAGTTCAAAATTGGTAACAGGACTAAACAGGCGGCATTGCTTTGTTCAGTGGAGGACAACTGAAATTAGCGGCTGACACAGTTAGTAGGCCCAAATAATTAAGTAGGCTAAATGCAGTTCAAAATTGGTAACAGGACTAAACAGGCGGCATTGCTTTGTTCAGTGGAGGACAACTGTAATGAGTGGCTGACACAGTTAGTAGGCCCAAATAATTAAGTAGGCTAAATGCAGTTTAAAATTGGTAACAGGACTAAACAGGCGGCATTGCTTTGTGCAGTGGAGGACAACTGTTATGAGCGTCAGACACAGAAAGTAGGCCCAAATAATTAAGTAGGCTAAATGCAGTTCAAAATTGGTAACAGGACTAAACAGGCGGCATTGCTTTGTTCAGTGGAGGACAACTGTAATGAGTGGCTGACACAGTTAGTAGGCCCAAATAATTAAGTAGGCTAAATGCAGTTCAAAATTGGTAACAGGACTAAACAGGTGGCATTGCTTTGTTCAGTGGAGGACAACTGAAATGAGTGTCAGACACAGTTAGTAGGCCCAAATAATTAAGTAGGCTAAATGCAGTTCAAAATTGGTAACAGGACTAAACAGGCGGCATTGCTTTGTTCAGTGGAGGACAACTGTAATGAGTGGCTGACACAGTTAGTAGGCCCAAATAATTAAGTAGGCTAAATGCAGTTCAAAATTGGTAACAGGACTAAACAGGCAACAATTTTTGGTTCAGTGGAGGACAACTGAAATGAGTGTCAGACACAGTTAGTAGGCCCAAATAATTAAGTAGGCTAAAAGCAGTTCAAAATTGGTAACAGACTAAAGAGGCGGTATTGCTTTGTTCAGTGGAGGACAACTGTAATGAGCGTCAGACACAGTTAGTAGGCCCAAATAATTAAGTAGGCTAAATGCAGTTCAAAATTGGTAACAGGACTAAACAGGCGGCATTGCTTTGTTCAGTGGAGGACAACTACTGTATAATGAGCATCAGATACAGTAGTAGGCCCAAATAATTAAGTAGGCTAAATGCAGTTCAAAATTGGTAACAGGACTAAACAGGCGGCATTGCTTTGTTCAGGGGAGAACAACTATAATGAGCATCAGACACAATTAATAGGCCCAAATAATTAAGTAGGCTAAATGCAGTTCAAAATTGGCAACAGGACTAAACAGGCGGCATTGCTTTGTTCAGTGGAGGAGAACTGTAATGAGCGTCAGACACAGTTAGTAGGCCCAAATAATTAAGTAGGCTAAATGCAGTTCAAAATTGGTAACAGGACTAAACAGGCGGCATTGCTTTGTTCAGTGGAGGACAACTGAAATTAGCGGCTGACACAGTTAGTAGGCCCAAATAATTAAGTAGGCTAAATGCAGTTCAAAATTGGTAACAGGACTAAACAGGCGGCATTGCTTTGTTCAGTGGAGGACAACTGTAATGAGTGGCTGACACAGTTAGTGGGCCCAAATAATTAAGTAGGCTAAATGCAGTTTAAAATTGGTAACAGGACTAAACAGGCGGCATTGCTTTGTTCAGTGAAGGACAACTGTAATGAGTACCAGACACAGTTAGTAGGCCCAAATATTTAAGTAGGCTAAATGCAGTTCAAAATTGGTAACAGGACTAAACAGGCGGCATTGCTTTGTTCAGTGCAGGACAACTATAATGAGTCGCAGACACAGTTAGTGGGCCCAAATAATTAAGTAGGCTAAATGCAGTTCAAAATTGGTAACAGGACTAAACAGGTGGCATTGCTTTGTTCAGTGGAGGACAACTATAATGAGTGTCAGGCACAGTTAGTAGGCCCAAATAATTAAGTAAGCTAAATGCAGTTCAAAATTGGCAACAGGACTAAACAGGCGGCATTGCTTTGTTCAGTGGAGGACAACTGTAATGAGCGTCAGACACAGTTAGTAGGCCCAAATAATTAAGTAGGCTAAATGCAGTTCAAAATTGGTAACAGGACTAAACAGGTGGCATTGCTTTGTTCAGTGGATGTTATGACCCCAATGGCGAGGTCTGGAGGAACGTGGAAGTCTGCAGAATACAAAAATCCAGCTCATAGGGCAGTGGAAACTGGGTTGACCATATATCTACTCCTAACGCCAACACTAGAAGTAGCCGGGGATCATTCCTACGTTGATTCTAGATGACACGCGCCAGCCGGAGAATCTAGCTACCCCTAGTAGAGGAAAACAAAGACCTTTCTTGCCTCCAGAGAAGGGAACCCCAAAGCTGGATAGAAGCCCCCCACAAATAATGACGGTGAGGTAAGAGGAAATGACAAACACAGAAATGAACCAGGTTTAGCACAGAGAGGCCCGCGTACTGATAGCAGAATAAAGAAAGGTAACTTATATGGTCAACAAAAACCCTATCAAAATCCACACTGGAAATTCAAGAACCCCCGAACCGTCTAACGGTCCGGGGGGAGAACACCAGCCCCCTAGAGCTTCCAGCGAAGGTCAGGATATAGATTTGGAACAAGCTGGACAAAAATACAAAACCAAAACAAATAGCAAAAAGCAAAAGGCAGACTTAGCTGATATAACTGGAACCAGGATCAGTAGACAAGAGCACAGCAGACTAGCTCTGATAACTACGTTGCCAGGCATTGAACTGAAGGACCAGGGAGCTTATATAGCAACACCCCTAACTAACGACCCAGGTGCGGATAAAAGGAATGACAGAAAAACCAGAGTCAAAAAACTAGTAACCACTAGAGGGAGCAAAAAGCAAATTCACAACAGTACCCCCCCCTTAGTGAGGGGTCACCGAACCCTCACCACGACCACCAGGGCGATCAGGATGAGCGGCATGAAAGGCACGAACTAAATCGGCCGCATGAACATCAGAGGCGACCACCCAGGAATTATCCTCCTGACCATAGCCCTTCCACTTGACCAGGTACTGAAGCCTCCGCCTGGAGAGGCGAGAATCCAAGATCTTCTCCACCACGTACTCCAACTCGCCCTCAACCAACACCGGAGCAGGAGGCTCAGCAGAAGGAACTACAGGCACAATGTACCGCCGCAACAAGGACCTATGAAATACATTGTGAATAGCAAACGACACAGGAAGATCCAGACGAAAAGATACAGGATTAAGGATTTCCAATATCTTGTAAGGCCCAATAAAACGAGGTTTAAATTTGGGAGAGGAGACCTTCATAGGAACAAAGCGGGAAGAAAGCCACACCAAATCCCCAACGCGTAGTCGGGGACCCACACCGCGGCGGCGGTTGGCAAAGCGCTGAGCCTTCTCCTGTGACAACTTCAAGTTGTCCACCACATGATTCCAGATCTGCTGCAACCTATCCACCACAGAATCCACCCCAGGACAGTCAGAAGGCTCCACATGACCCGAAGAAAAGCGAGGATGGAAACCAGAGTTGCAGAAAAAAGGCGAAACCAAGGTGGCGGAACTAGCCCGATTATTAAGGGCAAACTCAGCCAACGGCAAGAATGTCACCCAATCGTCCTGATCAGCAGAGACAAAACACCTCAAATAAGCCTCCAAAGTCTGATTGGTTCGCTCCGTCTGTCCATTAGTCTGAGGATGGAAAGCAGACGAAAACGACAAATCAATGCCCATCCTACTACAAAAGGATCGCCAGAACCTGGAAACGAACTGGGATCCTCTGTCTGACACAATATTCTCAGGGATGCCGTGCAAACGAACCACGTTCTGGAAAAACACAGGAACCAGATCGGAAGAGGAAGGCAGCTTAGGCAAAGGAACCAAATGGACCATCTTGGAGAAGCGATCACATATCACCCAGATAACGGACATGCCCTGAGATAGCGGAAGATCAGAAATGAAATCCATGGAGATATGTGTCCAAGGTCTCTTCGGGATAGGCAAGGGCAAGAGCAAACCGCTGGCACGAGAACAGCAAGGCTTAGCTCGAGCACAAGTCCCACAGGACTGCACAAATGACCGCACATCCCTTGACAAGGAAGGCCACCAAAAGGACCTGGCCACCAGATCTCTGGTGCCAAAAATTTCCGGGTGACCTGCCAACACCGAGGAATGAACCTCGGAAATGACTCTGCTGGTCCACTTATCCGGGACAAACAGTCTGTCAGGTGGACAAGACTCAGGCCTATCAGCCTGAAATCTCTGCAACACACGTCGCAGATCCGGAGAAATAGCTGACAAGATAACTCCATCTTTAAGAATACCAACAGGATCAGCGACTCCAGGAGCATCAGGCACAAAGCTCCTAGAAAGAGCATCGGCCTTCACATTCTTTGAACCTGGTAAATACGAGACAACAAAATCAAAGCGGGAGAAAAACAATGACCAGCGGGCCTGTCTCGGATTAAGGCGCTTAGCAGACTCGAGATACATCAGATTTTTGTGATCAGTCAAGACCACCACACGATGCTTAGCACCCTCGAGCCAATGACGCCACTCCTCAAATGCCCATTTCATGGCCAACAACTCCCGATTGCCCACATCATAATTTCGCTCGGCAGGCGAAAACTTCCTAGAGAAAAAGGCACAAGGTTTCATAACAGAGCAACCAGGGCCTCTCTGCGACAAAACGGCCCCTGCCCCAATCTCCGAAGCATCCACCTCAACCTGAAAGGGAAGTGAGACGTCAGGCTGGCACAAAACAGGCGCCGAAGTAAACCGGCGTTTCAACTCCTGGAAAGCCTCCACGGCAGCAGGAGCCCAGTTAGCTACATTGGAGCCCTTCTTGGTCATATCCGTCAAAGGTTTCACAATGCTAGAAAAATTAGCGATAAAACGACGGTAGAAGTTAGCGAAGCCCAAGAACTTCTGAAGACTCTTAACTGACGAGGGCTGAGTCCAATCAAGAATAGCTCGGACCTTGACTGGGTCCATCTCCACAGCAGAAGGGGAAAAAATGAACCCCAAAAAGGGAACCTTCTGTACACCAAAGAGACACTTTGAGCCCTTGACAAACAAAGAATTTTCACGCAAAATTTTAAAGACCAACCTGACCTGCTCCACATGCGAATCCCAATTATCAGAAAAAAACAAAATATCATCCAGATAAACAATCAAAAATTTATCCAGATACTTCCGGAAAATGTCATGCATAAAGGACTGAAAAACTGAAGGCGCATTGGAGAGCCCAAAAGGCATCACCAAGTACTCAAAATGACCTTCGGGCGTATTGAATGCGGTTTTCCATTCATCACCTTGCTTAATGCGCACAAGGTTGTACGCACCACGAAGGTCTATCTTGGTGAACCACTTGGCACCCTTAATCCGGGCAAACAAGTCAGACAACAGCGGTAAAGGATACTGAAATTTGACAGTGATCTTATTTAAAAGCCGATAATCAATACAAGGTCTCAAAGATCCGTCCTTTTTTGCCACAAAAAAGAATCCCGCACCAAGAGGGGAAGAAGACGGACGAATATGTCCTTTTTCCAGAGACTCCTTGATATATGAACGCATAGCGGTATGTTCAGGTACCGACAGATTAAACAGTCTTCCCTTAGGAAATTTACTGCCTGGGATCAAATCTATAGCACAGTCACAGTCCCTATGAGGAGGCAGTGCACTGGACTCAGACTCACTGAAGACATCCTGATAATCAGACAAATACTCCGGAACTTCCGAAGGCGTAGAAGAAGCAATAGACACAGGCAGGGAATCCTCATGAATACCACGACAGCCCCAACTTGAGACTGACATAGCCTTCCAGTCCAGGACTGGATTATGGGTCTGTAACCATGGCAGCCCTAAAACGACCAAATCATGCATTTTATGTAAAACCAGGAAACGTATCACCTCGCGGTGTTCAGGAGTCATGCACATGGTAACCTGAGTCCAATACTGCGGTTTATTTGCTGCCAATGGTGTAGCATCAATACCCCTAAGAGGAATAGGATTTTCTAATGGTTCAAGAGTAAACCCACAGCGCTTAGCAAATGAGAGATCCATGAGACTCAGGGCAGCACCTGAATCTACAAACGCCATGACAGGATAAGATGACAGTGAGCAAATCAAAGTTACAGACAGAATAAATTTAGGTTGCAAATTACCAACGGTGACAGGACTAACAACCTTAGCTATACGTTTAGAGCATGCTGAGATAACATGTGTAGAATCACCACAGTAGTAGCACAAGCCATTCCGGCGTCTATGAATTTTCCGCTCATTTCTAGTCAGGATTCTATCACATTGCATTAAATCAGGTGTCTGTTCAGACAACACCATGAGGGAATTTGCGGTTTTTCTATCACATTGCACCGAATTAGGTGTCTGTTCAGACAACACCATGAGGGAATTTGCGGTTTTGCGCTCCCGCAACCGCCGGTCAATTTGAATAGCCAGTGCCATAGTATCATTCAGACCTGTGGGAATGGGAAAACCCACCATAACATTCTTAATGGCTTCAGAAAGGCCATTTCTAAAATTAGCGGCCAGTGCACACTCGTTCCAATGTGTCAGCACGGACCATTTCCGAAATTTTTGGCAATACACTTCAGCCTCGTCCTGCCCCTGAGACATAGACAGCAAGGCCTTTTCTGCCTGAATCTCAAGATTGGGTTCCTCATAAAGTAAACCGAGCGCCAGAAAAAACGCATCAAGATCAGCCAATGCCGGATCTCCTGGCGCCAGCGAAAAAGCCCAATCCTGAGGGTCGCCCCGTAAGAACGAAATAACAATTTTTACTTGCTGAGCAGAATCTCCTGATGAACAGGGTCTCAGGGACAAAAACAATTTACAATTATTCACGAAATTCCTAAACTTAAACCTGTCTCCGGAAAACGGTTCAGGAATCGGTATTTTAGGTTCTGACCTAGGATTTCTGATAACATAGTCTTGTATGCCCTGCACACGAGTAGCCAGCTGGTCCACACTTGTAATCAAGGTCTGGACATTCATGTCTGCAGCAAGCATAGCCACTCTGAGGTAAAGGGGAAGGAGAAAAAAAAACCTCAGAATCTTCTTTCTTATAATCCCTCTTCTGCAATGCATTAAACATTTAATACTGGCCTGGCAAACTGTTATGACCCCAATGGCGAGGGTCTCAGAGGAACGTGGAAGTCTGCAGAATACAAAAATCCAGCTCATAGGGCAGTGGAAACTGGGTTGACCATATATCTACTCCTAACGCCAACACTAGAAGTAGCCGGGGATCATTCCTACGTTGATTCTAGATGACACGCGCCAGCCGGAGAATCTAGCTACCCCTAGTAGAGGAAAACAAAGACCTTTCTTGCCTCCAGAGAAGGGAACCCCAAAGCTGGATAGAAGCCCCCCACAAATAATGACGGTGAGGTAAGAGGAAATGACAAACACAGAAATGAACCAGGTTTAGCACAGAGAGGCCCGCGTACTGATAGCAGAATAAAGAAAGGTAACTTATATGGTCAACAAAAACCCTATCAAAATCCACACTGGAAATTCAAGAACCCCCGAACCGTCTAACGGTCCGGGGGGAGAACACCAGCCCCCTAGAGCTTCCAGCGAAGGTCAGGATATAGATTTGGAACAAGCTGGACAAAAATACAAAACCAAAACAAATAGCAAAAAGCAAAAGGCAGACTTAGCTGATATAACTGGAACCAGGATCAGTAGACAAGAGCACAGCAGACTAGCTCTGATAACTACGTTGCCAGGCATTGAACTGAAGGACCAGGGAGCTTATATAGCAACACCCCTAACTAACGACCCAGGTGCGGATAAAAGGAATGACAGAAAAACCAGAGTCAAAAAACTAGTAACCACTAGAGGGAGCAAAAAGCAAATTCACAACAGTGGAGGACAACTGTAATGAGCGGCTGACACAGTTAGTAGGCCCAAATAATTAAGTAGGCTAAATGCAGTTCAAAATTGGTAACAGGACTAAACAGGCGGCATTGCTTTGTTCAGTGGAGGACAACTGTAATGAGTGGCTGACACAGTTAGTAGGCCCAAATAATTAAGTAGGCTAAATGCAGATCAAAATTGGTAACAGGACTAAACAGGCGGCATTGCTTTGTTCAGTGGAGGACAACTGTAATAAGCGTCAGACAAAGTTAGTAGGCCCAAATAATTAAGTAGGCTAAATGCAGTTCAAAATTGGTAATAGGACTAAACAGGCGGCATTGCTTTGTTCAGCGGAGGACAGCTATAATGAGTGTCAGACACAGTTAGTAGGCCCAAATAATTAGGTAGGCTAAATGCAGTTCAAAATTGGTAACAGAACTAAACAGGCGGCATTGGTTTGTTCAGTGAAGGACAACTGTAATGAGCGTCAGACACAGTTAATAGGCCCAAATAATTAAGTAGTCTAAATGCAGTTCAAAATTGATAACAGGACTAAACAGGCGGCATTGCTTTGTTCAGTGGAGGACAACTACTGTATAATGAGCATCAGACACAGTAGTAGGCCCAAATAATTAAGTAGACTAAATGCAGTTCAATATTGGTAACAGGACTAAACAGGCGGCATTGCTTTGTTCAGGGGAGAACAACTATAATGAGCATCATACACAGTTAGTAGGCCCAAATAATTAAGTAGGCTAAATGCAGTTCAAAATTGGCAACAGGACAAAACAGGCGGCATTGCTTTGTTCAGTATAGGAGAACTCTAATGAGCGTCAGACACAGATAGTAGGCCCAAATAATTAAGTAGGCTAAATGCAGTTCAAAATTGGTAACAGGATTAAACAGGCGGCATTGCTTTGTTCAGTGGAGGACAACTGTAATGAGCGACTGACACAGTGAGTAGGCCCAAATAATTAAGTAGGCTAAATGCAGTTCAAAATTGGTAACAGGACTAAACAGGCGGCATTGCTTTGTTCAGTGGAGGACAACTGTAATGAGTGGCTGACACAGTTAGTAGGCCCAAATAATTAAGTAGGCTAAATGCAGTTCAAAATTGGTAACAGGACTAAACAGGCGGCATTGCTTTGTTCAGTGAAGGACAACTGTAATGAGTGTCAGACACAGTTAGTAGGCCCAAATAATTAAGTAGGCTAAATGCAGTTCAAAATTGGTAACAGGACTAAACAGGCGGCATTGCTTTGTTCAGTGGCGGACAACTGTAATGAGCGTCAGACACAGTAGGCCCAAATAATTAAGTAGGCTAAATGCAGTTCAAAATTGGTAATAGGACTAAACAGGCGGCATTGCTTTGTTCAGTGGAGGACAACTATAATGAGTGTCAGACACAGTTAGTAGGCCCAAATAATTAAGTAGGCTAAATGCAGTTCAAAATTGGCAACAGGACTAAACAGGCAGCATTGCTTTGTTCAGTGGAGGACAACTGTAATGAGCGTCAGACACAGTTAGTAGGCCCAAATAATTAAGTAGGCTAAATGCAGTTTAAAATTGGTAAAAGGACTAAACAGGCGGCATTGCTTTGTTCAGTGGAGGACAACTGTAATGAGCGGCTGACACAGTTAGTAGGCCCAAATAATTAAGTAGGCTAAATGCAGTTCAAAATTGGTAATAGGACTAAACAGGCGGCATTGCTTTGTTCAGTGGAGGACAACTATAATGAGTGTAAGACACAGTTAGTAGGCCCAAATAATTAAGTAGGCTAAATTCAGTTCAAAATTGGTAACAGGACTAAACAGGCGGCATTGCTTTGTTCAGTGGAGGACAACTATAATGAGTCGCAGGCACAGTTAGTAGGCCCAAATAATTAAGTAGGCTAAATGCAGTTCAAAATTGGTAACAGGACTAAACTGGCGGCATTGCTATGTTCCGTGGAGGACAACTGTAATGAGCATCAGACACAGTTAGTAGGCCCAAATAATTAAGTAGGCTAAATGCAGTTCAAAATTGGTAATAGGACTAAACAGGCGGCATTGCTTTGTTCAGTGGAGGACAACTATAATGAGTGTCAGACACAGTTAGTAGGCCCAAATAATTAAGTAGGCTAAATGCAGTTCAAAATTGGTAACAGGACTAAACAGGCGGCATTGCTTTGTTCAGTGGAGGACAACTGTATTGAGCGTCAGACACAGTTAATAGGCCCAAATAATTAAGTAGGCTAAATGCAGTTCAAAATTGGTAACAGGACTAAACAGGTGGCATTGCTTTGTTCAGTGGAGGACAACTGTAATGAGCGTCAGACACAGTTAGTTATCCCAAATAATTAAGTAGGCTAAATGCAGTTCAAAATTGGTAATAAGACTAAACAGGCGGCATTGCTTTGTTCAGTGGAGGACAACTGTAATGAGTGGCAGACAGTTAGTAGGCCCAAATAATTAAGTAGGCTAAATGCAGATCAAAATTGGTAATAAGACTAAACAGGCGGCATTGCTTTGTTCAGTGGAAGACAACTGAAATGAGTGTCAGACACAGTTAGTAGGCCCAAATAATTAAGTAGGCTAAATGCAGTTCAAAATTGGTAACAGGACTAAACAGGTGGCATTGCTTTGTTCAGTGGAGGACAACTGAAATGAGTGTCAGACACAGTAGGCCCAAATAATTAAGTAGGCTAAATGCAGTTCAAAATTGGTAACAGACTAAACAGGCGGCATTGCTTTGTTCAGTGGAGGACAACTGTAATGAGTGGCTGACACAGTTAGTAGGCCCAAATAATTAAGTAGGCTAAATGCAGTTCAAAATTGGTAACAGGACTAAACAGGCCTGCATTGCTTTGTTCAGTGGAGGACAACTGTAATGATTGGCTGACACAGTTAGTAGGCCCAAATAATTAAGTAGGCTAAATGCAAATCAAAATTGGTAACAGGACTAAACAGGTGGCATTGCTTTGTTCAGTGGAGGACAACTGAAATGAGTGTCAGACACAGTTAGTAGGCCCAAATAATTAAGTAGGCTAAATGCAGTTCAAAATTGGTAACAGACTAAACAGGCGGCATTGCTTTGTTCAGTGGAGGACAACTGTAATGAGCGTCAGACACAGTTAGTAGGCCCAAATAATTAAGTAGGCTAAATGCAGTTCAAAATTGGTAACAGGACTAAACAGGCGGCATTGCTTTGTTCAGTGGAGGACAACTACTGTATAATGAGCATCAGACACAGTAGTAGGCCCAAAAAATTAAGTAGGCTAAATGCAGTTCAATATTGGTAACAGGGCTAAACAGGCGGCAATGCTTTGTTCAGGGGAGAACAACTATAATGAGCATCAGACACAGTTAGTAGGCCAAAATAATTAAGTAGGCTAAATGCAGTTCAAAATTGGCAACAGGACAAAACAGGCGGCATTGCTTTGTTCAGTGGAGGAGAACTGTAATGAGCGTCAGACTCAGTTAGTAGGCCCAAATAATTAAGAAGGCTAAATGCAGTTCAAAATTGGTAACAGGACTAAACAGGCAGCATTGCTTTGTTCAGTGGAGGACAACTGTAATGATCGGCTGGCACAGTTAGTAGGCCCAAATAATTAAGTAGGCTAATTGCAGTTCAAAATTGGTAGCAGGACTAAACAGGCGGCATTGCTTTGTTCAGTGGAGGACAACTGTAATGAGTGGCTGACACAGTTAGTAGGCCCAAATAATTAAATAGGCTAAATACAGTTCAAAATTGGTAACAGGACTAAACAGGCGGCATTGCTTTGTTCAGTGAAGGACAACTGTAATGAGTGTCAGACACAGTTAGTAGGCCCAAATAATTAAGTAGGCTAAATTCAGTTCAAAATTGGTAACAGGACTAAACAGACGGCATTGCTTTGTTCAGTGGAGGACAACTATAATGAGTCACAGACACAGTTAGTAGGCCCAAATAATTAAGTAGGCTAAATGCAGTTCAAAATTGGTAACAGGACTAAACAGGTGGCATTGCTTTGTTCAGTGGAGGACAACTGTAATGAGCGTCAGACACAGTTAGTAGGCCCAAATAATGAAGTAGGCTAAATGCAGTTCAAAATTGGTAATAGGACTAAACAGGCGGCATTGCTTTGTTCAGTGGAGGACAACTATAATGAGTGTCAGACACAGTTAGTAGGCCCAAATAATTAAGTAGGCTGAATGCAGTTCAAAATTGGCAACAGGACTAAACAGGCGGCATTGCTTTGTTCAGTGGAGGACAACTGTAATGAGCGTCAGACACAGTTAGTAGGCCCAAATAATTAAGTAGGCTAAATGCAGTTCAAAATTGGTAACAGGACTAAACAGGCGGCATTGCTTTGTTCAGTGGAGGACAACTATAATGAGTCGCAGACACAGTTAGTAGGCCCAAATAATTAAGTAGGCTAAATGCAGTTCAAAATTGGTAACAGGACTAAACAGGCGGCATTGCTTTGTTCAGTGGAGGACAACTGTAATGAGCGTCAGACACAGTAGGCCCAAATAATTAAGTAGGCTAAATGCAGTTCAAAATTGGTAATAGGACTAAACAGGCGGCATTGCTTTGTTCAGTGGAGGACAGCTATAATGAGTGTCAGACACAGTTAGTAGGCCCAAATAATTAAGTAGGCTAAATGCAGTTCAAAATTGGCAACAGGACTAAACAGGCGGCATTGCTTTGTTCAGTGGAGGACAACTGTAATGAGCGTCAGACTCAGTTAGTAGGCCCAAATAATTAAGTAGGCTAAATGCAGTTCAAAATTGGTAACAGGACTAAACAGGCGGCATTGCTTTGTTCAGTGGAGGACAACTGTAATGAGCGACTGACACAGTAGTAGGCCCAAATAATTAAGTAGGCTAAATGCAGTTCAAAATTGGTAACAGGACTAAACAGGCGGCATTGCTTTGTTCAGTGGAGGACAACTGTAATGAGTGGCTGACTGTTGTGTATCCACTTTTTGGGCTCCCCTGGTGGTTGCTGGTGGTATTGGTGACTTGTTTGCACTTTGCTGCTTCTTTTCACCTGCTTCCATCAGCGTTTGGATGTTTCCTATTTAGCCTTGCTCTCCAGTCATTTCCTTGCCGGTCATCATTGTAACCAGAGCCTTCGGTTGCATGTTCCTGCTACTAGTCTGCTGATCAGCTAAGTGGACTTTGTCCTTTTGTTTTGTATCTTTTGTCCAGTTTGCAGTTTTTGTAATTCTCTGTAGCTGGAAGCTCTTGCGGGCTGAAATTGCCACTCCTGTGTCATGAGTTGACACAGGAGTCTTAAAGTAATTTCAGGATGGTTTTTGAAAGGGTTTTCAGTTGACCGTGAAGTCCTCTTTGTATCCTTCTGCTATCTAGTAAGTGGACCTCTCTTTGCTAAATCTACTTTCATACTGTGTATGTCTTTTCCTCTTAATTCACCGTTATTACATGTGGGGGGCTGCTATCATCTTTTGGGGTATTTCCCTAGAGGTAAGCCAGGTCTGTTTCTTCCTCTACCAGGAGTAGTTAGTCCTCCGGCTGGCGCGTGGCATATAGGAAGCCGTAGGTATGCTCCCTGGCTACTATTAGTTGTGTGGTAGATTTAGCTCACGGTCAACTCGAGTTTCCATCACCCGAGAGCTCGTTCGTTATTTATATGTTTCTTACGTTCCCTTGCCATTGGGAACCATGACAGCTGACACAGTTAGTAGGCCCAAATAATTAAGTAGGCTAAATGCAGTTCAAAATTGGTAACAGGATTAAACAGGTGGCATTGCTTTGTTCAGTGAAGGACAACTGTAATGAGTGTCAGACACAGTTAGTAGGCCCAAATAATTAAGTAGGCTAAATTCAGTTCAAAATTGGTAACAGGACTAAACAGGCGGCATTGCTTTGTTCAGTGGAGGACAAGTATAATGAGTCGCATACACAGTTAGTAGGCCCAAATAATTAAGTAGGCTAAATGCAGTTCAAAATTGGTAACAGGACTAAACAGGCGGCATTGCTTTGTTCAGTGGAGGACAGCTGTAATGAGCATCAGACACAGTTAGTAGGCCCAAATAATTAAGTAGGCTAAATGCAGTTCAAAATTGGTAATAGGACTAAACAGGCGGCATTGCTTTGTTCAGTGGAGGACAACTATAATGAGTGTCAGACACAGTTAGTAGGCCCAAATAATTAAGTAGGCTAAATGCAGTTCAAAATTGGTAACAGGACTAAACAGGCGGCATTGCTTTGTTCAGTGGAGGACAACTGTAATGAGTGGCTGACACAGTTAGTAGGCCCAAATAATTAAGTAGGCTAAATGCAGTTCAAAATTGGTAATAGGACTAAACAGGCGGCATTGCCTTGTTCAGTGGAGGACAACTGAAATGAGTGTCAGACACAGTTAGTAGGCCCAAATAATTAAGTAGGCTAAATGCAGTTCAAAATTGGTAACATACTAAACAGGCGGCGTTGCTTTGTTCAGTGGAGGACAACTGTAATGAGCGTCAGACACAGTTAGTAGGCCCAAATAATTAAGTAGGCTAAATGCAGTTCAAAATTGGTAACAGGACTAAACAGGCGGCATTGCTTTGTTCAGTGGAGGACAACTGTAATGAGCGGCAGACACAGTTAATAGGCCCAAATAATTAAGTAGGCTAAATGCAGTTCAAAATTGGTAACAGGACTAAACAGGCGGCATTGCTTTGTTCAGTGGAGGACAACTGTAATGAGCGTCAGACACAGTTAGTAGGCCCAAATAATTAAGTAGGCTAAATGCAGTTCAAATTTGGTAATAAGACTAAACAGGCGGCATTGCTTTGTTCAGTGTAGGACAACTGTAATGAGTGGCTGACACAGTTAGTAGGCCCAAATAATTAAGTAGGCTAAATGCAGTTCAAAATTGGTAACAGGACTAAACAGGCGGCATTGCTTTGTTCAGTGGAGGACAACTGAAATGAGTGTCAGACACAGTTAGTAGGCCCAAATAATTAAGTAGGCTAAATGCAGTTCAAAATTGGTAACAGACTAAACAGGCGGCATTGCTTTGTTCAGTGGAGGACAACTGTAATGAGCGTCAGACACAGTTAGTAGGCCCAAATAATTAAGTAGGCTAAATGCAGTTCAAAATTGGTAACAGGACTAAACAGGCTGCATTGCTTTGTTCAGTGGAGGACAACTACTGTGTAATGAGCATCAGACACAGTAGTAGGCCCAAATAATTAAGTAGGCTAAATGCAGTTCAATATTGGTAACAGGACTAAACAGGCGGCATTGCTTTGTTCAGGGGAGAACAACTATAATGAGCATCAGACACAGTTAGTAGGCCCAAATAATTAAGTAGGCTAAATGCAGTTCAAAATTGGCAACAGGACTAAACAGGCGGCATTGCTTTGTTCAGTGGAGGACAACTGTAATGAGCGTCAGACACAGTTAGTAGGCCCAAATAATTAAGTAGGCTAAATGCAGTTCAAAATTGGTAACAGGACTAAACAGGCGGCATTGCTTTGTTCAGTGGAGGACAACTGTAATGAGCGTCAGACACAGTTAGTAGGCCCAAATAATTAAGTAGGCTAAATGCAGTTCAAAATTGGTAATAGGACTAAACAGGCGGCATTGCTTTGTTCAGTGGAGGACAACTATAATGAGTGTCAGACACAGTTAGTAGGCCCAAATAATTAAGTAGGCTAAATGCAGTTCAAAATTGGCAACAGGACTAAACAGGCGGCATTGCTTTGTTCAGTGGAGGACAACTGTAATGAGCGTCAGACACAGTTAGTAGGCCCAAATAATTAAGTAGGCTAAATGCAGTTCAAAATTGGTAACAGGACTAAAAAGGCGGCATTGCTTTGTTCAGTGGAGGACAACTATAATGAGTCGCAGACACAGTTAGTAGGCCCAAATAATTAAGTAGGCTAAATGCAGTTCAAAATTGGTAACAGGACTAAACAGGCGGCATTGCTTTGTTCAGTGGAGGACAACTGTAATGAGCGTCAGACACAGTTAGTAGGCCCAAATAATTAAGTAGGCTAAATGCAGTTCAAAATTGGTAACAGGACTAAACAGGCGGCATTGCTTTGTTCAGTGGAGGACAACTGTAATGAGCGGCTGACACAGTAGTAGGCCCAAATAATTAAGTAGGCTAAATGCAGTTCAAAATTGGTAACAGGACTAAACAGGCGGCATTGCTTTGTTCAGTGGAGGACAACTGTAATGAGTGGCTGACTGTTGTGTATCCGCTTTTTGGGCTCCCCTGGTGGTTGCTGGTGGTATTGGTGACTTGTTTGCACTTTGCTGCTTCTTTTCACCTGCTTCCATCAGCGTTTGGGAGTTTCCTATTTAGCCTTGCTCTCCAGTCATTTCCTTGCCGGTCATCATTGTAACCAGAGCCTTCGGTTGCATGTTCCTGCTACTAGTCTGCTGATCAGCTAAGTGGACTTTGTCCTTTTGTTTTGTATCTTTTGTCCAGTTTGCAGTTTTTGTAATTCTCTGTAGCTGGAAGCTCTTGCGGGCTGAAATTGCCACTCCTGTGTCATGAGTTGACACAGGAGTCTTAAAGTAATTTCAGGATGGTTTTTGAAAGGGTTTTCAGTTGACCGTGAAGTCCTCTTTGTATCCTTCTGCTATCTAGTAAGTGGACCTCTCTTTGCTAAATCTACTTTCATACTGTGTATGTCTTTTCCTCTTAATTCACCGTTATTACATGTGGGGGGCTGCTATCATCTTTTGGGGTATTTCCCTAGAGGTAAGCCAGGTCTGTTTCTTCCTCTACCAGGAGTAGTTAGTCCTCCGGCTGGCGCGTGGCATATAGGAAGCCGTAGGTATGCTCCCTGGCTACTATTAGTTGTGTGGTAGATTTAGCTCACGGTCAACTCGAGTTTCCATCACCCGAGAGCTCGTTCGTTATTTATATGTTTCTTACGTTCCCTTGCCATTGGGAACCATGACAGTATGACCGGCCCGTGTTTAACTTATTGGCAGAAGAAAGGAGAGAAGGGAGAAGTCTGTAAATTTTTTTTTTTTTCCTTTTTCCCCAGCTTGCTCCATAGTTGGATCAGTTGTATTTCAGCTCTAATTACTGCCTTTGCCTTTCTCTCCTTATAATCCTTGAATGGCTCTGAGCTTACCTGTTTAAAGATGGATCCTCAGAGTTTGGCTGCAGGTTTAAATAATCTTGCTACGAAGGTTCAAAATTTACAAGATTTTGTTATGCATACTCCTATTTCTGAACCTAAAATCCCTACACCAGAGGTGTTTTCCGGAGATAGATCTCGGTTTCTGAATTTCAAATGTAATTGTAAATTATTCCTTTCTCTCAGACCTCACTCCTCAGGAGATCCTGTCCAGCAGGTTAAGATTGTAATTTCTTTGCTGCGAGGTGACCCTCAAAATTGGGCATTTTCATTGGCACCAGGGGATCCTGCGTTGCTCAATGTGGATGCGTTTTTCCTGGCTTTAGGGTTGCTTTATGAGGAACCTAATTTGGAGATTCAAGCTGAAAAAGCTTTGATAGCCCTATCTCAAGGGCAAGATGAAGCTGAGATATACTGCCAAAAATTTCGTAAATGGTCTGTGCTTACTCAGTGGAATGAGTGCGCCTTAGCGGCAAAATTCAGAGAGGGCCTTTCTGATGCCGTTAAAGATGTTATGGTCGGGTTCCCTGCGCCTACAGGTCTGAATGAGTCCATGACAATGGCAATTCAGATTGATCGGCGTTTGCGGGAGCGCAAACCCGTGCACCATTTGGCGGTGTCTTCTGAAGAGACGCCAGAGAAAATGCAATGTGACAGAATTATGTCCAGAAGCGAGCGGCAGAATTATAGGCGTAAAAATGGGTTATGCTTCTATTGTGGTGATTCTGCTCATGTTATATCGGCATGCTCTAAACGTACTAGGAAGGTTGACAAGTCTATTTCAATTTGCACTTTACAGTCCAAATTTATTTTGTTTGTAACCTTGATTTGTTCATTATCAGTTATTACCGTGGATGCCTATGTGGACTCTGGCGCCGCTCTGAGTCTTATGGACTGGTCCTTTGCCAGGCGCTGTGGGTTTGATTTAGAGCCTCTGGAAGTCCCTATACCTCTGAAGGGTATTGATTCTACACCTTTGGCTTGTAATAAACCACAGTTCTGGACGCAAGTGACTATGCGTATGACTCCAGACCATCAGGAGGTGATTCGCTTCCTTGTGTTGTACAATTTACATGATGTTTTGGTGCTTGGATTACCATGGTTACAGTCTCATAACCCAGTCCTTGATTGGAAAGCTATGTCTGTGTTAAGCTGGGGATGTCGGGGGGCTCATGGGGACACTCCTTTGGTGTCCATTTCGTCATCTATTCCATCTGAGATTCCGGCATTTTTGTCTGATTATCGTGATATTTTTGAAGAGCCTAAAATTGGTTCACTCCCTCCTCACAGGGATTGTGATTGCGCCATAGATCTGATTCCTGGCAGCAAATTTCCAAAGGGTCGTTTGTTTAACCTATCTGTACCTGAATATGCTGCTATGCGCGAGTATATTAGGGAGTCCCTGGAAAAGGGACATATTCGTCCTTCTTCATCACCTTTAGGAGCCGGTTTTTTCTTTGTCTCTAAAAAGGATGGCTCTCTGAGGCCTTGTATTGATTATCGACTCCTGAATAAAATTACAGTCAAATATCAGTATCCGTTGCCTTTGCTGACTGATTTGTTTGCTCGCATAAGGGGGGCTAAGTGGTTCTCTAAGATTGATCTTCGTGGGGCGTATAATTTGGTGCGAATTAAGCAGGGGGATGAGTGGAAAACCGCATTTAATACGCCTGAGGGCCATTTTGAGTATTTGGTAATGCCTTTCGGCCTTTCTAATGCACCTTCTGTCTTTCAGTCCTTAATGCATGATATTTTCCGTGAATATTTGGATAAATTTATGATAGTGTACTTGGATGATATTTTGATTTTTTCTGATGACTGGGAGTCTCATGTTCAGCAGGTCAGGAGGGTTTTTCAGGTTTTGCGGGAGAATTCTTTGTGTGTAAAGGGTTCAAAGTGTGTTTTTGGGGTTCAAAAGATTTCCTTTTTGGGGTACATTTTTTCCCCTTCTTCTATTGAGATGGACCCTGTCAAGGTTCGGGCTATTTACGACTGGACGCAGCCTACTTCTCTGAAGAGTCTCCAGAAATTCTTGGGCTTTGCTAATTTTTATCGTCGATTTATAGCTGGTTTTTCTGGCGTTGCTAAACCTCTGACGGATTTGACTAAAAAGGGTGCTGATGTTGCCAATTGGTCCCCTGCTGCCGTGGAGGCCTTTCAGGAGCTTAAGCGCCGCTTTTTGTCTGCCCCTGTGTTGCGCCAGCCTGATGTTTCTCTTCCCTTTCAGGTTGAGGTCGATGCTTCCGAGATCGGAGCGGGGGCGGTTGTTGTGAAATTGGATTCTGGGCTCCCCCGGTGGCCACTTGTGGAATTTAACTTGTGTGCATCATCCCCTCTGTTCACCTGCTCCTATCAGGATATGGGAGTCGCTATATAACCTTGCTCCTCTGTCAGTTTCTTGCCGGTCAACAATGTAATCAGAAGCCTTCTGTGCTTATTCCTGCTACTAGACAACTCCCAGCTAAGTTGGACTTTTGTCCTTGTGTGTTTTTGCATTTTGTTCCTGTTCACAGCTGCTGTTTCGTTACTGTGTCTGGAAAGCTCTTGTGATCGGAAATTGCCACTCTGGTGTTATGAGTTAATGCTAGAGTCTTAAAGGAATTTCTGGATGGTGTTTTGATAGGGTTTTCTGCTGACCATGAAAGTGTCCTTTCTGTCTTCCTGCTATCTAGAAAGCGGACCTCGATTTTGCTAAACCTATTTTCATACTACGTTTGTCATTTCATCTAAAATCACCGCCAATATATGTGGGGGCCTCTGTCTGCCTTTTGGGAAAATTTCTCTAGAGGTGAGCCAGGACTGTCTTTTCCTCTGCTAGGATTAGGTAGTTCTCCGGCTGGCGCTGGGCATCTAGGGTTAAAAAACGTAGGCATGCTACCCGGCCACTTCTAGTTGTGCGGCAGGTTTAGTTCATGGTCAGTATAGTTTCCATCTTCCAAGAGCTAGTTCTCATATATGCTGGGCTATGTTCTCTCGCCATTGAGAATCATGACAGTTTGACCGGCCCAAAAAAGGGTTAAATTACTGGCTGAGAAAGGAGAGAAAAAAGAAGTCTGCTACAATTTTTTTTTTTTTTTCCCTCTAGTTCTGAGTGTGCTCTTAATTGAATCACTTGCTAGTCTGCCTATACTGCAGCCTTCCTCTCTTTCTCTCCTTCTAATCCTTGAATGGCTCTGTGTTCACCTGTTTCAAATGGATCTTCAGAGTGTAGCTACAGGTTTGAATAATCTTGCCACAAAGGTACAAAATTTGCAAGATTTTGTTGTTCATGCACCTATGTCTGAGCCTAGAATTCCTTTGCCTGAATTCTTCTCGGGGAATAGATCTCACTTTCAAAATTTTAAAAATAATTGCAAATTGTTTTTGTCCCTGAAGTCTCGCTCTGCCGGAGACCCTGCACAGCAGGTCAGGATTGTAATTTCCTTGCTCCGGGGCGACCCTCAAGACTGGGCTTTTGCATTGGCACCAGGGGATCCTGCGTTGCTCAATGTGGATGCGTTTTTTCTGGCCTTGGGGTTGCTTTATGAGGAACCTCATTTAGAGCTTCAGGCGGAAAAGGCCTTGATGTCCTTGTCTCAGGGGCAAGATGAAGCTGAAATATACTGCCAAAAATTCCGCAAATGGTCTGTGCTTACTCAGTGGAATGAGTGCGCCCTGGCGGCGATTTTCAGAGAAGGTCTCTCTGATGCCATTAAGGATGTTATGGTGGGGTTCCCTGTGCCTGCGAGTCTGAATGAGTCCATGACGATGGCTATTCAGATCGATAGGCGTCTGCGGGAGCGCAAACCTGTGCACCATTTGGCGGTGTCTACTGAGAAAACGCCAGAAAATATGCAATGTGATAGAATTCTGTCCAGAAGCGAGCGGCAGAATTTTAGACGAAAAAATGGGTTGTGCTTCTATTGTGGTGATTCAACTCATGTTATATCAGCATGCTTTAAGCGTACTAAGAAGCCTGACAAGTCTGTTTCAATTAGCACTTTACAGTCTAAGTTTATTCTATCTGTGACCCTGATTTGTTCTTTGTCATCTATTACCGCGGACGCCTATGTCGACTCTGGCGCTGCTTTGAGTCTTATGGATTGGTCCTTTGCCAAACGCTGTGGGTATGATTTGGAGCCACTGGAGGCTCCGATACCTCTGAAAGGGATTGACTCCACCCCATTGGCTAGTAATAAACCACAATACTGGACACAAGTGACTATGCGTGTTAATCCGGATCACCAGGAGGTTATTCGCTTTCTGGTGCTGTATAATCTACGTGATGTTTTGGTGCTGGGATTGCCATGGCTGCAATCTCATAACCCAGTCCTCGACTGGAGAGCTATGTCTGTGTTAAGCTGGGGATGTAAAGGAACTCATGGGGACGTACCTTTGGTTTCCATTTCATCATCTATTCCCTCTGAGATTCCTGAATTCTTGTCTGACTTTCGTGACGTTTTTGAAGAACCCAAGGTTGGTTCACTACCTCCGCACCGGGAGTGCGATTGTGCCATAGACTTGATTCCGGGTAGTAAATACCCTAAGGGTCGTTTATTTAATCTGTCTGTGCCTGAACACGCTGCTATGCGAGAATATATAAAGGAGTCCTTGGAAAAGGGACATATTCGTCCTTCGTCATCTCCCTTAGGAGCCGGTTTTTTCTTTGTGTCTAAGAAAGACGGCTCTTTGAGGCCGTGTATTGATTATCGACTTTTGAATAAAATCACGGTTAAATATCAATATCCGTTGCCACTGCTTACTGATTTGTTTGCTCGTATAAAGGGGGCCAAGTGGTTCTCTAAGATTGATCTCCGTGGGGCGTATAATTTGGTGCGAATCAAGCAGGGGGATGAGTGGAAAACCGCATTTAATACGCCCGAGGGCCATTTTGAGTATTTGGTGATGCCTTTTGGTCTTTCAAATGCCCCTTCAGTCTTCCAGTCCTTTATGCATGACATTTTCCGCGATTATTTGGATAAATTTATGATTGTTTATCTGGATGATATTCTGATTTTTTCGGATGACTGGGACTCTCATGTCCAGCAGGTCAGGAGGGTTTTTCAGGTTTTGCGGTCTAATTCCTTGTGTGTGAAGGGTTCTAAGTGTGTTTTTGGGGTTCAAAAGATTTCTTTCTTGGGATACATTTTTTCCCCCTCTTCCATCGAGATGGATCCTGTCAAGGTTCAGGCTATTGGTGATTGGACGCAACCCTCTTCTCTTAAGAGTCTTCAGAAATTTTTGGGCTTTGCTAACTTTTATCGTCGATTTATTGCTGGTTTTTCTGATGTTGTAAAACCATTGACTGATTTGACTAAGAAGGGTGCTGATGTTGCTGATTGGTCCCCTGATGCTGTGGAGGCCTTTCGGGAGCTCAAGCGCCGCTTTTCTTCCGCCCCAGTGTTGCGTCAGCCTGATGTTGCTCTTCCTTTTCAGGTTGAGGTCGACGCTTCTGAAATCGGAGCTGGGGCGGTGTTGTCGCAGAGAAGTTCCGACTGCTCCGTGATGAGACCTTGTGCTTTTTTTTCCCGTAAATTTTCGCCCGCCGAGCGGAATTATGATATTGGGAATCGGGAGCTTTTGGCCATGAAGTGGGCTTTTGAGGAGTGGCGTCACTGGCTTGAGGGGGCCAGACATCAGGTGGTGGTATTGACTGACCACAAAAATGTAATTTACCTTGAGTCTGCCAGGTGCCTGAATCCTAGACAGGCGCGCTGGTCGTTGTTTTTCTCTCGGTTTAATTTTGTGGTGTCGTACCTACCGGGTTCTAAGAATGTTAAGGCGGATGCCCTTTCTAGGAGTTTTGAGCCTGACTCCCCTGGTAATTCTGAGCCCACAGGTATCCTTAAAGATGGAGTGATATTGTCTGCCGTTTCTCCAGACCTGCGGCGGGCCTTGCAGGAGTTTCAGGCGGATAGACCTGATCGTTGCCCACCTGGTAGACTGTTTGTTCCTGGTGATTGGACCAGTAGAGTCATCTCTGAGGTTCATTCTTCTGCGTTGGCAGGTCATCCTGGAATCTTTGGTACCAGGGATTTGGTGGCAAGGTCCTTCTGGTGGCCTTCCCTGTCACGAGATGTGCGAGGCTTTGTGCAGTCTTGTGACGTTTGTGCTCGGGCCAAGCCTTGTTGTTCTCGGGCTAGTGGATTGTTGTTGCCCTTGCCTATCCCGAAGAGGCCTTGGACGCACATCTCGATGGATTTTATTTCGGATCTGCCTGTTTCTCGGAAGATGTCTGTCATCTGGGTGGTGTGTGACCGTTTCTCTAAGATGGTCCATCTGGTTCCCTTGCCTAAGTTGCCTTCTTCTTCCGAGTTGGTTCCTCTGTTTTTTCAAAATGTTGTTCGTTTGCATGGTATTCCTGAGGATATCGTTTCTGACAGAGGGACCCAATTCGTGTCTAGATTTTGGCGGGCATTCTGTGCTAGGATGGGCATAGATTTGTCTTTTTCGTCTGCTTTCCATCCTCAGACTAATGGCCAGACCGAGCGGACTAATCAGACCTTGGAGACATATTTGAGGTGTTTTGTGTCTGCGGATCAGGATGATTGGGTTGCTTTTTTGCCTTTGGCGGAGTTCGCCCTCAATAATCGGGCCAGCTCTGCCACCTTGGTGTCCCCGTTTTTCTGTAATTTGGGGTTTCATCCTCGATTTTCCTCCGGTCAAGTGGAATCTTCGGATTGTCCTGGAGTGGATGCTGTGGTGGAGAGGTTGCATCAGATTTGGGGGCAGGTGGTGGACAATTTGAAGTTGTCCCAGGAGAAGACTCAGCTTTTTGCCAACCGCCGTCGTCGTGTTGGTCCTCGGCTTTGTGTTGGGGACTTGGTGTGGTTGTCTTCTCGTTTTGTCCCTATGAGGGTTTCTTCTCCTAAGTTTAAGCCTCGGTTCATCGGTCCGTACAAGATATTGGAGATTCTTAACCCTGTGTCCTTCCGTTTGGACCTCCCTGCATCCTTTTCGATTCATAATGTTTTTCATCGGTCATTGTTGCGCAGGTATGAGGTACCGGTTGTGCCTTCCGTTGAGCCTCCTGCTCCGGTGTTGGTTGAGGGTGAGTTGGAGTACGTTGTGGAAAAGATCTTAGACTCTCGTGTTTCCAGACGGAGACTCCAGTATCTGGTCAAATGGAAGGGATACGGTCAGGAGGATAATTCTTGGGTCACTGCCTCTGATGTTCATGCCTCCGATCTTGTCCGTGCCTTTCATAGGGCTCATCCTGATCGCCCTGGTGGTTCTGGTGAGGGTTCGGTGCCCCCTCCTTGAGGGGGGGGGTACTGTTGTGAAATTGGATTCTGGGCTCCCCCGGTGGCCACTTGTGGAATTTAACTTGTGTGCATCATCCCCTCTGTTCACCTGCTCCTATCAGGATATGGGAGTCGCTATATAACCTTGCTCCTCTGTCAGTTTCTTGCCGGTCAACAATGTAATCAGAAGCCTTCTGTGCTTGTTCCTGCTACTAGACAACTCCCAGCTAAGTTGGACTTTTGTCCTTGTGTGTTTTTGCATTTTGTTCCTGTTCACAGCTACTGTTTCGTTACTGTGTCTGGAAAGCTCTTGTGATCGGAAATTGCCACTCTGGTGTTATGAGTTAATGCTAGAGTCTTAAAGGAATTTCTGCATGGTGTTTTGATAGGGTTTTCTGCTGACCATGAAAGTGTCCTTTCTGTCTTCCTGCTATCTAGAAAGCGGACCTCGATTTTGCTAAACCTATTTTCATACTACGTTTGTCATTTCATCTAAAATCACCGCCAATATATGTGGGGGCCTCTGTCTGCCTTTTGGGAAAATTTCTCTAGAGGTGAGCCAGGACTGTCTTTTCCTCTGCTAGGATTAGGTAGTTCTCCGGCTGGCGCTGGGCATCTAGGGTTAAAAAACGTAGGCATGCTACCCGGCCACTTCTAGTTGTGCGGCAGGTTTAGTTCATGGTCAGTATAGTTTCCATCTTCCAAGAGCTAGTTCTCATATATGCTGGGCTATGTTCTCTCGCCATTGAGAATCATGACAGGCGGTTTTGTCGCAGAAAAGTTCCGACTGCTCAGTGATGAGACCTTGTGCGTTCTTTTCGCGAAAATTTTCGGCTGCCGAGCGAAACTATGATGTTGGTAATCGGGAGCTTTTGGCCATGAAGTGGGCATTTGAGGAGTGGCGTCATTGGCTTGAGGGTGCCAAACATCAGGTGGTAGTTTTGACTGATCACAAGAATTTAATTTATTTGGAGTCTGCCAGGCGCCTGAATCCTAGACAGGCACGTTGGTCGTTGTTCTTTTCCCGGTTTAATTTTGTGGTCTCGTACTTACCGGGTTCTAGGAATGTGAAGGCAGATGCTCTTTCTAGGAGTTTTGAGCCTGACTCTCCTGGGAATTCTGAACCTGCTGGTGTCCTTAAGGATGGAGTGGTTTTGTCTGCTGTCTCTCCAGATTTGCGACGTGCTTTGCAAGAATTTCAGGCTGATAGACCTGATCGTTGTCCGTCTGGTAGACTGTTTGTTCCTGACGAGTGGACCACTAGAGTCATCTCGGAAGTTCATTCTTCTACTCTGGCAGGTCATCCGGGAATTTTTGGCACCAGAGATTTGGTGGCTAGATCATTCTGGTGGCCTTCCCTGTCTCGAGATGTGCGTGTTTTTGTGCAGTCTTGCGATGTGTGTGCTCGGGCCAAGTCTTGTTGTTCTAGGGCTAGTGGCTTGTTGTTGCCCTTGCCTATTCCGAAGAGGCCTTGGACGCACATCTCTATGGACTTTATCTCGGACCTCCCTGTTTCTCAGAAGATGTCTGTCATCTGGGTGGTGTGTGACCGTTTTTCTAAAATGGTTCATTTGGTGCCATTGCCTAAGTTGCCTTCCTCATCTGAATTGGTCCCTCTGTTTTTTCAAAATGTGGTTCGCTTGCATGGTATTCCGGAAAACATCATTTCTGACAGGGGTACCCAGTTCGTGTCTAGATTTTGGCGGGCAGTCTGTGCCAGGTTGGGCATTGATTTGTCTTTTTCATCTGCATTCCATCCTCAGACCAATGGCCAGACAGAACGAACTAATCAGACTTTGGAGACTTATTTGAGGTGTTTTGTGTCTGCGGATCAGGATGATTGGGTTGCCTTTCTGCCGTTGGCGGAGTTTGCTCTTAATAATCGGGCTAGTTCTGCCACTTTGGTTTCTCCTTTCTTTTGCAATTCAGGGTTTCATCCGCGTTTTTCATCTGGTCAGGTTGAATCTTCGGATTGTCCTGGAGTGGATGCGGTAGTGGATCGGTTGCATCAGATTTGGGGACAAGTGGTGGATAATTTGGAATTGTCCCAGGAGAGGACTCAGCAGTTTGCTAACCGCCGTCGTCGTGTTGGCCCCCACCTTCGTGTTGGGGACTTGGTGTGGTTGTCTTCCCGTTTTGTCCCTATGAGGGTTTCTTCTCCTAAATTTAAGCCTCGGTTCATCGGTCCTTATAGGATTTTGGAGATTCTTAACCCTGTCTCCTTTCGTTTGGACCTCCCGGCATCTTTCGCTATCCATAATGTGTTCCATCGGTCGCTGTTGCGGAGATATGAGGTACTGGTGGTTCCTTCTACTGAACCTCCTGCTCCTGTGCTGGTGGAGGGTGAATTGGAGTACGTGATAGAAAAGATCTTGGACTCCCATATTTCCAGACGGAGACTTCAATATCTGGTTAAATGGAAGGGCTATGGTCAGGAAGATAATTCTTGGGTAACTGCCTCTGATGTTCATGCCTCGGATTTGGTTCGTGCCTTTCATAGGGCTCATCCAGATCGCCCTGGCGGTTCTTGTGAGGGTTCGGTGCCCCCTCCTTAAGGGTAGGGTACTGTTGTGTATCCGCTTTTTGGGCTCCCCTGGTGGTTGCTGGTGGTATTGGTGACTTGTTTGCACTTTGCTGCTTCTTTTCACCTGCTTCCATCAGCGTTTGGGAGTTTCCTATTTAGCCTTGCTTTCCAGTCATTTCCTTGCCGGTCATCATTGTAACCAGAGCCTTCGGTTGCATGTTCCTGCTACTAGTCTGCTGATCAGCTAAGTGGACTTTGTCCTTTTGTTTTGTATCTTTTGTCCAGTTTGCAGTTTTTGTAATTCTCTGTAGCTGGAAGCTCTTGCGGGCTGAAATTGCCACTCCTGTGTCATGAGTTGACACAGGAGTCTTAAAGTAATTTCAGGATGGTTTTTGAAAGGGTTTTCAGTTGACCGTGAAGTCCTCTTTGTATCCTTCTGCTATCTAGTAAGTGGACCTCTCTTTGCTAAATCTACTTTCATACTGTGTATGTCTTTTCCTCTTAATTCACCGTTATTACATGTGGGGGGCTGCTATCATCTTTTGGGGTATTTCCCTAGAGGTAAGCCAGGTCTGTTTCTTCCTCTACCAGGAGTAGTTAGTCCTCCGGCTGGCGCGTGGCATATAGGAAGCCGTAGGTATGCTCCCTGGCTACTATTAGTTGTGTGGTAGATTTAGCTCACGGTCAACTCGAGTTTCCATCACCCGAGAGCTCGTTCGTTATTTATATGTTTCTTACGTTCCCTTGCCATTGGGAACCATGACAGCTGACACAGTTAGTAGGCCCAAATAATTAAGTAGGCTAAATGCAGTTCAAAATTGGTAACAGGATTAAACAGGTGGCATTGCTTTGTTCAGTGAAGGACAACTGTAATGAGTGTCAGACACAGTTAGTAGGCCCAAATAATTAAGTAGGCTAAATTCAGTTCAAAATTGGTAACAGGACTAAACAGGCGGCATTGCTTTGTTCAGTGGAGGACAAGTATAATGAGTCGCATACACAGTTAGTAGGCCCAAATAATTAAGTAGGCTAAATGCAGTTCAAAATTGGTAACAGGACTAAACAGGCGGCATTGCTTTGTTCAGTGGAGGACAGCTGTAATGAGCATCAGACACAGTTAGTAGGCCCAAATAATTAAGTAGGCTAAATGCAGTTCAAAATTGGTAATAGGACTAAACAGGCGGCATTGCTTTGTTCAGTGGAGGACAACTATAATGAGTGTCAGACACAGTTAGTAGGCCCAAATAATTAAGTAGGCTAAATGCAGTTCAATATTGGTAACAGGACTAAACAGGCGGCATTGCTTTGTTCAGGGGAGAACAACTATAATGAGCATCAGACACAGTTAGTAGGCCCAAATAATTAAGTAGGCTAAATGCAGTTCAAAATTGGCAACAGGACTAAACAGGCGGCATTGCTTTGTTCAGTGGAGGACAACTGTAATGAGCGTCAGACACAGTTAGTAGGCCCAAATAATTAAGTAGGCTAAATGCAGTTCAAAATTGGTAACAGGACTAAACAGGCGGCATTGCTTTGTTCAGTGGAGGACAACTGTAATGAGCGTCAGACACAGTTAGTAGGCCCAAATAATTAAGTAGGCTAAATGCAGTTCAAAATTGGTAATAGGACTAAACAGGCGGCATTGCTTTGTTCAGTGGAGGACAACTATAATGAGTGTCAGACACAGTTAGTAGGCCCAAATAATTAAGTAGGCTAACTGCAGTTCAAAATTGGCAACAGGACTAAACAGGCGGCATTGCTTTGTTCAGTGGAGGACAACTGTAATGAGCATCAGACACAGTTAGTAGGCCCAAATAATTAAGTAGGCTAAATGCAGTTCAAAATTGGTAACAGGACTAAAAAGGCGGCATTGCTTTGTTCAGTGGAGGACAACTATAATGAGTCGCAGACACAGTTAGTAGGCCCAAATAATTAAGTAGGCTAAATGCAGTTCAAAATTGGTAACAGGACTAAACAGGCGGCATTGCTTTGTTCAGTGGAGGACAACTGTAATGAGCGTCAGACACAGTTAGTAGGCCCAAATAATTAAGTAGGCTAAATGCAGTTCAAAATTGGTAATAGGACTAAACAGGCGGCATTGCTTTGTTCAGTGGAGGACAACTATAATGAGTGTCAGACACAGTTAGTAGGCCCAAATAATTAAGTAGGCTAAATGCAGTTCAAAATTTGCAACAGGACTAAACAGGCGGCATTGCTTTATTCAGTGGAGGACAACTGTAATGAGCGTCAGACTCAGTTAGTAGGCCCAAATAATTAAGTAGGCTAAATGCAGTTCAAAATTGGTAACAGGACTAAACAGGCGGCATTGCTTTGTTCAGTGGAGGACAACTGTAATGAGCGGCTGACACAGTAGTAGGCCCAAATAATTAAGTAGGCTCAATGCAGTTCAAAATTGGTAACAGGACTAAACAGGCGGCATTGCTTTGTTCAGTGGAGGACAACTGTAATGAGTGGCTGACACAGTTAGTAGGCCCAAATAATTAAGTAGGCTAAATGCAGTTCAAAATTGGTAACAGGATTAAACAGGCGGCATTGCTTTGTTCAGTGAAGGACAACTGTAATGAGTGTCAGACACAGTTAGTAGGCCCAAATAAGTAGGCTAAATTCAGTTCAAAAGTGGTAACAGGACTAAACAGGCGGCATTGCATTGTTCAGTGGAGGACAACTATAATGAGTCGCATACACAGTTAGTAGGCCCAAATAATTAAGTAGGCTAAATGCAGTTCAAAATTGGTAACAGGACTAAACAGGCGGCATTGCTTTGTTCAGTGGAGGACAACTGTAATGAGCATCAGACACAGTTAGTAGGCCCAAATAATTAAGTAGGCTAAATGCAGTTCAAAATTGGTAACAGGACTAAACAGGCGGCATTGCTTTGTTCAGTGGAGGACAACTGTAATGAGCGTCAGACACAGTTAGTAGGCCCAAATAATTAAGTAGGCTAAATGCAGTTCAAAATTGGTAATAAGACTAAACAGGCGGCATTGCTTTGTTCAGTGTAGGACAACTGTAATGAGTGGCTGACACAGTTAGTAGGCCCAAATAATTAAGTAGGCTAAATGCAGTTCAAAATTGGTAACAGGACTAAACAGGCGGCATTGCTTTGTTCAGTGGAGGACAACTGAAATGAGTGTCAGACACAGTTAGTAGACCCAAATAATTAAGTAGGCTAAATGCAGTTCAAAATTGGTAACAGACTAAACAGGCGGCATTGCTTTGTTCAGTGGAGGACAACTGTAATGAGCGTCAGACACAGTTAGTAGGCCCAAATAATTAAGTAGGCTAAATGCAGTTCAAAATTGGTAACAGGACTAAACAGGCTGCATTGCTTTGTTCAGTGGAGGACAACTACTGTGTAATGAGCATCAGACACAGTAGTAGGCCCAAATAATTAAGTAGGCTAAATGCAGTTCAATATTGGTAACAGGACTAAACAGGCGGCATTGCTTTGTTCAGGGGAGAACAACTATAATGAGCATCAGACACAGTTAGTAGGCCCAAATAATTAAGTAGGCTAAATGCAGTTCAAAATTGGCAACAGGACTAAACAGGCGGCATTGCTTTGTTCAGTGGAGGACAACTGTAATGAGCGTCAGACACAGTTAGTAGGCCCAAATAATTAAGTAGGCTAAATGCAGTTCAAAATTGGTAACAGGACTAAACAGGCGGCATTGCTTTGTTCAGTGGAGGACAACTGTAATGAGCGTCAGACACAGTTAGTAGGCCCAAATAATTAAGTAGGCTAAATGCAGTTCAAAATTGGTAATAGGACTAAACAGGCGGCATTGCTTTGTTCAGTGGAGGACAACTATAATGAGTGTCAGACACAGTTAGTAGGCCCAAATAATTAAGTAGGCTAAATGCAGTTCAAAATTGGCAACAGGACTAAACAGGCGGCATTGCTTCGTTCAGTGGAGGACAACTGTAATGAGCGTCAGACACAGTTAGTAGGCCCAAATAATTAAGTAGGCTAAATGCAGTTCAAAATTGGTAACAGGACTAAAAAGGCGGCATTGCTTTGTTCAGTGGAGGACAACTATAGTGAGTCGCAGACACAGTTAGTAGGCCCAAATAATTAAGTAGGCTAAATGCAGTTCAAAATTGGTAACAGGACTAAACAGGCGGCATTGCTTTGTTCAGTGGAGGACAACTGTAATGAGCGTCAGACACAGTTAGTAGGCCCAAATAATTAAGTAGGCTAAATGCAGTTCAAAATTGGTAATAGGACTAAACAGGCGGCATTGCTTTGTTCAGTGGAGGACAACTATAATGAGTGTCAGACACAGTTAGTAGGCCCAAATAATTAAGTAGGCTAAATGCAGTTCAAAATTTGCAACAGGACTAAACAGGCGGCATTGCTTTGTTCAGTGGAGGACAACTGTAATGAGCGTCAGACTCAGTTAGTAGGCCCAAATAATTAAGTAGGCTAAATGCAGTTCAAAATTGGTAACAGGACTAAACAGGCGGCATTGCTTTGTTCAGTGGAGGACAACTGTAATGAGCGGCTGACACAGTAGTAGGCCCAAATAATTAAGTAGGCTAAATGCAGTTCAAAATTGGTAACAGGACTAAACAGGCGGCATTGCTTTGTTCAGTGGAGGACAACTGTAATGAGTGGCTGACACAGTTAGTAGGCCCAAATAATTAAGTAGGCTAAATGCAGTTCAAAATTGGTAACAGGATTAAACAGGCGGCATTGCTTTGTTCAGTGAAGGACAACTGTAATGAGTGTCAGACACAGTTAGTAGGCCCAAATAATTAAGTAGGCTAAATTCAGTTCAAAAGTGGTAACAGGACTAAACAGGCGGCATTGCATTGTTCAGTGGAGGACAACTATAATGAGTCGCAGACACAGTTAGTAGGCCCAAATAATTAAGTAGGCTAAATGCAGTTCAAAATTGGTAACAGGACTAAACTGGCGGCATTGCTTTGTTCCGTGGAGGACAACTGTAATGAGCATCAGACACAGTTAGTAGGCCCAAATAATTAAGTAGGCTAAATGCAGTTCAAAATTGGTAATAGGACTAAACAGGCGGCATTGCTTTGTTCAGTTGAGGACAACTATAATGAGTGTCAGACACAGTTAGTAGGCCCAAATAATTAAGTAGGCTAAATGCAGTTCAAAATTGGTAACAGGACTAAACAGGCGGCATTGCTTTGTTCAGTGGAGGACAACTGAAATGAGTGTCAGACACAGTTAGTAGGCCCAAATAATTAAGTAGGCTAAATGCAGTTCAAAATTGGTAACATACTAAACAGGCGGCATTGCTTTGTTCAGTGGAGGACAACTGTAATGAGCGTCAGACACAGTTAGTAGGCCCAAATAATTAAGTAGGCTAAATGCAGTTCAAAATTGGTAACAGGACTAAACAGGCGGCATTGCTTTGTTCAGTGGAGGACAACTGTAATGAGCATCAGACACAGTTAATAGGCCCAAATAATTAAGTAGGCTAAATGCAGTTCAAAATTGGTAACAGGACTAAACAGGCGGCATTGCTTTGTTCAGTGGAGGACAACTGTAATGAGTGTCAGACACAGTTAGTAGGCCCAAATAATTAAGTAGGCTAAATGCAGTTCAAAATTGGTAATAAGACTAAACAGGCGGCATTGCTTTGTTCAGTGTAGGACAACTGTAATGAGTGGCTGACACAGTTAGTAGGCCCAAATAATTAAGTAGGCTAAATGCAGTTCAAAATTGGTAACAGGACTAAACAGGCGGCATTGCTTTGTTCAGTGGAGGACAACTGAAATGAGTGTCAGACACAGTTAGTAGGCCCAAATAATTAAGTAGGCTAAATGCAGTTCAAAATTGGTAACAGGACTAAACAGGCTGCATTGCTTTGTTCAGTGGAGGACAACTACTGTGTAATGAGCATCAGACACAGTAGTAGGCCCAAACAATTAAGTAGGCTAAATGCAGTTCAAAATTGGTAACAGACTAAACAGGCGGCATTGCTTTGTTCTGTGGAGGACAACTGTAATGAGCGTCAGACACAGTTAGTAGGCCCAAATAATTAAGTAGGCTAAATGCAGTTCAAAATTGGTAACAGGACTAAACAGGCGGCATTGCTTTGTTCAGTGGAGGACAACTGTAATGAGCGGCTGACACAGTTAGTAGGCCCAAATAATTAAGTAGGCTAAATGCAGTTCAAAATTGGTAACAGGACTAAACAGGCGGCATTGCTTTGTTCAGTGGAGGACAACTGTAATGAGCGTCAGACACAGTTAGTAGGCCCAAATAATTAAGTAGGCTAAATGCAGTTCAAAATTGGTAATAGGAGTAAACAGGCGGCATTGCTTTGTTCAGTGGAGGACAACTATAATGAGTGTCAGACACAGTTAGTAGGCCCAAATAATTAAGTAGGCTAAATGCAGTTCAAAATTGGTAACAGGACTGAACAGGCGACATTGCTTTGTTCAGTGGAGGACAACTGTAATGAGTGGCTGACACAGTTAGTAGGCCCAAATAATAAAGTGGGCTAAATGTCTGCCAAAAAATTGTTCATAAAAAAACAGGTACAGGGGTGGGCTCCTCTGTTGAGTAGCAGACAGTGGTAGTAGGCGCAAAGTATTAACTAGTCTAAATGGAGGCCAGGGCCCCTGTATATTTTAACTATCATCTATCATTTCAACAAATTTGTATTGTCAGTGCCATTGAAGGATTTAACAGCACAGACTACACAGTGGTGGAGCAGGGAGAGGTAAGTATTGCAAGTGGTAGAGCACTGTTCGAGCTGGGGGGGAACATTCTCTCATGGGTGGCGGTACTGGCACAGGGCCCCTCATATTACGACGGTGTGTCTGATGTTGGTTGTGCACCACCACCGTCAGAGGCACTTCATTGTACTATGAGGGAACCTGGGCCAGTGCCGTCGTCCAAGAGTGGGCACACCCACCTGTCCAGGCAAACGGCACTCGCACGGGTGCTTGCGCCAGGTGGTGACCACGGCCCTGTGGGGGGAGTCAGCTCATTTAGGGAGGTATAAAAATGGCCTATGGTGGACATTCAGCAGCTGCAAATGGAGGAATTGGAGCAGTCAGTAAGAGGAGGCCAAAAGCAAGACATTTTTCAGGCAAGCTACGTGTCAGCAGGGGAAGGTGGGGCCAAATAATTGGAAATCCATGATTGGTTCATTTTATTGAAGGTTAGATCATCGACATTTCGGGTAGCCAGACGTGTCCTTTTTTCAGTCAGTATTGAACCAGCAGCACTGAAGACTTTCAGATAGCACACTAGCAGCAGGGCAAGCGAGCTCCTGTAATGCATATTCTGCCAATTCAGGCCAGGTGTCTATTTTAGATGCCCAGTAATCAAAGGTGAATGACCTGTGAGGGAGAACATCGATAAGGGAGGAAAAGTAGTTCGTAACCATACTGGAAAAATGCTGTCTCCTGTCACTTTGAATCGATGCAGCAGTACCTTTCGTGTCAGCGGTCATTGCGAAATCACTCCACAACCTGGTCATAAAACCCCTCTGTCCAACGCCACTTCTGATTTGTGCACTTCTAACAACTCTGCCATGTTGCCCCCTGCAGGTCGTGTGAGAACCATCACCGCCGCTGTGTGCTGGGAATGTCTGAACCAAACGGTCTACAGAACTGACGAAGGAATCTATACCGAAACGCGCGTCGGGGTGCATGTGCACGCAGACACTTACTCTCAAAGGTACCCTGTATGTTCGGACTATTTATTTTTGGCATTACTGGTTTTGTGCTACCGCTTTGGATATCTGTGCTTCACCTGCATAGGTACTCCGTTCCCCTTTTCTTGCTGCTGTGGCACTTATGCACTTTATTTACCTTGATACAGCCTTTTGAGTTTTGTTTACCCTGTGATAATTATATCACACAGATTATTCACATTGGCAATATTAATTTTGTGTTGATTGAGCACGTGTTTGGGTATCTGTGATTTATTAACACAAATATCCCCCCCCCCTTTTTTTTCTTTTTTCTTCCCTTTTTTTGCTGTGGCGCCTATGCACGTTATTGACATTTAGGCATGCTTTTATACAGCGTTTTTATAATTGATATATTTAAAAAAAATTTTTAATATAAATCCTTGGTCACCTTTCACCATTGCATGCCCAGGCATTATTATTTTATTCCGAGCATATGGTCTATATAAAATATCAGGTTTTTCTATATAATTGATTATATACTGTACCTTGATTGTGTTCTCATGTTGCACTCTTCTTTTATTTATTATTATTTTTTATTTTTTTTAAATTTTTTGGACATTTTTTGTAATTTGACTCACTGCTACTTAAATAAAGACTTATTTATATGAATTCCTTGTCTGTAGCTTTCTCTCTCCTTTAGTCCTCTTTCTGGGTTTTGGTTTTCCTTTTGGTAACGTATACCCTTTGGCGGCACCTGAGCTTCAAGCCTTAAAGATAAAAATCTGGCCAAAGGCTTCATACGTCATTCTTCTTCACCAGCAGGGTCACCTATATTTTTTGTAAAAAAGAAGGATGGGACCCTGAGACCCTGTGTTGACTATCGGGAACTCAATAAGGTAACCGTACGAAACCATTACCCTTTGCCTCTGATTCCCGAATTACTGGAAAGAGTCCGCCATGCTAAGGTGTTCTCTAAACTGGATCTTCGTGGGGCTTATAATTTGGTGCATATTCGTCCAGGGGATGAGTGGAAGACAGCATTCTGATGCCGGTATGGACACTTTGAATATCTCGTGATGCCCTTCGGGGCTAATGACATTTTCAGAGATTTGTTGGACCAGTTTGTGGTGATCTATTTGGACGATATTCTAATCTTTTCTGACTCTCTACAGGAACATGAAGAACATGTCAAAGCTGTTTTAAGATGTCTGAAAGAGAACCATCTGTATATCAAGCCGGAGAAATGCGAGTTCCATCGTTCTGAGATACAGTTCTTAGGTTATATCATCTCTCCCCAGGGGCTGAACATGGAATCTGGTAAGATTCAGGCTATCCTTGACTGGCCGGTACCCAAGAACGTTAAGGAGGTCCAACGTTTTATTGGTTTTGCAAATTTCTACAGACGCTTCATTCGAAATATTTCTGATATTGTCCGTCCCATTACTTCCTAAGAAGTTAATTACAAAGAAGGAAAAGCCCTTTAAGTGGTCATCACAGGCTCAAGAAGCTTTTGATCGGCTTAAGATCTGTTTCACATCAGCACCACTGTTGATACACCCAGATCCAACACTTTCATTCATTGTGGAGGTGGACGCTTCTCATAATGCTTTGGGGGCTATTCTCTCCCAAAGAACTGGAGAGAAGGGTCTGCTACATCCTTGTGCTTTCTTTTCCCATAGACTAACCTCAGCAGAGAAGAATTACGACGTGGGAGACTAGGAATTGCTGGCTATTATTGCAGTTTCAAAGAATGGAGGCATCATCTGCAAGGAGCTGCACAACAGATCATAGTGCTAACTGACTATCGCAATTTAGAGTTCCTTAGATCCGCTAGATGTCTTTCTCCTCGTCAGGCTCGTTGGAACTTATTTTTAAATCAATTTAACTTTGTTATCTCGTATCGTCCAGGTTCTTGTAATGGGAATGCTGATGCTTTATCCCGAATCCATGCTGCGGATTCCGTACCTGGAGCCCCGTCCAAGACCATTCTATCTGATGCCAATTTCATCGGAGTTATCCACGATCAGGACTTGTGGAAGGAGTGCAGGGAGGCCTATGACAGTGATGTATTTCTGGCCAACCCACCTGTGGATATTAATCTTGTCTTTAAGGGTGGCATGTGGTTCAGAGATCGACGTATCTACGTCCCTGAGGTCGTCCGTCTGCAGATCCTCAAGTTGGTACATGACTCCAAGTTGGCTGGTCACATGGGGGGTACAGAAGACACAAGAGTTCCTGAGCCGATTCTTCTGGTGGCCAACTTGCCTGAAGGATACCAAGGACTGTGTTCTCTCTTGCGAGGTATGTGCCCGTTACAAGACTCCTCATGTGGCACCTACGGGTCTTCTACAACCATTACCTGTTCCGTCCCGCCCTTGGGGGTCTATATCAATGGACTTTATTGTGGAGCTGCCTACATCGGGGGCATGAATACAATCATGGTGGTAGTTGATCGCCTGACTAAAGCTGCTCATTTTGTTCCATGCACCGGACTCCCCTCAGCTAAAGATACAGTGAACTTGGTTATACAGAATGTCTTTCGGTTGCATGGGGTTCCGGATGAGATCATCTCTGACCGTGGAGTACAGTTCACTTCAAGATTCTGGAAGGGGTTTTGCTCTGCACTCAATATTAATGTCTGTCTCTCTTCCGCTTACCATTAGTGTTGAGCGATACCGTCCGATACTTGAAAGTATCGGTATCGGAAAGTATCGGCCGATACCGGCAAAGTATCGGATCCAATCCAATACCGATACCCGATACCAATACAAGTCAATGGGACTCATGTATCGGACGGTATTCCTGATGGTTCCCAGGGTCTGAAGGAGAGGAAACTCTCCTTCAGGCCCTGGGAACCATATTAATGTGTAAAAGAAAGAATTAAAATAAAAAATATTGCTATACTCACCTCTCCGACGCAGCCTGCACCTTACCGAGGGAAGCGGCAGCGTTCTTTGTTTAAAATTCGCGCTTTTCTTTCCTTTACTGAAGTCCCGGCTTGTGATTGGTCGCGTGCCGACCATGTGGCCGGGACGCAACCAATCACAGCAAGCCGTGACGTAATTTCAGGTCCTTCAGGATTTTAAAATTGCGTTCCGGCGTTGTGATTGGTTGCGTCGCAGTCACATGGGCAACGCAACCAATCACAGCAAGCCGTGACGTAATTTCAGGTCCTTCAGGATTTTAAAATTACGTCCCGGCTTTGTGATTGGTTGCGTCGCAGTCACATGGGAGACGCAACCAATCACAAGCCGTGACGTCACGGGAGGCTGGACACGCGCGCATTTTAAAATGCGCGCGTGTCCAGCCTCCCGTGACGTCACGGCTTGTGATTGGTTGCGTCTCCCATGTGACTGCGACGCAACCAATCACAAAGCCGGGACGTAATTTTAAAATCCTGAAGGACCTGAAATTACGTCACGGCTTGCTGTGATTGGTTGCGTCCCGGCCACATGGTCGGCACGCGACCAATCACAAGCCGGGACTTCAGTAAAGGAAAGAAAAGCGCGAATTTTAAACAAAGAACGCTGCCGCTTCCCTCGGTAAGGTGCAGGCTGCGTCGGAGAGGTGAGTATAGCAATATTTTTTATTTTAATTCTTTCTTTTACACATTTTTACATTAATGTTGTTTCGATACCGATACCCGATACCACAAAAATATCGGATCTCGGTATCGGAATCCCGATACAGCAAGTATCGGCCGATACCCGATACTTGCAGTATCGGAATGCTCAACACTACTTACCATCCCCAGACAAATGGTCAGACTGAACGTACCAACCAGACGCTGGAACAATATCTAAGATGCTATGTCAGCCATCTCCAGGATGATTGGTTGGAGTTGCTGCCGTTAGCCGAATTTTCATATAATAATTCTCAGAGTGCCTCCACTAAATTTACACCTTTCTTTGCCAATCTGGGTTATCATTCCTGTATTTTACCTAGGTCTCCAATTAATTCTCCGGTTCCAGCAGTGGAGGAAAGGCTGACTGCGATGAGATAAAATCTGGAGGTTCTGAAGGAATCCCTGACCACAGCTCAAGAACGTTATAAGAGATCGGCTGATAGATTCCGTAAACCTGCACCCATGTTCAAGGTAGGAGATTCCGTGTGGTTAGCAACTAAGAATCTGAAGTTAAACGTTCCTTCACAAAAACTTGGACAGAAATTCATTGGCCCTTTCAAGATCAATGGTATTGTGAGCTCTGTGGCCTGCCGGCTGAAGCTGCCTAGGACTATGAAGGTACACCCAGTTTTTCCTGTATCTTTACTAAAGCCTGTATCTCCTCATACCTTCCAGGGATGTGTTGTGCCACCTCCGCAGCCTGTGGTGATTGATGGGCAAGAACAATTTGTGGTGGAGGAAATTATTGATTCCAGGATTCGCAGGAATTGGCTCCAATATCTGATAAGATGGCAGGGATATCCCCCTGAGGAAGACTCTTGGGAACCTGTGGAAAACATCAATGCCCAACAGAAGATTTCTCGTTTTCATCAGAGATTCCCTGAGAAACCAGGTCCAGGATCGTCCTGAGGCCGCTTCTAATGAGGGAGTAATGTCAGGACTCTGAACATTTTTTACCTTTTGTGCATTACTGCCCTTTTCCAAGATGGCGTCTTTGGTCTCATGTGCACTGTGTCTTCCTGCTATAAAACTCCACTCCAGCCTTCAGTCTGTGCTAGAGTATTCTGCCCTGCATCCAGCTCCTGACCTCTGATTACTCCCTTGCTATATACCTGCTCCTGTGAACCTGTGTGGTGATCCTGCTATTCTGCTCTGAGTTCCTGCTGCATACACCAGTTTCCAGTAATCCTCCTTCATCTGCTGCTCATGTTTACTTCCATCTGCATTTGCTGGACATGTAAGTTGTTTCTGCTCTGCAAAAACCTGAGACTATTAACCAGGCCTCCCTGGTTGAGCTAAGATATGATTTGAACTGCCTTATAAGCTTATCTATCTGTGTTTGGACTAAGACAAGGATTTATTCGTGTCAAGTATCCTCAAGAATAACTGTGCTTCATAGACTTTCCTCTTGATTGCATTTTCCTCTGAAGTTTCCTATAGACTGCTAAGCTGCGTTTAATATTTACACCAAGTGTTGTGGACTTGAGTTTCTCTCTGTACCTGTTTGAATCACCGTGTGATATTATAGACTTTACCACTTATAAAACTGTGTCCTGTAGTTGTCTTGTTCCACGCAAAGAGTCTCCTCAGTTATCCCCTATAATTATTACAGTCAGCTGCGGATGGAGTAGTCGTGTGACTGCGCTCTGTGGACGAGCTTTCGTTTCTGGAGGAGGAGGAGGAGGAGGGGTGGCGAACGCCTATAGCCAACTGTTTCCCAGACCGTGGGCTAGGCAGAACTGCCCCACTATGGCTGTCCCCTGTGGACCCTGCATCCACATTAACCCAGTGCGCCATGATGGGCACGTAACATCCCTGGCCATGCCTACTGGTCCATGCATGTGTTGTGAGGTGCACCTTTCCACTGACTGATCGCCTCAGTGCATGGACAATGCGGTCTTTGACATGCTGGTGGAGGGCTGGGATGGCTTTTTTCGCAAAGAAGTGCCAACTGGGTAGGTCATAGCGTGGTACTGCGTAGGCCATCAGGTCTTTGAAAGCTTCGCTTTCAACCAACCGGTATGGCATCATCTCTAATGAGATTAGTATAGCAATGTGGGCATTCAAACCCTGTGTACACGGATGAGTACATTCTTTTCCTATCGAGAGTCTCTTGTAGGGTGAGCTGGACTGGAGAGCTGCATATGGTGGAACTAGCTGTGGTGGTGGTGGACATGGCGGATTGAGAGAGGGTTGGTGATGGCATTCTTGATGTTGGCCTACATACAGTGTTTCCTACCAATAACCTTGTGATTCCCTGACTGCTTTGGCCTTGCGACGATACCTCCACATTTGCTGCTGGTGGTGTCCTAACCGGTGGGCTTACAGTGAGGGAAGCAATGTAGCTTTGCTGGCTACCTTCATTCTGAGCAGGTGCACCAATGATACGGGACGTTTGGTAGTTAGTCCAGGCTTGCAAGTGCATGCTGGTTAAATGTCTACGCATGCACATTGTATTTAAATTTTGAAGATTCTTCCCTCTGCTAAAGGTCTTTGAGCATTTCTTACAGATAACTTTGCACTGATCAGTCGGATCTTGGTTAAAAAATTGCCACACTACACTCTTCCTACTATGGAATACCTTTTCAGGCATTGCGCGCTGTGCTACTTTCACTGGATGGCCACGCTGTCCTAAAACTGTTTTTGTTTTTGACAAATGTTTTTGGCCAGATACGGGCCTGCCAGATGAAAGCTGTTGTGATGTAGATGGCTGCTGCGGATCATCCTCCTCAGTTTCTGAGCTACTGGCAGCGGCACCCTCTTCCCCCAATGGCTGTCAATCTGGGTCAACAACTGGGTCATCTATCACCTCCTCTTCACTGGGTCATCTATCACCTCCTCTTCAATGTCATATACACCTTCCTCTGTGTCACCGTGTAAGGTGCTACAGCGTTCGGGACGGGCACCATAGTATCATCGGGGTCAGATTCTGGCTCAGTACACTGCGAGGGCAATGTAGTGATCTGAGTCAATGGAACAGCATAATAATCTAGCTGTGGCTGTGCATCAGTGCACTCCATGTCCAAGTCATCTTGTAATGGGCAGTTAACAATTTCCCTTTCTAACCCAGGCACGGTATGTGTAAAGAGCTCCATGGAGTAACCTGTAGTGTCGCCTGACGCATCCTCCACTTTTGGTTTGGGTGAAGGACACAAGGAAGCGACTTGTTCCTGACTGGGAGCATCCACTGACGACTCGCTGCTTTTATATTTGGAACTTTCTGAAGAGGAGGCAAAAGTGCTAGAGGCTGAGTCAGCAAGGAAAGCCAAAACTTTTTCCTGCTTCCCCAGCTTTAAAAGCTGTTTTCCTATTCCCAGATAAGGGAGCCTTCGAGGCCTTGTGTAGCCAGACGATGACGCTGGCTCAACACCTCCAGCCTTAGGTGCTATTTTGCTTTTCCCACTAACACAAGATGCTCCACCACCACCATCAGTACCAGCTGGCAACGACCGCCCACGGCCTCTTCCACCAGACTTCCTCATTTTTGGGAAAATCTAACCAAAATAACAACCGTTATATGGTACTGTAAAACAAGGTAGAAGGTGTATATAAACTTGTTGAGAATTTAAATCTCCCATTTTTTTTGGGAGACTGAACCAAAACTCAGGCCCAGTGTAACACAGCACTGTTGTGGCAGAACGTGGCTGGCTGATATACGACAAACTAACAGGGCTGAAGTACATCCACTTTGTGACAATTTGAATCTCCCTTTTTTTTGGGGAAGACTGCACCAAAACTCAGGCCCAGTGTATAACACAACACAATGTAAGTCGCAGAAAGTGGCTGGCTGATATACGACAAACTAACAGGGCTGAAGTACATCCACTTTGTGACAATTTGAATCTCCCTTTTTTTGGGGGAGACTGAACCAAAACTCAGGCCCAGTGTATAACACAACACAATGTAAGTGGCAGAACGTAGCTGGCTGATATACGACAAACTAACAGAACTGACGTAGATCCACTTTGTGACAATTTGAATCTCCCTTTTTTTGGGGGGAGACTGCACCAAAACTCAGGCCCAGTGTATAACACAGCACAATGTAAGTGGCAGAACGTGGCTGGCTGATATACGACAAACTAACAGAACTGACGTATATCCACTTTGTGACAATTTGAATCTCCCTTTTTTTGGGGTGGGGGGAGACTGAACCAAAACTCAGGCCCAGTGTATAACACAACACAATGTAAGTGGCAGAAAGTGGCTGGAAGATATATGAAAAAAATTGGTGTCTATGAATTCGCAATGACCTGGAGAATCATAATGGCAGGTCAGTTTTAGCATATAGTGAACCTAGCAAAAAGCCAAACAAAAAACAATTGTGGGATTGCACTTTTTTTGCTATTTCATCGCACTTGGAATTTTTTTCCCATTTTCTGTTACATAACATGGTAAAACCAATAGTATTGTTCAAAAGTACAACTCGTCCCACAAAAAATAAGTCCCAAAATGGCCATATTGACAGAAAAATAAAAAAGTTATGGCTCTGGAAAGAAGGGGAGCGAAAGTTGTTGATCAGTGTTGCACTGACTGAGCAGCCAACAGCTTTCAACCACAACCTTCTTTTTTACACTGGGTTCCCACATTGCAGATGCTACAGCAATTTCCACAATGGCATTCCATGCTGCAGAAGTAGTAGTGCAGTACTGTAAGGGGGGTACCTTTATGTACAAAATAAAGCGTGATATAGTTGGGGACGACCATAGTTAAAGGGGGAATGTAAGGGGTGTTACAGAACTGTTGTGTCCTCTAATACATCCCGTTTTAATGACGTACATCTAACTTATTGTTATGTCATGATGCTTTATGTACATGTGCATATACTGTGTGATAGGCATTCTCTTCCCTCTCCTCTCCTAGTGTGCATCCCCCACTCCACAAACTCACTCACCCTCGCAGAAATCTCAAACATCTCAACTTACAATCACTCTCTGAGTCCCTTCTCCCTCTTACAGACATAGCCTCCCTTCATGACACAGATGCTGCTGCCACTTTTTCTATCACCACAATAACAGCAACACTCAATTCGGCCGCCCCGCTCTTGCATGGCAAAACTCGTACACTCAACAGGCAGCCCTGGCTGACCAGCCTAATCAAAGAATTGAGATGGGCTTCCAGGATCGCTGAGCGGAGATGGAAGCGATCCCGCTCTGCCGACCACTTCACTGCATACAAGCAGTCCTTCGCCAGCTTCAAATCCATGCCCACTGCTGCAAAATAAACTTACTTCTCATCTCTCATATCCTCCGTCTCACAACCCTAAACAGCTTTTCAACACTTTCAATTCTCTACTCTGTCCCCCTGCACCCCCTCCCTCCCCTCTCATTTCTGCTGAAGACTTTGCCTCTTTCTTTAAACAGAAGATCGATATGATGAGAGAAAGCTTTGGCCCACAGTGCCCACAGACGCTCTTAGCTGCTCAACCCTGCTCCTCCAAAACCAGCTTCTCCACCATGACAGAAGATCAGCTCTCCACTCTCCTGTCAAGATCACACCTCACCACCTGCACGCTTGACCAACTCCCATCCCACCTCATCCCTAACCTTTCCACGGTCTTCATCCCAACCCTAACGCACCTCTTCAACCTCTCACTCACAACAGGTGTCTTCCCCTCATCCTTCAAGCATGCCAAGATCACACTCATCCTCAAAAAGCCCTCCCTCGACCCATCCTCTTTGTCTAGCTATCGCCTGATATCTCTTCTCCCTTATGCCTCCAAATTACTGGAACAACATGGCCATCTTGAACTGTTCTCCCACCTCTCCTCCTGCTCCCTCTTTGATCGGTTACAATATGGCTTCCGACCCTATCACTCATCTGAAACTGCCCTAACTAAAGTCACCAATGACCTACTAACTGCCAGGAGCAAGCAACACTACTCTGTCCTTCTCCTGGACCTGTCTTCTGCCTTCGACACTGTGGACCACTCCCTTCTGCTACAGATCCTCTCATCTCTTGGCATCACAGACTTGGCCCTATCCTGGATCTCGTCATATTTGACAGACCGAACATTCAGTGTCTCCCTCCCCCACTCCACCTCCTCACTTCGCCCCTTGTCAGTCAGTGTTCCTCAAGGCTCTGTTCTAGGACCCCTACTCTTCTCCATCTACACCTTCGGCCTTGGACAGCTCATAGAATCCCATGGCATGCAGTACCATCTCTACGCCGATGACACGCAGATCTACCTATCCGGACCTGACCTCACCTTCTTTCTTACAAAAATCCCGCACTGTCTGTCTGCTATTTCAGTCTTCTTTTCTGCTTGCTTTCTAAAACTGAACATGGACAAAACAGAATTCATCATCTTTCCCCCATCTCACTCTACCCCTCCACCAGACCTATCCATCATCTGTTTGTGTGCTGACTGACAAGTGTGAACTGAATCATAACTAGCAAGATTTTTTCATGGTATTTAACCCATCATCCGTTTGTGTGCTGACTGACAAGTGTGAACTGAATCATAACTAGCAAGATTTTTTCATGGTATTTAACCCATCACTCCTGTGGTGGTTTGTTTTTGTTTTTTTTTCCACTGTTATATGCCTTGTTCAGCATTGGTTGTTTACCCTGCATAGTAATGCCTGCTCTGGTTTTGTACTAATTGGTTAATTACTGATTGTGGCCATTTGGTGTCTGATGCTAGCAGACATTTAATTTGATATATATTTAGCTCTGGCTGGGATAGCACGCGCGCGGGGTCACGCATGCAACAGATATTAAGCGCAACAGGATAAAGTGCTTGGCAGTTAGACAATGGCAGTTACACAGGGCAGGAGACAGGTAAGGTGCATAAGTTTTTCATACAAACATGCTGCTTGGTCAGTCCTACTACATTATACATTGATCATATCAATCTGCTGCTTATTTGTTTTTACTTTTGCTTTCTCACAACTCGCCCACCCTTTAACACATTCTGTGCACTCTCTCCATATCCACCCCTCCCTTCTCCCCTCTCCCATGTATAAGAGGAGGCTGTGAGTGTCCATCCCACCCTGCTCAGCCCCACTCATTCCACGCACGATTACTAGCCAGGCATTAGCTCCAGTCCACTGGTCTGCTGCTTACATTGCGGCACCCAGGCTGTGTTCGGCAGGTAAGCCATGGTAAGATGGTGACTGTGTTATGTACTTCAAAGAAGTGTTCCCTCTCTCTCCCTCTCTGAACTGTACCGCACATGCACACTGGAAGACTCAGGAACATACGGAAGGGGAAGGGGCGTGGCCTAACACAAGGGGGCATGTGACGGCTGCTTCTCCTGTTGTCTGCAGGAAGCAGAGTGTCCTGTGCGGGACAGCGGGGAAAAGCATCAAAACTGTGACAGTCCCGCACAATGAGGGATGTTTGGGAGCTATGCCCTCTCCTAGTGTATCCTCACCCATCCCCTGCAGACTGTAAGCCCTCGTGGGCCAGGTCCTCCCTCTTTATGTACCTGTATGCCTTGTTTTTTGCTCATGTTTAATGTAATTGTCTATATTTGCCCCCTTTTCACATGTAAAGCGCCATGGAATAAAAGGCGCTATAAAAATGCATAATAATAATAAGGAAAGTGCAGCATATAGTTAGTCCACTAGACGGGGACATGGCAGTATTTAGGACTGCAAATAGTTACAAATAGGAGGAGCCAACCGGGGAATGCTTGTGCAGACACCTATGCAGGCCATGACTACGGCCCCGGCTGACGCTTACAGTACTTCACTGTAAAGTAGCAGTGAAGGGGCCACACATCTCACCTTTGGCAGCAAAGGATGAAGTTCACACCTTTTTCTTCAGTGTAAATTAAACATGCTTTGACTCTCTAACCTGAAGTTCATGTACACCGCAGATATATTTTGCAGCATATTTATTTATTTTATTCACGCCTGAAAGACGTGAGTACAATTGTTCACTGGGAGCCGGCGAGCTGCACCTTCTCAAGCTTCACAACCACAGAATGGCCGAATCCCAATGTGGGGGGTTGGAAAAATGCAGCTGCCGGGGGAGACATTTTGGACCTCCGCATTAGGTGGCCTGATGGCACCCTCCCTGTGGCATACCCCAGGGCAGACTCCCCACGTGCTCCCCCCTGAGATACACCTCTGTTTCATACCACGTCTCAGTATCTACTCATAACTTCGGTAGGGGTTTCCATCTGAAATAGTAACAAAAGTGAATGTGTTCTTGAAAAAACTCTAGAATTCAGTTACCAAAAGAAGTCCAAAACATGCAGCTTTGGAGTTTGATTTTCTTCTGGCATTAGCTGAACAGTCAGAAGGTCCCCATACACATTAGACAACCAATATCAGTGGGTTCATCCGACATTAGTCGAATGTGTTCAGGGACCTTAAGTTGTTTCGCTAGGAGAGAATTAGAGTAATAACACTGCATAGAGAACTATAGCAGTTTTTCCACATGAACCGCAGAACCACAGTACTGCCTGTATTGCCCTTACCTTGAGGAACGCCCCCGTGGGCAGTCGGGTACTCGGTACCGGGCCCTCCGGTTCTCAAGGGGGATGTCACGGTGGCTGACCCGGTCCGTGGCCCTTGGGAGGTCTGGTGTAAAAGGGGGGAAAGGTCTTTAAAGGGATAATGTTCGTGACGCCACCTGTGGTATTTGATCAGGGTGACCGACACTGCTTTAAGGGGTCCGCTGGGGTGATGTTATGGCAGCTAGATGGTATACCTTCCCACAGGTGAAGTATGTCCGCAGGGCTTCCCAGTGTGTGGATGGTGGATGGTGTGAGGCGCAGTGAAGAACGAGGACACAAGGCTGCAGTCTCTTTACCTTTACTGAAGGCTTCGGCATCCACAGTCCAGAGCACAGATCACAGGGCAGGCAGAGTCCGGACGGTTTGGAGGCAAATCCCGAGTCCCCTTATCCAGGTGGAAATCAGTAGCCTTCCTTTAGCGCCTGGGTGTTGTAGTACCTTATTGCTGAGCCTCTCATAAGGTCCTCACAACTGTTGTAGATGTTCTAGATGTTTTGTCTCTCTCTGTCCCCCAGATGGATAGGACAAACCCATATGACTGGTGGCTTGAGGCTTTTTACAGGGACTCTAGCACGCCCCGGCCTCCGAGAGTTGCCACCGTGCCTCCTGGGTATAGGGCGGATCAGTAACTTGCAATTAGCTGTCCTGCCGGTCTCTGGAGCAAGGCATAAAGGACTGTTGCTCCCTCGGTGTTCCAGCTCCCAGATCCTGCGCCTCAGAAGGAAGCAGCCTGTGCAGGGCTGAACTCCTTCTGGTTTCCACTCCTTTTGCTATGACTTCGTTTCTCACCCTCTACAATACAGTTCTCTGTTTGTGTCCTTTCTTAGGGGCTGCCGCACGTGGGGCAGGCGGAGCTCCGTGTTCTTTCATTTAGGCCAATGACTGGATCCCACCCCTGTCAGGGACCATCTACCTGAGCGGAACTCAGCCAGCAGCTGCCTGAGTGAAGCTCAGCCAGCATCTGCCTGAGCGAAGCCCAGTCAGCTTCTGCCTAACTTCCTATCCAGGCCACCAGTTTTACCTAATTGTGAAGAGTGCCCTAATAAATAGGAGCATAGCTCCCCCTGGTGGACTGGAGTATGAAATGTGTTGCATGTTTGTGATACCTGGTAAAGAGATCTCCTTTATTGCCTCCAAACGTTACATCACTCCCCCCTAGAGGAGAATGATATTACTGCAACGACCAGGACCCTGGGGTGCTGTACTTGTATAGCCATTACTATGAACATGCTGGGAAAGATACACTTCCCATCATTCTGTCCTAGGCAGATAGTGTCAGGGGTGCTCCTGCTCCAGTAAACCCCTGCAAATGGCTCTGCCGTGTCAGTTTCTGACCTCAGAATTGAGGAGTGCACATACTATACTCTTCAAAATTCTTAATACAAAACCAACCATAAACTAAAATATAAGGTTGATAGAAAAAGTTTAGCAAGAGACAACAATTGTACATTACAGAAAACATTGCTTGGGGAATCCAGCGAAATAGCAGTGCTAGTATCAATGGCTGAATACTCCTCTTACACCACATGAGGACAAGGTGTATCATTGATAAATGGCCATCTACAGTAATAACAAGCCAGGGGTGGACCTTGCATATACCATGCAACTGTTGGGTGGATTGTGATTCTGCAAACCATTTCATTAGAATAGTAAATCCCCCAAAAAATCTCACAAACACAACACTACCTCCTAATTTGTTCTAGGGAAGAATGATATGTGAATCCAAATTAATTCTCTCTGTATTCCCACCTGTGTTCTTCTTGATAGCCTAACCTTGCCCCCTATTTTTGTTCAGCACCATTATGTTTCTATCCCTCAACACTTTCTGCTTAGCTCATCAAACAACCTATTGCTTTTTGATGAGTTGCAGTGACCTCCTTTTTGCTGTTTGCCCTGAGGACCCAGCAATCATTGCTCTTTCCTACCCTTTATGAGTATAACCAGGACTAAAGTTGTGCAGAAGTTCAGGAATGATCTTCACAAGCGCTCTTCTTGGTCATCTGCTATGTGCAAAACAAGAAGAATACATGAAATCTTATAGTTTACAGTAACACAGTAAAGAGCTGCAATAATTGTACTTTGAGACAGATTGGTGTGGAGACTACAAAGAATGCACTTGTCTTTATTGCTGACATAAATATTGCCAGTGTGTCCTTTGGAACAGAACAGATTGTAATCCAGCCTTCATTGAGAATAATTTACAACTGGTGCGGAAAGTATTCATACCACTATAAATTTTTCACTCTTTCTACTTCCCTTCTGAGGCCCGATGTGTGCCTAAACAGTGGTTCCCCCCACATATGGGGTACCAGCGTACTCAGGATAAACTGGACAACAAGTTTGGGGGTCCAACTTTTCCTGTTACCCTTGTGAAAATAAAAAAATTGTGGGCTAAAAAATAATTTTTGAGGAAAAAAAAAGGATTTTTTATTTTCACGGCTCTGCGTTATAAACGTCTGTGAAGCATTTGGGGGTAAAAAGTGCTCACCACACAACTACATTAGTACCTTGGGGGCTCTAGTTTCCAAAATGGGGTCACGTGTGGGGAAGTTCCAATGTTTAGGCACACAGGGGCTTTCCAAACGCGACATGGTGTCCGCTAACGATTGGAGCTAATTTTCCATTCAAAAAGTCAAATGGCGCTCCTTCCCTTCCGAGACCTGCCATGCGCCCAAACAGTAGTTTACCCCCACATATAAGGTTTCAGCGTACTCAGGACAAATTGGACAACAACTTTTGGGGTCCACTTTCTCCTTATACCCTTAGGAAAATAAAAAAATTGTTGCTAAAAGATCATTTTTGTGACTAAAAAGTTAAATGTTCATTTTTTCCTTCCATGTTGCTTCTGCTGCTGTGAAACACCTGAAGAGTTAATAAACTTTAATGTGGTTTTGATCAGCTTGAGGGGTGCAGTTTTTAGAATGGTGTCACTTTTGGGTATTTTCAGCCATAGAGACCCCTCAAACAAAAAAAATGGTTTTGTAAATTTTGTTGTAAAAATGAGAAATTGCTGGTCAACTTTTAACTCTTATAACTTCCTAACCAAAAAAAATGTTGTTTCCAAATTTGTACTGATGTAAAGTAGACATGTGTGAAATGTTATTTATTAACTATTTTGTGTCACATAACTCTCTGGTTTAACAGAATAAAAATTCAATATTTTAAAATTGTGAAATTTTCAAAATTTCCTTCAAATTTCTGATTTTTTCACAAATAACTGCAAAAATTATTGACCTAAATTTATTAATAGCATGAAGCCCAATATGTCTTGAATAAACATACTCAGAATCGCTAGGATCCGTTGAAGCGTTCCTGAGTTATTACCTCATAAAGGGACACTGGTCAGAATTAAAAAAATGGCCAGGTCATTAAGGTCAAAATAGGCTGGGTCATGAAGGGGTTAATATCCCTATATATTGTCCCCTTATCCCCATTCTGGTATGCATGGCCCCCTCATCCCTGTCTTGGTATGCATGGCCCCTTCATCCCTACCCTGGTATGCATGGCACCTTCATCCCTGTCCTGGTATGCATGGCCCCTTAATCCCTATCCTGGTATTCATTGCCCCCTTATCCCCATCCTGGTATGCATGGCCCCCTATTCCCTATCCTGGTATACATGGTACCCTCATCCCTATCCTGGTATGCAGGGCCCGGTCATTCCCATCCCGGTATGCATGGCCTCCTCAATGCCTATCCTGGTTTGCAAGGCCCCCATATTCCTAGCCTTGTAGAAATGGCCCCATCATCCCTATACTGGTATGCAGGGCCCCCATTTCCATCCTGGTATGCATGGCCCCATCCTTATCTTGGTATGATTGTTAAGGAAAGAATGTATGGCATATGAATATATACTAAAATCAAACTTATATGGACGCTTTGCTGAATATTGGAATCATGTAGCTTTAAGGTTTTCTGATTCACTAGACTTAATTCTGTTCATTATTCTGGTATGCATAGCAACCTCATCCCTATCCTGGTATGTAGGGATACCATCTCTGTTCTGGTATGCATGGCCCATCCTTATCCTGGTATGATTGGCCCCATCCCCATTCTGGTATACAAAGCCCCATCATCCTTAACCTGGTATGCAGGCACTCCATCTCCATCTAGGTATGCATGCCTCTTCCTTATTCTGGTATGATTGCCCCCCATCCCCATCCTGGTATGCATGGCCCCATCACAAAAACATAAAACAAACATAAACCATTATACTTATCTTCCTGCACTCCCTTGCAGCCATTTGTTCAGAAGCCAGCAGCTGCTTTATGCAGGGATGTCATGCGCTGCTTACAAGCTGAGGACAGCTGCAGGAATACTCACTGATCTCCACGCCAGGACTAGGTGCGTGGAGAGCACTGAGTATTCATTGCTCTTTAATAGTGAGCACAGTGTTAGCCGCAGCATCCGGCTTCTTGCAGCTGCCGGGCGTTCACGTGTGCCCCTACTAAAGGAAATGAGCATTCACCGCATTTCATGCCTATAGGAGTGGAGAGCAGAATATTTATTGCCTTAAGTAGCGGTGACATGCCAAAGCCCAGCAACTGCTCGAAGCCGGCGGCTGCAGCTAACAGCGTGTCTGCTATTAAAGAGAAATGAATATTCACTTCTTTCCACTCCCATTGGCCCAATGAATGCAGTGAATATTCATTTCTCTTTAGCAGCGGGCACACGAGTTAGCCGCAGCTGTCGGCTCCTGCCTCCTGTGACACGCTGTTCTGCCGATGCGCTCCCGCACCTCCAAATCCACAGCCAAAGCAGTGAGCCAGAGTACATCCGGACTATAAGAAGCACCCCCCATTTTCGTCTACATATTTGAAAGAAAAAAGTACGTCTTACAGTCCGGTAAATACGGTAGATAAGAAATGTGAAGAAACAAGCGAAATTTACAAACTCTGTTTTCTACTGTTATATACTACTAAAATGTGACAGAAAATACGTAATACTCTATGGATGAGTAATCTAATCCTGAAATATTTTGCTAAGCATTTCGTAAGTTTCATATTACACCGTAATGCAACAATAACTGTATTAAACTGTATGGATGAGTCATTGTTTGAATACATACAGTACTGTATATGTAAAAAAAATTCAACGAAAATATTTTGAAAGTGTAGTTGATGTACTTATGAGTCATAATAGCCTTGCAGAAAGTGCAGAGCTAGACATAAATTATGAGGAGTGTCATCCACAGACCACAGAAAGGCAACAACTGGCGGGCCTCATTAAAATATTGAATATTATAAACACTTTATGTGCTGTAGTCATCTGGTGGTGTGAAAAAGTGTGGGCTAATCCAAGCTGTGTTCATTTTTGTTAGAGTGGGCCTGTCTGCATTCTCTGTTGACAGGCGAAAGCGCCTGTCTGTTATGAACCCCCCTCAGCGGCACTAAAATCCCGCATAGACAAATCACAAGCGCCTGTTCCTCCACTTCCTTCTTTTCAGCATACACCTCCTCATTGCTACTCATTCTGTGCTGTGCAGATAAGATGAGGCTGGGCTGGCTACAATCTCTCAGTGTTATGTCTTCCTTCATCCCCACCTGGTCTGCATGCTAAGCCTCATGTTTAATTGTAAGCAGCGACTGTTTAAGTAGGCACAGAACTGGGATAGTTGCGCTGACTATGGTGTCATCGTCGCTCACCACCTTTGTGGAGTCTTTAAAGTCTTGGAGAACCAAACAAATGTCAGACATCCATGCCTTATCTTCAGTTGTTATGTGCGGAGGCTGACCAGAATAACAATGGGCATGTTGGAGCTGGTACTCAACCACTGGCCTCTTCTGCTCACAAAGCCTTGTCAGAATGTGCAGTGTGGAGTTCCAGGACATAGTGACATTGCACACCTGTCAGTGAGCTGGCACTTGCATGTGCTGCTCCAGCAAGAGTGGCGGCAGCTGTAGTCGATTTGCGGAAATGGCAAATACGGGTATGTTTTCCGAAATTGCTGAACTACCAAGTTTCGCACATGTGCCAAGCATGGTACATGTGTGAACTTGCCAAGCCTCACAGCTACTACCGGGTTACGCCCATTATTAGACACAACTATGCCTTGTTGGAGGTTCAGTGGCAACACCCATAGATCTGTCTGGCCTGTTATGCCTTTAAGTAACTCTGCCACAGTGAGTGGTTTGTCTCTTAGACAAATTACCTTTAGCAGAGTCTGTTTCCGCATCGCTGATGCAGTGCTGCAGGGCTTCCAGCTTCTGGCTAATGTGGATGACGTGCTCTGAGATACCACATCAGAGATGAAGGATGAGGAGGAGAAGGAAGGGGTGCAGGAACTGCTGTAGAAGGTGGAGGAAACCCTGATAAAGTAAGGCCAGCAGTCCTCGGCGTCGGAAGAACATGCGCCAAGCCAGGGTGTGACTTGGCCTCAGCCTCCACAATGTTCATGCCTTAGTAGGAGAAAAAGTGGCGGCTGGGGAACGAGTCGATGGAAATCCTCAGTGTCAACCAGTCTAATTAGCAACATTTCCAAGAAATGTGCCCATTTAGCATTTGGGCCTGTTGGTTGGTGGTAGGAACCTTCTTTTTCATTCCAAGGCCTCGGGTAGGAACAGCTGAACGCTGGCCTGGGACAAGGATTTGGAAGTACCTGATGATGGTAAGTCAGAATGTGTAAGGATAGGTGCAGGGCAGGAGGCATCGTGCCAGTGTTTTGGACAGGGGATTTGGAAGCACCTACCACAGGGGAAGAGGCAGTGGTGTCATCATATGGTTTCAATCGTGGACCCAGGTGTTCAGCCCACCGAGTTGGGTGATTTCATGACACGCTTGATCATGCTAGTGGTCAGTCCCCTGCTGAAATTTGCATGGCACAAGTTGCAATTGACCATTTTTTTGTCTCATAACTCTGTGGAACAGTTGCCCGTCTTCTCCCTCTGGTCTCTTCCTGTCTGTTTCGGGGGTGCCCATCTCTCCCCCTCAGCACTGCATGTCTGTTTCCCAGGTTGGGTCAGCGACTTTGTCATCCACTACCTCGTGCTCCACCACTGTACCCTGGTCCTCCTGACTTTGTGACGTAACAACAAGACTTAGCGGCAACTGTGTATCATCATCAACTTCTCCTTATCCCAAATTTGCCATTCCCCACCGTCATGTTCTTGAGGCCGTGGCTGCTGTAAGGTTTGTGCATCACTAAACAGCATGCCCTACCATCTGTCTTGGAGCATGCAAGCTGAGAGGTGACAATAAATGATGCTGCAAAAAGCTCCCCGGCGTGCCCATGTATGGGATCATTGGACTCCTGAGACTTAACATGGTGGGAGAAAGGAGGATTAGGGTGAGCATTAAGTAATCCTGACTTTAGGCTGCTGAGATGGGACCGTGTGCAAGACTGTGTGGTTCTACCAAGCATACTGGAAGCATTATCTGCTATCCAACTGATCAATTGTTTGCACTGCTTTGGCTTCATAAGTGGTTTACAGTGCCTCCCTGCAAAGTGGGACAGGAACTTATGTGTTGCGGATGGGCATGTTTCTTGTGCAACAGCAACAGGCATAGTCACACTTGTCCCCAGGGCCGGCGTTAGGGCCAGGCAGACTAGGCAGCTGCCTGGGGCCCCCAGCATCTACAGCAGACGCTTCACTGATAACAGCATTATCAGTGAAGCTTCAGATGTAGAGACTGGTTAAGGATCTGTAGTGACACGATCAGGTGACCTGCCATGTGACAGTGATGTCACCACAGGCCATGTACTCAGGGACTGTCTGGATGTTTCTGGCAGTGAAAAAAGGAGCGAGCAATGAATCACAGGAGCACCGCCCAATGAACCATCCCAATCAGAGTGATAGAAGTGCTCATTGGTCAGTGCTCCTCTCCTCCTGCACAGAGCCTCTGAGGGGGAGCTAGAGATGGCAGCTACCAACCTGAGCTGGCAGATAGAAGAGCACTGTCCCACTGTGTGTGCTGCTCCTGGTGGAAATGGCTCCTGTCCTGCTGTCAGCTCCTCCTGCTCTTGTTGGCAGTCCCAGCAGAGGAGAGGGCAGGAAGGTGCCTGCTGGGACAGTGCTGCTGGGAGCAGGAGGAGCTGCAGCTGATAGTGTGGAACATCTCATTCCCTCCAGCATAAAGCAGTGTGTGTGTATCTGAGGTGTGTGCAGTGTATGTATGTGTGGTGTGTATAGTGTGTGGCATGTGTAGTGTGTGCTGTCTGTGAGCTATGTGTATGTGTTTATGTGAATCACATGTATCAAATGAGCATTTGTTGTGCAGCATATGTGTGTATGTGTGTGTAAGTGTGTGTGTGTATATAAGTGTGTGCCATGTGTGTGTGTATATAAGTGTGTGCCGTGTGTGTGTATATGTGCGTGCCATGTGTGTGTATATAAGTGCATGCCGTGTGTGTACATACTGTAATTGTGTGCCGTGTGTGTGTAATTGTGTGCCGTGTGTGTGTATATGTGTGTGCCGTGTATGTATGTGTATATAAGTGCATGCCGTGTGTGTATGTGTATATAAGTGCATGCCGTGTGTGTGTGTATATACTGTAAGTGTGTGCCGTGTGTGTGTATAATTGCATGCCGTGTGTATATGTGCTTACCGTGTGTGTGTATATAAGTGCGTGCCATGTGTGTGTATATACGTGCATGTCATGTATATATGTATAAATGTGTGCCATGTTTGTATGTATGTGTGTGAATAAATGCATGCCATGTATGTGTATAAGTGCATGCCATGTACATGTATGTGTGTGCCATGCGTGTGTGTGTATAAGTACATGCCATGTATGTGTGTATAAGTGCGTGCCATGTATGTGTATGTGTGTATAAGTGCGTGCCATGTGTGTGTGTATAAGTGTGTGCAGTGTACATGTATGTATGTGTGTATAAGCATGTGCCATGTACATGTGTGTATGTGTGTATAAGCATGTGCTGTGTATGTGTGTGTATGTATATATATATATATATATATATATATATATATACTGTATATATATATATATATATATATATATATATATATATATATACATTTTTTGCATTATTCTAACTTGAATATATGTTATTAGTATATGTAGATGGCTGGGTATAGACACACAGTGATAGTGTGTGAGTGTGTGTGTGTTTGTGTGTATAAGCATGTGCCGTGTAGGTGTGTGTATGTGTATATATATATATATATATATATATATATATATACATTTTTTGCATTACTCTAACTTGAATATATGTTAGTATATGTAGATGGCTGGGTATAGACACACAGTGATAGCGTGTGAGTGTGGTGTGTGTGTGTTTGTGTGTCATGTACATTTTTAAATACTGGCTGAAGAACAGACGAGAGTTCATATATATAAACATGATGGTAATCGTTCAACAAATGAGCAAAATGCTCATTTATAGGACATTTCATAACTTTCCCACACTATTATGAAAAAATTACAGCACATCCTGCACCCAATGTATTATATACTGTATTTTATGGGTCAGAGTCTGTGCATTTGATACCAACTCCACCAAAATGGACACTGACTCCGACTCACCAGCCCTGCTGCTGATAACTTGAAACTATATGGGGACAAAGTGATCTACTAGTGTTCTGTCCCCATCGATCTTCATTAGCCGTGTAAAGAGGCCGAGAAACAAGAGCCAAACGACTTCAATATTGTAGATCACACGCATTGAATGGCCTGAACTCAGCTCATGTCAATACAACCAAATGTTTGAGAGTCACGGTGCAATATGTGAGCATTGGGGGCCTCATTTTAAACTTTTGCCCAGGGCCCCACATTGTCTAAAACTGGCCCTGCCTGTCCCATGTCCTTGGCATCAACATGCATCATTAACGCTTCCACTTCTCCATCCGGTAACACATATCTTACGAATTTTGTAATTGCTAGGTCTCTTGAAACCAAGTTTATTTATAATAAAAGAAAAAATTGGTCACCTGCAGCAATCAAAGCCGTTTTTGTGAGTTTACTACACTGTAATGTAAGAAAAAGAAAGCAAAAGTGTATGGATGACAATCCTATACAACCTAGAAAAATGTTTCTATGCTTTTTATCAGTTTTAGAGATCACAGAATTGTACACAGGTCACGTAACACTGTATGGCTGAGAAATGGAAGCCTACAACATTTTTAAAAGCTTTTTAGCAGTTTAAGGCTGTGTGCAAGCGTTCCGTATTTTTTGCATTTTTTTTGCTATAAAAACGCTAAAGAAACGCTAACATTAAGCATCCTATTTATTAGAATGCAATCCGCAATTGTTGTGCCCATACTGCGTTTTTTTCCGCAGCGGAAATACATTGCTGAAAAATACACAGCATGTTCATTAATTTGCGGAATCACGGCGATTCTGCTCTCATAGACTTGCATTGGAACGCTTGAAATCTGCAAATATTAAAACTGTTTGCGGATTTCAAGCGCATTTGCTGCAGTAAAAAATGCAGCAAACAGGAAGAGACATGATGGCCATCCCATCATGTCCATCCCATCATGCCATGCCACGAGCATCCCATAATCCAGGAAGACGAGATCATTTCTGTCTTCCTGGATGATGGCTGCCAACATGGCCGGCTCCAGGTTTTTGAGGGCCCTAGGCGAAAGAGTCTCAGTGCCCCCCCCCATAACACATACTACGATTAGTGTTGAGCGATACCGTCCGATACTTGAAAGTATCGGTATCGGAAAGTATCGGCCGATACCGGCAAAGTATCGGATCCAATCCGATACCGATACCCGATACCAATACAAGTCAATGGGACTCAAGTATCGGACGGTATTCCTGATGGTTCCCAGGGTCTGAAGGAGAGGAAACTCTCCTTCAGGCCCTGGGAACCATATTAATGTGTAAAAGAAAGAATTAAAATAAAAAATATCGCTATACTCACCTGTCCGACGCAGCCGGGACCTCAGCGAGGGAACCGGCAGCGTTGTTTGTTTATAATTCGCGCTTTTACTTGGTTACGTGAGGTCCCGGCTTGTGATTGGTCAGGGCGGCCATGTTGCCGGGACGCGGACCAATCACAGCAAGCCGTGACGAAATTACGTCACGGCTTGCTGTGATTGGTCCGCGTCCCAGCAACATGGCCGCCATTAACCAATCACAAGCCGTGACGTCACGGGAGGCTGGACATGCGCGTATTTTGAAAAGCGCGCGTGTCCAGCCTCCAGTGACGTCCCGGCTTATGATTGGTCACGGCGCCATGTTGCCGGGACGCGGACCAATCACAGCAAGCCGTGACGAAATTACGTCACGGCTTGCTGTGATTGGTCCGCGTCCCGGCAACATGGCCGCCATTAACCAATCACAAGCCGTGACGTCACGGGAGGCTGGACACGCGCGCTTTTCAAAATACGCGCGTGTCCAGCCTCCCGTGACGTCCCGGCTTGTGATTGGTTAATGGCGGCCATGTTGCCGGGACGTCACTGGAGGCTGGACACGCGCGCTTTTCAAAATACGCGCATGTCCAGCCTCCCGTGACGTCACGGCTTGTGATTGGTTAATGGCGGCCATGTTGCCGGGACGTCACTGGAGGCTGGACACGCGCGCTTTTCAAAATACGCGCATGTCCAGCCTCCCGTGACGTCACGGCTTGTGATTGGTTAATGGCGGCCATGTTGCCGGGACGTCACTGGAGGCTGGACACGTGCGCTTTTCAAAATACGCGCATGTCCAGCCTCCCGTGACGTCACGGCTTGTGATTGGTTAATGGCGGCCATGTTGCCGGGACGTCACTGGAGGCTGGACACGCGCGCTTTTCAAAACACGCGCATGTCCAGCCTCCCGTGACGTCACGGCTTGTGATTGGTTAATGGCGGCCATGTTGCCGGGACGCGGACCAATCACAGCAAGCCGTGACGTAATTTCGTCACGGCTTGCTGTGATTGGTCCGCGTCCCGGCAACATGGCCGCCCTGACCAATCACAAGCCGGGACTTCACGTAACCAAGTAAAAGCGCGAAATTTAAACAAACAACGCTGCCGGTTCCCTCGCTGAGGTCCCGGCTGCGTCGGACAGGTGAGTATAGCGATATTTTTTATTTTAATTCTCTTTTTTACACATTAATACATTAATGTTGTTGCGATACCCGATACCCGATACCACAAAAGTATCGGATCTCGGTATCGGAAATTCCGATACAGCAAGTATCGGCCGATACCCGATACTTGCAGTATCGGAATGCTCAACACTAACTACGATTAATGATGCCCAGATACAGCAGAGAAATATAGGTATAGTACAATGCCAGATTTCACTTCTCACATTACATGAGTGATAGCTATTGTAAATTCTGCAGTGTATATATACAGGACAGGAGGAGTGGTACTGTGCAGTGTATATATCCAGGACAGGAGGAGTGGTGCTGTGCAGTGTATATATACAGGACAGGAGGAGTGGTACTGTGCAGTGTATATATCCAGGACAGGAGGAGTGGTGCTGTGCAGTGTATATATACAGGACAGGAGGAGTGGTACTGTGCAGTGTATATATCCAGGACAGGAGGAGTGGTACTGTGCAGTGTATATATCATACCTCCCAACTTTTGAAGATGGGAAAGAGGGACAAAGTTTGCAATGCGCGCCGCGGCAAAATTTAGGCCATGCCTCTGACCACACCCATTCATAATTAGTCACACCCATATCTACGTCCCAACCACACCCATTAAGCACTGCTGATCACACTGTTTCATACACAATAATTAAACAAAAAAATATGGCCACACAGAGCTCCATACCGTATAATGGCCACACATGATGCTCAATACTGTATAATGGCCGCACATGATGCTCCATATTGTATAATGACCGCACCTGATGCTCCATACTGTATAATGGCCGCACATGATGCTCCATACTGTATAATGACCGCACATGATGCTCCATACTGTATAATGACCGCACATGATGCTCCATACTGTATAATGGCCGCACATGATGCTCCATACTGTATAATGACCGCACATGATGCTCCATACTGTATAATGACCGCACATGATGCTCCATACTGTATAATGACTGCACATGATGCTCCATATTGTATAATGACCACACATGGTGCTCCATACTGTATAATGGCCACACATGATGCTCCATACTGTATAATGACTGCACATGATGCTCCATATTGTACAATGACCGCACATGATGCTCCATACTGTATAATGGCCACACATGATGCTCCATACTGTATAACGACCACACATGATGCTCAATACTGTATAATGGCCACACACAGTTCTCCATACAGTATAATGATCCCACATGATGCTCAATACTGTATAATGACCCCCCCTCCTGTATGCATGGCTCATCTCCCTCCCATCCCATATACATGGCTCATATCCCCCCTCCTGTATGCATGGCTCATATTCCCCCCCTGTATGCATGGCTCATATTCTCCCCCGTATGCATGGCTCATATCCCCCCCTGTATGCATGGCTCATATTCCCCCCCTGTATGCATGGCTCATATTCCCCCCCTGTATGCATGGCTCATATTCCCCCCCAGTATGCATGGCTCATATTCTCCCCCCTGTATGCATGGCTCATATTCCCCCCCTCCTGTATGCATGGCTCATATTCCCCCTGTATGCATTGCTCATATTCCCCCCTGTATGCATGGCTCATATTCCCCCTGTATGCATGGCTCATATCCCTGTTATGACCCCAATGGCAGAGGGTCTCAGGAATAATTGCTAAGTCTGCAAACACAGAAAACCAGCTCATAGGGCAGTGGTAACTGGGCTGACCATATATCTAATCCTAGCACCACAAATACCAGCAGCCGGGGAACGTGCCTACGTTGATTCTAGACGTCTCGCGCCAGCTGGAGAACTAACTAACCCTAGAAGGGAAAAGAAAGACCTTTCTTGCCTCCAGAGAATAGACCCCAAAAGTTGGATACAAGCCCCCAACAAATAATAACGGTGAGGTAAGAGGAAAAGACAAACATAAGAATGAGCTAGGTATTTAGCAAAGAGAGGCCCACTAGCTAATAGCAGAATATAGAAAGATAACTTATATGGTCAGCAAAAACCCTATCAAAAATATCCACACTGGAAATTCAAGAACCCCCGAACCGTCTAACGGCCCGGGGGGAGAACACCAGCCCCCTAGAGCTTCCAGCAAGGTCAGGAATCACATTTAGTACAAGCTGGACAAAAATGAGAGCAAGCAAATAACCCAAAAAACAAAGAAGCAGGACTTAGCTTAATTTTGCACGAACCAGGACCAGCAGATAGGAGCAAACAGAATGTGTCTGATTACAACAATGCCAGGCACTGGACTAAGGATCCAGGAGGTTTATATAGCAACACCCCTGAACTAACGACCCAGCTGGGTGCAAACTGAGGGAAGAAAATCCCAGAGTCATATCACTAGTAACCACAAGAGGGAGCCAAAAAGTCTAATTCACAACATATCCCCCCCTGTATGCATGGCTCATATTCCCCCCCCCCCGAATGCATGGCTCATATCCCCCCCTGAATGCATGGCTCATATCCCCCCTGAATGCATGGCTCATATTCCCCCCCTGAATGCATGGCTCATATTCCCCCCCCTGAATGCATGGCTCATGTTCCCCCCCCTGAATGCATGGCTCATATTCCCCCCCCCTGAATGCATGGCTCATATCCCCCCCCTGAATGCATGGCTCATATTCCTCCCCCTGAATGCATGGCTCATATTCCCCCCCGAATGCATGGCTCATATTCCCCCCCCTGAATGCATGGCTCATATTCCCCCCCCTGAATGCATGGCTCATATTCCCGCCCCCCGGATGCATGGCTCATATTCCCCCCCCTGCATGCATGGCTCATATTCCCCCTCCTGAATGCATGGCTCATATTCCCCCCCTTCAAGGAGGGCGGGTGGGAGGGAGGGAGGCAGGCGGGAAGGTGGCCGGGGGGGGGGGCGTGGGGGGGTCGGTCAGTCGGGAGGTGACCCAGGACTTGGCTTAACACAGGGGTGTGGCTTAACACAAGGGGGCATGTCGGTTCGCTTCTCCTGCTGTCTGCGGGATCAGAGCATCCCGTGCAGGACTGTGGGGCAAAGCATCAAATCCGGGACAGTCCCGAACAATGAGGGACGGTTGGGAGCTATGTATATATACAGGACAGGAGGAGTGGTACTGTGCAGTGTATATATACAGGACAGGATGAGTAGTACTGTGCAGTGTATATATACAGGACAGGAGGAGTGGTACTGTGCAGTGTATATATACAGGACAGGAGGAATGGTACTGTGCAGTGTATATATACAGGACAGGAGAAGTGGTACTGTGCAGTGTATATATACAGGACAGGAGGAGTGGTACTGTGCAGTATATATATATACAGGACAGGAGGAGCGGTACTGTGCAGTGTATATATACAGGACAGGAGAAGTGGTACTGTGCAGTGGATATATACAGGAGGAGTGATACTGTGCAGTGTATATATACAGGAGGAGTGGTACTGTGAAGTGTATATATACAGGACAGGAGAAGTGGTACTGTGCAATGTATATATACAGGACAGGAGGAGTGGTGCTGTGCAGTGTATATATACAGGACAGGAGGAGTGGTACTGTTCAGTGTATACATACAGGACAGGAGGAGTGGTGCTGTGCAGTGTATATATACAGGACAGGACAAGTGGTACTGTGCAGTGCATATATACAGGAGGAGTGGTGCTGTGCAGTGTATATATACAGGACAGGAGGAGTGGTGCTGTGCAGTGTATATATACAGGACAGGACAAGTGGTACTGTGCAGTGTATATATACAGGACAGGAGGAGTGGTACTGTCCAGTGTATACATACAGGACAGGAGGAGTGGTGCTGTGCAGTGTATATATACAGGACAGGAGGAGTGGTACTGTGCAGTGTATATTTACAGGACAGGAAGAGTGGTACTGTGCAGTGTATATATACAGGACAAGTGGTACTGTGCAGTGTATATATACAGGACAGGAAGAGCGGTACTGTGCAGTGTATATATACAGGACAGGAGGAGTGGTGCTCTGCTGTGTATATATACAGGACAGGAGGAGTGGTACTGTGCAGTGTATATATCCAGGACAGGAGGAGTGGTACTGTGCAGTGTATATATACAGGACAGGAGAAGTGGTACTGTGCAGTGTATATATACAGGACATTTGGGAAAATTTTTCCCCAGACAACACTCCCCAAAAACCGGCCCTTGTAACCAAACAAAATTCCACCACCCCCACTTAAAGCTAATTATGCAATAAAAACATAACACATTACATTCTTTGGAAAATTTTGGCCACAGCGGCCAGTTTATTAACAAACAACAATTAATTATTATAATTATAACAAAAAATATCTGAAAACTTGAGAGGGAGGGTTCTTGGAGCTCAAAGATGCTGTTCTGTTGTGAATTAGACTTTTTGGCTCCCTCTTGTGTTTACTAGTGATATTACTCTGGGAGTTTCTTCCCTCCGTTTGCACCCACCTGGGCCGTTAGTCCAGGGGTGTTGCTATATAAACTTCCTGGATCCTTAGTCCAGTGCCTGGCATCGTTTTAATCAGATCCTTTCTGTTTGCTCCTATCTGCTGGTCCCGGTTCGTGCTAAATTAAGCTAAGTCCTGCTTCTTTGTTTTTTGGGTTATTTGCTTGCTCTCATTTTTGTCCAGCTTGTACTAAATGTGATTCCTGACCTTGCTGGAAGCTCTAGGGGGCTGGTGTTCTCCCCCCGGGCCGTTAGACGGTTCGGGGGTTCTTGAATTTCCAGCGTGGATATTTTTGATAGGGTTTTTGCTAACCATATAAGTTATCTTACTATATTCTGCTATTAGCTAGTGGGCCTCTCTTTGCTAAATACCTAGCTCATTCTTACGTTTGTCTTTTCCTCTTACCTCACCGTTATTATTTGTTGGGGGCTTGTATCCAACTTTTGGGGTCTTTTCTCTGGAGGCAAGAAAGGTCTTTCTTTTCCCTTCTAGGGTTAGTTAGTTCTCCGGCTGGCGCGAGACGTCTAGAATCAACGTAGGCACGTTCCAAGGCTGCTGATATTTGTGGTGCTAGGATTAGATATATGGTCAGCCCAGTTACCACTGCCCTATGAGCTGGTTTTTGTGTTTGCAGACTTAGTAAATATTTCTGAGACCCTCTGCCATTGGGGTCATAACAGTATGCCAGGCCAACATTGAATGTTTATGCATTGCAGAAGTGGGATAATAAGAAAGGAAATTCTGAGTTTTTTTTTTTTCCTCTCTTTCTCCCCTTTACCTTTGAGTGGCTTGTGCTTGCTGCAGACATGAATGTCCAGACCTTGATTACAAGTGTAGACCAGCTTGCTGCTCGTGTGCAGGGCATACAAGATTTTGTTACCAGTAGTCCTATGTCTGAACCTAAAATACCTATTCCTGAACTGTTTTCTGGAGACCGATTTAGGTTTAGGAATTTCAAGAATAATTGTAAATTGTTTCTTTCTCTGAGACCCCGTTCATCTGGAGATTCAGCTCAGCAAGTTAAAATTGTTATTTCTTTTTTACGGGGCGACCCTCAGGATTGGGCTTTCTCGCTAGCGCCAGGAGATCCGGCATTGGCAAATATTGATGCGTTTTTTCTGGCGCTCGGATTGCTTTACGAGGAACCCAATCTTGAAGTTCAGGCAGAAAAAGCCTTGCTGGCTATTTCTCAGGGCCAGGATGAAGCTGAAGTGTATTGCCAAAAATTTCGGAAATGGTCCGTGCTTACTCAGTGGAATGAGTGTGCTCTGGCCGCAAATTTCAGAAATGGCCTTTCTGAAGCCATTAAGAATGTGATGGTGGGTTTCCCCATTCCTACAAGTCTGAATGATTCCATGGCGCTGGCTATTCAAATTGACCGGCGTTTGCGGGAGCGCAAAACCGCTAATCCTCTGGTGGTGTTGTCTGAACAAACACCTGATTTAATGCAATGTGATAGAATTCAGACTAGAAATGAGCGGAAAAATCATAGACGTCAGAATGGGTTGTGTTTTTACTGTGGTGATTCTACACATGTTATATCAGCATGCTCTAAACGCCTAACAAGGGTTGTTAGTCCTGTCGCCATTGGTAATTTGCAACCTAAATTTATTTTGTCTGTGACTTTAATTTGCTCATTGTCTTCTTACCCTGTTATGGCGTTTGTGGATTCAGGTGCTGCCCTGAGTCTTATGGATCTGTCATTTGCCAAGCGCTGTGGTTTTGTTCTTGAACCGTTGGTAAATCCTATTCCTCTTAGAGGTATTGATGCTACGCCATTGGCGGAAAATAAACCGCAGTTTTGGACGCAGGTAACCATGTGCATGACTCCTGAACATCGGGAGGTGATTCGTTTTCTTGTTCTGCATAAAATGCATGATTTGGTCATTTTGGGGCTGCCATGGTTACAGACCCACAATCCAGTCTTGGATTGGAAGGCAATGTCTGTGTCAAGTTGGGGCTGTCAGGGAATTCATGCTGATTCCCCGCCGGTGTCTATTGCTTCCTCTACTCCTTCGGAAGTTCCTGAGTATTTGTCTGATTATCAGGATGTGTTCAGCGAGTCCAGATCCGGTGCTCTGCCTCCTCATAGGGACTGTGACTGCGCCATAGATTTGATTCCAGGTAGTAAATTTCCTAAGGGAAGATTATTTAATCTGTCTGTACCTGAGCATGCCGCAATGCGTTCGTATATCAAGGAGTCTCTGGAGAAGGGGCATATCCGTCCATCCTCTTCCCCTCTTGGTGCGGGATTCTTTTTTGTGGCCAAGAAGGACGGATCTTTGAGACCTTGTATTGACTATCGGCTTCTGAATAAAATCACTGTTACATTTCAGTATCCTTTGCCTCTGTTGTCGGACTTGTTTGCCCGGATTAAAGGTGCCAAGTGGTTCACCAAGATAGATCTTCGTGGTGCGTACAACCTTGTGCGCATTAAGCAAGGAGATGAATGGAAAACTGCATTTAATACGCCCGAAGGTCATTTTGAGTACTTGGTGATGCCTTTTGGGCTCTCTAATGCTCCCTCAGTGTTTCAGTCCTTTATGCATGATATTTTCCGGAAGTATCTGGATAAATTTATGATTGTTTATCTGGATGATATTCTGGTTTTCTCTGAAGATTGGGACTCACATGTGGAGCAGGTCAGGATGGTGTTTCAGGTTTTGCGTGAGAATGCTTTGTTTGTTAAGGGCTCAAAGTGTCTCTTTGGAGTACAGAAGGTTCCCTTTTTGGGGTTTATTTTTTCCCCTTCTGCTGTGGAGATGGACCCAGTCAAGGTCCGAGCTATTCATGAGTGGACTCAACCCACGTCAGTTAAGAGTCTTCAGAAGTTCTTGGGTTTTGCTAACTTCTACCGTCGTTTTATCGCTAATTTTTCTAGCGTTGTTAAACCTTTGACGGATATGACCAAGAAAGGTTCTGATGTTGCTAATTGGGCTCCTGCAGCCGTGGAGGCGTTCCAGGAGTTGAAACGCCAGTTTACTTCGGCGCCTGTTTTGTGCCAGCCTGATGTCTCACTTCCCTTTCAGGTCGAAGTGGATGCTTCTGAGATTGGGGCAGGGGCCGTTTTGTCACAGAGAGGCCCTGGTTGCTCGGTAATGAGACGATGTGCTTTCTTCTCTAGGAAGTTTTCGCCTGCTGAGCGGAATTATGATGTTGGCAATCGGGAGTTGCTGGCCATGAAGTGGGCATTTGAGGAGTGGCGTCATTGGCTCGAGGGTGCTAAGCATCGTGTGGTGGTCTTGACTGATCACAAAAATTTGATGTATCTCGAGTCTGCTAAACGCCTGAATCCTAGACAGGCCCGCTGGTCATTGTTTTTCTCCCGTTTTGACTTTGTGGTCTCGTATTTACCAGGTTCAAAGAATGTGAAGGCTGATGCTCTTTCAAGGAGCTTTGTGCCTGACTCTCCTGGAGTCGCAGAACCAGTTGGTATTCTTAAAGAGGGAGTTATTTTGTCAGCCATTTCTCCTGATTTGCGACGCGTGTTGCAGAGATTTCAGGCTGGTAGACCTGACTCTTGTCCACCTGACAGACTGTTTGTTCCTGATAAGTGGACCAGCAGAGTCATTTCCGAGGTTCATTCCTCGGTGTTGGCAGGTCATCCGGGAATTTTTGGCACCAGAGATCTGGTGGCTAGGTCCTTTTGGTGGCCTTCCTTGTCACGGGATGTGCGGTCATTTGTGCAGTCCTGTGGGACTTGTGCTCGAGCTAAGCCTTGCTGTTCTCGTGCCAGCGGGTTGCTCTTGCCCTTGCCTGTCCCGAAGAGGCCTTGGACACACATTTCCATGGATTTCATTTCTGATCTCCCGGTGTCTCAGGGTATGTCTGTCATCTGGGTGGTATGTGATCGCTTTTCGAAAATGGTCCATTTGGTGCCTTTGCCTAAGCTGCCTTCCTCTTCCGATCTGGTTCCTGTGTTCTTTCAGAATGTGGTTCGCTTACACGGCATTCCTGAGAATATTGTGTCTGACAGAGGATCCCAGTTTGTTTCCAGGTTCTGGCGATCCTTTTGTGCTAGGATGGGCATTGATTTGTCGTTCTCGTCTGCCTTTCATCCTCAGACTAATGGACAAACGGAGCGAACTAATCAGACTCTGGAGGCTTATTTGAGGTGTTTTGTTTCGGCAGATCAGGATGATTGCGTGACCTTCTTGCCGTTGGCTGAGTTTGCCCTTAATAATCGGGCTAGTTCCGCTACTTTGGTTTCGCCATTTTTCTGCAACTCTGGTTTCCATCCTCGTTTTTCCTCGGGACATGTGGAGCCTTCTGACTGTCCTGGGGTAGATTCTGTGGTGGATAGGTTGCAGCAGATCTGGAATCATGTGGTGGACAACTTAAAATTGTCACAGGAGAAGGCTCAGCGTTTTGCCAACCGCCGCCGCGGTGTGGGTCCCCGACTTCGTGTTGGGGATTTGGTGTGGCTGTCTTCTCGATTTGTTCCTATGAAGGTCTCCTCTCCTAAATTTAAGCCTTGCTTCATCGGTCCTTACAAGATATTGGAAATCCTTAATCCAGTGTCCTTTCGCTTGGATCTTCCGGTGTCGTTTGCCATTCACAACGTGTTCCATAGGTCCTTGTTGCAACGCTACGTTGTGCCTGTGGTTCCTTCTGCTGAGCCTCCTGCTCCGGTGTTGGTTGAGGGCGAGTTGGAGTACGTGGTGGAGAAGATCTTGGATTCTCGTCTCTCCAGACGGAGACTTCAGTATCTGGTCAAGTGGAAGGGCTATGGTCAGGAGGATAATTCCTGGGTGGTTGCCTCTGACGTGCATGCGGCCGATTTAGTTTGTGCCTTTCACGCTGCTCATCCTGATCGCCCTGGTGGTCTTGGTGAGGGTTCGGTGACCCCTCCTTAAGGGGGGGTACTGTTGTGAATTAGACTTTTTGGCTCCCTCTTGTGTTTACTAGTGATATTACTCTGGGAGTTTCTTCCCTCAGTTTGCACCCACCTGGGCCGTTAGTCCAGGGGTGTTGCTATATAAACTTCCTGGATCCTTAGTCCAGTGCCTGGCATCGTTTTAATCAGATCCTTTCTGTTTGCTCCTATCTGCTGGTCCCGGTTCGTGCTAAATTAAGCTAAGTCCTGCTTCTTTGTTTTTTGGGTTATTTGCTTGCTCTCATTTTTGTCCAGCTTGTACTAAATGTGATTCCTGACCTTGCTGGAAGCTCTAGGGGGCTGGTGTTCTCCCCCCGGGCCGTTAGACGGTTCGGGGGTTCTTGAATTTCCAGCGTGGATATTTTTGATAGGGTTTTTGCTAACCATATAAGTTATCTTACTATATTCTGCTATTAGCTAGTGGGCCTCTCTTTGCTAAATACCTAGCTCATTCTTACGTTTGTCTTTTCCTCTTACCTCACCGTTATTATTTGTTGGGGGCTTGTATCCAACTTTTGGGGTCTTTTCTCTGGAGGCAAGAAAGGTCTTTCTTTTCCCTTCTAGGGTTAGTTAGTTCTCCGGCTGGCGCGAGACGTCTAGAATCAACGTAGGCACGTTCCCCGGCTGCTGATATTTGTGGTGCTAGGATTAGATATATGGTCAGCCCAGTTACCACTGCCCTATGAGCTGGTTTTTGTGTTTGCAGACTTAGTAAATATTTCTGAGACCCTCTGCCATTGGGGTCATAACACTGTTCCTTGTGTGTTGCATGTATATATACACTCACTGGCCACTTTATTAGGTACACCTGTCCAACTTCTTGTTAACACTTAATTTCTAATCAGCCAATCACATGGCGGCAACTCAGTGTATTTAGGCATGTAGACATGGTCAAGACAATCTCCTGCAGTTCAAACCGAGCATCAGTATGGGGAAGAAAGGTGATTTGAGTGCCTTTGAACGTGGCATTGTTGTTGGTGCCAGAAGGGCTGGTCTGAGTATTTCAGAAACTGCTGATCTACTGGGATTTTCACGCACAACCATCTCTAGGGTTTACAGAGAATGGTCCGAAAAAGAAAAAAAATCCAGTGAGCGGCAGTTCTGTGGGCGGAAATGCCTTGTTGATGCCAGAGGTCAGAGGAGAATGGGCAGACTGGTTCGAGCTGATGGAAAGGCAACAGTGACTCAAATCGCCACCCGTTACAACCAAGGTAGGCCTAAGAGCATCTCTGAACGCACAGTGCGTCGAACTTTGAGGCAGATGGGCTACAGCAGCAGAAGACCACACCGGGTACCACTCCTTTCAGCTAAGAACAGGAAACTGAGGCTACAATTTGTACAAGCTCATCGAAATTGGACAGTAGAAGATTGGAAAAACGTTGCTTGGTCTGATGAGTCTCGATTTCTGCTGCGACATTCAGATGGTAGGGTCAGAATTTGGCGTAAACAACATGAAAGCATGGATCCATCCTGCCTTGTATGGAGCATCTTTGGGATGTGCAGCCGACAAATCTGCGGCAACTGTGTGATGCCATCATGTCAATATGGACCAAAATCTCTGAGGAATGCTTCCAGCACCTTGTTGAATCTATGCCACGAAGAATTGAGGCAGTTCTGAAGGCAAAAGGGGGTCCAACCCGTTACTAGCATGGTGTACCTAATAAAGTGGCCGGTGAGTGTATATATAGTGCTGGACGACCCGCCTGCTAATACTATGGGCGTGATCAATAGGTTGTCCAGACACTGTGCATCACATTTATCTGTGTGAATAGTGTCTTATGCAAGCCTTACCTGTGTGCATTTTTGCTACTAGGCAGCCAACCCCTCTAATGTTTGGGCGAGTGGGTGGTTGCTCTCATCAGTAGCTTGCACCTGTGCTGCTTTAGCATTTATTATCGGGGGCCTGCTGCACCCTGCAAGTGCATTTGTCATATGACAAGGTTTTGGTGAGTCTGCTCTTCATGTTGTGTTTTTTTGAGTTTTTCTGTTAGCTGTTTTTGATATTAGAGTAGGACTTGCAGGTTGGTGAGGACCCTTGACGTTGGGCTGCAAGCTTATCCATTTTGGCCAAAATTGTAACTAATACCTCATCTTTTTGCAGGGTGCGGCAGGGCCCCTTTATGCTGTTCCTTGTGTGTTGCATGTATATATATATAGTGCTGGACGACCCGCCTGCTAATACTATGGGCGTGATCAATAGGTTGTCCAGACACTGTGCATCACATTTATCTGTGTGAATAGTGTCTTATGCAAGCCTTACCTGTGTGCATTTTTGCTACTAGGCAGCCAACCCCTCTAATGTTTGGGCGAGTGGGTGGTTGCTCTCATCAGTAGCTTGCACCTGTGCTGCTTTAGCATTTATTATCGGGGGCCTGCTGCACCCTGCGAGTGCATTTGTCATATGACAAGGTTTTGGTGAGTCTGCTCTTCATGTTGTGTTTTTTTGAGTTTTTCTACGATAGCAGCTCAAAGATCTGGCATCATATATATAGGCAAAAAATGCCCCAAACTTTTAAAACCAACACTTTTTTACCCTCAGCCGTGACCACCAGCTCGAGGGTACCATGTAACCCTTTTCAGGGCAGACCAAAAAACCCCAAAGCTCCCGAGGACAATCCCCGTCCAGAACCCGTAACCACAAGCCAGATCCACCCCCATCCAATTGACCTTCCTCCAATAAACATCACCAACTCCAAGAACCCCGCCCCCCGCCTCACTTGCCACTGTGACAATGAAAAGCTCATGAAAATATAAAACAACAACCTCACCCATCGTCCAAGAATGGTTAAATAGCCACAAAAACACTACTCAACATTCCTGAAAAAAAAAAAGAGGGAGGGTGGGTGGTCTTTTCCCGCTGTCTTCCTCCTCGTGACTGACAATTCTCCCACACTTTTCTCCCCTTGTCGCTGGTCCCCAGCCCCCAACTCCTCCCCCCTTTCCCCTACAGCCAATCCCCTCACAGTAGTTTAAAAAACAATATGGAAAAACCCTCCCATGGCAACGCAGTCATGGGGGGCCTCCACCTAGCTCTGCCCATTCCAGCCCCCCTCTTGACCGCGTATAGCCCATTTGGGAAAATTTTTCCCCAGACATCACTCCCCAAAAACCGGCCCTTGTAACCAAACAAAATTCCACCACCCCCACTTAACGCTAATTATGCAATAAAAGCATAACACATTAAATTCTTTGGAAAATTTTGGCCACAGCGGCCAGTTTATTAACAAACAACAATTAATTATTATAATTATAACAAAAAATATCTGAAAACTTGAGAGGGAGGGTTCTTGGAGCTCAAAGATCTGGCATCATATATAGGCAAAAAATGCCCCAAACTTTTAAAACCAACACTTTTTTACCCTCAGCCGTGACCACCAGCTCGAGGGCACCATGTAACCCTTTTCAGGGCAGACCAAAAAACCCCAAAGCTCCCAAGGACAATCCCTGTCCAGAGCCCGTAACCACAAGCCAGATCCACCCCCATCCAATTGACCTTCCTCCAATAAACATCATCAACTCCAAGAACCCCACCCCCCGCCTCACTTGCCACTGTGACAATGAAAAGCTCATGAAAATATAAAACAACAACCTCACCCATCATCCAAGAATGGTTAAATAGCCACAAAAACACTACTCAACATTCCTGAAAAAAAAAAAGAGGGAGGGTGGGTGGTCTTTTCCCGCTGTCTTCCTGCTCATGACTGACAACTCTCCCGCACTTTTCCGCCTTGACGCTGGTCGCCAGCCCCCAACTCCTCCCCCTTTTCTCCTACAGCCAATCCCCTCACAGTAGTTTAAAAAACAATATGGAAAAACCCTCCCATGGCAACGCAGTCATGGGGGGCCTCCATCTAGCTCTGCCCATTCCAGCCCCCCTCTTGACCGCGTATAGCCCATTTGGGAAAATTTTTCCCCAGACATCACTCCCCAAAAACCGGCCCTTGTAACCAAACAAAATTCCACCACCCCTGTTATGATTTTCCCAATGGCAGGGAAATCAAAATAACAACGGACTAGCTCTCGGGTGATGGGAACTAAAGTGACCGTGACCTGAACCTGACACGACACTGGAAGTAGCCGGGGAGTGTTTCCTACGATGCCCTAGACACCACGCGCCAGCCGGAGATCTAACTACCCCTATCAGAGGAATATACAGGCCTGCCTTACCTCCAGAGATGAACCCCAAAAGGAGATAGCAGCCCCCCACAGATATTGACGGTGAGTCAAGAGGAAAAGACATACGTAGGATGAACAGCAGATTTAGCACAGTGAGGTCCGCTTACTAGATAGCAGAAGTACAGGAAAGAGTCACTTCACGGTCAACTTCAAAACACTACTCAAAAACACCATCCTGAAATTACTTTAAAACTCCAGTGACAACTCATGCCACTGGAGTGGCAATTCCAGTCCACGAGAGCTTCCAGCTACAGAGAGTCACATTGCAAATAGCTGGACAAAAATAGCATAAACTAGAAACAAAATTCAACTTAGCTGAACAGGATCTTGAGGCAGGAGAATGCAACAGAATGCTACTGAAACACTGTTGGCCGGCATCAGACCAGCAGCCAAGCAGCCTTAAATAGGAAACTCCCCTAATGGGTGTCAACAGGTGATCAAGGATAGAAGAAGGCAAATAAGTGGCACTACCATAAAACACCACCGGGGGAGCCCACAAACAGAATTCACAACAGTACCCCCCCCTTAAGGAGGGGGCACCGAACCCTCACCAGAACCACCAGGGCGATCCGGATGAGCACTATGAAATGCACGAACCAAATCAGGAGCATGAACATCAGATGCTGTCACCCAAGAATTATCCTCCTGACCATAGCCTTTCCACTTAACCAGATACTGAAGTTTCCGTCTGGAAACACGGGAGTCCAAGATCTTTTCCACCACATACTCCAACTCACCCTCAACCAGCACAGGAGCAGGAGGATCAGCAGACGGAACAACCGGCACCTCATACCTCCGCAACAATGACCGATGAAAAACATTATGAATAGTAAAAGATGCTGGGAGGTCCAAACGAAAGGACACAGGATTGAGAACCTCCAGAATCCTATAAGGGCCGATAAACCGAGGCTTAAACTTAGGGGACGAGACCTTCATAGGAACAAATCGAGAAGACAACCAAACCAGGTCCCCAACACAAAGACGAGGACCGACACGCCGATGACGATTAGTGAACTGTTGAGTCTTCTCCTGGGACAACTTCAGATTGTGCACAACCTGTCCCCAAATCTGATGCATTCTATCAACCACAGCATCTACTCCAGGACAATCCGAAGACTCCAATTGACCGGACGAAAAGCGAGGGTGAAACCCTGAATTACAAAAAAATGGAGAAACCAAAGTGGCAGAACTGGCCCGATTGTTAAGGGCAAACTCTGCCAATGGCAAAAAATCAAGCCAATCGTCCTGATCAGCGGACACAAAACACCTCAAGTAAGTCTCCAAGGTCTGATTAGTACGCTCAGTCTGGCCATTAGTCTGAGGATGGAATGCAGACGAAAAAGACAAGTCGATGCCCATCCTGGCACAGAACGCCCGCCAAAATCTAGACACAAACTGAGTACCCCTGTCAGACACTATATTCTCAGGAATACCATGCAAACGCACAACATTCTGAAAAAATAGAGGGACCAGCTCAGAGGAGGAGGGCAATTTGGGCAAAGGTACCAAGTGAACCATCTTGGAAAAACGGTCACACACCACCCAGATGACGGACATCCTACGAGAAACAGGAAGGTCAGAAATAAAGTCCATAGAGATGTGCGTCCAAGGCCTCTTAGGAATAGGCAAGGGCAACAACAACCCGCTGGCCCGGGAACAGCAGGGCTTAGCCCGAGCACAAACATCACAAGACTGCACAAAAATACGTACATCTCGAGACAAGGAAGGCCACCAGAAGGACCTAGACACCAGATCCCTGGTGCCAAAAATTCCAGGATGACCTGCCAACGCGGAAGAGTGAACCTCCGAAATAACTCTACTGGTCCAGTCATCAGGGACAAACAATCTACCAGGCGGACAGCGATCAGGCCTATCCACCTGAAACTCCTGCAAAGAGCGCTGCAGGTCTGGGGAGACAGCTGACAATATCACCCCATCCTTCAGGATGCCAGTAGGTTCGGAATCACCAGGCGAGTCAGGCTCAAAACTCCTAGAGAGGGCATCCGCCCTCACATTCTTAGACCCAGGCAGATATGAAACCACAAAGTTAAATCGAGAGAAAAACAACGACCAGCGCGCCTGTCTAGGATTCAGACGCCTGGCTGACTCAAGATAAATTAGATTTTTGTGGTCAGTCAAGACCACCACCTGGTGTCTAGCACCCTCAAGCCAATGACGCCACTCCTCCAATGCCCACTTCATGGCCAAGAGCTCCCGATTTCCAACATCATAATTTCGCTCAGCGGGCGAAAACTTTCGAGAGAAAAACGCACATGGTCTCATCACTGAGCAATCAGGACCTTTCTGCGACAAAACTGCACCTGCTCCGATCTCGGAAGCATCTACTTCAACCTGGAACGGGAGCGAAACATCAGGCTGGCGCAACACAGGAGCAGAAGAAAAGCGGCGCTTAAGCTCCCGAAAGGCCTCCACAGCCGCAGAGGACCAATTAGCAACATCAGCACCCTTCTTGGTCAAATCAGTCAAAGGTTTAGCAATGGCAGAAAAACCCGCTATGAATCGGCGATAGAAATTAGCAAATCCCAAGAATTTCTGAAGACTCTTTAGAGAAGTAGGTTGTACCCAATCACAAATAGCCTGAACCTTAACAGGGTCCATCTCCATAGATGAAGGGGAAAAAATATATCCCAAAAAGGAAATTCTCTGAACCCCAAAAATACACTTTGAGCCCTTCACAAATAGAGAATTAGCTCGTAAAACCTGAAAAACTCTCCTGACCTGTTGAACATGAGATTCCCAGTCCTCCGAAAAAATCAAAATATCATCCAAATACACAATCATAAATTTATCCAGATATTCACGGAAAATATCGTGCATAAAGGACTGAAAAACGGAAGGGGCATTCGCGAGACCGAAAGGCATTACCAAATACTCAAAATGGCCTTCAGGCGTATTAAATGCGGTCTTCCACTCATCCCCCTGGTTAATCCGCACCAAATTATACGCACCACGTAGATCGATCTTAGTGAACCACTTCGCCCCCTTTATGCGAGCAAAAAGATCAGTCAGTAAAGGCAACGGATACTGGTATTTAACTGTAATCTTATTCAGAAGTCGATAGTCGATACAAGGTCTCAATGAACCATCCTTTTTACCCACAAAGAAAAACCCTGCCCCCAGTGGAGACAAAGAGGGGCGAATATGACCCTTTTCCAAAGATTCTCTGATATACTCCCGCATAGCAGTATGTTCAGGTACAGACAAATTAAACAAGCGACCCTTAGGAAATTTACTACCGGGAATCAACTCAATAGCGCAGTCACACTCTCTGTGAGGAGGGAGAGAATCAGTTTTAGGCTCCTGAAAGACATCATAAAAATCTGACAGAAATGCTGGGATCTCAGAGGGAGTAGATGAAGAAATGGGAACCAAAGGTGCATCCCCATGAATCCCCTGACATCCCCAGCTCAGCAAAGACATTGATCTCCAGTCCAAGACTGGATTATGAATTTGTAACCATGGTAATCCAAGTACTAATACGTCATGTAGATTATATAACACAAGGAAACGAATAATCTCCTGATGGTCTGGGGACAGATGCATAGTCACTTGTGTCCAATATTGTGGTTTATTGCTAGCCAAAGGTGTAGCAATGGGATTAGCAATTAAGGGAGCATTAAGTAGCAATTAAGGGAATAGAAACCTCCAGAGGCTCTAAATCAAACCCACAACGCTTGGCAAAGGACCAATCCATGAGACTCAGAGCGGCGCCAGAATCCACATAAGCATCCACAGTAACAGATGATAAAGTACAAATCAATGTCATGGACAAAAGAAATTTAGACTGCAAGGTACCCATAGAAAAAGATTTATCAACCTTTTTATCAACCTTCTTTATGCGTTTAGAGCATGCTGATATAACATGAGCTGGATCTCCACAATAGAAGCACAACCCATTTTTGCGCCTGTAATTCTGTCGTTCGCCTCTAGACAATACACTATCGCATTGCATATGCTCTGGTGCCTTTTCAGAGGTCACCGCCAAATGATGCACAGGTTTTTGCTCAGAAGATACCGCCATATGGTGCACAGGTTTTTGCTCAAAAGATACCGCCATATGGTGCACAGATTTTTGCTCAGAAGATACCGCCATATGGTGCACAGATTTGCGCTCCCGTAAACGCCGATCAATCTGGATAGCCAATTTCATGGCATCATTCAGACCTGTAGGCACAGGGAACCCCACCATGACATCCTTCACGGCATCAGAGAGACCTTCTCTGAAATTAGCTGCTAGAGCGCACTCATTCCATTTAGTAAGCACCGACCATTTACGAAATTTTTGGCAGTATATCTCAGCTTCATCTTGCCCTTGAGAAAGAGCTATCAGGGCTTTCTCAGCCAAAATCTCTAAATTAGGTTCTTCATAAAGCAACCCCAAAGCCAGAAAAAACGCATCTACATTTAATAACGCAGGATCCCCTGGCGACAATGCAAATGCCCAACTTTGTGGGTCACCCCGCAATAGAGAAATAACAATTTTAACCTGTTGTGCAGGATCACCAGCAGAGTGAGATTTCAGAGACAAAAACAATTTACAATTCTCTCTGAAATTCAAAAAACGGGATCTGTCTCCGGTAAAAAATTCAGGCATAGGGATCTTAGGTTCAGACATTGGAGCACGTATAACAAAATCTTGTAAGTTCTGGACCTTTGTAGCCAGGTTATTCAGACCTGCAACCAAACTCTGTGGATCCATGATTCAAACAGGTGTAACCAAAGCCATTCAGAGATTAAGAGGAGAGGAAAAAAAAAAAGGCTGAAGACTGCAGTTTTAAGCAAGGAGTACAAATAAGCACTAAGGTGCACTTTCCAAACACAGAAGGAAAAAAAACCTTTTCATATCCTTTCCTGCTTTAGTGCATAGTTTTATCACATGTGGCCGGCCAAACTGTTATGATTTTCCCAATGGCAGGGAAATCAAAATAACAACGGACTAGCTCTCGGGTGATGGGAACTAAAGTGACCGTGACCTGAACCTGACACGACACTGGAAGTAGCCGGGGAGTGTTTCCTACGATGCCCTAGACACCACGCGCCAGCCGGAGATCTAACTACCCCTATCAGAGGAATATACAGGCCTGCCTTACCTCCAGAGATGAACCCCAAAAGGAGATAGCAGCCCCCCACAGATATTGACGGTGAGTCAAGAGGAAAAGACATACGTAGGATGAACAGCAGATTTAGCACAGTGAGGTCCGCTTACTAGATAGCAGAAGTACAGGAAAGAGTCACTTCACGGTCAACTTCAAAACACTACTCAAAAACACCATCCTGAAATTACTTTAAAACTCCAGTGACAACTCATGCCACTGGAGTGGCAATTCCAGTCCACGAGAGCTTCCAGCTACAGAGAGTCACATTGCAAATAGCTGGACAAAAATAGCATAAACTAGAAACAAAATTCAACTTAGCTGAACAGGATCTTGAGGCAGGAGAATGCAACAGAATGCTACTGAAACATTGTTGGCCGGCATCAGACCAGCAGCCAAGCAGCCTTAAATAGGAAACTCCCCTAATGGGTGTCAACAGGTGATCAAGGATAGAAGGCAAATAAGTGGCACTACCATAAAACACCACCGGGGGAGCCCACAAACAGAATTCACAACACACCCCCACTTAATGCTAATTATGCAATAAAAACATAACACATTAAATTCTTTGGAAAATTTTGGCCACAGCGGCCAGTTTATTAACAAACAACAATTAATTATTATAATTATAACAAGAAATATCTGAAAACTTGAGAGGGAGGATTCTTGGAGCTAAAAGATCTGGCATCATATATATAGGCAAAAAATGCCCCAAACTTTTAAAACCAACACTTTTTTACCCTCAGCCGTGACCACCAGCTTGAGGGCACCATGTAACCGTTTTCAGGGCAGACCAAAAAACCCCAAAGCTCCCGAGGACAATCCCCATCCAGGGCCCATAACCACAAGCCAGATCCACCCCCATCCAATTGACCTTCCTCCAATAAACATCACCAACTCCAAGAACCCCGCCCCCCGCCTCACTTGCCACTGTGACAATGAAAAGCTCATGAAAATATAAAACAACAACCTCACCCGTCGTCCAAGAATGGTTAAATAGCCACAAAAACACTACTCAACATTCCTGAAAAAAAAAAAGAGGGAGGGTGGGCTTTTCCCGCTGTCTTCCTCCTCATGACTGACAACTCTCCTGCACTTTTCCCCCCTTGTCGCTGGTCGCCAGCCCCCAACTCCTCCCCCTTTTCCCCTACAGCCAATCCCCTCACAGTAGTTTAAAAAACAATATGGAAAAACCCTCCCATGGCAACGCAGTCATGGGGGCCTCCATCTAGCTCTGCCCATTGCAGCCCCCCTCTTGACCGCGTATAGCCCATTTGGGAAAATTTTTCCCCAGACATCACTCCCCAAAAACCGGCCCTTGTAACCAAACAAAATTCCACCACCCCCACTTAATGCTAATTATGCAATAAAAACATAACACATTAAATTCTTTGGAAAATTTTGGCCACAGCGGCCAGTTTATTAACAAACAACAATTAATTATTATAATTATAACAAGAAATATCTGAAAACTTGAGAGGGAGGGTTCTTGGAGCTAAAAGATCTGGCATCATATATATAGGCAAAAAATGCCCCAAACTTTTAAAACCAACACTTTTTTACCCTCAGCCGTGACCACCAGCTTGAGGGCACCATGTAACCGTTTTCAGGGCAGACCAAAAAACCCCAAAGCTCCCGAGGACAATCCCCATCCAGAGCCCATAACCACAAGCCAGATCCACCCCCATCCAATTGACTTTCCTCCAATAAACATCACCAACTCCAAGAAGCCCGCCCCCCGCCAACCACGAACAGCCCTGACCACCTCAGGCTCGTGAGTGCCCCACCACAGCTAATGCCCTTTCTACTCCCTCCTGCATGGCGAGCGCCCACAAATCAATACCGATATCATTCAGGTGCACACCATCTTCTCTCCAGAAATTACCGACCCCAGCCTCCAACTCAAAATGCCTCACTGCAATTCCCCCATTTCTGGATACAAACTTCGCCACTGCGCTATTAAGTTTTATCCTGGCCCAATTAATGCCTTTCAAGGATCGAGCCAACCTCCACTGCTTCCTAGGCACGATGTCGGACCACACCGTCAGAACTCCCGGATAAGAGACCCACAATCTCAAAAAATCAAAGCGGATGTCCCTGATCAACTCCCTAACCGGCTTCGTACCCAAATCATTCCCCCCCATGTGCACCAGCAAAATATCTGGAGCTCTATCCAAACGCGCAGCCCAAGAAAATTCTGGCAACACCCTGTTCCATAGCATACCCCGGAAACCCAACCATCGAATCACTACCGTATCGCGGCCAAAACCTAACTGCCTGCCATCCGGCCCGCGCCGCACCCCAATACACGAACGAATGTCCGAAAATCAAGGTCAATAACGGCGGCCGACCTGAAAAACAGAACAACAATTATATACCAGCAGACTCCATACACCTCAAAAAACCTAACGACGTATGTAAGTCAAATAACGATTAGAATTCCATTGCCCGATTCGTTTAATCACTTCAGCTCCTAAACCCAAACCATCTGCTTCCGTAGCGGCCCCTATTCTAAACGAATGAGACCCGTAGGTCCCAGACTCAAATCCCAATTCTACCAAAACCTTTTTCAAAACCACTGAAAATTGAAAACAGGACAAAAAGGTTCCGTCCTGGTGTCAAAGTAGCGGGCCCGCTCTGCCAGACCACAGATTCCAGTACTCCTCCAAACAGCGCTGTGGGCACATCAAACATCCATCGACCTTCCCTAACACCACCCGCTTACCCTTTCCATACCTGTCAGTTTTTGACTGACGAATCAAAAAGGAAATACTTCCCGCCCAGAATTCAACGTCTTCTGCCAGCAAACCTCCTGCCCTAAGTTTGCTAGGAGACACCAGCTCTCCCAATCTCAAAGCCCCAAAGAACGCCCAAGAATAAGCCAACCTAAACAGGGAGGCTTTAAAATGAGAACAGCAAATTCTACCAGCAACATCTCCCAACCTAGTTAACTAACTAAACGAAATGGGTCTGCGCTTATCTACGCTAACGTTCCCGCTACGAAAACCCTTCAGGGCCTGCATTATCAGAAAGTTTTTGGTAATATCGACCGATCCCTGCAGCTTAAAACCAAAAGCCAAGCCTGCCATAAATTTATTCACTTTCTATATGGACCAACCCCACTCAGCCGCTTTACCCACCAAAAACAATACCACCAGCGTCCTGTCACTGTCTGACTCGGCCCCTCCCCATTGACCAGACCAGCTCTCCCAGATTTCCCAAGCCGATTTGTAAGCTAGCCACGTTGACCTCGAGACGGAGGACTGAATCAACTGACCTCCTCGTCTGCAACAATTTTCCACAAACGTGAAGGGCATACCACTCCTGAGGCGTCCGCGTCTGGCGCCAACTCCCGGAAACGTTCCAACTGTGAACGAGACAAATTATCTGCTATAGAATTTTGCACACCCGGTACATGTACTGCAGAAATGTATGCATTTAAATCCAAGCTTCACAACACCAGCTCTCTAACCAATCTAATCACCGGGGGAGAGGAAGAAGTCAGACTATTGATAATAGAGACCACACTGAGATTATCGCAGTGAAACCTGACCTTCCTATTTTGAAAAATGTCTCCCCAAATCACAACTGACACCACGATTGGGAACAATTATAGCAGTGCAAGATTCTTGTTTAAACCCTGTTTTTGCCATCCCTCCGGCAACACCCTGGCGCTCCACCGACCTCCGTAATATGCGCCGTATCCAACCGAATCAGCTGCATCCGTATAAATCTCGCAATCAAAATCATTCACGGTTTCCGACTGAATCAACGATCTACCATTGTAATTTGATAAAAAACGCTGCCAAACCACCAAATCTTCTCTATGCTCCTTAGTCAAACGAACGAAATGATGTGCCGCCCTGATTCCTGCCGTCGCCAACAACAACCTGGGGCAAAAAATCCTACCAATGGGCATAATCCGGCACGCAAAATTCAAACGCCCCAAAAGGGACTGCAACTCCTTCAAAGTCACCTTCCGCAACCGACCAATCGTGCGTACCTCCTGTACCAGAAACAAAAGATTGTCCTCGGGCAACCTACACTCCATTCTCTCTGAATCAATAAGGATGCCCAAAAAACTCAAAACCTTGCCCGGACCCTCCGTCTTCTGTTTTGCCAATGGCACGCCAAAAAGCCCCGCCATCCACTCCATGGTAGCCAACAAGTTCCTGCATACGTCAGAATCCGGGGGACCAATAAACAAAAAGTCATCCAAATAATGAATGGTGGAAGGAACTCCGGTAACGTCCCTAATCACCCATTCAAGAAAAGTGCTAAACATCTCAAACAATGAACAAAAAATCGAACAGCCCATAGGCAAACATCTATCTAAATAAAAACAACCGTTCCAAAAACAACCCAGCAGAGGAATGCTATCCGGGTGAACCGGGAGCAACCGAAAGGCCAATTCAAAATCCGTCTTAGCTAATAAAGCCCCTTTTCCATACCGCCGTACTAATTGCACTGCTGAGTCAAAAGAAGTGTAAACCACTGAACATAACTCCTCATCTATGCCGTCATTAACTGACCTACCCCATGGATACGACAAATGTTGTATCAATCGAAACTTGTTCGGCTCCTTCTTAGGCACAACCCCCTGAGGTGAAACAATCGTGCCTTCAATCAGTGAAGAACTAAATGGCCCAGCCATCCTACCCAGTTCAACCTCCTTCGCCAACTTACTGCTGACAACTGCAGCATGTAGGTCCGCTGACCTCAAATTCTTGGTAGTAAAGGGAACCGCATGAGTAGGAGCCGGAATCCGAAAACCGTCAGAAAACCCGTGTAACAGAATTCCCGCCTTTTCCTGATCGGGGTATCTACTTAGATAAGGGGCCATCCTTTGAAGCCTCACTGGGGTCTCCCCCTTGACTGCCACCCACTCCTGGCTTCCCCCTGGCTTTCTTGAAACATTTTGATGCTCCGTGGGAGCCTCCATTGCAATGGGAACAAATATGTTTAAATTTGCAGTAGGTCCCGTACTTACATTGGCCGTCATTAGACTGCCAACAGGTTCCTGACTTCTCTTTCCCTCCCTGGGCCCCCTGCCCTCCGCTGCCATGTCCTGACTGTTGGTTGCTGGCGCTTCCGCTCCCGTGAAAGGACTGCCCATACCTCACCGGACCCATGACTTTCAACCAAAGCCCAACGTCCTTTTGGTCCCATTTTATTTCTGGCCTAACCGCTTTCCTCTGACGAAACTGCTCGTCATAACGCAGCCATGCCTGACCCACATAGGTACGATATGCCTCGCCTATCGAATCAAAATAGCAAAAAAGACCCAAACAGTTGTCAGGAAATTTCTTGCCTATTACGCTAGCCAGGAACGCAAAAGCCTGCTGCCAATTAACGAAGGTTTGCAGAATCAACCGCCACCTTCTCTTCTCTTCCTCCTCCTTTTTACTATCTTCCTTCTTACTCTTGTCCAAGTTAAATTTTTCTAAAGGAAGAAGGGAGAAAATCTCCACATACTCGTCCTTCCAAATCTTCTCCATCACTTCCTTCTTTAGATGCGCCCCAAGTGGACCCTCAAAGCATACATACACCTCCCTGTTGTGAATTCTGCTCTTGGGCTCCCTCCGGTGGTTATAAATGGTAGTGCTGCTGTCTTTGGATCGCTGCATTCATCAGGTGTGTCCACTTATTGCAATTCTGACTGGGCTATTTAGTCTTGCTTGGCCCTTTAGTCAGTGCCAGTTGTCCATTGTTCCTGGAGGATTCACATCCCTGCCTGGTCTCTCCTGCTTTGCTGTTCATTTCAACAAAGATAAGTTCTGGCCTTGTTTTTTGCAGTCCACAGTCCACATGCTGTGGGCCTTATTGTTCAGTTCTTTTCCATGTTTTGTCTTGTCCAGCTTGGTCTGTATAAGGATTTGTTCAGCCAAGCTGGTATCTCTGGAGATGCAGATATACCCTCCATATCTTTAGTTAGATGTGGAGATTTTGTATTTTCTGTGGTGGATATTTTCTAGTGTTTTAATACTGACCGCATAGTACTCTGTCCTATCCTTTCTATTTAGCTAGAGCGGCCTCCTTTGCTAAATCCTGATTTCAGTCTGCGTATGTTATTTCCCTCTCCTCTCGCAGTCAATATTTGTGGGGGGCTGTCTATCCTTAGGGGATTTTCTCTGAGGCAAGATAGTTTTTCCTTTTCTATCTCTAGCGGTATTTAGTCCTCCGGCTGTGTCGAGATGTCTAGGGAGTGTTAGGTACATTCCACGGCTACTTCTAGTTGCGGTGTTAAGTTCAGGGTCTGCGGTTTGTACAGGTACCACCTTCTCCAGAGTACGTCTCATGCTGCTCCTAGGCCACCAGATCATAACAGTACAACTGGCCAACAATGAGTTAATCGCATCTCAGAAGAAGGGAAGGAAAGTGCTGAGCCATTTTTTTTTCTGTAGTCTGTTGTGTCTTTTCTTCCCTCTTTACCTCTGGGTGGCTCAGGAGTTTGGCGCTGGCATGGATGTTCAGGGATTGGCTTCTCGTGTGGATCAACTTGCTGCTAGAGTACAGGGTATTTCCGATTATATCGTTCAGACTCCGGTTATAGAGCCTAGAATTCCAACTCCTGATTTGTTTTTTGGGGACAGGTCCAAATTTTTGAGCTTTAAAAATAACTGTAAACTGTTTTTTGCTCTGAAACCCCGTTCCTCTGGTGATCCCACCCAGCAGGTTAAAATTGTCATCTCTCTGCTGCGTGGTGATCCTCAGGATTGGGCATTTTCCCTGGAATCTGGGAATCCGGCCTTGCTTAATGTAGACACCTTCTTTCAGGCGCTAGGGTTATTGTATGATGAACCTAATTCAGTGGATCATGCTGAGAAGACCTTGTTGGCCCTGTGTCAGGGTCAAGAAGTGGCAGAATCGTATTGCCAGAAATTTAGAAAATGGTCTGTGCTGACTAAATGGAATGAGGATGCCTTGGCGGCAATTTTCAGAAAGGGTCTTTCTGAATCCGTTAAAGATGTTATGGTGGGGTTCCCAACGCCTGCTGGTCTGAGTGATTCTATGTCTCTGGCCATTCAGATTGATCGGCGCTTGCGCGAGCGCAGAGTTGTGCACACTATGGCGTTGTCTTACGAGCGGAGTCCTGAGCCTATGCAGTGTGATAGGATTGTGTCTAGAGCTGAACGACAAGGATTCAGACGTCAGAATAGGTTGTGTTTTTACTGCGGCGATTCTGCTCATGTTATTTCTGATTGCCCTAAGCGTACCAAGAGAATCGCTAGTTCCGTTACCATCAGTACTGTACAACCTAAATTTCTGTTATCTGTGACCCTGATCTGCTCATTATCGTCATTTTCTGTCATGGCATTTGTGGATTCAGGCGCCGCTTTAAACTTAATGGACTGAGAATTTGCCAGACATTGTGGTTTCCCCTTGCAGCCTTTGCAGAGTCCTATTCCTTTGAGGGGCATTGATGCTACACCGTTGGCTAAAAATAAACCTCAGTTTTGGACACAGCTGACCATGTGCATGGCGCCAGCCCATCAGGAAGATTGTCGTTTTCTGGTGTTGCATAATTTGCATGATGCTATTGTACTGGGTTTCCCATGGTTACAGGTGCAGAATCCGGTATTAGACTGGAAATCTATGTCTGTGACTAGTTGGGGTTGTCAGGGGGTTCATGGTGATGTTCCTTTGATGTCAATTTCCTCCTCCCCCTCTTCTGAAATTCCTGAGTTTTTGTCAGATTTCCAGGATGTATTCGATGAGCCCAAGTCCAGTTCCCTTCCACTGCATAGGGACTGTGATTGTGCTATTGATTTGATTCCAGGTTGTAAGTTCCCTAAGGGCCGACTTTTCAACCTGTCTGTGCCACAACATGCCGCCATGCGGAGTTATGTTAAGGAGTCTTTGGAGAAGGGGCATATTCAGCCATCTTCTTCACCATTGGGAGCAGGTTTTTTTTTTGTTGTCAAGAAGGATGGCTCCTTGAGACCCTGTATTGATTATCGCCTCTTGAATAAGATCACGGTCAAATTCCAATACCCTTTGCCTTTGCTTCCTAATTTGTTTGCTAGGATTAAGGGGGCTAGTTGGTTTACTAAGATTGACCTTCGAGGGGCATATAATCTTGTTCGTATTAAGCAGGGTGACGAATGGAAAACTGTGTTTAATACGCCCAAAGGCCATTTTGAATAACTTGTGATGCCATTCGGGCTCTCTAAGGCTCCATCTGTGTTTCAGTCCTTCATGCATGATATATTTCGGAATTATCTTGATAAATTCATGATTGTATATTTGGATGATATTTTGATTTTTTCAGATGATTGGGAGTCTCATGTGAAGCAAGTCAGGATGGTATTTCAGATCCTTCGTAATAATGCTTTGTTTGTGAAGGGGTCTAAGTGCCTCTTCGGAGTACAGAAGGTTTCTTTTTTGGGCTTCATTTTTTCTCCCTCATCTATAGAAATGGATCCGGTTAAGGTTCAGGCCATTCATGATTGGATCCAGCCCACATCCGTGAAGAGCCTTCAGAAATTTTTGGGCTTTGCTAATTTTTATCGCCGTTTCATTGCCAACTTCTCCAGTGTGGTTAAACCCCTGACCGATTTGACGAGGAAGGGCGCTGATGTGACGAATTGGTCCTCTGCGGCTGTTTCTGCCTTTCAGGAGCTTAAACGCCGATTTACTTCTGCCCCTGTGTTGCGTCAGCCGGATGTTTCTCTTCCATTTCAGGATGAGGTTGACGCTTCTGAGATTGCAGCAGGGGCCGTTTTGTCTCAGAGGAATTCTGATGGTTCCTGTTGTGAATTCTGTTGTGGGTTCTGCTCTTAGGCTCCCTCCGGTGGTTATAAGTGGTAGTGCTGCTGTTTGTCCTTCACAGCAGTCATCAGGTGCGTCCACTTCGGACGGGGCTATTTAGTCTGGCTTCACCCTTTAGTGAGTGCCAGTTGTTCATTGTTTCTGGAGGATTCACATCCCTTCCTGGTCGCTCCTGCTTGCAGTTCATTTCTACAAGATAAGTTCTGCTTGTTTTTCTGCCCACATGTTGTGGGCCTCATTGTTCAGTGCATTGCATGTTTTTTCTTGTCCAGCTTTATCTGTGTAAGGATTTATGCAGCCAAGCTGGAATCTCTGGAGAGGCAGATTTACCCTCCATGTCTTTAGTTAGATGTGGAGTTTTTGTATTATCTGTGGTGGACATTTCATAGTATTTTAATACTGACCGCATAGTTCTCTGTCCTATCTTTCCTATTTTAGCTAGATTGGCCTCCTTTGCTAAATTCTGTTTTCAGCCTGTGTATGTTTTTTTCTCTCCTCTCACAGTCAATATTTGTGGGGGGCTGCCTATCCTTTGGGAATTTTCTCTGAGGCAAGATAGTTTTCCCTTTTCTACCTATAGGGTTAATTAGTCCTCCGGCTGTGTCGAGGTGTCTAGGATTGGTAGGTACATCCCACGGCTACTTCTAGTTGCGGTGTTAAGTTCAGGGTCTGCGGTCAGTACAGTTACCACATTCTCCAGAGTACGTCTCATGCCGCTCCTAGGCCACCAGATTATAACAGTACAACTGGCCAACAATGAGTTAACCGCATCTCAAAAGAAGGGAAAGAAAGTGCTGAGCCATTTTTTTTTCTGTACTCTGTTGTGTTTTTTTTTTCCCTCTTTATCTCTGGGTGGCTCAGGAGTTAGGCGCTGACATGGATGTTCAGGGACTTGCTTCTCGTGTGGATCAACTTGCTGCTAGAGTACAGGGTATTTCTGATTATATCGTGCAGACTCCTGTTTTAGAGCCTAGAATTCCTACCCCCGATCTGTTTTTTGGGGACAGGTCCAAATTTTCGAGCTTTAAAAATAACTGTAAACTGTTTTTTGCTCTGAAGCCCCGTTCCTCTGGTGATCCCATCCAGCAGGTAAAAATTGTCATATCTCTGTTGCGTGGCGACCCTCAGGATTGGGCATTTTCCCTGGAATCTGGGAATCCGGCCTTGCTTAATGTAGACACCTTTTTTCAGGCGCTTGGGTTATTGTATGATTAACCTAATTCTGTGGATCATGCTGAGAAAACCTTGTTGGCCCTGTGTCAGGGTCAAGAAGCGGCAGAATCATATTGCCAGAAATTTAGAAAATGGTCTGTGCTTACTAAGTGGAATGAGGATGCTTTGGCGGCAATTTTCAGAAAGGGTCTTTCTGAATCTGTTAAAGATGTTATTTTGGGGTTCCCCACGCCTGTAGGTCTGAGTGATTCTATGTCTCTGGCCATTCAAATTGATCGGCACTTGCGTGAGCGCAGAGTTGTGCACACTATGGCGTTGTCTTCCGAGCGGAGTCCTGAGCCTATGCAGTGTGATAGGATTGTGTCTAGAGCTGAACGACAAGGATTCAGACGTCAGAATAGGTTGTGCTTTTACTGCGGCGATTCTGCTCATGTTATTTCTGATTGCCCTAAGCATGCCAAGAGAATCGCTAATTCCGTTACCATCAGTACTGTACAACCTAAATTTCTGTTATCTGTGACCCTGATCTGCTCATTATCGTCATTTTCTGTCATGGCATTTGTGGATTCTGGCGCCACTTTAAATTTAATGGACTTAGAATTTGCCAGACGTTGTGGTTTTCCCTTACAGCCTTTGCGGAGTCCTATCCCTTTGAGGGGCATTGATGCTACACCATTGGCTAAAAATAAACTTCAGTTTTGGACACAGTTAACCATGTGCATGGCGCGAGCCCATCAGGAAGATTGTCGTTTCCTGGTGTTGCATAATTTGCATGATGCTATTGTGCTGGGGTTTCCATGGTTACAGGTACATAATCCAGTGTTGGATTGGAAATATATGTCTGTGACTAGTTGGGGTTGTCAGGGGGTTCATGATGACGTTCCTGTGATGTCAATTTCCTCCTCCCCCACTTCTGAAATTCCTGAGTTTCTGTCAGATTTCCAGGATGTTTTCGATGAGCCCAAGTCCAGTTCCCTTCCACCACATAGGGACTGTGATTGTGCTATTGATTTGATTCCAGGCTGTAAGTTCCCTAAGGGCCGACTTTTCAACCTGTCTGTGCCTGAACATGCTGCCATGCGGAGTTATGTTAAGGAGTCTTTGGAGAAGGGGCATATTTGGCCATCTTCTTCTCCATTGGGAGCAGGTTTTTTTTTTGTTGCCAAGAAGGATGGCTCCTTGAGACCCTGTATTGATTATCGCCTCTTGAATAAGATCACGGTCAAATTCCAATACCCTTTGCCTTTGCTTTCTGATTTGTTTGCCAGGATTAAGGGGGCTAGTTGGTTTACTAAGATTGACCTTCGAGGGGCATATAATCTTGTTCGTATTAAGCAGGGTGACGAATGGAAAGCTGCATTTAATACGCCCGAGGGCCATTTTGAATATCTTGTGATGCCATTCGGACTCTCTAATGCCCCATCTGTGTTTCAGTCCTTCATGCATGATATTTTTCGGAATTATCTTGATAAATTCATGATTGTATATTTGGATGATATTTTGATTTTTTCAGATGATTGGGAGTCTCATGTGAAACAAGTCAGGATGGTATTTCAGGTCCTTCGTGATAATGCCTTGTTTGTGAAGGGGTCTAAGTGCCTCTTTGAAGTACAGAAGGACAGAAGGTTTCTTTTTTGGGCTTCATTTTTTCTCCATCATCTATAGAAATGGATCCAGTTAAGGTTCAGGCCATTCATGATTGGATCCAGCCCACATCCGTGAAGAGCCTTCAGAAATTTTTGGGCTTTGCTAATTTTTATCGCCGTTTCATTGCCAACTTCTCCAGTGTGGTTAAACCCCTGACCGATTTGACGAGGAAGGGCGCTGATGTAATGAATTGGTCCTCTGAGGCTGTTTCTGCCTTTCAGAAGCTTAAACGCCGATTTACTTCTGCCCCTGTGTTGCGTCAGCCGGATGTTTCTCTTCCTTTTCAGGTTGAGGTTGACGCTTCTGAGATTGGGGCAGGGGCCGTTTTGTCTCAGAGGAATTCTGATGGTTCCTTGATGAAACCGTGTGCCTTCTTTTCTCGAAAGTTTTTGCCTGCAGAACGCAATTATGATGTCGGCAATCGTGAGTTGTTGGCTATGACGTGGGCATTTGAGGAGTGGCGACATTGGCTTGAGGGGGGCCAAGCACCGTATTGTGGTCTTGACCGATCATAAGAATCTGATTTACCTCGAGTCTGCCAAACGGCTGAATCCTAGACAGGCCCGATGGTCCCTGTTTTTCTCCCGTTTTTATTTTGTTGTCTCATATCTTCCGGGTTCTAAGAATGTTAAGGCTGATGCCCTCTCTAGGAGTTTTTTTCCTGATTCCCCTGGGGTTCTTGAGCCGGTAGGTATTCTGAAGGAGGGGGTGATTCTTTCTGCCATCTCCCCTGACTTGCGACGGGTTCTTCAGGAGTTTCAGGCTGATAAACCTGATCGCTGTCCAGTGGGGAAACTGTTTGTTCCTGACAGATGGACTAGTAAAGTGATTTCTGAGGTTCACTGTTCTGTGTTGGCTGGCCATCCTGGGATTTTTGGTACCAGAGATTTGGTTAGTAGGTCCTTTTGGTGGCCTTCTTTGTCACGGGATGTGCGTTCTTTTGTGCAGTCCTGTGGGACTTGTGTGCGGGCCAAACCTTGCTGCTCTCACGCTGGGTTGCTTTTGCCTTTGCCGGTCCCTGAGAGGCCTTGGACGCATATTTCTATGGATTTTATTTCGGATCTTCCTGTTTCCCAGAGGATGTCGGTTATCTGGGTGGTCTGTGACCGGTTTTCTAAGATGTTTCATTTGGTACCTTTGCCTAAATTGCCTTCCTCTTCTGAGTTGGTTCCGTTGTTTTTTCAGCATGTGGTTCGTTTGCATGGCATTCCGGAGAATATTGTGTCCGATAGAGGTTCCCAGTTTGTTTCTAGGTTTTGGCGGTCCTTTTGTGCTAAACTGGGCATTGATTTGTCTTTTTCTTCCGCATTTCATCCTCAGACAAACGGCCAAACCGAGCGAACTAACCAGACTTTGGAAACTTATTTGAGATGCTTTGTGTCTGCCGATCAGGATGATTGGGTGGCTTTCTTGCCATTGGCCGAGTTTGCCCTTAATAATCGGGCTAGTTCTGCTACCTTGGTTTCACCATTCTTTTGTAATTCTGGGTTTCATCCTCGTTTTTCTTCAGGGCAGGTTGAGTCTTCTGATTGTCCTGGGGTGGACTCTGTGGTTGAGAGGTTGCAGCAAATTTGGGCTCATGTTGTGGACAATTTGGTGTTATCTCAGGAGGAGGCTCAGCGTTTTGACAACCGTCGTCGGCATGTGAGTTCCTGGCTTCGGGTTGGGGATTTGGTCTGGTTGTCTTCTCGTCATGTTCCTATGAAGGTTTCTTCCCCGAAGTTCAAGCCTTGGTTTATTGGTCCTTACAGGATTTCTGAGATTATCAATCCAGTGTCTTTTCGTTTGGCCCTTCCAGCCTCTTTTTCCATCCATAATGTTTTTCATAGATCTTTGTTGCGGAAACATGTGGTGCCCGTGGTTCCCTCTGTTGATCCTCCTGCCCCGGTGTTGATTGATGGGGAGTTGGAGTATGTTGTGGAGAAGATCTTGGATTCTCGTTTTTCAAGACGGAGGCTTCAGTATCTTGTCAAGTGGAAGGGTTATGGCCAGGAGGATAATTCTTGGGTTGTTGCCTCCGATGTTCATGCTGACGGTTTGGTTCGTGCCTTCCATTTGGCTCGTCCTGATCGTCCTGGGGGCTCTGGTGAGGGTTCGGTGACCCCTCCTCAAGGGGGGGGTACTGTTGTGAATTCTGTTGTGGGTTCTGCTCTTGGGCTCCCTCCGGTGGTTATAAGTGGTAGTGCTGCTGTTTGTCCTTCACAGCAGTCATCAGGTGCGTCCACTTCGGACGGGGCTATTTAGTCTGGCTTCACCCTTTAGTGAGTGCCAGTTGTTCATTGTTTCTGGAGGATTCACATCCCTTCCTGGTCGCTCCTGCTTGCAGTTCATTTCTACAAGATAAGTTCTGCTTGTTTTTCTGCCCACATGTTGTGGGCCTCATTGTTCAGTGCATTGCATGTTTTTTCTTGTCCAGCTTTATCTGTGTAAGGATTTATGCAGCCAAGCTGGAATCTCTGGAGAGGCAGATTTACCCTCCATGTCTTTAGTTAGATGTGGAGTTTTTGTATTATCTGTGGTGGACATTTCATAGTATTTTAATACTGACCGCATAGTTCTCTGTCCTATCTTTCCTATTTTAGCTAGATTGGCCTCCTTTGCTAAATTCTGTTTTCAGCCTGTGTATGTTTTTTTCTCTCCTCTCACAGTCAATATTTGTGGGGGGCTGCCTATCCTTTGGGAATTTTCTCTGAGGCAAGATAGTTTTCCCTTTTCTACCTATAGGGTTAATTAGTCCCCTGGCTGTGTCGAGGTGTCTAGGATTGGTAGGTACATCCCACGGTTACTTCTAGTTGCGGTGTTAAGTCCAGGGTCCGCGGTCAGTACAGTTACCACATTCTCCAGAGTACGTCTCATGCCGCTCCTAGGCCACCAGATTATAACAGTACAACTGGCCAACAATGAGTTAACCGCATCTCAAAAGAAGGGAAAGAAAGTGCTGAGCCATTTTTTTTTTCTGTACTCTGTTGTGTTTTTTTTTCCCTCTTTATCTCTGGGTGGCTCAGGAGTTAGGCGCTGACATGGATGTTCAGGGACTTGCTTCTCGTGTGGATCAACTTGCTGCTAGAGTACAGGGTATTTCTGATTATATCGTGTAGACTCCTGTTTTAGAGCCTAGAATTCCTATCCCCGATCTGTTTTTTGGGGACAGGTCCAAATTTTCGAGCTTTAAAAATAACTGTAAACTGTTTTTTGCTCTGAAGCCCCGTTCCTCTGGTGATCCCATCCAGCAGGTAAAAATTGTCATATCTCTGTTGCGAGGCGACCCTCAGGATTGGGCATTTTCCCTGGAATCTGGGAATCCGGCCTTGCTTAATGTAGACACCTTTTTTCAGGCGCTTGGGTTATTGTATGATGAACCTAATTCTGTGGATCATGCTGAGAAAACCTTGTTGGCCCTGTGTCAGGGTCAAGAAGCGGCATAATCATATTGCCAGAAATTTAGAAAATGGTCTGTGCTTACTAAGTGGATTGAGGATGCTTTGGCGGCAATTTTCAGAAAGGGTCTTTCTGAATCTGTTAAAGATGTTATGGTGGGGTTCCCCACGCCTGTAGGTCTGAGTGATTCTATGTCTCTGGCCATTCAAATTGATCGGCACTTGCGTGAGCGCAGAGTTGTGCACACTATGGCGTTGTCTTCCGAGCGGAGTCCTGAGCCTATGCAGTGTGATAGGATTGTGTCTAGAGCTGAACGCCAAGGATTCAGATGTCAGAACAGGTTGTGCTTTTACTGCGGCGATTCTGCTCATGTTATTTCTGATTGCCCTAAGCGTGCCAAGAGAATCGCTAATTCCGTTACCATCAGTACTGTACAACCTAAATTTCTGTTATCTGTGACCCTGATCTGCTCATTATCGTCATTTTCTGTCATGGCATTTGTGGATTCTGGCGCCACTTTAAATTTAATGGATTTAGAATTTGCCAGACGTTGTGGTTTTCCCTTACAGCCTTTGCGGAGTCCTATCCCTTTGAGGGGCATTGATGCTACACCATTGGCTAAAAATAAACCTCAGTTTTGGACACAGTTAACCATGTGCATGGCGCCAGCCCATCAGGAAGATTGTCGTTTCCTGGTGTTGCATAATTTGCATGATGCTATTGTGCTGGGGTTTCCATGGTTACAGGTACATAATCCGGTGTTGGATTGGAAATCTATGTCTGTGACTAGTTGGGGTTGTCAGGGGGTTCATGATGACGTTCCTCTGATGTCAATTTCCTCCTCCCCCTCTTCTGAAATTCCTGAGTTTCTGTCAGATTTCCAGGATGTTTTCGATGAGCCCAAGTCCAGTTCCCTTCCACCGCATAGGGACTGTGATTGTGCTATTGATTTGATTCCAGGCTGTAAGTTCCCTAAGGGCTGACTTTCAACCTGTCTGTGCCTGAACATGCTGCCATGCGGAGTTATGTTAAGGAGTCTTTGGAGAAGGGGCATATTCGGCCATCTTCTTCTCCATTGGGAGCAGGTTTTTTTTTTGTTGCCAAGAAGGATGGCTCCTTGAGACCCTGTATTGATTATCGCCTCTTGAATAAGATCACGGTCAAATTCCAATACCCTTTGCCTTTACTTTCTGATTTGTTTGCCAGGATTAAGGGGGCTAGTTGGTTTACTAAGATAGACCTTCGAGGGGCATATAATCTTGTTCGTATTAAGCAGGGTGACGAATGGAAAACTGCGTTTAATACGCCCGAGGGCCATTTTGAATATCTTGTGATGCCATTCGGACTCTCTAATGCCCCATCTGTGTTTCAGTCCTTCATGCATGATATTTTTCGGAATTATCTTGATAAATTCATGATTGTATATTTGGATGATATTTTTAATTTTTTCAAATGATTGGGAGTTTCATGTGAAACAAGTCAGGATGGTATTTCAGGTCCTTCGTGATAATGCCTTGTTTGTGAAGGGGTCTAAGCGCCTCTTTGGAGTACAGAAGGTTTCTTTTTTGGGCTTCATTTTTTCTCCATCATCTATAGAAATGGATCCGGTTAAGGTTCAGGCCATTCATGATTGGATCCAGCCCACATCCGTGAAGAGCCTTCAGAAATTTTTGGGCTTTGCTAATTTTTATCGCTGTTTCATTGCCAACTTCTCCAGTGTGGTTAAACCCCTGACCGATTTGATGAGGAAGGGCGCTGATGTAACGAATTGGTGCTCTGAGGCTGTTTCTGCCTTTCAGGAGCTTAAACGCCAATTTACTTCTGCCCCTGTGTTGCGTCAGCCGGATGTTTCTCTTCCTTTTCAGGTTGAGGTTGACGCTTCTGAGATTGGGGCAGGTGTTGTGAAATTGGATTCTGGGCTCCCCCGGTGGCCACTGGTGGAATTGAACTTGTGTGCATCATCCTCTCTGTTCACCTGTTCCCATCAGGATGTGGGAGTCTCTATATAACCTTGCTCCTCTGTCAGTTTCATGCCGGTCAACAATGTAATCAGAAGCCTTTCTTTGCATGTTCCTGCTACTAGACAACTCCCAGCTAAGTTGGACTTTCGTCCTTGTTTGTTTTTGCATTTTGTTCCAGTTCACAGCTGCTGTTTCGTTACTGTGTCTGGAAAGCTCTTGTGATCTGAAATTGCCACTCTGGTGTTATGAGTTAATACTAGAGTCTTAAAGTAATTTCTGGATGGTGTTTTGATAGGGTTTTCAGCTGACCATGAAAGTGCCCTTTCTGTCTTCCTGCTATCTAGTAAGCGGACCTCGATTTTGCTAAACCTATTTTCATACTACGTTTGTCATTTCATCTAAAATCACCGCCAATATATGTGGGGGCCTCTGTCTGCCTTTTGGGGAAATTTCTCTAGAGGTGAGCCAGGACTGTATTTTTCTCTGCTAGGATTAGTTAGTCCTCCGGCTGGCGCTGGGCGTCTAGGGATAAAACGTAGGCACGCTACCCGGCCACTGTTAATTGTGCGGCAGGTTTAGTTCATGGTCAGTTTAGATTCCATCTTCCAAGAGCTAGTTCTTATATATGCTGGGCTATGTTCTCTCGCCATTGAGAATCATGACAGTTTGACCGGACAAAAGGGTTAAATTATTGGCTGAGAAAGGAGAGAAAAAAGAAGTCTGCTGAAAATTTTTTTTTTTTTTTCTCTAGTTCTGAGTGTGCTCATAATTGAATCACTTGCTAGTCTGCCTATACTGCAGCCTTCCTCTCTTTCTCTCCTTCTAATCCTTGAATGGCTCTGTGTTCACCTGTTTGAAATGGATCTTCAGAGTGTAGCTACAGGTTTGAATAATCTCGCCACGAAGGTACAAAATTTGCAAGATTTTGTTGTTCATGCACCTATGTCTGAACCTAGAATTCCTTTGCCTGAATTTTTTTCAGGGAATAGATCTTGCTTTCAAAATTTTAAAAATAATTGCAAATTGTTTTTGTCCCTGAAGTCTCGCTCTGCCGGAGATCCTGCACAGCAGGTCAGGATTGTAATTTCCTTGCTCCGGGGCGACCCTCAAGATTGGGCTTTTGCATTGACACCAGGGGATCCTGCGTTGCTCAATGTGGATGCGTTTTTTCTGGCCTTGGGGTTGCTTTATGAGGAACCTCATTTAGAGCTTCAGGCGGAAAAAGCTTTGATGTCCCTATCTCAGGGGCAAGATGAAGCTGAAATATACTGCCAAAAATTCCGTAAATGGTCTGTGCTTACTCAGTGGAATGAGTGCGCCCTGGCGGCGATTTTCAGAGAAGGTCTCTCTGATGCCATTAAGGATGTTATGGTGGGGTTCCCTGTGCCTGCGGGTCTGAATGAGTCCATGACAATGGCTATTCAGATCGATAGGCGTCTGCGGGAGCGCAAACCTGTGCACCATTTGGCGGTGTCTACTGAGAAGACGTCAGAAAATATGCAATGTGATAGAATTCTGTCCAGAAGCGAGCGGCAGAATTTTAGACGAAAAAATGGGTTGTGCTTCTATTGTGGTGATTCAACTCATGTTATATCAGCATGCTCTAAGCGTACTAAGAAGCTTGACAAGTCTGTTTCAATTAGCACTTTACAGTCTAAGTTTATTCTATCTGTGACCCTGATTTGTTCTTTATCATCTATTACCGCGGACGCCTATGTCGACTCTGGCGCCGCTTTGAGTCTTATGGATTGGTCCTTTGCCAAACGCTGTGGGTATGATTTGGAGCCTTTGGAAGCTCCTATACCTCTGAAGGGGATTGACTCCACCCCATTGGCTAGTAATAAACCACAATACTGGACACAAGTAACTATGCGTATTAATCCGGATCACCAGGAGATTATTCGCTTTCTGGTGCTGTATAATCTACATGATGTTTTGGTGCTAGGATTGCCATGGCTGCAATCTCATAACCCAGTCCTCGACTGGAAAGCTATGTCTGTGTTAAGCTGGGGATGTAAAGGGACTCATGGGGACGTACCTTTGGTTTCCATTTCATCATCTATTCCCTCTGAGATTCCTGAATTCTTGTCTGACTATCGTGACGTTTTTGAAGAACCCAAGCTTGGTTCACTACCTCCGCACCGGGAGTGCGATTGTGCCATAGATTTGATCCCGGGTAGTAAATACCCTAAGGGTCGTTTATTTAATCTGTCTGTGCCTGAACACGCTGCTATGCGAGAATATATAAAGGAGTCCTTGGAAAAGGGACATATTCGTCCTTCGTCATCTCCCTTAGGAGCCGGTTTTTTCTTTGTGTCTAAGAAAGATGGCTCTTTGAGGCCGTGTATTGATTATCGGCTTTTGAATAAAATCACGGTTAAATATCAATATCCGTTACCACTGCTGACTGATTTGTTTGCTCGTATAAAGGGGGCCAAGTGGTTCTCTAAGATTGATCTCCGTGGGGCGTATAATTTGGTGCGAATCAAGCAGGGGGATGAGTGGAAAACCGCATTTAATACGCCCGAGGGCCACTTTGAGTATTTGGTGATGCCTTTTGGTCTTTCAAATGCCCCTTCAGTCTTCCAGTCCTTTATGCATGACATTTTCCGCGATTATTTGGATAAATTTATGATTGTGTATCTGGATGATATTCTGATTTTTTCGGATGACTGGGACTCTCATGTCCAGCAGGTCAGGAGGGTTTTTCAGGTTTTGCGGTCTAATTCCTTGTGTGTGAAGGGTTCTAAGTGCGTTTTTGGGGTTCAAAAGATTTCCTTCTTGGGATACATTTTTTCCCCCTCTTCCATCGAGATGGATCCTGTCAAGGTTCAGGCTATTTGTGATTGGACGCAACCCTCTTCTCTTAAGAGTCTTCAGAAATTTTTGGGCTTTGCTAACTTTTATCGTCGATTTATTGCTGGTTTTTCTGATGTTGTTAAACCATTGAGTGATTTGACTAAGAAGGGTGCTGATGTTGCTGATTGGTCCCCTGATGCTGTGGAGGCCTTTCGGGAGCTTAAGCGCCGCTTTTCTTCCGCCCCTGTGTTGCGTCAGCCTGATGTTGCTCTTCCTTTTCAGGTTGAGGTCGACGCTTCTGAAATCGGAGCTGGGGCGGTGTTGTCGCAGAGAAGTTCCGACTGCCCCGTGATGAGACCTTGTGCTTTTTTTTCCCGTAAATTTTCGCCCGCCGAGCGGAATTATGATATTGGGAATCGGGAGCTTTTGGCCATGAAGTGGGCTTTTGAGGAGTGGCGTCACTGGCTTGAGGGGGCCAGACATCAGGTGGTGGTATTGACTGACCACAAAAATTTAATTTACCTTGAGTCTGCCAGGCGCCTGAATCCTAGACAGGCGCGCTGGTCGTTGTTTTTCTCTCGGTTTAATTTTGTGGTGTCATACCTACCGGGTTCTAAGAATGTTAAGGCGGATGCCCTTTCTAGGAGTTTTGAGCCTGACTCCCCTGGTAATTCTGAGCCCACAGGTATCCTTAAGGATGGAGTGATATTGTCTGCCGTTTCTCCAGACCTGCGGCGGGCCTTGCAGGAGTTTCAGGCGGATAGACCGGATCGTTGCCCACCTGGTAGACTGTTTGTTCCTGATGATTGGACCAGTAGAGTCATCTCTGAGGTTCATTCTTCTGCGTTGGCAGGTCATCCTGGAATCTTTGGTACCAGGGATTTGGTGGCAAGGTCCTTCTGGTGGCCTTCCCTGTCACGAGATGTGCGAGGCTTTGTGCAGTCTTGTGACGTTTGTGCTCGGGCCAAGCCTTGTTGTTCTCGGGCTAGTGGATTGTTGTTGCCCTTGCCTATTCCGAAGAGGCCTTGGACGCACATCTCGATGGATTTTATTTCGGATCTGCCTGTTTCTCAGAAGATGTCTGTCATCTGGGTGGTGTGTGACCGTTTCTCTAAGATGGTCCATTTGGTTCCCTTGCCTAAGTTGCCTTCTTCTTCCGAGTTGGTTCCTCTGTTTTTTCAAAATGTTGTTCGTTTGCATGGTATTCCGGAGAATATCGTTTCTGACAGAGGGACCCAATTCGTGTCTAGATTTTGGCGGGCATTCTGTGCTAGGATGGGCATAGATTTGTCTTTTTCGTCTGCTTTCCATCCTCAGACTAATGGCCAGACCGAGCGGACTAATCAGACCTTGGAGACATATTTGAGGTGTTTTGTGTCTGCGGATCAGGATGATTGGGTTGCTTTTTTGCCATTGGCGGAGTTCGCCCTCAATAATCGGGCCAGCTCTGCCACCTTGGTGTCCCTGTTTTTCTGTAATTCGGGGTTTCATCCTCGATTTTCCTCCGGTCAGGTGGAATCTTCGGATTGTCCTGGAGTGGATGCTGTGGTGGAGAGGTTGCATCAGATTTGGGGGCAGGTAGTGGACAATTTGAAGTTGTCCCAGGAGAAGACTCAGCTTTTTGCCAACCGCCGTCGTCGTGTTGGTCCTCGGCTTTGTGTTGGGGACTTGGTGTGGTTGTCTTCTCGTTTTGTCCCTATGAGGGTTTCTTCTCCTAAGTTTAAGCATCGGTTCATCGGCCCGTACAAGATATTGGAGATTCTTAACCCTGTGTCCTTCCGTTTGGACCTCCCTGCATCTTTTTCTATTCATAATGTTTTTCATCGGTCATTATTGCGCAGGTATGAGGTACCGGTTGTGCCTTCCGTTGAGCCTCCTGCTCCGGTGTTGGTTGAGGGTGAGTTGGAGTACGTTGTGGAAAAGATCTTAGACTCCCGTGTTTCCAGACGGAAACTCCAGTATCTGGTCAAATGGAAGGGATACGGTCAGGAGGATAATTCTTGGGTGACTGCCTCTGATGTTCATGCCTCCGATCTTGTCCGTGCCTTTCATAGGGCTCATCCTGATCGCCCTGGTGGTTCTGGTGAGGGTTCGGTGCCTCCTCCTTGAGGGGGGGGTACTGTTGTGAAATTGGATTCTGGGCTCCCCCGGTGGCCACTGGTGGAATTGAACTTGTGTGCATCATCCTCTCTGTTCACCTGTTCCCATCAGGATGTGGGAGTCTCTATATAACCTTGCTCCTCTGTCAGTTTCATGCCGGTCAACAATGTAATCAGAAGCCTTTCTTTGCATGTTCCTGCTACTAGACAACTCCCAGCTAAGTTGGACTTTCGTCCTTGTTTGTTTTTGCATTTTGTTCCAGTTCACAGCTGCTGTTTCGTTACTGTGTCTGGAAAGCTCTTGTGATCTGAAATTGCCACTCTGGTGTTATGAGTTAATACTAGAGTCTTAAAGTAATTTCTGGATGGTGTTTTGATAGGGTTTTCAGCTGACCATGAAAGTGCCCTTTCTGTCTTCCTGCTATCTAGTAAGCGGACCTCGATTTTGCTAAACCTATTTTCATACTACGTTTGTCATTTCATCTAAAATCACCGCCAATATATGTGGGGGCCTCTGTCTGCCTTTTGGGGAAATTTCTCTAGAGGTGAGCCAGGACTGTATTTTTCTCTGCTAGGATTAGTTAGTCCTCCGGCTGGCGCTGGGCGTCTAGGGATAAAACGTAGGCACGCTACCCGGCCACTGTTAATTGTGCGGCAGGTTTAGTTCATGGTCAGTTTAGATTCCATCTTCCAAGAGCTAGTTCTTATATATGCTGGGCTATGTTCTCTCGCCATTGAGAATCATGACAGGCAGGGGCCGTTTTGTCTCAGAGGAATTCTGATGGTTCTTTGATGAAACCGTGTGCCTTCTTTTCTCGAAAGTTTTCGCCTGCAGAACGCAATTATGATGTCGGCAATCGTGAGTTGTTGGCTATGACGTGGGCATTTGAGGAGTGGCGACATTGGCTTGAGGGGGCCAAGCACCGTATTGTGGTCTTGACTGATCATAAGAATCTGATTTACCTCGAGTCTGCCAAGCGGCTGAATCCTAGACAGGCCCGATGGTCCCTGTTTTTCTCCCGTTTTGATTTTGTGGTCTCGTATCTTCCGGGTTCTAAGAATGTTAAGGCTGATGCCCTCTCTAGGAGCTTTTTGCCTGATTCTCCTGGGGTCCTTGAGCCGGTCAGCATTTTGAAGGAAGGGGTGATTCTTTCTGCCATCTCCCCTGATTTACGACGGGTTCTTCAGGAATTTCAGGCTGATAAACCTGACCGCTGTCCAGTGGGGAAACTGTTTGTTCCTGACAGATGGACTAGTAAAGTGATTTCTGAGGTTCATTGTTCTGTGTTGGCTGGCCATCCTGGGATTTTTGGTACCAGAGATTTGGTGGGTAGGTCCTTTTGGTGGCCTTCTTTGTCACGGGATGTGCGTTCTCTTGTGCAGTCCTGTGGGACTTGTGCGCGGGCCAAGCCTTGCTGTTCCCGCGCTAGTGGGTTGTTTTTGCCTTTGCCGGTCCCTGAGAGGCCTTGGACTCATATTTCTATGGATTTTATTTCAGATCTTCCGGTTTCCCAGAGGATGTTGGTTATCTGGGTGGTTTGTGACCAGTTTTCTAAGATGGTTCATTTGGTACCTTTGCCTAAATTGCCTTCCTCTTCTGATTTGGTTCCATTGTTCTTTCAACATGTGGTTCGTTTGCATGGCATTCCGGAGAATATTGTGTCCGATAGAGGTTCCCAGTTGTTTCTAGGTTTTGGCGGGCCTTTTGTGCTAGGCTGGGCATTGATTTGTCTTTTTCTTCCGCATTTCATCCTCAGACAAACGGCCAAACCGAGCGAACTAACCAGACTTTGGAAACTTATTTGAGATGCTTTGTGTCTGCCGATCAGGATGATTGGGTGGCTTTCTTGCCATTGGCCGAGTTTGCCCTTAATAATCGGGCTAGTTCTGCTACCTTGGTTTCACCATTCTTTTGTAATTCTGGGTTTCATCCTCGTTTTTCTTCAGGGCAGGTTGAGTCTTCTGATTGTCCTGGGGTGGACTCTGTGGTTGAGAGGTTGCAGCAAATTTGGGCTCATGTTGTGGACAATTTGGTGTTGTCTCAGGAGGAGGCTCAGCGTTTTGACAACCGTCGTTGGCGTGTGAGTTCCTGGCTTCGGGTTGGGGATATGGTCTGGTTGTCTTCTCGTCATGTTCCTATGAAGGTTTCTTCCCCGAAGTTCAAGCCTTGGTTTATTGGTCCTTACAGGATTTCTGAGATTATCAATCCAGTGTCTTTTCGTTTGGCCCTTCCAGCCTCTTTTTCCATCCATAATGTTTTTCATAGATCTTTGTTGCAGAAACATGTGGTGCCCATGGTTCCCTCTGTTGATCCTCCTGCCCCGGTGTTGATTGATGGGGAGTTGAAGTATGTTGTGGAGAAGATCTTGGATTCTCGTTTTTCAAGACGGAGGCTTCAGTATCTTGTCAAGTGGAAGGGTTATGGCCAGGAGGATAATTCTTGGGTTGTTGCCTCTGATGTTCATTCTGACGGTTTGGTTCGTGCCTTCCATTTGGCTCGTCCTGATCGTCCTGGGGGCTCTGGTGAGGGTTCGGTGACCCCTCCTCAAGGGGGGGGTACTGTTGTGAATTCTGTTGTGGGTTCTGCTCTTGGGCTCCCTCCGGTGGTTATAAGTGGTAGTGCTGCTGTTTGTCCTTCACAGCAGTCATCAGGTGCGTCCACTTCGGACGGGGCTATTTAGTCTGGCTTCACCCTTTAGTGAGTGCCAGTTGTTCATTGTTTCTGGAGGATTCACATCCCTTCCTGGTCGCTCCTGCTTGCAGTTCATTTTTACAAGATAAGTTCTGCTTGTTTTTCTGCCCACATGTTGTGGGCCTCATTGTTCAGTGCATTGCATGTTTTTTCTTGTCCAGCTTTATCTGTGTAAGGATTTATGCAGCCAAGCTGGAATCTCTGGAGAGGCAGATTTACCCTCCATTTCTTTAGTTAGATATGGAGTTTTTGTATTATCTGTTGTGGTCGGGTGGACATTTCATAGTATTTTAATACTGACCGCATAGTTCTCTGTCCTATCTTTCCTATTTTAGCTAGATTGGCCTCCTTTGCTAAATTCTGTTTTCAGCCTGTGTATGTTTTTTTCTCTCCTCTCACAGTCAATATTTGTGGGGGGCTGCCTATCCTTTGGTAATTTTCTCTGAGGCAAGATAGTTTTCCCTTTTCTATCTATAGGGTTAATTAGTCCTCCGGCTGTGTCGAGGTGTCTAGGATTGGTAGGTACATCCCACGGTTACTTCTAGTTGCGGTGTTAAGTCCAGGGTCTGCGGTCAGTACAGTTACCACATTCTCCAGAGTACGTCTCATGCCGCTCCTAGGCCACCAGATTATAACAGTACAAATGGCCAACAATGAGTTAACCGCATCTCAAAAGAAGGGAAAGAAAGTGCTGAGCCATTTTTTTTTTCTGTACTCTGTTGTGTTTTTTTCCCCCTCTTTATCTCTGGGTGGCTCAGGAGTTAGGCGCTGACATGGATGTTCAGGGACCTGCTTCTCGTGTGGATCAACTTGCTGCTAGAGTACAGGGTATTTCTGATTATATCGTGCAGACTCCTGTTTTAGAGCCTAGAATTCCTATCCCCGATCTGTTTTTTGGGGACAGGTCCAAATTTTCGAGCTTTAAAAATAACTGTAAACTGTTTTTTGCTCTGAAGCCCCGTTCCTCTGGTGATCCCATCCAGCAGGTAAAAATTGTCATATCTCTGTTGCGAGGCGACCCTCAGGATTGGGCATTTTCCCTGGAATCTGGGAATCCGGCCTTGCTTAATGTAGACACCTTTTTTCAGGCGCTTGGGTTATTGTATGATGAACCTAATTCTGTGGATCATGCTGAGAAAACCTTGTTGGCCCTGTGTCAGGGTCAAGAAGCGGCAGAATCATATTGCCAGAAATTTAGAAAATGGTCTGTGCTTACTAAGTGGAATGAGGATGCTTTGGCGGCAATTTTCAGAAAGGGTCTTTCTGAATCTGTTAAAGATGTTATGGTGGGGTTCCCCACGCCTGTAGGTCTGAGTGATTCTATGTCTCTGGCCATTCAAATTGATCGGCACTTGCGTGAGCGCAGAGTTGTGCACACTATGGCGTTGTCTTCCGAGCGGAGTCCTGAGCCTATGCAGTGTGATAGGATTGTGTCTAGAGCTGAACGCCAAGGATTCAGACATCAGAATAGGTTGTGTTTTTACTGCGGCGATTCTGCTCATGTTATTTCTGATTGCCCTAAGCGTGCCAAGAGAATCGCTAATTCCGTTACCATCAGTACTGTACAACCTAAATTTCTGTTATCTGTGACCCTGATCTGCTCATTATCGTCATTTTCTGTCATGGCATTTGTGGATTCTGGCGCCACTTTAAATTTAATGGATTTAGAATTTGCCAGACGTTGTGGTTTTCCCTTACAGCCTTTGCGGAGTCCTATCCCTTTGAGGGGCATTGATGCTACACCATTGGCTAAAAATAAACCTCAGTTTTGGACACAGTTAACCATGTGCATGGCGCCAGACCATCAGGAAGATTGTCGTTTCCTGGTGTTGCATAATTTGCATGATGCTATTGTGCTGGGGTTTCCATGGTTACAGGTACATAATCCGGTGTTGGATTGGAAATCTATGTCTGTGACTAGTTGGGGTTGTCAGGGGGTTCATGATGACGTTCCTCTGATGTCAATTTCCTCCTCCCCCTCTTCTGAAATTCCTGAGTTTCTGTCAGATTTCCAGGATGTTTTCGATGAGCCCAAGTCCAGTTCCCTTCCACCGCATAGGGACTGTGATTGTGCTATTGATTTGATTCCAGGCTGTAAGTTCCCTAAGGGCCGACTTTTCAACCTGTCTGTGCCTGAACATGCTGCCATGCGGAGTTATGTTAAGGAGTCTTTGGAGAAGGGGCATATTTGGCCATCTTCTTCTCCATTGGGAGCAGGTTTTTTTTTTGTTGCCAAGAAGGATGGCTCCTTGAGACCCTGTATTGATTATCGCCTCTTGAATAAGATCACGGTCAAATTCCAATACCCTTTGCCTTTGCTTTCTGATTTGTTTGCCAGGATTAAGGGGGCTAGTTGGTTTACTAAGATTGACCTTCGAGGGGCATATAATCTTGTTCGTATTAAGCAGGGTGACGAATGGAAAACTGCGTTTAATACGCCCGAGGGCCATTTTGAATATCTTGTGATGCCATTCGGACTCTCTAATGCCCCATCTGTGTTTCAGTCCTTTATGCATGATATTTTTCGGAATTATCTTGATAAATTCATGATTGTATATTTGGATGATATTTTGATTTTTTCAGATGATTGGGAGTCTCATGTGAAACAAGTCAGGATGGTATTTCAGGTCCTTCGTGATAATGCCTTGTTTGTGAAGGGGTCTAAGTGCCTCTTTGAAGTACAGAAGGACAGAAGGTTTCTTTTTTGGGCTTCATTTTTTCTCCATCATCTATAGAAATGGATCCAGTTAAGGTTCAGGCCATTCATGATTGGATCCAGCCCACATCCGTGAAGAGCCTTCAGAAATTTTTGGGCTTTGCTAATTTTTATCGCCGTTTCATTGCCAACTTCTCCAGTGTGGTTAAACCCCTGACCGATTTGACGAGGAAGGGCGCTGATGTAATGAATTGGTCCTCTGAGGCTGTTTCTGCCTTTCAGAAGCTTAAACGCCGATTTACTTCTGCCCCTGTGTTGCGTCAGCCGGATGTTTCTCTTCCTTTTCAGGTTGAGGTTGACGCTTCTGAGATTGGGGCAGGGGCCGTTTTGTCTCAGAGGAATTCTGATGGTTCTTTGATGAAACCGTGTGCCTTCTTTTCTCGAAAGTTTTTGCCTGCAGAACGCAATTATGATGTCTGCAATCGTGAGTTTTTGGCTATGACGTGGGCATTTGAGGAGTGGCGACATTGGCTTGAGGGGGCCAAGCACCGTATTGTGGTCTTGACCGATCATAAGAATCTGATTTACCTCGAGTCTGCCAAACGGCTGAATCCTAGACAGGCCCGATGGTCCCTGTTTTTCTCCCGTTTTGATTTTGTTGTCTCATATCTTCCGGGTTCTAAGAATGTTAAGGCTGATGCCCTCTCTAGGAGTTTTTTTCCTGATTCCCCTGGGGTTCTTGAGCCGGTAGGTATTCTGAAGGAGGGGGTGATTCTTTCTGCCATCTCCCCTGATTTACGACGGGTTCTTCAGGAATTTCAGGCTGATAAACCTGACCGCTGTCCAGTGGGGAAACTGTTTGTTCCTGACAGATGGACTAGTAAAGTGATTTCTGAGGTTCATTGTTCTGTGTTGGCTGGCCATCCTGGGATTTTTGGTACCAGAGATTTGGTTAGTAGGTCCTTTTGGTGGCCTTCTTTGTCACGGGATGTGCGTTCTTTTGTGCATTCCTGTGGGACTTGTGTGCGGGCCAAACCTTGCTGCTCCCACGCCAGTGGGTTGCTTTTGCCTTTGCCGGTCCCTGAGAGGCCTTGGACTCATATTTCTATGGATTTTGTTTCGGATCTTCCGGTTTCCCAGAGGATGTTGGTTATCTGGGTGGTCTGTGACCAGTTTTCTAAGATGGTTCATTTGGTACCTTTGCCTAAATTGCCTTCCTCTTCTGATTTGGTTCCATTGTTTTTTCAACATGTGGTTCGTTTGCATGGCATTCCGGAGAATATTGTGTCCGATAGAGGTTCCCAGTTTGTTTCTAGGTTTTGGCGGGCCTTTTGTGCTAGGCTGGGCATTGATTTGTCTTTTTCTTCCGCATTTCATCCTCAGACAAATGGCCAAACCGAGCGAACTAATCAGACTTTGGAAACTTATTTGAGATGCTTTGTGTCTGCTGATCAGGATGATTGGGTGGCTTTCTTGCCATTGGCCGAGTTTGCCCTTAATAATTGGGCTAGTTCTGCTAACTTGGTTTCGCCCTTCTTTTGTAATTCTGGTTTTCATCCTTGTTTTTCTTCAGGGCAGGTTGAGCCTTCTGATTGTCTTGGGGTGGACTGTGTGGTTGACAGGTTGCAACAAATTTGGGCTCATGTTGTTGACAATTTGGTGTTGTCTCAGGAGGAGGCTCAGCGTTTTGCTAACCGTCGTCGGTGTGTTGGTTCCCGGCTTCGGGTTGGGGATTTGGTCTGGTTGTCTTCCCATCATGTTCCTATAAAGGTTTCTTCCCCTAAGTTCAATCCTCAATTTATTGGTCCTTATAGGATTTCTGAGATTATCAATCCAGTGTCTTTTCGTTTGGCCCTTCCAGCCTCTTTTTCCATCCATAATGTTTTTCATAGATCTTTGTTGCGGAAATATGTGGTGCCCATTGTTCCCTCCGTTGATCCTCCTGCCTCGGTGTTGATTGATGGGGAGTTGGAGTATGTGGTTGAGAAGATTTTGGATTCTCGTTTTTCGAGGCGGAAGCTTCAGTATCTTGTCAAATGGAAGGGTTATTATGGCCAGGAGGATAATTCTTGGGTTGTTGCCTCCGATGTTCATGCTGACGATTTGGTTCGTGCCTTTCATTTGGCTCTCCTGATCGGCCTGGAGGCTCTAGTGAGGTTTCGGTGACCCCTCCTCAAGGTAGGGGGGTACTGTTGTGAATTCTGCTCTTGGGCTCCCTCCCGTGGTTATAAGTGGTAGCGCTGCTGTCTTTGGATCGCTGCATTCATCATGTGTGTCCACTTATTGCAATTCTGACTTGGCTATTTAGTCTTGCTTGACCCTTTAGTCAGTGCCAGTTGTCCAATGTTCCTGGAGGATTCACATCCCTGCCTGGTCTCTCCTGCTTTGCTGTTCATTTCAACAAGATAAGTTCTGCTTGTTTTGCAGTCCACATGCTGTGGGCCTTATTGTTCAGTTCTTTTCCATGTTTTGTCTTGTCCAGCTTGGTCTGTATAAGGATTTGTTCAGCCAAGCTGGTATCTCTGGAGATGCAGATATACCCTCCATATCTTTAGTTAGATGTGGAGATTTTGTATTTTCTGTGGTGGATGTTTTCTAGTGTTTTAATACTGACCGCATAGTACTCTGTCCTATCCTTTCTACTTAGCTAGAGCGGCCTCCTTTGCTAAATCCTGATTTCAGTCTGCGTATGTTATTTACCTCTCCTCTCACAGTCAATATTTGTGGGGGGCTGTCTATCCTTTGGGGATTTTCTCTGAGGCAAGATAGTTTTCCCTTTTCTATCTCTAGGGGTATTTAGTCCTCCAGCTGTGTCGAGATGTCTAAGGAGTGTTAGGTACATTCCACGGCTACTTCTAGTTGCGGTGTTATGTTCAGGGTCTGCGGTTAGTACAGGTACCACCTTCTCCAGAGTACGTCTCATGCTGCTCCTAGGCCACCAGATCATAACACCTCCGCTTTTGCTCTGTCGTCCAACTTTACTGTATCCCCCTTATCCTTCTCGGTCTGCACTGACACCGATACACCGGTGGACGATGCCTGTGCTGACCCCCCTGGCCTGGCTGTGTCGTTCACCACCTGCTATCCGATACCCAAACCATGCAACCAAGCTCCCAAAGGTGACCCCCCAGCCCATTCCCCAGCTCCCCCTTCCAGACTTTTCAAAAAATGCGACACCCCAGCCAAAATATCACTAATTCCCGACACCCCGGCTCCCCCTACCGCCGCCAGTGCGCTGACGTCAGCTGCCGCAGTTTGACTACCCCCAACCCCACCTAGCCGACCCCCTGACGGAGACAAACGAAACATGGACGTATACTCACGAGGCTGCACGGGTGCTGTGTCCCCGCCAGCTGGACATCCGGACTCCTGCCATTCCCCGTCCACCTGCTGGTCGCTTCCCGACTCGCTCCTGACATCGTCCCTTTGCTGCTCCAGGCCTGCGCCCCTGGCCTCCACGTCACCAGGGAGGACCGAAGCAGGAGATCCGTGGCGCTCCCTCGACCGTCTGCTGGACCTCGATCTGTAGTCGGTAGCAGCCTCCCGTAGACTGCCGCCCCTAGATGTGCTGCTTTCATTACCGGATGAAGAACCAGGCAGAGCATCCGAAGGCTGCCTGCTCTGTAACCTGCTCTGCCTGCCGCTCCAGATGTCGGGTGCCCATCGTCCAGCCGCCCTCCAGGTGCCTGCGGCCACAGACACTGCCGCGCTTCTTCCTGCAGCCGTCGCAGCTGCCTGCCTCCCTCTCACCGCCGCTTGCCGGGCCACGCTCGCCGGTCCGTTGCCGCCGCTGCTGGGCCCTCTCCTGGCCTGCGCCGGCCCCCGGCACGCAAGCGCAGGCCTAACTTCCGGTGCGGTCTGCATTTCCGCCGGAGCCTGGCTGGCCGTCGTGCTCCTCGCCTCACCGGTACGCCGCCGTCCCGCGCCAGCAGAGCGGGCGGGTCGGCCGCACCTCTGCTCCTAGCCTCCGCAGGGTCCTGGGAGGGGCTCCGCGGCCTCCGCCTGCCCCGCATCGCAATCTCCGGTGACAACCGTACCGGGGGCCTGGTCCTCCTCGTTCTGCTGCCCCGTAGCTCCGCATCACCCAGCAGAGAAGCCAGCTGCTCCTGCAGCCATCTGTCCCTGCGAGTGTATATATACAGGACAGGAGGAGTGGTGCTGTGCGGTGTACAGGGCCGGACTGGCCATCGGGCACTTCTGGCAAATGCCAGAAGGGCCGGTGCCAGTAGTGGGCTGCTGCACTCTTAAACCCCCGCTCTCCCCCCGCAAGTGCCGCCGCCGCCGCATTCAACTATACCGGCGTCCATGACGCCAGTATAGTTCAATGCAATGATGGAGGGAGAGAGCGTCTACAGACGCTCCCTCTCCCATCATTCCCCGCTCTGCCTCTGACACTGCGGGTGCGCGATGACGTCATAGCATCGCGCACCTGCTGTGTCCCGGGCAGACTGCAGCCACCGAGACAGGAGCCAGGAGCAGCGTGGGCAAAAGGAAAGGTGAGGAGAGTTTTTTTTTTTTTTTTTTTTACTGGGCTGTGGGGCCATTATCGGGGGGGTGGGGGGAGAGATAAGATGTGGGCTGTGCTCTATATACCACTGTGTTGGCTGTGCTCTATATACCACTGTGCGGGCTGTGCTGTATATACCACTGTGTGGGCTGTGCTCTATATACCACTGTGTTGGATGTGCTCTATATACCACTGTGCGGGCTGTGCTGTGTATACCACTGTGTTGGCTGTGCTGTATATACCACTGTGAGGGCTGTGCTCTATATACCACTGTGTTGGCTGTGCTCTATATACCACTGTGCGGGCTGTGCTGTATATTCCACTGTGCGGGCTGTGCTCTATATACCACTGTGCGGGCTGTGCTGTATATTCCACTGTGCGGGCTGTGCTCTACACTCAACGGCCACTTTATTAGGTACACCATGCTAGTAACGGGTTGGACCCCCTTTTGCCTTCAGAACTGCCTCAATTCTTCGTGGCATAGATTCAACAAGGTGCTGGAAACATTCCTCAGAGATTTTGGTCCATATTGACATGATGGCATCACACAGTTGCCGCAGATTTGTCGGCTGCACATCCCAAAGATGCTCCATACAAGGCAGGATGGATCCATGCTTTCATGTTGTTTACGCCAAATTCTGACCCTACCATCCGAATGTTGCAGCAGAAATCGAGACTCATCAGACCAAGCAACGTTTTTCCAATCTTCTACTGTCCAATTTCGATGAGCTTGTATAAATTGTAGCCTCAGTTTCCTGTTCTTAGCTGAAAGGAGTGGTACCCGGTGTGGTCTTCTGCTGCTGTAGCCCATCTGCCTCAAAGTTCGATGCACTGTGCGTTCAGAGATGCTCTTAGGCCTACCTTGGTTGTAACGGGTGGTGATTTGAGTCACTGTTGCCTTTCTATCAGCTCGAACCAGTCTGCCCATTCTCCTCTGACCTCTGGCATCAACAAGGCATTTCCGCCCACAGAACTGCCGCTCACTGGATTTTTTTTCTTTTTCGGACCATTCTCTGTAAACCCTAGAGATGGTTGTGCGTGAAAATCCCAGTAGATCAGCAGTTTCTGAAATACTCAGACCAGCCCTTCTGGCACCAACAACCATGCCACGTTCAAAGGCACACAAATCACCTTTCTTCCCCATACTGATGCTCGGTTTGAACTGCAGGAGATTGTCTTGACCATGTCTACATGCCTAAATGCACTGAGTTGCCGCCATGTGATTGGCTGATTAGAAATTAAGTGTTAACAAGAAGTTGGACAGGTGTACCTAATAAAGTGGCCAGTGAGTGTATATACCACTGTGTGGGCTGTGCTCTATATACCACTGTGTTGGCTGTGCTCTATATTCCACTGTGCGGGCTGTGCTGTATGTACCACTGTGCGGGCTGTGCTCTATATACCACTGTGTTGGCTGTGCTGTATATACCACTGTGCGTGCTGTGCTCTATATACCACTGTGCGGGCTGTGCTCTATATACCACTGTGCGGGCTGTGCTCTATATACCACTGTGTTGGCTGTGCTCTATATACCACTGTGTTGGCTGTGCTCTATATACCACTGGGTTGGCTGTGCTCTATATACCACTGTGCGGGCTGTGCTGGATATACCACTGTGCGGGCTGTGCTGGATATACCACTGTGCGGGCTGTGCTCTATATACCACTGTGCGGGCTGTGCTGTATATACCACTATGTGGGCTGAGCTGGATATACCACTGTGCGGGCTGTGCTCTATATACCACTGTGCGGGCTGTGCTGTATATACCACTGTGCGGGCTGTGCTGTATATACCACTGTGTAGGCTGTGCTCTATATACCACTGTGAGGGCTGTGCTCTATATACCACTGTGTTGGCTGTGCTCTATATACCACTGTGGGGGCTGTGCTCTATATACCACTGTGAGGGCTGTGCTGTATATACCACTGTGTGGGCTGTGCTGTATATACCACTGTGGGGGCTGTGCTGTATACTACTACGCGGGCTGTGCTATATACTATGCAGGCTGTGCTATATACTATGCAAGTTGTGCTATATACTATGCGGGCTTTGATATATACTATGGGGGGTATATTATATTCTATGGGGAGGCCGTGTTATATACTATGTGGCTGTGTTATATACTATTGCGGGGGTATATTATATTCTATGGGGGAGGTTGTGTTATATACTATGGGGGGTATATTATATTCTATGGGGAGGCTGTCTTATATACTATGGGGGCTGCATTATATTCTATGGGGGCTACATTATATATTATGGAGAGGTGGGTTGTATTATATTCTATGGGGGGCTGTATTAGATTTTATGAGGGATGATTGCATCATACTCTTTGATGGGGCTGCATTATATTCTATGTGAAGGTGGACTGTATTCTATTTGGGACTACATTATATTCTATGGGGGGCAGTATTATATTTATATTCTATGAGGGGTGATTGCATCATACTCTATGGGGGGGCTGCATTATATTCTATGGGGTGGCTGCATTATACTCTGGGTTGGCTGCATTATATTCTGTAGGGTGGTGGCTGCATTATACTATATGTGGGCTGCATTATACTGTATTGAGGACTATAGGGAATACGTTATACTATATGCAGAACTATGGGGTGCATTATACTAGGGGAAGTGAATTGTACTACATGGATAACTATGGCGGTGCATTATACTATATGGAGCACTATAAGGAGTGTACTATGCTATATGGAGGACTATGAGGAGTGTTTTATACTATATGGAGGTCTGAGCAGTGTATTTTAATATATGGAGTACTATAAGGGGTCTATTATACTATATGGAGGACTATGGTGCACATTATAATATATGGAGGACTATGGGGTGTATTTTACTAAACAAGTAAAATGCTGCATATTCAGATTGTTTTTGCTGGAACAAAAATCCTTGTTCTCAGCAGCACATCGACGGTGTAGACTGTAGATGTGCTGCTGATAACATGATCCTCATCATTATTCCTCAGCTGGTGGAAAGAGGCCGGGAGACAAGCGTTGAACAACTTCAGTATTGTTGATCAAACTCATTTAGCGGCCTGAACTCAGCTCTTGTAAACCGAAATGCTTCTGTGTGATGTGCAATATGTTAGCATTTGGGGTCACATTTTAATCTTTGCCTAGAGCCCCACTTTGCCTAAAACCGGCCCTGCCTACAAGTCTACAAAGATATTATACAGTCACCATGTGACAAGTGGGCCTGTGTAACTTCAAATGCCAGGGCTGAATTTTAGTCCCAGTCCGGCCCTGGCGGTGTATATATACAGGACAGGAGGAGTGGTACTGTGCAGTATATATATATATATATATATATATACAGGACAGGAGGAGCAGTACTGTGCAGTGTATATATACAGGACAGGAGAAGTGGTACTGTGCAGTGTATATATACAGGAGGAGTGGTACTGTGCAGTGTATATATACAGGACAGGAGGAGTGGTACTGTGCAGTGTATATATACAGGACAGGAAGAGTGGTACTGTGCAGTATATATATATTCAGGACAGGATGAGTGGTACTGTGCAGTCTATATATACAGGGGGAGCAGTACTGTGCAGTATATACTTCAGCAGCCGCCCAGCCCAGGCCACTAGCACCTGTCCTGTATATATATTATATACTGTATCTATACAGGCTGTATATACAGGACAGGTGCTGGGGGCCTGGGTGGCTGCTGAGGTATATTATATATTATATATATATATCAGCTGCAGCCGCCCAGCCCATGGCCCATGTCCTCTCTCCGCCCACAAACAATGTCACGCTGGCTGCGTTCTTAACCCCTATGTGCCTGCATGCACTGAAGATGCTTGTGCCAGCTCCCACTGCCCGCACCTGTAAGACCGCCGTGCTCGCAAATTGAAAGGGTAAGCGGCAGGAGAAACAGTGGGCAAGTGGCCAGATGGATCTATGACAGCATGAGTGGACCCCCCGTCTTGCCAGGGCCCCGACAGTTGCCCGGGTGCGCCGGGTGCTGACGCCAGCCCTGGCTGCCAAAATGGACTGGTATGACCGCATGGAGCTGGATGTGTCTTTCATGATTAGTGTGGTAAGTGTCTATGTGTGTGTCCATGTGTGTGTGTCCGTGTGTGTCTGTATGTGATGTATGTCGTGTATGTGTGTTGTCAGACATAGGCCGATGAGACTACTTCTCCCATCGGCCTATGTCTGTTCCCTATCAGTAGATGCAGCAGGCTCAGCTCGATGGGAGCAGTATTTCCCATCAAACTGTTCCTGCACAAAAAAACCTTTTTTTTTTACATTTGTCCCCGACCCGATATATTTTTTGCCCCCCCTTAATTCCCTTATTATTTTTTTTCTACCCCTTTTATATATATTTTTACATGGGCCCAAATTGTGTTTATTTCCCCTTTTTTTTTGCCCCCCCCAAAAAGTTTCATTGGTGGCCAGTGGTTACCCGAGTATATAGTGTTCCTTTTTTGCCCCCCAAAAAAGTTTCATTGGTGGCCAGTGGTTACCTGAGTATATAGTGTCCCTTTTTTGTCCCCCCAAAAAGTTTCATTGGTGGCCAGTGGTTACCTGTGTATATAGTGCCCCTTTTTTTGCCCCCCAAAAAGTTTGATTGGTGGCCACTGGTTACCTGTGAAAATAAATTATATATACCTCTCCCCGACGATCGCCACCTAAAATAAAATAAAACAAACAAACCCATACTCACCTACACACCCAATTCCATGAAGCCCTTGTCCAAAAAAAGGAAAATAACAAACCACAATATATACCTACCCTCCGCAGCATCCAAATTAAATGAGTGTCCCACGATGATCTAGAGTTTAGAGCAGCCACATAACATGTGGCTGCTCTAAACCGCGGCCGCCGATACAATGAACGGGACCGTAAAGAGATCCCGTTCACTGTATAACGAGTTCTCCCGAAAGCAGCTTGCATAAATATTCAGAGACCACATAACACTGTATGTCTGAGAAATGGAAGCCTACACAATTTTTAAAAGCCTTTTAGCAGTTTTACAGATCACATAAATGTTGGCAGACCACGTACAGTTGTGCTCAAAAGTTTACATACCCCGGCAGAATTTTAGCTTTTTTGGCCATTTTTCAGAGATTATGAATGATAACACTAAAACTTTTTCTCCACTCATGGTTAGTGGTTGAGTGAAGCCATTTATTGTCAAACTACTGTGTTTTCTCCTTTTAAATCATAATGACAACCCAAAACATCCAAATGACCATGATCAAAAGTTTACATACCCTGGTCATTTTGGCCTGATAACATGCACAGAAGTTGACACAAATGGGTTTTAATGGCTACACCCTCATCTGTGACCTGCTTGTAATCAGTGTGTATGCATAAAAGCTGAGTGAGTTTTGGGGATCCAGACAGACTCTTGCATCTTTCATCCAGCCACTGACATTTCTGAATTGTGAGTCATGGGGAAGCAATAATAATAATAAAAATAATAAAAAAAACCTTTTTATTTATATAGTGCCAACATATTCCGCACCGCTTTACAGACATTATCATCACTGTCCCGATGGGGCTCACAATCTAAATTCCCTATCAGTATGTCTTTGGAATGTGGGAGGAAACCTGAGTACCCGGAGTGTTGTGAATTTGGATTCTGGGCTCCCCCGGTGGCCGCTTGTGGAATTGGACTTGTCATCCTCTTTCCTGTTTCACCTGGTTTCATCAGTAGTGGGTGTCGCTATTTAAGCTCATTTCTCTGGTGGTTTCTTGCCGGTCAACAATGTTATCTGATGCCTCTCAGTGCTTGTTCCTGCTTCTGACAACTACTAGATAAGTTGGACTTTTGTCCATGTTTCGTTTTGCCTATTTGTTCCAGTTCACAGCTGAAGTTTTGTTACTGTGTCTGGAAAGCTCTCGTTGATCAGGGATTGCTACTCTGGCGTTATGAGTTAATGCCAGAGTTTAAGGTAATCTCTGGATGGTATTTTGTTAGTGTTTTTCTGCTGACCATGAAAGTATACTATCTGTCTTCTGCTATCTAGTAAGCGGACCTCAAATTTGCTAAGACTATTTTCCTGCTGCGTTTGTTGTTTCATCTGAACTCACCGTCATTATATGTGGGGGGCTACTGTCTTCTTTGGAATATTTCTCTAGAGGTGAGCCAGGTCTTATATTTCCCTCTGCTAGCTATTTAGGTCTTAGGCCAGAGCTGGGCATCTAGCGTTAAATAGGAAATGCTACCTGGCTATTTCTAGTTGCGCGGCAGGCTTAGTTCATGGTCAGTATAGTTCCATCTTCCGAGAGCTTGTCCCTCTATAGGCTTGCTATGATCTCTGCCTGCAGAGATCATGACAGTTTGACCGGCCACTAAAGTGTTAAAGACCCAGGTTGAGAAAGGAGAGTTATAAGAAGTCTGCTGGAATTTTTTTTTTTTTTTTTTCCAGTTTGCCTTGCTGCAGTCTTTTTTCTCTCTCTCCTCCTAATCTCTGTATGGCTCTGTGTGCACCTGACAATAATGGATCTTCAGAGTGTAACTGCGGGTTTGAATAATCTCATCACGAAAGTACAAAATTTACAAGATTTTGTGGTACATGCTCCAGTATCTGAGCCGAGAATTCCTTTGCCGGAGTTCTTCACAGGGAATAGAGCTAGCTTCCAGAATTTCCGAAATAATTGTAAGCTTTATTTGTCCCTGAAGTCTCGTTCAGCTGGAGACCCTGCTCAGCAGGTTAGGATTGTGATTTCCTTGCTCAGGGGTGACCCTCAAGATTGGGCCTTCTCATTGCCAGCAGGGGATCCTGCGTTGCGCGATGTGGATGCGTTTTTTCTGGCCTTGGGCTTGCTTTATGAGGAACCTCATTTGGAACTACAGGCAGAAAAAACTTTGATGGCACTATCTCAGGGGCAAGACGAAGCTGAGGTTTACTGCCAAAAATTCCGTAAATGGTCTGTGCTTACTCAGTGGAATGAGTGCGCCTTGGCGGCAACTTTCAGAGAAGGTCTCTCTGATGCCGTTAAGGATGTTATGGTGGGGTTCCCTGTGCCTGCAGGTCTGAATGAGTCCATGACAATGGCTATTCAGATTGATAGGCGTCTGCGGGAGCGCAAACCGGTGCACCATCTGGCGGTGTCTATGGAAAAGACGCCAGAAAGTATGCAGTGTGATAGAATTCTGTCCAGGAGCGAGCGACAGAATTTTAGACGGAAGAATGGATTGTGCTTCTATTGTGGGGATTCTACTCATGTTATATCAGCATGCTCTAGGCGTACAAAGAAGCTTGATAAGTCTGTTTCCATTGGCACCATTCAGTCTAAGTTTATTTTGTCTGTAACCCTGATTTGCTCTTTGTCATCCATTGCCACGGACGCCTATGTTGACTCTGGCGCCGCTCTGAGTCTTATGGATTGGTCCTTTGCCAATCGTTGTGGTTTTGATTTAGAGCCTTTGGAGACTCTTATTCCTCTGAAGGGGATTGACTCCACCCCATTGGCTAATAATAAACCACAATACTGGACACAAGTAACCATGCGTATCAATCCGGATCACCAGGAGATTATTCGTTTCCTGGTGCTGTATAATTTACATGACGATTTGGTACTGGGATTGCCATGGTTGCAGTCTCACAATCCAGTCTTGGACTGGAGAGCAATGTCTGTGTTGAGCTGGGGATGTAAGGGTATTCATGGGGACTTACCTTTGGTTTCTATTTCGTCGTCCATTCCCTCTGAAGTCCCTGAGTTCCTCTCTGATTATCAAGACGTCTTTGACGAACCCAAGCTTGGGTCGTTACCTCCGCACCGTGAGTGCGATTGTGCCATAGATTTGATACCGGGTTGCAAATATCCAAAGGGTCGTTTGTTTAATCTGTCTGTGCCGGAACATGCTGCTATGCGGGAATATATAAAGGAGTCTTTGGAAAAGGGACATATTCGTCCATCTTCTTCTCCCTTGGGAGCTGGGTTTTTCTTTGTCTCAAAAAAGGACGGCTCTTTGAGACCATGTATTGATTATCGGCTTCTGAATAAGATCACTGTTAAGTACCAATACCCATTGCCATTGCTTACTGATTTGTTTGCTCGTATAGAGGGTGCTAAGTGGTTCTCTAAAATTGATCTTCGTGGGGCGTATAATTTGGTGCGGATCAGGCAGGGGGATGAGTGGAAGACCGCATTTAATACGCCCGAGGGCCACTTTGAGTATTTGGTCATGCCTTTTGGTCTTTCTAATGCCCCTTCAGTTTTCCAGTCTTTTATGCATGATATTTTCCGCGATTTTTTGGATAAATTTATGATAATATATCTGGATGATATTCTGATTTTTTCTGATGACTGGGACTCTCATGTCCAGCAGGTCAGGAGAGTTTTTCAGGTTCTGCGGTCTAATTCTTTATGTGTGAAGGGGTCTAAGTGCGTTTTTGGGGTCCAGAAAATTTCCTTTTTGGGGTATATTTTTTCTCCCTCTTCTATTGAGATGGATCCCGTCAAGGTGCAAGCTATTTGTGACTGGACTCAGCCCTCCTCTCTTAAGGGTCTTCAGAGATTTTTGGGCTTTGCCAACTTTTACCGCCGATTTATTGCTGGTTTTTCGGATGTCGTTAAACCACTGACTGATTTGACCAGACATGGCGCTGATGTTGCTAATTGGTCCCCTCATGCTGTAGAGGCCTTTCAGGAGCTTAAGCACCGTTTTGCCTCTGCCCCTGTGTTACGTCAGCCTGATGTGAATCTGCCTTTTCAGGTTGAGGTTGACGCTTCGGAGATCGGAGCTGGGGCAGTGTTGTCGCAGAAAGGTTCCGACTGCTCCGTCATTAGGCCTTGTGCCTTCTTTTCTCGCAAATTTTCGCCCGCAGAGCGGAATTATGATGTTGGGAATAGGGAGCTTTTGGCCATGAAGTGGGCGTTTGAGGAGTGGCGCCATTGGCTAGAGGGGGCTAAGCATCAGGTGGTGGTATTGACTGACCACAAAAATTTGATTTATCTTGAGACTGCCAGGCGCCTGAATCCTAGACAGGCGCGCTGGTCTTTATTTTTTTCTCGCTTTAATTTTGTGGTGTCATACCTACCGGGTTCTAAGAATGTTAAGGCAGATGCCCTTTCTAGGAGTTTTGACCCGGACTCTCCTGGTAATGCTGAACCCACAGGTATCCTTAGGGAGGGAGTAATTTTGTCGGCCGTTTCTCCTGATCTTCGGCGGTCCTTGCAAGAGTTTCAGGCGGATAGACCGGATCGTTGTCCGCCTGATAGATTGTTTGTTCCGGATGATTGGACCAGTAGAGTCATCTCTGAGGTACATTCTTCTGCATTGGCAGGTCATCCCGGAATTTTTGGTACCAGGGATTTGGTGGCAAGATCCTTCTGGTGGCCTTCCCTGTCACGAGATGTGCGAGTCTTTGTGCAGTCATGTGACATTTGTGCTCGGGCCAAGTCTTGTAGTTCTCGGGCTAGCGGACTGCTGTTGCCCTTACCTATTCCTAAGAGGCCTTGGACACACATCTCGATGGATTTTATTTCAGATCTGCCTGTTTCCCAGAAGATGTCTGTCATCTGGGTGGTCTGTGACCGTTTCTCTAAAATGGTCCATTTGGTTCCTCTGCCCAAGTTGCCTTCTTCTTCTGAGTTGGTTCCTCTGTTTTTTCAGAATGTTGTCCGATTGCACGGTATTCCTGAGAATATTGTTTCTGACAGAGGTACCCAATTTGTGTCTAGATTTTGGCGGGCATTCTGTGCTAGGATGGGCATAGATTTGTCTTTTTCATCTGCTTTTCACCCTCAGACTAATGGCCAGACCGAGCGGACTAATCAGACCCTGGAGACATATCTGAGGTGTTTTGTCTCTGCTGACCGGGATGATTGGGTTGCTTTTTTGCCATTGGCAGAGTTCGCCCTCAATAATCGGGCCAGCTCTTCCACCTTGGTGTCCCCGTTTTTCTGTAATTCGGGGTTTCACCCTCGATTTTCCTCCGGTCAGGTGGAATCCTCGGATTGTCCTGGAGTGGATGCGGTGGTGGAGAGATTGCATCACATCTGGGGGCAGGTTATGGACAATTTGAAGTTGTCCCAGGAGAAGACTCAGCGTTTTGCCAACCGTCATCGTCGTGTTGGTTCTCGGCTTTGTGTTGGAGATTTGGTGTGGTTGTCTTCTCGTTTTGTCCCTATGAGGGTCTCTTCTCCTAAGTTTAAACCTCGGTTCATCGGCCCTTATAGAATATTGGAGATTCTTAATCCTGTTTCTTTCCGTTTGGACCTCCCTGCGTCCTTTTCCATTCATAACGTTTTTCATCGGTCGTTATTGCGCAGGTATGAGGTACCTGTTGTACCTTCAGTTGAGCCTCCTGCTCCGGTGTTGGTTGAGGGTGAGTTGGAGTACGTTGTGGAGAAAATTTTGGACTCTCGTGTTTCCAGACGGAGACTCCAGTATCTGGTCAACTGGAAGGGTTACGGCCAGGAGGATAATTCTTGGGTCAATGCATCTGATGTTCATGCTTCTGATCTTGTTCGTGCCTTCCATAGGGCTCATCCTGGTCGCCCTGGTGGATCTGGTGAGGGTTCGGTGCCCCCTCCTTGAGGGGGGGGTACTGTTGTGAATTTGGATTCTGGGCTCCCCCGGTGGCCGCTTGTGGAATTGGACTTGTCATCCTCTTTCCTGTTTCACCTGGTTTCATCAGTAGTGGGTGTCGCTATTTAAGCTCATTTCTCTGGTGGTTTCTTGCCGGTCAACAATGTTATCTGATGCCTCTCAGTGCTTGTTCCTGCTTCTGACAACTACTAGATAAGTTGGACTTTTGTCCATGTTTCGTTTTGCCTATTTGTTCCAGTTCACAGCTGAAGTTTTGTTACTGTGTCTGGAAAGCTCTCGTTGATCAGGGATTGCTACTCTGGCGTTATGAGTTAATGCCAGAGTTTAAGGTAATCTCTGGATGGTATTTTGTTAGTGTTTTTCTGCTGACCATGAAAGTATACTATCTGTCTTCTGCTATCTAGTAAGCGGACCTCAAATTTGCTAAGACTATTTTCCTGCTGCGTTTGTTGTTTCATCTGAACTCACCGTCATTATATGTGGGGGGCTACTGTCTTCTTTGGAATATTTCTCTAGAGGTGAGCCAGGTCTTATATTTCCCTCTGCTAGCTATTTAGGTCTTAGGCCAGAGCTGGGCATCTAGCGTTAAATAGGAAATGCTACCTGGCTATTTCTAGTTGCGCGGCAGGCTTAGTTCATGGTCAGTATAGTTCCATCTTCCGAGAGCTTGTCCCTCTATAGGCTTGCTATGATCTCTGCCTGCAGAGATCATGACACCGGAGGAAACCCATGCAAATACGGGGACAACATATAAACTCCTTGCAGATGTAAAAGAATTGTCAATGAATTTATGGTAAAAGGTAGTTGAACTGTATAAAACAGGAAAGGGATACAAAAAGATATCCAAGGAATTGATAATGCCAGTCACCAGCATTCAAACTGTGATTAACAAATGAAAAATCAGAGGCTCTTTAACCCCTTTCTGACATTATACGTACTATCCCGTCGAGGTAGTTTGGGCCCGTATGACCACCGACGGGATAGTACATCTAACGCGATCAGCCACGCTCATGGGGGAGCACGGCTGTTGGCTGGTTGTCAGCTGTGATAGTCATGGACTGCTCCTGGCACATTAACCCCCGAAACACTGCGAACAAACATAATCGCAGCATTCCGTCGGCATAGGGAAGCATCGCGCAGGGAGGGGGCTCCCTGTGTGTTTCCATGAGACCCTCGGAGCAATGCGATGTGATCGCATTGTTCAGAGGGTCTCCTACCTCCTCCTCCCTGCAGGCCCCGGATCCAAAATGGCCGCTGGGCTCCTTCCAGGTCCTGCAGGGAGGTGGCTTGCAAGCACCTGCTCAGAGCAGGTGCCAGTATGCCTCCAGCAGTGCCTGTCAGATCGCTGATCTGACACGGTGAATTGCAAAGTGTCAGATCAGCGATCTGACACTTTACCACGATGTCCCACACTGGAACAAAGTAAAAAAAAAAATATTTACATGTGTAAAAATGAAAAATTGTTCCAATAAATACATTTCTTTATGTAAATAATAAAAAAAATAAAAATAATAATAATAATAAAAAAAATAAAAGTACACATATTTAGTATCGCCGCGTCCATAACGACCCGACCTATAAACTGTCACACTAGTTAACCCCTTCAGTGAACACCGTAAAAAAAAAAACTAGGCAAAAAACAATGCTTTATCATCATACCGCCGAACAAAAAGTGGAATAACACGTGATCAAAAAGACGGATATAAATAAACATTGTACCGCTGAAAATGTCATCTTGTCCTGCAAAAAACGAGCTACCATACAGCATCATCAGCGAAAAAATAAAAAAGTTATAGCCCTCAGAATAAAGTGATGCAAAAATAATTATTTTAATTTTCTGTAAAATAGTTTTTATTGTATAAACACGCCAAAACATAAAAAAATTATATAAATGAGGTATCGCTGTAATCGAACTGACGCAAAGACTAAAACTGCATTATCAATTTTACCAAACGCTGAACGGTATAAACGCCCCCCAAAAGAAATGCACGAATTGCTGGTTTTTGTTCATTCAGCCTAACAAAAATCGGAATAAAAAGCAATCAAAAAATGGCATGTGCCCGAAAATGATACCAATAAAAACATCAACTCGTCCCACAAAAAACAAGACCTGACATGACTCTGTGGACCAAAATATGGAAAAATTATAGCTCTCAGAATGTGGTAACACAAAAAATATTTTTTGCAATAAAAGGCGTCTTTTGGTGTGTCACAGCTGCCAGTCATAAAAACCCGCTAAAAATAGTAAATCGAGCTCCCCATTATCACCACCTTAGTTAGGGAAAAAATAATAAAATAAAAAATTTATTTATTTCCATTTTCCCATTAGGGTTAGGGTTGCGGCTAAAGTTAGGGTTGGGGCTGGGGCTAAAGTTAGGGTTAGGGTTGGGGCTAAAGTAAGGGTTGGGGCTAAGGTTAGGGTTAGAATTGGGGCTAAAGTTAGAGTTAGGGTTGGGGCCAAAGTGAGAGTTGGGGCTAAAGTTAGGGTTAGGGCTGGGGCTAAAGTTAGGGTTAGGGTTGGGGATAAAGTTAGGGTTGGGGCTAAAGTTAGGGTTAGAACTGGGGCTAAAGTTAGGGTTGGGGCTAAAGTTAGGGTTGGGGCTAGAGTTGGGGTTAGGGTTTGGATTATGTTTACGGCTGGGTTAGGGGTGTGTCAGGGTTAGGGGTGTGGTTAGGGTTGGGATTAGGGTTAGGGCAGTGTTGGGGTTAGGGTTGTGTTGGGGTTGGGATTAGGGTTAGGGGCGTGTTTGGGTTAGGGGTGTGGTTAGGGTTATCTGTGTACTCAGGACAAATTGGACAACAACTTTTGGGGTCCAATTTCTCCTGTTACCCTTGGGAAAATACAAAACTGGGGGCTAAAAAAATCATTTTTGTGGAAAAAAAAGATTTTTTTATTTTCACGGCTCTGCGTTATAAACTTTAGTGAAACACTTGGGGGTTCAAAGTGCTCACCACACATCTTGATAAGTTCCTTGGGGGGTCTAGTTTCCAAAATGGGGTCACTTGTGGGGGGTTTCTACTGTTTAGGTACATCAGAGGCTCTGCAAACGCATCGTGATGCCTGCAGACCATTCCATCAAAGTCTGCATTCCATAACGCCACTTCTTCCCTTCCGTGCTCTGCCATGCGCCCAAACAGTAGTTTTCTCCCACATATGGGTTCTCAGCATACTCAGGACAAATTGCACAACAACTTTTGGGGTCTAATTTCTCCAGATACCCTTGGGAAAATAAAAAATTAGGGGTGAAAAATCATTTTTGTGAAAAAAATAAGATTTTTTATTTTTACGACTCTACATTATAAACTTCTGTGAAGCACTTAGGGGTTCAAAGTGCTCACCACACATCTAGATAAGTACCTTAGGGGGTCTACTTTCCAAAATGGGGTCACTTTTTGGGGGTTTCCACTGTTTAGGCACATCAGGGGCTCTCCAAACGAGACATGGCGTCCCATCCCAATTCCAGCTAATTTTGCATTGAAAAGTCAAATGGCCCTCCTTCCCTTCCGAGCTCTGCCATGCGCCTAAACAGTGGTTTACCCCCACGAATGGGGTATCGGCGTATTCAGGACAAATTGTACAACAACTTTTGGGGTCCAATTTCTCCTGTTACCCTTGGTAAAATAAAACAAATTGGATCAGAAGTAATTTTTTTTAAAAAAAAGTTAAATGTTCATTTTTTTTAAACATTCCAAAAAATCCTGTGAAACACCTGAAGGGTTAATAAACTACTTAAATGTGATTTTGAGCACATTGAGGGGTGCCGCTTTTAGAATGGTGTCACACTTGGGTATTTTTTATCATATAGACCCCTCAAAGTGACTTCAAATGTGATGTGGTCCCTAAAAAAAAATGGTGTTGTAAAAATGGGAGATTGCTGGGCAACTTTTAACCCTTATAACTCCCTAACAAAAAAAATGTTGGATCCAAAATTGTAATGATGTAAAGTAGACATGTGGGAAATGTTACTTATTAAGTATTTTGTATGACATATCTCTGTGATTTAAGGGCATGAAAATTCAAATTTGAAAAATTGCAAAATTTTTCACAAATAAACTCAAGTAATGTCAAGGAAATTTTACCACTAACATGAAATATGTCATGAGAAAACAATGTCAGAATCACCGGGATCCGTTGAAGCGTTCCAGAGTTGTAACCTCATAAAGGAACAGTGATCAGAATTGTAAAAATTGGCCCGGTCATTAACATGCAAACCACCCTTGGGGGTAAAGGGGTTACAAACAAAACCATGGTCAAGTAGACCTACAAATATTTTGTCCACAACTGCCAGGAAAATTGTTGGTGATACAAAGAAAAACCCACTGTCATGCTGCTGCTATGCAGGTAGGAGCAGGCTTCACTAGATGGCAGTAGAGAGGAAGCAGGCCTGTGCAGTGCCCCAGAGTCCTGGTCGTTGCAGTAATGTTGCTCTTCCACCAGGAGGAGTGATATTACGTCTGATGGTACTAAAGGAGATCACCTTGCCAGGTATCACAAGTCACTCACTACACTTCACACTCCAGTCCACCAGGGGGAGCCTTGCTTCTATCTATTAGGGCACTCCTCACATACGGGTAAAACTGGTGGGTTGGATAGAAATTTAGGCAGACGCTGCCTGGGTTTTGACCCAGAGGGTTCCTGTCAAGCAGACAGGGGGAAAAGGAGGAACATCTGAGCTGCAGACAGAGGATCCCTGTCAGGGGTGGGATCCTGATATGATCTGGTGGCCTAGGAGCAGCATGAGACGTACCCTGGAGAAGGTGGTACCTGTACTGATCGCAGACCCTGAACTTAACACCGCAACTAGAAGTAGCCGTGGAATGTACCTAGCACTCCCTGGACATCTCGACACAGCCGGAGGACTAATTACCCCTAGAGATAGAAAAGGGAAAACTATCTTGCCTCAGAGAAAATCCCCAAAGGATAGACAGCCCCCCACAAATATTGACTGTGAGAGGAGAGGGAAAAAACATACACAGACTGAAATCAGAATTTAGCAAAGGAGGCACTTCTAGCTAAATAGAAAGGATAGGACAGAGTACTATGCGGTCAGTATTAAAACACTAGAAAACATCCACCACAGAAAATACAAAATCTCCACATCTAACTAAAGATATGGAGGGCATATCTGCATCTCCAGAGATACCAGCTTGGCTAAACAAATCCTTATACAGACCAAGCTGGACAAGACAAAAACATGGAAAAGAACTGAACAATAAGGCCCACAGCATGTGGACTGCAAAAATCAGGGCCAGAACTTATCTTTGTTGAAATGAACAGCAAAGCAGGAGAGACCAGGCAGGGATGTGAATCCTCCAGGAACAATGGACAACTGGCACTGACCAAAGGGTCAAGCAAGACTAAATAGCCCAGTCAGATTTGCAAAAAGTGGACACACCTGATGAATGCTGCGATCCAGAGACAACAGAGCTACCACTTATAACCACCGGAGGGAGCCCAAGAGCAGAATTCACAACAGTACCCCCCCCTTGAGGAGGGGTCACCGAACCCTCACCAGAGCCCCCAGGCCGATCCGGACGAGCCAAATGAAAGGCACGAACCAAATCCTCAGCATGAACATCGGAGGCAACAACCCAAGAATTATCCTCCTGGCCATAACCCTTCCATTTGACAAGATACTGAAGCTTCCGCCTCGAAAAACGAGAATCCAAAATCTTCTCAACCACATACTCCAACTCCTCATCAATCAACACCGGGGCAGGAGGATCAACAGAGGGAACAACAGGCACCACATATTTCCGCAACAAAGATCTATGAAAAACATTATGGATGGAAAAAGAGGCTGGAAGGGCCAAACGAAAAGACACTGGATTGATAATCTCAGAAATCCTATAAGGGCCAATAAACCAAGGCTTGAACTTAGGGGAAGAAACCTTCATAGGAACATGACAGGAAGACAACCAGACCAAATCCCCAACCCGAAGCCGGGAACCAACACACCGACGACGGTTAGCAAAACGCTGAGCCCCCTCCTGAGACAACACCAAATTGTCAACAACATGAGCCCAAATTTGCTGCAACCTGTCAACCACAGAGTCCACCCCAAGACAATCAGAAGGCTCAACCTGCCCTGAAGAAAAACGAGGATGAAAACCAGAGTTACAAAAGAAGGGTGAAACCAAGGTAGCAGAACTAGCCCGATTATTAAGGGCAAACTCGGCCAATGGCAAGAAAGCCACCCAATCATCCTGATCAGCAGACACAAAGCATCTCAAATAAGTTTCCAAAGTCTGATTAGTTCGCTCAGTTTGGCCATTTGTCTGAGGATGAAATGCGGAAGAAAAAGACAAATCAATGCCCAGCCTAGCACAAAAGGCCCGCCAAAACCTAGAAACAAACTGGGAACCTCTATCGGACACAATATTCTCCGGAATGCCATGCAAAAAAACCACATGCTGAAAAAACAACGGAACCAAATCAGAAGAGGAAGGCAATTTAGGCAAAGGTACCAAATGAACCATCTTAGAAAACCGGTCACAAACCACCCAGATAACCGACATCCTCTGAGAAACCGGAAGATCCGAAAAAAAATCCATACAAATATGCGTCCAAGGCCTCTCAGGGACCGGCAAAGGCAAAAGCAACCCACTAGCGCGGGAACAGCAAGGCTTGGCCCGCGCACAAGTCCCACAGGACTGCACAAAAGAACGCACATCCCGTGACAAAGAAGGCCACCAAAAGAACCTACCAACCAAATCTCTGGTACCAAAAATCCCAGGATGACCAGCCAACACAGAACAATGAACCTCAGAAATCACTTTACTAGTCCATCTGTCAGGAACAAACAGTTTCCCCACTGGACAGCAGTCAGGTTTATCAGCCTGAAATTCCTGAAGAACCCGTCGTAAATCAGGGGAGATGGCAGAAAGAATCACCCCTTCCTTCAGAATGCCGACCGGCTCAAGGACCCCAGGAGAATCAGGCAAAAAGCTCCTAGAGAGGGCATCAGCCTTAACATTCTTAGAACCCGGAAGATACGAGACCACAAAATCAAAATGGGAGAAAAACAGGGACCATCGGGCCTGTCTAGGATTCAGCCGTTTGGCAGACTCGAGGTAAATCAGATTCTTATGATCGGTCAAGACCACAATACGGTGCTTGGCCCCCTCAAGCCAATGTCGCCACTCCTCAAATGCCCACTTCATAGCCAACAACTCATGATTGCCGACATCATAATTGCGTTCCGCAGGCGAAAACTTTCGAGAAAAGAAGGCACACGGTTTCATCAAGGAACCATCAGAATTCCTCTGAGACAAAACAGGCCCTGCCCCAATCTCGGAAGCGTCAACCTCAACCTGAAAAGGAAGAGAAACATCCGGCTGACGCAACACAGGGGCAGAAGTAAATCGGCGTTTAAGCTCCTGAAAGGCAGAAACAGCCGCAGAGGACCAATTCGTCACATCAGCGCCTTTCTTCGTCAAATCAGTCAGGGGTTTAACCACACTGGAGAAGTTGGCAATGAAACGGCGATAAAAATAGCAAAGCCTAAAAATTTCTGAAGGCTCTTCACGGATGTGGGCTGGATCCAATCATGAATGGCCTGAACCTTAACCGGATCCATTTCTATAGATGATGGAGAAAAAATGAAGCCCAAAAAAGAAACCTTCTGTACTCCAAAGAGGCACTTAGACCCCTTCACAAACAAGGCATTATCACGAATGATCTGAAATACCATCCTGACTTGTTTCACATGAGACTCCCAATCATCTGAAAAAATCAAAATATCATCCAAATATACAATCATGAATTTATCAAGATAATTCCGAAATATATCATGCATGAAGGACTGAAACACAGATGGAGCATTAGAGAGTCTGAATGGCATCACAAGGTATTCAAAATGGCCTTCGGGCGTATTAAACGCAGTTTTCCATTCGTCACCCTGCTTAATACGAACAAGATTATATGCCCCTCGAAGGTCAATCTTAGTAAACCAACTAGCCCCCTTAATCCTAGCAAACAGATCAGAAAGCAAAGGCAAAGGGTATTGGAATTTGACCGTGATCTTATTCAAGAGGCGATAATCAATACAGGGTCTCAAGGAGCCATCCTTCTTGGCAACAAAAAAAAAACCTGCTCCCAATGGTGAAGAAGATGGCCGAATATGCCCCTTCTCCAAAGACTCCTTAACATAGCTCCGCATGGCGGTATGTTCTGGCACAGACAGGTTGAAAAGTTGGCCCTTAGGGAACTTACAGCCTGGAATCAAGTCAATAGCACAATCACAGTCCCTATGCGGTGGAAGGGAACTGGACTTGGGCTCATTGAATACATCCTGGAAATCTGACAAAAACTCAGGAATTTCAGAAGAGGGGGAGGAGGCAATTGACATCAAAGGAACGTCACCATGAACCCCCTGACAACCCCAACTAGTCACAGACATAGATTTCCAATCTAATACCGGATTATGCACCTGTAACCATGGGAAACCCAGCACAATAGCATCATGCAAATTATGCTACACCAGAAAATGACAATCTTCCTGATGCGCTGGCGCCATGCACATGGTCAGCTGTGTCCAAAACTGAGGTTTATTTTTAGCCAACGGTGTAGCATCAATGCCCCTCAAAGGAATAGGACTCTGCAAAGGCTGCAAGGGGAAACCACAATGTCTGGCAAATTCTAAGTCCATTAAGTTTAGAGCGGCGCCTGAATCCACAAATGCCATGACAGAAAATGACGATAATGAGCAGATCAGGGTCACAGATAACAGAAATTTAGATGGTACAGTACTGATGGTAACAGAACTTGCGATTCTCTTGGTACGCTTAGGGCAATCAGAAATAACATGAGCAGAATCGCCGCTGTAAAAACACAACCTATTCTGACATCTGAATCCTTGTCGTTCAGCTCTAGACACAATCCTATCACACTGCATAGGCTCAGGACTCCGCTCGGAAGACAATGCCATAGTGTGCACAACCCTGTGCTCGTGCAAGCGCCGATCAATCTGAATGGCCAGAGACATAGAATCACTCAGACCAGCAGGCGTGGGGAACCCCACCATAACATCTTTAACGGATTCAGAAAGACCCTTTCTGAAAATTGCCGCCAAGGCATCCTCATTCCATTTAGTCAGCACAGACCATTTTCTAAATTTCTGGCAATATGATTCTGCCGCTTCTTGACCCTGACACAGGGCCAACAAGGTCTTCTCAGCATGATCCACTGAATTAGGTTCATCATACAATAACCCAAGCGCCTGGAAAAAGGTGTCTACATTAAGCAAAGCCGGATTCCCAGGTTCCAGGGCAAATGCCCAATCCTGGGGGTCACCACGCAGCAGAGATATAACAATTTTAACCTGCTGGATGGGATCACCAGAGGAACGGGGTTTCAGAGCAAAAAACAGTTTACAGTTATTTTTAAAGCTCAAAAATTTGGACCTGTCCCCAAAAAACAAATCAGGAGTTGGAATTCTAGGCTCTAAAACCGGAGTCTGAACAATATAATCGGAAATACCCTGTACTCTAGCAGCAAGTTGATCCACACGAGAAGCCAATCCCTGAACATCCATGCCAGCGCCAAACTCCTGAGCCACCCAGAGGTAAAGAGGGAAAAAAAAACACAACAGACTACAGAAAAAAAATGGCTCAGCACTTTCCTTCCCTTCTTCTGAGATGCGGTTAACTCATTGTTGGCCAGTTGTACTGTTATGATCTGGTGGCCTAGGAGCAGCATGAGACGTACCCTGGAGAAGGTGGTACCTGTACTGACCGCAGACCCTCAACTTAACACCGCAACTAGAAGTAGCCGTGGAATGTACCTATCACTCCCTAGACATCTCGACACAGCCGGAGGACTAATTACCCCTAGAGATAGAAAAGGGAAAACTATCTTGCCTCAGAGAAAATCCCCAAAGGATAGACAGCCCCCCACAAATATTGACTGTGAGAGGAGAGGGAAAAAACATACACAGACTGAAATCAGAATTTAGCAAAGAGGCACTTCTAGCTAAATAGAAAGGATAGGACAGAGTACTATGCGGTCAGTATTAAAACACTAGAAAACATCCACCACAGAAAATACAAAATCTCCACATCTAACTAAAGATATGGAGGGCATATCTGCATCTCCAGAGATACCAGCTTGGCTAAACAAATCCTTATACAGACCAAGCTGGACAAGACAAAAACATGGAAAAGAACTGAACAATAAGGCCCACAGCATGTGGACTGCAAAAATCAGGGCCAGAACTTATCTTTGTTGAAATGAACAGCAAAGCAGGAGAGACCAGGCAGGGATGTGAGTCCTCCAGGAATAATAGACAACTGGCACTGACCAAAGGGTCAAGCAAGACTAAATAGCCCAGTCAGATTTGCAAAAAGTGGACACGCCTGATGAATGCTGCGATCCAGAGACAGCAGCGCTACCACTTATAACCACCGGAGGGAGCCCAAGAGCAGAATTCACAACAGGATCCTGAGAGAGGTCTAGCACAAGATAGAGAGCCACGGAGCTGCGCCTGCCCCACATGCGGCAGCATCCTAAGAAAGGACAAGAAAGGAATTGTATTGTGGAGAGTGAGAAACGAAGTCACAGCACAAGGAGATAATACCGGGAGGAGTTCTGCCCCAAGAACGGCAGCCTCCTTCTGAGGCCCGTAGCCGGTGGCCGGAACAGCGAGGGAGTAATTGACTCTATGCATTACTTCAGAGACCAGCAGGACAGTCAATTCCAAGTTGGCTGCCTGACCTTAATACCTAAGAAGACACGGTGGCAAATTGTGGGGGTCGGGGCGTCTCTAGGGTCCCTACAAACAAGCCCCAGGCTATCCCAGTCATACGGGTTGTCCTATCCATACCATCTGGGGGACAGAGAGAGAGAGAGAACATCAGAAACATCCACGAAAGTTGTGAGGACTATCCCGTGGTGCTCAGCAGGGAGGTACTACAACACACAGGCGCTAGTAGGAAGGCTACTGATTTCCACCTGGTTAAGAGAACTCTGGATTTGCCTTCGGACCAGCCGGACTCTGCCTGCCCTGTGAATGCTACTCTGGACTGTGGATGCTGAAGTCTTCAGTAAAAGGTAAAGAGACTGCAACCTTTGTGTCCTCATTATTCATTGCCCCTTACATCGTCCACCATCACCACCTACACATTTGGGAAGCCCTGGGGACATACTTCACCTGTGGGAAGGTATACCATCTAGCTGCTAATCCATCACCCCAGCGGACCCCTAGCAGCGTTGGTCACCCTGACCAAATACCACAGGTGGTGTCATGAACACCAGACAAACTTTACACCTTTAATTGGACGCCCCTCAGAAGGGCCACGGACCGGGTCGGGCCACTGTGACATCCCCAGAACTGATAGAGAGACCCGGTACCGAGTACCCCATTGCCCTTAACGTGGGGACGCTCCACCTGCACCTAAACAGAGCAAACTTGCAGTGCAGCAGTGAGGCTACCACAGGTGGAAGCAGAATAGTCAAAACAAGCCGGGTCAAATCCTAGACTGTAGCACAGTACCAAAGGAAAAAGCAAACTCACAGTCAGAGACAAGCCAGGAGGTCAGTAACAGTCAGGAGTGCATAAGTCAAAAGACAAAGGGCAGAAACAGGTCAGGATACATGCCAAGTCAAACCAGGGAGTCTGCACATTAAAGGGAAACACTGAATTAAGATGGGAAGAGGGCAAAACAGAGACACGAGTTCAAACAGCCAACGCAGCAAGACAAATCAGAGCAATCAGAGTCAGCTACAGCAGCACTAGGCAAAAACTATAACTGACATGATCTGCAGGACACAGCGGGGATAAATAGCAAACCTGAGACCAGACTGAGGCTGAGAAAAGTTAACTCCTGACATGATCAGACCAGGAAAGGGGAAGACAGGAATCAAAACCTGGTTTGGGTTATGACAGCCACAAATAACATCAGCTGAAATACTGGACTCTCTGAAAAGTAGCGGTGTGGCTGTTTCAAGATGCACAAAAAGGAGGCAGTTGAAGAAAAATGGGCTGCATGGTCGAGTCACTAGAGGAAAGCCATTACTGCACAAATGCCACAAAGTATCTCACTTACAATACGCAAAACAACACAAAGACAAACCCCTCAAAACTTCTGGAACAAGGTAATTTGGTGTGATGAGACCAAAATTGAACTTTTTGGCCACAACCGTAAACGTTACGTTTGGAGATAGATCAACAAGGCGTATATTAAAGTAACACCATTCCTACTGTAAAGCACTGAGGTGGATCACTGATGTTTTGGGGATGTGTGAGCTGCACAGGCACAGGAAACTTGGTCAAAGTAGAAGGAAAGATGTATGCAGCACGTTATCAGCAAATACTCGAGGCAAATGTTCAATCATCAGCCCGGAACTGCGCATGGGATGCAGTTCATGATCGACAGCCCAGGAATTTACAGGAACTGGAGGCTTTTTGCCAAGAAGAGTGGGCAGCTTTACCATCTGAGAAAATAAAGAACCTCATCCACAACTGCCACAAAAGACTTCAAGCGGTCATTTTAATCAGGGTCATTTGAATGTTCTGGGATGTCATTATGATCTAAAAAGAGAAAACACAGTAGTTTGTAGTTGGTGTTATATCATTCATATTCTCTGAAAAAAGGCCAAGAAAGAAAAAATTTCTGCTGGGGTATGTAAACTTTTGAATACAACTGTAACACTGAATGTCTGAGAAATGGAAGCCTACAAAATTTTTAAAAGCTTTAGTTTCCAGGAAAAAGGTTTTTTTTTTTAGATTTTGAGGATGTGTTATGTAGCACAAAAAAGGTCAGTAAAGCACATATTTGACGGACCAAAATATATTCAATTTTTTCAGCCTCCACAAAAAAACCTGCAGCTATATATTTGCCAACGGACTGCACAGGCCTAATCCCTGTTTACACTTCAAGGAAAACAGTCAAACCACACCCTATAATCACATTGTCTCTATGGACATCAGGGCGCACGTCCTCACCAGGGGGTCCATCCCGGAAAAATGTCCAAAACCAAACTGAAGAAAGGGACAGCGCCACACCGGATAGTGAAAAAAGCAGCTCACATTTTATTCTGCCTCCTGCGGCAACGTTTCGGTCCGAAGACCTTTGTCAAGCACTTGACAAGTGCTTGACAAAGGTCTTCGGACTGAAACGTTGCCGCAGGAGGCAGAATAAAATGTGAGCTGCTTTTTTCACTATCCGGTGTGGCGCTGTCCCTTTCTTCAGTTTAATCCCTGTTTACAGACAGGATTCTGTCACTCTCACTGCTCCTGCGATTCTCTCTCCCTCCCTAGACTAAATGCAGATTGTATGTGATACAACCGATTAGCATTTAGAAGGGCTGTTAATATAATGGCTCAACTTCAGCACCAGTATCAAGATTACAGGCCTCTGATTCGTCATGCCGTGCACACAGGCCTAGACAACCATTTTCTGCCTCCAATACGAAGTGTCATAGAGCTGTGCAATGGTGTCAGTGTGTCGAGTTGGGCGGCAGCTGTCCATTTATAATCTCTGATGATGTCAGATGGCCAACTAATCAAAGTAATGCCACAGCCAAGATGGCTATGGCAGTGCAGTGACTCACAGACAATCCCCACATGCTTATTGGCTGCGTAAGAGGCGCAAAAGTTGAGGAACAGAAATTTGAGTTTTACATGTAGTACCGCCCATTACTCGCCAAGTAACAAGCACATCTGAGTATTTGAGTGATATCTAAGTGTCACCGAGCACGTTCGCTGCTGACCTGCAGTGTAGAGCAGATCACAACTCCTATCTCTAATTAAATTAGAGATTGTCTTCTAACTTAATTGTATAAGAAAGATTGGTTGTCAATATTGGATGTCAATGCATACAAATAAATGGCTATGGGTGCTTTCACACTGCGTTCAGGCACTCATAAAGTGGTTCCGTCGGGGCTTACGTCAGAACACCACTCAAACGTATGTGCCAATGGGGCCATAGACTATAAAAGTGCCGAAAAAGCAAACGTGCTCTGTCGTGCATAATTTTTGGGCATGTATGTCTACTGGGGGCGGACACTCAAACGCAGTCTAATATGTTGGCGCATACGCCGAATCCCAGTTTGTGGGAAGTTTAGACGTAAGCTCCAACATAGCCACTGAATGGGTGCCTGTACGCAGTGTGAAAGCACCTTAATAGAAGAAAACTATTGTCAGTGACCATGAGAAAATAATTGCTTTGACAAGGAGGGTTTAGTAATAGGAGTAAAAAACAACAGTGTAGATATGGTTCTCAAGGTTATTTAACTGCTGAGAAATTGATGTAAATGTGAGATACAAAGATTAACGTGAAGGTGAAAGACACACCTAATAATGACAGTACGTGCTGACTGCTTGAAGCCTCATTCAGACGTCAATTATTTTTCTCATACACAAAAAAATGGCAAAAATCAGTTGAGTTTTCATCAATTATTTGGATTCAGTTTTCATCAGTGTTTTCATTGGGTGTTAGAAACTTTGCATTTTTTCCAAACACGAAAATCCCTGATGGTAAAAACTGACTTACTGACCAATGTTAAAAATGAATAAATATGATCCATAACAAAGATCAAAAACGGACATTTTTCCATTTTGTTTTTTTTGCTGACACATGATCTGCAAAAAAAAAAAACATACGGTACGTGAACAGCTCCATGGATTGTAATGGGTATGTGTTCTATCTGTGAAAAACACAAATAGAACATGTCAGGCTTTATTCAGACCATTTGCTTTTCGCATACATGTTTAGAAAAACTCTGGGTTTTGATTGAAATCTTATAGTTTAGCAATTGGGATAAAAATTAACTTGTTATGAACAACTAATAACAACAAGAAAATTCAATCGCGCAAACCACAAAGTGCAACGTGCAAAGACTAGCATACATAGAAAGATGAATGTTGCTGTCATGTGTAATACAATTCTGGATGCAAACCTAAATATGCACGCCTTGCTCTGGTGCGCGACGCACCTCCAGTCTGCGACTGACGCACTTCCAGTCCGTGGACCGCAGATCAAGGTGGATACCCGGTGTTTGAAGGGCAACAACCGTGAGGAAACACAAGCACCTAACACATCGCTTGCACTGGCTGGTAAGTATATGCCATATTGCATGAATACTCATAATAGTGTAGTCATAAGAATTTGCTGAAAAATAGGGGTTCAGAGATTGAACACATTAGATATAAACTTTCCAAATACACCTCCTGTTTAATCCTTAATACAACAGATTACTAAACAAATTAATAATGGATATTATGATACCATTCATTCACAATATTCAAGATAAGCCATAAGATAATGTGCAGTCTCCTTATCACGGCAGTAGTATAAGAGAAGGAAAAAAATCTGAGATGTGTATGTAAGATTGGAGCAGTGACACACAGAAGGGATGTATACCACAGTTTGAGTGAAGGTACATAAAAAAACACCAACGGAAAATGTATAAGTAATTACTCGCACGTGCCGACACCACCGTTCCCACCAGTGTATATGAAATTGGGGAGCAGATGGCAAGAGAAAGGAAAGCAGGAACACATCAAGGAAGGGAGGCGCCAGTTTGTCCCTATAACTACCTAAACTGTAGTACCCTACCTAACGCGGAGATTGGCACCCTAGTATCCTGCGCATATAGCACCCCCATTCGACAGAGGCTCAGAGTAAAGAATAGTTGCTCATTAAGTTGCTCTTATTGTTTTACCTATGTACTCCTACATCCCACCCTCACGTGTGGCATTGTATATGACGCCTGTGGTCTGCCAATTGATAAATTGTCTGATAAAGTAGGTTCGGCCTGTATAATTACTCTTGAATGATTTTCCTGGTGACATTAAGTGTCAGGACTTGCATGTCCCACATCTATAACATCCTTGGGCTGTGTGCCTAACCAATATGGATTGGTAAGGTTTTGGTAATGGCTGTGGACCAGCCTATCCCTTATAGTATGTGATTTGGGGAATTGGACCTATTGCAACCTTGATGTCTGCATCCATAAGAAGGATATGGATGATCGAATAGCTGCGGATAAGTACTTATCCGACTAGCTATAGCACTTCCCGAATAGCTGCATCAGTAACCTGGATACCTGGAGCACTCCCGATAATCAGCTATTCGGCGCCACAGCTGCATGAATTGTGGCTGTTTCACAGTCACAACACATGCATGGATAGCCTGTTTGTTGGGCGTAACAGTTTGTTTGGCCATGGGCCCCGCTGATCCGCAGTCCTCTCTGCGCTTTGGAGCTGTTTTGGCAGCTTCGCTACCAGAAAGAGCCAGGAAAAATTTAGTCTAATCTGATGACACCAGATGCCCAATTGGAAGTCCTAATGTCTGCAAAACCTGAAACTTGTGCTCCTGGAATGGAACCCATCTGTCACGACACAGCTGACTGGTGACCCTTCCCTGTCCCTAACACTAAGGGGCACCCTAGCTCGCCCTTCTCCCCGGATACTTCCGAAGGTGAAGATGCAGGGGCCTCCCTTGCCTTATCTCCTGAGTTAACCATCCATCTGTTCTCTTACCCCATCTAGGGAAGAGGGGCGCTACTGTGCACCGTAGTACACCAACCCGAGAAACAAGGCGACACAAACAAGGGTTAACAGAAAACTCCCGGCATAAAAAATATTCACTCACATATAACATAGGAATGCATCGGGGTGTGAAGGTAGGGGAATAAATCAAAATAAAGAAGGATAATACAAACCAAGCAACAGTCACAAATAACTCCTCCAACTCTTCTTCTCATAAGAACTCCTCCCTCCGTTAGCCATGCAGCAATAAAGTTAACTCTGACAAAGATTTGTATCAGAGGACAGATTATAAAGGGAAAAGAAGTGGCTAACCAAGCTCAGCTGTGAACACAAGGATTTTCAACATGGCCGATTAACCCCTGTTCTGCCAGAAGAAATAAAGGAGAAGTGCTTGTCAGCGCCGGAGTATGAGCAATCAGATGCTGCGGTCTTCTGGCTCTACACTGTCGCGGTAACTCTGTGACACCGTCCTGTCTAATCTGCCTTGGTACTATGGGGATCTGAAGCAGTGCAATGTGTTTCTGGAGCAGTGCATGTGGCACTATGAAATTTTCAGCCAGCAGTTTTCTTCAGATCGGGCCAAAGTGGGTTTCCTGATGTCCAACCTAGCAGATGCCCTGGCATGGCTCAAACCCCTATGGGAAAATGGGGCTCCTATCACCTCGGACCTACGAGAGCCTTCCTGGTGGCCTTCAATGAGCCAAACCCAGAACCGTCTGCAAAAACTTCCCTTCCCAGTTTTCAGGAGCAGACCAGACAGGTGAGATCTGTGAGGAGACTGTCACATCTGGCCATTCCATTTCAAAGACTACTTGCTCCCCAGCCTGTTGAGGCAGCTACCCATGCAGAATCTTTGAAGGTCGACCATGTTTGGCAGGCTGAGCAGAAGCTGGAACTCATTAGTGAGATGGGATTGTGGTATCGCTGCGGTTGTGGGTAACATCTTTTGACAGTCATCTTGTGTTTCTTCAATGTTCTAATAATTGAGTCAACAGTTGTTGCCTTCTCACCAAACTGCTTGCCTATTGTCCTGTAGCAGAATTGCGCAGGTCTACAATTTTACCCCTGGTGTCCTTAGACACCTCTTTGGTCTTGGCCATGGTAGAGAGGTTGGAGTGTGATTGATTGTGTGGATAGGTGTCTTTTATACAGGTAACAAGTTCAAACAGGTGCGATTAATACAGGTAACAAGTGCAGAGTAGGAGAGCTTCTTAAAGAAAAACTAACAGGTCTTTGAGAGGTAGAATTCTTGCTGATTGCAAGGTGATCAAACACTTATTTCATGCACTAAAAATGCAATTTAAATATTTAAAAATCATACAATTTGATTTTCTCATTTTTATTTTTAGATTCTTTCTCTCACAGTTGAAGTGTACCTTGAATAAAAATTACAGACCTTTCCATTATTTGTAGATGGGAAAACTTGAAAAATTGGCAGTGTATCAAATACTTATTTTCCCCACTGTACACGTGGAGGGTACCGCTTCTGCTGGGGAAGCACAGCCATGACTAGGAGGAGGAAGGAAGGAATCTGGCACAACTATCCAATGTTAAAATCCAGTTTATTCACAGGCTATTGAAAACAAGGATCCTTGTTTTTAATGGCTTTTGAATAAACTGGATTTTAACATTGGATGGTTGTGCCAGATTCCTTCCTTCCTCCTCTTCTATGGGAATTTAGACTTTATTCTCAAGAGAATTAACTGCGAGGATCAAGGATGATTTGAGGAAAGGGCAACTTGAAAACACTCTGCTATCTTCTCATAACCTTCTCCCGCTTTGTGGACCTTCAGCATTTTCATTTTCAGAGTGCTAGTATTGTGCCTAGGATTGGGCCTCCACAATTTTCATTTTCAGAGTGCTAGAATTCTGCCGGATTCCTTCCTTCTTCCTCCTTTATGAGAATTTAGACTTTATTCTCTAGAAATTTAACAAGAATCAAGGATGATCTGAGGAAAGCGCAACTTGAAAATGCTTTGCTATCTTTTTTATAGCCTTCTGCTTTGTTGGCCGCCACCATTTTCATTTTTCAGAGTGCTAGAATTCTGCTGGACTCCTTCCTTCTTCCTCCTTTATGAGAATTTAGACTTTATTATCTAGAAACTTAACAAGGATCAAGGATGATCTGAGGAAAGGGCAATATGAAAACACTTTGCTATCTTATTATAGTCTTCTCCTGCTTTGTTGGCCACCACCATTTTAATTTCCAGAGTGCTAGGCAGATGCTTGTAAGAACCCATGGCTGCTGCTTTTTGGCACAAGGTTAGAGGAAACTGTTTTTTTTTTAAAACGATGACAGTACAGAAGCCATAACCCAGCAGGATAATTAAGGTCTAAAACCTTGGTCAAAGTTATCTGAGCTCACAAATTTCCAATGGTGCATCGGCCTATATTGCTTTTTGTAATTTTTAAAATGGAAAAAATGACAATATATACAGGCATACATTTTTTGCCTAAAATACAAAGGGAATGTTTTGTCTTTAGATTTAGGCCTTTTAGAGATCATTTCATCTTCAACTTACATAACTGTTCACTATAACAGCAATTTTGACCAGGGGTGCCCAAAGGTTTACATGCCACTTTATGAAATTACAGTCTCCTCTCATTATTAGGGTTGAGCGACTTTCATTTTTTTAAGATCGAGTCGGGTTTTGCGAAACCCGACTTTGTCCAAAGTCGAGTCGAGTGAAGTCGGCCGATTATCGCGAAAAGTCGGGGATCGACCGAAACATGAAACCCAATGCAAGTCAATGGGGAAGCATAGTCGGCAGTGAGTGGAGGCCAGGAAAACACCTACAGTGCCCATTTTAATGCCCAAAACATCCATTCTTGTTTCTGAAACTTGTCAATCTTAATTAACTTTATAATAATAGTTGGGCATTGGAAATTGGGGGTCATTTGGCAAAAGTTGTGGGGGGTAGGGCTGGTTCAAGGTTTTAGTGGGCCCAGGAAACGTGGACTACGTCACGGCGGTGGAGCAGTGAGAGGTAAGTATTTCAACTTTGCAAGTGCTGTGATCCTAAGCAAGCAGGGAGGCCCACTCGTTCGCATTGGCACTGGCACAGGGCCCCTCAAAGTACAGCGGTGTGTTTGCACGGTGGGGGCGCCTCCCACCGGCAGCGACACTTTTGCGTACTCTGAGGGTCCCTGTGCCTGTGACGTCGCCAACGAGTATGCCCCCCTACCTGTTGAAGAAACCTGCACTTTCATCTGCACCTTCCTCTTTGTCCCTGTGTAAGGTGGTATAGTATGCGGGAAGGGGAACCTGACTTTCAGCAGGGTCAGATTGTGGCTGTGTAGCGTGCAAGGGGAATGTACTGGTCTGGGTCAAAGTACCACAAGACTCATCTAGCACCGGCTGGGCAATGGGCAGGATGAGGACGAAACACTGATATAGGCCCAAATAATAAAGTGGGTAAAATGCAGTTCAAAATTGGTAACAGGACTAACCAGGTGGCATTGCTTAGTTCAGTGGAGTAGAAAACCCAGGAGTGGCAGACACCGTTAGAAGGGCCGAAACACACTAGTAGGCCCTATGCAGTTTAATATTACAAATGAAGGCAGAAAGCCTGAAGATTAAAGGTCAGGAAAATAACACAGGACAACACCAAGGTGCGGCACACACCGTTACTAGGCCCAACCAAAGTAGTAGGCCAACTGCAGTTTAATTATTTAAAATGTAAGCCGAAAGCCTGAACATTGAAGGTTGGGAAAACAAAACAGGAGAAAACCCAGTAGCGTCAGACACCGTTTTAAGGGCCCAACCACACATTTTAAAAACAACTACTTAACGAGATCCTTAAGATTGAAGCTCAGCTTTATACAGTGGAGGACAACACCATGGAGCGGCACACACCGTTAGTAGGCCCCAACCACCAATTTTTAAAAACAACTACTTAATGAGAGCCTTAAGGTTGAAGCTCAGCTTTATACAGTGGAGGACAACACCAGGGAGCGGCACACACCATTAGTAGGCCCCAACCACCAATTTTTAAAAACAAATACTTAATGAGAGCCTGAAGGTTGAAGCTCAGACAAGGAAACCTGGAGGAGAACACCCAGGAGGAGGAGAACACCCAGGAGGAGGAGAACACCAAGGAGGAGGAGAACACCCAGGAGCGTCAGACACCGTTAGTAGGCCCCAATTTTTAAAAACAACTACTTAATGAGAGCCTGAAGGTTGAAGCTCAGCTTTATACAGTGGAGGACAACACCAGGGAGCGGCACACACAGTTAGTAGGCCCCAACCACCAATTTTTAAAAACAAATACTTAATGAGAGCCTGAAGGTTGAAGCTCAGCTTTATACAGTGGAGGACAACACCCAGGAGCGTCAGACACCGTTAGTAGGCCCCAACCACCAATTTTTAAAAACAACTACTTAATAAGAGCCTGAAGGTTGAAGCTCAGCTTTATGCAGTGGAGGACAACACCAGGGAGCGGCACACACACCGTTAGTAGGCCCCAACCACCAATTTTTAAAAACAAATACTTAATGAGAGCCTGAAGATTGAAGCTCAGCTTTATACAGTGGAGGACAACACCAGGGAGCGGCACACACCGTTAGTAGGGCCCAACCAAAGTTGAAGGCCAAATGCAGTTTAATATCTGCTACTATAGGCCGAAAGCCTAAAGACTGAAGCTCAGCTTTATACAGTGGAGGACAACACCAGGGAGCGGCACACACCATTAGTAGGGCCCAACCAAATTTGAAGGCCAAATGCATTTTAATATCTGCTACTATAGGCCGAAAGCCTAAAGACTGCAGCTCAGCTTTATACAGTGGAGGACAACACCAGGGAGCGGCACACACCGTTAGTAGGCCCCAACCACCAATTTTTAAAAACAAATACTTAATGAGAGCCTGAAGGTTGAAGCTCAGACAAGGAAACCTGGAAGAGAACACCCAGGAGGAGGAGAACACCCAGGAGGAGGAGAACACCAAGGAGGAGGAGAACACCCAGGAGCGTCAGACACCGTTAGTAGGCCCCAATTTTTAAAAACAACTACTTAATGAGAGCCTGAAGGTTGAAGCTCAGCTTTATACAGTGGAGGACAACACCAGGGAGCGGCACACACAGTTAGTAGGCCCCAACCACCAATTTTTAAAAACAAATACTTAATGAGAGCCTGAAGGTTGAAGCTCAGCTTTATGCAGTGGAGGACAACACCCAGGAGCATCAGACACCGTTAGTAGGCCCCAACCACCAATTTTTAAAAACAACTACTTAATGAGAGCCTGAAGGTTGAAGCTCAGCTTTATATAGTGGAGAACAACACCAGGGAGCGGCCCACACCGTTACTAGGCCACAACCAAAGTAGTAGGGCAACTGCAGTGTGACATTAAGAAATATTTAATGAGAGCCTGAAGGTTGAAGCTCAGACAAGGAAACCAGGAGGAGAACACCAAGGAGGAGGAGAACACCAAGGAGCGGCAGACACCGTTACTAGGCCCCAACCCAGGTAGCAGGGCAACTGCAGTGTTACATTTAAAAATACTTTATGAGAGCCTGAAGGTTGAAGCTCAGACAAGGAAACCAGGAGGAGAACACCAAGGAGGAGTAGAACACCCAGGAGGAGGAGAACACCCAGGAGCGGCAGACATCAACAGTAGGCCCCAACCAAACTAGTAGCCCAAATGCAGTTTCCTATTTTTTAAAAAAGCCAGAAAACCTGAATTGAGGACAATTTGAATTAGGGACTGCAGACAGAGTTAGTAGGCTGTCCCCTGTGGACCATGCATCCACCACATTAACCCATTGCGCCGTAATGGACACGTAACCTTCCGTGGCCATGCCTACAGGTCCATGCGTCTGTTGTCAGGTGCACCTTTGTACTCACAGATTGCCAGAGTGCATGGACAATGCGGTCTTTTACATGCTGGTGGAGGGTTGGGATGGCTTTTCTCGCAAAAGAAGTGTCAACTGGGTAGCTCATACCGTGGTACAGCCTAGTCCATCATGGCTTTATTAATATTAAATAAAATAAAAAAATAGGCTCTATGCACTTTAAAATAGGTTCCAGGGGTACACGGGCAGCATTGGTGTGGTCAGCGGAGGACGATTGCAAGGAAGGACCGCAGACAGACTTAGTAGGCCTAAAATAAATAAAAATAGGCTCAAGGCACTTAGAGTTATCTCGCAGGGGTACACAGGCAGCATTGGTGTGGTCAGCAAAGGACGATTGCAAGGAGGGACCGCAGACAGGCTTACTAGGCCTAAAATACATAAAAATAGGCTCAAGGCACTTAGAGTTATCTCGCAGGGGTACACAGGCAGCATTGGTGTGGTCAGCGGAGGACGATTGCAAGGAGGGACCGCAGACAGGCTTACTAGGCCTAAAATAAATAAAAATAGGCTCAAGGCACTTAGAGTTATCTCGCAGGGGTACACAGGCAGCATTGGTGTGGTCAGCGGAGGACGATTGCAAGGAGGGACCGCAGACAGGCTTACTAGGCCTAAAATAAATAAAAATAGGCTCTATGCAGTTTTAAATAGGTTACATGGGTACACAGGCAGCATTGGTGTGGTCAGTGGAGGAGGATTGCAAGGAGGGACCGCAGACAGGCTTACTAGGCCTAAAATAAATAAAAATAGGCTCAAGGCTCTTAGAGTTATCTCGCAGGGGTACACAGGCAGCATTGGTGTGGTCAGCGGAGGACGATTGCAAGGAGTGTCTGACACTGTTAGTACTCCCAAAAAATAAATAGATGTTAATGTCTCGCAAAACAACAAAACAAAAAAAAAAGTGTGGCATACTTAGGTACAGGGGTGGGCGCCTCTACTGAGTTTCAGACATAGTAATTTGGCAATACGTATTTACTGGTGTCAATATAGGACACTGACCCTGACTATTTTAACTAGCATCATACATGTCAACAAATTGGTATTGTCAGTGCCAGGCAGTGAAGGATGTCAGCGCATAGACTAAACATTGGTGGAGCTGTGAGAGATAATTTTGCACGTGGTAGAGCACAGTTTGAGCTGGGGGGGAACTCTCTTGTGGCCGGCGGTACAGGCCCAGGGCCCCTCATGTTACAACGGTGTGTCTGACATTGGTTGCGCGCCACCACCGCCAGAGACACTTTATTGTACTATGAGGGACCCAGTGGCAGTGCCGTTGACCAAAAGCGGGCACACCCACCTCTTAAGACAAATGGCACTCTAACGGGTGCTTGCGCCAAGTGGCGAGACCACGGCCCCGTGGGGGAAGTTTTCCCATTTAGGGATGTGTAAACATGTCGTATGCTGGACAAATAGCTGCTGCAAATTAAGAGATTGGAACACTCAGTAAGACCAGTCCACAAGCAAAACCTTTTTATAGGAAAGCTAGGAGTCAGCCGGGAAAGGTGGGGCAAAATAATTTGAAATCCAGGAGTGGTTCATTTTAATGAAGGTTAGATCATCAACATTTTGGGTAGCCAGACGAGTCCTTTTTTTGGTTAATATTGAACCAGCAGCACTGAATACTCTTTCTGATAGCACACTAGCTGCTGGGCAAGCAAGCTCCTGCAATGCATATTCTGCCAATTCAGGCCAGGTGTCTAATTCGGATGCCCAGTAATCAAATGGGAATGACGCTTGAGGGAGAACATCGATAAGGGCTGAAAAATAGTTAGTAACCATACTGGACAAATGTTGTCTCCTGTCACTTTGAATAGATGCTGCAGTATCTGTCCTGTCTGCGGTCATTGCGAAATCACTCCACAACCTGGTCAGAAAACCCCTCTGTCCAACGCCACTTCTGATTTGTGCACCTCTAACACCTCTGCCCTGTAGCCCCCTGCAGCTCGTGTGAGAACCATCACCGGCGCTGTGTGCTGGGAATGCCTGAATCAAACGGTCTACAAGAGTTGCTTGTTTGGTTGCTAATATTTGTTCGAGGTTCTCATGTGGCATAATATTTTGCAATTTGCCTTTATAGCGAGGATCAAGGAGGCAGGCCAACCAGTAATCATCATCTGTCATCATTTTAAGAATGCGTGGGTCCCTTTTGAGGATACGTAAGGCATAATCCGCCATGTGGGCCAAAGTTCCAGTAGTCAAATCTGCGGTTGTGCTGGTTTGAGGGGCAGTTACAGGCAAATCTACGTCACTTGTCTGTTGTGAATTTGCTTTTTGCTCCCTCTAGTGGTTACTAGTTTTTTGACTCTGGTTTTTCTGTCATTCCTTTTATCCGCACCTGGGTCGTTAGTTAGGGGTGTTGCTATATAAGCTCCCTAGACCTTCAGTTCAATGCCTGGCAACGTAGATATCAGAGCTAGTCTGCTGTGCTCTTGTCTACTGATCCTGGTTCCAGTTATATCAGCTAAGTCTGCCTTTTGCTTTTTGCTATTTGTTTTGGTTTTGTATTTTTGTCCAGCTTGTTCCAAATCTATATCCTGACCTTTGCTGGAAGCTCTAGGGGGCTGGTGTTCTCCCCCCGGACCGTTAGACGGTTCGGGGGTTCTTGAATTTCCAGTGTGGATTTTGATAGGGTTTTTGTTGACCATATAAGTTACCTTTCTTTATTCTGCTATCAGTAAGCGGGCCTCTCTGTGCTAAACCTGGTTCATTTCTGTGTTTGTCATTTCCTCTTACCTCACCGTTATTATTTGTGGGGGGCTTCTATCCAGCTTTGGGGTCCCCTTCTCTGGAGGCAAGAAAGGTCTTTTGTTTTCCTCTACTAGGGGTAGCTAGATTCTCCGGCTGGAGCGTGTCATCTAGAATCAACGTAGGAATGATCCCCGGCTACCTTCTAGTGTTGGCGTTAGGAGTAGATATATGGTCAACCCAGTTACCACTGCCCTATGAGCTGGATTTTTGTATTCTGCAGACTTCCACGTACCTCTGAGACCCTCGCCATTGGGGTCATAACAGTTTGCCAGGCCAGTATTAAATGTTTAATGCGTTGCAGAAGAGGGATTATAAGAAAGAAGATTCTGAGTTTTTTTTTTTTTTTCTTTCTTCTTCCCCTTTACCTCAGAGTGGCTATGCTTGCTGCAGACATGAATGTCCAGACCTTGATTACAAGTGTGGACCAGCTGGCTACTCGTGTGCAGGGCATACAAGACTATGTTATCAGAAATCCTAGGTCAGAACCTAAAATACCGATTCCTGAACTGTTTTCCGGAGACAGGTTTAAGTTTAGGAATTTTGTGAATAATTGTAAATTGTTTTTGTCCCTGAGACCCTGTTCATCTGGAGACTCTGCTCAGCAAGTAAAAATAGTTATTTCGTTCTTACGGGGCGACCCTCAGGATTGGGCTTTTTCGCTGGCGCCAGGAGATCCGGCATTGGCTGATATTGATGCGTTTTTTCTGGCGCTCGGTTTACTTTATGAGGAACCCAATCTTGAGATTCAGGCAGAAAAGGCCTTGCTGGCTATGTCTCAGGGGCAGGACGAGGCTGAAGTGTATTGCCAAAAATTTCGGAAATGGTCCGTGCTGACACATTGGAACGAGTGTGCACTGGCCGCTAATTTTAGAAATGGCCTTTCTGAAGCCATTAAGAATGTTATGGTGGGTTTTCCCATTCCCACAGGTCTCAATGATACTATGGCACTGGCTATTCAAATTGACCGGCGGTTGCGGGAGCGCAAAACCGCAAATTCCCTCATGGTGTTGTCTGAACAGACACCTAATTCGGTGCAATGTGATAGAAAAACCGCAAATTCCCTCATGGTGTTGTCTGAACAGACACCTGATTTAATGCAATGTGATAGAATCCTGACTAGAAATGAGCGGAAAATTCATAGACGCCGGAATGGCTTGTGCTACTACTGTGGTGATTCTACACATGTTATCTCAGCATGCTCTAAACGTATAGCTAAGGTTGTTAGTCCTGTCACCGTTGGTAATTTGCAACCTAAATTTATTCTGTCTGTAACTTTGATTTGCTCACTGTCGTCTTATCCTGTCATGGCGTTTGTAGATTCAGGTGCTGCCCTGAGTCTTATGGATCTGTCATTTGCTAAGCACTGTGGTTTTACTCTTGAACCATTAGAAAATCCTATTCCTCTTAGGGGTATTGATGCTACGCCATTGGCAGCAAATAAACCGCAGTATTGGACACAGGTTATCATGTGCATGACTCCTGAACACCGTGAGGTGATACGTTTCCTGGTTTTACATAAAATGCATGATTTGGTTGTTTTAGGGCTGCCATGGTTACAGACCCATAATCCAGTCCTGGACTGGAAGGCTATGTCAGTCTCAAGTTGGGGCTGTCGTGGTATTCATGGGGATTCCCTGCCTGTGTCTATTGCTTCTTCTACGCCTTCGGAAGTTCCGGAGTATTTGTCTGATTATCAGGATGTCTTCAGTGAGTCTGAGTCCAGTGCACTGCCTCCTCATAGGGACTGTGACTGTGCTATAGATTTGATCCCAGGCAGTAAGTTTCCTAAGGGAAGACTGTTTAATCTGTCGGTACCTGAACATACCGCTATGCGTTCATATATCAGGGAGTCTCTGGAGAAAGGACATATTCGTCCGTCTTCTTCCCCCCTTGGTGCGGGATTCTTTTTTGTGGCAAAAAAGGACGGATCTTTGGGACCTTGTATTGATTATCGGCTTTTAAATAAGATCACTGTCAAATTTCAGTATCCTTTACCGCTGTTGTCTGACTTGTTTGCCTGGATTAAAGGTGCCAAGTGGTTCACCAAGATAGACCTTCGTGGTGCGTACAACCTTGTGCGCATTAAGCAAGGTGATGAATGGAAAACCGCATTCAATACGCCCGAAGGTCATTTTGAGTACTTGGTGATGCCTTTTGGGCTCTCCAATGCGCCTTCAGTTTTTCAGTCCTTTATGCATGACATTTTCCGGAAGTATCTGGATAAATTTTTGATTGTTTATCTGGATGATATTTTGGTTTTTTCTGATGATTGGGATTCGCATGTGGAGCAGGTCAGGTTGGTCTTTAAAATTTTGCGTGAAAATTCTTTGTTTGTCAAGGGCTCAAAGTGTCTCTTTGGTGTACAGAAGGTTCCCTTTTTGGGGTTCATTTTTTCCCCTTCTGCTGTGGAAATGGACCCAGTCAAGGTCCGAGCTATTCTTGATTGGACTCAGCCCTCGTCGGTTAAGAGTCTTCAGAAGTTCTTGGGTTTCGCTAACTTCTACCGTCGTTTTATCGCTAATTTTTCTAGCATTGTGAAACCGTTGACGGATATGACCAAGAAGGGCTCCGATGTAGCTAACTGGGCTCCTGCTGCCGTGGAGGCTTTCCAGGAGTTGAAGCGCCGGTTTACTTCGGCGCCTGTTTTGTGCCAGCCCGATGTCTCACTTCCCTTTCAGGTTGAGGTGGATGCTTCAGAGATTGGAGCAGGGGCCGTTTTGTCGCAGAGAGGCCCTGGTTGCTCTGTTATGAAACCTTGTGCCTTTTTCTCCAGGAAGTTTTCGCCTGCCGAGCGAAATTATGATGTGGGCAATCGGGAGTTGTTGGCCATGAAATGGGCATTTGAGGAGTGGCGTCATTGGCTCGAGGGTGCTAAGCATCGTGTGGTGGTCTTGACTGATCACAAAAATCTGATGTATCTCGAGTCTGCTAAACGCCTTAATCCGAGACAGGCCCGCTGGTCATTGTTTTTCTCCCGCTTTGATTTTGTTGTCTCGTATTTACCAGGTTCTAAGAATGTGAAGGCCGATGCTCTTTCTAGGAGCTTTGTGCCTGATGCTCCTGGAGTCGCTGATCCTGTTGGTATTCTTAAAGATGGAGTTATCTTGTCAGCTATTTCTCCGGATCTGCGACGTGTGTTGCAGAGATTTCAGGCTGATAGGCCTGAGTCTTGTCCACCTGACAGACTGTTTGTCCCGGATAAATGGACCAGCAGAGTCATTTCCGAGGTTCATTCCTCGGTGTTGGCAGGTCACCCGGGAATTTTTGGCACCAGAGATCTGGTGGCCAGGTCCTTTTGGTGGCCTTCCTTGTCAAGGGATGTGCGGTCATTTGTGCAGTCCTGTGGGACTTGTGCTCGAGCTAAGCCTTGCTGTTCTCGTGCCAGCGGTTTGCTCTTGCCCTTGCCTGTCCCGAAGAGACCTTGGACACATATCTCCATGGATTTCATTTCTGATCTTCCGCTATCTCAGGGCATGTCCGTTATCTGGGTGATATGTGATCGCTTCTCCAAGATGGTCCATTTGGTTCCTTTGCCTAAGCTGCCTTCCTCTTCCGATCTGGTTCCTGTGTTTTTCCAGAACGTGGTTCGTTTGCACGGCATCCCTGAGAATATTGTGTCAGACAGAGGATCCCAGTTCGTTTCTAGGTTCTGGCGATCCTTTTGTAGTAGGATGGGCATTGATTTGTCGTTTTCGTCTGCTTTCCATCCTCAGACTAATGGACAGACGGAGCGAACCAATCAGACTTTGGAGGCTTATTTGAGGTGTTTTGTCTCTGCTGATCAGGACGATTGGGTGACATTCTTGCCGTTGGCTGAGTTTGCCCTTAATAATCGGGCTAGTTCCGCCACCTTGGTTTCGCCTTTTTTCTGCAACTCTGGTTTCCATCCTCGCTTTTCTTCGGGTCATGTGGAGCCTTCTGACTGTCCTGGGGTGGATTCTGTGGTAGATAGGTTGCAGCGGATCTGGAATCATGTGGTGGACAACTTGAAGTTGTCACAGGAGAGGGCTCAGCGCTTTGCCAACCGCCGCCGCGGTGTGGGTCCCCGACTACGCGTTGGGGATTTGGTATGGCTTTCTTCCCGCTTTGTTCCTATGAAGGTCTCCTCTCCCAAATTTAAACCTCGTTTTATTGGGCCTTACAAGATATTGGAAATCCTTAATCCTGTATCTTTTCGTCTGGATCTTCCTGTGTCGTTTGCTATTCACAATGTATTTCATAGGTCCTTGTTGCGGCGGTACATTGTGCCTGTAGTTCCTTCTGCTGAGCCTCCTGCTCCGGTGTTGGTTGAGGGCGAGTTGGAGTACGTGGTGGAGAAGATCTTGGATTCTCGCCTCTCCAGGCGGAGGCTTCAGTACCTGGTCAAGTGGAAGGGCTATGGTCAGGAGGATAATTCCTGGGTGGTCGCCTCTGATGTTCATGCGGCCGATTTAGTTCGTGCCTTTCATGCCGCTCATCCTGATCGCCCTGGTGGTCGTGGTGAGGGTTCGGTGACCCCTCACTAAGGGGGGGGTACTGTTGTGAATTTGCTTTTTGCTCCCTCTAGTGGTTACTAGTTTTTTGACTCTGGTTTTTCTGTCATTCCTTTTATCCGCACCTGGGTCGTTAGTTAGGGGTGTTGCTATATAAGCTCCCTAGACCTTCAGTTCAATGCCTGGCAACGTAGTTATCAGAGCTAGTCTGCTGTGCTCTTGTCTACTGATCCTGGTTCCAGTTATATCAGCTAAGTCTGCCTTTTGCATTTTGCTATTTGTTTTGGTTTTGTATTTTTGTCCAGCTTGTTCCAAATCTATATCCTGACCTTTGCTGGAAGCTCTAGGGGGCTGGTGTTCTCCCCCCGGACCGTTAGACGGTTCGGGGGTTCTTGAATTTCCAGTGTGGATTTTGATAGGGTTTTTGTTGACCATATAAGTTACCTTTCTTTATTCTGCTATCAGTAAGCGGGCCTCTCTGTGCTAAACCTGGTTCATTTCTGTGTTTGTCATTTCCTCTTACCTCACCGTTATTATTTGTGGGGGGCTTCTATCCAGCTTTGGGGTCCCCTTCTCTGGAGGCAAGAAAGGTCTTTTGTTTTCCTCTACTAGGGGTAGCTAGATTCTCCGGCTGGAGCGTGTCATCTAGAATCAACGTAGGAATGATCCCCGGCTACTTCTAGTGTTGGCGTTAGGAGTAGATATATGGTCAACCCAGTTACCACTGCCCTATGAGCTGGATTTTTGTATTCTGCAGACTTCCACATACCTCTGAGACCCTCGCCATTGGGGTCATAACACTTGTCTCCCTCAAAAAACCTGAACCCGGCCTTGCCACACCAGCAATTTCCATTGGACCCAGAGAAGCTTCCTCATTTAAAAAATACTCATCCCCATCATGCACCTCGTCCTCCTCCTCTTCGCCTGCTACCTCATCCTGTAGACTGCCCTGACCAGACAATGGCTGACTGTCATCAAGGCTTTCCTCTTCCTCGGCTGCAGACGCCTGCTCCTTTATGTGCGTCAAACTTTGCATCAGCAGACGCATTAGGGGGATGCTCATGCTTATTATGGCGTTGTCTGCACTAACCAGCCGTGTGCATTCCTCAAAACACTGAAGGACTTGACAGAGGTCTTGGAGCTTCGACCACTCACAGCAGACAACTCCATGTCTGCCATCCAACTGCCTGCCCGTGTATGTGTATCCTCCCACAAATACATAACAGCACGCCTGTTCGCACAGTCTCTGAAGCATGTGCAGTGTTGAGTTCCACCTTGTTGCAACATCGATGATTAAGCGATGCTGGGGAAGGTTCAAAGACCGCTGATGGTTCTGCATACGGCTGGAGTGTACGGGCGAATGGCGGATATGAGAGCAAAGTCTGCGCACTTTGAGGAGCAGGTCGGGTAACCCCAGATAACTTTTCAGGAAGCACTGCACCACCAGGTTTAAGGTGTGAGCCAGGCAAGGAATGTGTTTCAGTTGGGAAAGGGCTATGGCAGCCATGAAATTCCTTCCGTTATCACTCACTACCTTGCCTGCCTCAAGATGTACAGTGCCCAGCCATGACTGGGTTTCTTTCTGCAAGAACTCGGACAGAACTTCTGCGGTGTGTCTGTTGTCGCCCAAACACTTCATTGCCAATACAGCCTGCTGACGCTTGCCACTAGCTGTCCCATAATGGCACACCTGGTGTGCAACAGTGGCAGCTGTGGATGGAGTGGATGTGCGACTGTGGTCTGTGGATGAGCTCTCACTTCTGCAGGAGGACGAGGAGGAGGAGGAGGGGGGGCGAACACCTACAGCCAACTGTTTCCTAGACCGTGGGCTAGGCAGAACTGTCCCAATATTGCTGCCCCCTGTGGACCCTGCATCCACCACATTCACCCAGTGTGCCGTGATGGACACGTAACGTCCCTGGCCATGCCTACTGGTCCATGCATCTGTTGTCAGGTGCACTTTTGTAGTCACAGATTGCCTGAGTGCATGGACAATGCACTCTTTAACATGGTGGTAGAGGGCTGGGATGGCTTTTCTCGAAAAGAAGTGTCGACTGGGTAGCTCGTAGCGTGGTACAGCGTAGTCCATCAGCGCTTTGAAAGCTTCGCTTTCAACTAACCGGTAGGGCATCATCTCTAATGAGATTAGTCTAGCAATGTGGGCATTCAAACCCTGTGTACGCGGATGCGAGGATGAGTACTTCCTTTTCCTAACGAGAGTCTCATGAAGGGTGAGCTGGACTGGAGAGCTGCATACGGTGGAACTAGTTAACAAAAATACCAGATTCATTGTGGTGACTGATGTCAGTCACCCCACAATAGCATGTACTTCCATGCACTATAGGAATGCTAATCAAGAGAAACAATGGAAGCTTGTTTAAAAGATATAAATACAAACTTTATTGAAAAATAACACACTTAAAAACCAGGCACTTGTCAAGGTAATGATAGTGCAATATAAACAAAGTGACAAATGACATAAGACACCAGACTAGTAAGGGTTTAACCGCACAATAAATATTATATATTATATATTAGGGAAATACCCCGTATATCAAGAAAAAGTCAAAAGCATTCTAATTGATCCTCAACATACCCATGCATAAATGTTCTCAGTGGTACACCGTTAGTCCCATATGTACGTTATAGCAGGGCCCAGATCCATACTGGGTACCCACTATCAGATGTATGGGAATGAACAAGGACAGTAAGAAATGCCTCACCTAAGTGCGGATAAGCCTCTGCACGCACCCCGACGTGCGTTCCGCCGCCATTTTGGCCTTGCTTCTTCAAGGGGAAGTGTACCACTGAGAACATTTATGCATGGGTATGTTGAGGATCAATTAGAATGCTTTTGACTTTTTCTTGATATACGGGGTATTTCCCTAATATATAATATATAATATTTATTGTGCGGTTAAACCCTTACTAGTCTGGTGTCTTATGTCATTTGTCACTTTGTTTATATTGCACTATCATTACCTTGACAAGTGCCTGGTTTTTAAGTGTGTTATTTTTCAATAAAGTTTGTATTTATATCTTTTAAACAAGCTTCCATTGTTTCTCTTGATTAGCATACGGTGGAACTAGCGGGGGTGCCGGTGGACATGGGTGACTGAGAGAGGGTTGGAGATGGTATTCTTGCCGGTGCCCTACATGCAGTGTTTCCTACTACAAACCTGGTGATTCCCTGACTGCTTTGGCCTGGCGACGAAAGCTGCACAGATACTGCAGGTGGTGCGGGAAATGGTGGGCTTACAGGGAGGGAAGGGATGTAGAGTTGCTGACTAGCTTCATTGGCCGAGGGTGCTGCAACCTTTAGGGACGTTTGGTAGTTAGTCCAGGTTTGCAAATGCATGGTGGTTAAATGTCTATGCATGCAACTTGTATTTAGACTTTTAAGATTCTGACCTCTGCTTAAGGTAGTTGAACATTTTTGACAGATGACTTTGCGCTGATCATTTGGATGTTGTTTAAAAAAATGCCAGACTGCACTCTTTCTACTATCGGATACCTTTTCAGGCATTGCAGACTGAGCTTCTTTAACCGGATGGCCACGCTGTCCTCCAACTGGTTTTGGTTTTGCCAAGCGTTTTTGGCCAGATACGGGCCCGGCAGATGGAACCTGTTGTGATGTTGATGCCTGCTGTGGCTCCTCCTCCTCCGCTTCAGAACTACTGCCGCCTGCACCCTGTTCCCCCAATGGCTGCAAATCGGGGTCAACAACTGGGTCATCTATGACCTCCTATTCTATGTCGTGTGCAACTTCGTCTGTGTCACCGTGTAAGCCGGTGGTATAGCGTTCGTGACGGGGCACCATAGTCTCCGCTGGGTTTGATTCTGGCTCAGTACACTGCGAGGGCAATGTTCTGGTCTGAGTCAAAGGAACAGCATAGTAATCTGGCTGTGGCTGTGCATCTGTGCACTCCATGTCCGATTCAACTTCTAATGGGCATGGCCTGTTAACTGTTTCACTGTCTAACCCAGGAACGGTATGTGTAAAGAGCTCCATGGAGTAACCCGTTGTGTCGCCTGATGCATCCTTCTCTCTTGTTCTGGGTGAAGAAGACAAGGAAGCGACTTGTCCCTGACCATGAACATCCACTAACGACGCGCTGCTTTTACATTTAGCACTTTCAGAAGAGGAGGCAAAAGAGCTAGAGGCTGAGTCAGCAAGGAAAGCCAAAACTTGTTCTTGCTGCTCCGGCTTTAAAAGCAGTTTTCCTACTCCCAGAAAAGGGAGCGTTCGAGGCCTTGTGTAGCCAGACGATGAACCTGGCTCAACAACTCGAGACTTAGGTGCAGTACTGCTTTTACCATGACCACCTGATGCTCCACCACCACTACCATCATTACCAGCTGACAATGACCGCCAACGGCCACGACCTCTTCCACCAGACTTCCTCATTGTTTGCAAAACGTAACTAAAGTAACGGTATTTGTTACTGTAAAACAACTTATAAGGTGAACTCAAACTTCTGTAGGATTTATATATACCTTTATAGGTGCCTGACACTGAAAGGAAAATCAGGCCCAATGTTACACACTAGGTTTTCTGTGCCCCAATAATTTGAGACAGATGGCACACACAGGAGCGGCACTCAAGCAGAAATGCCAATCTTAATCTCCCACTATTTTTTTTTCAGGGAGAATTTAAAAAAAAAAAAAAAATTAACAGTATGACACACTAGGTTTTCTGTGCACCAATAATTTGAGACAGATGGCACACACAGGACCGGCACTCAAGCAGAAATGCCAATCTTAATCTCCCACTATTTTTTTTTTCAGTGAGAATTTAAAAAAAATATATAAAAAATTAACAGTATGACACACTAGGTTTTCTGTTCACCAATAATTTGAGACAGATGGCACACACAGGACCGGCACTCAAGCAGAAATGCCAATCTTAATCTCCCACAATTTTTTTTTTCAGGGAGAATTTAAGAAAAAAAAAAAAAATTAACAGTATGACACACTAGGTTTTCTGTGCACCAATAATTTGAGACAGATGGCACACACAGGACCGGCACTCAAGCAGAAATGCCAATCTTAATCTCCCACTATTTTTTGCTTTCAGGGAGAATTTAAAAAAAAAAAAAATTAACAGTATGACACACTAGGTTTTCTGTGCAACAATAATTTGAGACAGATGGCACACACAGGACCGGCACTCAAGCAGAAATGCCAATCTTAATCTCCCACTATTTTTTTTTTCAGGGAGAATTAAAAAAAAAATAAAAAATGGCCCAGTATTACACACTAGGTTTTCTGTGGCACACAATGAGAGACAGATGCCACACACAGCACTGGCACAGAGGCAGACTTGCCAATCTTTATCTCCCTGCTGTAATCTCAGAAAAGTATGGCAGGCAGCTATAAAAAGGACAGCTGCACACAAAAGTGTGGACAAACAAGACAGCTGTGCAGAAAGGAAGGAAAAACAGGATTTGTGCTTTGAAAAAAGCAGTTGGTTTGCACAGCGGCGTACACACACAGCAACGCAGCTATCAGGGAGCCTTCTAGGGCAGCCCAATGAGCTACAGCGCTGAGGAAAAAAAAATGTAGCTTCCACTGTCCCTGCAAACAAAAGGTGGTGTTGGACAGTGGAAATCGCTACAGCACAAGCGGTTTGGGGGTGAATGTACCCTGCCTAACACTATCCCTGCTTCTGAAGAAGCGGCAGCAACCTCTCCCTATGCTCAGATCAGCAGCAGTAAGATGGCGGTCGGCGGGAACGCCCCTTTATAGCCCCTGTGACGCGGCAGAAAGCAAGCCAATCACTGCAATGCCCTTCTCTAAGATGGTGGGGACTGAGATCTATGTCATCACGCTGCCCACACTCTGCGTCCACCTTCATTGGCTGAGAAATGGCGCTTTTAGTGTGATTGAAACGCGACTTTGGCGCGAAAGTCGCGTACCGCATGGCCGACCCCACACAGGGATCGGGTCGGGTTTCATGAAACCCGACTTTGCCAAAAGTCGGCGACTTATGAAAATGACCGATCCGTTTCGCTCAACCCTACTCATTATGTATATTACTATCCTTTATTACACAGTGCCCTCTCTTGTTATGTACAGCACCGTTCCTTTCATATTGGATTTTGTTGTTATTTTGGTTATTTAGAGCACCCTGTCTTTATTACTTAACCCCTTCATGACCTTGGGATTTTCCGTTTTTCCGTGTTCGTTTTTTGCTCCCCTCCTTCCCACAGCCATAACTTTTTTATTTGGCCATGTGAGGGCTTATTTTTTGCGGGACGAGTTTTAATTTTGAATGACATCATTGATTTTACCATGTCGTGTACTAGCAAACGAAAAACAAATTCCAAGTGCGGTGAAATTGCAAAAAAAGTGCAGTCTCACACTTGTTTTTTGCTTGGCTTTTTTGTTAGGTTCACTAAATGCTAAAACTGACCTGCCATTATGATTGTTCAGGTCAGTACGAGTTCATAGACACCTAACATGACTAGGTTATTTTTTATCTAAGTGGTGAAACAAAATTCCAAACTTTGCTAACAAAAAAAAAAAAATTGCGCCATTTTCCGATACTCGTAGCATCTCCATTTTTCATGATCTCGGGTCGGTTGAGGGCTTATTTTTTGCGTACTGAGCTGACGTTTTTAATGATAGCATTTTGGTGCAGATACGTTCTTTTGATCGCCCGTTATTGCATTTTAATGCAATGTTGTGGCGACCAAAAAAAGTAATTCTGGCGTTTCCAATTTTTTTTCCCCCTACACCGTTTAGCCATCAGGTTAATGCTTTTTTTTATTGATAGATCGGGCGATTCTGAACGCGGCAATACCAAATATGTGTAGGTTTTATTTTTTTTTATTGATTTATTTTGATTGGGGCGAAAGGGGGTGATTTAATCATTTATATATTTTTTATTTTTTTCACTTTTTTTTTTACTTTTTTTTTTTACTTTTGCCATGCTTCAATAGCCTCCATAGCAGGCTAGAAGCAGGCACAACGCGATCGGCTCTGCTACATAGCAGCGATCTGATGTTCGCTGCTATGTAGCAGATTTGCAGGTGTGCTGTGAGCACAGGGTGGCACTCACAGCTGCCGGGGATCAGTAACTATAGAGGTCTCAAGGACCTCTATGGTTACTGTTCTGAAGCATCGCCGACCTCCGATCATGTGATGGGGTCGGCGATGCTATCATTTCCTGCCGCCCGGCCGGAAGCGGTAGTTAAATGCCGCTGTCTGCGTTTGACAGCGGCATTTAACTAGTTAATAGGTGCGGGCAGATCGCGATTCTGCCCGCGCCTATTACGGGCACATGTCAGCTGTTCAAAACAGCTGACATGTCCCGGCTTTGATGCGGGATCACCGCCGGAGCCCGCATCAAAGCAGGGCTTCTGACCTCGGACGTACTATCCCGTCCGAGGTCAGAAATGGGTTAATGTCCTCTTTTGTTATAAACTGAATTGACTGCTGATGAAACATGGCAAAGATTCTTTTCTGATGGAGGAGGCTGATAGACTGGTCTTCTGGTCAGGTGCTGCCCCATCAGCAGTCATTTTATATCTGACAAGAAAACACTCTATTTAATAAAGAGAGGGTGCTGTGAATAACAAAATTAATGAGAATACACTTATACAAGGGATGGTGCTATATATAACATTACATAATACTATGTAATAATGGGACAGAGCTGTACTTAACAAACAGAGAACGTTACGTAATAAGGGACTGCCCCATACATAACTAAAGAGGATGATACATAATATGGGACACCCCTTCCAGTAATACTGTGCCCATTCCTGGGATAATGTTTCCCAACATGGCCTCCATCTTGGTAAAATTTTCTTCATCCTGGTCCACTTCTTGGTATTATGTCCCCCATCCTTGTCCGCTTTCTGGTGTAATGTCCCCTTCCTTGTATAATGTGCCTGATCCTGTATTCCTTCCTGGTGTAATGTTCCCAATCCTGGTCCCTTCCTGATATAATGTGCCCCATCCTGGTCCCTTTCCTGGGATAATGTCCCCCATGTTAGTCTTCTTTTCAACATTTCAGCTGAATGTGCGTCTGAAGACTCACGCCCAACTGAAATAGTTGCAGGTACCAGCGGGCCCACTTCAACTCCGGGCCCTGGTGCAGCTGCATCGACGATATGTCCTCCCCTGAGTTACTCCTTTTGTTAATAGGAATGTGCTCTCATTGTAAACATTTTTAATATACAAATTTATTGAGACAGAGTTTCCACTTCTCATGTATGGAACAAAAATAAAAAAAACCCACACAAACCTAAAAGTTATTTTTCTTTCACACATCCAATTTTCTTATGTGTTCTGTGTTGTACAAGTTGAACACTTACCGTACTCAATATTGTCCATGGAGCTGTTCACATGTCCGTGTTTTGTTTGCTGAAGACATTTTTGCAAAAAACAAAGAATGTTTTGTTCAAATTCACCCTTTCAAGTCTATCTGTTGATGAAAATATTAGAAAGCCCACAGATTGGCATTGTAGGGCTGTCTGTATTTACTGACTATTTGCTGAAAAAATGTAGAGAAACTTCCATTAGTTTTTATTTGCATATGAGAATAACGGATGAAACATGAAACACTGCTGAAAACATGATCCACCTCACTAATGGAATTCTATCTGTTTCAGAATGTATTCATTTATTCAAATAAAGTAACATTAATAACGCTTTTAATTTTGTGGTACAAACTGATACATATCTTGAAGACGTGTTAAAAAAAGAAAGTATCCAACACCTTTAAGCCGTGGGAATTCTAGAAGGATCATCAGATGGCACCTGCTGGTCTAGGTTGTCCCATGCATAATATAAAGTCTGAAACCACTGTAGGCAAATAGGAAAACGGCAAATAGAAGAGCGTGGCATCCCATCCGGTGGAGTAACGAGTCCAGGGGTGAACAGCGGTCAGAGCATGCTCCATGCAGTTTGTGACTAGAGACAAGTCTTTGCTACATATGAGTGATAGTTTGTCAAGGATCTCCATACCTAGATGTAAAATATGAAACTGATCAAAACCTCATGGTCCATTCATCATGTTTGCTTTCTTTCACATATGTTTTTATGGGATTTCTCACAATTTCACATAAAGCACAAATTGTATAAATGTTTGAGATTATGGAGATCTTTAAATAAATTATTAGAGATTCATCTTTTTGGCTTGTCGTGATCTGTTGACTGGTTTATGAACCAACCATTACATCCCTCATGCTTCTTGAAATAATAGTAATTTTAGGACCCATTACATTTTCCGCTTATTCATATACAATGTACAGGCTGCGGATCTCCCCGTGGCATCATTGTTTTATGGTTGTGTGCCATAAATGTTACAATTACTCACTACCATTTTTTTATGCAGTTTCAATAAAATTCAACAAGTGTCTTGCAATTTTGATGGAATTAGAATATTTGTGGAAAATAAACATATAGCCATGAAAAGCATCTGAAACAAATGGACCCATAACACTCTTTTAGATTCATTAGTATAGGAAAACTAGTAACTCTGGTCATTAAATAGTGCTTAGGAAAACAACCCTCTCCAGTGCTTCAATACTGAATGCCCATCATAAACAACTGATGTATCACTGTAAAATCGCTCCCAAACAGCTGACTGTGTAGGAAGACTAGTACTGTGCAAAAAGCAAAGCATCACATCAATGCTCAGCGTTCAGTAATGCATGAACGTACCTCAGATAAGGTTTTGTCCGAGCACGCTCGGGAGCTGAGTGTCTCCATCGTGCTCGAAAAATAATATATGTATTATCCTAGCATGTTCGCTCATCACTACATGCGGCACAATGTCGCTTCTCCTCTGCTTTGTGGTCACGTGGAAGAGGGGCAATTGTACACACATTAGGAAGTAATGAAACCTTAGGCTGTGGACTCACATCAGAATTGCTGCAGTTTTTTATTGGGTTTTTGGACTCTAACTCAGCAGTGATTTTAGCGGCAAAGTGGAGGAGAATTATTTTTATCTTCAACGTGTCTAATTCTTTTGTAAATAAATTGTGGTTTTAATGGAGAAGTCAAAGTTCGCGATAAATCCCATTCCAATGTGGATTACCCACATGTCTGTAGAAAAATATATACAAAAAAATATATATATATTTACAAAAACATGATCCCACATGATTTTTTTCTATTTTATTCTAACAAGGTTTCCATGCCAATCTTGGTGTAACCCAACCTCCTGTAAAGGTCATGCCAGTCACATGGGATGAAATGTCATCAAAGGGCTATGTTCCCACGATGAACTTTTGGTGAGTTTTTGATGTTGCAGATTTTCTGCTCCATTTCTGCACCCATTATATAAATTATAGAAAAAGAATGTAGTCAGCTTACCAGTCTTCAGAGAAATTCCCAGACCTGCCAACGCCCAGCACGGATCAGGGTGAGCACCCAGGCCAAATGGATACAAGAGGAGAAATGACCAGCTGAGGACAGAGGCGATTCAAGCTTTGTGAAACTTTATTGGACAACTAAAGCAATATAGCGTTCTTCAAAAAAATCTATACATAGCAAACACCTAGGCACACCAGTGAGGACGATCAACGCATTTCAACTATAGAGTCTTACTCATGATCTACCTGCTAGTGCATTGAAAACATATATATAGAGTGCACGTGACATTGATTGGACGAACAATTAAAAATGCAAAAAAGCATATATAGATGTAGAAAGAAGTAATTACCGGTTAACAATATCATGGAAATAACTTAGATTAACATAATATATATCCGTAAGGAACATAACTTAAACATTAATTAGTATTGTTTTATTAAATCTTGTCTAGCATTGAGACCATAAGGGATACTTGTATCAAGCATGAACATCCAGTATGTTTCTCGATTGAAAAGTTTCTGCTGTAAATCACCTCCTCTCGGAGGTTTGTAAACCTTTTCTATTCCACAGAATCTAAAGGTACCTTCACACTAAGCGACGCTGCAGCGATACATAATGTAAAAAAGAGGACAGCGCCACAACGGTCAGTGATGAGAAAAAACTTACAGCTTTAATCTGCCAACTGCGGCGACGTTTCGGTATAAACCTTTATCAAGCACAGTGTGACACATGTTCCAACCACCATTATATATCCCAAGCACCACCCCTCATTAGAACAAAACACCAATAGGAGTATAGTACTACAATGACACAATACATCAGTACATCAAAATACATATAAATATACAAAAAATACTTGTACAAATACATAAACATTGACAATACAGCATCAGAAAAAGGCATACTAGTCCTGATCTCTAAAAATCCAACGAACTAACCTACAAAAATGCAAAAAAGATCGCCCTCAAACAGATGTAAACAAACGACATTCCTCCAATAGAACTATAGCATTCCCCGTAGTCAAGATACAAACCACCCCCCCAGGATGATGTCATAACGGCTGTAGTCCAATCAAATACTCCTCCACAAATCATGTGATCATGGTGATAGAAAAGATTGCTGCACAGATCCAGTCCATACATGGGAGAAGTCTCCATTGTGCATAGCAGGATTAGTATCCAGGATATCGATCAGCTCCCAAACAAAATAACAGTAGTCCAATGCAAAATAACAGTAGTCCAATGCAAAATAACAGTAGTCCAATGCAAAATAACAGTAGTCCAATGGGATCCTTGTTTACATCAGTGTGGTCACAGGGGTAAGATGAATCCCTGCGCATGTTCAGTTAGTTCACAGCAAGCATACCCACTATATATGCCACAGGCAGCGTCCATAACGATCCAGATAAATAGCGATATCCTGCAGACTCATCATATTCCGATAGCGTTCACCTATGCAGGAAAATGGGGGCAGCAGTCCATATGTGGCAGTTGTAGGTATGCTGCAGCTTGTCCATAGTGCACATTATCCTGGCCATATATAAATATATCAAATTCAGAACTAACAGTCTATGAAAATAAAAGTAAAACATCTCTACATTATTAGACTCAAATACTGTCACCCAGGCCTGATTCAGAACACACCCTCAATGACAATATATCAAAGACCGCCCACAAGTGTACCTCCCCCATTGGAATCTACTTCAAAACATCAACATCATATATAGAAAAAAACTTTAAGCTGATAACCTTTAATAGTGCAACAAACATGAAGGACCGAAGAGATCTATCATGATAGCCGCACCGATATGTGCAAATAGCCCTCCTGGGGAGGAAATAAAAAGTCAGTAAACAAAAAATGCTTAACATTAAGGGAATCATTCATCATTAATATCCCCACACATAAAAATAGCTAGTTCAATGGGACAAACCCTCAATATTCTACCAGGGATTCCCAGCTAGTCTCCCATGCTGGTACTTGCCTAGCCTCAAGCTGCTTAGCATTTACAATCTGGCGAGGGCAGGCACATTCAGCCTAAAGTGGCCATATATACCATAAAGAAAATAAAAAAAGAAGAAAGAAAAACAGGAAAACAATAATGGTTAAAAACATTATACCAGAAGATTACTGTCAGAAATATTTAGCAGATACTAAAGGCAACAGCTCTGTTGGTACTCCAAATTTAACCCCCTAGGTGACAGGGTGTCGAGCTCAAAAATCCATCTTAATTCCCTCTTTTTTAAAAGGGCAACACGATCTCCCCCACGTCGCATCACTGGTACATCATCAATCACCCTGTACCTTAGTTGATTGACCGAATGTCCCTTATCGTGAAAGTGTCTCGGTACGGGCAGATCCAATAATTTGGTCCTAATCGTACTTTTGTGTTTGCTGATTCTTGCCTTGACCTCCATAGTGGTCTCCCCCACATAGAAGAGACCACACGGACAGGTCAAGACATACACCACAAAACTGCTCTTACATGTATACCGCCTCCTAATGTCGTATTTTTTACCAGTATAGGGGTGACAGAATGAAGCCCCCTTGAGCATGTTACCACAGCAAGCACATCCCAAACATGGAAAATTGCCAAGGCTTGGCTGACTCAATGTCATTTGTAAATCCCTTTTAGAACTTCCAATATCCGAAAGGACCAATTCATCCCTTAAATTTTTGTTCCTTCTGTATGAGAATTAGGGAGGTGCCTGAAACTCAACAACATTGGAGTGACCCTTATTCAGCAAAGACCAATATTTACGTATGATACCCGAGACCTTCGAACTCATACCATTATATGTACTCACAAATGGAATTCTTTTGTTAGTCTCTACCCTATCCTTTGGGACCAAAAGATCCTCGCGTCTGGTATCCAAGGCCCGCTGTTTATATTTTACAAGGTCACCCCTGGGATAACCCCTTGTTAGAAATTTATGGCACATATCTTCCAGTCTATCATCAACAGAAGTTTCACAGGAAACAATCCTCCTCACTCTCAACAGCTGACTCCAAGGCAGGGACTCAACCATCCTGCGTGGATGTTCACTGGAAAAGTAGAGAAGATTGTTTCTATCCGTTTCTTTCACATACAAATCAGTATGTAAGCAACCACCAAGTTTGTAGACACAGGTATCCAGAAACTGGATCCTATCCTGAGAACATTCCATCGTAAAACCAAGACCAGGATGGATGTTATTCAGATAGACAAGAAAAGATTCCAACTCAACTCTATCCCCATCCCATACCAGGAAAATATCGTCGATGTAACGCCGCCAGCCCCTAACAGCTCCAAAAATGGGAGCCATACACGTGTTCATCCTCCAGGACAGCCATATAGATATTAGCATAAGTGGGGGCCACATTGGTCCCCATGGCTGTCCCGCGGCGCTGCAGGAAATAATCATCCCCAAAGAGAAAAAAATTCCTCTCCAGGATGAACTCCAACAGCGCCAGGATGAACCGTGTACAGCTCGGAGCCATGTCGGAGCCAGCAAGCGCCACACCGACTGCATATAGTCCCCTGGCATGCTCAATGGAGGTATAGAGGGAGGATACATCAAAGGAGACCAACCATGTGGAATTAACCACATGCAATCCTTCAAGGGATTTAATAAAATCACTAGTGTCCCTCACATATGAGGGAGCAGACACAGCAAACTCCCTCAACAGCCGATCCAAAAAAATTGCCACTTTACTGCAAAGAGACCCCCTGCCTGACACAATCGGTCAGCCAGGGGGTCTCCGCAGATCCTTGTGGATCTTAGGAAGCGTATACAGTATAGGGACCACCGGATGATCAACCTTCAAAAACTCAGCCAATTTGGTGTCAATAATGCCCATACTCAGGGCTTCATCAATAATTGCCTCTAATTCAGATTTGAATCCCTGAATGGGATTTACTCGTAGCTTTTCATAAACATCACCATCAGAAAGCTGAGACCTTATTTCACTAACATATTGTGGAGTATCCATCACCACCAACACCCCGCCTTTATCGGCTGGCTTGATGGTGATGGATTTGTTCTTCCTCAATTCTCCAATAGCCCTACGCTCAGCATATGATAGATTAGATCTACTAGATTTAAAACAACTTTTCCTCAATTTGGCTACATCAGCCTTAACTATATGGCTGTCCTGGAGGATGAACACGTGTATGGCTCCCGTTTTTGGAGCTGTGTTAGGGGCTGGCGGCGTTACATCGACGATATTTTCCTGGTATGGGATGGGGATAGAGTTGAGTTGGAATCTTTTCTTGTCTATCTGAATAACATCCATCCTGGTCTTGGTTTTACGATGGAATGTTCTCAGGATAGGATCCAGTTTCTGGATACCTGTGTCTACAAACTTGGTGGTTGCTTACATACTGATTTGTATGTGAAAGAAACGGATAGAAACAATCTTCTCTACTTTTCCAGTGAACATCCACGCAGGATGGTTGAGTCCCTGCCTTGGAGTCAGCTGTTGAGAGTGAGGAGGATTGTTTCCTGTGAAACTTCTGTTGATGATAGACTGGAAGATATGTGCCATAAATTTCTAACAAGGGGTTATCCCAGGGGTGACCTTGTAAAATATAAACAGCGGGCCTTGGATACCAGACGCGAGGATCTTTTGGTCCCAAAGGATAGGGTAGAGACTAACAAAAGAATTCCATTTGTGAGTACATATAATGGTATGAGTTCGAAGGTCTCGGGTATCATACGTAAATATTGGTCTTTGCTGAATAAGGGTCACTCCAATGTTGTTGAGTTTCAGGCACCTCCCTTATTCTCATACAGAAGGAACAAAAATTTAAGGGATGAATTGGTCCTTTCGGATATTGGAAGTTCTAAAAGGGATTTACAAATGACATTGAGTCAGCCGAGCCTTGGCAATTTTCCATGTTTGGGATGTGCTTGCTGTGGTAACATGCTCAAGGGGGCTTCATTCTGTCACCCCTATACTGGTAAAAAATACGACATTAGGAGGCGGTATACATGTAAGAGCAGTTTTGTGGTGTATGTCTTGACCTGTCCGTGTGGTCTCTTCTATGTGGGGGAGACCACTATGGAGGTCAAGGCAAGAATCAGCAAACACAAAAGTACGATTAGGACCAAATTATTGGATCTGCCCGTACCGAGACACTTTCACGATAAGGGACATTCGGTCAATCAACTAAGGTACAGGGTGATTGATGATGTACCAGTGATGCGACGTGGGGGAGATCGTGTTGCCCTTTTAAAAAAGAGGGAATTAAGATGGATTTTTGAGCTCGACACCCTGTCACCTAGGGGGTTAAATTTGGAGTACCAACAGAGCTGTTGCCTTTAGTATCTGCTAAATATTTCTGACAGTAATCTTCTGGTATAATGTTTTTAACCATTATTGTTTTCCTGTTTTTCTTTCTTCTTTTTTTATTTTCATTACGGTATATATGGCCACTTTAGGCTGAATGTGCCTGCCCTCACCAGATTGTAAATGCTAAGCAGCTTGAGGCTAGGCAAGTACCAGCATGGGAGACTAGCTGGGAATCCCTGGTAGAATATTGAGGGTTTGTCCCATTGAACTAGCTATTTTTATGTGTGGGGATATTAATGATGAATGATTCCCTTAATGTTAAGCATTTTTTGTTTACTGACTTTTTATTTCCTCCCCAGGAGGGCTATTTGCACATATCGGTGCGGCTATCATGATAGATCTCTTCGGTCCTTCATGTTTGTTGCACTATTAAAGGTTATCAGCTTAAAGTTTTTTTCTATATATGATGTTGATGTTTTGAAGTAGATTCCAATGGGGGAGGTACACTTGTGGGCGGTCTTTGATATATTGTCATTGAGGGTGTGTTCTGAATCAGGCCTGGGTGACAGTATTTGAGTCTAATAATGTAGAGATGTTTTACTTTTATTTTCATAGACTGTTAGTTCTGAATTTGATATATTTATATATGGCCAGGATAATGTGCACTATGGACAAGCTGCAGCATACCTACAACTGCCACATATGGACTGCTGCCCCCATTTTCCTGCATAGGTGAACGCTATCGGAATATGATGAGTCTGCAGGATATCGCTATTTATCTGGATCGTTATGGACGCTGCCTGTGGCATATATAGTGGGTATGCTTGCTGTGAACTAACTGAACATGCGCAGGGATTCATCTTACCCCTGTGACCACACTGATGTAAACAAGGATCCCATTGGACTACTGTTATTTTGCATTGGACTACTGTTATTTTGCATTGGACTACTGTTATTTTGCATTGGACTACTGTTATTTTGCATTGGACTACTGTTATTTTGTTTGGGAGCTGATCGATATCCTGGATACTAATCCTGCTATGCGCAATGGAGACTTCTCCCATGTATGGACTGGATCTGTGCAGCAATCTTTTCTATCACCATGATCACATGATTTGTGGAGGAGTATTTGATTGGACTACGGCCGTTATGACATCATCCTGGGGGGGTGGTTTGTATCTTGACTACGGGGAATGCTATAGTTCTATTGGAGGAATGTCGTTTGTTTACATCTGTTTGAGGGCGATCTTTTTTGCATTTTTGTAGGTTAGTTCGTTGGATTTTTAGAGATCAGGACTAGTATGCCTTTTTCTGATGCTGTATTGTCAATGTTTATGTATTTGTACAAGTATTTTTTGTATATTTATATGTATTTTGATGTACTGATGTATTGTGTCATTGTAGTACTATACTCCTATTGGTGTTTTGTTCTAATGAGGGGTGGTGCTTGGGATATATAATGGTGGTTGGAACATGTGTCACACTGTGCTTGATAAAGGTTTATACCGAAACGTCGCCGCAGTTGGCAGATTAAAGCTGTAAGTTTTTTCTCATCACTGACCGTTGTGGCGCTGTCCTCTTTTTTACATTATGGATTGGACTTTTTAGCTGGGCTGACCCCCTGGCAAGGACTTGCGTCCACAGGCCTAGGAAGGCTGTAAGGGACATAGGGTGCGGTTTAACCTATTTTTTGGATTTGTTTACGCTGCAGCGATACAGACAACGATGCCGATCGCTGCAGCGTCGCTGTTTGGTCGCTGGAGAGCTGTCACACAGACCGCTCTCCAGCGACCAACGATGCCGAGGTCCCCGGGTAACCAGGGTAAACATCGGGTTGCTAAGCGCAGGGCCGCGCTTAGTAACCCGATGTTTACCCTGGTTACCAGTGTAAAATGTAAAAAAACAAACAGTACATACTCACCTTCGCGTCCCCCGGCATCCGCTTCCTGCACTGACTGAGTGCCGGCCCTAACAGCAGAGCGGTGACGTCACTGCTGTGCTGTGCTTTCACTTTACGGCCGGCGCTCAGTCAGTGCAGGAAGCGGACGCCTGGGGACGCGAAGGTGAGTATGTACTGTTTGTTTTTTTACATTTTACACTGGTAACCAGGGTAAACATTGGGTTACTAAGTGCGGCCCTGCGCTTAGTAACCCGATATTTACCCTGGTTACCATTGTAAAACATCGCTGGTATCGTTGCTTTTGCTGTCAAACACAACGATACACGGCGATCTGACGACCAAATAAAGTTCTGAACTTTAACCAACGACCAGCGATATCACAGCAGGATCCTGATCGCTGCTGCATGTCAAACTCAACGATATCGCTAGCCAGGACGCTGCAACGTCACAGATCGCTAGCGATATCGTTTAGTGTGAAGGTACCTTTAGACTAGTTAGATTACCTTTGTGCATGTTGTAAAAGTGTCTAGACATGGCTGAGGCACAGAGGGCTTTAGAATTTACGGCATCTGATAAGTGCCGTCTAACTCGTACTTTAATCGGTCATGTGGTGCAACCTATGTACTGACCTTTACATGTAGTACATTCTATCAGATACACCACATTTTCAGTGTTGCAATTAATGTAATCATGTATATCAAATTGTTTATGATTGTGAAAGGATGAGAATTTATTTGTTTTATACACATAGTTACATGTTTTGCAATGAGTGGCTCCCCATCTAAAGAACCCTGTGGCGTTAAGCCAGGTAGCTCGATGGGTATCCCGTAAAGAGCTAGAGAATAGGCTTGGGGACAGGATCGAGCCCAAAGTGGGAGCTCGTTCAGCAGCTAATTTGATGTCATTTTGTGTTAGTATTCGTTTTAATTTGTCATCTTGTTTTAGCATGGGTAAATGTTTTTTGACAATATCCACAATCTGCCTATATTGTGAACTATATGGAGTACTGAATACTACAATATTATTGTGTTTTTGTGGACTATTATAACTAGATTTATAATTTTTCGTTGTTAATAACTTTTTTACGATCTATTTTGGAGATTTTTTTACGTGCTTTGTCTAGATTCCATTTAGGATATCCTCTATGAGAAAGACGCTCGCATTGAGCCAATGTTCTCTTAAACTCATCTCTTTAATAATTAAGTATGAGGACATGGAAATAAACAATATTAAACAGGATATTAAGAGTTTGCAATGCTCTTTGGAGGGGCACGCCAGTTCTAAAGACTTTAATTTTATAATGATAGATTGAAGACAAATATTACCAAGCTGGAAAATCAAATCATGGACATTAAAAAATCTAAATTCAAACGAGATACAGAAGATTATATTGCTAACAAAGTATATAATTGGAATATGAAACCACACTCCATTTTAAAAAAACAAGCACAGAGACAGGATTTTGCTAAAGGAAAAGTGAGTTTCAGAGATAAAGACTACTCCTCGGACATTTCTTCCTTTTTTTCCACCACAGAGAAACTTTCTGATTCATCAGTAGGCTCCACAAATAGCACACACTCATCACAACAGAGATCAGTTCCCAATATTCCTAGTACCAGTGGAGTGATTCCAAAAAACGCAGGAAACGTGCAGGCCGGAAGCATAAGAGGAAGAAGATACCCTACCCGGCACAGGAATCGCCGTCACTACTAGAGGCTCCAGTGTGGAATTTGTCCAGCTATGTGATCTCGGAAGAACAGATAGCAATTCTCAGCAAGGGATTAAGCTTCTTTCCCACTACAAACTTTGATATATTTAAAACCTTACTTGACTTAAATAAACTTACACGTAACTTGAGAGTAAAATGCCTCTTTCTTTCACACGCTGCCAGTGAAAATGTCGTATGTATAGAGAATCTTGATTATTCCACTACTGATAATACACGCATGTTTCATGAACAGAAAGCATTTCTCAGTTTAAAAGCGTTGGAGAGAGAATCTTTTCTAGGTTCTGTCTCTCTTAATGATTCTTTTCCTGTCAGTAACCCATCTTTTTACCCATTGAAATCCAGACCAGTGGTCTTGGATCAATTCCAGGATTTAGTTGAAAAGGAATTAGTTGATTTGAACAAATCTATTTTAGATTCCAAAAACAATTACTCCAATCTGACAAATAAGGAAAGAAAAGCGCTGAAAGAGCTGCATGATAACCAGGATCTTATAATAAGACAATCAGACAAAGGGGACACTATTGTGTTACTAGATGCAGGGCTATATAAAAAACTGAACTTATTAGACTTGGAAAATAAGGAGATGTATTCTGAACTGAGCTCTAACCCCACTGAGAAATTTAATTCATTGCTGCATAATCTGCTACTAGAAGGTGTACATATGAATTTTATTGATGATAGAATAGCAGAATTTCTAAAAAAACGATCATCCAGTTACTCCAATTTATCATTCATTCCCTAAAATACACAAAAATGTGTTTCCTCCCCCCATGAGACCAATAGTTGCAGGTATTGGTTCCATAGGGGAAAGATTGGGATCCTGGGTGGACCATTACCTGCAGCCATTGGTACAAAATACCCCCAGTTTCATACGAGTTTCAAAATATGTAACTTCAGTTTTTGATCAATTTTACTGGAAGGAAGAATATGCATGGCTTACGTGTGGTGTGGTAGGTTTATATCCATCAATTCCTTATTCACTGGCATTGTCGAGTTTGTCATATTATTTGGATACATATTCTGCTTACAATAATGACACAAAAAGTTTTTTGATATCTGCAGTACTTTTGCTTTGATAATAGGTTTTTAAACAATAAACGAGAGTGAGTATGGGCGCTAAATTTTCGCCTTCTCTAGCGAATATTGTTATGCTGAAATGGGAAGAAAGCCACATCTACAATGATGATAATGATATATGCAAACATATTGTGTGGTATGGTCGCTACATAGATGACTTGATCCTAGTATGGAGGGGTTCACAGGAGGAGGTAATTAAATTTGTTGATCACATAAATAACAATAATTTTAATTTAAAATTTACCTACTCTTTTCAGAAAAAACATACCAATTTTGGGGATTTGAATCTCCTAGGTAATACACTAAAACATACTGTTGAGATTACCCCCTACAGGAAACCGACCTCAAGTAACTCAATTCTTAGAGCCAACTCTTGCCATCCAAATCATGTCATAAATAACATTCCATACGGTGAACTTATTAGAACAAGAAGGAATTGCTCCGAAAATGATGTTTTTTTGGCAGAGACAGAGAAAACCTGCGAGCGTCTTTCTAATAGAGGATATCCTAAATGGAATCTAGACAAAGCACGTAAAAAAATCTCCAAAATAGATCGTAAAAAGTTATTAACAACGAAAAATTATAAATCTAATTATAATAGTCCACAAAAACACAATAATATTGTAGTATTCAGTACTCCATATAGTTCACAATCTAGGCAGATTGTGGATATTGTCAAAAATCATTTACCCATGCTAAAACAAGATGACAAATTAAAACGAATACTAACACAAAATGACATCAAATTCGTTGCTAAACGAGCTCCCACTTTGGGCTCGATCCTGTCCCCAAGACTATTCTCTAGCTCTTTACGGGATACCAATCGAGCTACCTGGCTTAACGCCACAGGGTTCTTTAGATGTGGAGCCACTCATTGCAAAACATGTAACTATGTGTATAAAACAAATACATTCTCATCCTTTCACAATCATAAATAATTTGATATACATGATTACATTAATTGCAACACTGAAAATGTGGTGTATCTGATAGAATGTACTACATGTAAAGGTCAGTACATAGGTTGCACCACATGACCGCTTAAAGTTCAAGTTAGACGGCACTTATCAGATGCCGGAAACTCTAAAGCCCTCTGTGCCTCAGCCGTGTCTAGACACTTTTACAACGTGCACAAAGGTAATCTAACTAGTCTTAAGGTACCGTCACACTAAGCAACGTCGCCAGCGATCTGTGACGTTGCAGCGTCCTAGGGAGCGATATCGCTGTATTTGACACGCAGCAGCGATCAGAATCCCGCTGTGTAATTGCTGGTCGCTGCTAGAAGGTCTGCACATTATTTGGTCGCTAGGTCGCCGTGTATCGCCGTGTTTGACAGCAAAAGCAAGGATACCAGCGATATTTTACGCTGGTAACCAGGGTAAACATCGGGTTACTAAGCGCAGGGCCGCGCTTAGTAACCCGATGTTTACCCTGGTTACCAGCGTAAAAGTTAAAAAAACAAACAGCACATACTCACCAGCGCGTCCCCCAGCCTCTGCTTCCTGACACTGACTGAGCGCCGGCCCTAAACTGAAAGTGAAAGCACAGAGGTGACGTCACCGCTGTGCTGTTAGGGCCGGAGCTCAGTCAGTGTCAGGAAGCGGACGGTGGGGGACGCGCAGGTGAGCATGTACTGTTTGTTTTTTTAACTTTTACGCTGGTAACCAGGGTAAACATCGGGTTACTAAGCGCGGCCCTGCGCTTAGCAACCCGATGCTTACCCTGGTTACCCGGGGACCTCGGCATCGTTGGTCGCTGGAGAGCGGTCTGTGTGACAGCTCTCCAGCGACCAAACAGCGACGCTGCAGCGATCGGCATCGCTGTCTAGATCGCTGCAGCGTCGCTTAATGTGACGGTACCTTTAGATTCTGTGGAATACAAAAGGTTTACAAACCTCGGAGAGGAGGTAATTTACAGCAGAAACTTTTCAATCGAGAAACATACTGGATGTTCATGCTTGATACAAGTATCCCTTATGGTCTCAATGCTAGACAATATTTAATAAAACAATACTAATTAATGTTTAAGTTATGTTCCTTAAGGATATATATTATGTTAATCTAAGCTATTTCCATGATATTGTTAACCGGTAATTACTTCTTTCTACATTTATATATGCTTTTTTGCATTTTTAATTGTTCGTCCAATCAATGTCACATGCACTCTATATATATGTTTTCAATGCACTAGCAGGTAGATCATGAGTAAGACTCTATAGTTGAAACGCGTTGATCGTCCTCACTGGTATGCTTAGGTGTTTGCTATGTATAGATTTTTTTGAAGAACGCTATATTGTTTTAGTTGTCCAACAAAGTTTCACAAAGCTTGAATCGCCTCCGCCCTCAGCGGGATCATTTCTCCTCTTGTCTCCATTATATAAATTAGTTTACTTGCGTTTTTTCATTGCATTTGAGTGCGTTTTTTACATTGCCTTTTTATCACATTATTGACTCTGCGTTTTTTGTCCCTTCTTGGAATGTCATGATTTAAACAAAGCAGCTTTATTTTTAATGCTTCCTGGTATTTGGCTTTGACAAAATGTTTTGATATAGTCATATGCGGATTACATGCGTTTTTTTTGTTTGTTTCCTCTGCGGAAAAGCTCTAAAAACGCATTTGATTTGGTTGTGAAATTCTAAATAAAATCTGCACATAAAATCAGTGCACCCGCAAGAGAGATTAACATGTTCTGGATTTGAAACACGCACCGTGAGTCAGTTTATGATAAGTAAAAAGAAGCACAGACAGCAGGAGATTTCTATAAATCCCATTCACTTTCCTGGAACTATAAGATGCTGCGTTTGTGAAACATCGAAAATATACAGCGTCAAAAACTCATTGTGAGCACACAGCCTTGCGGGGCAGACCTGTGCACCAACACTGGGGTGGAAACCCTGCTAAGGCCTAAGAAATCAGCAGAACGAATATTATTTTTCTTAGAAAAAAACTGCCGATGTCAGCAGGGAATTTGACAAGATCAGCACAATTTGGTGCGAATTTGCCTCTGCAGACACTTACAGATTTGTTACTGATAGTTTCCATAGTAAATCTATAATGTCTGAACATCTAATGGGAAGCAAAGGAGCGTGTACAGGGTCTGAATAATTGTAGTATATAGTGAACAGACCCATGAGAGTAACAGCCTTCTGCAGCAATACAGTATATTCACTACTGTCTAACATTAATGCTTTGGTTTAAGATTACTTACTCTGTTGATAAAACTGCACTCCGTAGCTTTTTTTAACTTCCTCTGAAGCGCTGTCCCAGGAGTTTTTTACGCATGTTTTAAGCAATTCTTTACTTGTAATTTGTGTTTTAAAAAAGCCGGGTTCAATTATGCACACCTTAACCCCAAAGGGTTTCATTTCACGTCTGTAAAATAGAGTTAAACAGGAATTGTATTATTTTTTCCCAAACTTACTGATCATCAGAAATGATCAATGTGGCAAAAAAAATGACTGTCACTTATCTAACAGGTTGCACAAGCAAAGGCGAGAAAGACTAATGGTGCTGTAAGTAAAGTAAGTTTAAAGGGATAGTCAGCTACCAGGATAACCTATTCTCATTCATCATGTTTGACCCCGTGAAAATAAAAACACACTTATACTCACCTCCCGTGCCAGCGCAGTTCCAGCGGTGTCGGCACTCATGTTTCCGGGGCTCATGTGCGGTTGTTGTGGTTGGGCAAGTTGGTCTTGTGTCACAACAACCATGTGTGAGTCCCAGGAACATGTGTGCTGACACTGCTGGAACTGTGCTGGCACGGGAGGTGAGTATAAGTGTTTTTGTTTTCACTGGAGTAAACATTCAGATCAAGAAGGGGTTGTCCTAGTGCGGACAACTCGTTTAAGGATGTGTTCATACTGAGGTTTTGAAACAGAAACTGAGCGGAAATTCTTGGAATTCTCTTGAAAAACTCCTTATTTGAATCTTTAAGGAAGATCTGCTGAGTTTCTGCTCAGTTACTGCTACAATAAGTTTTCAATAGCTGTGTGAACCCACCTAAAGGGTTTATACCCATTTCAGTCTTTCAAGGCAGAAATTGAAAAATCTGCTTGTAGGTGCCAAGAAACAATGAAGCACAGTGAGCTAATTTTCACTAATTCAAGAGTTATGCTTTGCTACACTATGTTTACAAAGCCTAATAATTTCTTTTGATGTTAAACAGCACAACACTTGGCTGTTTTTGTAGCCCGTCTCTGGTGAGTGGCACCTATATGCAGTTTTTCTTATCTCGGCCATGAAAATTTTTTAATAGATTTTTTTATAATTGAACCTGTCGGCACCATTTTGTAATTTAAACTAAAGACATGGCTATAATGACGCTGTAATACTGATTACATTGATACCTCTGGTGAAGAAATCTGCTTTGTTGATCTTCTTTAATCACCATTTGAAGTTTTCTGCTATTTAGATTTCGGTGCACAGGGGCCGGACTGTACACGGGGGTCTCCTCCTCCCTGTCTCCTCCCTCTGCTGTCTCCGGTATGTGACTGACCTGTCTCCTCAGTCTGAAATCTCAGCAGTGATTCGTCATTCATAGATCAGAGGCAGCAGAGGGTCGCAAAATCGCAGACAGGGAGGAGAAGACCCCCGTGTACATCCTGGGCCCCAGCGCAGTGAAATCTAATTAGTAGAAAACTTCAAATGGTGATTAAAGAACAAAGTGGGTTTCTTAACCAAAGGTATCAATTTAGGAAAACATTCAAAAGAATCATTCAAAAGAATGAACATATACTGTACATTACTATGTAAATTGACTTGCTATACATATGTTCAGGTTTTTGAGCGTCTTTTAACTGCTTCAGGTTTACAAAAATCTTCCACTTGGAAGACGCTCAACGTTTACAATTTAAGTCAAAGGGAGGGCTCAAAAGAGGTCTAAGAAGCTTTTGCATCTTTTTGAGCATTTAGCCAGCATTTTTGCTCGAAAACAACTAGATATTTATTCATTGTTGAGTTAAAAAATTCCGGAAAGCATCAGTAAAAAAAATTGCCCCAAAACACTGTAAAAAAAAATGCCATCTTCAAAAATGTTGAAAAGGCTCTCTGGATATAGCCATAAAAATAAGAAAACCTGCTTCGGGAAAAAAAAAAAACAGCCAACATTTCCTGAAGTAGTGAAGCCGTTTTCGCTTGAATACTTCTTCAGGTTCGCCCACCTGGAAAAGATGTCATATGCACAGATCCTTACTAAGAGCCTGCACACAGGAAAGTAAAAGATGCTGGAAGAGAAGACAAATAATAAAGCTTCATATAATCACTGGTGATGAGCAAGTGTGCTTGTTACTCGAGCTTTCCGAGCATGCTCGGCTGCTCTCCGAGTATCTTGGGATTATGATTGAGTCCCCGCAGCTGCATGATTTGCGGCTGCTAGACAGCCTGAATACATGTGGGGATTCCCTAACAAACAGGCAATCCCTGCATATGGAGCGCGCCCATGGGGCCGTGGGGTACTCGATACCGGGTCCTGCGGTTCACAGGGGGATGTCACTGTGGCTGACCCGGTCTGTGGCCCTGGGACGTCCGTGTAAAAGGGAAAGGTCTTTAAAGGGATAAAGTTTGTGTTCATGATGCCACCTGTGGTATTCGGTCAGGGTGACCGACGCTGCTTTAAGGGGTCTGCTGGGGTGATGTTATGGCAGCTATATGGTATACCTTCCCAGGTGAAGTAGGTCCCCAGGGCTTCTCGGTGTGTAGATGGTGGTATGGTGAGAGGCGCAGAGAAGAACGAGGACACAAGGTTGCAGTCTCTTTAACTTTACTGAAGACTTCAGCATCCACAGTCCAGGGCACCAGATCACAGGGCAGGCAGAGTCTGGCCGTTTGGAGGCAAGTCCAGAGTCCCCTTGTCCAGGTGGAATCAGTAGCCTTCCCTTGCGCTGCAGTGTTGTAGTTCCTTACTGCTTAAGGCTTCACATAAGGTAATCACAGATGTAATGTCTTTCTCTCTGTCCCCCATATAGAATAGGACAAACCCGTTTGACTGGTGGCTTGAGGCTGTTTATGGGGACTCTAGCACGCCCCGGCCTCCGAAGGTTGCCACCGTGCCTCCTGGGTGTAGGGCGGACAGGTAAAGTGATATTAGCTGACCTGCTGGTCTCTGGAGCAAGGCATAAAGGTCGTTACTCCCTCGGTATCCTGGCTACCGGGCTTCTGCACCTCAGAAGGAGGCAACCTGTGTAGGGCTGGTCCCCTTCTGGTATCCACTCCTTTGCTATGACTTCCTTCATGCTCGCTGCAATACAGTTCTGCCTTCTGTGTGTCTCTTTCTAGGAGCTACAGCTCTGAGGGCATGCAGAGCTCTGTGTCCTTCTCCTTCGTTCTCTGACAGGATCCCATCCATGCCAGGGAACAACTAACTGAGCGGAGCTCAGCCAGCAACTCACTGACTTTCCCTACAGGCGACCAGTTTTACCTATGTGGGGAGTGACCTAATAAATAGGAGCAGGAGCTCCCCCTGGTGGCCTGGAGCATGAAATGTTCAGGTTTCATGTTGCATGTTTGTGATACCTGGATGCAGTTATCCTTCATTGCCTCCAAATGTAGCATCACTCTCCCCGAGAGGAAAGCAATACTACTGCGATGACCAGGACCCTGGGGTGCCGCACATATGTTCAGGTTGTCTAACAGCCGCAAATCACGCAGCTGCAGGGACACAAACATAATCTAGGAGCACGCCCAAGCTACTCGGAGAACACCTGAGCATGCTCGGAAAACCCGAGTAACGAGTACGCTCGCTCACCACTAATAATCACACATTTTACAGATTTATTTTAAAAGATTTAAGGTAAAAGAGAAAGCAGAGAGCAAAACATGTTTGGCACAGTTAATATGACTAACCTGAGAGAGTCTGAAAATGATTCTACGCCATACTTGGAAATGCAGTAACCGCCAGCATTTACAGTTAACCTTCCTCCTATACTGGATACATTCACTACTCGTCCTCGAGCTTTCCGGATCAAGGGTAGGAAGTGGATGGTCACATCAACAACTCCCAGTAGGTTCACATTTATGACTTTAAAGAAGTCCTTTTTTGTCATCCATTCAGTAGAGCTACTTGGGACACTAATTCCTGCATTGTTCACAATGCCCCAGAGTCCTGCAGACAAAGAATATCTGATGTTAGATTTATATATAAGTTCTGGGCTTTTTAAAACAGAAACGCTATGGAATTCTCCATAAGGCACCATTCACACGTCTGTATTTTGCATCAATGTTTGTATTCGAGGAGCAGAAATTAGACAGAAAAACTGTAATTACACATAAAAACTATAACTCAAAGATTGACACCAGTTCTGTGTTTTGGAGACACACCTTGTTTTAGCATAAAAATACTGATTAAACAATGTCACAAAAATACTGATGTGTAAATGAGGCATAAGGGTAAGTCCACACAATGCCATTTAAAACTCAGGCAAATGCGGTGTGTTTTCAAGCAGAAGAGTTTTTCAAGCCAGAGCTTCCTGACGGGTCTTTTTTTTATTTTTTTTTTGGGGGGGAGGGGGGTTACTATGACTATTGTGAAATCTTTTTTGCTTTTTTTGTCTTTTTTTTCACTCCAATGAATAGTGAATAGTGAAGTTATTGCTAGCAATGACAAATTGCTCCAAAAGACTCCCATGTATCTTACAGGCATCTTTTGAGCTTTCAAATTGACTTCTATTGTGAAGTACAGTTCCAAGGTGAAAACATTGTTTTTTTAATCAATTGGCATTTTTTGAAGAGTGAAGTGGTTAAAAGTAGTGTTGAGCCATCCCCCTAGAGTTCGAGTACGGTTTGGTTCGTCGAATTGGGGCGTGTTCGACGAATGTTCTTCGAACGTTCGACGAACACCGTCGAACCCCATTGAAACCAACGGCAGGCAACCACAAACACATACAAACAAATAGAAAACACATAGAAAACACCTTAAAAGGTGTCCAAAACCTGACTAACTGCTCAGAAGACACAACAAACACATGGAAAAGTCACAAGTACATATAGTCATGCGAAAATAAAAGAGGTGGAGGAGTAAAAGGAGGAGGAGACACAGATATAGGCATGTCATGCCCTTCTAAAATCAAGAAAGGCTGGAGTAAAAATCTAAAATCAGCCTACCAACACCCAGACGTCGTGACAAAAAATTTTAAAAAATAAATATCTTTAGGTAGAATGTCGGGTCCATTCAGATCACTTTCCTTAGAAGACGTAGTGGTATCCCCATTGGGAGTCATGCCAAAAAAGGAACCCAATACATTCAGACTAATCCACCATTTGTCATATCCAAGGGGCAGGTCAGTAAACGACAACATCGATGTGGAACCAAGTACAGTACTATATACTGTACCTCCTTTGACGAGGCAATCAGGCGGGTCAAGAAGTTTGGAAGGGGCATCCTAATGGCCAAAACAGACATTGAGGGGGCGTTCCAGTTACTACCTGTGCCTCCAAATAGTGTCCGCCTATTGGGCTGCTTCTGTGAAGGAGCATGCTACATAGATCGCTGTTTGCCCATGGGGTGCTCCATATCCTGCTCACTATTTGAGGCATTTAGTTGCTTTCTCGAATGGGTCGCCATGGACGTTTCTAAGGGGCACATATTATCCATTACCTCGACGACTTCTTATGCCTGGGCCCAAAAGATTTGCCACAGTGTGAGTACATGCGGTAGTCCACCTGTGAGAAGGAGAGAGCTGAAGGGAGCGGACACCCCAAAGCCAAGGGGTTAGATTGAGAAAGGAAGAAGGCGGTGTAGCTTGCTTCATGGGTGGGGTACTCTGCTGAGTAGCAGAAACTGCTACTAGACCCAAAAGGATTTCCTGGGCTAGATGCAGTTTAAAATTAGTAATTAGATAAACAGGCGGTGTAGCTTGCTTCATGGGTGGGCTTCTCTGCTGAGTAGCAGAATCTGCTACTAGGCCCAAAGTATTGCCTGGGCTAGATGCAGTTAAAAATTAGTGCTTAGATAAACAGGTGGTGTAGCTTGCTTCATGGGGGGGTACTCTGATGAGTAGCAGAAACTGCTACTAGGCCCAAAGTATTGCCTGGGCTAGATGCAGTTAAAAATTAGTAATTAGATTAACAGGTGGTGTAGCTTGCTTCATGGGTGGACTACTCTGCTGAGTAGCAGAAACTGCTACTAGGCCCAAAGTATTGCCTGGGCTAGATGCAGCTAAAAATTAGTGCTTAGATAAACAGGCGGTGTAGCTTGCTTCATGGGTGGGGTACTCTGATGAGTAGCAGAAACTGCTACTAGGCCCAAAGTATTGCCTGGGCTAGATGCATTTAAAAATTAGTACTTAGATAAACAGGCGGTGTAGCTTGCTTCATGGGTGGGCTACTCTGCTGAGTAGCAGAAACTGCTACTAGGCCCAAAAGGATTTCCTGGGCTAGATGCAGTTAAAAATTAGTAATTAGATAAACAGGCAGTGTAGCTTGCTTCATGGGTGGGGTACTCTGCTGAGTAGCAGACACTGCTACTAGGCCCAAAGTATTGCCTGGGCTAGATGCAGTTAAAAATTAGTAATTACATAAACAGGCGGTGTAGCTTGCTTCATGGTTGGGCTACTCTGCTGACTAGCAGACACTGAAGCTTTGGAACAGGCCTATGATTCCCAGGCTATAGTATGAGTAAACAGCTCTGCAGACTCAACCATCTGTGTTACCCCATACTCAGACGGGCGGCTGGAGACTTGGGAGCTGTGAGGAAGCAAGTGCGATTGGGGTGACACCTCTGAGGACTGGAGAATTTGTGATGTTGAAGTTGAGGTGGAGGAGAGCCCACTTGAAGGAGCACTTGATATCCGTTCAAGCACCTGCTGTTTTTGTGCCTCATCTGGAATTTGTAGTGATGCTCGTAGCGATGGTCGTAAAGAAAGGGATCGTATCAGATTGTCCACGAAAAGAAGTAGACATCTTACTTTGGCTGAAAGATGGTCTTTCTTCCGCAGATGTTACTGTTGCTTTACCACCTACCCCACGGACACAACCTTTTTTCCCTTTCCAACACACCTATTCCCTTTCCATCAGCAGCAGGCCTTTTGCCACTCATTTTGCTTTTTTTTCTAAATTGTCAACTCTGTAACTGTTGGCACAAAAAACGATGGATGGAAACCGAGCAAGGCTGAGTGGCCAAACTGTGGTACTAGGCCCTAAACGATTTACTGGGTTAGATGCAGTAAACATTTAGATACACAGGTGATGTAGCTTCACAGGCAGGCTACTCCGCTGACGTGCAGACACTGCTACTAAGCCCAAAACGATTTACTGGGTTTGATGCAGTAAAAATTTAGATTCCCCGGGTGGTGTAGCTTGCTTCACAGGCGGGCTACTCAGATGACTACCAGACAATGCTACTAGCCCAAAAGGATTGGCTGAGCTCGATTACACCAAATGCTGTGACAAACACTTGAACAGCACTGGCACAGACCTGCCTGGTAAACAGTGCTATGAACTGCTGTAACCTACCCTGAAAAGGGCTGATATTACAACTGGTCCCGGTTCCTGACTCCCTAAACCTATCTCTCTCTAACAGAAAATTCGCTTGCAAAAAACAATCTTAGACTGCATAGCGCCCACAGCAGCAGCGGTGCCATCTAACACTAAGCTGCAGCAGTGAGGAAATGATGGCGATGGGGAAATGGCTGGTTCTTATAGGGCAAGGACATGTGACATACACAAACAATGACACATGCCATTGCTTGTGTGCATCGCATGCACATTGCTGTGTGTGTGGGTACTGCTGATAGGCTGAGAGACTGCACCCCCCAACTGTAAATGCGGGAAAGAAAAAAAAAAGAGGAGATCGGCAGTATTTCAGCACAGATCTATCCCCCGCCCTCCCCCGGAACACTATACACTGAAACAGTCTATTAACATTGATAAACAGTTTTAATGTGAAAATCAAGTTAGACTTTTGGGGAACGAACAGTTATCGAACAGAAACTCGAACAGCCAAATTTTAAGCAAATTGTTTGAGTTCGTGGAACAATTCGAACACCGCCCAAAACAGCTCAAATTTGAAATTGGTGAACAGTTTGACTCGAACACCGCTCATCTCTAGTTAAAAGATGTTCAAAAGCCTGAACGTATGGTCAGCAAGTCCTTTTTTACATACAGATGCATATGCTAATTCTTTTTAGTGCTGTCTGGTTGGCTTCCACGGCAAAATCTGCCTGAAAAAGATGTTGTGTGCACACTGTTGTGTGTCCTAAAGTATTCCTGTCAACACTACTCAAGGAAGGTGATCCTTACTTAGAGACCTCACATGATCAGCTGTTGCTGCAGGACAAATGACCATTTACAATGCAGCTTTACTTTTATCACATGGTGCTAAGTTAAGTAGTCAAAAGAGTGTTTACATGATCAAAACGTATCGTCTATTCAGAAGATGGGCGCCTAATCGCTGGTCCCACCAGTAGCTGTTCTCAGTTTCCATTAGCACCATTGACATTGTATCTCTAACAAGATCGTACAGTTCACTTTGATGTGATTTAGTTGAGGTTGTTGACAGAAAGTCTGGGTCATGAGAGGAAGATGCTTCATGACACCAAGTGCCGTCTTCTTCCTCACTTGACTCGACTCAAAACGTTTCTGGTGGTTTTGGAACCCGTAGTTCTTCTGTATGTGGTACTGGGCGTGTTGCAGATGGAATGTTTGCATACTGTAAAGTCCACTTCTTCTTCTTCTTCCTTGAAACTTCTTTCCTAATGGGAGGGACCATGCAGAAATAGCAATGGGTAGTGTGATTGGTTTGCATTCTCCTGATCATTGGGACTGCAAATGACATAGATTGCCTCTTCTCATGCAACCACTGGGTAAGACGTGATGCACATCTATTGCAGCATATGTGTGTAACCCAACTCTTGTCCCGATCTTCTACTCTGCAGCCAAATACAGGTTGTAGGCATTCCTGATCATGGTAGTCAAGTTTCGCCTTTGTGACACAAAAATGACCACTTGTTTTTCAAAAGGTCTGTACAGATTGTGGGTGACATTAAAGATGGAAAAATGTCCTGAAATTCAAAATGTGATTATTTTTTTTACATGACACCAGGAGGGTTGTGCATATTTTTTATATATCATACTTTTGAGGTCAGGTGAAAACTGTTGAGATTATGCTGTCTTATGCCATACACATAACACAAGGGTTTAGTTTGCATGTTTTATAATGTGTTACTTGGCAGATGAAGTCTTTCAACTTGGATATTACACAAGTTTCAAAAAAGGTCACCTTCACCACACTTTGTTGCTTTTAATGCATTTCAAATGGTTTTATGTCATATCCACATGCATATGTGATGATGTTCTTTTATTTTCTATCTTTTAAGTACTTTAAGGAAAACCTATTGAGAGAAATGCCTGAAAAAAATTCATACCAAGAGCATGCTTCATTGTGATAAAAATACTGCAGACCCCTCAAAGCACTATAAGGTTATGTGCACACGTTGCGGATTTGTCTCTGGAATTTTTTGTGCTGATTCTGCGTCTCTTGGCAGAAAACGCAGGTGCGGATTTGATGCGTTTTTTTATGCTGATTTTGTGCGGATTTACTGCGGATTTCATAAGTTTTTACCCCTGCGGATTTCTACAATAGAATGGGTACAAAAACGCTGCAGATCCGCACAAATAAATGACATGCTCCTTCTTTTGATCCGCAGCATTTTCCTTGCGGAACTTTAGCACAGCCATTTTTTTTTCTATTGATTTACATTGTACTGTAAATCACTTGCGGATCTGCAGCGTTTCTGCATGGAAAAAAACGATGCGGAGCCGCAGCAAATCCGCAACGTGTGCACATAGCCTACAAGTGTCTCAAACCATAATGATAATTACTTAGATAATATGTAGACTTCTGGTTACAGAGTTTTGGGGAATTAAAAAGTGCAAACATCCACACACCCCAAAAGAATGCCAGCACATTCAAAATAAAATTGGGATATATACATTGGCATGTAAAAGTTTGGGCACCACTGGTCAAAATTATTATTATTATTGTGAACAGTTAAGCATGTTGAAGATGAAATGATCTCTAAAAGGGCTAAAGTGAACAATGACACATTTCCTTTGTATTTCAGGCAAAAAAATACATTGACATTTTTTACATTTTAAAAATTACAAAAAGGAAAATGGGCCAATGCAAAAGTTTTTGCACCCTTAGAGATTCATGTACTCAGATAACTATGACCAAGGTTTGAGACCTTAAGGCCACATCACACTAGAGAGTTTTACGGACGTATGAGAGGCGCAAAAGCTACGCATTGCACACGGACCAATGATTCTCTATGGGGCAGCTCCTATCTGCCGTATATTTCTCAGCCGTATTTTATGGGCGTAGAAAATCGCAGCATGCTGCTTTTGTCAGCGTATTGCGCAAAAAATCTGCCAATGAAAGTCTATGGGGGCGAGAAAAAAAAGGATTACACACGGACCATCAGTGTGACTTGCGAGAAATACGCAGCGGTGTTCTATAGAAAAGCCGGCAATTCAGTGCGGTGTACAGTAAAATCACACTGACAGGTTAGAATAGAATAGATAGAATAAATGTCTACACATGGTATAGGTATATATATATATATATATATATATATATATATATATATATATATATATATATATATATATATATGTCATTGAGACACATATATATATATTTAATACAGCGCTAGATAGCATAAAAGCCGGTAATTCAATTACCGGCTTTTGCTATCGCCTTATCAAACCCGACAGGATATGAGACATGGTTTACATACAGTAAACCATTTCATATCCCTTATTTTTTTTTGCATATTCCTCACTACTAATGTTAGTAGAGTGTGTGTGCAAAATTTGGGGGCTCTAGCTGTTAAAATAAAGGGTTAATTCATGGAAAAAACTGGCGTGGGCTCCCGCGCAATTTTCTCCGCCAGAGTGGGAAAGCCAGTGACTGAGGGCAGATATTAATAGCCTAGAGAGGGACCATGGTTATTGCCCCCTCTGGCTAAAAACATCTGCCCCCAGCCACCCCAGAAAAGGCACACCTGTAAGATGTGCCTATTCTGGCACTTAGCCTCTCTCTTCCCACTGCCCTGTAGTGGTGGGATATGGGGTAATAAAGGGTTAATGCCACCTTGCTATTGTAAGGTGACAGTAAGCCTGGTTAATAATGGAGAGGTGTCAATAAGACACCTATCCATTATTAATCCTAGAGTAGTAAATGGTTAATGAAACACACACATTAGGAACAAAGTATTTTATTGAAATAAAGACACAGGGTGTTGTAATAGTTTATTATACTCTTAATCCAAATGGTGACCCTCGTTCTGTAAAAGAAAAAAAAAAAAAAGCAACAATATCCCATACCTTTCCGGCACTCAGTCACGTCCCACGCTGTAAATCCATCTGAAGGGGTTAAAAAAATGTACAGCCAGGAGCTCTCCTAATGCAGCTGTGCTCCTGACTGTAAAATCTGGGGAATTAATTGAAAGCAGGGGAACGTAGCTACCTAGACTTGCGGTGCTGCGCCCCCTGCTGGTATAAACTCATATGAACTCTAGCATGAGAAAATATTCAGAAAAATTCGGGGGGCAGATGTTTTTAGCCAGGGGGGGGGCCAATAACCATGGTCCCTCTCTAGGCTATTAATATCTGCTCTCACTCACTGGCTTTCCCACTCTGGCGGAGAAAATTGCTCAGGAGCCCACACCAGTTTTTTCCGTGAATTAACCCTTTATTTTAACAGCTAGAGCCCCTAAAGTTTGCACACATAGTAAGGAATATGTAAAAAAAATAAGGGATATGAAATGGTTTACTGTATGTAAACCATGTTTCATATCATGTCGGGTTTTGGAAGGAGATAGCAAAATCCGGCAATTCAATTACCGGCTTTTCTGCTATCTATCTCTGTATTAAATATAAATATATATATATATATATATATATATATATATATACACTCACCGGCCACTTTATTAGGTACACCATGCTAGTAACGGGTTGGACCCCCTTTTGCCTTCAGAACTGCCTCAATTCTTCGTGGCATAGATTCAACAAGGTGCTGGAAGCATTCCTCAGAGATTTTGGTCCATATTGACATGATGGCATCACACAGTTGCCGCAGATTTGTCGGCTGCACATCCCAAAGATGCTCCATACAAGGCAGGATGGATCCATGCTTTCATGTTGTTTACGCCAAATTCTGACCCTACCATCCGAATGTCGCAGCAGAAATCGAGACTCATCAGACCAAGCAACGTTTTTCCAATCTTCTACTGTCCAATTTCGATGAGCTTGTACAAATTGTAGCCTCAGTTTCCTGTTCTTAGCTGAAAGGAGTGGTACCCGGTGTGGTCTTCTGCTGCTGTAGCCCATCTGCCTCAAAGTTCGACGCACTGTGCATTCAGAGATGCTCTTAGGCCTACCTTGGTTGTAACGGGTGGCGATTTGAGTCACTGTTGCCTTTCTATCAGCTCGAACCAGTCTGCCCATTCTCCTCTGACCTCTGGCATCAACAAGGCATTTCCGCCCACAGAACTGCCGCTCACTGGATTTTTTTTCTTTTTCGGACCATTCTCTGTAAACCCTAGAGATGGTTGTGCGTGAAAATCCCAGTAGATCAGCAGTTTCTGAAATACTCAGACCAGCCCTTCTTGCACCAACAACCATGCCACGTTCAAAGGCACTCAAATCACCTTTCTTCCCCATACTGATGCTCGGTTTGAACTGCGGGAGATTGTCTTGACCATGTCTACATGCCTAAATGCACTGAGTTGCCGCCATGTGATTGGCTGATTAGAAATTAAGTGTTAACAGGAAGTTGGACAGGTGTACCTAATAAAGTGGCCAGTGAGTGTATATACAGTATATGTGTCTCACTGACACACACACTTATATATATATATATATATATATATATATATATATATATATATATATATAGACTGCATATATGTTTTCATGAATATTTGAGCCCATGGATCCATTCTATGTCCATTTTGGAAGTCGGCGAGAAAATCTTGCCATAAGGATGCCATATGGATTACATACGGAGGTTTACATGCGCAAAATACGCTGCCGCACCCTGCCTACGGATGACATACGGATCACTGTTTTGGGATCATTTCTGCGTACTATGCATGTAAAATACGGACTGTATTTCCCTACTCTGAGTGTGACGCCGGCCTAATAAGCCTGCTAGGGTTATGGCTTGTTCACTTCCATCGTTAGGAAAGGCCAGGTGATGCAAGGTGATGTGGTCCCAGCTTTATAAATACCCAGCATCCTCTAACCTTGTGGCAAAAAACAGCAGCCATAGGGTCTTCTAAGCAGCTGCCTAGCACTCTGATAATGAAAATGGTGGAGGCTCACAAAACCGGAGAAGGCTATAAGAAGATAGCTAACCTTTTTCAAGCAGCCCTTTCCTCAGTTCTGAATGTAATTAAGAAATGGCAGTTAACAGGAAAAGTGGAGGTCAATAAAAGGTCTGGAAGACCAAGCAAAATTTTAGTGACCTCAAAATAGCAGTGCCTGCAAGACGACCCAGGAATCTCACAGAACAGGAAGAATTTTCCATGGAAGAATGGATGAAAATCCCTCAAACAAAACCTGAAAGCCTCTTGTCTGGCTAGAAAAAGCATTTACAAGCTGTGATCCTTTCAAAAGGGGGTTCTACTATGTCCATACTTTTACATTGGCCCATTTCATTTTTCTTTTTTAATTATTAAAATGTAAAAGATGAAAAAAAATATACACTGCTCAAAAAAATAAAGGGAAAACGAAAATCCCACATCCTAGATATCACTGAATGAAATATTCCAGTTGTAAATCTTTATTCATTATATAGTGGAATGTGTTGAGAACAATAAAACCTAAAAATGATCCACGTAAATCACAACTAATATCCCACGGACGTCTGGAGTTGGAATGATGCTCAAAATCAAAGTGGAAAATGAAGCTACAGGCTGATCCAACTTCAGTGGAAATGCCTCACAACAAGGAAATGATGCTCAGTAGTGTGTGTGGCATCCACGTGCCTGTATGACCTCCCTACAACGCCTGAGCATGCTCCTCATGAGGCGGTGGATGGTCTTCTGAGGGATCTCCTCCCAGACCTGGACTAAAGCATCCGTCAACTACTGGACAGTCTGTGGTGCACACTCCAGCCACATGAGGTCTGGCATTGTCCTGCATTAGGAGGAACTCAGGGCCAACCGCATCAGCATATGGTCTCACAAGGGGTCTGAGGATCTCATCTCAGTACCTAATGGCAGTTAAGCTACCTCTGGCGAGCACATGCAGGGCTGTGCGGCCCTCCAAAGAAGTGTCACCCCACACCATTACTGACCCACTGCCAAACTGGTCATGCTGAAGGATGTTGCAGGCAGCAGATCGCTCTCCACAGTGACCCCAGACTCTGTCACGTTTGTCACATGTGCTCAGTGTGAACCTGCTTTCATCTGTGAAGAGCACAGGGTGCCAGTGGTGAATTTGCCAATCCTGGTGTTCTGTGGCAAATACCAAGTGTCCTATATGGTGTTGGGCTGTGATCACAACCCTCATTTGTGGATGTCAGGCATTCAGACCATCCTCATGGAGTCGGTTTCTAACCGTTTGTGCAGACACATGCACATTTGTGGCCTGCTGGAGGTCATTTTGCAGGGCTCTGGCAGTGCTCCTCCTGTTCCTCCTTGCACAAAGGCTGAGGTAGCGGTCATGCTGCTGGGTTGTTGCCCTCCTACGGCCCCCTCCACTTTTCCTGGTGTACTGGATTGCCTCCTGGGAGTGTCATCAGCCTCTGGACACTACGCTGACAGACACCGCAAACCTTTCTGCCACAGCTTGCATTGATGTGCCATCCTGGATGAGCTGCTCTACCTGAGCCACTTGTGTGGGTTGTAGAGTCCGTCTCATGCTACGACGAGTATGAAAGCACAACCAACATTCAAAAGTGACCAAAACATCAACCAGAAAGCATTGGTACTGAGATGTGAACTGTTGTTCCCACCTGCAGAACCACTCCTTTATTGAGTATGTCTTGATAATTGCCAATAATTTCCATATGTTGTCTATTCCATTTGCACAACAGCATATGAAATTGATTATCAAACAGTGTTGCTTCCTAAGTGGACAGTTTGATTTCACCGAAGTTTGATTTACTTGGAGTTATATTCTGTTGTTTAAGTGTTCCCTTTATTTTTTTGAGCAGTGTATATTTAATATAGAATTTAAAATGATGTTTACAGACTGTAACCTGCCATCTGCTGCAATCGCACTCTAATCAACATGTGCATTTCTCTATTCTTCCTACAGGTACGTTACCCAGCTTTTCCACATTGACTTTCCCATACCTCAGCCTCTGGCAAACAGTTTGGTACGTTACTCAGTTTTTCAACATTGACTTCCCCATATCTCAGTCTCTTGCAAACAATTTGGTACGTTACTCAGCTTTTCCACATTGACTTTTCTTACTTCTGCTGCTAGCATTCACTTGGTATGTCTTTCAACTAACCCCAGCTTTACCCCAGTGTTATTTATGACCTTGTTTACTTTGTCTTGATCATATGCATCTGGTCCACTCTTAATTATGTGACCAAGATGAGCACAGACAGCTCCTCTCTGCTCTACACCTGAATGCACTTTGTAGCAAATATATTGCAAATCAAACGTCTGCAAGATGTCAGTCTGCTTTGCGCATCACTTAAGTGCATCATAGAAGTGTGTGGAGTTATGGAAGAATTAATCCAGAATTGAACCACAAGGGAACTGAAGGTAACTGGATTCTTAGTCACTGTAAACAATGTTTCCATTAGTCTTCACTCTGACCCCTATAACCCTTCACTTTCTACTATCCCCCAATCTCTACACCTAGTAAAGAACTGTTTATCTCTCCCTCCATCCTCCCCACCCATCTCACCTCCTCCTCAGAACTGTTCCGCAACATACAATCCTCTGTCTCCAAACACAGACAGACTCATCATGCCCTCTCCTGCTCCCACCTGCTAACACTTTCTCTGCTCCTCCTCACTGCCGGCGATATCTCTCCAAATCCTGGCCCTTCTCACCCCATCCCCACAGTCATTTCTACCTCCCATCCACAGTCTATCACAAATTTCCGTAACCTCTCTAACCTTATACCCATTCGCCCGGCCCCCACTTCCCCAGTCCCACTAACAGGAGCTCTATGGAATGCTCGCTCTGTCTGCAACAAACTTTCCTACATCCATGATCTTTTCATTACTAACAAACTTTCCTTCCTTGCTATCACCGAAACATGGCTCACCCACTCTGACACAGCCTCTCCAGCTGCACTTTCATATGGTGGATTCCACCTTTCACACACACTCCACCCCAGCAGCAAGCATGGCTGAGGAGATGTTTTCTCCTGTCAGATAACTGCTCCTTCACCCACATTCCACTGCCACCCTCTGTTACCCTCCCTTCCTTTGAGGTGCACTCTGTGCGCATCTACTCCCCCACCAACCTCCAACTGGCTGTTATTTACTGCCCCCAGGGCCAGCCACCACCTTCTTTGACCACTTCACCACCTGGCTACTTCTTTTCCTGTCCTCTGACATCCCCACTATCAGCATGGGTGACTTCAACGTCCCCATTGACACTTCCCTCTCAGCTGCCACTAAACTTCTATCTCTCACTTCCTCCTTTGGCCTTGGTCAATGGTCTTCTGCAGCCACTCACAAAGATGGCCACACACTGGACTCCATCTTCACCTGCCTGTGCTCTCTATCTAACCTCTCTAACTCACCTCTACCTCTTTCTGACCACAACCTGCTTACATTCTCTTCCCTCTCCTCTCCAGATCCACAATAAACCACCACACAAACTTGCATACTGTCGCAGAAATCTCAAACACCTCAATCTATACTCACTTTCTGAATCTCTTCTCCCTCTTACAGACATAAGTTCCTTACACAATGCGGATTCCGCTACTGCTTTATATAACACTACAATAGCTGCAGCTCTTGAATCGGTCACCTCTCTCGCACATACCAAAGCTCCCAAAATCAACAGACAACCCTGGCATACCAGCCTGACCAAAGAACTGAGGCAGGCTTCCAGGGTTGCTGAGCGGAGATGGAAAAGATCACGCTCCAACAAAGTCTTCACTGCATTCAAACAGTTAAACAGAGAAAGCTTTGGCATACAACCCCCAAAACACTTATTCCTAACTACTCAGCCCTTCTCCAAAACCATCTTCTCCACAATTATAGACCAACTTTCCACCCTACTATCAAGATCACAGCTCACCATCTGTGCACTTGACCTGATCCCATCCCACTTAATCCCAAACCTCACCATAGTCTTCATCCCAACTCTAACCCATCTCTTCAACCTATCATTAATAACTGGTGTTTTCCCCTCATGCTTCAAACATGTCTCAATCACACCTATCCTCAAAAAGTCATCTCTTGACCCGTGGTCTGTATCTAGCTATCACCCAATATCACTTTTCCCCTTTGCCTCAAAACTACTGGAACAACATGTCCATTTTGACCTTTTCTTCCACCTCTCTTCCTGCTCCCTCTTCGACTGCTCACAATCTGGCTTTCGGCTGCTTCAATCTACTGAAACTGCCCTAACTAAAGTCAACAATGACCTGCTGACTGCCAAAACCAAGCGACACTACTCTGTCCTCCTTCTCCTGGACCTGTCATATGCCTTTGACACAGTGGACCACTCCCTATTACTACAGACCTTCTCATCTCTTGGCATCACAGACTTGGCCCTATCTTGTATCGCATCATACCTAAAAGACCAGATATTTAGTGTCTCCCACTCAAACACCACCTCCTCACCTCACCCCCTATCTGTCAGAGTCCTGCAAAGTCAGTCCCAGGGCCCCTGCTCTTCTCCATTTACACCTTCGGACTGGGACAGCTCATAGATTCTCATGGCTTGCAGTATCACCTCTATGCTTATGGCACACAAATCTACATCTCTGGACCAGATATCATCTCCCTACTAACCAAAATCCCACAATGTCTGTCCGCTATTTCATCCTTCTTCTCTGTTAGATTTCTAAAACTTAACATGGACAAAACAGAATTCATCATCTTTCCCCCATCTCACTCAACTCTCCCAACAAACCTATCCATTAAAGGAAATGGCTGCTCACTCTCCCTAGTCCCACAAACTCGCTGCCTCGGTGTAATCCTTGACTCTGATTTCTCCTTAACCCCTTCCCGACATTTGACGTACTATCCCGTCGAGGTGGGGTGGGCCCGTATGACCGCCGACGGGATAGTACGTCATCACCGATCAGCGGCGCTCACGGGGGGAGCGCGGCCGATCGCGGCCGGGTGTCAGCTGCATATCGCAGCTGACATCCGGCACTATGTGCCAGGAGCGGTCACGGACCGCCCCCGGCACATTAACCCCCGGCACACCGCGATCAAACATGATCGCAGTGTACCGGCGGTATAGGGAAGCATCGCGCAGGGAGGGGGCTCCCTGCGGGCTTCCCTGAGACCCCCGGAGCAACGCGATGTGATCGCGTTGCTGCGAGGGTCTCCTACCTCCTTCCTGGCTGCAGGTCCCGGATCCAAGATGGCCGCGGCATCCGGGTCCTGCAGGGAAGGAGGTGGCTTACCGAGTGTCTGCTCAGAGCAGACACTTGGTAAGCCTGCAGCCCTGCACAGCAGATCGTCGATCTGGCAGAGTGCTGTGCACACTGCCAGATCAATGATCTGTAATGTCCCCCCCTGGGACAAAGTAAAAAAGTTAAAAAAAAATTTTTCCACATGTGTAAAAAAAAAAAAAAAAAAAAAAATCCTAAATAAATAATAAAAAAAAAATATATATTATTCCCATAAATACATTTCTTTATCTAAATAAAAAAAACAAAACAATAAAAGTACACATATTTAGTATCGCCGCGTCCGTAACGACCCAACCTATAAAACTGCCCCACTAGTTAACCCCTTCAGTAAACACCGTAAGAAAAAAAACCAAAAAACGAGGCAAAAAACAACGCTTTATTACCATACCGCCGAACAAAAAGTGGAATAACACGCGATCAAAAAGACTGATATAAATATCCATGGTACCGCTGAAAACGTCATCTTGTCCCGCAAAAAACAAGCCGCCATACAACATTATCAGCAAAAAAATAAAAAAGTTATAGTCCTGAGAATAAAGCGATACGAAAATAATTATTTTTTCTATATTTTAGTTTTTATCGTATAAAAGCGCCAAAACATAAAAAAATGATATAAATGAGATATCGCTGTAATCGTACTGACCCGAAGAATAAAACTGCTTTATCAATTTTACCAAACGCGGAACGGTATAAACGCCTCCCCCAAAAGAAATTCATGAATAGCTGGTTTTTGGTCATTCTGCCTCACAAAAATCGGAATAAAAAGCGATCAAAAACGGTCACGTGTCCGAAAATGTTACCAATAAAAACGTCAACTCGTCCCGCAAAAAACAAGACCTCACATGACTCTGTGGAGCAAAATGTGGAAAAATTATAGGTCTCAAAATGTGGAGACGCAAAAACTTTTTTGCTATAAAAAGCGTCGCTGGTTTCACACTTACGTTTTTGTCTGCAGCGTTTTTTGCACAAAAAAACGCATGCGTTTTTTCCCTATATTTAACATTGAAAACGCATGCGGTTTTTTTGTACGCGTTTGGTCGCGTTTTCAAACGCATGCGTTTTTTTTCTGCATGCGTTCATTTTCAGAAATACAACCTGCAGTATTTTCTTGCGTTTTTAAGCACATGCGTTTGTTTGCGTTAAAAACGCATGCATTTAAACACACTGAAAAGCCACCCACCACCATCAAGGTGATAAAGGGATCCAAACCCTAACCCTACCCCTAACCTCACCCCTAACCGTTTAATGAACATTTTCTGACAGTCATAGTGCCACGTATTTCAGTGCCACGTATTTCAGTGCCACGTATTTCAGTGCCACGTGTTTCAGTGCCACGTATTTCAGTGCCACGTATCACATATTTCAGTGCCACGTATCACGTATTTCAGTGCCACGTATCACGTATTTCAGTGCCACATATTTTAGTACCACGTATTTCAGTGCCACGTATTTCAGTGCCACGTATTTCAGTGCCACGTATTTCAGTGCCACGTATTTCAGTGCCACGTATTTCAGTGCCACGTATCACGTATTTCAGTGCCACGTATTTCAGTGCCACGTATTTCAGTGCCACGTATTTCAGTGCCACGTATCACGTATTTCAGTGCCACGTATCACGTATTTCAGTGCCACGTGTTTCAGTGCCACGTATTTAAGTGCCACGTATCACGTATTTCAGTGCCACGTATTTCAGTGCCACGTATTTCAGTGCCACGTATCACGTATTTCAGTGCCACGTATTTCAGTGCCACGTATTTCAGTGCCACGTATTTCAGTGCCACGTATTTCAGTGCCACGTATTTCAGTGCCACGTATTTCAGTGCCACGTATCACATATTTCAGTGCCACGTATTTCAGTGCCACGTATTTCAGTGCCACGTATTTCAGTGCCACGTATTTCAGTGCCACGTATTTCAGTGCCACGTATTTCAGTGCCACGTATCACGTATTTCAGTGCCACGTGTTTCAGTGCCACGTATTTAAGTGCCACGTATCACGTATTTCAGTGCCACGTATTTCAGTGCCACGTATTTCAGTGCCACGTATTTCAGTGCCACGTATTTCAGTGCCACGTATTTCAGTCACGTTTAGGGTTAGGGGTAGGGTTAGGGTTAGGGCTAGGGTTGGAGGTAAAGTTAGGGTTGGGGCTAAAGTTAGGGTTGGGGCTAAAGTTAGGGTTAGGGTTTGGATTACATTTACGTTTGGATTAGGGTTGGGATTAGAATTATGGGTGTGTCAGGGCTAGGGGTGTGGTTAGGGTTACCGTTGGGATTAGGGTTAGGGGTGTGTTTGGGTTAGGGTTTCAGGTAGAATTGGGGAGTTTCCACTGTCCAGGCACATCAGGGGCTCTACAAGCGCGACATGGCGTCCAATCTCAATTCCAGCCAATTCTGCGTTGAAAAAGTAAAACAGTGCTCCTTCCCTTCCGAGCTCTCCCGTGCGCCCAAAAAGGGGTTTACCCCAACATATGTGTTATCAGCGTACTCGGGACAAATTGAACAACAACTTCTGGGGTCCAAGTTCTCTTGTTATCCTTAGGAAAATAAAAATTTGGGGGGCTAAAAATCATTTTTGTGGGAAAAAAAAGATGTTTTATTTTCACGGCTCTGCGTTATAAACTGTAGTGAAACACTTGGGGGTTCAAAGTTCTCACAACACATCTAGATAAGTTCCTTGGGAGGTCTAGTTTCCAATATGGGGTCACTTGTGGGGGGTTTGTACTGTTTGGGTACATCAGGGGCTCTGCAAATGCAACGTGACGCCTGCAGACCAATCCATTTAAGGCTGCATTCCAAATGGCGCTCCTTCCCTTCCGAGCTCTGTCATGCACCCAAACAGTGGTTCCCCCCCACATATGGGGTATCAGTGTACTCAGGACAAATTGGACAACAACTTTTGGGGTCTAATTTATCCTGTTACCCTTGTGAAAATACAAAACTGGGGGCTAAAAAATCATTTTTGTGAAAAAAAAAAAGAATTTTTATTTTCACGACTTTGCGCTATAAACTTTAGTGAAACACTTGGGGGTTCAAAGTTCTCAAAACACATCTAGATAAGTTCTTTGGGAGGTCTAGTTTCCAATATGGGGTCACTTGTGGGGGGTTTGTACTGTTTGGGTACATCAGGGGCTCTGCAAATGCAACGTGACGGCTGCTGACCAATCCATTTAAGTCTGCATTCCAAATGGCGCTCCTTCCCTTCCGAGCTCTGTCATGCGCCCAAACAGTGGTTCCCCCCCACATATGGGGTATCAGCGTACTCAGGACAAATTGGAAAACAAATTTTGGGGTCCAATTTATTCTGTTACCCTTGTAAAAATACAAAGCTGGGTGCTAAAAAATCATTTTTGAGAAAAAAAATAAAAATTATTTTCACGGCTCTGCGTTATAATCTGTAGTGAAACACTTGGGGGTTCAAAGCTCTCAAAACACATCTAGATAAGTTCCTTAGGGGGTCTACTTTCCAAAATGGTGTCACTTGTAGGGAGTTTCAATGTTTAGGCACATCAGGGGCTCTCCAAACGCAACATGGCGTCCCATCTCAATTCCAGTCAATTTTGCATTGAAAAGTCAAATGGCGCTCCTTCCCTTCCAAGCTCTGCCATGCGCCCAAACAATGGTTTACACCCACATATGGGGTATCAGCGTACTCAGGACAAATTGCACAACATTTTTTGGGGTCCAATTTCTTCTCTTACCCTTGGGAAAATAAAAAATTGGGGGCGAAAAAATCATTTTTGTGAAAAAATATGATTTTTTATTTTTACGGCTCTGCATTATAAACTTCTGTGAAGCACTTGGTGGGTCAAAGTGCTCACCACACATCAAGATAAGTTCCTTAGGGGGTCTACTTTCCAAAATGGTGTCACTTGTAGGGGGTTTCAGTGTTTAGGCACATCAGGGGCTCTCCAAACGCAACATGGCGTCCCATCTCAATTCCAGTCAATTTTGCATTGAAAAGTCAAATGGCGCTCCTTCCCTTCCAAGCTCTGCCATGCGCCCAAACAATGGTTTACACCCACATATGGGGTATCAGCGTACTCAGGACAAATTGCACAACATTTTTTGGGGTCCAATTTCTTCTCTTACCCTTGGGAAAATAAAAATTGGGGGCAAAAAGATCATTTTTGTGAAAAAATATGATTTTTTATTTTTACGGCTCTGCATTATAAACTTCTGTGAAGCACTTGGTGGGTCAAAGTGCTCACCACACATCAAGATAAGTTCCTTAGGGGGTCTACTTTCCAAAATGGTGTCACTTGTAGGGGGTTTCAGTGTTTAGGCACATCAGGGGCTCTCCAAACGCAACATGGCGTCCCATCTCAATTCCAGTCAATTTTGCATTGAAAAGTCAAATGGCGCTCCTTCCCTTCCAAGCTCTGCCATGCGCCCAAACAATGGTTTACACCCACATATGGGGTATCAGCGTACTCAGGACAAATTGCACAACATTTTTTGGGGTCCAATTTCTTCTCTTACCCTTGGGAAAATAAAAATTGGGGGCAAAAAGATCATTTTTGTGAAAAAATATGATTTTTTATTTTTACGGCTCTGCATTATAAACTTCTGTGAAGCACTTGGTGGGTCAAAGTGCTCACCACACATCTAGATAAGTTCCTTAGGGGGTCTACTTTCCAAAATGGTGTCACTTGTAGGGAGTTTCAATGTTTAGGCACATCAGGGGCTCTCCAAACGCAACATGGCGTCCCATCTCAATTCCAGTCAATTTTGCATTGAAAAGTCAAATGGCGCTCCTTCCCTTCCAAGCTCTGCCATGCGCCCAAACAATGGTTTACACCCACATATGGGGTATCAGCGTACTCAGGACAAATTGCACAACATTTTTTGGGGTCCAATTTCTTCTCTTACCCTTGGGAAAATAAAAAATTGGGGGCGAAAAGATCATTTTTGTGAAAAAATATGATTTTTTATTTTTACGGCTCTGCATTATAAACTTCTGTGAAGCACTTGGTGGGTCAAAGTGCTCACCACACATCAAGATAAGTTCCTTAGGGGGTCTACTTTCCAAAATGGTGTCACTTGTAGGGGGTTTCAGTGTTTAGGCACATCAGGGGCTCTCCAAACGCAACATGGCGTCCCATCTCAATTCCAGTCAATTTTGCATTGAAAAGTCAAATGGCGCTCCTTCCCTTCCAAGCTCTGCCATGCGCCCAAACAATGGTTTACACCCACATATGGGGTATCAGCGTACTCAGGACAAATTGCACAACATTTTTTGGGGTCCAATTTCTTCTCTTACCCTTGGGAAAATAAAAAATTGGGGGCAAAAAGATCATTTTTGTGAAAAAATATGATTTTTTATTTTTACGGCTCTGCATTATAAACTTCTGTGAAGCACTTGGTGGGTCAAAGTGCTCACCACACATCTAGATAAGTTCCTTAGGGGGTCTACTTTCCAAAATGGTGTCACTTGTAGGGAGTTTCAATGTTTAGGCACATCAGGGGCTCTCCAAACGCAACATGGCGTCCCATCTCAATTCCAGTCAATTTTGCATTGAAAAGTCAAATGGCGCTCCTTCCCTTCCAAGCTCTGCCATGCGCCCAAACAATGGTTTACACCCACATATGGGGTATCATCGTACTCAGGACAAATTGCACAACATTTTTTGGGGTCCAATTTCTTCTCTTACCCTTGGGAAAATAAAAAATTGGGGGCAAAAAGATCATTTTTGTGAAAAAATATGATTTTTTATTTTTACGGCTCTGCATTATAAACTTCTGTGAAGCACTTGGTGGGTCAAAGTGCTCACCACACATCAAGATAAGTTCCTTAGGGGGTCTACTTTCCAAAATGGTGTCACTTGTAGGGGGTTTCAGTGTTTAGGCACATCAGGGGCTCTCCAAACGCAACATGGCGTCCCATCTCAATTCCAGTCAATTTTGCATTGAAAAGTCAAATGGCGCTCCTTTCCTTCCGAGCTCTGCCATACGCCCAAACAGTGGTTTACCCTCACATATGGGGTATCAGCGTACTCAGGACAAATTGTACAACAACTTTGGGGGTCCATTTTCTCCTGTTACCCTTGGTAAAATAAAACAAATTGGAGCTGAAATAAATTGTGTGTGAAAAAAAGTTAAATGCTCATTTTTATTTAAACATTCAAAAAATTCCTGTGAAACACCTGAAGGGTTAATAAACTTCTTGAATGTGGTTTTGAGCACCTTGAGGGGTGCAGTTTTTAGAATGGTGTCACACTTGAGTATTTTCTATCATATAGACCCCTCAAAATGACTTCAAATGAGATGTGGTCCCTAAAAAAAAATGGTGTTGTAAAAATGAGAAATTGCTGGTCAACTTTTAACCCTTATAACTCCGTCACAAAAAAAAATTTTGGTTCCAAAATTGTACTGATGTAAAGTAGACATGTGGGAAATGTTACTTATTAAGTATTTTGCGTGACATATGTCTGTGATTTAAGGGCATAAAAATTCAAAGTTGGAAAATTGCGAAATTTTCAAAATTTTCGCCAAATATTCGTTTTTTTCACAAATAAATGCAAGTTATATCGAATAAATTTTACCACTAACATGAAGTACAATATGGCACGAGAAAACAATGTCAGAATCATCAGGATCCGTTGAAGCGTTCCAGAGTTATAACCTCATAAAGGGACAGTGGTCAGAATTGTAAAAATTGGCCCGGTCATTAACGTGCAAACCACCCTTGGGGGTGAAGGGGTTAAAACCACATATCCAGGCCCTTTCCAACTCCTGCCAACTTCAACTCAAAAACATCTCCCAGATCCGTACATTCCTCAACTTAGAATCTGCAAAAACTCTAGTGCATGCACTCATCATCTCCCGTCTTGACTACTGCAACCTCCTGTTGTGTGGCCTCCCCTCTAACACTCTCGCGCCTCTCCGATCTATCTTAAACTCTGCTGCCCGACTAATCCACCTATCCCCCCGCTATTCCCCAGCCTCTCCTCTCTGTCAATCCCTTCACTGGCTCCCCATTACCCAGAGACTGCAGCTCAAAACCCTAACCATGGCATACAAAGCCATCCACAATCTGTCTCCTTCATATATCTGTGACCTCGTCTCCCGGTACCTACCAGCATGCAACCTCCGATCCTCACAAGATCTCCTTCTCGACTCCCCTCTTATCTCTTCTTCCCACAATCGCATACAAGATTTCTCCTATGCATCCCCCCTCTTCTGGAACTCTCTACTCCAACATATCAGACTCTGGCCTACTGTGGAAACCTCCAAAAGGAACCTGAAGACCTACCTCTTCCTACAAACGTACAACCTGCAGTAACCACTGATCCACCAAACCGCTATACGACCAGCTCTATCCTCACCTACTGTATCCTCACCCATCCCTTGTAGATTGTGAGTCCTCGTGGGCAGGGTCCTCTCTCTTCCTGCACCAGTCGTGACTTTTATTGATTAAGATTATTGTACCTGTTTTTTATTATGTATACCCCTCCTCACATGTAAAGCACCATGGAATAAATATTAATAATTAATTAATTATATATATAATTAATTATATATATATATATATATATATATATATATATATATATATATATATATATATATATATATATATATTGTTTGCCTAAAATACAAATGAAATGTGTCATCTTTAACTTTAGGCCTTTTACAATAATTTTGACCAGTTGTACCCTGTTTATTGCCATGATGTGCCACCATGAGGTTTGATTGCTCTAACTGACTTAATGAATGAATGTATAAATGAAACGCGCAGCACGGTGCTTGGTATTCTGTGGGTGTCCATCAAGATTTTTCAAGAGACAGCATTTATAAGTAATTCTATTAATGTACTAGATGTATTTCAAATCAAACCACACCTTTGTTGCCAACAATTGCAGATGCCCACTGAAGAGCGGCACGAACACTTTCGGTGCTGGTTACATCTAAAATTACTGTCTGTACCCTACTTGACATTTCCTTCTTTAGGTCTTCAGCTCCTTTTGCTGTCAGACAAGCAGCCAAAACCTTCATTCCACGTTTATCCAGATTCCGTGTTAACAATTTCCCAAATCCAGAATCACATCCCGTGATGAAAACATATTTATCTGTGAGATTCTCCAGGATCAGACTATATCTGTATCGTCTGTATAGGAATATCAAACCCAACAGCACCAGCAGAGGGAGCCACATAATGGATTCAACAGTAAGGTGTCACTAAAATATAACCGAGATAAAAAGAGTTAATATCCATTTCTTTTACATATTAATTTATTCAGTAGTCTCATGCGGCCAACACCTGATAAAGAAAATGATGAATGCAAATTCACAGAGAAGGGGTACAGTTTATAATTTTTTTTAAATAAGGATCTTGTAACACTTGCTACATGCCTTTGACAGCTACATACTAGATCTGTTTCACATAGATACATTGAGTTTATCTGTGCTAATACTGTATAATATATAGAAGTAATCAAAAATCCTAATAATCTTCAATGTGCAAAATATTTCAATCTGAAAAAATAACAGCCAAATGAATTCGTAGAGCATCTATTTGAGTGGTGTTTTAGCTATTTTTCTCTTGTATAGTGAACATTTTGTGTCCTGTCGTGTCTTTTTAAAAGTTTGTACTGTGCATGCTACAAAGACTCCAGGTACATTACAAGCAAGGCAGGAGTGAGCCGAGCCAGCAGAGGAGGAGTACAGAACAGGGAGGGTCTGGGTGTATAAGATAAATTAATATTTAAACATTTTTTAGAAGTTATTTTCAGGCAATTTATGAAATTACCAAATTGCAACAAAATGAAATTATCCCTGATGTCTACTAATAATTATTAAAGGGAACCTGTCTTGTGAAAAAACGCTATTAAACTGAAGATATGGAGCCCTAATGCTGATTCTGCTGTCAGTCAGGGTTGGGAGCGCAGTTACAGCCACCGTTCTCTATACACAGAGCGGTGACTGAACCTGCGCCGGCGCTACCCTCATGATTTTCAGGGAAATAAATGTAATTTCCTCCCAGCAGCAGGGCTCTAAGTGCTGGCGCCAGGCAGGTTCAGAATGCTACAAACCTGCAGATTAACCCAATATCTGCAGGCTAATAGTGTTTTTTTCATGTGACAGGTTCCCTTTAAGATAACCATTAGTGATGAGCGAGTGTGCTCGGATATTGTGTTATCCGAGCATGCTCGGGTGTTATCCGAGTATCTTGGGTGTGCTCGAATAATATATTCGATTCCCTGTAGCTGCATGATTTGCGGCTGTTAGACAGCAGCAACACATGCAGGGATTCACTAACAAACAGACCATCGCTGCATGTGTTGCTGCTGTCTAACAGCCACGAATCATGCAGCCGCAGGGACTGGAACATATTACCGAGCACGCCCAAGATACTAGGATTACACCCAAACATGCACGTTCGCTCATCACTAACCATACTATTTCTATCTTAAATAAACATGTACTTTGTATCCTAAAGTGAGTGCAGTTTTCATCTGACTACATTTCCATATTATATCTAGGTTTAAACCTTATGATATACTGTATGTTTTGTATCTATTTCTTTTCTGTTTTATATTAAAAAATATTCTCTTCTTCTTTATGGCAACACAGTGAGGGCAGAAGTTAATCCAGAAACTATTGCAAAAGAGCATATATACTGTATATATTTGGATGACTACCGTAACAGCAGCGTTCATGGTCTGTTTTAGACAAAGTGGGGCCCTGGGCAAAAGTTTAAAGTGGGACCCCAAATGCTCACATATTGCACCATCACACAGAAACATTTCTGTTGTATTTACAAACGCTAAGTTCAGGCCGCTAAACGAGCATGATCAACAATATTGAAGTCGTTCGACGTTTGTTTCCCAACCTCCTTAGGGTATATGCACACGTGTCCGCTGCATCCAAAGCGATGCCGGCTATTGAACGCAGTTGAATCCGCACGTCTTCATTGAACCGTGCGGAATCGCCATGTCCCAATACATTGTATGGGTGAAATTTATCTTGAGGAGACTCGCGCCTCCGCAAGATAAATAGATATGCTGCGGTCTGGAGAGACTAGCCGCATGTCCTTCTCTGTGAGTGAACCATGGGCGTCTGTGCATGCATAGTGGGCATGGGATTTCTTGAAATCCCATCCACTATGCTGTAACATCTGGAAACTGCACAAGTGCACAGTGTACAACCCGCATCGTTTACTGACCGTGTGCACCTACCCTTACTCCGGCTGAGGAAGAATGATTGGAACAGATAGTCCTTGATACAGTATAACGCAGGTCCCATATAGTACATATAGTAAAATTCACTCCCCATGGCCCTTGATAGAGTATAATGCAGCCCACCTCAGAATATACAGCAGCCGCGCTCAAAGTATAATGCAGCTCCCCTCAGAGTATAATGCAGCCACCTCATAGAATATAATGTACTCCCCTCATAGAGCACAATGCAGCCCCCTCAGTGTATAATGCAGCCCCCTCAAAGAATAGTGCAGCCCCCTCAGAGTATATTGTAGTCCCGTCATAGAGCATAATGCAGCCCATCAGAGTATAATGCAGCCCCCCACAAACAGTATAATGGAGCCCCCCACACAACGTATAATGCAGCCCCCTCAGAGTATAATGCAGCCCTACACACACTATAATGCAGCCCACCGCACACAGTATAATCCAACCCCCCACAAACACACAGTATAATGCAGCCCCCACACACTCCCAGTATAATGTAGCCCCCCACACACAGTGTAATGCAGACACTTCAAAGTATAATGCAGCCACCTAAGAATATAATGTAGCGCCCTCGAGTATAATGTAGCATCCTCAGAGTGTAATGCAGCACCACACACACAGTGTAATGCAGCCCCCATGCACACAGCATAATGCAGCTCCCCACAAACACACACATAATAGTGCAGCACCCCCCACACTGTATAATGCAGACCCCCATACACACAGTATAATGTAGCCCCCCACACAGTAGAATGCATCACCCCACAAACCGTATAATGCAGCCCCCCACACACAGTATAATGCAGCCCCCACACACAGTATAGTGCAGTCCCCCACACTCAGTATAATGCAGACCCCCCAAACACAAAGTAAGTCTAATGCAGCCCCCACACACAGTATAGTGCAGTCCCCCCCCACACAGTATCGTGCAGCAGACACACACTATAATGCACACACACTGTAATGTATACACACATTCACACACACTATAAGGCATGCACACACTATAATGCATACACACACTCACACACAATATAATGCATACACACACATACACTATAATGCATGCACACACACTATAATGCATACACACACACACACTCACACATACACTATAATGCATATACACACATACACTATAATGCATACACACTGTAATGTATACACACACTCACACACACTATAAGGCATACACACACTATAATGCATACACACACTCACACACAATATAATGCATACATACACATACACTATAATGCACACACACTGTAATGTATACACACACTCACACACTATAAGACATACACACACTATAATGCATACACACTCACACACAATATAATGCATACACACACATACACTATAATGCATACACACGCTCACACGAGGCTGAAGTTGGTTTCTTATTTGTTCAGTTTCTTATTCGGAGCTAAATTTGGTTTCTTATTCGACAGTTTCTTATTCGGCAATTTTTTCTTTTCTGTTTTTCATAGGTTTAACAACAAAAACTAAGCATCACAATAATATCAAACAATGCAGTGAGGTGCCCTGATGTGAATACATTTAAAAACAGCTTCAAAAAATAAAATTGGCACAAAAATGGGCATCAAAGTGGGCACCAAAGAGTGTTGAAGAAAGGGTTAAATGCCTTTTTGCCACTGATCTCACAGACATATGCAGACATATAGAACAGGGTGCCCCACATCAAAACCAGTTATCTCCAGCCTGGCCCAAATGGGTTCTGGGCATCAGAACTGGCATCAAAGTGGGCAATCAATTTTGGCCATTTGAGTAAGTAACTGATGTTTTCAGGGGGTTAAATGACTTTGGGCCACTGATCTGACACTTAAAATACACAGACAGTGATGCCCTGCATCAAACCCAGGTCCTTACAGCCTGGCCCAAATGGGTTCTGGGCACCAGAACTGGCATTAAAGTGGGCAAACGGCCCATTTTCACAGATTTGAATAAGTAACTGATGTTTTTAAGGGGTTAAATACTTTGGGCCACTGATCTCACACTTAAAATACACAGATAGTGATGCCCTGCATCAAACCCAGGTCCCTTCAGCCTGGCCCAAATGGGTTCTGGGCACCAGAACTGGCATCAAAGTGGGCAAACAGACAATTTTCACAGATTTGAATCAGCAACTGATGTTTTTAAGGGGTTAAATGACTTTGGGCCACTGATACCACAGTGCATATATATAGAACAGGGAGTCCCACATCCAAAACAGGTCCCTCCAGCCTGTCCCAAATGGGTTCTAGGCATGAGAACTGGCATTAACGTGGGCAAACAGCCCATTTTCACAGATTTGATCAAGTAACTGATGTTTTCAAGAGGTTAAATGCCTTTGGGCCACTAATATGACATGTAAAATACACAGATAGTGATGCCCTGCATCAAACACAGGTCCCTACAGCCTGTACCAAATGGGTTCTGGGCATCAAAACTGGCATCAAAATGGGTAAACGGCCCATTTTCACAGATTTTAATAAGTAACTGATGTTTTTAAGGGGTTAAGTGACTTTGGGCCACTGATCTGACACAATTTTCCATGTAGGATGTATATTGGATCACAATATAATTATTATGTGATCCACTTTTCCCGATGGAGCGCAATGCTCGATGATATATAGTTGGAAAAATTAATAATGATCATCCATCATGACTATTGTCCCTTGTAGATATAATAGTCAGGTTTGATTGAGTAATCGATCAGTCTAGAAATACTGTAACTATGATACAATGATGTGTATACTCTTTGTAGGTAGACCGCTAATAGCTGAACCGTGCATACCAGGATATGGATGATATGGCCATGCATACAAGGATATGGATGAAGGAGGCATGCATACAAGGATGGGGATGATGAACCATGCATACCAAGATGAGGATGAGGAACCATGCATACCAGGATAGAGAAGAAGGGGCCATACATACAAGGATGGGTATGAGGAACTATGCATACCAAGATGAGGATGAGGAACCATGCATACAAGGAGGGGGATGAAGGGACCATGCATACAAGGATGGGGATGAGAAGTCATGCATACAAGGATAGGGATGAGATGGCTATACATACCAAGATAGGGATGAGATGGCCATGCATACAAGGATAGGGATGAGGGACCATGCATACCAGGATAAGGATGAGGAGGCCATGCATACAAGGATAGGGATGAAGGGGCCATGCATACAAGGACAGGGATGAGAAGGCCATGCATACCAGGATAGGGATGAGGAGCCATGGATACAGTTGTGGCCAAAAGTATTGACACCCCAGCAATTCTGTCAGAAAATACTCAGTTTCTTCCTGAAAATGATTGCAAACACAAATTCTTTGGTATTATTATCTTCATTTAATTTGTCTTAAATGAAAAAACACAAAAAGAATTGTCCTAAAGCCAAATTGGATATAATTCCACACCAAACATAAAAAAGGGGGTGGACAAAAGTATTGGCACTGTTCGAAAAATCATGTGATGCTTCTCTAATTTGTGTAATTAACAGCACCTGTAACTTACCTGTGGCACCTAACAGGTGTTGGCAATAACTAAATCACACTTGCAGCCAGTTGACATGGATTAAAGTTGACTCAACCTCTGTCCTGTGTCCTTGTGTGTACCACATTGAGCATGGAGAAAAGAAAGACCAAAGAACTGTCTGAGGACTTGAGAAACCAAATTGTGAGGAAGCATGAGCAATCTCAAGGCTACAAGTCCATCTCCAGAGACCTGAATGTTCCTGTGTCTACCGTGCGCAGTGTCATCAAGAAGTTTAAAGCCCATGGCACTGTGGCTAACCTCCCTAGATGTGGACAGAAAAGAAAAATTGACAAGAGATTTCAGCGCAAGATTGTGCGGATGTTGGATAAAGAACCTCGACTAACATCCAAACAAGTTCAAGCTGCCCTGCAGTCCGAGGGTACAACACAGTGTCAACCCGTACCATCCATCTGCATCTGAATGAAAAGGGACTGTATGGTAGGAGACCCAGGAAGACCCCACTTCTTACCCCGAGACATAAAAAAGCCAGGCTGGAGTTTGCCAAAACTTACCTGAAAAAGCCTAAAACGTTTTGGAAGAATGTTCTCTGGTCAGATGAGACAAAAGTAGAGCTTTTTGGACAAAGGCATCAACATAGAGTTTACAGGAGAAAAAAAGAGGCATTCAAAGAAAAGAACACAGTCCCTAAAGTCAAACATGGCGGAGGTTCCCTGATATTTTGTGGTTGCTTTACTGCCTCTGGCACTGGACTGCTTGACCGTGTGCATGGCATTATGAAGTCTGAAGACTACCAACAAATTTTGCAGCATAATGTAGGGCCCAGTGTGAGAAAGCTGGGTCTCCCTCAGAGATTATGGGTCTTCCAGCAGGATAATGGCCCAAAACACACTTCAAAAAGCACTAGAAAATGGTTTGAGAGAAAGCACTGGAGACTTCTAAGGTGGCCAGCAATGAGTCTAGACCTGAATCCCATAGAACACCTGAGGAGAGATCTAAAAATGGCAGTTTGGAGAAGGCACCCTTCAAATATCAGGGACCTGGAGCAGTTTGGCAAAGAAGAATGGTCTAAAATTCCAGCAGAGCATTGTAAGAAACTCATTGATGGTTACCGGAAGCGGTTGGTTGCAGTTATTTTGGCTAAAGGTTGTGCAACCAAGTATTAGGCTGAGGGTGCCAATACTTTTGTCTGGCCCATTTTTGGAGTTTTATGTGAAATGATCAATGTTTTGCTTTTTGCTTCATTCTCTTTTGTGTTTTTTCATTTAAGACAAATTAAATGAAGATAATAATACCAAAGAATTTGTGATTGCAATCATTTTCAGGAAGAAACTGAGTATTATCTGACAGAATTGCAAGGGTGTCAATACTTTTGGCCACAACTGTACAAGGATGGGATGAGGAGCCATGCATACAAGGATAGGGATGAGGGAGCCATGCATACATGGATGGGATGAGGAGCCATGCATACAAGGATAGGGATGAGGGCCATGCGAACAAGGATACGGATGAGGAGGCCGTGCATACCAGGATAGGGATGAGAAGCCATGCATACCAGGATAGGGATGAGGAGACCATGCATACAAGGATAGGGATGAGAAGCCATGCATACCAGGATAGGGATGAGGAGGCCGTGCATACCAGGATAGGGATAAGAAGTCATGCATACCAGGATAGGGATGAGGAGACCATGCATACCAGGATAGGGATAAGAAGTCATGCATACCAGGATAGGGATGAGGAGACCATGCATACCAGGATAGGGATGAGGAGACCATGCATACAAGGATAGGGATGAGAAGCCATGCATACCAGGATAGGGATGAGGAGACCATGCATACCAGGATAGGGATGAGGAGACCAAGCATACCAGGATAGGGATGAGAAGCCATGCATACCAGGATAGGGATGAGGAGACCATGCATACCAGGATAGGGATGAGGAGACCATGCATACAAGGATAGGGATGAGAAGCCATGCATACCAGGATAGGGATGAGGAGACCATGCATACCAGGATAGGGATGAGGAGACCAAGCATACCAGGATAGGGATGAGAAGCCATGCATACCAGGATAGGGATGAGGAGACCATGCATACCAGGATAGGGAAGAGGAGACCATGCATACCAGGATAGGGATGAGGAGACCAAGCATACCAGGATAGGGATGAGAAGCCATGCATACCAGGATAGGGATGAGGAGACCATGCATACCAGGATAGGGATGAGGAGACCATGCATACCAGGATAGGGATGAGGGGACAATGCATACCCGGCTTATACTCGAGTCAATAAGATTTCCCAGCTTTTTTGTGGCAAAATTAGGTGCCTAGGCTTATACTCGGGTCGCCTTAGATATGAGTGTATACAGTACATTTTTTTTCGATGCTGAAGCTACAAAAAAACCCCACAATCTTGTTTTTTTGATATTTTCTCATTGAATTTACTGATCTAGCTGATTAATTTTATCTACTGATACATTAGACTTTAATGGATACGGCAATAACAAATATGTTTTATTTTTAATTGGGGAAAAAGGAGTTGATCGCTTATATACTGCAATATCACAGTATTGCAGTTTATAGCGAAAGAAACATCTAGCTATGGCGAGCCTCCACCCTTCTCTACCTTTATAAAGAAGAACCCATTAGAATCTATGGGGCTGTTTACATGTCCAGTTTTTTTTGTGGACCGTGTGTCTGTGGAAAAATTACGGAGACACATCTGTTTTCCACAGGCATCAAGGATGAAAAGTACCAATACACGCCTACTAAAATTCCCAGGCAGCACATGGATGGTAAGAGTGTGCCATCAATGTGCTGTCTGTGATTAACCTCTTTCATAGTGGCAGGTCAGTTTTAGCATTTAGTTACCATGCAAAAAAAAACAAAAAAACAACAACTGTGAAATTTTTTTTGCAATTTCACTGCACTTGGAATATATTTCCCCTTCTCTAGTACACAGTATGTTAAAACCAATAGTGTCATTCAAAAGTACAACTTGTCCTGCAAAAAACAAGCCCTCACATGGCCACATTGACTGAAAAACAAAAAAGTTATGGCTCTGGGAAGAAGGTGAGCAGAAAATGAAAAAGCAAAAACGAAAATACCTCTGGTCATGAAGGGGTTAGCTTTGCAAAATATTAATTTATTGTTTCATTAGTGAGCATCACTAATGAAACATTGTTGGTAAAAACTGATGAGACTAGGATTCAAAACACTTGATGACATTTGTACCATTTACAAAAATTATTGAACGAGGCCTAATATTGAGTGTTGATGATTGTGGTGGAAGCTGAATTCTGCAACAAAGGGCATCTTTGGACCTTGTAACAAGACAATGATTGAAAGCAAAGCCTCAACATCCACCAAGGCTTGATTTCAAAAGTAGTCCTTGAAAATTATCAAGTGGCCATAAGTCACCTGACTTGAGCCCCACAGAAAATTTTCGAAGGAAAGTGAAGATGGGGGTTCCAGCATACAGACCATGAATACAACATTTACAAGAATCATGGATGCTTGAATGAGGCTTTACTCATTATAATGTGAGATAGAAACTGCATTGCAAAGCGTCCAAGCTAATTTCATACAAGATTTCCTTCTATGTTTATTTGTTTTTCAGTTCTGTAATTCCAATTTTTGCTAAATAGGAAGAAAAATTAAATTATTACAATCCCTTACCTTACAACCTTTCTTCTTCACCTGCTACCTGCAGGTTCAAACACTAATCGCAGCCTTTATAAGAGCCTGTGCTCATTGCCTCAAGATAACCATGAGATAAGCAAATCCTCCTGTCTTGTTTCAAGGTTTCCCATATAACCCTTAGTTACTTTCTGCGCCCCTGATATAACATCCTTAGGCATTATTGTCTAACGATAAATACTGTAAACGAAATCGCTGGAATCAGTCACGTTATATAATTAATATAATAATAATAATAATTTTTATTTATATAGCGCCAACATATTCCACAGCGCTTTACAAATTATAGAGGGGACTTGTACAAACAATAGACATTACAGCATAACAGAAATCACAGTTCAAAACAGATACCAGTAGGAATGAGGGCCCTGCTCGCAAGCTTACAAACTATGAGGAAAAGGGGAGACACGAGAGGTGGATGGTAACAATTGCTTTAGTTATTTGGACCAGCCATAGTGTAAGGCTCGGGTGTTCATGAAAAGCTGCATGAACCAGTTAACTGCCTAAGTATGTAGCAGTACAGACATAGAGTGCTATTAACTGCATAAAGTGTATGAAAACATGATATATAATATATGTTTGATGTTCAGGTTCACATAGTATATATAAACAAATTCACACTATTATGCATGTATTGAGACTCCAGCAAGTTTGACTAATCACATGGTGTATACTATACCTGTTAACAACGCCTCCTAATCATGCATGGTCACATGTGATTTGCTGTTGTGATTTAAATACTATTCCAGTGTCAGTAAGAAGTATACTATGACTAAGGGTACCGTCTCACAGTGGCACTTTGATCGCTGCGATGGTACGATCCGTGACGTTCCAGCGATATCCATACGATATCGCTGTGTCTGACACGCAGCAGCGATCAGGGACCCTGCTGAGAATCGTACATCGTAGCAGATCATTTGGAACTTTCTTTCGTCGCTGGATCTCCCGCTGTCATCGTTGGATCGGTGTGTGTGACACCGATCCAACGATGCATTCGCTTGTAACCAGGGTAAACATCGGGTTACTAAGCGCAGGGCCGCGCTTAGTAACCCGATGTTTACCCTGGTTACCAGTGTAAAATGTAAAAAAACAAACAGTACATACTCACCTTCGCGTCCCCCGGCGTCCGCTTCCTGCACTGACTGAGCGCCGGCCCTAACAGCAGAGCGGTGACGTCACCGCTGTGCTCTGCTTTCGCTTTACGGCCGGCAGTCAGTCAGTGCGGGAAGCAGACGGCAAGGGACCTGACGGACACCGGAATGTGAGTATGTACTGTTTGTTTTTTTTTACATTTACACCGGTAACCAGGGTAAACATCGGGTTACTAAGCGTGGCCCTGCGCTTAGTAACCCGATGTTTACCCTGGTTACCCGGGGACTTCGGCATCGTTGGTCGCTGGAGAGCTGTCTGTGTGACAGCTCCCCAGCGACCACACTACGACTTACCAACGATCACGGCCAGGTCGTATCGCTGGTCGTGATCGTTGGTAAATCGTTTTGTGAGACGGTACCCTAAGGGTGGTATGTCGTGAGAAATGCGTGAGTGAATTAATCATGGCAAAGATCATGGTAACTTTTATGCGTAGTAATACCTATGAAACTTTTTAGGCTAGGATCACACAACCGAATTTGCTATCCGTCACAGCAATTCACGAGTTACCAGTGACGTGCTACTCGATGCGTTCGCCGCTCTGCTCCTGCCCGTGTCGTGCTACCACGCTGAGTCCTAATTCAGCTCTTCCAGCTCTGCTGCATATCCCTACTTTCTCTGCCTGGCTATAGGGAGGAGCCCCTGATCCTGTTGTATCCTGAAGGATTTTATTTCTCCAGCTTATTCCCAGGCAGTAGTGGGTTTATTAGGCAACTCGCCTGAATGTAGGTTCCTAATAGCTTGTCTCTAGTTCCTATTTGTGCATATTCGTTCTCTCACCTGTTGTTAATCAGGCTCATTTTCTGTTTATTCTGATTTCTCCGCTCCTGTCCTCGGCTATATTGAATCTGTGCTGACTACCCTGACCTCGGATTGTCTGTCCAGGTCTTTGCCCTCATGTGCCTCGTACCATGTTTCTGACCCTCTGGTCAGCTTCTGCTAACCCGAGAACTGTCCTGGAATGGTAGCTGGTGGCTACCTGCCACCAAGCCTATCCTCACCATTTGAGGATTTAGTGAATACCAGGTAGTTGCTTAGTTGGGCATCTCCAGAGTCAGCCCGGCCCATGGCATAGTGGATCATCACCCACCAGCGTTACAGTACGTTCAGGCCATGGACCCCACTAACAAATTGGAACCCAGAGATCCCACATCTAATTTGTAGGAACTGTTCCAGGAGGTGTGCTCTCAATGTGAGCGTCAGGACCAGATGATGCAGGCCATCAATGTGGTGCCAACCCAGCTGCATGGTCTTTCTGCCGCAATGTCCACCCTGCCTTCTGCCTCTACCATGTCTTGCCAACCCTACTCAACCCTACTCAAGATTGTCAGCCTCCCTGAGGAAGTGTTAAGATTCAGCTTACACTTCCGTCCTGCTACAATGGAGACCCCAAGGAGAGCCTCGGCTACATGAATCAGTGTCAGATCCATTCCACACTCCACGTTCACCGCTTTCCTTTGGACCAGATAGCTTTTATGGTCTTTCTGCTGTCTGAACAAGCCCTGGCCTAAGCAAATCCCATTAGTGAGCATGGTGGTCCAGAGATCCGTGATGTTGGAAGGTTCCTGGTGATGTTCCGAGTGGTATTCGAAATTCCAGGCTGCACCTCCTCAGCTGCTTCATCCTTTTTGTCTCTAAAGCAGAGCAAGAACACCATTGTCCAGTATGCCTTATGCCCCTGTACCTTGGAGCTTTCATGGAATGAAGAATCCCTGGTGGCAACCTTCTGATCAGGCCTGTCTGGTTGAATCAAGCATGAGTTGGTAGGCAGAGATCTACCATCCTCGCTGGATGTCCATATACTCCTGGCCACTACAATACATTTTGGCTTCCATGAGCGAATCATGGAACAAGCTTCAGTGTCTCTTTGTGCCAGAAAACTAACCAGAGTGGCTCCATACTTCCTGTTCCCTTTGCTACCACAAGTGGCACCATCAGCTACTGAGCCATTGCAAGTTGAGCAGGCCAACTTTTTGTGCAGGAATGACAGCGGAGGCACAGAGAAAATGTATACATTTACTGTGGAGGCAAGGGACAATTTGTTCACTAGTGCCCTGTGACATGGGAAACTCTAGCACTTAGGGTTGGTCGGAGAATATTCACCTTCATTCAAACTTGCACCCTAGTACCTCAGTCCATACGAAATCCTCAGTTAACTTAATCTGGTGACCTGTTGTCTTCACCTCCCTGTGAATCTATGGATCCCTAACACCTTTCATGTCTCTCTCCTGAAGCCAGTTGTCCTGAATCGCTTCTTGAAGCCCCATGCTACCTCTGTTCATGAGGCTCTCTCGGACATCTTTGAGATTAGGATATTAAAAAGATTCAGGGGAGGACCTTCTTACTGGTAGACTGGAAGGGCTGTGGAGCGATCCTGGGAGCCTGCAGAGAACATCTGTTCCCCTGTTATCTTGGAAAGGTTTCTCCATTTGTACTGCACCGAAGATAGTGGTGCAGTACAAACGGAGCAGACAGGAGGGAAATTAGAGTACCAAGCCGAAGGTCAGAGCCACAAGCCGACAATTAGCACAGAGTCACAAGGCAAAGCACAGAACGAGAAAACAGATCGAGTCATACACAAGAAAGCAACCAGACAACAGTATGCAAGCACACCAGGGAGTCAAACACACAGCCAAGACAGATGTATCATTGACAAGGATCCCCAGATGAAGGTGGGTAAATATAGCCCTCCCCAAACCACAGGGAGGCTATACAAATTAACCACAAGAGGATAGTGAAGGAACCCTGTCCACAACCATGACAGGAGTGCTGTAAGGAGGGTACTGTGACAGCAGTAATGTGCACGCATTCCGAGCATCATGGTACTCACTGCGCTTGCATTCTGCTGCTTCCCGTGCTGAGTTCTCATGCAGCTCTTCCAGCTCTGCTGCATGTTCATTCTGTCTCCTCCTGGCTATAGGGAGGTGAAGTCAGATCCTGCAGGAACTTAGCACAGTTGTGTATTGCAGGGTTTAACTTCCCCAGCCTATCCCTAGGCAGCAGTGGGTTTGTTGGGCAGCTTCTCCCACATCTCTTTCCCTTAAAGTAGGTTGCTAGCAGCTTGTCTCTAGTTCCTGTTTGTGCATATTTGTTCTGTCTCCCCTGTTACTGACCTGGCTTGTTTACTGTTTATCTTGATCTCTTCACTCCTGACCTGGCTATGTATATTGAACCTGTGCTGCCTGCCCTGTCTTTGAATTGTCTGACCCCATCTTTGCTTTCATCCTGCTGTTCCCCATACCCATGTCTCTGACTCTCCAGTAAGCTGATGCAGATCTGGTCCCAACCCCACTATATGGACAGTATTTGCCATAATCAGTTTATTCACTCTGTACAGAAAAAAAGAAGCATCATTCATTAACCAAGCTACCCAATTTATTATTATATCGAGATATAGTTAAATTTGTGAACAAGGGTAGTGTAATATATGTATACAGGTGAAAAGTGAGCCCCCCTAAAGTCAATGTTACTGGTGGGCCCTTGGTACCCCAGTCCTGCACTGGACACAGTCACGTGTGGATTACTTTTATACGCATGCACTATAAATGCACTATTACATACAGTAAAAATGAGCATCATTTTCATACTCTTTGGGTGATTACCGACATTATTACATTAACGAGATCACACATACACACTGTATGTGACACATACAGTAGGATATACAGTATACGCACACACATGTACAGTATGTGTGAGCTGTGTGTATATACATGTATGTGTACTTTGCTTATATACATGTATTTGTGTGATGTGTATATATGTTATGGAAATTTGGTTTTGGATGAATCTATCCCCGTGTGTGCTGCGGCCGTTCCCAATTATCTGATCAGATATGTTGAGCGCTCAAGAAAGAATGACTCTGACACGAAAGTGACAGTATAACATTCCATCCAGATCAGACTGGTTTATTCTTTGATACATAGTTTTATAGATGCGTATAAAAGGGGGTGGTTAGTAAATTAACATACAATTTAGCTATTATTTCATTGGCTGACTGAGTACATAATATATTTAACTGAGTACATGGCATATTCTGACTAGAGTCTACCAAACAAGCTGATTTAGCACTCTTGGAAGCATCTGTCACCCTTGTCCTGCTATTTCAGCAAGATTTAGCGATATTCTTAGACATTAGTTTAGGACATCTGGCCTAAGTTCCTGTTTTAGGGTGTCTGGAAAGTACCAAGGAACCATCTGACCTAGCTCATGTGGTCAAGTTGAGCAATTGATTATAAACTAGCAGAGTATATAGATATATATTTGCTTTTATGTGAGTATATATGATTAAAGGAGTATACATGCAAGTAAGATCTATATGATATATATATTTCTATCACAAGCCCCCTTAGATATCAATTGCCCTAATCCTAGCCTCCTGTCCCAAAGCGCTGCAACTCTTTTGTGCTGCCGGTGAACTGACGTATGCCTAGCACACACGCCCTACTCCGTACAGACCTTTCGCAAATGGGCGGTCAGGAGATCTGTCCCTAAAGGGGGTAGAAGCACGCATAGTCTCATATTGGCGAACTTGTTCAATCAGTTCCACATATTCATCATCAGGGTAGGAGGTGTCATCAGGTGGGTGAATCTGAATTCGGATAGGTTTGTCCAGGAGGAGATGTGGCATCAGGTTTGTAATTTCCTTGACTGTCTTTTCCATCATCCTGCGGATACAGGGGATTACACAGCAACCAGAAATGATCACAAGGCTGGCTGCCCCAACCTGTGCTAGCATCCTTTGCCACCCACTCATCCACCCAAAGTACTGGTCCCAAGGATCTTTTACTCCTGAATTCTGTTTCAATTCCTCTGATAGCTCAGTGAGTTTCTGGGATGTAGGTGCAACAGGTGTCTTTAATCATCTTACAAACACCTCCTTTCTCAGCTAGAAACATGTCTAAGGCCATCCTAATCTGGAATGCCATGATGGAAATGGGGCCCAACTAGTCTGCCAGACCTTTCAGAGCATCTCGGGTGTAGTAAACAAATCTCTGCTGGTTGTAATAGACGTAATTTATCCAATCAACATTTTTGTTCACAGTTATTATCAGCAACAATGACTCAAATCCTGCCTTGACCTGGTCTCTGGCCTTTTATTCATCAGGTACCCCCCTAGGCACACCTATGGTGTCTATATAAACATGTGGATCGAAACTGCCTTTTGGAGCACTTGCCCTTTTTGGTCTGTTCACTGCAGTACTGGGTGAGGACTCATGGGTGTAGGGAAAAAGGTGGAAGGGCATCAGAATTTTTGCCCGAGCACATTGGCCTACCCAAACACCTTCCAGTCTACTACGTATCTTCATATCACCACAGATCCAGTATATGTCACCCAGGGAAGCCACATGATTAATTAGGTTGTCAGTGGTTGTACTGTACTCTGAGCAAAACCCCTTGGTGAAGTTTTTTACATCCCTGCCAGTCCCTGTGCTTGTGTAACAGTTGTAATTACCAGGGTATATTGTTATTCCAGTCCCTGAGGGTGTATCTTTTGTCATGAGTGGGTACTTAGACTCCCAGTCTTCACAGGATGCAGAATGAGATGAGTTAGTGTATATACTGAGGAAACAGGCCTGCTGGGATTCTGGGATGTCAAGTGGCACTGTGCCCAGATGGGGTCTGGCTCTGGCACATGCATAACAGCGACTCCCATTATGTTGTTGGGCTGCGTTCTTACCCATTCTAGCCAGTAATTGGTTTCAGAAAACCCAGTCTCTACTGCTAAAGTCTCCTCATAAGTTGGGTCTGTCAGTACCATTATGTTACTAGGGATCTCCTGAGTCACATTGGGCTTGTCAGCTACATTTGCCAGCTTGAATTTTCCTGAGTACTGTACGGGAGGACGAGGCTCACCACTTGAAGATGTGCTGCTCATTATATAGGTACCGGCATCACCTGGGGAGGGGTTTTCAATGCTAAGTATGAGGTGGTTGCATTCTCCCCTGGTTCTGCACCCCTTCCTGAAAGCCTGCTTTGTAAGGCGCATACGGTCAAGTAGTGATTTGCCATCTTTATCTTTCCTGTTTGGGGCTGACGGGGGTTTGTATCCCCAACTGTCACCAGTGTTCCATGCTGCCACTCCCCAGTATTCATGTTTGTCTCCCCAATAGTTATCGGCAACACAAATATACTGAGTCCCATGCCCCAAGCTGTCCAGCAGTGTGGATGGGCAGTGTACTACATCGCAGTAATCAAACACGTATGTAATTATGTGGGCTGATGTATCGAACCAGAAAATGGTGTAGCCCCCATCCTTGGTGATCTCCCCTCCCAGATGTGGGGCACGTGGGGCTCTTACCCCCAGAACACATATCACACAGAGGATATACAGGATCATTCTGGCTTAGGCGTATCTTCTGGTACGGGAGGCTTCTTGCAGTGCGATGCATGGATCCAAGTGAGTCTTCCCTCTAGTTTCACAGAGGTTGGTGTCGTCAGCAGCACTTGGAAGGGACCGTTAAATCTGGGGTCGAGCGTCCTCCTCACAAGCTTCTTCACCAACACCCAGTCTCTTGGTTTCAAGGAGTGCATACCGGGTACCGATCATGGATCTGGTAATGAGGAGAAAACTCGAGAATGGACATCAGCTACCTTTTTGGTCAGTTGAATTACGTAAGTTTCATATTGCATTGCCAGCTGCTGAGGGACAAATACCCCTAACCTGGGGCTAGACCCAAACAGAATCTCATGTGGTGACAGCTTTTCTGGGCCCCGGGGGGTGTGCCTTACACTAAACTGTGCGATTGGGAGTGTTTCATGCCATGGTTTGCGTGTCTCTTGGGCAACTTTCAACATCCTGTTCTTAAGTGTCCCATTCAGTCTTTCTACTTTCCCGCTACTCTGAGGGTGGTAGGGAGTGTGTAGGCCTAAGTCTGACCCTACTGCTTACCAGATCTCCCTTGTGAGGTTTGCTGTGAATGCGGGTCCCTGATCACTCTCTATCACTTCTGGGACCCCATATCTGCACACAATCTCTGAGAGTAGCTTCCTTGCAGTAGTCTTTGCTGACTGATTCCTCACTGGGAAAGCTTCTGGCCATCCTGAAAACACGTCCATGACCACAAGGGCATATTCGAATCCTCCACTTGGCGGCATCTGGATGTGGTCTATCTGTTTCCTCTGGAAGGGGTACAGTGGTCTGGCAAGATGATGTGGGGGAACTTTCTCCATTCTTCCGGGGTTGCATTTGCTGCAGGTCAAACAGCTGCTAGTGAACTTGGCTGTTAGGGTGGAGATCCCTGGAGCGAACCAGTAAGCACCGATCAGATCATTCATCTGTGTCTTTGATCTGTGCGTGGGCCCATGTGCCAACTGGACCACCATAGGGTACATGCTTTCGGGGTAAACAGGGTTTGTAGTCCATTGCGTATACCCTTCCTTCTTGATGTGTTGCACCCTTCCGCATCCAACTCTCCTTCTCCTCCTTTGGAGCTTGCTCCTGCAACTTCTTAAACAGATCCCAAGACGTCATCTTGTCTGGTGTTTTGTCCTCAGTTGCCACGTAGTAGCCGTCTGGCTCTACGACCTCTCCCACTTCTCCATATTGTCTTCCTTTGGCCGCTTCTTTGGCTGCCATATCCGCCATGTTCTTGCCCTGTGCCTCTACTGTGTTCAGTTTTCCATGTGCTTTGACTTTTAGTACTCCCACCATTTTTGGAAGTTGAAGTGCGCTCAGCAGGTCCTTAATGGCTCCATGATGTTTCATGGTTGTCCCGCTTGCTGTGATGAAGTACCTCGCAGCCCAGATGGGTCCAAAGTCGTGTGCTATGCCATGCGAATACCTTGAATAGGTGTATATGTTCGCAGTTTTGCCTTCTGCAATCTGGCAGGCTACCAGCTATGAGTTCTGCTTCCTGGGCTGACAGGCTAGGTGGCAGACTTCTGGACCAATGGATTTCTTGATTGCTGGTTACTGCACATCCTATGTGGAATCTTCCTTCATCATCTGCAAATCCTGAGCCATCTACATAGAGGATCAACTCTGGGTTGGCCAGTGGATCTTCTGCCACATTGGGTAATCCTGCTGTTTCCTGTTGCATAATAAATAATAATAATAATTTTTATTTATATAGCGCCAACATATTCCGCAGCGCTTTACAACTTATAGAGGGGACTTGTACAGACAATAGACATTACAGCATAACAGAAATCACAGTTCAAAACAGATACCAGGAGGAATGAGGGCCCTGCTCGCAAGCTTACAAACTATGAGGAAAAGGGGAGACACGAGAGGTGGATGGTAACAATTGCTTTAGTTATTTGGACCAGCCATAGTGTAAGGCCCGGGTGTTCATGTAAAGCTGCATGAACCAGTTAACAGCCTAAGTATGTAGCAGTACAGACACAGAGGGCTATTAACTGCATAAAGTGTATGAGAACACGATGCAAGGAACCTGATTATGTGTTTTTTTTTTTTCTATTTTTAATAGGCCACACAGGGATAGTTAGGTTAATGCGTTGAGGCGGTAGGCCAGTCTGAACAAATGCATTTTTAGGGCACGCTTAAAACTGTGGGGATTGGGGATTAATCGTATTAACCTAGGTAGTGCATTCCAAAGAATCGGCGCAGCACGTGTAAAGTCTTGGAGACGGGAGTGGGAGGTTCTGATTATTGAGGATGCTAACCTGAGGTCATTAGCGGAGCGGAGGGCACAGGTAGGGTGGTAGACTGAGACCAGAGAGGAGATGTAGGGTGGTGCTGAGCCATGGAGTGCTTTGTTGATGAGGGTAGTAGTTTTGTACTGGATTCTGGAGCGGATGGGTAGCCAGTGTAATGACTGGCACAAGGTAGAGGCATCGGTGTAACGGTTGGTGAGGAATATGATCCTGGCAGCAGCATTCAGGACAGATTGGAGCGGGGAGAGTTTGGTAAGAGGGAGGCCGATTAGTAGAGAGTTACAATAGTCCAGACGGGAATGAATAAGAGAAACAGTAAGAGTTTTTGCAGAGTCGAAAGTAAGAAAAGGGCGAATTCTAGAAATGTTTTTGAGATGCAGATAAGAAGAGCGAGCCAGTGATCGGATGTGGGGGGTGAATGAAAGCTCGGAATCAAGGATGACCCCAAGGCAGCGGGCATGTTGCTTTGGAGTAATGATTGAACCGCACATGGAGATGGCAATGTCAGGCAAAGGTAGGTTAGTAGAGGGAGAGAACACGAGGAGTTCAGTTTTTGACAGGTTCAGTTTCAGATAGAGGGAGGACATGATGTTAGAGACAGCGGTAAGACAATCACTGGTGTTTTCTAAGAAGGTTGGAGTGAAAGCAGGAGAAGAGGTGTATAATTGGGTGTCATCAGCATAGAGATGGTACTGGAACCCAAATCTACTGATTGTTTGTCCAATAGGGGCAGTATACAAAGAGAAGAGGAGGGGGCCTAGGACTGATCCTTGAGGAACCCCAACAGTAAGGGGAAGGTGAGAGGAGGAGGAACCAGCAAAACATACAGTGAAGGATCGGTCAGAGAGATAGGAGGAGAACCAAGAGAGAACGGTGTCCTTGATGCCAATGGAGCGGAGCATAGTGAGGAGGAGCTGATGATCCACAGTGTCGAATGCTGCGGAAAGATCCAATAGAATTAGCATGGAGTAGTGACCATTAGATTTAGCTGTTAGTAGATCATTAGAGACTTTAGTGAGGGCAGTTTCAGTAGAGTGTAAAGAGCAGAAGCCAGATTGAAGAGGGTCGAGAAGAGAGTTATCTGAGAGATAGCGGGTAAGACGGGAGTGGACCAGGCGTTCCAGGAGTTTAGAGATGAAGGGAAGATTAGAGACAGGTCTATAATTAGCGGCACAGTTTTGGTCGAGGGAGGGTTTTTTAAGTAATGGATGTATGATGGCATGCTTAAATGAGGAGGGAAAAATACAGGAAGTGAGGGAAAGGTTGAATATTTTTGTTAGGCGAGAGGTGACAGCCGGGGAAAGGGACTGGAGGAGATGTGATGGAATGGGGTCACTGGTGCAAGTGGTCGGGCGAGAAGATGCAATGAGCCTGCTTACTTCTTCTTCCGGAACTGGTTCAAAGTCATAGAGTGAACTAGATGCAGTGGGGGAGGGAGGACAGTGCCTGGTATGAAGAGATTGGGAGATGATTTCCTGTCGAATGTGGTCAATTTTTTCTTTGAAGTAATTGGCCAGATCGTCAGCGTGGAGATCTGTGGTTGGGGCCTGCTCTCTTGGGTTGAGTAGGGACTGGAAGGTGTCGAAGAGACGTTTAGGGTTATTGGACAGTGAGGTGATGAGGGTGTTGAAATAGGTTTGTTTGGAGAGGTGAAGGGCAGAGTTGTATGTTTTTAGCATGAACTTATAATGGATGAAATCTTCGGGTAGATTAGATTTTCTCCACAGACGTTCGGCGCACCTGGAGCATCGCTGCAGGAAGCGTGTTTGCAGCGTGTGCCACGGTTGTCGCCGTCTGTGTCGAGTTGCTCTATGTATAGGAGGAGCAGCTTTATCCAGGGCACTTTGCAGGGTTTCATTGTAATGTTTCAGAGCAGAATCAGGACATGAGATGGAGGAGATTGGGGCCAATGAGGAATGCAAGTTCCTCATAAGTTTCTGGGTGTTAATGGCCTGTATGTTTCTATAAGTGTGGAAAGTGGGGGTGACCTGAGCGGGATGGCAGTTCTTGATAGAGAATGAAATAAGGTTGTGGTCAGAGAGCGGGAGAGGGGTGTTTGTGAAATCATCCACTGAGCAGAGTCGGGAGAAGACCAAGTCAAGGGAGCTTCCATCTTCATGCGTTGGAGAGTTAGTATGCTGCGAGAGGCCGAAAGAGGAGGTTAGAGATAAAAGGTGAGAAGCAGACGGGGAAAGGGGAGAAGCAATGGGGATGTTGAAATCACCCATGATAAGGGTGGGGGTGTCACAGGAGAGAAAGTGTGGAAGCCAGGTGGCAAAGTGATCCAGGAACTGATGAGAGGGGCCAGGAGGACGATACACCACCGCCACTCGCATGGAGAAGGGGACGTAGAGTCTGACAGCATGGACCTCAAAGGAAGGGAATACAAGTGAGGGTACTTGGGGGATAACTTGGAAGGTACATTTGGGTGAAAGGAGCAGCCCAACGCCTCCACCTGCTCTGTTGTCTGATCTTGGGGTATGAGAAAAGTGTAGTCCACCATAGGAGAGAGCAGCAGCAGCGGTTGTGTCTGACTACTGGATCCAGGTTTCAGTAAGAGCCAGGAGATTAAGAGCCTTAGAAAGGAAGTAATCATGGGTGAAGGAGAGTTTATTACACACAGAGCGAGAATTCCAAAGAGCACAATTGAAAGAGACAGAAGGCATGCATGGAATATTATTAAGGTTAGAGGGGTTTCTGGGTGTAGCAGTTGGGAGGTTTGACTGGCTATAACATGGGGGGCCGGGGTTTGGAGAGATGTCTCCAGCGACTAGGAGAAGGAGGATAGAAAGAGTGAGCAGATGGTTAAGTGATTTGTGAGAGCGTCTTTTGTGTTGGATGGTGGGACTGAATGGATCTGCGCTGTTAAGCAATGTGAACAGAGCATGAGTGCTATACATAGGAGAGGCAAGGACAGAGGGGCCGATATGGATGGAGTTTAAAGAGTTTATGCAAGGGCGGTGAATGTGAGTGAATGCAGCAGCCAGGATATAGATTATACAGATACATATGGTGAATATTTGTTCTGATTCAAGTGAATAGGGAGTAGGCTTAGATTGTCTTACCTGTCTCCTGCCCTGTCTAACTGCCATGTTATAACTGCGTCATACTTAGAAAAAAATATATACTTTGAAAAAAAGTACACGAATAATAGTGCACGAATGCACCCCTGCATGAATGATGCATGATGCTGAAGCAATCATGGTCATCCGTGCAGATCAAATCCAGATCCTTGTGGAAGGTGTTGTGCAGATTTTGATCTGAAGGGTCCATATCCGTATCCCTCCTTGGGAGTGGGAGTAGAGTGGCCAGATTGAGGACTGTGCATCTGGAGATGGTGACATTGTCAGGCAGTAGTAGGAAGCACTGCAGGCGAAGATGTCTTGCGGTGGAGAGATGTTTTGGCTGGGTTTGGTTGAGAATTGCTGAAATGTCATGTGGAGCCAGGATTTCCAGTGGATGTCCAAGAATGATGTCAGCAGTCTTGTCCAGGAGGGCATGTGCTGCAAATACTGCTCTCATGCAGGAGGGGGGGCTCCCCTTGCAACTGGATCCAGGCGAGCTGAAAAGTAGCCTAGAGGTCTCTGTCTTGCCCCGTGAATCTGCGTCAGGACTCCGGTAGCATGGCCTTATTTCTCCATCAGGTAGAGACGGAATGGCTTCTTGTAGTCAGGTAGGCCTAATGCTGGAGCTGAGACTACAGAGTCTTTTAACTTCTTGAATGAACTGAAGGCCACATCAGCAGAAATGGGGTTGCATTAACGCAGTCATACAGAGGCTGCATTAGGACTGAGAAATCAGGGATCCAGGCTCTGCAATATGAAACTAGACCAAGGAAGGCCTGTAGTGCCTTTGGAGTTGTTGGAGGAGCCATCTTCTCCACTGTGGTCTTCCGGTCATCTGTCAGGTGTTTCGTCTGGTGAGCAATACAGTGCCCAAGGAACGTAACTCGCTTCAGACACCACTGGACTTTGTTCTTTGAGACCTTGCAGCGCTGCTCCACCAGGTTGAGTAGGAGAGACACGGAATGTGCTTTACAAGTGCCAGTCAAAGTCAACTGCACAAAGGAGTAGATCATTCACGTATTGTAGCAGGGTCACTTCTGCATGTTCTGTGATCCAGTTGGCGAGAACTGTGGACATTGCTTTGGTGAATTGTGAGGGGCTATTCTGGGCCCCCTGGGGCATCACCGCCCATGTGTACTGTGCCCCCTGATGCATGAAGGTAAACAGGAACTGGTCGTCCGGATGGAGGGGAACACTGAAGAAAGCATTAGCCAGGTCGATCACCATGAACACTGTTGCTGTGGGAGGCACATTTGAGAGCAGGGTGTGCGCATTTGGCACAATTGGTGTTTCAAATACTGTAGTGTCATTCACAGCTCTTAGGTCATGTATAGTGTTGAGCATTCCGATACCGCAAGTATCGGGTATCGGCCGATACTTGGGGGTATCGGAATTCCGATACCGAGATCCGATACTTTTGTGGTATCGGGTATCGGTATCGAAACAACATTAATGTGTAAAATAAAGAATTAAAATAAAAAATATTGCTATACTCACCTCTCCGACGCAGCCTGGACCTCACCGAGGGAGCCGGCAGCGTTCTGTGCTTAAAATGCGCGCTTTTACTTCCTTCCGTGACGTCACGGCTTGTGATTGGTCGCGTGCCGCCCATGTGGCCGCGACGCTACCAATCACAGCAAGCCATGACGTAATTTTCAGGTCCTGGATGCCTAATTCTAGGCATTCAGGATTTTAAAATTGCGTTCCGGCTTGTGATTGGTCGCGTCGCGGTCACATGGGCGACACGACCAATCACAAGCCGTGACGTCACGGGAGGCAGGAAACGCGCGCATTTTAAAACTACGTCACGGCTTGTGATTGGTTGCGTGCCGCCCATGTTACCGCGACGCGACCAATCACAGCAAGCCATGACGTAATTTCAGGTCCTGAATGCCTATTTCTGCATTCAGGACCTGAAATTACATCACGGCTTGCTGTGATTGGTCGCGTCGCGGTCACATGGGCGGCACGCAACCAATCACAAGCCGTGACGTAATTTTAAAATGCGCGCGTTTCCTGCCTCCCGTGACGTCACGGCTTGTGATTGGTCGCGTCCCCCATGTGACCGCGACGAGACCAATCACAAGCCGGAACGCAATTTTAAAATCCTGAATGCCTAGAATTAGGCATCCAGGACCTGAAAATTATGTCACGGCTTGCTGTGATTGGTCGCGTCGCGGCCACATGGGCGGCACGCGACCAATCACAAGCCGTGACGTCACGGAAGGAAGTAAAAGCGCGCATTTTAAGCACAGAACGCTACCGGTTCCCTCGGTGAGGTCCAGGCTGCGTCAGAGAGGTGAGTATAGCAATATTTTTTATTTTAATTCTTTATTTTACACATTAATATGGATCCCAGGGCCTGAAGGAGAGTTTCCTGTCCTTCAGACCCTGGGAACCATCAGGAATACCATCCGATACTTGAGTCCCATTGACTTGTATTGGTATCGGGTATCGGTATCGGATTAGATCCGATACTTTGCCGGTATCGGCCGATAATTTCCGGTACCGATACTTTCAAGTATCGGACGGTATCGCTCAACACTAGTCATGTACCATTCTGAACTTGGCTGGCTCTCCTTTTATAGTCTTTTTCTTGACAGGGAAAGGCGGGGTATTGCAAGGAGACGTGCAGGGGATAATGACCCCTATTTCCAGGAACACCTTCAATTAGTCTGGGACGGCTTGACTCTGGGCAATGGACAAGGGATACTGGGCCTTACGAGGATATGTAGTGCCTGGCTTGAGTGATACCCACACTGGGGCAACTTGAAGTTTTCCCATGTCTTGGGGTCCCTTAGACCATAGACTTTCTGGTACTACGTCCAGTACCTCCTTGGGTAGGCCTCCATCGGTTGTTTAAGGCTCCTGTTGGGCCACCTGCATGACTGACTCTTCCTGGGTCAAAGGTGAAGAAAGTTTTTGCAGTAGGTCTGCCCCCAGTAGGTTGAGTGGGCAGGTTCTTGACACCACAAACTGGGACAGGATAGAGTGTCCTGGCTGAGTGCACACGCTCAGTGGCTTCGTAAGCTGAGAATGTCTGACTTGACCATCAATGCCTACGCAAGACACAGAGGATTCTGATAGGCAGATAGGGTCAGGGAGTTCCACATGTCTCATCACACTTCTGGCTGCACCAGTGTCCACAAGAAAAGACCTGACAATGCCATCCACTTTCATGGTAGTTTGGGGAATTGGTCCTGCAGATGGGGTTTTGCATGTCAGGAGCGTGGTGTCTTGCGGACCTGGCTTGCCCCTGTCCTATGGATGGGGTGCTTCACTGTTTACTTTGTCTGTTCCTCGGTCTGCTCCTCTGGGCAGTGTCTTGGGTTGTGGTGGAGCTCTGCACCGGCTCTGGTAATGACCCAATTTACCGCAGTTGAAGCATCTGACATTTCTTCTGTCTCGGTATTGCGGTGGCTCTTCAGAGTCTATGGCCACCATGAGGGGGGCCATCTTCTGCACTCCTGGCTGGGACTCAATCCCTTTGGCCACTGTGAGCAGGGTATCCATTGCTATCGACCTGTACTCGGGCCTAGCCACTATCAGTGGCTTCCTGTTTGAGTCTCTGAGTCCATGCACAAAGGCCTGTGCCAACATCTGCCTGTGTATCTGGTCATGAATGGTGAAGCCCAGGTCCTGGAAAACCTGCATTACTCTGCCATTAAACTTCTCCACAGACTCTGTCTTCTCCTGACTCATGTCATGTAAGCTGAGGGCCTGTCCGGCCAGCCTGCCTTTGGCCCACTCTCTGAGTTGTTCCATCAGCTTCAGCCCTTACTCCCAGGCATGTACATCTAAGTCTGCTGAAAGCTTGAAGTGTTCCTTCTTGATTGGACAGAAGGGATCACCTGCCTTTATCTCCATCACAACCCACAGATCATTCCAGGTGGCTGCATATGAGTGCTGTTTCTGCTGCATTCTTCTGTAGAATGGCATAGGGTGCATCTCTGGGTCTGGAAGATTGTTGAGAATGCTGGTCACCTGACTTGGGGTGAAGTGCACATAGTGTATTGGTGGTGCTTCTATCTGTCCCTGTCTTCTGCGTGCCTGTGGGTTTTTCTTTCTAGTACTGGGCAGCATGTATGAAGTCCCCTCTTCATCCTCATCAGAGGAACAGTTGTGATAGCGTGTACTAGGGTCATGCAGTGGCTGATAAGTGGTCTTAGAAATTGCCTTTTTGTGAGAGGATGTCTCCCCACCCTGCTGAAGCTGTGGGGGCTTATAGTTCCATTGTGGTGTGAACATTCGCTGCTCTGACTGGGGACATTGATCATCATCAGATGGTGGTGCCAGTGGTCCCCCCTGTCCCCGGACCTGAGCTGCCTACTGCTGGATGGGCCTGAGGAAGACGGCTGCGGCTTGTGGGGTACTTTCTACAAGGGGATCCCCACCTTCCTCCCCCGATACCATGACTGGCAGAGACTGGGCTGTATTTGGAACATAGAATGTGCCTTGTGCTGTGAGCACTGGATACAGAGACACCACACTGTTTGAATTTCACATTTACCCAGCTGGTATCAAAGCAGAAGAAGGAGAGTGTGAAACAGGAGGAGATAAATGGGGCAGAGGAAAAGAAGGAGGTAGAGGTGTAAGGTGCGCAGAAGGTGGAGGTGAAGAGTGAGAGAAAGGAAGTGACTGAGGAAAAGACGGGAGGTTTGGAGAAGGGGGGAGTGTTTTGGGGGAAGAGAAGGAGGCAAAGGGTGTGATGAAGGAGAAGGAGGAGGGCATGAAGAGTGTGAAGGAGGAGGTGGGTGTGGTGTAGAAGGAGGAGGAGATGAAGAAGAAGAAGAGGGAGGGGTTAATGACAGGTGTATAGGAGGAGGGGGTGTGGAGTAAGGAGAAAGAGGGGTGTGGAGAAGAAAGAGGAGGAGAGAGTAATGTAGAAGAAGGAGTAGAGGAGAAAGATGGAGGAGGAAGACAAGAAGAGAATTCTTTCTTCTTTGATGCAGCCTGAGATTAAGAGTCTCATGCTCTACCGACTGAGCAAGCCGGGCCCCATGTTGGGCGCCAGTTGTTATGGAAATTTGGTTTGGGATAAATCTATCCCCATGTGTGTTGCGGCCATTCCCAATTATCAGATCAGATATGTTGAGCGCTCAAGAAAGAATGACTGAGACAAAAGTGACAGTATAACATTCCATCCAGATCAGACTGGTTTATTCTTTGATACATAGTTTTATAGATGCGTATAAAAAGGGGTGGTTAGTAAATTAACATTCAATTTAGCTATTATTTCATTGGCTGACTGAGTACATAATATATTTAACTGAGTACATGGCATATTCTGACTAGAGTCTACCAAACAAGCTGATTTAGCACTCTTGGAAGCATCTGTCACCCTTGTCCTGCTATTTCAGCAAGATTTAGTGATAATCTTAGACATTAGTTTAGGACATCTGGCCTGAGTTCCTGTTTTAGGGTGTCTGGAAAGTACCAAGGAACCATCTGGCCTAGCTCATGTGGTCAAGTTGAGCGATTATAAACTAGCTGAGTATATAGATATATATTTGCTTTTATGTGAGTATATATGATTAAAGGAATATACATGCAAGTGAGATCTATATGATATATATATTTCTATCACATATATACAGTCATGGCCGAAAGTGTACTAGAAAATGAAGTATTTTTCCCAGAAAATTATTACACATGTTTGTGCAAAGGAACTGTCCAAAAAAGAAAAGAATGTCCAGCTTCACCGAATCCATAAAAAAGAGTTTTCTTTATTCACATACTTTTAAGCATAGAGGATACAGACTTCAGCACAAGCCATATGGGTAAGAATCTCAACGCGTTTCTGGAGACTAAGCTCCCTTAATCATGACCATGATTTTTACGGATTCGGTGAAGCTGGACATTCTTTTCTTTTTTGGACTCTATACGCCTGAACACAGCGGGTCCATGCTCCCGAGGATTGGTTTATGCATCACGGGTGAGCTGGTTTATATTCCTTCTTGCAAAAGAACTGTAACAAGTCCTAGACCAATTTCTCCATTAGTTTTCAAGCAGCTTTTTAGTAAAACATCAGATGGAAAATACAAAGGGAGGCTGACGATACGTGCATGGGGCAATCTCATACAGGGAACACACAGAGTGTGGGTCTTTTTTGTGAAAAAAAATTGTAACAATTTACACACAGAGAAAAGCAGTTTATGTACTTTGAGTCAGAATTTACTTTATATATCTATCCCATTGTTATAGTCTCACATTAAAGCACAATTGTGCAATTCAATAAAAAAAAAATTCTTCCATGTAAAAAGACGGCCTCATATCTTATAATTGAGAAGCTAGCAATTCTGCAGATCAGGGATATTCTGGGACTCAACTCATCTGTCAAAGATAAAAAGACATTGTAAACATATTATATATCATATAATGTTATACATGTAATATATTAGTACTAGGAGCAGTTAGACATCTTTCACACAATTTCGTGATGTTTCAAACTGCATGAAAAACATGTAAAAATGGCAGCATTTTTACTTCTAACATGCAATTTTACATCATTTTTACATGTGTTCCGAATGGTGGTTTTTATACAGTCTAATTTTCTACATGCAGTTTTTTTTTTGTTTCTTTTTAGCATACGGAGAAATGGTAGAAAAAAAATTGAGGAAAACTTCCAAAAAGTATTTTATATGTCACTAAAGACTTTCAACTGATAACGACCCAGAGCTATTGGTCGTAAAGGCCCTTGGGTATGGGCTTTAATGCTGGATCATTGTAAATTTACTGTATAGGGTAAGCACTACTCCAGTCTAGCAGGAGTAGGGTGAGTCTCTGGCTTTCAGACAGAGCTGGTGACTCCAAAGAGAAGACAGAATCGGTTTATTATCACTTCTGTCTTCACTTGTCAGCCACAAAACATTAATTTGTCTGCCATAGCAGAGATGCTGAGTCCTAGCATACCCAGAGCAGCTGTGCCAGTAACTTATGTTTTTCACTGTAACAGGAAATCTTTGTCACGGGGGTACTGGGTAGACTACAGCTGATTACCCTGGCCCCTGCAATATCCCTCAAACTAGGGAAACCCTGTCTGTCCCTCTCCCAGAGTTTACACTGAAGGTGTGCATGTCTGGGCCGTCCTGTTTCAGTACTAAGCTGAAACCTCCACCCTCCACCCAGTGATAAGACCTCACACCAACCCCTACAGAAAGCACAGACAGGGAAAACTAAAAACGCACCACGCCTCAGACACACAGGAAAACACTATAATGTGCACAGGGCAAAACAATACAAATATAGGAAGGAGAAATATAACGAAGGATAATACACCAGCAGATATGATATTTCCTCTCCTAGACCACCACTCCAGACCGAGATCACCAGGCACAAGACACAAGCTATAATCGGCGACGTCCAAAGCCGAGCAAACCTATTTAAAAGCAATGGGCGTGACTAAGCCTCCAACCCGAGTACCAGCCAGATTAACCCCGGACAATCTGGATCAATCTAGCCGGCGTCACTGAGCATATAGTGGAGGAATGAGGAATTATCGCTGTCTGTCGGGCGCCCTAGTGTGAACAGTGTCCGACATGATAGTACCCCGCCTTCTACGAGGGACCCCAGGGCCCTCACGACTTATAGGACCCGGCTTGTCCGGATGGCGGCGGTGAAACATACTGACCAGCCGGTCCGCATGTATATCCGAGGCTGGTACCCAAGACCTCTCCTCCGGCCCATAACCACAACAGTGTACCAGGTACTGTAACGTGCGGCGCACCACTCGAGAGTCAACCACCTTGGAGACTTCAAACTCTAAACTGCCATCCACCAAAACTGGAGGAGGCATCGGCGCCGCGTCCACAGAACCCACCACCTTTTTTAATAACGATCTGTGGAACACGTTGTGAATCTTATATATCGTAGGGAGCTCCAATCGGTAGGCAACCGGGTTAATGATGGCGGCGACCCTAAACAGACCAATAAACCTAGGACCCAATTTAAGGGATGGAATTTTGAGTCTTATGTTTTTTATGGACAACCACACCCAGTCACCCACACCCAGGTCTGGACCTGGCACACGTCTACTGTCAGCAACACATTTGTACCTTGCACCCACGCTCAACAGGCGCTGTTTCACTTTCCTCCAGACGGAAGACAGTTGTGCTCCTAACAGGTCCTCCTCCGGGATGCCGGAAGAGCCCCCCTGACTCAAAGTACAAAATTGAGGATGGTGCCCGTAAACACAAAAGAACGGAGACTCCCCAGAAGATTCCTAGCGGTGATTATTAATGGCAAACTCAGCCAAAGGATGGAACGTCGACCACTACTCCTGGTTGTCAGAAACAAAACAGCATAAGTACTGCTCCAAATTTTGGTTCATACGCTCAGTCTGACCATTTGACTGAGGATGAAATGCCGAAGAATGCGACAACTTGATCCCCAGCCGTGAGCAAAATGCTTTCCAAAATTTTGCCACAAACTCAGTACCCCTATCAGACACGATGTCAGACGGGACCCCGTGAAGTCTGACCACCTCCTGCACAAATACCTGAGCCAGAGTCTTAGCATTAGGCAATGAAGGCAAGACACAAAGTGCGACATTTTTGAGAACCGATCAACAATCACCAAGATGACCGTGTTCCCAGCTGAGGAGGGCAAGTCCGTGATAAAATCCATGGAGATCTCCGTCCATGGCCTACTGGGTACCTCGAGAGGAAGTACTGTGCCAGCAGGATGGGAGTGGGGCATCTTAGCCCTAGCGCACGTGGTGCATGCTGACACGTATGAGACCACGTCCTGTCGGATTTTGGGCCACCAAAACCGATGCGACACCAACTCCAAAGTACCCCTAACCCCTGGGTGACCAGCCAGGACAGCATCATGATGCTCTACCAATATCTTTAGGCGAAGATGGAGCGGTACAAACGATTTGTTAATGGGAAGTTCTGGTGGTACTTCCTCCTGAGCCTCGGCAATCTCAGCCTCAACCCCTGTCGTGAGAGCCGAGACCACTACACCTTTTTGGAGGATGGGTACCAGTTCTTCCCGAGGTTCTCCCCCCGGAAAACACCTGGACAAAGCATCCGCCTTAGTGTTCTTAGACCCAGGTCGGTAAGTAACAAAAAAGTTGAACCGCGTGAAAAACAATGCCCAGCGAGCCTGCCTGGGGGACAGATGCTTGGCTGACTCCAAATAAAGCAAATTCTTATGGTCGGTAATAACAGTAACCTGGTGAACCGACCCCTCCAAAAAGTGTCGCCATTCCTCAAAAGCCAACTTGATAGCCAACAACTCCCTGTTGCCGGTATCGTAGTTACGTTTGGCGGGCAACAGTTTCTTGGAGAAATAGGTGCATGGACGCAACTCGCTCAAGGATGAGCCTTGAGACAGCACCGCCCCCACTCCAACCTCAGACGCATCGACTTCCACTGTAAATGGTTTCAATACATCCAGTTGCACCAGAATGGGAGCTGAAGCGAAACTATTCTTCAGAAACTCGAATGCGCGCACAGCAGGCTCAGACCAGGCAGAGAAATCGGTACCTTTTTTGTCATGTCAGTGAGAGGTTTAGCAATGGTAGAAAAGTTTTTGATAAACTTTCTATAATAGTTAGAAAACCCAAGGAACCACTGGAGCGCTTTTAGGTTATCAGGCCGTTCCCAACGCAGCACCGCTTGCACCTTAGCGGCGTCCATTTTAAACCCAGAAGCGGACACAATATAACCCAAGAAAGGCAACTCCTGAACCGAAAATACACATTTCTCCAATTTAGCATAGAGCTTATTCTCTCTGAGTAGCTGTAACACCTGCCTAACATGCTCTAAATGAGTATCACGGTCGCATGAATAGATGAGAATGTCATCAAGGTACACAATAACGAATTTTCCCAGGACATGAGAGAACACATCGTTTATGAAATGTTGAAATACAGCCGGCGCTTTTGTCAAACCAAATGGCATCACCAGATTTTCAAAATGACCGTCAGGAGTATTAAAAGCCATTTTCCACTTATCCCCTTGATGGACTCTTATGAGGTTGCACGCCCCCCTGAGGTAAAGCTTAGAAAACCACCTAGCACCAGCCACCTGATTGAACAGATCGGGTATCAGCGGCATAGGGTATGGGTCATGAACCGTAATCTGGTTTAACTCCCTGAAATCCAGACATGGGCGTAAACCGCCATCTTTCTTCTTAACGAAGAAGAACCCTGCTGCCACAGGTGAGGACGAAGGTCTGATGTGCCGTTTGCTCAGACTCTCAGCGATGTAGTCTTTTAAGGCTTGCCTCTCAGAACCAGAGATGTTAAACATCCTAGCTTTTGGCAATTTGGCCCCTGGTTTTAACCTAATAGTGCAGTCATAGGGACGATGTGGTGGCAATTCTGAACAACCCTTCTCAGAAAACACATCTGCGAAATCCAGCAGAGACTCAGGAATACTAGGACTCACAGCGGACACACATGTGGCCAGGCAATTCTCCTGGCAGAATCCGCTCCACTGGATGATGTCCTGGGTTTTCCAGTCAATCACCGGGTTGTGCATAGCCAACCGTTGAAAACCCAGAACCATTTGTGCAGGCAGATTACTGAGCACCCTACATGTAACTTGCTCCGAATGTAGGACCCCAATGTGGAGTTTAACCTCCGCCACAAACTCAGTAATCTCCCCCTGTGGGAGAGGAGCGGCATTGGTGGTGACCACCCGGATAGGATGAGGCAGTTTTTCGATCCCGAAACCGGCTGTGCGCGCAAACTCCTCATCTATAAGATTAGTGGCAGAACCACTATCCACAAACACAGTGATTGGCAGCTCTCTGCCAGCGACCATAACTTTGGCAGGGAGTATGCATTGAGAAACCACAATGGAGGATATGCATAAGTTCAGATTGGCCTCCTCCACACCCTCTGAGCTTAGTAGTTTTTCCGCCGTTGCGCTTTTCTTAGATAGCAGAGGACAAGTATTAACATAATGACCAGTTTTACCACAGCAAAAACAGGCTCTCTGCTTCCTGAGCAAAGGGGCACGATGCTTCACATGTGACACCCCTGCGATTTGCATAGGCTCCGTGGGCTCACCTGCAGCAACCTCACGTGTACCTACGCTCTCTCCCATAGGCGGCGTCTCTTGCACCCCCTGACGCAGACGGTGATCAATGCGGATAACAAGACTCATAGCGGATTCTAGAGAAGCAGGAGAAAATGGCCGCCGCGATAGCCATCTGCGCACGCGCGGATGCCCGCGGCCATTTTCCTGAAGCCGCGGCCAGCAGAGCGCCGCTTCTGCGCACGCGCGGTCAAAGCAAGATGGCCGCGCCCACCGACCACCAATGGAATAACGGACATCGCTGCTATTTTCACACCCCTGTGCAGGATTCGGGACCTTGGACATGCGCACACCACTACGCCACCAACGGAAAACTACGCAATATCTGGGGGAAGACACCACGCCCATCTGACCTGACCAGCCTGATTGACAGGCGAAAACGACTACTTTGGTAACGTATTTCGGCAGCATAGGTGGGGAATCGGGGTCCACAAACTACACTATTGCAATGCACAGCTCAGGCCCTATTTAACAGTATTTTTATCTCATACCGAAAAAAACGGGGTGATAGGTTCCCTTTAACATGTCCGGAAATGGCCTATAGACCTATACATCTACGGAAAAGTATATCTATGATCCAATATATGGACCTATATTGCGGCTTGTAGATAAAGCTATTCTATTTATAATCCAGAATCCAGAACAACGTGATTGCTGGCTATTATTTTATTTTAGATATGTTTACCCCCGGTCCTTATGGGGAATATATTGAGTTGAGTTGATTAAACTAAGGTTACCACTCTATGTAGCCTATGTGTTTCGGCCCAGTACACATGGCCCCTGGTATTAAACTCCCTCTTGGGATTTTTCCCGTAGTATATAAAGAGTAATGTCTCTGCTGGCTACATCATAAGTCTATTTCTACTACTATCTGCATATATCGTATACATAAATACAACTGAGGTGTGGGGACCATGTAGAACCTATGATATAACTACCTTGACATAGAGTGACTTGGTTTGCAGAAATCTACCTGAAACCTTGTGATAAATCTGGGCCTTCCCATATGATTATGGGAAATGACCATATGCATATGTATAAAGGGGAAGAGACAATTAGCAGAAAAGAATGCCTCGAGCCATGAGGGATATTCTCCTTAAAATATTTAAGACACTGTTGAATGATGTTGGATTCAATTAATAACAGTAAACTGGTGTCCTCTAACACCTCCCTTACTACCACGGTGTTGGGGACAAGGATGAACTGTGACTGTGTGCATGTCTGAACTAGCAATGCACGGGCGTCTTGTTAATTCCGCCTCAGTATGTACAGTGCATGCGCATATATGAAGATGTAGGGTATTGTTAGATTGTATCTATAAATAATGATTACGCAAGCACACCCAATGGAAAAGGGAATTTATTCCCCTGGATTTGAATTTATGTCAGCATACATGGCGTTATATGCCCCCATGAGCAGGGGGCATGTTCGCAGATTGCGGACAAAAGCAGCGCATGCGCACACTGGGTTAAGGGGAACTTTCACAGAGTTCCTCCAGTACGACAATGCCGGCGCATGCGCAATTTCACTTTTGACCTGAGAGGGTCAGTTCCGGGTTATTCCTGGACACACTTCCTCCTCAGCCGCATCACGCAGCTGAAACTAAACTGCAATTTCAGGTATCTTTAAATAGTAAGAATTTATCCGCCACAGACATTACCACCTTGAGAAAGACACAGCATGTGTCGGAACGCGTGGGTTTTGTAACTCTGCCCGGACTGCATTTCTGCACTTAGGACCATGAGGACGGTAGTGGACCTTTGAGACGGTATAGGGTGAAGTATTACTCTGCATGACTTGATCGGACTAATATTTGAGGCTGTGGGGGGAATACATTATAGGTTGCCTGTATCTCTGAATTTTTCTGGGCCTCCTGTCTCCCCCGCTGACCATTTAAAATCAACACTCTATGGTCCATCTATACACTAAGTGCAATGAAGGATAGGGAGTATATAGTCCTCCAGTGAATCTCCGTTATAGAGCAATATTTAACAGTTGGGCATCTAACATTGTTATTCTTATATCTTTATATGTTTTGTATGCTATATTGCAACATTGTATCATATGGATTTGATAACTATTTTCCAATGTGGCTAAGTTTTTAAATGTTTTTAATAGTGTGTACTGTCTGGTTTGGTGTACAATAAAATTTATATATATTTTTTGAAATTATCAGTGTTTTGTGTGGTGATCCTACATGTATATGCATGTACCTAGTTCTTTAAATGGTTGTTGTATATTTGCTTTACATGCATGGTGGTGATCCCAGACGGGTATTAGCATAAAAAGTATGTGATGGTGCCCACTTAAACAATTATTTGTCAGAATCCGGAACAAGTTACAGAAGACCCGCCATACTGCCGGTACCATAAGTGCAACTAGCGTAAAGAGTGCAGTAATGGTGGTCTCCTAAAATTCCTCTTACCCAGGTGTAGGAGATAGGTAAAGTTGGGCGACACCCCTGACGAGCGTTTCGCTCCAGCGTTTTGTTAGCTTTCTCAAGGCAGTATGGCGGGTCTTCTGTAACTTGTTCCGGATTCTGGATTATAAATAGAATAGCTTTATCTACAAGCCGCAATATAGGTCCATATATTGGATCATAGATATACTTTTCCGTAGATGTATAGGTCTATAGGCCATTTCTGGACATGTTAAAAAACCTCTTTACCACTATGTGACCTCTTTATATTACTGTGTGAGTTAAAGGGATGGGCTTTAGTGTCCTTATTTTAGGTATTTGCTTGTATGTGTATTTTCAGTGTCTTAATAAAAAGATTTTGTATTTTTTTAATATTGTATTTTGAACGCTCCTTTTTTTCTCCTGATTGAAATGAAGGTGTGCATGTCTGGGCCACCAGGCCTGACCCTGAGTCCTGTTTCAGTACTAAGCTGAAACCTCCACCCTCCACCCAGTGATAAGACCTCACACCAACCCCTACAGAAAGCACAGACAGGGAAAACTAAAAACGCACCACGCCGCAGACACACAGGAAAACACTATAATGTGCACAGGGCAAAACAATACAAATATAGGAAGGAGAAATATGATGAAGGAAAATACACCACCAGATACGATATTTCCTCTCCTAGACCACCACTCCAGACCGAGATCACCAGGCACAAGACACAAGCTATAATCGGCGACGTCCAAAGCCCAGCAAAACTATTTAAAGGCAATAGGCGTGACTAAGCCTCCAACCCGAGTACCAGCCAGATTATCCCTGGACAATCTGGATCAATCTAGCCGGCGCCACTGAGCATATAGTGGACGAATGAGGAATTACCGCTGTCTGTCGGACGCCCTAGTGTTAACAGCGTCTGACATGACAATCTTAAACAGATTATTTGGTGTGAAACATTAACAGTACAAAAAAAAAATTTTTTCAGTTGCATGGGTGGCGCTAGCGTGGGTTCAGTCACTGCTATGTGTATAGAGAGCATTGGCTGTAACCGCGTCCCCAGCACTGACTAACAGCAGGATCAGCATTAGACCCAGCTGTCAGTCAGTGTCGGGGACGAGGTTACAGTCACTGCTCTCTATACACAGATCGGTTACTGGACCTGCACTGGCACTGTGCTCGTCACTGAAACTCCAGTAATGATGGGCTCTAAGGTTCGGGTCACACTATCATAGAATATGGACGAGTACTATGCAAGAAAACATCGCGTAGCACTCGGACCATTGTTAATCTATGGGGCAGATCGCATCATCTAAATTCCCTGTCAGTATGTCTTTGGAATGTGGGATGAAACTGGAGAACCTGGAGGAAACCCACGCAAACACAGGGAGAACATACAAACTCTTTGCAGATGTTGCCCAAGGTGGGATTAGAACTCAGGACTCCAGCAATGCAAGGCTGCAGTGGTAACCACTGAGCCACCGTGCTGCCCTCATCCGTGTGTAATGCCCTTTTCAGTGACGCATGAAGATAATCTCTTCCACAATAGATCTACATGTCTTTATGATCTGTATATTGTTTAGGTTCCTACTACTACAGTTTAAGGGTATGTTCACACTGCCATATATTCTCTCATGCGAGAGGATTGGGACAATTATGCTAATGTCACTCTGTGAAGAGTTTGAGCCGAGTGTCATCTTAGTGTGATCACATTCTCTCACATGAGAGAATCACAGCACAGGTATGGAGAAGATGGAGAACTTAATTTCTCCTTCTTCTCCATGGTCTGTGTCTGCGGTAATTGGACTGCCCTTGGATGCAGTCTGATTTACACTTGTATGGGCGCGTGATCCAATTATCAGATGCACTCACACCATACTGATATTGTTCTCTCAAGCCGAATCGCCATAAGAAAAAAAAACGCAGATCATCAGTGCCCCATAGTATAAGATATGGCCTAGTGCTGTCTGATAAAACATCAGATAGCGTGTTATGCCCTAACAGTCAGTTGAGTCTGATGGGTTTTGCCAAAAGTAGCTCCGACCCCACCACATCACCACACATAATCCTGCCCCCCACCACATTACCACACACAATCCGCACCACATCACCACACACAATCCCGCCCCCCACCAAATAACCACACATAATCCCACCCCCCAACACATCACCACACAATCCCACACCCCCAAACACATCACCACATAATCCCGCCCCCCCACCACATCACCACACAAAATGATGCCACCCCACAACATTACTACACATAATCCCACATTACGACAGATAATCCCGCCCCCCACCACATTACCACCCATAATCCAGCCCCCCACCACATTACCACAGATAATCCCGCCCCCACCACATTACCACACATAATCCAGCCCCCCACCACATTACCACACATAATCCCGCCCCCCACCACATTACCACACATAATCCCACCCCCCACCATATTACTACAGATAATCCCACCCCCCACCACATTACCACACATAATCCCGCCCCCCCACATTACCACACCTAATCCCGCCCCCCACCACATTACCACACATAATCCCGCCCCCCACCACATTACCACACATAATCCCGCCCCCCCACCAAATTACCACACATAAACCCGCCCCCCACATCACCACACATAATCCCGTCACCCCACCACATGACCACACATAATCCCGCCACCCCACCACATTACCACACATAATCCCGCCCCCCACCACATCACCACACATAATCCTGCCCCCCACCACATCACCACACATAATCCCACCCCCACCACATTACCACACATAATCCCGCCCCCCACCACATTAACACACATAATCCCGCCCCCATCACATTACCACACATAATCCTGCCCCCCACCACATTACTACAGATAATCTCACCCCCCTCCACATTACCACACATAATCCTGCCCCCCACTACATTACCACACATAATCCCGCCCCCCACCACATTACCACACATAATCCCTCCCCCCACCACATTACCACACATAATCCCGCCCCCCCACCACATTGCCACACATAATCCCGCCCCCCCACCACATCACCACACATAATCCCGCCCCACCACCACATCACCACACATAATCCCGCCCCCCACCACATTACTACACATAATTCCTCCCCCCCACCACATCACCACACATAATCCCGCCCCCCACCATATCACCACACGTAATCCTGCCCCCCACCACATTACTACAGATAATCCCACCCCCCTCCACATTACCACACATAATCCCGTCCCCCACCCCATTAACACACATAATCCTGCCCCCCCACCGCATCACCACACATAATCCTGCCCCCCCACCGCATCACCACACATAATCCCGCCCCCAACACATCCCCACACTATTGTTATTAACTTCATTTTAAGTTAATTTACCACCTGCGTAAGCGCTATTGAATGCTGTCATTATTTACTTTAGTTTAATCACCAGCAGCGTTAATTAGATAGCAATGAGCGTGCCGAGCGTTAGCTGGCTGGAAACATCTAGTTTTATATAAATACAAATTCCAATGTGATTCATTGATATTTACACAGGATATGCATGACATTACGGCACAAACATAGGAGGAACATGTGTGTGAAAATTGTCAAAAAGTTTCCACCATCACCAATAATGTCTGCAAAAAAATCTATACATAATAAAGGTCAGCAGCCATACCACAGTCTCTTGTTGCATGTAAATGATACACAGAAAATCAGGGCTGGAAAATCGAACATTAACATTATTCCTATCTTCCTAGATGGATATTGTTGGACAGTGCTTGTAAAAATAACCAATTTTGCAATTTACTGCTTATTGAACTTTGCAACTGTTTCTGAGAAATTAACACTTTCCTTTAGTCTACAGCTTGTTAGGAGACCGACCATTGCTGCTGTCTAGCTTGTAAGCAATGCAATGAAGCTGTCAGGAGGCAACAGTGCTCACCAGCAATCCAGACTAGCTTCAAAACTGTGCTTACAAGCTCAGTAGGACAGAGCTTGTAAGCACATCGTACGTTCTGCTGTCTTCAATGCAATCAGCTGTAAACAAAAGAGAAGTATTAGTATCTCAAAAATAGCTTAACATTTTTATAATAATTAAATGGATCATGCTTGTAAATTTGCAAAAATTACTACATTTCTGGTTTTTTTTAAGTCAAGATGGGGTGCAGAGTGTACATTAATGAGAAAAACATTTTTGAGTTTACCAAATGGCTGCAATGAAACAAAGAGTGAAAAATGTAAAGGGGTATGAATATTTTCTGTACCCACTGTATATTAGTGAAGATTGCTGAATGGGTCCCAGGACAAGGAGGGACCCCGGTTGGTGCGGCTCTGACACATAATGTCTGATTTCACTAGAGAGGGCTTGTATGTTACATATCAGACTGGCAGACACCTTGTGTCCCAAATAGTCAATATTTCCTTTACTTGTACTAATCTGAAGGTTCTCAAACAGCTCATAGAAATAGTGCATCAGTGTTAGTAATAAATAAAAAAAGACATTAATTGTATTTTTATGGAGCTTGAAAAGTTTGTGAAAGTCATATGGATTGGAATGATCATTTTACTGGTCACAGTAAAAGGAAAAATTGGGGTCATCAACCCGGTGTTAACATGTATTTGTGGACTAGGCTTTTACAAATACTTAGAGAGCGTTGATTTTCACCCACCTCATGTATGTTATCCTGTGCATCACTTAATTCTTTGAGCAGGTTTTGGTGCTTTCAATGATGCCATGTAGTCCATAATAAATGTTGGGAAGTAGGAAAGGGGAATGTACAATAGTTTTGCATCCCATCCAGCAGAGTATCTTGTCCAGGGATGGCAGGCGGTCAGTGCATGCTCTATACAGTTTGTTACCCTGTAGTTCTTGGCAGAACTTGTTGTCACCATTTGCTCCATATTTTGTCGAACTGCATACATACAATGGAAATATTAATGTAAACTGTGCCGTATCTTATCTAAATAAGCCAACATCTTGGAAATGTTATATATTAAAGGGTATGCCCAGCTTTATGATGTTGATAAGCTATACGGGATAGAGATGAGGGGATTCGATCAGTGGAGGATTGAGTGTGAGTTGAATTGCTTGAAATTTGCGGTTTCAAGCCAGTGCTAACATTTTGTTATTTCATTGGCAAAAAACAGTTACCTGGCACCATTTTGAATACTGTTGAAGCATCAGAGAGCTGACTAACATTACTTTGCATTGCCGCATGTGCCTCCCCATAATGTCCAGCAACTATGATATCTTACGGATTACCGTACCTAGTACAGTGGTGGTCAATACCTGAGCCATCACAGATCGAAAGTTCCCAGTGGAGCACTACTCCTTTACCATCTCCAAAGTCACTGGGTAAGTCACTCTCTTTTAGAGTATAAGCTATTATGATCAGTGGGATTCCCTCTCTCTCCCACACGGAGGGTGTAAGTTCTTACAATCAGTGGGGTCCTCTCTCTCATGCCTGTAAAGTGCAAGCTCTTATGGTCAACATGATTCACTCTCTATGCCACACGTGTATTTTCTGGCCAATGACAAGCATTCCAGTATTGAGATTCACACAAATGTTTATGCCACAAATAGAAGTCTTGGAAAAAATTAGGTAAATTCAAATTTTAAAATTTTTCCTCATCTCTAATCCTAAGGAGACCCAATAATCTGATATTGATGAACTCATCAATATCAGATCATTGGGTATCCGACACTCAGTTGCCACACCAATAAACTGTTTACAGCTCCTGCAAGATGTAATCAGTTGGAATAACATGTCTCCAATAGCTGTGTAGTATGGCCATTGATGAAAACTGCATCTTACCTGCAAGTCTCGTCAACAGCCGATAGATAAGGTACACAGCCATGCTATTCTGGCTCCATTCACTGTTTACATCTGTAAGGGGTTGAGAGTCTTACCCCTTTAAGTCCCCATGCTGCTACTGTATATGTATATTTATACTCTATTACCGATGTATATTTTATGTTGCTGCACCATGTATTTTAATAGGGACAGTACTGTTTGGGTTGTGACCACTAGATTGGGACATAGAAGTCGCTACTCTGTATATAGCACTGTAGGAGTTGACTGTAGGAGGGGTTAGCTAGGAATAAGTCAGGAAGGTCTTCCTGTACTATTCAGTCGGGGGGTTTGACCCCTTAGTGCTCGGGTGGGCTACATACCTGAGCTGTCAGATAAACCCGTAATGTTCAAGCATGTGCCCAGCCATCCAGGGTACATGGAGAAGAGCAAAGTACAGCAAATCCTACAGTAGAGAAAGGAAGGAAACAAATGAAGACAAAGAGGTCACCGTAATAGTGTACAGGCAGGTCGCTCCAGAAAGTGGCGGATAGCTTCGTGGGCTAAGTATCTGATGTCCTGGGCGAAACGGGCAGATGGATGCTTTACCGTAGTGATGCTTCACAGGGAGTACATTGAGGGGCTGTCTGAGACGCCCCAAGCTGCGAAAACCCTTAGTGACGCAGGAAACAGAGAAGGGAAAGATGAAGTGATATGCTATATCATTTGTGATGGGAATGCTGGAGACTACTTGGATGTGCTGTGTCCTGAAGTAAATAAATTTGTTCAGTTGAGAGTTGCCCTGGACTGTGTCTCTATTCATTGGGATCCAGAAGCAGCCGCTTGCCAGCGAAGCAAAGGTGACACTGACAGCACAGTGAATACTGGGCACAAGATGCAAAATAAGAAACACCTTTTTCCTGTGAAGGGAGATCAGGGCATCAGACACCCAAAAAGCTCAGCCACAACTACTGCCCTGGCTGACCTTTACACATGCAGTTGGAGCTGGAAACAATTGATTGGTGATTCCAAGTATAGGATATGAATATAATAGAACTGGACAATCCCATTATTTACAGTTCTCAGCATAAATGAGTACATCCTCCTTGAAAAGTAAGAAATTAATCAATATCATACTGAATACAAGAACAATTTCCAAACCTTTGACAAAACTGAGTTTTATAGAATTTCTTTTTTTACCCATAACATGAAAGGAAGATTAATAATATAATTTTTATTACAAAATCTTCAGTTTTACTCAAATTAGTTGGTGAAAAAATGAATACACCCCACATCAAAAAATATTTGTATTTTGCATGACCTCCATGATTTTTAAGGACTGCTCCAAGTTTTCTAGGCATGGAGTTAACAAGTTGACAACAATATTACAACATCTATCTTTTTCTGTTATTTAACCCATTCTCGACATATAAGATAAGAAGATTGCAGCATCAAGTCTCCTATGGAGACTATTGAAACATGTAAAAAGTGAAAAAAAAGTTTACAACAATAAAAAAAATATAAAAGTTAAAATCACACCATTTTTGCCCCATTCAAAATAAAACAATAAAAAATATAAAAAATAAACATATTTGGTATCGCCACATTCAGAAACACCCGATCTATCAAAGTATAAACAGAATTAAGATTGATAGACGGCGTAATGTGGAAAAAATTAAAAATGCCACAATTACGTTTTTTTTGGTCGCCACAACATTGCAATAAATGCAATAACAGGCGATCAAAATATTGTATCTATCCCAAAATGCTATTGATAAAAACATCAGCTTGGCGGGCAAAAAATAAACCCTCACCCAGTCCCAGATCCCCAAAAATGTATATATACGGCACATGCGTGTCTCCCCCTTTGATGTGGGCTACGGTGCTGAGTCCGCATCTTTTCCGGCACATGACAGCTGATTTGATCAGCTGAAATGTGCGCCTAACAGCTGCGGGTAGAATCATGATTCATCCGCTTATGTTAACATGCTAAATGCTGCTGTTAATCACTGACACCGGCATAAAACATGCCAGCACAAGAAGAGTGTTACAAACCATGCCCATCGGTGTCCCAGTCACATGATCACAGGGTGCCAATTGTTTAGTATGACAACGCTGCTCAGTGGCCGGCATTCATAGCAGAAGAGCATTTCTGCTGCACAGAGCAGGGCAAAAGCGGCTTTTTTTAATCAAACTTTGGCGGTTTTTTTTCACCACTTAAATAAAAAAAGAGCCTACATATGTTTGGCACCTATGAACTTGTAATGACCTGGAGACTCATATTGGCAAGTCAGTTTTAGCATTTAGTTAACATGATAAAAAGAAAAATAAATTGTGGAATTGCACTTTTTTTTGCAATTTTACCGCATTTGGGTTTTTGTACAGTTTTCCACTACATTATATGGTAAAATCAATGGTGTTGTGCAAAAGTACAACTTGTCTCACATGGCAATATTGACAAATAATTAAGTTATAGCTCTGTGAAAAAGGTGAACAAAAAACAGAAAAGCACAGAAACGGAAAGTGGCCCCAGAGGTGAACGCGTTAAGAACAACCTCTTTAAGGCCTCTTTTACACGTCCAGATAATTCCGGTACCGGAGAAATCGGTACCGGAGTTATCCGTGTCCGTGTGTCCGTGTGCTCAAGTGGCACATCAGTGTGGCACACGTGCGGCATCCGTGTGCCGCCTGTGTGCCGCCTGAGGACCACACGGACCGTGCAGGAGAGACAGCGCTACACTAAGCGCTGTCCCTCCTGTGTGGTGCTGAAGGCGGCATTCATCTCTTTTCCCCCAGCGTTCGCTGGAAAGAAGAGATGAAAGATCATTTTTTTCTTCTTTTTTGTTAAAAAAAACTTTGCTGGTGTCCTCCCATCCCCAGTGCCCCGCCTGGCCCCTTGCAGATGTCGAAGAAATACTCACCTAGCTCCCGCGATGTCTCCTCTCTCCTCTCCGTGCTGGCAGCTTCTCCTGTGTGAGCGGTCACGTGGTACTGCTCATTACAGTCAGTGAATATTCCCTGACTGTAATGAGCGGTCTCACGTGACCGCTCACACAGGAGAAACTGCCAGCGCTGAGAGGAGAGAGGAGACCTCGCGGGAGCTAGGTGAGTATTTCTTCTGCAAGGGGCCGGGCGGCGCACTGGGGGGGGGGGGGGGGGGGGGCGGCGGGAGGCACATGCAAACTTTATTTTTCACAAAAAAAAACAAATACTTGAACTTTCATCTCTTCTCTCCTGTGGGGTAGAAGAGATGAATTCCGCCTTCAGCACCACAGCGGGGGGGGGACAGCGCTTACTGTAGCGCTGTCTCTCCTGCGGGCGGTACGTGCACACGGAGGAGAGTGCACACTGTTCTCCGTGTGCACGTGTGCAGGACGTATTGCTGTACGTGCTGCCGGTAAAAAACGGACATGTCAACATGTTTTGCACACGGACACACGGTCCGTGTGAAAACACGCACATGTGCAGAAACACATAGATTCTAATGGGTCTACGTGTGTCAGTGTCTCCGGTACGTGAGAAAACTGTCACTACACGTACCAGAGACACTGACGTGTGAAAGAGGCCTAAGAGCCTGAATGCTGGATGGAAAGTGAATCTCAACTGTATGCTCCATAGGTGTTTGATTGGGTTCCAATCCGGAGATATACTTGGCCACTGAATCACTTTCACTCTGTTCTTCTTCAGAAATGCAACATTGTCCTTAGATATGTGTTTTGAGCGATTGTCATATTGGAAAAATGCACGTCTACCAAGGGCACGGAGTGATGGTAGCATCTTCTGTTTCAATATAGAGCAAGACATCCGTGAATTTAATATACCATCAATGACGCTCTCATGCAGCCCCACATAAGGACACTGCTATCACCATGTTATACTCTATACATCATGCATTTTTGCAACGCCATACAGTTTTGATGCCATCAGTTCCAACGTCTTCACATTTTTCAGCATGGGGCCTGGCACATTGTAGGCAGGCTTTTTTGTGCATGGACTTCAGGAGATGCTTTCTTCCTGGACGACACCCAAACATGCTACTCCTCTGCAATGTAAGCCATATTGTGTCACGGGAAACGCTCACCCCGATTTGGTTTTCTACTTCTTTAGCTAACTGCAGTGAACTTGCATGTCGATTTTCTTCAACCCTTTTTATCAGAAGATTCTACTGATAAGGTGCTAAATTCCGTAGTTGGCCTAGATGTCTGTGAGACGGTTGTAGGTCCATCCTCGCTAAATTTGTGAATCACTTTTGCTCCAGTTTTCTGACTCATAAGTAAAGATTTTCTGACATTCTTGTAGCCTTCATCTTTCTTGAGTAAAGAAATAATTTTTTTCTCAGACTTTGTGACATTTCTCTTCCATGTGGTGCTATTGCTGACAGCATGAAATGAGAAGAAGTTTACTTTGTTAATAACACCTTTTTATTGTAAACTGTCTTGTGGACCCCTGTATAATGAATAATTACACTGACTTGTCTTCAAAATTTTGTTAATTCATAGTCTAAATTTTAGCTTTACTCCTAAGACTTTCATTAGGGTTTACTCATTTTTGCAACATGGGCTTGAATTAATTTTTTATGAAAATTACTTTTTTGGGTGTGCAAAATAACAAATCTTGTTTGCAATCAATGGTCCACATTTGTTGATTATGAAAGGAAACTAAACGCTTTCTGACATATCTGTTGGTGTATATTCACAAAGCACTTATTTCTTGGCTTGACACTGTCTTGCTGAACAAATTAACCAATACAGGCAAATGAATAATTATACAGTTGCATATATCCGCTACTGAATAAATAAGTTGAAAGCATATTAAGACTGTAAATTATTTTTAGATGGTGATGAATAAAAAAAAAAAATCACAATTAACTACACTTTTTAATATTTTTTAGTTTGCAAGATCGATTTGATTCTCACCTTCACAATAAAATGTTCAAGAACAGAGTTTAAAAAAAACTTACATTTCTTAAAGTATTCTTCTCCATAGATCATTTTGGTCTCAGCAGGTAACATCTGCCATTTATCATCTATACTCTTCTTAATGAGAGGCAAAATAGTAATGCTTGTGTTGAAAGCCCCTGGCTCCACTATTGAAACTTTTACTCCAAAATCATTAAGTTCCTGCCTGAAAACATGAATATACATATGTGTGAAAAAAATATTCAAGTGCATAGTAAATGATAAGACAAAAAAGCCAGTACATATTAACTGTCTGTAAACTTTATGGAAACCTTGAAATATAACTCTAAAATTATAGGTTGTTCCTTTACTAGGCAGCCTTAAAGAGGTGGCCCACTGTTTGCTTGTTGGTATATTAACATTTTCCACTATAAATCATTATATCCCTGAGGTTATGCCTTCAATTGAAATCCACACGGAAAAGTTGACAAGCTGATCAATTTACAGTACATGGTAGTTTTTTTTTCTGCGGCTCATGGATGAGATTTAAAGGGAACATGTCATGACAAAAAATGCTATTAACCTAAAGATATGGGGTTACTTTGCACTGCCACCACAATGAAAGCCCAGCTACCAGGAGGAAATAAACTTTAATCCTTTTTATTCTGAAAGCCTCAGGATTTCAGTCATAGGGGCATGATCGGCGCAGCATCAGTCACTGCTCTGTACATAGCGAGTGGCGTCTGTAACCACGCCCCAACACTGACTGACAGCCAGCTCAGAACATCAGTACAGAGCTGACAGTCAATATCGGAGCATGGTTAGAGGCCGTTTACAGTGTACTGAGCGGTGACTGAAGCTGCGCTGGCCACGCTTCTATGACTGAAAGTCCAAGGCTGCCGTGAAGGATTAAGTTCTTGTTCTTCTTTGGGCTTTCAGTGCACAACTTCAGAACGCTATTAATTTGCAGATTAATAGTAGCATTTTTGTTACATGCCAGGTTTCCTTTAATAAAATCACATCCACTATACTGGTTGTAATACATAATGGATTTAACATACAGAAAATTCAATGTAAACACATTCTTGTGAACATATCCTTATAGTGGCATGTAAAAGTTTGGGCACCCTATGTCAAAATTGCTGTTATTGGGAACAATTAAGCAAGCTGAAGATGAAATGATCTCTAAAGGGCCTAAAGCTAAAGATGACTAAAGATTACTAAAGAATATTTTTGTATTTAAGGCAAAAGAAAATATTGTCATTTTTTTTATTTTAAAAATTATAAAAAGGTGAAATGGGCCAATTCAAAAGTTTGAGCACCCTTGGAGATTTGTGTGCTCAGATAATTTTGACCAAGGTTTCATACCTTAATTAGCATGCTGGGTTATGGCTTGTTGATTACCATTATTAGGAAAGTTTGTTTCTGCGGCTGTGGGAGATTTCGCGGAAATTTTCTTTATCAAACTAGTGAAACAGATTGAGAATGTTTTAACATGGTCGAGATTCATTGATGATATTCTGTTGATCTGGCAAGGCAATGAATGTGATCTCAAAAGATTCATTAGGATCCAAATAATAATGACCACAACATCAAAGTGTCTTGTAAATATAATCAGCACTCCATAGAATTTTTGGATTTATTCCTTTACAGCACTTAAACTAAAACTTTCCACAAGGACACTGCCTTTAATTCATTCCTGTATGACACTTCGGCTTATCCTAGATCAACTAAAGAGGGGATACCTATAGGACAGTTTCTCAGACTAAGGAGGAACTGTTCTAACAATATGGTTTTCTTTCAATAGGCTGAGGAACTGACAACTAAATTCCAAGAGAAGGTACAGTAAAATGGTAATTCAACAGGGATTTTGCAGCGCAAAGAACAGCAAAAGAGAAGATCTCCTGGTACCAAGGAATAAAAGTAAAGAAAACAACTGGGTAATATTTATTTCTTCGTATAACGATCACTGGGGTGAAATAAGGAGGGCAATTGACAAATATTGGTCCATTCTCACAACTGATCCTGTGCTGGGGAAATATGTTCCAACAAGATCTTCCATTACTTATAGAAGAGCAGAAAACCTGAAGGACTCATTGGTATTGGTAATATTTCACGGGTAGAGGAAAAAATGGATTTAATGAAATTTCAACAAATTATTGATGTAAACATAACACCATCTGTAAAAAAGCTGAAGTTCAAAAAGAGGATTGCTTCTACAAATGAATAATTATGCTAAAAGCACATAAAAAATCCACAATAAACTACCCAAAAAAGTGCAAGCTAAAGGTTTTACAATGGCCATCACAGTCCCCTGATCTGGACATCAATCAAAATTTGTGGCTAGACATCAAATAGCAGAGTATGCAAGACGACCCAGTAATCTAATAGAATTGGAAGAATGTTCCAAGGAAGAATGGATGAAAATCCCTTAAACAAGAATTGAATGACTCTTGTCTGGCTACAAAAAGCATTTTGATACTTTCAAAAGTAGGTGCTAATAGGCATTAACCATGCAGGGTGCCCAAACCTTTGCATCGGCCCCTTTACCTTTTTGTAATTTTTAAAATGTAAAACAAGAAAATATATATAATTTGTTTTGCCTAAAATACAAAGGAAATGTGTCATCTTTAACTTACGCCCTTTAGAGATCATTTAATCTTTTATATACCACTGTAAACCCCGATTCACCAAACAGTATGTGCAAGACGTTTGGAGTAAAATTGTTTGAAATGTTGTAAAATATTTGTGCAGCTCATAGTTTGTGAGCTTTAGTCTTTTTACTCCACCTCTGGTCAGTTCAGCCAATGTTTTTACAAGTGGATAGACCTTAGTGGGTAAATGGCATAAATTACAACAGAAATGTACTCCAATCTATGACTGGAGTATATTTGTCAGACTGGCACATGGTGTTAGGGTTGGCGGAACGCACCGAGTATATATATATGTATAAATAGGTGCGTTCGCAACCCGGGGTCCACCGTACAGGAGAGGAACCTGCTGCTGGCAAATGGTGGCGCTATATGGCGGTATGAGCGAACTCTGTTAACTCCACAGATTTGCTAGAAACAAGATACTGTGCACTGTTAGCGTCACAGGGGAACACAGCTAACTGCTGAGCTGATGGCAATCAGTGGTCACGCACCAGAAAAGCATGCAAACACTCCTCACCGGAGGTGCCAGTATTCTAGGGGCTTATTTCAGCCAGGTCCCTGAATACATACATTCAAAACTCCTCACCGGAGGTGACGGTATTCTATGGGCTTATTTCAGCTGGGTCCCTGAATACATACATACAGGCGCGACAACAAATAACAAGCTCATGACATGAGGTGATACTAGCGCATGGCCGTGCAGCCATGCAAACCTTTTATAGCTGCAACAGCTTCAGGACCTTCCTTGGGAACCAATGGAAGTTGCTGCAATACCAGAGCAACTTCAGGACCTTCCTAGAGGACCAATGGGAGCTGCAGCAGTACTTGAGCATGTGACCCCTGACCTCCAATGAGAGGTCTTACCTTGGGCATGCTCAGTGTGTGCAAAACAGGACTTAGTCCCAGAAAAGCCTGCTCGCCGCTGACCAGTGCAGGCTACAACAGCAGAGCCTGGAAAGGCAGCAGTAACCCTTTGCACAGCATCAGACTGAGTGAGACACTGGTACCGACATCTCCACTGAGCAGGCTCCACTGCGGCTGATGTAGAATGGGAGACCGCAGCAGACATGGTTCGAGATCCCCCCTGTGCAGCGGTGGAAACTCGACTCCTAACACATGGTAGCTGGAAGATGTGACCAGTTCATTAAGATGAATTTGTTTGCCATGCCCTCTCACCACTTGTTTTCACTGCCCCCCTCCCCTCTAAGATTAGACTTGTTTTCCCAAAAGTTTACAGGCATCATCAGAGGTGGTATACAGACATCAAAGCTTGTAAAACTGTGTCATGTTTATCCACAGCTTTGGATAAATCGTGTCTCCCAAGGATTACATTATACAGTATGTTCTGACAGTTACAGACAATTTTTTCCTTTTAAAATATATAGACTGACATCATGTTTCGATCTCTGAAACATATCTTGGTGGGTCCATTCACCTAAAAAAAAATAAATGTCCCTTTGACCTATATTGCGCCATATTGTCAGGTCACTAAGAATATATCCAACTATATTGCAGCCTTCCAGACAGTGGGGTAACTAGACCCCTATGTGCCCCCAAAACGCAAAATTTGAACATGACCCCCCACCAGCATGTTGCAGAGATATGTAAACTCCAGCTAAACAATATGTAGTGTATATGATAAGCCCCCCATAAAGAAAAATTAAATAACTTGTGTGAGGCAGTGACCCCTGTTACAGCTAGGTGGCGCTGTTTTTTCTCCCCAGGATGCACACAGAGGCGTGGTGAGGCCATGAGGGGCCATTGTAGTCGCAGGTGTAGCTGTGATAACAATTGTTAAAAGCCCTGTAGTATAGAGAAGTTTTAGAATTAAGTATGAGCAGTCTCAGGTGTGTCTGGGCCTAGTGAAGCCTGACAACTCACAAAATACACAGTGGTGCTGCTGTCCACGATGACTGGTCATGGATGTGGACAGGTCTTGTGCCCGGAGGTGAACCAGAGGTAGACTGTCCTGTGCCCGAAGGAAGGACTAGCATGTCTCACAGCTGCAGACAGGAGGATGTCATGGTCTGTGTATGGCTGTGAGTAGAGACTGTGATACAGCGGTGCAGGACACCCATGGAACTAGTCAGAGAAGGACTAGCGTGTGTAGTGACTGCAATCTAAAGGAAGCTGTTATGAACTGGTGTGAATTGAGCACTGAAGTTATGTGCATTAGTGTGGATTGGAACCTTTTCTGTGTGAAGACAACACATTAAAAAGACTTTTATGTTTGAACTTTGTGGGTCACTGCTTATTCACTGCTACCGGTGCACTACACTTGACAATGGCAATGAAATAATTTTCTAAGTAATACTTCTAAATAAAACAGTCATACAGTTTACAAGTCCATGATAACATGACCAATATACCAATAATACCACATAAAAGAAATAATGCTGCCAAACCATGACCAAATATTATCAATAAATAGTGACCGATTAATACCACCATACTGATTATTATTAAAAATCATTAAGCTAACACTAATACTACCCCATACAAGGACTTTACAGTGGAAGGTATAAGAATTTAGAGTACAGGAAATCCAATGACACACCAATCATATCTCCACTTGAAGTAATTAATTTTCTCTTTGCTCCTTTATTCGGCACAGACCGCTCTGACTTTTTCCTGCTAGAACTTGTCCTTGCAAAATGTAACACACAGACATCTATCCCTTAGCACCTCTACAGCACCCTTCCCATATTTTCCCCCAATTGTACAGTAAAAATACCTTTCTTTTATCTCTCAGTAATAGTATCCCCAAAAATAAAATACATTTCTCTAGTGATGTTCCCCTTTTCCCCTTATGCAGTAATAATTAGTGCCCCTCTTTGCACCCCCGATATTATAGTACTACAACCCTTTGTACATTAATAATGTCCCATACATTAATAATGTCCCCATATGTGGACCCCATATATTAATAATGTCTCCCCTATGTGGCCTCATACGTTAATTTTGCCCCCATGTGACCTACACTCCGTAATATTGTCCCCCTATGTTACCTCAATAAATTAACATTGCCCCCCCTTGTGTCCCCACTGTGATGCAGCTGTATGCCCCAATAGTGTTCTTCACACTAACTTTAAAAAAAAAACAAGTAAATCTCTCACTTGTCCCCATTCCTAAATCATGCGGCTCTGCTTTCTTCCTCCTTCCCATAGCTGGCTCCCTGCCATGCACTTACTCTACAGCCACCAGTCATATAAAGGCCCACAACTACAGAGCATGCTGGCGTTACATCGCAGGTAGTGTTGAGCGATACCTTCCGATATCCTGAAATATCGGATCGGATTGGATCGGACCGATACCCAAAAAGTATCGGGTATCGCCGATTCCGATACCGGAAACCAATGCAAGTCAATAGGACATAAATATCGGAATGAAAATAAACCCTTTCTTTCCTTGCACATCCAGTTCCGCAGGGGGGAAGACTGTGGGCGGTGCAAGGGGGGAGACTGCGTGTCTATGTGTGCGGGCGGGGTCTGTGCGGGACCGTGGGGCGTCTATGCGGGCCTACCGGGGGTCTGTATGGGCCTCTCGGGGGTCTGTACGGGCCTCTTGGGGGGTCTGTGAAGGCCTGCCGGGGGTCTGTACTGGCCTCTCGGGGGTCTGTGCGGGGTGCCAGGGGTCTGTGCGGGCCTGCCGGGGGTCTGTACGGGCTGCCGGGGGTCTGTACGGGCCTCTCGGGGGTCTGTGCGGGCCTGCCGGGGGTCTGTACGGGCCTGCCGGGGGTCTTTGTGTCTGTGTGCAGGCATTGACCGATGGGACTACAAGTCCCATCGGGCTATGCCTGCTACAATGACAGTGATTGACACATTAGCCAATGATGGGACAGTAGTAGTCCCATCATCCGGCTAATGTGTTGAATGTAAAAAAAAACACAAACATACATACTACATACTACATACATACATGCAACCTACATACATACATACAACATACTATATACTACATACGTACTACATACATACAACATACTACATACATACAACATACATACAACATACTACATACATACAACATACTACATGCATACTACATACATACATACTACATACACACTACATACAATACATTCATTCTGTACATTACATACAATACATACATATAGACATACAGTACATATAACATACAGTTATCACCATCACTTGTCACTTTGTTCCCCGAAGCCAGTGTCATCTGTAAAAAATATTAAAAAAACAAACAAACAATATACTCCCTGATCCGCAGAAATCCACGAGTGTCCCACGACGATCACCCTTGGAAAACGACAGCATCAGCTGATGCGACTGCTCTCTAGGGGCTCCTGGAATATAATGCTACATACTGTACGTACTACATACATACAACATACATACTACATACATACATACATACTACGTACATACTGCATACATACTACATACACACTACAATCATGCAACATACATACAACATACATACAACATACTACATACATACTACATATATACTACATACATACAACATACTACATACATACTACATACATACATCATACTACATACATACAACATACTACATACATATTACATACATACTACATACATACAATATACTACATACATACTACATAAATACTACATACAAAACATTCATACATTATATTCATACCTTACATACAATACATACATATAGACATACAGTACATATAACATAGAGTACATACTCACCATCACTTGTCACTTTGTACCCCGAAGCCAGTGTCATCTGTAAAAAATATTAAAATAACAAACAAACAATATAATCCCTGATCCTTAGAAATCCACGAGTGTACCACGACGATCTCCCGTGGAGAACGGCAGCATCAGCTGATGCGACTGCTCTCTAGGGGCTCCTGGAATACAATGACGGGAGGAAGGTATCCTTCCGCACTGTATTCCGCCGCTGTAATAAAATAGTTCCTAGTCTCACTTTATGGCATTGCTGTGTGAGAAAGTTCCCACACAGCTTTTTGCCATAAAGTGAGACCAGTGAACTATAATAACCTCTCAGTGATGCACTGCAGGAGCCATTGTCTCCTGTCAGTGTGTCACTGAAGGTCCTATATAGCAGTGACATCACCCGATGTCACTGTTCTATAGGGGAGATCGTTGTGGGACACTCGTTATTATTTGGACTCCGGTGGACAGGTAGTAAACAGTTTATTATTTTACATTTTTTGCAGGCGCTGAAGTATGGTAAGTATGGTTAAATTAAGAATATTAAAATACTTTTTTCTGGCTGTGTCGTTATTTTATTTTTAACTCTTTCACTACTCTAGGATTAATAATGGATAGGCATCTTATTGACGCCTCTCCATTATTAACCCAGCTTAGTGTCACCTTACAATAGCAAGGTGACATTAATCATACTTACCATACTTCAGCGACTGCAAAAAACGTTAAATAATAAACCGTATACTACCTGTCCGCCGTAGTCAAATTAATATCGAGTGTCCCACGATGATCTGCCCTATAGAACAGTGACATCGGGTGATGTCACTTCTCTATAGGACCTTCAGTGACACACTGACAGGAGACAATGGCTCCTGCAGTGCATCACTGAGAGGTTATTATAGATCACTGGTCTCACTTTATGGCAAAAAACTGCGTGGGAACTTTCTCACACAGCAAAGCCATAAAGTGAGACTAGGGACTATTTTTTTACAGAGGCAGAGGAATACACTGCGGAAGGATACCTTCCTCCCTTCATTGTATTCCAGGAGCCCCTAGAGAGCAGTCGCATCAGCTGATGCTGCCGTTCTCCACGGGAGATCATCGTGGTACACTCGTGGATTTCTACGGATCAGGGATTATATTGTTTGTTTGTTATTTTAATATTTTTTACAGATGACACTGGCTTCGGGGAACAAAGTGACAAGTGATGGTGAGTATGTACTCTATGTTATATGTACTGTATGTCTATATGTATGTATTGTATGTAAGGTATGAATGTAATGTATGAATGTTTTGTATGTAGTACAGTATGTGCTACATACTGCTAAGGAAAGCCTTGAGAAAGCTAACAGAACGCTGGAGCGAAACGTGCGTCGGGGGTGTCGCCCAACTTTACCTATCTCCTGCACCTGGGTAAGAGGAATTTTAGGTGACCACCATTACCGCACCTTTTACGCTATTTGCATTTATGGTACTAGCTGTATGGTGGGTCCTTTGTAGTTTGTTCCGGAGTTTGGATCATAGATACACTAGCATTACCTATAAGCTGCAAAATAGGTCCATATATTGGATCATAGATGTATGATTTTGTATATGTATAGGTCTATAGGCTGTTTCCGGACATGACACAACCTCTTTATCACTATGTGACCTTTTTGTAACACTGTCCGGGTCAAAGGGATGGGTCTTAGTGTCCTTAGTTATAAATACGTGTTTGTTTGTGTATTTTCAGTGTCTTAATAAAATTTATATTTTTTTAATATTGTATTTTGAACGCTCCTTTTCTTCTCCTGATTAATCAGAATACCCGATATTTGCAGTATCGGAATGCTCAACACTAAATTCGCAGGCAACAAAATGGCAGGGTTATGTTATGGGCCCTGCCTGCGACATGACTCCAGCATGCTCTGAAGCTGCAGGCATCTGATAGGTCCAGCAGTGCACAGCAGGGAGCCAGTGGCTCTCTGCTCCATAGTAGTTTTCAACTGGAGGTGCAGATACATCTTCATTTGAAAATAGCGCTGTATCCAAAGGGCTCCCTCACCCATGGGCCCAGTTGCACCCCATGTGAAAACAATTGTGGCGCCATTGCTTCCAATCCTGAGCGATCGTCCTGACATATGCCTAAAATGTTGGCTTCAAATGTAATGGCGCAAAGTTTAGCATACAGTAGAGATAAAAAGCGGTGTAAACTTGGTGTTCGCTTCTCCACTGTAGAATTTTTCTTGGCTCTTATCAGCAATAAGAGAATACATTTTCTTAAAATGTTTAAACCCAGCTCTACATGTCGATTACAATCTATTTACCTTAAGGTGTCTGAGAAAACCTCCACACAATATTTGGAGATATTGTAACCACCTGGAATAAGAGCCAGTCTGCCGGCAATGCTGGAAACGTTGACTATCCTTCCTTGGGCTTTCCTGACCTGTGGCAGTAATGTCAGTGTCACATCAATCATCCCCAGTACGTTCACCTCAAGAACTTTAACAAAGTCATTTTTTTTCTGCCATCCAAGGGGAGCCATTGAACCAGGAATGGCGGCATTATTCACCAGACCCCAAAGTCCTAGAAAAACATGAAAGCTTAAAATGTAAATGACTTTTACTCTAAAATGTTAGCAGGATTTCAACTATGAAAACTGTAAGCCTTATGGGTACATTTTACAACCTAGCGTATGGGCTCCAGCCTTATTGTTACTTTTGCACTTGAACATCTACTCATAGCAAAGATAAAAAATTATCTTAAACTTTTAAAATGTTCAAAGCAGCAATGCATACTCAGGACACTGAATGTTAGGGCAGATGCAGATGACCATTTTTTTTCCATCAGAGAAAATCTGTCCTATTATGTTATTCATGCTCAGATTAGAGTTTAATCAGATTATGATCAAAGTGTGATTGACTGTGATGCGCAGCAGCTCCGGCGCATGCGTACACAGTGAAGCTGGGAACTACAAACAGCTTCAGTGCGCATGTGCGGTGAGCCACTTGTCACGCTGCATGCGCAGAGGGCCAATAGACAATGCAGAAGTGCGACTACTTAACTACATATTGGCTCTTCCAAGCCTATTAATATCAGCCCTCAGGTATCTACCTAGCCTGTGCTGGTTGTTAATTATAGGGGGGGCCACATCATTTTTGGGGGGTTTCCCATTTTAATAACTATTAAAGGTAAACTATACAACTGTGAAATGATATTTATAGCCTAGGACGCTCCATGTTTATTATCTCCTTCCCAGGCTAGAAATATCTGCACCCAACTGGCAGATTTCCCTCAACTGGTTATTTAAACCTGAAGGAACCCCAATCCATTTTTTTCTTTGAGATATTTAATTATTAGCTAAATACATGAACATTAAACTACACAAGCACTGTACTAATTACATATTTGACTGACATCTTTCTATTTATCTATTCTATGTATATATCTATTTTATCTATTCCATTCTGGCTGGTCACACAGTAAATTTACTGTACTTGGCTGATGAAATGTCTGGTTTTCTAGGAGATGGATGCATAAAAATCAGATGGCACATGCATGGTCCGTGTCCCGTGCCATTTTTTTCTTGCACCCATTGACTTGCATTTTCAAGTCCCATCCGATATACTCGGCAAATCGCAGCATGCTGCAATTTTTTTCTCAGTACGAAATGAGCTGAGAAAAACATTGCAGATGAGCAGGGAATCATAGAGTAACATTAGTCAGAGTGCAATCCAATTTTTTTAACTGATTGCACTCATCCTTTTTTAAGCAAATGGGTATGAGCCCTTACTGTGATTTCTTAATCTAACTTACCTCTGTCTCCAACAATACGAGAGACCCAGTCAGCTACAGAAATCACATTCTTGCTGTCAGAAATATCTAGTATTGTTGTTTGCAATCTGCTTGATGTTTCCTTTTTCAACTTCTCAGCTCCTTTCTCTGTCAGGCAAGATGCCAGAACCTTCATTCCACGTTTATCAAGTTGCTTGGCCAGCAGGTTTCCAAATCCAGTGTCACATCCGGTAATGAAGATGTATTTGTCTGAGAGGTTCTCCAGTATCTGACTCTGCTTGTACCATCTGATTACAAATAACAAACCCAACAGCACCAAAACAAGGAGCCACATGGTGGAAGAAGAAATTCTAAATAAAAAGGAAAATATCAGTTTTGTTTTAAATGCATCTGTCAGAATTAAAAATTGGTTGTGTGAACGGCTTCATAGACTTACAATGGTCCAGGTGTGATCTGATGTTTTGTCGGGTCACACTTGGACCAATAATACGCTCCTGTGCACCTACCTGAATATGGAGTGATTACTAATAGTGATGAGTGAGTGTGCTCGGTACTCGGGTTTTCCGAGCATGCTCAGGTGGTCTCCAAGTATTTGGGGCATGCTCGGAGATTAGGTTTGACTCACCGCAGATGCATGATTTGCAGCTGCTAGACAGCCTAAATACATGTGGGGATTCCCTAACAAACAGACAAACCCTACATGTATTCAGGCAGTCTAGCAGCCGCAAATCATGCAGCTGCGACGACTCAAAGATAATCTCCGAGCATGCCCAAAATACTCGGAGACCACCCGAGCATGCTCGGAAAACCCGATTACCGAGTACACTCGCTCATCACTAATTACTAAACTAAATGCACCAGAATTCTGTAATGATTTGTTACAAAATCTCTTTTAGTTTTCAATGATGGATATACAGGTGCTTCTCACAAAATTAGAATATCAGCAAAAAGTTAATTTATTTCAGTTCTTCAATACAAAAAGTGAAACTCATATATTATATAGAGTCATTACAAACAGAGTGATCTATTTCAAGTGTTTATTTCTGTTAATGTTGAGGATTATGGCTTACAGCCAATGAAAACCCAAAAGTCATCATCTCAGTAAATTAGGATAATTACCAAAAAAACCACCTGCAAAGGTGTTATGACTGCGACAGCAGACGCGGCCTAGCAGATGCCTCCACGTCGCCAGATATGACGACGTGGGGCAAGCGTCCCTAGTGGAAACGGAGTGTGTACCCACTGGACCACATAGAGTAACCTGGACCTACCCAGACTAGGGAAGAACAGCGAGCAGAGTCTGTGGTAGCTGAGCAGATGGCAATGTGCAGAACGAGATTACACCACATAACTTCAGGTATGAAGAAACAAAGTTTACTTAAATGAAAACACAGTACATAAACAAAACATGGATGCCAGAATCCCGATTCCTCATGAAGCGATGGCCAGGGGACCACCACGGTGCAGGAATACTATTGTACACAAGATGAGGTGCAAACAACAAAGGGTAGATTTATTGGGAGGCAAGGAACGAAGTGAACGAGGAAGATGCAAACAGGCGTATACAATGGCAAAAGACAATTTACAAGGGTTATAAACTTTATCTTTTCCGTAAAATAGCACGGTGCTCCAACTATTACAGACTCAAAATATGTCTAACAACCCAAATGTAAACAATAAACGAGTGATGATGCTACTCTACGTATAACCTCCCTGGCCTTTACTAAGCAGGCCACACGGCTCCCGTGTACTGACTATTGAAGCCTACACTAGGCCCTAACAGGTGCAGCAAACAGGAACAGACTCACGGTGATGTTGGGGACTCAGATCCAGTCCCAGGGGGGCCCCCAGCAGTTTAATATGGTGGTGCGCATGGCTTTCTGTCAGCTCTGTGAAACGTGGGCTTCTCCTTCCTTCTGGATCCTAGGGATGCTCCTGGTAACTGTAAATCCCTTCCTCTGTATCTTCGTGGCTCTCTTGCAGCTATATCAGGACACAGTTCCTCTCTTTTTCAGGTGTCAGCACAAAAATTCCTCTCTGCAGAAGCCTCAGCTCACACACGCTGCTTCAGCTCCACACCTGCACTCTGCCAGACTACACTGTGTTCCAAATTATTATGCAAATAATATTTCCTCATATTTTCTATTTATTTTCATAAATTACCGATCTGAATTGCAGTCATTGTTATTTTCCAGTCATCTACTATTCTAGTATAATTGCAATGTTTTGGAACAAACTGCCTAAGAAAACAGTATCTTTAAAAAAAAAATAAACACTCAAAATGCATGTTCCAAATTATTATGCACAGCAGAGTATTCAACCTTTTTTTTTTATTTTGAACAAAAAAAAGGTCAATTGTGAAGTTATAAGCATTATCAGCTTATTACAAAATGAAATCAAACAGTTTTCAAGTGAAAACTTTATTCTAGGTGATGTTACATTTGCACATAGGACCCCTTGTTCGAAAGTAGCTTCTGAACTCTCTCGTCCATTGAATTTGTCAGTTTTTGGATGGTTTCTGCTTCAATTGTTTTGCATGTGGACAGAATACCCTCCCAGAGCTGTTGCTTAGATGTGAACTGCCTCCCGCCATCATAGACACTCCTTTTGATTATGCTCCAGAGGTTCTCAATGGGGTTGAGGTCAGGGGAAGATGGTGGCCACACCATAAGTTTGTCCTCTTTTATGCCAATAGCAGCCAGAGATACAGATGTTTTTTGCAGCATGAGACGGTGCATTATCATGCATGAAAATGATCTTGGTACGGAAAGCACGGTTCTTCCTCTTGAACAATGGCAGGAAGTGTTGTTTTAGAAACTCCACATAGATTATGGAGTTCATCTTTACCCCTTCAGGAATCACAAAGGGTCCGACAATCTCTCTCCCCATGATTCCAGCCCAAAACATTACTCCACCTCCTCCTTGTTGGCACCTTAGCCGTGTTTTCATGGGGTGTCCATCAACCAGCCATCCTCCACTCCATCCATCTGGACCATTGAGCATTGCACGGCACTCTTCAGTGAACAAAAGAGTTTGGAAGTTAGTCTTCATGTATCGTTTGGCCCAATGGAGCCATTTATGCTTGTGTGCAGTGGATAGAGGTGGTTGACAGGATGGCTTACGTACAGCTGCAAACCTCTGAAGGACCCTGCATCTTGTTCTGGGGACGTTGGAGGCACCAGCAGCTTCAAAAACTTGTCTACTGCTATGACAAGGCATTTTTGCAGCTGCTCTTTTAACCTTACGCAATTGCCTGCTGGAAAGAGTCCTCAATTTTTCCTTATCAGCACGCACACGTGTGTGCTGGGAATCAGCTACATACTTCTTGATTGTGCGATGATCGCAATGAAGTGTCTTGGCAATGTTGATTGTAGTTATGCCTTGACCTAAATACTCCACAATTTGTTGCTTCTCAGCAGCCGACACATCCTTTTTCTTTCCCATTTTGGCAAAAAATGTAGGCTACTTAATAATGTGGAACAGCCTCCTTAAGTAGTCTTGCCTTTATTTGGACACACCTGCCAAACTAATTTGCACAGGTATCTGCAATTGCTTTCAGTGATATAAAGAGCCCTGACACACATCACCATCAATGAGTTTAAATGACAAACAAAAAAATTCTAACCTTATCACTCCTAAACTCTTTGTGCATAATTATTTGGAACACAGTGTAGTTCATCACACCGACTATTGCAGGGGAGAAGCAGAACATTCCATCACGCCAGACAAGGGGGTGCAACCTCTTAAAGTGACAGCGTGTTCCTTACTGTCCATAACAGCACCACCCTCTTACATGCCTCCCTTCTTAATGATGGTCATCCTCGGCCATCACAGCATCAGGGTCAAAGGGTAATGGAGGAACGTTCAATGCGGAAACAGCACCTATAGAGGAGGCAATAAAGTTGCAAAAACAGACAGAGCACACTGTTCTACATATCGGACTGGAGGAACCCCTGCATTAGACCTCTGGGATCTCCGAAGCTCTTGGCTGCCAGGCAAGACTTGACTATCTTCCAGAGGAACACTTGTTGCAGGAGACATTGTGAGCTCTTGTCTGGTCTTGTCCTCGCATGGAGGTACTGGTACATCCATGGGATTACCGTCTCTGTGCGGCTGGGGACCCCCAACTGTGTCAGGGACAGTCAACCACTCATCATCAATTTCACCATCAGGCATGATAGATTCAGGAAGTGGAGTAGCGCGTTCAGGCGACAATGGGGTAGAAGAGACCTCAGACTGGCAAGGCCACAGCATATTTCTGTGAAGTACTCTAGGGGCGGATGCCCCAGTCTCAGTCTGTACCTTGTAGACAGGCCGTAAGCATACACTCGCTTGATAACTTTGGACGGCTGTACTTCCCATCTCTCACTTAGTTTTCCCTTGGGGCGTTTCTCTCTGACTAATACTCGGTCTCCAGGTTGGAGGGGTAACTCTTGAGTCGGCTTGCGGCCCGTATGTTCTTTTTCTTGCAGCTGCTGACCCGCCAACCGCCGTATCGTTTGCAATCGTTGCCGATGCTCTTTCACCCATGAGATGACAGTTCGCTCCATCAGCTGCTCTGGCTGTTCCAAATTCAGCTCAATGATCTCTCGTCCAGCTCTTCCAAACAACAGTAGATAGGGGGTATAACCCGTGGTGGAGTGGACCCGATTGTTGTAGGTCCAGACCAATTCTGGCAGATAGTCTGGCCAACACGACTTCTTATCCTCCTCCAATGTTCTCAGCATTTGAAGTAAGGTTCGGTTGAAGTGTTCACAAGCTCCGTTGCCTTGAGGGTGGTAAGGGGTGGTCTGGGACCGCTCGATGCCATACATACGATACAATTCTTCCATCACCTTGCCTTGGAAACATGCGCCTTGCTCGGAGTGGATGCTCTGTGGGCACCCATACACCCGGATGAAGTCTTGACAGATGGCTCTCGCCGCCGATTCTGCAGTCTGATCTCTAGTCGGAGTGACTACTGCAAACTTAGAGAAATGATCGGTCATCACCAAACAGTATTGCAGCCCCCGGGCCGAGTGTCCCACGAGGAGATAGTCGATCAACAAGACTTCTAGCGGTTCCTTAGTTTGTATGCTTTGGATGGGTGCCCTCTGTTCGGTACTCTTAATGAGGTCACATACTCAACATTGCCGGCAAACCTCTTCCACCACAAACTCCAACCGGGGGCAATACACATACCACTGTAAACATTGGTAGGTCTTTGTGGGGCCGAAGTGTGCTCCAAATTCGTGGGCTTCTTTATCTACTTCTTGAGCCATTCTCCCTGGGATGACCACCTGCCACCTTACTTCCATATCTTTTGGCTGTTGCCTCTTACGATATAGCACTGACTCTCGCACTTCCAGTCTATCCCACTGGTGTAACACACTCCTCATTTCAGAGTCCAGATCATCTCTCTCTTGTTTGCCAGGTTTCCACTTTTGAGTTACCCACCATTTCATCTGTCTCAACCCTTCGTCTTCATCCTGAACATGTCCCCATTCCTCATTGGTTCTCCCCAGGGAACAGGGTAATGCGCAGGCCTCCCTTCTTGACTGGGCCGCAACCATTGGGGGCTTAAACTTACGAAAGTCTGGGGTTTCTTCCTCTTCGAGTTGCTCATCAAGATTTCCCACTGGAGTCTCCACAGTCTCTCTTGACAGCCCATCAGCATTTGCGTTTTCGGTAGCAGAGCGATAATGGATGGTAAAGTCGAACTTGGCTAGGCGAGCCACCCACTGTTGTTCCAAGGCCCCCAATTTAGCATTCTCAAGGTGGGCCAGGGGATTATTGTCTGTTCGAACTTGAACCTTTGTACCTGTCAGGAAGCCTGCAAACTTTTCTGTCATGGCCCACACCAGGGCCAGGAGCTCTAACCGGAAGGAGCTGTAATTGTGAGGGTTTCTTTCGCTGTCTCGCAGGGACCTGCTAGCATACCCGATGACTCTCTCATGTCCATCCTGTATCTGAGAAAGTACTGCACCGAGTCCATGAAGGCTACCATCTGTGTACAACAGGAATGGTTGATCGAAGCCTGCGTAGGCCAAAATCGGGGCTGAGGTAAGCGCATTCTTTATAGCCTGGAAGGCCTCATCTTGTCCCTGTGCCCAGGGGATGCGCTGGGTCTTCGGCACTCCAGCGGTCCCCCTCAACAACTCAATAAGAGGACCCGCCACCTTCGCAAAGTCTTTAACAAACTGGCGGTAGTACCCAGCGAGTCCCAGGAAGGCCTGGAGTTCTCTCACTGTTTGAGAGACTGGCCACTTCTGGATAGCAGCCACTTTTTCTGGCGAGGGTAGAACTCCATCTGGTGACACTATGTGGCCCAGGTACTCGATCACTCTCTTGAAGAGGTGGCACTTCTTTGGCTTCACCTTCAGGTTATGAGCCCGTAGTCTTCCAAGTACCTGTCCAAGCCGGGCAAGGTGTTCTTCGAATGAGGCCGAAAACACAATGATGTCATCCACATAGATCAGGGTAGCCTCTAAATTTAAGTCTCCCAAACACTTTTCCATCAGTCGTTGAAATGTGCCTGGAGCATTGGAGAGCCCAAAGGGCATCCGGTTAAACTCAAACAGCCCCATAGGGAGGATGAAGGCGGTTTTCCCTTTGTCTTTCTCTGCGACGGCTACTTGCCAGTATCCACCTGCTAGGTCCAGGTGGAGAAGTACTTGGCTTTCCCCAACGCTGTCAAGGATTCCTCGATGCGGGGCAATGGATACGAGTCTCGAACAGTGCAGGCATTGAGTTTCCTGTAATCTACACAGAACTGGATGGTCCCATCCTTTTTCTTGACGAGCACCACGGGGCTGCCCAAGGGCTCTGACTACTCTGCACCACTCCTGAATCCAGCATCTGCCTCAGTAATGTTTTCACCTCTTGATACATCTTGGGCGGGATCTGCCGGTATCGTTCTCGAAATGGACGAGCTTCCCCAGTTGGTATCTCATGCGTGATGGCTTCAGTACAGCCGAAATCTTCGGCGTGATGGGTGAATGCGGCCTGATTTTCCCACAGCGTAGTTTCTATTGCTTTCACACACTCAGGGCCCAGAGCCTTCACATCCACTTCCATTTGATCAAGGATGACCCCTCCACTCCACTCCGGGGATGGCGTCTCTTCGTCCCCTGCAGCAACTGCTAGGGTCCACCCCGCACCTTCTTTCGCTGATAAAGACATCTCCTTCTGACTCACCACTTCACCCTTATGTAGGTACACCAGGGCCAGATCTGTCCCTCGTGGCAAGGTGACCTCCCCGGGGCCTACATTCAAAGCTCTTATGGGGACATGTCCTCGCTGGACCACAGCTATCATATGAGCTATCATGACTTCTTGGTCCACTCCTCTGCCACAGGCTGAACAACCACTTCCAACCTATCAAGGTCGCGGTGAGTGCCCACTGGAAGGTACTATAGTTTCTCGCTCGGGAGGTAGGATTACAGGTTCTTTGCCAGGGGCCCTGATGACCCCTACCGTCTGATAAGATGGCACACTCTTCTGCGTCCCACAGATGCGGATCAGTCGTTGAAGGGCTTCTTGAGTAGGCTTATGTGTAGAAGCCTTCTTCTAATATCCAGGTCCCCGTTTGGTAAACATAATCTGATCCAGTTCAAGTAGGATATTCATTCCCAGTACTACAGGCACATCTTCCTTGATAGGCTCAGGGACTAGCAGGATCCCTTTTCTCCCAACTTCTTGCCCACAGATTCGAATATTCATCCACACGACCCCTGTGACCGGGATCGGTTGTTGGTTGGCAGCAAACAACCGGATCAATGTCTCTTTTTCTGGCTTGGCCAGGTCCTGGAAATGCTGCTTGAAATACGCTACTGGCATCGTTGTCACTTGTGACCCGGTATCTATCAGACAATCCACTAGAACTCCTTCGAATTCAGCACGTAGGATGGGGCTCCCAGCAATCAAGTGTTCATTATGATATGCAGCGGCCTCTCTTCTCGCCTCCCCCACAGAGTGCCGCACTACTGCGGGGGTTGGTAGTTTAACGGCGGCTTCCACTGGCCTTGAGTATAGTTCCGACAGTCTCTTTCAAGGTGCCCCCGTCCTCCACATTCCCAGCATTGGATGCCTCCTCCTCTCTGGGGGGTACCTCAAACCTGTCCTCGTGCCTCCGATGCCTGATGGGAGGGGGCTTGCTCCCACTGATCCCTTATCGGTCGGGCTGAAGAAGTACGGTGGGTCAGACTGTTGCAGTACCCCCACTCTTCGCTCCATCTGGGTCAGTTTCTCTTGCACGTTGACAAGGGACCGCTGCAAGTCCTGCACCACCTGGACCAGTGGAGCGCCCCCACATGTAGGGCAATGGGGTACTCGGTACCAGGTCCTTCTCTGCTCGGGGAATGTCACGGTGGCCCGACGGTGTTCGTGACGCCACCTGTGGTATTCGGTCAGGATGAGCGACGCTGCTGAGGGGTCCACTGGGGTGATGTTATAGCAGCTAGATGGTGCACCTTCCCACAGGTGAAGTATGTCCCCAGGGCTTCCCAAATGTGTAGATGGTGATGGTAAAGGCGCGGTAATAATGAGGACACAAGGTTACAGTCTCTTTACCTTTTACTGAAGACTTCAGCGTCCACAGTCCAGAGTACCGTTCACAGGGCAGGCTTAGTCCGGCTGGTCCGAAGGCATATCCAGAACTCCCCTGTGCAGTTGGAAATCAGTAGCCTTCCTACTAGCACCTGTGTGTTGTAGTACCTCCCTGCTGAGCACCACAGGATAGTCCTCATAACTTTCGTGGAAGTTTCTGATGTTCCCTCTCCGTCCCCCAGATGGTATGGCTAGGACGACCCATATGATGGGGTAGGCCTGGAGCTATTTTATAGGGACCCTCGTGACGCCCCTCTCCCACAATTTGCCTCCATTGTCTTCATAGGTGTAAAGGTTGGGCAGCCAACTTGGAATTGACTGTCCTGCCGTGTTTCAAAGTAATGCGTAGAGCTTATTACTCCCTCGGTGTTCCGGCCACCGGCCACGCGCCTCAGAAGGATGTTGCCGATCTTAAGGCAGAACTCCTCCCGGTGATAACTCCTTGTGCTTTGATCTCGCTTCTCACTCTCCACAATATACTTCGCTTCGTGTCCTTTCTTAAGATGCTGCCGCAATAAGGTGCAGGCGCAGCTCCGTAACGTTCTATCTCGTGCTCTGTCTCTGTCAGGATCCCACCCCTGACAGGGACCTCTGTCTGCAGCTCAGATGTTCCTCATTCTCCCCCTGTCTGCCTGACAGGTCTTCTCTGGGTCGAACCCAGGTAGCTTTCTCACTCACTTCCTATCCAACCCACCAGTTTTACCCGTGTGTGAGGAGTGGCCTAGTACATAGAACCTTTGCTCCCCCTGGTGGACTGGAGTGTGAAGTGTAGTGTGTGACTGTGATACCTGACAGGGTGAACTCCTTTAGTACCATCATATGTAACATCACTCCCCCTGGTGGGAGAATGACATTACTGCAACGACCAGGACTCTGGGGCCCTGCCCCAGTACCTCCTGATGGTTTGGATCCCCTCTGGTATTGGCACCCTGGACACGCATCACCCCAGACATATAGATCTCTTCTTTACTTCGGGCCTCTGTTTCCGCCAGGATTTGACGAAACATAAGAGCTGGATCTGCCCAGACCCGTTCTGACAGTACTCACCTCAAGTATTTGCTGTGCAGTCCCAGAATGAATTGCTCCCGGAGTATCCGGTCTTTAGAGCCCATGCCACCAAATCCATCCGCCTCCTTTCTCTGCACCTCTGCTAACACTTCTTGCAGTGCTGTTGCATACTGAGAAATTCCTTCTTCTTCCCGCTGTAGCCTAGAAAAAAATTTGGCGCGAAGGTGTCGGCGCTAGCAGTCTTGCCGTAGATCTCTTCCAGGAACTTCACTAGCTCCTTCAGGGTACTGCGGGTGAGTTCTGGTTGTAGGCAGACATTTCTACGGGCTTCTCCCTCTAGGGCAGTTAACGCAATGTCCACTTCGAGGTCTGGGCTGATGTTATAAATCTTCAGGGTGCCTTGCAGCCGGGACACCCAGTCGGACAGTGGCATATTCTTGCCGTCAAACTTTGGTAGCACACTAAATATGGTGCCCATAGGGAGTGTCCTTGCAGGGGTTCCACCAATGCCCACAGCATCTCCAATAACATTAACATTCCCACCATTGCTGTCTGCTGCCTCCATCTTGGTGACAGTACCCTGCTCGCAGCGCCACTTGAAGCGATGGCCGGGGGACCACCACGGTGCAGGAATACTATTGTACACAAGATGAGGTGCAAACAACAAAGGGTAGATTTATTGGGAGGCAAGGAACGAAGTGAATGAGGAAGATGCAAACAGGGGTATACAATGGCAAAAGACAATTTACAAGGGTTATAAACTTTATCTTTTCCATAAAATAGCACGGTGCTCCAACTATTACAGACTCAAAATATGTCTAACAACCCAAATGTAAACAATAAATGAGTGATGATGCTACTCCACGTATAACGTCCCTGGCCTTTACTAAGCAGGCCACACGGCTCCCGTGTACTGACTATTGAAGCCTACACTAGGCCCTAACAGGTGCAGCAAACAGGAACAGACTCACGGTGATGTTGGGGACTCAGATCCAGTCCCAGGAGGGCCCCCAGCAGTCTAATATGGTGATGCGCATGGCTTTCTGTCAGCTCTGTGAAACGTTGGCTTCTCCTTGCTTCTGGATCCTAGGGATGCTCCTGGTAACCGTAAATCCCTTCCTCTGTATCTTCGTGGCTCTCTTGCAGCTATATCAGGACACAGTTCCTCTCTTTTTCAGCTATCAGCGCAAAAAGTCCTCTCTGCAGAAGCCTCAGCTCACACACGCTGCTTCAGCTCTACACCTGCACTCTGCCAGACTAGTTCATCACACCGACTATTGCAGGGGAGAAGCAGAACATTCCATCACGCCAGACAAGGGGGTGCAGCCTCTTAAAGTGACAGCGTGTTCCTTACTGTCCATAACAGCAGCACCCTCTTATACACACATCAAGGAAGGGTACACATCTCAGGATAACAGACAAAGGAAGGAGGACATGACGGGTTGATGCAGTCCAGGGTTATCTGGCATGGGCATACTAGGACGGCCTCATTCTGAGGCCTCAGGCATAGCACAGGCTCAGCAGGAGAACATCAGACACCAACCTTGGACAGACGTCAGACAATGGCAGGGGTCATCATGGGTTGATGCAGTCCAGGGTCATCTGGCATGGGCTTACTAGGATGGCCTCTCTCTCAGGCCTCAGGTGTAGCACAGGCTCAGCAGGAGAACTTCAGACACCGACCCAGGATAGACGCCATTACAGGGTGGACCCCGTGGAATGAGGCTGGACATCAGGACATCGGACACAGGCAGTACACCAGGACACAGGCTAGACACCAGGACACAGGCTGAGCATCAGGACACAGGCAGGACATCAGGACGCAGGCTGGACCTCAGTACAATGGACATCAGGTCATCGGACACAGGCATGACATCAGAACACCAGATAGACATGTGGGACACTGGCGTGGCAGCCCAGGTCGTCGGCTACATCAGGACATCAGGGATACCGGATGGACATATGGGACTCTGGCATGCAGTTCAGGTCATCGGCGACATCAGGACGCAGGATAGACATCTGGGACACTGGCGTGGCAGCCCAGGTCATCGGCTGGGACACGAATGGCACAGGACCAGGCAGCGGTGGTCATCAGGTTCTTAGCTATGGCTGTCAGGCTCCGGGCATCGGACCTAGGAAGGAACTCAAGCAGGATGGTGCAAGCACCGCCGGACTGGACCTGGGCCGGATGGGGTTAGCAGCGCATAGCAGGCTGAGCACAGCATAGTGAAAGCTCAGCAAGAACACCGGACTCCATCTTTAAAAGATGAGCCAAGGAAGTTCACAGTCACTGGGTACGGGGTGGCAGACACAAAATGACTTAAGGAACATAAGACAGAGGACACAGTTCAGACAGGGTCAGGTACTGGATAAGCAAACTTCAGGATAGGTGGATCTGTGTACTCTGCCCCCAGAACAGGTGGAAAAACAAGACACAAACGGATTTGGGTACTCTGCCCCCAGAGCAGGCGGGATCTGGGTACACTGCACCCAGAACAGGTGGAAAAACAAGACACAAAAAGATCTGGGTACGCTGCCCCAGAACAGGTGGGATCTGGGTACCCTGCCCCAGAACAGGCAGAAAACGAGACACTAACAGATCTGGGTATTCTACCCCCAGAGCAGGTGGGATCTGCGTACTCCGCCCCAGAACAGGTGGAAAAACAAGATACTAATGGAACTGGGTACTCTGCCCCCAGAACAGGCGGAAGACAGGTATCAGCTCTCCTAGAACAGACTGCAGACAGAACGGGAGCTAGATACCTCACACGCTAGGCTAGACTCAGAAACACAATGCAATTCTCTGGCAACGCCCAACAGGAAAAAGAGAGGTTATATAGGAGCTGCCCCTCAGTGATAGGCTGAGGAAAGGAACATAGGTGCACACACAAATCCTGTTAAAATCAGGGTAGGTGTGGCAGCGCACACCCTAAGCACAAACAGAAATCTTTACAGCACAGTCAGCACAGGAACTGTGGCTTAGAACTCCTGGCAGCGACTACTAGCCATAACACACATGGTAAGTCATGCACCAAGCTGCAGAGGACCTTGAAACCCATGGATTGCTTCCACAGCAGCAGCCAGGAACCACACATGCAGATGGTTATGCAGCAGAGCAAAGACATCACAGCACATGTACAGCTATGCAGCGGCACAGGGAACTGAGCCGCATCCATACAGGTAACAGACTACAGTATCCCTGCAAGTTAGGGGGAGAGGAACAAGGGTTCAAGCAGAAACATGCAGAGTAATGCTGAAGAAACAAGGTATAAACCCATCGGCGTTACAAAAGGCATCCTAAGTTTTTAAAAAGGTCCCTTAGTGTGTTTCAGTAGGCTCCACAATCACGGAGAAGATTGCTGTCTTGACAGATGTCCAGAAGGCAATCACTGACACATTCCACAAGGAGGGTAAGCCACAAAAGGTCATTGCTAAAGAAGCTGGCTGTTCACAGAGTTCTGTATTCAAGCCTAATAACAGAATGTAGAGTGGAAGGAAAAAGTGCAGTAGAAACAGGTGCACAAGCAACCGGGATAACCACAGCCTTGCAAGGATTGTTAAGAAAAGGCCATTCAAAAATTTGGAGGAGATTCACAAGGAGTGGACTCCTGCTGGAGTCATTGCTTCAAGAGACACCACACCCAGACGTATCCAGTACATGAGCTACAAGTGTCATTTTGGATTTTAAAATAATTTTTCAAGCTAGTGTAAAAAAGTATTCTAATTTACTGAGATAATGACTTTTGGATTTTCATTGTCTGTAAGCCATAATCATTAACATTAACAGAAATAAAAACGTGAAATAGATCACTCTGTTTGTAAAGACTCTATATAATATATGAGTTTCACTTTTTGTACTGAAGGACTGAAATAAATTAACTTTTGATGATATTCTAATTTTGTGAGAAGCACCTGTATTAATTAGAGAGCTTCTCCTATCATTTGCAATATTAAATACGGACAGCACACAGATGCCATCCATATGATGTGATTTTCACTGACTCATAGATTTGTATTGACACTTTTGATCTGTGATAGCGGGAAAAAAATGGACACATCTGCTTGAGTCTTGCACAGACGCAGGGTCAATGAAAAATCTCAGATATGAGAACAGCCCCATAGTCTATAATGTGTACGTATTATATCTATAAAACGGGATAGAACACATTCAACACAGACATGTAAATAAGGCCTTACATGCCTTGTACCACATTTATTATGTAGAAGAATTGATCAGTTGTTCCTTGTGAAAGGTGTGTGGCTTTGCTGGAAAGGGATGTGGCCTTTGTCAAAATTTGTGTGCAAACACTCCTTGGGCCTCTAGCTGGTAAATGGCATAGTAGCAGGAAAAAAAAAGTATGCTTTCAGCTAAGCGCATGAATGCAGTGCTCCCTTAGGCTACGTTCACATTCGCGGCGTGCGCCGCATGCGTCATGCGCCCCTATATTTAACATGGGGGCGCATGGACATGCGTCGCACTTGCGTTTTGCGCCGCATGCGTCGCTGCGGCGCCCGCGTCCGGGCGCAGAGGACGCAGCAAGTTGCATTTTTGCTGCGTCCAAAATCAATTAAAAAAAGGACGCATGCGGCGCAAAACGCAGCGTTGTGCATGTGTTTTGCTGCGTTTTTGTTTGCGTTGTGCGCTGCGGCGCCGACGCTGCGGCGCACAACGCAAATGTGAACGTAGCCTTAACCTGAGCCATTCAAATAGCACCCCATCCCAAATACATAATGTAACTGCAGACTTGTGAATCCTCACAGCACATGCACTGCACGCTGTGAGGATTCCCCAGTGTTGAGATTGGGCAATTTGCATACATGTGGTCACTAGCCGTGTGTTGCATCCCTCAATATGAGTGAATTGAGCGGGGCTGGACACATCTAGTTGGAATGTGTCTGAAAGTATACAAGTAACATACTTTCTGTCACATAACTGCTGGCTCCCGGCACTGGAGAATTCTAGCAGTATAATGATTCACAAGTCTGCAGCCACATAGAGTGACTGCAGACTTGTACCCCAAGTCCCCTTTAATTAGATAATAGTATTCCTACTGTAAGAAGTTTAATAATCTACAATCCTTATATTATATTTCGCATTCCAGAAAGCTTACTCACTATTTTACTGTGTTCATCCTTAAAACTTAATTTGAACAAATGCTGCAACTGTTTCTCAGTTGTGTCTAAAAATGTATCTTGCTGTATAAAAATTCCTACAGTACCATGTTAACTATGAGTTGGCTTATATAACATGCTGTACAAACATTCTAGCTGTATGTGTGGAAACAACCATAATGTCAGAGGAAAAGATTTTATGCATATGGTGATGGTAACGTGCGTCCTCAATGATGACATTGTGAGACCTTTGTGGTCACATAATGCTGCTGTTATTGAATACTGACCATACGGGTACTTATAAAAGATTAATCCTACCTTTTACCTCCGGTTCTTGGGATCGTATATAGTTAGAGAACAGAACTGAGATATTTCAGCAAACAGGAAATAAGTAATGGACTTTAGTTTTTTATATCATACTGTGCAGTTGGTCACGCTGCATTTCGTCAGGGCTGGTTTGGCACAAAAACTTGGAGTGGATCCAAAAGGGAGAAGTTTAAAGCGAAAGACTGTATATCGCACTGAACGAACATTGACCCAAGATCATATGTAATAGGCGATGTTTGTCTTGGCAGAGTTCAGATGTATCCATTTTATGCAAACATACAAGGACACAAGAAACACATTGAAACCTTTATTTCAGCGACGGCCACTATAACTATGCTGGAAAAAGTCATACAGTCAGGGTAAAATGGATGGGTGCCACATACTTGCTGTATCTTTCATACAAAGTTAATGTTCTACTTTTGGAGCTGCCTCGCTGAAATTATCATTAACTTAGATATCAATAGTTCAATAACGTCTAAATGTACAACGCCAGTTTTTAACCCATTCTTAAATATAGGCAAACAGTATTGTTTTTACTGCCTCATGTGTGAATAAAACACAATCTTTGTTTTCCATCATACAGTAAAAAATTATCAAAAAAGAAGGTCCTGATAGAGGTCCCTTTTAGGACTTGTTAACAGGACCATATTTTCGGTCCGAGTGCTGTCCATAAAAAAACGGACCACACTCAGATCAATGTTCTTCAATTAGGCAATGCAGATGAGCAATTTTTTTTAACACTGATTGAATCTACAAGTGAAAAACAAATTGCAGAATTAAATATTTTGCTCTGACATGTTGGTTGTTTCCACACGAACAGATGGAATGTTGGAAAATGTTTTAAACAAGTTATTACATGGATAACATGATATTCTTACTGTGAGAATCTCAATCTACGAAGCTTTAATTATATTTTGCATTCCATTCTCTATTTTACCCTATTTATCATTAAAACATTATTTGAACATACAAGGCAGGATGGATCCATGCTTTCATGTTGTTTACGCCAAACTCTGACCCTACCATCCGAATGTCGCAGCAGAAATCGAGACTCATCAGACCAAGCAACGTTTTTCCAATCTTCTACTGTCCAATTTCGATGAGCTTGTACAAATTGTAGCCTCAGTTTCCTGTTCTTAGCTGAAAGGAGTGGTACCCGGTGTGGTCTTCTGCTGCTGTAGCCCATCTGCCTCAAAGTTCGACGCACTGTGCGTTCAGAGATGCTCTTAGGCCTACCTTGGTTGTAACGGGTGGTGATTTGAGTCACTGTTGCCTTTCTATCAGCTCGAACCAGTCTGCCCATTCTCCTCTGACCTCTGGCATCAACAAGGCATTTCCACCCACAGAACTGCCGCTCACTGGATTTTTTTTCTTTTTCGGACCATTCTCTGTAAACCCTAGAGATGGTTGTGCGTGAAAATCCCAGTAGATCAGCAGTTTCTGAAATACTCAGACCTGCCCTTCTGGCACCAACAACCATGCCACGTTCAAAGGCACTCAAATCACCTTTCTTCCCCATACTGATGCTCGGTTTGAACTGCAGGAGATTGTCTTGACCATGTCTACATGCCTAAATGCACTGAGTTGCCGCCATGTGATTGGCTGATTAGAAATTAAGTGTTAACAAGAAATTGGACAGGTGTACCTAATAAAGTGGCCGGTGAGTGTATATATATATATATATATATATATATATATATATATGTGTGCAGTGGACTATGTATAGATTTACTGTGTCACTGGCAATAATGTAACATCTGTCTTGAAAAGCTGCATGTCGCACCCAGGTGTTAATATGTACTGTATTTTCCTGGGACAAGTAGAATTCTGTCTCCAATCTCACCAAGGGGTCCTGCTGGAAGTTGAGAAGAGAGGTAACATTTGGCACCTCTTAGCTCTTGGAAAGGAGATGTTCTTTTCTATCTTTTATTTGGCAAAGGCTGTTCATCGATATGGCAGCCCAGTACAAGAAGCAGAGCAAAGAGGCTCTGACCGCCCTCTGTGAGCAGAGAGCAATAGAGACGGCCGACAGATCCAGGGAGCTGCTGATACGCACCTTGGTCAATCAGGACATAGAGCAAAGTGCTGGTCATCTGGGCAAGGAGAGAGCCCACCTCAGAGAGACCCCGCAATGCCAGCTCTTGCACCTGAGATGCCTGATGGAAGTGTCAGCAATGCCAGTGCTGAGGAGCCTATGGACTGTACTTTGCAAATGGACTTACAACGGCTGGGAACAAGTGATCCCAATTTGAACATGCAGCTTATCCTACAGCACCGACAAGCTGAGAGAGAGGCTGCAGAACGCCGGGACCGACAGGCTGAGAGAGAGGCAGCCGAACGCCGGGAGGACAGAGCTTTCCAGCTTCAGATGGCTCAAATAGAGCGGGGTATCAGTTCTCAGATAACTCCCTCCCAGGACATAAATCCAAGGAGACCACGTCTGGAAAACTTCCCTGTGATGGAGAAGGATACGGACATAGATACTTTCCTTCGGGGGTTTGAAAAAACCTGCAGGCAATACCATCTACCCCGTGAGCAGTGGGCGCAGTATCTAACCTCAGGGTTGAGAGTCAAAGCCCTGGAAGTTTTTGCTGACCGCTCACCAGAGCTAGATGGAAACTATGAAGCCATAACAGAGGCCCTGATCAGGAAATACAACCTAACACCAGAAGTGTATCGGAGTAAGTTCCGGAACCTACAACGTGGATCAATTGACAGCTATGCAGATGTTGTGAGCACCTTGAGGACCATGTTCCACCAATGAATCAGGGGACTTTCTGTTAACAGTTTTGAGGACTTAACGGATCTTATGGTTAAGGATCAATTTCTTCACATGTGCCCCACGGATGTATGACAATTTGTGTGTGATCGGGAGCCACAAACAGCAAATCAGGCTGCAAGGATTGCGGACTGCTACGTGGCTAACCGGATGCCTGAGGTGCGGAAGCCATTGGGTTTCAGCTGGAGGGGAGGTAAGCCAAATGGGGACCCTTCTCCCTCTGCCGGCCGATCACCAGTGCTGTCCAAGCCCACCTTCTATGGGGCCCTGGGGAATAGACATTCTCTAGGCGATGCACGCCGGTGCTTCTCCTGAAACAAAATGGGACATGTTAGCGCTGTCTGCCCTGATAGGGAAAAACACCCAACCACAGCCACAAAGCTGTCCGTGTCCCCACCATCTGTCCTCTTTATGGCCAGCTCTGATGAGAGGGTAATGAGAACTGTCAATCTGTCACTGTTGGCAATAAAGTCACCAATGGTATCAGAGACACTGGGGCAGAGGTGACCCTGGTGCGTCCAGTCATGATAACCCCTGCCGATATCATACCAGGAAAGACTATGTCTATAACCGGGATTGGAGGGGTCAGCCATGCCATGCCCATGGCCCGTGTGTACCTGGACTGGGGAGCAGGGAAAGGATTGAGAGAAGTGGGAGTATCAGAGGCTATTCCCACCAATGTGTTGTTAGGCACGGACCTGGGGAGGATATTGTCCCACTATGTTCCTGCCTTGCAAGTAAATGATACAGAGAAGGTGGAAGAAAGTGACCCACCTGAGATCCCGTGCGAGGAGGGAAAATGTCCCAATGCACAGGACTGTAAATATGTGGCAGCTGAGACCCAGAGTCAGGCTGCGGCTCAGACTCAGGCCCAGAGATTAGAGGATGAGTATCAGACAGAACTGCCAGAACAGGAGGCACATACTGTGGTCCCAGAGCCTCCGTACATGGCAGACCCACCAAAGTCCCTGATAACAGACACTGAAGACTCAGCTTCAGACCAGCGCCTGGCAGTCACACTAGGCCAGGGCCTGCAGGCTGACAGTCAGAGCTTCCAGGAGGCCCTGCAGACAGATGTCAGTCTGGAAGAGTTCAGATGTCTTGCAGACCAACCCCCTGCTGCTTCTGGCAAAGAGAGAGTATACTGGGACCAGGGCAGACTGTATACAGAGACTATCCCCACGGATACTACAGAATCTTGGGACTCTAAAAGGCGGCTGATCGTCCCTTATCCATTTAGGGAACAATTATTGAGAATTGCCCATGAAATTCCTTTGGCCAGACACTTTGGAATACAAAAGACTAAAGGCACCTTCACACTGAACAACTTAACAACGATAACGATAGCGATCCGTGATGTTGCAGCGTCCCGGATAGCGATCTCGTTGTGTTTGACATGCAACAGCGATCAGGATCCTGCTGTGACATCGCTGGTCGGAGCTAGAAGGCCAGCACTTATTTCGTCGCTGGATCACCCGCTGACATCGCTGAGTCGGTGTGTGTGACACCGATTCAGCGATGTCTTCACTGGTAACCAGGGTAAACATCGGGTTACTAAGCACAGGGCCGCGCTTAGTAACCCGATTTTTACCCTGGTTACCATTGTAAATGTAAAAAAAAACCACTACATACTTACATTCCGGTGTCTGTCGCGTCCCCCGGCCTCCGCTTCCCTGCACTGTGTCAGCGCCGGGCATAAAGCAGGGCACAGCGGTGACGTCACCACTCTGCTTTCCGGCGGCACTTACACAGGATGCAGGGGGAGTGCAGGGAAGCGGACGCCGGGGGATGTGACAGGCACCGGAATGTGAGTGTGTAGTGTTTTTTTTTTTTTTACATTTACAATGGTAACCAGGGTAAACATCGGGTTACTAATCGCGACCCTGCGCTTAGTAACCCGATGTTTACCCTGGTTACCCGGGGACTTCGGCATCGTTGGTCGCTGGAGAGCTGTCTGTGTGACAGCTCTCCAGCGACCACACAACGACGAAACAGCGATGCTGCAGCGATCGGCATCGTTGTCTATATCGCTGCAGCGTCGCTTAATGTGATGGTACCTTAAAGCTTGCCTGACACATAACTTCTATTGGCCCAAGATGGGGACAGATATTGCCAATTACTGTCTGTCATGTCTAGTTTGTCAGAGAGTTGAAAAGTCTGGGAGTATACAGAAATCTCCATTGATACCACTGCCTGTGATCTAAGAGCCTTTCCAGCGAGTGGCTGTGGATATCATAGGGCCACTTGCAATCCCTAGCAGCTCTGGCAAAAAGTACATCCTCACAGTGGTGGACTATGCTACATGATACCCGGAAGCCGTGGCACTGTCCTCCATCTGAGCAGACAAAGTGGCGGATGCTTTATTGACTGTGTTCTCTCGTGTCGGTTTCCCCAGGGAAATGTTATCCGATCAGGGAACCCAGTTCATGTCCGATCTAATAATAATAACCTTTATTTATATAGCGCCAACATATTCCGCAGCGCTTTACAGTTTAACAGCTTCAAACACAACAGTCATAAGTAACAATGTTAACTGTCATGAATCCCCAATGGCTAGGGATAGCACAGGATAAGCAAAGTATAATAAATATCGGACGAGCTCTAGGGTGAGGGAACCTGGGCTGACCGCTGCCCTACGCCTGACAAACGCAACTAGAGATAGCCAGGGAGCGTGCCTACGTTGGTTCTAGACACCACGCACCAGCCTAAGAGCTAACTAGTACTGCAGAGAAAACAAAGACCTCACTTGCCTCCAGAGGAATTAACCCCAAAGGTATAGTTGCCCCCCACATGTATTGACGGTGAAAATGAGAGGAAGGCACACACATAGAGATGATGTATATAGCTTTAGCAAATAGAGGCCCGCTGAAAACTAGAAAGCAGAATGACACAAAAGGGGACTGAGCGGTCAGCAAAAAACCCTAATCAAAAAAACCATCCTGAGATTACAAGAACCCATGTGCCAACTCATGGCACATGGGGAGAACCTCAGTCCACTAGAGCAACCAGCTAACAAAGAGACATTCTAAGCAAGCTGGACAAAAAACCAAACAACTGAAAATCAGCACTTAGCTTATCCTGAAAGATCTGGGAGCAGGTAGGCAGGAACCAAACAGAGCACATCTGAACACATTGATAGCCGGCAAGGGAAATGACAGAAAGGCCAGGTAAAATAGGAAACACCCAGTCTCTGATGGACAGATGGAAACCAAAGGCCGCAACCCACCAAAGTCACCCAGTACCAGCAGTAACCACCAGAGGGAGCCCGCAAACAGAATCCACAACAGTACCCCCCCCTTGAGGAGGGGTCACCGAACCCTCACGAGAACCCCCAGGGCGATCAGGGTGAGCTCTATGGAAGGCGCGGACCAAATCAGTCGCATGAACATCGGAGGCGACCACCCAGGAATTGTCCTCCTGACCATAACCCTTCCACTTAACCAAATACTGGAGTTTGCGTCTGGAAACACGAGAATCCAAGATCTTTTCAACAACATACTCCAATTCTCCCTCCACCAGCACCGGAGCAGGAGGCTCGACCGAAGGAACAACAGGCACCTCATACCTCCGCAACAACGACCGATGGAACACATTATGAATAGCGAACGATGCTGGGAGATCCAAACGGAAAGATACAGGGTTAAGAATCTCCGAGATCCTATAAGGACCGATGAACCGAGGCTTGAACTTAGGAGAAGAGACCTTCATAGGGACAAAACGAGAAGACAACCACACCAAGTCCCCAACAAGAAGTCGGGGACCCACGCGGCGACGGCGATTAGCAAACTGCTGAGTCTTCTCCTGAGATAACTTCAAATTGTCCACCACCTGATTCCAAATGTGATGTAGCCTGTCCACCACCACGTCCACTCCAGGACAATCCGAAGACTCCACCTGACCAGAGGAAAAACGAGGATGAAACCCCGAATTACAAAAAAAAGGAGAGACCAACGTGGCCGAACTAGCCCGATTATTAAGAGCAAATTCGGCCAGTGGCAAAAAAGCAACCCAGTCATCCTGATCAGCAGAAACAAAACACCTCAAATAAGTTTCCAAGGTCTGATTAGGTCGCTCCGTCTGGCCATTCGTCTGAGGATGGAATGCAGACGAGAAAGACAAATCAATGCCCATCTTGGCACAAAACGTCCGCCAAAATCTAGACACAAACTGGGATCCCCTGTCAGAAACGATATTCTCCGGAATCCCATGCAAACGAACCACGTTCTGAAAAAACAAAGGAACCAACTCAGAGGAGGAGGGCAACTTAGGCAAGGGCACCAAATGAACCATCTTAGAAAAGCGGTCACACACAACCCAGATAACGGACATTTTCTGTGAAACCGGGAGATCAGAAATAAAATCCATGGAAATGTGCGTCCAAGGCCTCTTCGGGATGGGCAAGGATAACAACAACCCACTAGCCCGTGAACAGCAAGGCTTAGCTCGAGCACACACTTCACAAGACTGCACAAAGGTACGCACATCCCTAGACAAGGAAGGCCACCAAAAAGACCTGGCCACCAAGTCTCTTGTACCAAATATTCCAGGATGACCAGCCAACACAGAAGAATGGACCTCGGAGATGACTCTACTGGTCCAATCATCCGGAACAAACAGTCTTTCTGGTGGACATCGATCCGGTTTATCCACCTGAAACTCCTGCAATGCGCGTCGCAAGTCTGGGGATACGGCGGACACTATTACCCCATCCCTAAGGATACCAGCAGGCCCAGTGTCTCCAGGAGAGTCAGGCACAAAACTCCTGGAAAGAGCATCTGCCTTCACATTCTTTGAACCTGGCAGGTATGAAACCACGAAATTGAAACGAGAAAAAAATAACGACCAACGAGCCTGTCTAGGATTCAAACGCCTGGCAGACTCAAGGTAAATGAGATTCTTGTGATCAGTCAAGACCACCACGCGATGTTTAGCACCCTCAAGCCAATGACGCCACTCCTCAAATGCCCACTTCATGGCCAAAAGCTCCCGATTACCCACATCATAATTGCGCTCGGCGGGCGAGAATTTTCTAGAGAAGAAAGCACATGGCTTCATCACCGAGCCATTAGAACTTCTCTGTGACAAAACCGCCCCCGCTCCAATCTCGGAAGCATCAACCTCCACCTGAAAAGGAAGTGAAACATCTGGTTGACACAACACAGGAGCAGAAGAAAACTGGCGCTTAAGTTCCCGAAAGGCCTCCACGGCCGCAGGAGACCAATCAGCAACATCAGCACCCTTTTTAGTCAAATCAGTCAAAGGTTTAACAATACTGGAAAAATTAGCAATGAACCGACGATAAAAATTAGCAAACCCCAAGAACTTCTGAAGGCTCTTAACAGATGTAGGTTGTGTCAAGTCACAAATAGCCTGAACCTTAACGGGATCCATCTCAATAGTAGAAGGAGAAAAAATGTACCCCAAAAAAGAAATCTTCTGGACTCCGAAGAGACACTTTGAGCCCTTCACAAACAGAGAATTGGCCCGCAAAACCTGAAACACCTTCCTGACCTGTAGAACATGAGACTCCCAGTCATCAGAAAACACCAAAATATCATCCAAATACACAATCATAAACTTATCCAGATATTCACGGAAAATATTGTGCATAAAGGACTGAAAGACTGACGGAGCATTGGAGAGTCCAAAAGGCATTACCAAATACTCAAAATGGCCCTCAGGCGTATTAAATGCGGTTTTCCACTCATCACCCTGTTTTATCAGCACCAGATTATACGCACCACGAAGATCTATTTTAGTGAACCACCTAGCCCCCTTAATGCGAGCAAACAAATCAGTAAATAATGGCAATGGATACTGGTATTTGACTGTAATCTTATTCAGAAGGCGATAATCTATACAAGGCCTCAGGGAACCATCTTTTTTTGCCACGAAAAAAAAAACCTGCTCCCAGAGGGGACGAAGATGGACGAATATGTCCCTTTTCCAAGGACTCCTTAATATAATTCCGCATAGCAGTATGCTCTGGCAGTGACAGATTAAATAAACGACCCTTAGGGAACTTACTGCCAGGAATCAATTCTATAGCACAGTCACACTCTCTATGAGGAGGGAGCGAATTGAGCTTAGGCTCCTCAAAAACATCCCTATAATCCGACAAAAACGCAGGGATCTCCGAAGGAGTAGATGAAGCGATAGAAATCGGAGGTGCATCATCATGAACCCCCTGACATCCCCAGCTTAACACAGACATTGTTTTCCAGTCCAGGACAGGATTATGAGTTTGTAACCATGGCAGACCAAGCACTAGTACATCATGTAAATTATACAGTACAAGGAAGCGAATCACCTCCTGATGAACGGGAGTCATGCGCATGGTCACTTGTGTCCAATACTGCGGTTTATTCATAGCCAATGGTGTAGAATCAATTCCCTTCAGAGGAATAGGAACTTCCAGAGGCTCTAGACTAAAACCGCAGCGTTTAGCAAATGACCAATCCATAAGACTCAGGGCAGCGCCTGAATCCACATAGGCATCGACGGAAATGGAAGACAGTGAAAAAATCAGAGTCACAGACAAAATGAACTTAGACTGCAGAGTATCAATGGCAAAAGATTTATCAACCCTTTTTGTGCGTTTAGAGCATGCTGATATAACATGAGCTGAATCACCACAATAAAAACACAAACCATTTTTCCGCCTATAATTTTGCCGTTCACTTCTGGACTGAATTCTATCACATTGCATAGTCTCAGGTGCCTGTTCAGAAGACACCGCCAACTGGTGCACGGGTTTGCGCTCCCGTAAACGCCGATCAATCTGAATGGCCATAGCCATAGACTCATTCAGACCTGTAGGCGCAGGGAACCCCACCATAATATCCTTAATGGCCTCAGAAAGACCATTTCTGAAGTTTGCAGCCAGGGCGCACTCATTCCACTGAGTAAGCACCGACCATTTCCGAAATTTCTGACAATATATTTCCGCTTCATCATGCCCCTGAGAGAGGGCTAATAAAGCCTTTTCAGCCTGAATCTCTAGGTTAGGTTCCTCATAGAGCAATCCCAATGCCAGAAAAAACGCATCCACACTGAGCAATGCAGGATCCCCTGGTGCCAATGCAAATGCCCAATTCTGAGGGTCGCCCCGTAGGAACGATATAACAATCTTGACCTGTTGAGCAGGGTCTCCAGAGGAGCGAGATTTCAAAGAGAGAAACAATTTACAATTGTTCCTGAAATTCAGGAAGGTAGATCTATCTCCAGAAAAAAACTCTGGAATAGGAATTCTAGGTTCAGACATGGGAGTGTGAACAACGAAATCCTGTATGTTTTGAACCTTTGCCGCGAGATTACTCAGGCTGGAAGCCAAACTCTGGACATCCATGATAAACAGCTAAGATCAGAGCCATTCAAGGGTTAAGAGGAGGTAAGAAGCAGCTAGACAGCAATTAAGGGCTAGGCAGCAAAACTCTGAAGTAAAAAAAAAAAAATAAAAAAAAAAATTTCCCTTGAACACTTCTTTTTCTACTGCTTCAGCCCAAACAATTAACACTTTGTGGGCCGGCTATACTGTCATGAATCCCCAATGGCTAGGGATAGCACAGGATAAGCAAAGTATAATAAATATCGGACGAGCTCTAGGGTGATGGAACCTGGGCTGACCGCTGCCCTACGCCTGACAAACGCAACTAGAGATAGCCAGGGAGCGTGCCTACGTTGGTTCTAGACGCCACGCACCAGCCTAAGAGCTAACTAGTACTGCAGAGAAAACAAAGACCTCACTTGCCTCCAGAGGAATTAACCCCAAAGGTATAGTTGCCCCCCACATGTATTGACGGTGAAAATGAGAGGAAGGCACACACATAGAGATGATGTATATAGCTTTAGCAAATAGAGGCCCGCTGAAAACTAGAAAGCAGAATGACACAAAAGGGGACTGAGCGGTCAACAAAAAACCCTAATCAAAAAAACCATCCTGAGATTACAAGAACCCATGTGCCAACTCATGGCACATGGGGAGAACCTCAGTCCACTAGAGCAACCAGCTAACAAAGAGACATTCTAAGCAAGCTGGACAAAAAACCAAACAACTGAAAATCAGCACTTAGCTTATCCTGAAAGATCTGGGAGCAGGTAGGCAGGAACCAAACAGAGCACATCTGAACACATTGATAGCCGGCAAGGGAAATGACAGAAAGGCCAGGTAAAATAGGAAACACCCAGCCTCTGATGGACAGATGGAAACCAAAGGCCGCAACCCACCAAAGTCACCCAGTACCAGCAGTAACCACCAGAGGGAGCCCGCAAACAGAATCCACAACAGTTAACAATGCAATAATTAAGGCAACACAAGACGACCCTGCTCGTGAGAGCTTACAATCTACAATGAGGTGGGGAGATACAAAGTACAGGTGTGTATTTACAATGATGTATTTACAATGATGGTTGAGCCATCTTCAGGGAGTGGGGCTTAGATGGAAGTAGTGAATGGGCTAGACACAAACAAAATAACTGATTAGGGAACGTGATAGGCCGCTCTGAACAAATGTGTTTTGAGGGAGCACCTAAAATTATGCAAATTGTGGATGGTCCTAATTTCTTGGGGTAGAGCATTCCAGAGGATTGGCGCAGCACGGGAGAAGTCTTGGAGTCGGGAGTGGGAGGTACGGATTAGTGCAGAGGTTAGTTGAAAGTCATTTGCAGAGCGCAGAAGTCGGTTAGGCCGATAGACAGATATGAGGGAAGATATGTAAGGGGGTGCCGCACTGTGAAGAGCTTTGTGAGTGAGAACAAGTACTTTGAATTGTTTCCTGTTATGAATGGGCAGCCAGTGTAGCGACTGGCGAAGAGCGGACACGTTTGAGTAACGATTAGCTAGATAGACAACCCTTGCTTAAGGATAGACTGGAGAGGGGAATGTCGAGTGAGGGGGAGGCCAATTAATAGAGTGTTGCAGTAGTCCAGGCGGGAATGGATCAGGGCGACAATGAGGGTTTTTGTTGTTTCTGTAGTGAGAAAAGGGTGGATTCTAGAGATGTTCTTTAGGTGTATGCGGCATGAGCGGGCAAGAGATTGTATATGGGATGTGAAGGAGAGATCGGAGTCAAACATAACACCCAGACAGCGCGCCTGCTGCCGGGGTGTTATTATGGTGCCACCCACGGAGAGGGAAACGTCAGGTCAGGTTTAGGGAGGTTAGTAGATGGTGGGAGCAGAAGAAGTTCAGTTTTGGAGAGGTTGAGTTTCAGATAGAGAGCGGACATGATGTCGGAGACTGTGGACAGACAGTCAGTGGTGTTCTGTAGTACAGCAGGAGTAAGGCCAGGGGATGACGTGTATAGTTGTGTGTCATCAGCATAAAGATGGTACTGAAAGCCAAATCTGCTGATGGTCTGTCCAATTGGGGCCGTGTAGAGGGGAAGGGGGCCAAGGACTGAGCCCTGGGGTACCCCGACAGTAAGAGGATGAGGAGATGAAGTGGAGCCAGAGAACAGAACACTGAAGGAGCGGTCAGAAAGATAGGAGGAGAACCAGGAGAGAGCAGTGTCATTAATGCCAAGTGACTGGAGCCTAGAGAGTAAGAGAGGGTGGTCAACAGTGTCGAAAGCTGCAGAAAGATCGAGAAGAATGAGCAGAGAGTGGTCACCATTACATTTTGCTGTCAGAAGGTCGTGGGTCACCTTGAAGAGTGCAGTTTCTGTCGAGTGTAGGGGGCGGAAGCTGGACTGTGAAGGGTCTAGGAGGGAGTGAATGGAGAGGTAATGGGTAAGGTGGGTGTAGACTAGGCGCTCCAAGAGTTTAGAGATGAAGGGGAGGTTGGAGACTGGTCTGTAGTTATTTGTGCAGGATGGGTCGAGGGCAGGTTTCTTTAGTAACGGAGTAATGATAGAGTGTTTGAAGGAGGACGGGAAAATGCATGAGGACAGTGAGAGATTAAAGATTGTAGTTAGGTGAGTAGTGACGACTGGAGAGAGAGACTGGAGGAGATGAGAGGGAATGGGGTCATTAGTGCATGTAATCGGATGAGAAGAAGAGAGGAGCCTGGAGACTTCTTCTTCTGTGATGGGATCAAATGCGGAGAGTGAGCCAGGGGAGATGCAGGAAGGGATGGGAGTCACTGAACATGGTGATTGGGAGTGGATTTCCTGATGGATATTGTCTATTTTCTCCATAAAGTGGGAGGCCAGGTCATCAGCACAAATGTCTGTGATAGGGGCTTGAGCTTTTGGCCTGAGGAGGGAGTGAAAGGTGTCAAAAAGTTTCTTGGAGTTGTTGGATAGTGAGGAGATCAGGGTGGTGAAGTAGGTCTGTTTGGCGAGGTGAAGGGCAGAGTTTAGGTTTTTAACATAAATTTGAAGTGTATGAAGTCTTCTGGTGTGCGAGTTTTCTTCCATAAACGTTCAGCACTCCTAGAGCATCACTGGAGAAATCGGGTTTGCAATGTGAGCCAGGGCTGTTTTACTCTGCGTTTGGATGTTCTGAGGGTGAGGGGAGTTACTTGGTCTAGGGTGCTTCTAAGAGTGTTATTGTAGTGATGTACCACCAGATCAGGACAGGAAAAAGAGGAGATTGGGGACAGTGATGAGTGTAAGGAGTCTGAAACTGTATGAGGGTTAATGGCTTGTAGATTTCTGACTGAATGGTAGGTAGGAGGGTGCTGGGGTGAGCGAGGATTTGTGAGCATGAAGGAGAGAATGTTGTGGTCAGAGAGGGGAAGAGGTGAGTTATTTAGGTAGGAGATTGAACACAGCCGGACAAAGACCAGGTCGAGAGGTTGAGAGCTGTGAGAGGCCGATTGGTTAGTGATAGAAGCTGGGATGCAGATGTAGAAGTGGGGCTGTTTATGGGGATGTTGAAGTCTCCCAGGATAAGGGTTGGGAGTTCTGAGGACATGAAGTGCGGCAGCCAGGCAGAGAAATGGTCCAGGAAGTGGGTGGGTGAGCCTGGGGGCCGGTATATGACCGCCACTCTGAGGGAGAGGGAAAGAAGAGCCTGATGTTGTGGACCTCAAAAGAAGGGAATGAGAGTGATGGAGTTGGTGGGATGACCTTGAAGGTGCATTGTGGGGAGAGGAGTATGCCGACTCCACCACCAGGTCTGTTTGTGGGTCTCGGGGAATGGGAGAATTGTAGGCCACCATGGGAAATGGCAGCAGGGGAGACAGTGTCAGAATCCCGGATCCAGGTTTCAGTGAGGGCCAATAGATTTAGAGAGTTGTTCAGAAAGTAGTTGTGCAGGAAAGAAAGCTTGTTACATACAGACCGTGGATTCCAAAGGGCACAATTAAAAGAAGGAGATGAGGGAGTGCAAGTAATATTAATAAGGTTAGAATGGTTTTGATGTGAGGTAGGGTAGCAGTTGAGGTTGTGGGATGGTGGACCAGGGTTGGGGGATATGTCTCCCGAAATCAGTAGGAGTAGGAAGATAAAAGGCAAGAAGTTTTTGGAATTATAAGAAGTTTTTTTCTGCAGTGTGTTTTGGCAAGATGGACTAAGGTTTTTCAGGAAGGTGAGAAGTGCATGGGAGCTGTACATGGGAGAGGGAAGGAGAGAGGAGCTGATATATATGAGTCGTGATGGAGGGGGGATTGGGCGGTGGATGTGGATTGCAAGGGAACATAGGAGGATAGGAATAAAGCACATGGATAGAAGGGAGAGCAGAGTGTGGGTTATCTGACTCCTGCCCTGAATAACTGCAATGGAATAACTGCTATAACTTGATGCTTAGCTAATACGATGCTTTGCTGAATGCGTGCGACCTCTCACTTGCGTGCACCCCTAAGAATGAGTCTAAATTTATAGGCCCCCAGTGCAGGGAGAGGACAGCGGGATTATGGGAGCTGGTTAGTTATAAATTAGGAACAGCTGCTCAACACATCCTGGTGTGGATAGATGATCAAAGATGCAGTCCTGACAACATCTCTATACTAACACCTCTTCTGTGATAAGCATCTACAGACACCCCCCCCCCCTACAGCAGTGAGTATTCAAAACCATGTAACTGTTGATAAATTTTAGCAAAGGAGTTGAATGACATGAAAATAGTATTCAGGGCAGTTGCTGACATAGAAAATCAGTGCAAAATACAAAGGCATTCAGAATCCAGGGAAAGCTGGGGATATTCACTGCATACCATTCAGGGCAGTTGCTGACACAGAAAATCAGGGCAAAATACAAAGGAGTTTGTAGCGCCCCCACCGCCGCAGGGCCGAGGGGTACCCGGTACCGGGCCTACGAGTCTCTGCTTCTGGGGGTTGTCACGGCGGCTAGGCCCCGGTCCGTGACCCTGCCGTGGGGCGCACAGTAAATAATAGGTGTGGATGTTGGTGGTGCGGTTGTGGGGTGCAGGTCGCGGTAAATAACGAGGACACCAGGTTGCAGTCTCTTTACCTCTTTACTGAAGATCTCTAGGTCCTCAGTCCGGAACACGGTTCACCAGGCTGCGCAAGTCCGGCCGGTCCAATGGCACCTCCAGAGTTCTCTTCACAGGTGGAAATCGGTGCCTTCCTTCTTAGCGCTATGTGTTGTAGTCCTTCCCTGCTATGCTTACGGAAAGTACCCCACAACCGTTGTGTCTGTTTCTTAAGTTCCCTCACAACTCGATTAAATGATGTTCTTCTAATCTTCCGTCCCTTCCTGATGTTACAGTTAGAACGGCACCCGTTTGTCGGATAGGCCTGGAGTTCTTCCGGGACCCTAGAGACGCCCCTCTCCCGCAATTGCCTCCCAAGACTTCATAGGTGATATGTGTTAGACAGCCCGCCTTAAACTGACTGTCCTGCCGCTGTTTAGAGTATTGCTTGAAGCTGAATGTTATAATACTCCCTCGGCGTTCCGGCCACCGGTAGTGCGCCTCAGTAGGGTGTTGCTCCGGTCTTACAGCACGACCCCTACTGGTATTCTCCTATTGCTTGATCTCGTTTCTCACTCAGCACAATCTATCTCGCTTCTAGTCCTTTCTTGGGTCCCGCCGCTTCCCGGAGCTGGCGCGGACCCGTTACGTTCTTTTCAATGCCAAGCCTCTGTCAGGATCCCACCCCTGACAGAGACCCTACTGTCTCTTCCTCCACAACACCCTCTGCCACTAGGTGTTGCTTTGTCCAATCCAGTCAGCTTTCTGATCTAACTTCCTGCCTGACCCCCAGTTTACCCACTATGGTGGGGAGTGGCCTAATGAATAGAACCCTTAGCTCCCCCCGGAGGCCCAGCTGTGAAATGTATTGGTGTCTGTGATACCTGATCAGATGAACTCCTTCAGTGCCATCGGACGCACCGTAGCTCCCCATAGTGGCGGAGCCACAGTACTGCAACGACCAGGACTCTGGGGCGCTGCACTCCCCCCTGGTTAAACACAGTACTCCGGGACTGGGAAGAAAACAACAATACAAGTTAGCAAAAAGACATACAATTTTGTTGAGTGCAATAACAATAAGCATATTTGAACAGAGCTTTCTTTTATGGGAGGTGAGGACACTTGAACGTTACAAACATGGTAAAATATCATAGCAACATGCTATAATTAACTTTTCTTACCCAACCGGGTATTCTACTAAGTGCAAAATTGTTGGACAATAATTTAACATCGCCTTTAAGGACATACACTCTTAGTCCACTAAAGACCTTCCTATAATCACATTATAAGGTATTTTAACTTTTTCATTCTCCTTCTTTAAATCTGCAGGACCGCCTGTCCTATCGGCACCAGACCTACTGCCTCTCCTTTCAGTTACAGGACCGCCCCGTTCAGCCAGGGCCTACTGCCTTTTCAACTACTATACACAGTATAGAACATAACATTGCTTTCAGTTTAAGAGCACTGAGTCATCTCTACTTGACTCCTATCAGGACTCAGGGTTTACCTTCTATCCTAACTTCCTATCAGCATTATCAAAACATTTTCTATCAAACATTAAGCCTTCTCATTATCTTTCTTCCTTTCATGCATGCTGGACACCACGTCTATCCCTACGGGTCCACTGCATCCTTCTTCTATCTTTCAGTATTTCTTCACATTTAACTAATTAAACACATATAACTGTCTCATACAAACATTATCATCATTTTTCTCTCATCAACATTATTGCTACTTGTCTTAAGCAATATCGGCAAATGAACATCCCCTTTAAGAGGGGACCAAGTCTCTGTGAGGTAGCGTGTTTTCTCAAGCTACCAGTCCATACTCAGCAAAGGTTCCAGTATGGTATCTTCGCAAAGAGTCTTTCTTTAAGTAAAACCAGTAGGGAAGCGCCTTTAATAAGGTGCAAACTATTTACAAGAAGTTTGTATCATGCACTGTTCATGATTCAGCAGTTTTTATAACATTGTGAACCAAAAAGCAAAAATGAAAGTGAAAGCAAAAATAAAAAGCAATAGGGATCCCGGGTAAACAAAGGGATCCCTTTAAGAGTTAACCCAGGACGGGTTTTAGCAGCAAAACAGCAAGGAAATAAACAGTTAACTATTTTACAGTTTCAGGTTTCCGAGGTTTAGTTGGACGGCTTCCAGGGCTGCACCTGGCACTTAACCCTTCTTGGCCTGGGCAAAGTGAGGTCCAGGGTTACACCCAGTGCTGGACAAACGCCGTTAATCCGTCCTTCATGTATGGTTAAATCATGCGCAGCGATGGAGGTCTGCGCAGCTTGAGTATGGGCATTTGCTGCAGCAGAGGTAGCGGCCGCTGCAAGATCAGTCACTGGAACGGAGTCAGCAGCTGTGGCACTAGCAGTCACTGGAGGGGTGTCGGTCGTCAGGGCAGGGTCGTCTTTCATACCTGCTTCAGATGCGGTCCCTCCGGTGCCGGTCTGCTCTGCCTCTGCTGGGGTCTGGAACGCTGGTTGCAGGGCCTTGTGCTGCGACATTGTCATCTCTGCTTGCAGCATACCCCTTTCCGGCAGGGCCTTGCTTTCCAGCTTCGGAGCGCTGGGACTTCTTCCCTGCTCCGGACCAGATGAGGCTGCCGACAGATGTCCGGTGAGGCTCCTGATGATGGCCTTCTTCCACCCGGCCTCAGTGCTCAGCTGCGTCTGCGGGAGTCGGTGGATCAGCTCGTCCGCTCCGGTCTGCAGGAGGTCAGCGTCAACTATGGAGGTCTGGCTGCGGTGCCTCTCCGGGTAGCTGGGGGAGTCCTTGGCTCCGACCCCACGCTCCGGCTCCGGGCGGCTGGCCATGGCGTCCTCCATGTCGCTGAATTCTTCTTCCTGGTCCTTTTCCCGCTCTCTTCTTCGTGGGCGGTTTCGTTTTCGTTGTCTCTGCCCACCATTAAGGATCAGGAGGCGGATCTCGGCTGCTGACGGACACGTCCTCAAGGGGCCGAGATATTTAGACTGGGCGGCCATTGTCTTTCGCGCTCTTCAGCTTGTTCACGCCCACTTCCACGCCCTTCTTCTTCTCCTGCGCTCTCCTTAGCGCTGTAATGGCGGCGGTTTTTGGCGGGAACTTTTGGCGGCAAACGACACAGCACACAGTCTCTCGATAAAGTACAGTCCAAGCACGTCAAGTCACAGTCCCAAGGCACACATGACCTGATTCTTCAGGCTTAAGTAGATCCTGTTCGTGATGCCAAGTTTGTAGCGCCCCCACCGCCGCAGGGCCGAGGGGTACCCGGTACCGGGCCTACGAGTCTCTGCTTCTGGGGGTTGTCACGGCGGCTAGGCCCCGGTCCGTGACCCTGCCGTGGGGCGCACAGTAAATAATAGGTGTGGATGTTGGTGGTGCGGTTGTGGGGTGCAGGTCGCGGTAAATAACGAGGACACCAGGTTGCAGTCTCTTTACCTCTTTACTGAAGATCTCTAGGTCCTCAGTCCGGAACACGGTTCACCAGGCTGCGCAAGTCCGGCCGGTCCAATGGCACCTCCAGAGTTCTCTTCACAGGTGGAAATCGGTGCCTTCCTTCTTAGCGCTATGTGTTGTAGTCCTTCCCTGCTATGCTTACGGAAAGTACCCCACAACCGTTGTGTCTGTTTCTTAAGTTCCCTCACAACTCGATTAAATGATGTTCTTCTAATCTTCCGTCCCTTCCTGATGTTACAGTTAGAACGGCACCCGTTTGTCGGATAGGCCTGGAGTTCTTCCGGGACCCTAGAGACGCCCCTCTCCCGCAATTGCCTCCCAAGACTTCATAGGTGATATGTGTTAGACAGCCCGCCTTAAACTGACTGTCCTGCCGCTGTTTAGAGTATTGCTTGAAGCTGAATGTTATAATACTCCCTCGGCGTTCCGGCCACCGGTAGTGCGCCTCAGTAGGGTGTTGCTCCGGTCTTACAGCACGACCCCTACTGGTATTCTCCTATTGCTTGATCTCGTTTCTCACTCAGCACAATCTATCTCGCTTCTAGTCCTTTCTTGGGTCCCGCCGCTTCCCGGAGCTGGCGCGGACCCGTTACGTTCTTTTCAATGCCAAGCCTCTGTCAGGATCCCACCCCTGACAGAGACCCTACTGTCTCTTCCTCCACAACACCCTCTGCCACTAGGTGTTGCTTTGTCCAATCCAGTCAGCTTTCTGATCTAACTTCCTGCCTGACCCCCAGTTTACCCACTATGGTGGGGAGTGGCCTAATGAATAGAACCCTTAGCTCCCCCCGGAGGCCCAGCTGTGAAATGTATTGGTGTCTGTGATACCTGATCAGATGAACTCCTTCAGTGCCATCGGACGCACCGTAGCTCCCCATAGTGGTGGAGCCACAGTACTGCAACGACCAGGACTCTGGGGCGCTGCACATTCAGAATACAGGGAAAGCTGGGGATATTCTCTGCATACCATTCTGGGTAATTGCTGACACACAGAAAATCAGGGCAAAATACAAAGGCAGTTGGAGCGCCCCCAGACGCACGGCCGCGGGGTACTCGGTACCCGGCCTCTCTGTCTCAGTTCTGGGGTTGTCACGGTGGCTAGACCCGGTCCATGACCCTGCTAAAGGGCATCCAATGAAAGATGTGATGGTGGTGCGTGGTGCAAGTCGTGATGAATATCGAGGACACAGGGTTGCAGTCTCTTTACCTCTTTACTGAAGGCTTCAGGATCCTCAATCCAGAGTACTGCTAACAGGGCTGGCTGAGACCGGCCGGTCCGATGGCACATCCAGAGTTTCCTTTGCAGGTAGAAATCAGTGCCTACCTTCTAGCGCCTGTGTGTTGTAGTACCTCCCTGCTGAGCACCACGGGATAGTCCTCACAACTGTTGTGTCTGTTTCTGATGTTCTTCTCTCTCACAACTCGTATCTATTCTAATGTTCTTTCTCCGTCCCCCAGATGATATGGATAGGACGCACCCGTATGACGGGTAGGCCTGGAGTTCTTCCGGGACCCTAGCGTCGCCCCTCTCCCACAATTGCCCCCTATGTCTGCTTAGGTGATTTAGGTGAGACAGCCAACCTAAAATTAACTGTCCTGCCGCTGTTTGAAGTATTGCTTGGAGCCAAATACTTCCTCGGCGTTCCGGCTACGCGCCTCAGTAGGATGTTGCCTCGATCTTACGGCACGACTCCTACTGGCTTTATCTCCTTTTTGCTGCGATCTCGTTTCTCACTTCTCCACAATAAACTTCTCTTCGTTACCTTTCTTAGGATGCCGCCGCAACGGGTGCAGGCGCGGCTCCGTAATGTTCTGTTCTGTTCGCTAGGCCACTGTCAGGATCCCACCCCTGACCCCCCTGAATCTTCCCCTGCAACACCCTCTGCCACAGGATGTTGCCTGGATCCAACCCAGTCAGCTTCTGCCTAACTTCCTATCCAGCCCCCAGTTTTACCAGATTGTGAGGAGTGGCCTAATGCATAGAACCCTTTGCTCCCCCTGGTGGCCAGAGTGTGAAATGTAGTGTTTGACTGTGATACCTGGTCAGGTGAACTCCTTAAGTGCCATCAGACGTACCATCACTCCCCTTAGTGGCGGAGCATCAGTACTGCAACAACCAGGACTCTGGGGCGCTGCACATTCAGAATCCAGGGAAAGCTGGGGATATTCTCTGCGTACCATTCTGGGTAATTGCTGACACACAGAAAATCAGGGCAAAATACAAAGGTATTCAGAATACAGGGAAAGCTGGGGATATTCTCTGCATACCATTCTGGGTAATTGCTGTAAAGGAACAGATGATTGGCCTCTGGGAGGCCAAAACATCCAACACCGCGGAGACACCATCACGTGTTTCTCAACGCAGTGATCCAGAACACTGCCCCCATCCCTTATGGGAAATATGCAAATGCATGTAGGATGGCTGCGGAGACACCATCACGTGTTTCTCAACGCAAGCAGTGAATAGCCAGACCTTTCCCCGGGAAGGAACAACCACGGGAAGGGCAGCATCCAATAAAGGAAAACATCCAATACAGGAAAACCACCTATGCCAAGCATGGTATCCATCCACAGACAGCTGTTTCGGGGTGTTTGCCCCTCATCAGTGTGGAGTAGGAATCTGGCTATTAGGAGCAGTGCCTAGTAAAAGGCTGTAAAGGAACAGATGATTGGCCTCGGGGAGACCAAAACATCCAACACCGCGGAGACACCATCACGTGTTTCTCAACGCAGTGACACACTGCCCCCATCCGCGGTGTTGGATGTTTTGGTCTCCCCGAGGCCAACCATAGGTGGTTTTCCTGTATTGGATGTTTTCCTTTATCGGATGCTGCCCTTCCCGTGGTTCTTCCTTCCTGGGGAAAGGTCTGGCTATTCACTGCTTGCGTTGAGTGAAGCTCTCAGCTATCCTACATGCATTTGCATATTTCCCATAAGGGATGGGGGCAGTGTTCTGGATCACTGCGTTGAGAAACACGTGATGGTGTCTCCGCGGTGTTGGATGTTTTGGTCTCCCCGGGGCCAGTCATCTGTTCCTTTACAGCCTTTTACTAGGCACTGCTGCTAATAGCCAGATTCCTACACCACACTGATGAGGGGCAAACACCCCGAAACAGCTGTCTGTGGATGGATACCATGCTTGGCATAGGTGGTTTTCCTGTATTGGATGTTTTCCTTTATTGGATGCTGCCCTTCCCGGGGAAAGGTCTGGCTATTCACTGCTTGCGCTGAGAAACACGTGATGGTGTCTCCGCAGCTATCCTACATGCATTTGCATATTTCCCATAAGGGATGGGGGCAGTGTTCTGGATCACTGCGTTGAGAAACACGTGATGGTGTCTCCGCGGTGTTGGATGTTTTGGTATCCCCGAGGCCAATCATCTGTTCCTTTAAAGCCTTTTACTAGGCACTGCTCCTAATAGCCAGATTCCTACTCCACACTGATGAGGGGCAAACACCTTGAAACAGCCGTCTGTGGATGGATACCATGCTTGGCATAGGTGGTTTTCCTGTATTGGATGTTTTCCTTTATTGGATGCTGCCCTTCCCGTGGTTGTTCCTTCCCGGGGAAAGGTCTGGCTATTCACTGCTTGCGTTGAGAAACACGTGATGGTGTCTCCGCAGCTATCCTACATGCATCTGGGTAATTGCTGACGCACAGAAAATCAGTGCAAAATACAAAGGCTTTCAGAATCCAGGGAAAGCTTGGGATATTCTCTGCATACCTGTGTGAAGAGAGGAGAGGAGATGGATATTAGTTCTTTGCCATGGAATAACTGCTATAACTTGATGCTTAGCTAATGCGATGCTTTGCTGAATGCGTGCGACCCCACACGATCTGATAGAAAGCCTCTGTGAAAGAATACAAGTACAGCATTTTGTGGCCAGCGCCTATCATCCCCAAACCAACGGACTCTGCGAGCGTTTTAACGGAACATTAAAGCAAATGCTCAAAATGCTGGTGGAGACTGAAGGGAGAGACTGGAAGTTGTACCTCCCCCATCTGTTGTTCGCCTACAGAGAGGTACCCCAGGCGTCTACAGGATTCTCCCCCTTTGAACTGGTTTATGGGAGGAGGGTCAGGGGGCCAGTTGATTTGATTAAGGACTGTTGGGAGGATGATCCCAGAACTACTGGAGTCTCAGTGGTTGAATATGTGCTGCGGCTCAGAGAGAGAATGCAAAAACTGAGCAACCTGGCCCATGAGAACGTGACGCAGGCCCAAATCAACCAGAAGGTCTGGTACGATCGTAATGCCAGACTGAGGGCCTACGAGGAGGGACAGAAGGTTTGGGTGTTGGTCTCTATGTTACAGAATAAATTGCAGGCTGCATGGGAGGGACCATACAATGTACATAAGTGGCTAAATGATGTTAATTATGTGGTGACACTAGATGAGCATGCAAAATGGCAGAAAGTATTTCATGTGAATATGCTGAAGGCTCATCATGACCGGGAGACCTGTGTCTTACCTGTCTGTAGCCTGCCTGAAGAGGGGGAGGCTGATCTGTTACTAGATGTGGGGGCCGGGACTCAGTACATGGAGTCCCTGGAGTCAGCAGAGTTTAACCCTGAGCTATCCCACAGTCAGAGGTCTGAACTGATGGGGGCGCTCAGCAAGTTCACCAAAGTCTTCACAGGGGAGCCCGGGAGGACACATTTAGCAGCTCACCATGTGGACTGATGTGAATTCTGCTTTGGGCTCCCTCTGGTGGTTGTAGGTGGTAATGCAGTTGTTCCTGAGTTGCAGTCCTGGTCAGGTGTATCTGCTGATTGCAGTTCTGACTGGGGTATGTAGGCGTGCAGGATTCATTAGTCCTTGCCAGTTGTCCATGGTTGTTGGGAGGTTTTGGTCCTGGTTTGGTTCCATCTGCCTTCTGCCAAATCAGCAAAGATAAGTGTCTGTTTTGTTTCTGTGGCACACATGCTGTGTGCTTAATAATTCTGTGCTATTCAGTGTTTTTTTTGTCCAGCTTAGATTGTCAGTATTTTCTCAGTCTTGTTGGATTCTCTGGAGTGGCAGATATACATTCCATGTCTTTAGTTAGATTGTTGAACTTTTTGTATTATCTGCTGTGGATATTTTTGGAAGGGATTTAATACTGACCGCTTAGTATTCTGTCCTATCTTTCCCTATTTAGCTAGAGTGGCCTCTTTTGCTGAATCCTGTTTTCTGCCTGCGTGTGTCTTTCCTCTCCTACTCACAGTCAATATTCGTGGGGGGCTGCCTATCCTTTGGGGTTCTGCTCTGAGGCAAGGTAGTATTCCTATTTCCATCTATAGGGGTATTTAGTCCTCCGGCTGTGTCGAGGTGTCTAGGGTTTGTTAGGCACACCCCACGGCTACTTCTAGTTGCGGTGTTAGTTTAGGTTTTGCGGTCAGTACAGTTTCCACCTACTCTAGAGAAAGTTCATGCGGCTCCAAAGTCACCGGATCATAACAGTGGACACTGGTACTAATCCCCCAGTACAGCAGTCTGCATACCGTGTGTCAGCAGAGGTGAAGACACATATGAGGGAACAGGTAGAGGAGATGCTGAACCTCAAGGTAATACAAAAATCCCAGAGTGCCTGGGCCTCACCTGTGATTCTTGTCCCCAAAAAGGACCATACTACCCGGTTCTGTGTAGACTACAGGAAATTAAATGTACTGACTACATGTGAGGTCTACCCCATGCCATGGATAGATGAGCTGTTAGAGCAGCTCGCTAAAGCATTGTACCTCACCATCATGGACCTAAGTAGGGGATACTGGCAGATACCTCTGACCAGAGAAGCTCAGGAGAGGTCTGCTGTTGTGAACTCTGTTTTCGGGCTCCCTCTTGTGGTCACTGGTGGTATGGTGTGACTTTTGCTTTGGGCTCCCCCTGGTGGCTTTGTTTGTTATCCTGCTGGTCTCTGGCTATCAGCTGGTTCGTTATCCTCTGGGAGGTTCCTATATAACTCTGTTTTTCTTTCACTTGTTGCCGGCTGTCGATGTAATCAGTGCTACTCAGACTCCTTCTGACTACCTTGCTCCCAGTTCATCCAGGACAAAGCTAAGTTTTGTTTGCTCATTTTTTTATCAGCAGTGTTTATCATGTTTTCTTGTCCAGCTTGCTAAAATGTGATTTCCTTGCTTGCTGGATGCTCTAGTGGACTGAGTTTCTCCCCACACACCATTAGTTGGTGCGTGGGTTCTTGTAATCTCAGGATGGATATTTTGTAAGGGTTTTTTATTGATCACATAGACCCCTGCTCTATTTTCTGCTTTCTAGTACTAGTGGGCCTCTTTTGCTGAATCTGATTTCATCCCTACGTATGTGCCTTCTTCTTACTTCACCGTTAATATTTGTTGGGGGCTTCTATATCTTTGGGGATTATTTCTCTGGAGGCAAGCGAGGTCTTTCTTTCTCTTTAGGGGTAGCTAGTTCCTCAGGCTGGCTCGAGACGTCTAGGAATTTTTTTAGGCACGTTCACCGGCTACCTCTAGTTGTTTTGGATAGGTTCAGATTTGCGATCAGTCCAGTTACCATCTCCCTAGAGCTTGCCCTTAGTTTATTCACTTGCTGGTCTATTCGTGATCCTCAGCCACTAAGGTTCATAACAGTCTGCCTTTAAAACGCCATTTGGGCTGTTTGAGTTTCTGGTGATGCCCTTTGGTATGAAGAATGCCCCTGCGACCTTCCAGAGGTTGGTCAATCACGTATTGGAAAGATGTGATGATTTTGCCGTCGCTTATCTCGACGACATAGCCATTTTTAGTGATTCTTGGGAAGAACACCTCGTACATCTTTCTCAGGTGTTGCAAAGGCTTAAATCTGCAGGTCTTACTGTTAAGCCAGGGAAATGTCAGGTAGCCATGCGGGAGGTACAATACCTAGGACACCGGGTGGGGGAGGACTGCTAAAATCTGAGCCAGGGAAGGTAGAAGCCATTACAGCCTGGGCCACCCCACGAACCAAGAAGCAGGTACTGTCCTTCCTGGGTACAGCTGGCTATTATAGGAGGTTTGTACCAAACTACAGTGCTCTGGCCAGACCGTTAACTGATCTGACCAGGAAGAAACTTCCCAAAATTGTCTCCTGGAGTCCTCAGTGTGAGGAATCATTTTCTGCCCTAAAGTCGGCATTGATTAGTTCACCCGTCCTGCAGGCCCCAGATTCCACTCGCCAGTTTGTAGTGCAGACAGATGCCAGCACCTATGGGCTAGGTGCAGTTCTCAGCCAGGTGAACCAACAAGGAGAGGAGCACCCAATTCTTTTCCTAAAGGACATGAAGCGAAGTATATTGTGGAGAGTGAGAAACGAGATCACAGCACAAGGAGATAACACCAGGAGGAGGGTCTGCCCCGAGATCGGCGGCCTCCTTCTGAGGCGCGTAGCCGGTGGCCGGAACACCGAGGGAGTAATTGGCTCTACTCATTACTTTGAACTACGGCAGGACAGTTAATTCCAAGTTGGCTGCCCAACCTTTAAACCTAATGAAGACAACGGAGGCAAATTGTGGGAGAGGGGCGTCTCTAGGGTCCCTATAAAATAGCTCCAGGCCTACCCCGTCATACGGGTCATCCTATCCATACCATCTGGGGGACGGAGAGAGAGAATATCAGAAATGTACACAACAGTTGTGAGGACTATCCCGTGGTGCTCAGCAGGGAAGTACTACAACACACAGGCGCTAGTAGTAAGGCTATTGATTTCCACCTGCTAAGGGAACTCTGGATGTGCCTTCGGACCGGCCGGATTCAGCCAGCCCTGTGAACAGTGCTCTGGACTGCGGACGCTGAAGTCTACAGTAAAAGGTAAAGAGACTGCAACCTTGTGTCCTCGTTATTTACTGCGACATACACCATCACCATCTACCTTACTGGGAAGCCCTGGGGAAGGTATACCATCTAGCTGCCATTCCAACACCCCAGTGGACCCCTAAGCAGCGTCGGTCATCCTGACCGAATACCACAGGTGGCGTCATGAACACCGTACAAGCTTCTACAAACAACAACACCACATTCTTCAAGTGGATGTCCCCTCACTAGGGCCACGGACCGGGTCGGGGCACCATGACATCGCCAGAGCAGCGAAGGACCCGGTACTGAGTATCCCCATTGCCCTAGTACGTGGGGGTGCTCCACCTCTATGAGCGCAACTTCGCCATGATCACAGATCATAACCCATTGAGTTGGCTCAACAGAGTAGTTGGGGACAACCTGAAATTGCTTAGATGGAGTTTGATACTTCAGCAATATGATTTCACAATTCAGCATAAGAAGGGAATCGATCATGGCAATGCTGATGGCCTATCTCGACAAGGTGGGGCGGAACCTGATACGTGCTCGGGAGCTGACCTGCAAGTCAACCCCCATGCACGTTCATAAGGAGTGAGGTGTGGTGAAATATGTATATATATATATATATATATATATATATATATGTATATATATATATATGTGTGCAGTGGACTATGTATAGATTTATTGTGTCACTGGCAATAATGTAACATCTGTCTTGAAAAGCTGCATGTCGCACCCAGGTGTTAATATGTATTTTCCTGGGACAAGTAGAATTCTGTCTCCAATCTCACCAAGGGGTCCTGCTGGAAGCTGAGAAGAAAGGTAACATTTGGCACCTCCTAGCTCTTGGAAGGGAGATGTTAATTACGGCCTGATAATATCCCTGGGAGAGCTGTTACACAAAGGATCTTAAGAGAAAATAATATATTCATTGGGGGGCGCGGCCGTGGTCCAATCAAAAACCAAGCAATTATGATATTAACCTGAGGGGCTGGTCTAGAAACCTGACCTCCAGACCAAAGTTATAAATTAGACCTGTATACAGAGACATGTGTTCACATAATGGGGGCGGCCGAGCTGGTGTGATCCAATCTACATTTATCCTACCCTCAGGGAGCAGAAAGCAGACTACCAAGTTAGATGATTTCTGTAAGTTTTCTCCTGTTATTTTATACTGTTTTGCATAAGTTGTATGTCTTTTTATTATCATATTTTTATTACTTTTCTTACTGTATGCACTGACCTTTTTTGTATTAAAGTATAAAACTTTAACAAGTTGAACCTTGAATGTTCTAAAAGAATCCATAGCCTAAGGTGTGTGAGCCTTATGAGTGGTAGACATTATTAGTATTAATATTTCCGGGACTCATCGCCCGTGTTTTCGATGAGTGGTGGCAGCGTGAATGAGCGGTTGTGTGGCCTGGATCGGTGTGTGAATTATGCTCCCATTACAGCATAGGACAGAGGTTGAATGCTGGACTGAGAGTGGGGAGATAGATTAACCCTTGCAGGCACAACCCAAGTCACGTGCTGAGAGCGGATACATGACGAATTAGTGACACCACGGAGTGGGGATCCGTGACACTAGGTTTTGCAACTTTTGGCATCTTCACGCCAATTTCGCCCAGCTTCTCTGAAATAGGAAGAGTTGGGGCGAGATGGGGTTCATCTTGTCTGATTTATCCAGAGCTGTTTCATTTTCTATGTCATAAATCTTATTCCAGTACCTAGCTGGAGAGATTTCGGCTTTAGCACACGGAGGTGCACGCTACTCATCAGACTCATGAAAAGGTAGACACCTCTTCCAGAATCAGCAGCGTCTGACTTTACCACGCCCTCTAATCAATAGTGGTGTGGACAACCCCAGTCTTGATGAATCAGGTCCCATGTGTTTCCTCCCTGTCCTAATCTATCTAAACCCAATATTGCCAATTCCATATGTGGTTCTACTATTTTTCCCAAGCAGCACACTCGCTATCTTGGGGAAATATAGTGGCTAGTGAAAATATTCACTCCCCTTGGCATTTATCGTGTTTTTTGCTACTTGACAACCTGAAATTTCACAGTTGTTGTTTTTGAGGGTTTGCATCAGTTATTGTAAAGAACATGCCTACAACTGTGAACATGTGGTTGTGTTTTTATTGTGAAGCAAACAATAAACAGGAGAAAATAACTGTAATCTACAGTGTGCATAAGTATTTACCTCCCTAAAGTCAGTATTTTGTAAAGCCTGCTTTTGTGACAATTACAGCTGCAAATTGCTTTGGATAAGTCTCTATGGGCTTTCCATATCTTGCTGCTGGGATTTTTGCATATTCCTTAAGGCAAAACTGCTCCTTCTCTTTCAAGTTATATGGTTCCCTCTGATGAACAGCAATCTTCAAGTCTGACCACAGATTCTCAATTGGATTATGGTCTGGGCTTTGACTAGGCCTCTCCAAAACACTTAGGGTATGTTTCCACGGGCCGGATTACATCCGGATTAGCTGCGGATTGAACGCTGCGTACAGCCGAAGCATCCAGTTGTTACAGCATACTGGAGGGGATTTTATGAAATCCCATCTTCACTATGCGTGCGAACACACACCCTGCGGCCCTGCGTTTACGGACATGCGGTGTGTCTTTTTAGAACGCAGCATGTCTGTTTACCTTGCAGCGACACTCCGTCGACACAAGGTAAATAACAGGGTCCTATGTATAGGGTGCGGTGACACCGGATGTGTGCAATGAACACATCTGGAATCACCGCGTGTACAGAAGGGGGCGGCACTTTGGGCGGAGCGGGTTTTCTGCTCCATGTCAAGCGTCGACAATCCGGACCGTGGACACGCACCCTTACACGTTTCCCCTTAAACCACTGGAGTGTTGCTGTCATGTTGGACGCTATTCACACTAGGGCGTCCGACAGACAGTGGTAATTCCACATTCGTCCACTATACACTCAGTGGCGCCTACTAGATTTTATCTAGGTTGTCCGGGGTTAATTTAGCTGGTACTCGGGTTGGAGGCTGGGTCACGCCCACTGCCTTTAAATAGTTCTGCTGGACTTTGGGCATCGCCGATTATAGCTTGTGCCTCGTGCCTAGTGATTCCGGTCTGGAGTGGTGGTCTTGGAGTAGAAATATCATATCTGGTGGTGTATTATCCTTTGTTATATTTCTCCTTCCTATATTTGTATTAGTTTTGCCCTGTGCACATTATAGTGTTCTCCTGTGTGACTGCGGCATGGTGCATTTTTAGTTTTCCCTGTCTGTACTTTCTGTTGAGGTTGTTGTGTGGTCTAATCACTGGGTGGCGGGTGGATGTTTCAGCATAGGGCTAAAACAGGAGTCAGGGTCAGGCCTGGTGGCCCAGACAAGCACACCATTAGTGTAAATTCTGGGAGAGGGACAGACAGGGTTTTCCCTAGTCTGAGGGATATCGCAGGGGCCCGGGTAACCAGCCTTAGTCTACCCAGTACCCCCGTGACATTATAATCGGCCCCAAAATTTTGTATTCCATGGATCCCATGACTTCCATAACCCGCCAGTTGGAGGTGCTGTCCTTACAGGTCACTGAGTTGAAGGGGGCGGTTCAGCAACAGGGTCTAGTAGTATCCAATGTGCAAGCTGAAACTGCAGGTAGAGTTGCAGAGCCAAAGATTCCTTTACCTGAGAGGTTTGCTGGGGAACGCAGTAAATTTGTTGTTTTTCGTATGCGCCCGATTTCCTCAGGTAATGAGGACCTGGTATTGTCCTTACTGAATGGAGACCCTCAAGCTTGGTCATTTTCTTTACATCTGATTCAGCTGCATTTAACTCAGTGGATAGTTTTTTTTCTGCTCTTGGGCTCATTTATGATGATCCTGACAGAATGGCTCTAGCAGAATCTAAAATTCACGCTCTCCGCCAAGGGGAGCGAATGGCGGAGGATTACAGTTCTGAATTTCGCCGCTGGGCGGTGGACACACAGTGGAATGACCCTGTGCTGCGGAGTCAGTTTATTCATGGGGTTTCGATAAGGGTTAAACAAGCCCTTCTGATGTATGAGACTCCTGCTTCTCTAGAGTCTGCTATGAGTCTTGTTGTCTGCATTGATCGCCGTTTGCGTCAGGGGGCGCAAGAGACGCCGCCTTTGGGGGAGGGCGTAGGTGCACGTGAGGTTGCTGCAGGTGAGCCCACGGAGCCTATGCAAATCGCAGAGGTGTCACATCATCGAGCCCCCTCGATCAGGAAGCAGGGAGCCTGTTTTTGCTGTGATAAAAATGGGCATTATGTAAATGCTTGTCCTCAGTTATCTAAGAAAAGCGCAACAGCGGAAAACTGCTAAGCTAAGCTCAGAGGGTGTGGAAGAGGCTAATCTGAGCTTATGCATATCTTCCATTGTGGTCTCTCAATGTATGCTTCCTGAGGAGTTTGCGCGCACGGCCGGGTTCACGGTCGAAAAACTGCCTCATCCTATCCGGGTGGTCACCATCAATTCTGCTCCTCTCCCACAGGGGGATATTACTGAGTATGTGGCTGAGGTTAAACTCCACATTGGGGTCCTTCATTTTGAGCAGGTTACATGTAGGGTGCTCAGTAATCTTCCTGCACAAATGATTCTGGGTTTTCCATGGTTATCTATGCACAACCCGGTGATTGACTGGAAAACTCAGGACATAATCCAGTGGAGCGGATTCTGCCAGGAGAATTGCCTGGCCACATGTGTGTCCGCTGTGACTCCTAGCATTCCTTAGTCACTGCTGAATTTCGCGGATGTGTTCTCAGAGAAGGGTTGCTCAGAATTGCCACCACATCGCCCCTATGACTGTACTATTAGGTTTAAACCAGGGTCCAAATTGCCAAAAGCAAGACTGTTTAACATCTCTGGTCCTGAAAGGCAAGCTTTAAAAGACTACATTGCTGAGAGTTTGAGCAAAGGGCACATCAGGCCTTCGTCCTTGCCTGTGGCAGCGGGGCTCTTCTTCGTTAAGAAGAAAGATGGTGGACTACGCCCATGTCTGGATTTCAGGGAGTTAAACCAGATTACGGTTCGTGATCCATACCCTATGCCACTGATACCTGACTTGTTCAACCAGGTGGCTGGTGCTAAGTGGTTCTCCAAGCTTGACCTCAGGGGGGCATACAACCTCATAAGAGTCCGTCAAGGTGATGAGTGGAAGACGGCTTTTAATACTCATGAGGGTCATTTTGAAAATTTGGTGATGCCATTTGGGTTGACAAATGCGCCTGCAGTATTTCAACATTTCATAAATGATGTGTTCTCGCATGTCCTGGGGAAATTCGTTATTGTGTACCTAGATGACATTCTCAATTATTCATGCGACCGTGATACTCATTTAGAGCATGTGAGGCAGGTGTTACAGCTACTCAGAGAGAATAAGCTCTATGCTAAACTTGAGAAATGTGTACTTTCGGTTCAGGAGTTGCCTTTCTTGGGTTATATTGTGTCTGCTTCAGGGTTTAAAATGGACGCCACTAAGGTGCAAGCGGTGCTGCGTTGGGAACAGCCTGATAACCTAAAAGCGCTTCAGTGGTTCCTTGGGTTTTCTAACTATTATAGAAAGTTTATCAAAGATTTTTCTACCATTGCTAAACCGCTTACTGACATGACGAAAAAGGGCACCAATTTCTCCGCCTGGTCTGAGGCTGCTGTACGCGCATTCGAATTTCTGAAGAACAGTTTTGCTTCGGCCCCCATTCTGGTGCAACCGGACATATCTAAACCATTTACCATGGAAGTCGATGCGTCTGAGGTTGGAGTGGGGGCGGTGCTGTCACAAGGCTCATCCTTGGGCGAGTTGCGTCCATGCGCCTACTTTTCCAAGAAGCTGTCGCCAGCCGAACGTAACTACGATATCGGCAACAGGGAGTTGTTGGCTATCAAGTTGGCTTTTGAGGAATGGCGACACTTCTTGGAGGGGTCGGTCCACCAGGTTACAGTTATCACCGACCTTAAAAATCTGCTTTATTTAGAGTCAGCCAAGCGTCTGTCCCCCAGGCAGGCTCGCTGGGCGTTGTTTTTCACATGATTCAATTTTTTTGTTACATACCGACCGGGGTCTAAGAACACTAAGGCAGATGCTTTATCCAGGTGTTTTCCGGGGGGAGAACCTCGGGAAGATCCGGTACCCATCCTCCAAAAGGGTGTAGTGGTCTCGGTTCTCACGACAGAGGTTGAGGCTGAGATTGCCGAGGCTCAGGAGGAGGTACCACCAGAGCTTCCCATTAACAAATCATTTGTACCTCTCCATCTTCGCCTAAAGGTGTTGGGTGAGCATGATACTGTTCTGGCTGGCCATCCAGGGGTTAGGGGTACCTTGGAGTTGGTGTCACGTCGGTTTTGGTGGCCCAAAATCCGACAGGACGTGGTCTCGTACGTATCAGCATGTACCACGTGTGCTAGGGCTAAGACGCCTCGCTCCCGTCCTGCTGGCACATTACATCCTCTAGGGGTATCAAATAGGCCATGGACGGAGATCTCCATGGATTTTATTACAGACCTGCCCTCCTCAGCTGGGAACATGGTCATCTTGGTGGTTGTTGATCGTTTCTCAAAGATGTTGCACTTTGTGTCCTTACCGTCATTGCCTAACGCGAAGACTCTGGCTCAGGTATTTGTGCAGGAGGTGGTCAGACTTCACGGGGTTCCGTCTGACATCGTGTCTGATAGAGGTACTCAGTTTGTGGCAAAATTTGGGAAAGCATTTTGCTCACGGCTGGGGATCAAGTTGTCGCATTCTTCGGCATTTCATCCTCAGTCAAATGGTCAGACCGAGCGTATGAACCAGAATTTGGAGCAGTATTTACGCTGCTTTGTTTCTGACAATCAGGAGGAGTGGTCGACGTTCCTTCCGTTGGCGGAGTTTGCCATAAATAATCACCGCCAGGAATCGTCTGGGGAGTCCCCGTTCTTTTGTGTTTACGGTCATCATCCTCAATTTTGTACTCTGCATCAGGGGGTCTCTGCTGGTGTCCCGGAGGAGGACCAGTTAGGAGCACAACTGTCATCTGTCTGGAGGAGAGTGAAGCAGCGCTTGCTGAGTGTGGGTGCTAGGTACAAACGTGTGGCTGACAGTAGATGGGTGCCAGGTAAGGACCTGAGTGTGGGTGACTGGGTGTGGTTGTCCACAAAAAACATAAAACTCAAAATACCGTCCCTGAAATTAGGTCCAAGGTAGTGTTGAGCGATACCGTCCGGTACTTGAAAGTATCGGTATCGGATAGTATAGACCGATACCCGAAAAGTATCGGATATCGCCGATACCGATACCCGATACCAATACAAGTCAATGGGACACCAAGTATCGGAAGATATCCTGATGGTTCCCAGGGTCTGAAGGAGAGGAAACTCTCCTTCAGGCCCTGGGATCCATATTAATGTGTAAAATAAAGAATTAAAATAAAAAATATTGATATACTCACCTCTCCGGAGGCCCCTGCACCTCACCGCTGTTAACCGGCAGCCTTCTTTGCTTAAAATGAGCGCGTTCAGCACCTTCCATGAAGTCACGGCTTCTGATTGGTCGCGTGCCGCTCATGTGACCGCCACGCGACCAATCACAAGCCGTGACGTCATTCTCAGGTCCTAAATTCCTAGAATTAGGAATTTAGGACCTGAGAATGACGTCACGGCTTGTGATTGTGACCGCCACGCGACCAATCAGAAGCCGTGACGTCATGGAAGGTGCTGAACGCGCTCATTTTAAGCAAAGCAGGCTGCCGGTTACTACCAGGGTGCGTCAGAGGGTGAGTATATCCCTATTTTTTATTTTAATTCTTTATTTTTTACATGGATATGGATCCCAGGGCCTGAAGGAGAGTTTCCTCTCCTTCAGACCCTGGGAACCATACACTGGGAACTTCCGATTCCGATTCCCGATACCACAAAAGTATCGGATCTCGGTATCGGAATTCCAATACCGCAAGTATCGGCCGATACCCGATACTTGCGGTATCGGAATGCTCAACACTAGTCCAAGGTTTATTGGTCCATTTAGTGTCGTCGCCATCATTAACCCGGTAGCCTACCGATTGGAGCTTCCTACGGTTTATAAGATTCACAACATGTTCCACAGATCATTATTAAAAAAGGTGGTGGGTTCCGTGGACGCGACACCGACGCGTCCATGCCAGCTGTCAATGTTCTTGGTTGGATTTGGTTCTCTCCTTGGATTTCTCATATGGCCTGTCCTTGTCAGCAAAAGATAAGATTTTGCTAGTTTTTTTTTGTCCATTTGTTTGGACTCTATTGCTCTGCAAATATGTCTCTTTTTGTCCAGCTTGTCACTATGTCATATTCAGGCTAGCTGGAAGCTCTGGGAAAGCAGATTTGCCCCTCCACACCGTGAGTCGGTGTGGAGTTCATTTTTGTAAACTCTGCGTGGATTTTGTAGTTTTTAATACTGACCGCACAGTATCCTTTTCTCTCTGTCTATCAAGTTTAGTATTGGCCTCCTTTGCTGAAATCTGATTTCATTTCTGTGTACGTCATTTCCCTCTCCACTCACAGTCAATATTTGTGGGGGGCTGTCTTTCCTTTGGGGGTTTTCTCTGAGGCAAGATAGCTTTCTATTTCCTACTTTAGGGGTACTTAGCTCTTAGGCTGTGACGAGGTGTCTAGGGAGAGTCAGGAACATCCCACGGCTATTACTAGTGTTGTTGTTAGGATTAGGAACTGCGGTCAGTAGAGATACCACCTCCTCAGAGCTCGTCCCATGTTGCGTTTTAGCCACCAGGTCATATCAGTGTGGCCTCTTAACCACCAGGTCATAACAGTACAGCTGGCCCACAATGTGTTAAATGCATCTCAAAAGAGGGAAAAGAAAGTTCTGAGTCTTTTTTTTTTCCTTTGTAGCTTGTTTTGTCTTTTTTTTCCCCTTAATCTCTGGGTGGTTCAGGATTTTGGTGCTGATATGGAGGTTCAGGGTCTGTCCTTGCGTGTGGATCAACTCGCTGCAAGGGTACAGAGTATCCAAGATTATGTTGTCCAGACTCCGGTATTAGAGCCTAGAATTCCTATTCCTGATTTGTTTTCTGGGGATAGATCTAAATTTTTGAACTTCAAAAATAATTGCAGATTGTTTTTTGCTCTGAGACCCCGTTCCTCTGGTGACCCCATTCAGCAGGTGAAGATTGTTATTTCTTTGCTGCGTGGCGACCCGCAGGACTGGGCATTCTCCCTTGAGCCAAGAAATCCTGCATTGCTCAATGTTGACGCATTTTTTCAAGCGCTCGGATTGCTGTATGACGAGCCTAATTCTGTGGATCAGGCAGAAAAGACTTTGCTGGCTCTGTGTCAGGGTCAGGAAGCAGCAGAAGTATACTGCCAGAAATTTAGAAAGTGGTCTGTGCTCACAAAATGGAATGAGTATGCCCTGGCAGCGATTTTCAGAAAGGGTCTTTCTGAAACCCTTAAAGATGTTATGGTGGGGTTTCCCACGCCCGCTGGTCTGAATGAGTCAATGTCTTTGGCCATTCAGATCGATCGGCGTCTGCGCAAGGTGGTGCACCATATGGCAGTGTCCTCTGAGCAGAGTCCTGAGCCTATGCAATGTGATAGGATTTTGACTAGAGCAGAAAGGCAGAAATTCAGATGTCAGAATGGCCTGTGTTTTTACTGTTGTGATTCTGCTCATGCTATTTCTGATTGCCCTAAGCGTACTAAGAGGGTCCCTAGGTCTGTTACTATTAGTACTGTACAGCCTAAATTTCTCTTGTCTGTTACCCTGATTTGCTCATTGTCGTCCTTTTCTGTTATGGCATTTGTGGATTCTGGCGCTGCCCTGAACTTAATGGACTTAGAATTTGCCAAGGGCTGTGGTTTTTCCTTGGAGCCTTTGCAGAGCCCTATTCCCTTAAGGGGGATTGATGCTACGCCATTGGCCAAGAATAAACCTCAGTACTGGACACAGTTAACCATGTACATGGCTCCAGCACATCAGGAAAATATTCGCTTTTTGGTGTTGCATAATTTGCATGATGTTGTTGTGCTGGGTTTTCCATGGTTACAGGTACATAATCCAGTGCTGGATTGGAGATCTATGTCTGTAACTGGCTGGGGTTGTCAGGGGATACATAGTGATATTCCTTTGATGTCAATATCCTCGCCCCCTTCTTCTGAAGTTCCTGAGTTTTTGTCGGATTTCCAGGATATATTTGATGAGCCCAAGTCCAGTTCCCTGCCTCCTCATAGGGACTGCGATTGTGCCATTAATTTGATTCCTGGCTGTAAGTTCCCTAAGGGCCGACTTTTCAATCTGTCTGTGCCAGAGCATGCCGCTATGCGGAGTTATGTAAAGGAGTCCTTGGAGAAGGGGCATATTCGCCCGTCTTCGTCACCGTTGGGGGCTGGATTCTTCTTTGTTGCCAAGAAGGATGGCTCCTTGAGACCCTGTATAGATTATCGCCTTCTCAATAAGATCACGGTCAAATTCCAGTACCCTTTACCTTTACTTTCTGATTTGTTTGCTCAGATTAAGGGTGCCAGTTGGTTTACTAAAATCGACCTTCGAGGGGCGTATAATCTTGTGCGTATTAAACAAGGTGATGAATGGAAAACAGCATTTAATATGCCCGAAGGCCATTTTGAATATCTTGTGATGCCATTCGGGCTCTCTAATGCTCCATCGGTATTTCAGTCCTTTATGCATGATATCTTCCGGAATTATCTGGATAAATTCATGATTGTGTATTTGGATGATGTTTTGGTTTTTTCCGATGATTGGGAGTCTCATGTGAAGCAGGTTAGGATGGTGTTTCAGGTCCTTCGTGCTAATGCGTTGTTTGTGAAGGGGTCTAAGTGCCTCTTTGGAGTTCAGAAGGTTTCTTTTTTGGGTTTCATTTTTTCTCTCTCGGCTATTGAGATGGACCCTGTTAAAGTCCAGGCCATTCATGATTGGACTCAACCCATATCTGTAAAGAGCCTTCAGAAATTTTTGGGCTTTGCTAATTTTTATCGCCGCTTTATTGCTAATTTTTCTAGTGTGGTGAAGCCTCTGACCGATTTGACGAAGAAGGGCGCTGATGTGATGAATTGGTCCGCTGCGGCTGTTGAGGCCTTTCAGGAGCTTAAACGTCGTTTTACTTCTGCCCCTGTGTTGCGTCAGCCAGATGTTTCGCTCCCTTTTCAGGTTGAGGTTGATGCTTCAGAGATTAGGGCAGGGGCTGTTTTGTCTCAGAGAAATTCTGATGGCTCTTTGATGAAACCATGTTCTTTCTTCTCCAGAAAGTTTCCGCCTGCTGAGCGTAATTATGATGTCGGCAATCGGGAGTTGTTGGCTACGAAGTGGGCATTTGAGGAATGGCGACATTGGCTTGAGGGAGCCAAGCATCGCGTGGTGGTCTTGACTGATCATAAGAATCTGATTTACCTCGAGTCTGCTAAGCGGTTGAATCCTAGACAAGCTCGGTGGTCTCTGTTTTTCTCCCGTTTTGATTTTGTGGTCTCGTATATTCCAGGATCTAAGAATGTCTAGGCTGATGCCCTTTCTAGGAGTTTTTTGCCTGACTCTCTGGGAATTCTTGAGCTGGCTGGGATCCTCAAGGAGGGGGTGATTCTTTCTGCCATCTCCCCTGATTTGCGGTGGGTACTTCAGGAGTTTCAGTCTGATAGGCCTTACCGCTGTCCAGTGGGGAGACTGTTTGTTCCTGATAGATGGACTGGCAGGGTCATTTCTGAGGTTCATTGTTCGGTGTTGGCTGGTCACCCTGGGATTTTTGGTACCAGAGATTTGGTGGCTAGGTCCTTTTGGTGGCCTTCCTTGTCGCGGGATGTGCGTTCATTTGTGCAGTCCTGTGGGACCTGTGCTCCGGCTAAGCCTTGCTGTTCCCATGCCAGTGGGTTGCTTTTGCCTTTGCCTATTCCTGAGAGGCCCTGGACGCATATTTCCATGGATTTTATTTCTGATCTTCCTGTTTCTCAGAAGATGTCTGTCATCTGGGTGGTTTGTGACCGTTTTTCTAAGATGGTCCATTTGGTACCGTTGCCTAAGTTGCCTTCCTCCTCTGATTTGGTTCCATTATTTTTTCAGCATGTGGTTCGTTTACATGGTATTCCGGAGAATATTGTGTCTGACAGAGGTTCCCAGTTCGTTTCTAGGTTTTGGCGGTCCTTTTGTGCTAGAATGGGCATTGATTTGTCTTTTTCTTCAGCATTCCATCCTCAGACAAATGGCCAAATGGAGCGAACCAATCAGACCTTGGAAACCTATTTGAGATGCTTCGTGTCTGCTGATCAGGATGATTGGGTGACCTTTTTGCCGTTGGCCGAGTTTGCCCTTAATAATCGGGCTAGTTCAGCTACCTTGGTTTCGCTTTTTTTTTGTAACTTTGGTTTTCATCCTCGTTTTTCTTCGGGGCAGCTTGAGCCTTCTGACTGTCCTGGTGTGGATTCTGTGGTGGACAGGTTGCAGCAAATTTGGACTCATGTGGTGGACAATTTGACGTTGTCTCAGGAAAAGGCTCAACGTTTTGCTAACCGTCGTCGGTGTGTTGGTCCCCGGCTTCGTGTTGGGGATTTGGTCTGGTTGTCTTCTCGTCATGTTCCTATGAAGGTTTCTTCCCCTAAGTTCAAGCCTCGCTTTATTGGGCCTTATAAGATTTCTGAAATTATCAATCCGGTGTCTTTTCGTTTGGCCCTTCCAGCTTCTTTTTCCATTCATAATGTGTTCCATAGATCCTTGTTGCGGAGATATGTGGTACCTATGGTTCCCTCCGTTGATCCTCCTGCTCCGGTGTTGGTTGAGGGGGAATTGGAATATGTGGTGGAGAAGATTTTGGATTCTCGTTTTTCGAGGTGGAAGCTCCAATATCTGGTCAAGTAGAAGGGGTATGGCCAGGAGGATAATTCTTGGGTTGTTGCCTCCGATGTTCATGCTGCCGATTTGGTTCGTGCTTTCCATTTGGCTCATCCTGATTGGCCTGGGAGCTCTGGTGAGGGTTCGGTGACCCCTCCTCAAGGGGGGGGGGTACTGTTGTGAATTCCGTTCTGGAGCTCCCTCCTGTGGTTGCTAATGGTATTTTTGTGAGTTCTGCCCTTGGGCTCCCTCTGGTGGTTTCGAGTGGAACTGCTGCTCCTTTAGGTAGCTGTAGCAGCTGCCTCCACTTATCGCCTTGCCTGGGTTTGTTATTTAAACCTGCTCTGGGCTTTAGTTCATGCCAGCTGCCAATGTTCTTGGTTGGATTTGGTTCTCTCCTTGGATTTCTCATATGGCCTGTCCTTGTCAGCAAAAGATAAGTTTTTGCTAGTTTTTGTTTGTCCATTTGTTTGGACTCTATTGCTCTGCAAATATGTCTCTTTTTGTCCAGCTTGTCACTATGTCATATTCAGGCTAGCTGGAAGCTCTGGGAAAGCAGATTTGCCCCTCCACACCGTGAGTCGGTGTGGAGTTCATTTTTGTAAACTCTGCGTGGATTTTGTAGTTTTTAATACTGACCGCACAGTATCCTTTTCTCTCTGTCTATCAAGTTTAGTATTGGCCTCCTTTGCTGAAATCTGATTTCATTTCTGTGTACGTCATTTCCCTCTCCACTCACAGTCAATATTTGTGGGGGGCTGTCTTTCCTTTGGGGGTTTTCTCTGAGGCAAGATAGCTTTCTATTTCCTACTTTAGGGGTAGTTAGCTCTTAGGCTGTGACGAGGTGTCTAGGGAGAGTCAGAAACATCCCACGGCTATTACTTGTGTTGTTGTTAGGATTAGGAACTGCGGTCAGTAGAGATACCACCTCCTCAGAGCTCGTCCCATGTTGCGTTTTAGCCACCAGGTCATATCAGTGTGGCCTCTTAACCACCAGGTCATAACAGTTATGGGCCAGAGGAGAGGTCTTGGGTACCAGCCTCGGACATTCATGCGGACCGGCTGGTCAGTATGTTTCACCGCCGCCATCCGGACAAGCCGGGTCCTATAAGTCATGAGGGCCCTGGGGTCCCTCGTAGAAGGCGGGGTACTGTCATGTCAGATGCTATTCACACTAGGGCGTCCGTCAGACAGCGGTAATTCCGCATTCGTCCACTATATGCTCATGGCGCCTACTAGATTGTTAGGGGTTAATTGTCCGGGGTTAATTTAGCTGGTACTCGAGTTGGAGGCTGGGTCACGCCCACTGCCTTTAAATAGTTCTGCTGGACTTTGGGCATCGCCGATTATAGCTTGTGCCTCGTGCCTAGTGATTCCGGTCTGGAGTGGTGGTCTTGGAGTAGAAATATCGTATCTGGTGGTGTATTATCCTTTGTCATATTTCTCCTTCCTATATTTGTATTAGTTTTGCCCTGTGCACGTTATAGTGTTTTCCTGTGTGACTGCGGTATGGTGCGTTTTTAGTTTTCCCTGTCTGTACTTTCTGTTGAGGTTGTTGTGTGGTCTAATCACTGGGTGGCGGGTGGAGGTTTCAGCATAGGGCTGAAACAGGAGTCAGGGTCAGGCCTGGTGGCCCAGACAAGCACACCATTAGTGTAAATTCTGGGAGAGGGACAGACAGGGTATTCCCTAGTCTGAGGGATATCGCAGTTGCATTAGCAGTGTGCATTGGGTCACTGTCTTGTTGGAAGGTGAACCTCCATCCCAGTCTCAAATCACTGACAGACTGAAACAGGTTTTGGTCAAGAATATCCCTGTATTTTGCACCATTCATCCTCCACTAGAAGGGGGCCTTTTTTCCTGTCCTGCTGCCGAAAAACATGCCCACAGTATGATGCTGCCACCAACATGTTTCACTAAGAGGATTGTGTTCTTGGGGTGATGAGTCATGTTGCTTTAGTGTCAGACCTAGACATAGCATCTACCTTGATTGCTAAAAAGTTCAATTTTGGTCTCATCTGACCACCGCACCTTTCTCCATATATTTGGGGAGTCTCCCACATGTCTTTTGGCAAACTCAAAACGAGCTTTACAATATTTATGTGTAAGTAAAGGCTTTTTTCTGGCCACTCTTCCATAAACGCAACCTCTATTTAATGCACATCTTATTGTGATCATAAGGACAGATACTGCAGTCTCTGCTTGGGAATTCTTCAACTACTTCAGGGTTACCTTTGGTCTCCTTGCTGCCTCTCTAGTTTGTGCCCTCTTTGCATTGGTGGGCGGCCCCCTCTTGGCAGGTTTATTGTGGTTCCATGTTGTTTCCATTTGATGACAATGTATTTGATGGTGATCCAGGGGATCATCAGAGATTTGGATATTTTTTATAACCCAACCCTGACTTGTACTTCTTAACAACTTTGTCCCTGACTTATTTGGAGATCCCCTTGGTCTTCATGAAGTTGTTTAGTTAATGGTGCCTCTTGCTTAACCCCTTAATGTCCAATGACAGATATATCCATCAATAGACGCTTCCCCCTGTTTGGTGCGGGTTCCACTGATGAGCCCACATCTTTTCGGGCACATGACAGCTGATCTGATCAGCTGTTATGTGCCTCTAACAGCTGCAGGTGGAATTGCGATCAACCTGCGGCTGTTAACATGTTACATGCTGCTGTCAAACTCTGACAGTTGCATTTAACATGCATGCGCAGGAAGTGCGTCATTGACACCGCCCATTGGAACCCGAATCACATGACCATGTGTTGCCGATGGGTTGGCATGACAACCCGGGATCTGCAGGAGATCCCTGTGGATGTCATAGCCAGATAGCTATGAGCGCCGCCCAGCAGTCGGTGCTCACAGCAAGTGAGCATTTCTGATACATAGAGCAGGGTTGCAGCCCTGCTCTATGTAGCACAAGTGATCGGATGATCGCAGCTTCTAGTCTCTCATCGAGACTATTGAAGGAAGTTAAAAAAAAATGTTTTTAAAAATATTAAAAAAAATAAAAGTTAAAATCACCTTCCTCTCATCCCAGAATCACCCGATCTATTGATATATAAAAATAATTAATCCAATCTGTAAACGGTGTAGCGAGAAAAGTTTAGAACGCCAGAATTATGTTTTTTTGGTTGCTGCAACATTGCAATAAAATGCAATAGTGGATGATCAAAAGATCGTATCTACATCAAAATGGTATCAATAAAAACATCAGATCAACGCACAAAAAATATGCCCTCACCCAGCCCCAGATTCAGAAAAATGGAGACGTTATGGATCTTGAAAAAAGGCAACTTTTTTCTTGTTTTTACAAACTTTGGATTTTTTTCACCACTTAAATAAAAAAGATAGGAACACACTGATCACATGGTCATTAAACTGTCTGCTGTGTCCAAAGCACTGCTGGCTATTGAACGCAAGTTGATCCGCATGTGTTCACTGAACCGTGTGGAATCACCACATCCAATACATTGTACGGGTGAAATTTATCTTGCGGAGGTTTGTATCTCTGCAAGATAGACATGCTGCGGTCTGGAGAGACGCGGCACATATCCGTCTCCGCAGGTGAGCCGTGGGGGCCTGTGCACGCATAGTGGGCATGGGACTTCTTTAATTCCTATCCACTATGCTGTAACAGCTGGATATTGCAGGTTGGACGCTGCGCAAGTACGTAACGTCCAACCTGCAGCGTATACTGGTCGTGTGCACTTACCCTCAAAAGTAAGCCTTTCTTATTGCAGTTTTGATGTAAAGTTTTGACCCTGTCTTTATAATCTCTGTAGAATATCCCTACCAGTATATAGTTGATGTCTAACATTATTGAGGGTTAGGTCCCTACTGCTCAATAAAACAGCTGAGGTTCATGTGTTTTGCCTAAGGGCTTATTATATGAATTAACATCCCAATGTGATACACTCATACTTAGGCTACTTTCACACTAGCGTTAACTGCAATACGTTAAAATGCATCGTTTTGCAGAAAAAACGCATCCTGCAAAAGTGCTTGCAGGATGCGTTTTTTCCCCATAGACTTGTATTGGCGACGCATTGCGACGTATTGTCATCCGCCGTGTACATCGTACGACGTATGCGTCGAAATTTGGCGTCACGTCGTCTGGAAAAAACGTAGATTGTAACGTTTTTTGTCTCCGCCTAAAAAACGTGTCGCGACGCATCCTGCGGCATTCGTCGTTGGCTATAATGGAAGCCTATGAGCGACGGATCCGTCGAGACACGTCGTACGACGCAATGCAGTGCTGCAATACGATTTTTTACACTGAGCATGCTCAGAAGCAGGTTTTTGTAGCCAATTGGCCAGACACCCCCAAATCTATATAAACCTGGCCTCGTCCTTGAACCCCACATATGCCAGCAAGAAGCCTACAGACAAGAAGCCTGCCACAAGACCCCAGCCTGCCACAAGACCCCAGCCTGCCACAAGACCCCAGCCTGCCACAAGACCCCAGCCTGCCACAAGACTCCAGCCTGCCACAAGACTCCAGCCACCATAGAGCCAGTGTGAGTATTGCCATTTTTGTGTGCGTCTGTGTGCCTGTGCATTTGTGTCTGTATGAGGCACTGACTACAGCAAGAGCTTAAAACCTGAAGAGAACCAGAGGCCTGCCATCGTCCTGCAACAGCCAGTGCCCTGCTAGAGTCCAGATCCACCCTGAGGCCTGCCACTGTGAGACATCCAGAGGACTGCCAGCCTTTTTTACGTGTGCGTGTGTGTATGTATGCGTCTTGTGTTTGGGTCCGCCTGTGCTTTTGTGCATCTGTGTGTGTGTGTGTGCTTTTGTATGTATGTCTTCACCTGCCTGCACCTTATGCCTTTGCCAATCTTATGCCTGTTTATGTGTTGTGCTTGTGTTATGACTGCGCCTGTGTGCTTTCAGGCATGTTTGTGTGCGTCTTGGTGATTGCATGTGTCCATGCCTTTTGGTTAATTCCCTTTTTCTGATGTATTTATCAAGTCTAGTGGTCAGCATGTGGTTTCAATGTGTGAGCGTGTGCCTTGTTTTTTTTTTGTTTGTTTGTTTCTCTTTAAAACTGTTTTATTTTTTAAATAGGATGTATTTTTGCCAAGTCTAGTGGTCTATGCAGCATGTTTCAATGTGTGAGCGTGTGCCTTGTTTTTTTTTTTTTGTATTTAAAATTGATTTTTTACTGTTAACCATTCCCAGTTGATGTACTTGTATTTAAAATAAAGAGCATTGTAGCTCCTAATTGTGATGTAAAAAAAATGAAAAGAAAAAAGAAATTAATAAAATGTTTATAAAAAAAATGTCCGGAATATCATTTCAGAAAGGTAAATTTAAAAATGGTGTATATACTAATGGTTACACATGCAATACAAAGTTGTTTGAGGGCTCATTTTTTAATAAAGGTTATACTTTAAAGGTTTTTTTGGGGAGACCAATTTTTAAAGGGTTTTTTTTTTTTTTTAAATGTGGGTAAATATATTTTAACATGGTGGGTTCACATTTCAATTTAATTTTTTTTTTTTTTTTACATGGAAATGGTTAGGTGCAGCGTGTGCATTTGTTTTAGGGTTTGGGTGTTCACCTTCCTGAACATTTTTCACATTTTAGCAGGGTGAGGGTGGTTATTAGGGTTGAGCGAAATGGGTCGTTCATTTTCAAAAGTCGCCGACTTTTGACAAAGTCGGCGTCTCATGAAACCGAGCCGATCCCAGCGTTGCATCGGCCATGCGGTACGCGACTTTCGCGCCAAAGTCGCGTTTCAATGACGCGAAAAGCGCCATTTCTCAGCCAATGAAGGTGAACGCAGAGTGTGGGCAGCGTGATGACATAGGTCCTGGTCCCCACCATCTTAGAGAAGGGCATTGCAGTGATTGGCTTGCTGTCTGCGGCGTCACAGGGGCTATAAAGGGGCGTTCCCGCCGACCGCCATCTCACTGCTGCTGATCTGAGCTTACGGAGAGGTTGCTGCCGCTTCATCAGAAGCAGGGAGAGCGTTAGGCAGGGTCCATTAACCACCAAACCGCTTGTGCTGTAGCGATTTCCACTGTCCAACACCGCCTTCGGTGTGCAGGGACAGTGGAAGCTCCTTTTTTTTTTTTTTTCTCTCGCGCTGTAGCTCATTGGGCTGCCCTAGAAGGCTCCCTGATAGCTGTATTGCTCTGTGTACTCCACTGTGCAAACCAACTGCTTTTTTCAAAGCACATATCCTCTTGTTCCTTCCTTTCTGCACAGCTATCTTTTTTGTTTGTCCACACTTTTTATTTAATTTGTGCATCAGTCCACTCCTTATTGCTGCCTGCCATACCTGGCTGAGATTACTGCAGGGAGATAGTAATTGTAGGACAGTCCCTGTTTTTTTTTTTTTTTTTTGTGGGAGATTAAGATTGGCATTTCTGCTAGAGTGCCATCCCTGTGTGTGCCATCCCTGTGTGTGCCATCCCTGTGTGTGCCATCACTCACTCAGTGGGCCATAGAAAGCCTTTTTATTTTTTTGCTTGATTTGGTTTCTAAAATCTACCTGAAGAAAAAAAAAAAAACATCAATCAGTGGGAGATTAATATTGGCCTCAGGGCTTGTGTGCCACTCCTGACTCCTGTGTGTGCCATCTCTCACTCAGTGGGCCATAGAAAGCCTATTTGTTTTTTTGCTTGATTTGGGTTCTAAAATCTACCTGAAAAAAAAAAAAAAACATCAATCAGTGGGAGATTAATATTGCCCTTTCTGCTTGTGTGCCACTCCTGACTCCTGTGTGTGTCATCTCTCACTCAGTGGGCCATAGAAAGCCTATTTATTTTTTTGCTTGATTTGGGTTCTAAAATCTACCTGAAAAAAAAAAAAACATCAATCAGTGGGAGATTAATATTGCCCTTTCTGCTTGTGTGCCACTCCTGACTCCTGTGTGTGCCATCTCTCACTCAATGGGCCATAGAAAGCCTATTTATTTTTTTGCTTGATTTAGGTTCTAAAATCTACCTGAAAAAAAAAAAACATCAATCAGTGGGAGATTAATATTGCCCTTTCTGCTTGTGTGCCACTCCTGACTCCTGTGTGTGCCATCTCTCACTCAGTGGGCCATAGAAAGCCTATTTATTTTTTTGCTTGATTTGGGTTCTAAAATCTACCTGAAAAAAAAAAAAACATCAATCAGTGGGAGATTAATATTGCCCTTTCTGCTTGTGTGCCACTCCTGACTCCTGTGTGTGCCATCTCTCACTCAGTGGGCCATAGAAAGCCTGTTTATTTTTTTGCTTGATTTGGGTTCTAAAATCTACCTGAAAAAAAAAAAACATCAATCAGTGGGAGATTAATATTGCCCTTTCTGCTTGTGTGCCACTCCTGACTCCTGTGTGTGCCATCTCTCACTCAGTGGGCCATAGAAAGCCTATTTATTTTTTTGCTTGATTTGGGTTCTAAAATCTACCTGAAAAAAAAAAAACATCAATCAGTGGGAGGTTAATATTGCTCTTTCTGCTTGTGTGCCACTCCTGACTCCTGTGTGTGCCATCTCTCACTCAGTGGGCCATAGAAAGCCTATTTATTTTTTTGCTTGATTTGGGTTCTAAAATCTACCTGAAAAAAAAAAAAAACATCAATCAGTGGGAGATTAATATTGCCCTTTCTGCTTGTGTGCCACTCCTGACTCCTGTGTGTGCCATCTCTGACTCAGTGGGCCATAGAAAGCCTATTTATTTTTTTGCTTGATTTGGGTTCTAAAATCTACCTGAAAAAAAAAAAAAACGTCAATCAGTGGGAGATTAATATTGCCCTTTCTGCTTGTGTGCCACTCCTGACTCCTGTGTGTGCCATCTCTCACTCAGTGGGCCCTAGAAAGTCTTTTTATTTTTTTAGTATTTGGTTTCTAAATTGTCCCTGAAAGAAATCATTTGATCTTATTTGGTTTCTAAAGTCTCCCTGAGAAAAAAAAAAAAAAGTGTGAGATTAATATTGACATTTGTGCTTGAGTGACAGTCCTGCGTGTGTGGCATCTCTGTGATTTGGTGCCACAGAAAACAGAGTGTGTAACATTGTGCCTGATTTTCCTTGTGGTCTCACCAACCTGTTAAGGGATATTGAAATCATACTGAAGTTATAGCTCACCGTGTAAGTTGTTTGACAGCAACAAATAAAGTTACTTTGGTTAATTTTTTAAAACAATGAGGAAGTCTGGTGCAAGAGGTCGACGTGGCCGTGGGCATTCATTGTCAGCTGGTAATGATGGTAGTGGTAGTGGAGCATCAGGTGGTCATGGGGATAAAAATATTCCACCTAAGTCTGGAGCTGTGGAGCCAGTTTCGTCGTCTGGCTACACAAGGCCTCGAACGCTCTCTTTTCTGGGAGTCGGAAAACCGCTTTTAAAGGCGGAGCAGCAACAGCAAGTTTTGGCTTACATTGCAGACTCAGCCTCTAGCTCTTTTGCCTCCTCTTCTGAAACTGGTAAATGTAAAAGCAGCGCGTCGCTTGTGGATGTTCACGGTCAGGGACAAGTCGCTTCCTTGTCCTCTTCAGCAAAAACTACAACAAGAGAGAAGGATGCAGCAGGCGACACAACGGGTTACTCCATGGAGCTCTTTACACATACCGTCCCTGGCTTAGAAAGTGAAACACTTAACAGGCCATGCCCATTACAAGTAGATTCTGACATGGAGTGCACTGATGCACAGCCACAGCCAGAGTACTATGCTGCTCCTTTGACTCAGACCACCACATTGCCCTCTCAGGGTACTGATCCACAATCAGACCCTGATGAGACTATGTTGCCCCGCCACGAACGCTATACCACCGACCGACACAGTGACACAGACGAAGTTGCACACGAGCTCGAAGAGGAGGTAATAGATGACCCAGTTGTTGACCCCGATTGGCAGCCATTGGGGGAACTGGGTGCAGGCGGCAGTAGTTCAGAAGCGGAGGTGGAGGAGGGGCCGCAGCAGGCATCAACATCGCAACAGGTTCCATCTGCCGTGCCCGTATCTGGCCCAAAACGCGTGTCAAAGCCAAAACCTGTTGGAGGACAGCGTGGCCATCCGGTTAAAGCTCAGTCTGCAATCCCTGAAAAGGGATCCGATGCTAGGAAGAGTGCAGTCTGGCATTTTTTTAAACAACATCCAATTGATCAGCGCAAAGTCATCTGTCAAAAATGTTCAACTAGCTTAAGCAGAGGTCAGAGTCTGAAAAGTCTAAATACTAGTTGCATGCATAGACACTTAACCACCATGCATTTTCAAGCCTGGACTAACTACCAAACGTCCCTTAAGGTTGTAGCACCCTCGGCCAATGAAGCTAGTCAGCAACGCAACATCCCTTCCGTCACTGTAAGGCCACAATTTTCCGCACCACCGGCAGTATCTGTGCAGGTTTCTTTGCCAGCCAAAAGCAGTCAGGGTCAGGGAATCACCAGTTTTGTAGGAGGAAATATTGAATCTAGGTCACCGGTGGAAACAATACCGTCTCCAACCGTCTCTCAGTCTGCCATGTACACCGGCACACCCGAAAGTTCCACGATCTCCAGCTCTCCAGTCCAGCTCACCCTACATGAGACTCTGGTTAGAAAAAGGAAGTACTTATCCTCGCATCCGCGTACACAGGGTTTTAACGCCCACATAGCTAGACTAATCTCGTTAGAGATGATGCCCTACCGGTTAGTTGAAAGCGAAGCTTTCAAAGCCCTGATGGAGTACGCTGAACCACGATACCAGCTACCCAGTCGACACTTTTTTTCCAGAAAAGCCATCCCAGCCCTGCACCAGCATGTTAAACAGCGCATCGTCCATGCACTCAGGCAATCTGTGAGTACAAAGGTGCACCTGACTACAGATGCATGGACCAGTAGGCATGGCCAGGGACGTTATGTGTCCATCACGGCACACTGGGTGAATGTGGTGGATGCAGGGTCCACAGGGGACATAAATTTCGGGACAGTTGTGCCTAGCCCACGGTCTAGGAAACAGTTGGCTGTAGGCGTTCGCACCTCCTCCTCCTCCTCCTCGTCCTCCTGCAGAAGCTACAGCTCTTCCACAGACCGCAGTCGGCCAACCACTCCATCGGCAGATGACACTGTTGCACACCAGTTGTCCCATTATGGGCCAGCTACTGGCAAGTGTCAGCAGGCTGTATTGGCTATGAAGTGTTTGGGCGACAACAGACACACCGCGGAAGTTCTGTCCGAGTTCTTGCAACAAGAAACGCAGTCGTGGCTGGGCACAGTAGATGAGTGATAACGGAAGGAATTTCATGGCTGCCACCTCCCTTTCCCAACTGAAACACATTCCTTGCCTGGCTCACACCTTAAACCTGGTGGTGCAGTGCTTTTTGAAAACTTATCCTGAGTTCTCCGACCTGCTCCTCAAAGTGCGTGGACTTTGCTCACATATCCGACGTTCGCCTGTACACTCCAGCCGTATGCAGACCTATCAGCGGTCTTTGAACCTTCCCCAGCATCGCCTAATCATAGACGTTGCAACAAGGTGGAACTCAACACTGCACATGCTTCAGAGACTGTGCCAACAGAGGCGGGCTGTTATGTTTTTGTGGGAGGATACACATACACGGGCAGGCAGTAGGATGGCAGACATGGAGTTGTCAGGTGTGCAGTGGTCGAAGATACAAGACATGTGTCAAGTCCTTCAGTGTTTTGAGGAATGTACACGGCTGGTTAGTGAAACAACGCCGTAATAAGCATGAGCATCCCCCTAATGCGTCTGCTGATGCAAAGTTTGACGCACATAAAGGATCAGGCGTCTGCACCAGAAGAAGAGGAAAGCCTTGATGACAGTCAGCCATTGTCTGGTCAGGGCAGTGTACAGGACGAGGTAGCGGGCGAAGAGGAGGTGGAGGACGAGGAGGATGATGGGGATGAGTATATTTTTAATGCGGAAGCTTTCCCGGGGGCACTGGAAATTGGTTGCGTGGCAAGGCCGGGTTCTGGTTTTTTGAGGGACACAAGTGACGTAGATTTGCCTGAAACTGCCCCTCAACCAATCACAACCGGAGATTTGACAACTGGAACTTTGGCCCACATGGCGGATTACGCCTTACGTATCCTAAAAAGGGACACACGCATTACGAAAATGATGAACGATGACGATTACTGGTTGGCCTGCCTCCTTGATCCACGCTATAAAGGCAAATTGCAAAATATTATGCCACATGAGAACTTGGAACTAATATTAGCAACCAAACAATCAACTCTTGTTGACCGTTTGCTTCAGGCATTCCCAGCACACAGCGCACGTGATCGTTCTCACACGAGCTCCAGGGGGCAGCAGACTAGGAGTGTTAGGGGTGCACACATCAGAAGTGGCGTTGGACAGAGGGGTTTTCTTACCAGGTTGTGGAGTGATTTTGCTATGACCGCAGACAGGACAGGTACTGCTGCATCAATTGAAAGTGACAGGAGACAACATTTGTCCAGTATGGTTACTAACTATTTTTCATCCCTTATCGATGTTCTCCCTCAACCGTCATTCCCATTTGATTACTGGGCATCAAAATTAGACACCTGGCCAGAATTGGCAGAATATGCATTGCAGGAGCTTGCTTGCCCGGCAGCAAGTGTCCTATCAGAAAGAGTATTCAGTGCTGCAGGTTCAATATTAACCGAAAAAAGGACTCGTCTGGCTACCCAAAATGTTGACGATCTAACATTCATTAAAATGAGCCACAACTGGATTTCGAAATCTTTTGCCCCACCTTGCCCGGCCGACACCTAGCTTTCCTATGAAAAGCTCTTGCCTGTGGACTACTGTGAATTACTTTTCTAATGTCTAATTTGCTGCAGCTGATTGTCCAGCATACGACATGTTTACACCTCCCTAAATGGCCAAACTCCCCACACGGGGCCGTGGTATCGCGACTTGGCGCAAGCACCCGTGAGACTGCTGTTTGTCTGAAGAGGTGGGTGTGCTCGCTTTTGGGCGACGGCATTGCTACTGGGTCCCTCATAGTACAATAAAGTGTCTCTGGCGGTGGTGGTGCGCACCCAACGTCAGACACACTGTTGTAACATGAGGGGCCCTGGGCCTGTACCGCCGGCCACAAGAGAGTTCACCCACCCCCAGGTCAAACATTGCTCTACCACTTCCACAGTTATCTCTCACACTTCCACCAATGTTTAGTGTATGCGCTGACATCCTTCCATACCTGCCACTGACAATACCATTGTGTTGACATGTATGATGGTACTTAACATAGTCAGGGGCAGTGTCCTCTATTTACCACAGTAAATACTTTGCGCTAAATTAGTAGGTCTGAAACAACGCAGAGGATCCCACCCCTGAACCTAATGATTGCACCCTTTAGTGTTTTTGTTTTGTTTTAATGCGAGACATTCACATTTATTTTTTGTTTTTGACTACTAACTGGCAGACACTCATTACAATCGGCCTCCACTGACCAGACCACTGCTGCCCGTGTACCCCTGGAACCTATTTTACAGTGCCTACAGCCAGCCCATTTTATTGTGTTAGGCCTTCGAAGCCTGTCTACGGTCCCTCCTTCCACTAGGCCTCCACTGACCTGACCACTGCTGCCCGTGTACCCCTGGAACCTATTATAAAGTGCCTACAGCCAGCCCATTTTATTGTGTTAGGCCTTCGAAGCCTGTCTGCGGTCCCTCCTTCCACTAGGCCTCCACTGACCTGACCACTGCTGCCCGTGTACCCCTGGAACCTATTTTACAGTGCATAGAGCCTATTTTTTTATTTTATTTAATATTAATAAAGCAAGGATGGACTACGATGTACCACGCTATGAGCTACCCAGTTGACAATTCTTTTGCGAGAAAAGCCATCCCACCCCTCCACCAGCATGTTAAAGACCGCATTGTCCTTGCATTCTGTCAATCTGTGAGTCCAAAGGTACACCTGACAACAGACACATGGACCTGTAGGCATGGCCACGGAAGGTTACGTGTCCTTTGTGGCTCGATGGGTTAATGTATTGGATGCATGGTCCACACAGGGGACAGCCTGCTAAGTCTGTCTGCAGTCCCTAATTCAAGTTGTCCTCAACTGAATAAAGCTGAGCTTCTACCTTCTGGCTCTGATTAACTGCTGTTTTTAAAAAAATTGGTGGTTCCGGCCTACTAACGGTGTCTGCCCCTGCCTGGTGTTGTCCTCAACTGAATAAAGCTGAGCTTCTACCTTCTGGTTCTTATTAAGCTTTTTTCTTTTTTTTTTTTTTTAATTGCTGGATGGGGCCTAATACCTCTGTTTGCTGCTCCCTGGTGTTTGTCCTCAACTGAATACAGCTGAGCTTCTACCTTCTGGCTCTCATTAAGTGCTGTGTTTTAAAAAAATGGTGTTTAGGGCCTACTAACGGTGTCTGCCCCTGCCTGGTGTTTGTCCTCAACTGAATACAGCTGAGCTTCAACCTTCTGGCTCTGATTAACTGCTGTTTTTAAATAAAAAAAATTGGTGTTTAGGGCCTACTAACAGTGTCTGCCCCTGCCTGGTGTTGTCCTCAACTGAATAAAGCTGAGCTTCTACCTTCTGGCTCTGATTAACTGCTGTTTTTTAAAAAAAATGGTGGTTCCGGCCTACTAACGGTGTCTGCCCCTGCCTGGTGTTGTCCTCAACTGAATAAAGCTGAGCTTCTACCTTCTGGTTCTTATTAAGCTTTTTTCTTTTTTTTTTTTTTTTTTTAATTGCTGGATGGGGCCTAATACCTCTGTTTGCTGCTCCCTGGTGTTTGTCCTCAACTGAATACAGCTGAGCTTCTACCTTCTGGCTCTCATTAAGTGCTGTGTTTTAAAAAAATGGTGTTTAGGGCCTACTAACGGTGTCTGCCCCTGCCTGGTGTTTGTCCTCAACTGTATACAGCTGAGCTTCAACCTTCTGGCTCTCATTAAGTGCTGTTTTTAAATAAAAAAAATTGGTGTTTAGGGCCTACTAACGGTGTCTGCCCCTGCCTGGTGTTGTCCTCAACTGAATAAAGCTGAGCTTCTACCTTCTGGCTCTGATTAACTGCTGTTTTAAAAAAAAATGGTGGTTCCGGCCTACTAACGGTGTCTGCCCCTGCCTGGTGTTGTCCTCAACTGAATAAAGCTGAGCTTCTACCTTCTGGTTCTTATTAAGCTTTTTTCTTTTTTTTTTTTTTTTTAATTGCTGGATGGGGCCTAATACCTCTGTTTGCTGCTCCCTGGTGTTTGTCCTCAACTGAATACAGCTGAGCTTCTACCTTCTGGCTCTCATTAAGTGCTGTGTTTTTTTAAAAATGGTGTTTAAGGCCTACTAACGGTGTCTGCCCCTGCCTGGTGTTTGTCCTCAACTGAATACAGCTGAGCTTCAACCTTCTGGCTCTCATTAAGTGCTGTTGTTAAATAAAAAAAATTGGTGTTTGGGGCCTACTAACGGTGTCTGCCCCTGCCTGGTGTTGTCCTCAACTGAATAAAGCTGAGCTTCTACCTTCTGGCTTTTGGCCTATAGTATCAGATATTAAACTGCATTTGGCCTACTGGTGTGGTTGGGCCCTTGAAAAAGTGTTTGCTGCTCTTGGGTTTGCTACTCCACTGAACAAAGCAATGCCGCCTGTTTAGTCCTGTTACCAATTTTGAACTGCATTTAGCCTAATTTATTCTTTGGCCCAATATCTGTTTCCTCCTCATCCTGCCCATTGCCCAGCCACTGCTAGATGAGTCTGCTGGTACATTGACCTAGACCACTACATTCCCCTTGCACTCTACACAGCCAGAATCTGACCCTGCTGAAAGTAAGGTTCCCCTTCCCGCATGTTATACCACCTTACACAGGGACAAAGAGGAAGGTGCAGATGAAAGTGCAGGTTCCTTCATCAGGTGGGGGGGGCATACTCGTTGGCGACGTCACTGGCACAGGGCCCCTCAGAGTACGCAAAAGTGTCGCTGCTGGTGGGAGGCGCATCCGCCATGCAAACACACCGCCATACTTTGAGGGGCCCTGTGCCAGTGCCAATGCGAACGAGTGGGCCCCCCTGCTTGCTCAGGATCACAGCACTTGCAACGTTGAAATACTTACCTCTCCCTGCTCCACCGCCGTGACGTAGTCCACGTTTCCTGGGCCCATTAAAACCTTGAACCAGCCCTACCCCCAACAACTTTTGCCAAATGACCCCCAAGTTCCAATGCCCAACTATTATTATAAAGTTAATTAAGATTGACAAGCTTCAGAAACAAGAATGGATGTTTTTGGCATTAATATGGGCACTGTAGGTGTTTTCCTGGCCTCCACTCACTACCGACTATGCTTCCCCATTGACTTGCATTGGGTTTCGTGTTTCGGTCGATCCCCGACTTTTAGCGACAATCGGCCGACTGCACTCGACTCGACTCTGGACAAAATCGGGTTTCCCAAAACCCGACGATCTTAAAAAAATGAAAGTCGCTCAACCCTAGTGGTTATCGTTAAACATTAACTAGTTCGGGGGGGTGGTATAACTATAAATTCATTACACTTACAGATACACCAGGTTCCAAAGCCCTCCAACAGGGACCACCCAAACCCACCCACACTTGACCACCTCTAATTTTTTTTTATTTTTGAATACAGAAATCTGCGACTTTTAAATGTGTATAGCAGATTTGAAGTGTCTTTTTTTTACTTACAGAGCTACCGGCCATCACACAAGAACTACAGCCACCGGCCATCCCACAGGCCCACTGCCACTTACCATCCCAGAGGGACCACTGTTGTACTTTTTTCAAAGGAAGTTTTGAAGACCACAAATCTGCGACTTTTAAATGTGTATAGCAGATTGCAAGTGTCTTTTTTAACTTACAGAGCCACCAGGACCACAGCCACCGGCCATCGCACAGGACCACAGCCACAGGCCATCCCACAGGGACCACCGCTGTACTTTATTGTAAGTAAGTTTTGAAGACCACAAATCTGCTACTTCAATGTGTAGAGCAGATTGCAAGTGTCTTTTAACTTACAGAGCCACCAGGACCACAGCCACCGGCCATCGCACAGGACCACAGCCACAGGCCATCCCACAGGACCACAGCCACCGGCCATCCCACAGGGTCCACCGCTGTATTTTATTCTAAGTAAGTTTTGAAGACCACAAATCTGCTACTTCAATGTTTAGAGCAGATTGCAAGTGTCTTTTAACTTACAGAGCCACCAGGACCACAGCTACCGGCCATCGCACAGGACCACAGCCACCGGCCATCGCACAGGACCACAGCCACAGGCCATCCCACAGGGACCACCCAGTGATCCCACAGCCACAATGTCCTCTTCTGACAGCCCTCCTCCACAGCAACAGCGTGTATCGGTAAGTTAACCCAAAAATTGTAAATGTTTTTTTTTTTTATTTTTATTTTACATTTTTGCTTATCACTACATGCATAAATTATGTTTAAACAGGAAGCTGAATCAGATGAGGAGCTGTCAGAAGGGGGCGAGACGGGTGGAGAGATGCAAGTGGAGGAGGAACCAAGTGTAAGTAGTGGTGAAACAGTTGCTTCACACATCACACTGCACCATACACAAAACAGTTTCATACATAAGTAAACCCAGAAAACATATGCCTACATTAAAGATAATTTTTTTCCTTTATTTCAGTCTCCTGCTGCTCCTGCTGCTGCTGCTGGCCATTCAGCAAACCGTGAAGGTTCTCCCAGCCGCTCCCAGAGTCGGCGGAATCGTCGCCGCGGTCGGCCATCAGTGAGTTTTTTTTTGGGGGGGATTCTATTGGTACTTTTGTGTTTCAGTGTACTAATTTTTTTGTTTTTCTTCTTCTTTTTTTTACACATGCTTCACAGCGTGCTCCCGCCGAAGACTTTGATGACAGCATTGATATAGACTGTCTCATTGAGGAGGTTTGCGAGCGGGAGCCGCTGTGGAACATGGCTGACCGCAGGCATGCCGATAGCAGTGTTACCCGTCGGCTCTGGGACGAAGTATGCCATAACATCTTTCCGAGGTGGGAGGACCTTCTTCCGCAGCAGCAGAGTAAACTATGTAAGTATTCACTTTTCAGTGATGTTTTGAGCTGAATGTAATGTATTGTATTTAACAATTTTTTTTTCTTTTCATTCTTGTCTTCACAGGTGGAAAGGTTAGGAAGCGGTGGCGGTCACTGAGGGATCACTTTAAGAGGGAATTTAACGAGGAGATGCAGGTCCCGAGTGGCTCAGCAGGAAGGAAGAGGAGTAAATATAAATATGGCATGGCCCTCTCCTTCCTGAGTCGAACCATGCTGAGTAGAGTGTAAGTATTCTACAGCCCACTAAATTAACCTGTCTAACTTGCTTTGTTTTCAGTCAGGGCTTTTTCATATCAATATATTAATTGTTTTTGTTTTTTCTTTCACAGCACCTTCTCCAGCCACCGGGCGCCTGCATCTTCCTCTGCGCCCTCTGGAGCGATCCCTCCTGAGTCTGCCACCGAGGGCCACGTCGGTAGGCCCCACACCTCTGACCCCTCTGTCCCCTCCACTTCATCCACCCCAAGTAGTGGAGCATCATTGCAGCCTTCCTTACTTGAATCTGATGCTCAACAGTTAGCGTTCCCTTTACCCAACCCCTCTGATCCTGCCACCTCTAGACCACCGTTAGGTTCGTGGCGGCAGCGACAGAGGGGTCAGGAAAGGAGCTATGCTCCTGAGTTCTTACATCTGAATGCATCCTTCCAAAGCTCTTTCAAAATTTTGGGAGAGCAAGTGACTGGTTTCAACATGGTGCAATCACGCATCAGTGAAACCAGCCATGAAACCAGCAGTCGCTTGGATAGGCTGCATTCAGATGTAAGTCAATCTCCAGCCAACCTTTTTTTCCAATCCATGCTCAGGAGCATGGAAAAGCTTTCTTTTGAGCAACAGATGCAGGTAGTGAATACCAACCATAATGCTCTACTTAAGGCCCTTCACGAACCCCAATCTACCCCCACACCTCCCCACACATCCACTACATTTCCACCCCAGGCCCCACCCCAGGCCCCATTTCCACCCCAGGCCCCACCCCAGGCCCCATATCCACACCATGCCCCATCCCAGTCCCCATTTCCACACCATGCCCCCCATTACCAAACCTAGTCCCAATACCCACGCCAGCCCCAATACCCAACCCAGTCCCAATACCCAACCCAGTCCCAATACCCAACCCAGTCCCAATACCCATCCCGGCCCCCAAACCAAATGTCTTCCCCACTGTTTTCTTCCTTGCCCAGCTTTCCTTCCCCATTAAGTATTCCCCCCTACCCCAACACCACCCCCCTCTGGTCAGCCTCCTGCTTTTACCCCCCCTTCCACTGCACCCCAACCAAGTAGGCTTTCCCCACCTATCGATGTGGTCCAACCTTCCAGCCCCTCCTCTGCTCGTATCTCCACCCCACACTTTGAAGATTTGTAAATGATCTGAAAAGTTATGTAAAATTATTTAAAAATGTTAACAAACTTTTCAACTTTTCTTTAAAAAAATGAAGTAAAAAAAGAATGAAAATAACAAATGTATCTGTTTTTTGCAAAGAAAAAAAAAATAAAAAAAGGTTCAAATAAAATTCTGTTTGTTTCAAATTCTACTCTTTGTGTCTGTGCATTCACTAAGGTAATATGGTAAATAATAAAAAAAAGGTTAAATTAAATTAAACAACACACGTTTGAAAGGTATAACATATTGGGTTTATTACCAAGAAAACCACGCTTTTGGACCTTTTTTTTTTTTTTGGGAGAAACACAATTTTTAACATACACCAAATCCATGAAAAACATGTCACACAATGATGTCTTGCCATGGAATCCGCCCAACAGGTGACACAAAATAATCCGCAAACTGGTCCCTCATCCTGGTAACAGAACCTGTGGAGCGAACAGAGCAGCTGCGGTAATCTCACAAGGTTGTCTCCAATTCTTCGTCATCAACGGAAACGGGCTCCTTTGAAAGGACAAAGTTATGGAGCACCACACATGCCTTAACAACCTCGTCTACAGTTTTGGTTTGCAGTTTGATTGCTGTCAGCAGAACTCTCCACTTTGCCGTCAATATACCAAAAGCACACTCGACTACTTATCTTGCTCAAGTAAGGCGGTAATTAAATACCCGTTTGGCACGGTTTAAGTCACGGCTACCATATGGTTTAAGTAGGTGTGGCGAGAGTTGAAATGCTTCATCACCTACACAAACATATTGCATGGCTGGTTCACTTGTTCCTGGGAGTGGTCTGGCTGGCGGGAAATCGTATGTCTCTCCATACAGGCAACAGCACATTGGAGAGTTTTTAAAAACTTGAGAATTGTTGGACCGGCCATAGGCTCCTATGTCCACAGCAAGGAACTTGCAGTTGGCGTCTGCTATAGCCATGTGTACAATGGAGAAGTATTTCTTGTAGTTGTAGTACTCAGAGCCTGTTCCTGCCAGTTTAGCAATCCTGATGTGTTTCCCGTCGACGGCACCAACACAATTTGGGAAATGGCAAATTTGCTCAAACTGTTCTGCACTTCTCAACCAGATGTCCATTGATGGTTGGGGGATATACTCCATCTGTAAAGTATTCCAGATAGCCTGACAGGTATCTTTCACTATCCCGGAAATTGTGGAAATACCAAGCCGGAATTGATAATGGAGCGAAGTCAGAGATTCACCCGTAGCTAGGAAGCTGCAGAAAAAAAAATATATGTTAGAAAAAATTGCACAGACCAACAACATTTTAAATTATTGGTTTCATGGTAAAGTTTCAATAAATGGCACTGTGAAAATTTTTTTTCTGACGGGACGCACAATAAAACCTGCATGAAACAGGTGTAAAATAGTGGAATGGCCTCAAACAATAAAAAAAATTACATGCTGCAGAAAATGGTAGCAATGTTTCAGCGCAGTATTGTCTGCAGCATGTAATATGACATTAAATATGAGCAATGACATAAAAAAAAAGTGGAATGGCCTCAAACAATAAAAAAATTACATGCTGCAGAAAATGGTACGCAATGTGTCAGCGCAGTATTGTCTGCAGCATGTAATATGACATTAAATCTGAGCAATGACATAAAAAAAACAGTGGAATGGCCTCAAACAATAAAAAAAATTACATGCTGCAGAAAATGGTACGCAATGTTTCAGCGCAGTATTTTCTGCAGTATGTTATATGACATTCAATATGAGCAATGACATAAAAAAAGAGGCTTACCGCAGGTCACCATCAGCCGCTCCGCCGGTGTGATGGCAAGCCTCATCCGTGTGTCCTGCCTTTGGATGACATCCCCTAGTTTTTCCAGCAAATAGTCAAAATGTTCCATCCTCATCCGAACGTAATTGAAGATTTTGTCTGGGTTGTGCCGCAACTCCAGGTAGAGAGTGGACTGGACACCCCGGGTCATCCGCAGTTCATTTATCGGATGTATCCAGAGTCGTCTCCGTCGACTTTCCTGCAGAAGCATCCTCCATCTTTCTTCTGCCGCCTCCTTCTCCCGCACTATAATATCCAGGCGATTCGTCTCAAATATAACGTCAGTTACCACACTCGCAATCCTACCAAGTACACCTTCCATCTCTGCCACCAAACTAAAACCCTCAAAGATGGGCTGTAAAAACAGTCACTATATAGTTTTCCATATTTTCCAGTAGCCAATCAAATTTGGGAGCCTCCCATTTTAAAAACGGATCCGTCGTAAAAACGGATGCAACGGATGGTAAAAACGGATGCAACGGATGCAACGCATACAGTATTTCGACGGAACCGTTTAGCGGATTTGCGACGGATCCGTCGAAATGCTGTATACGTTGCATCCGTTTTTCACTATTTTTGACGCATCCGTTTTTTCCACAAAACGATGCATTTCGACGTCTGCAGAAAAACGCTAGTGTGAAAGTAGCCTTACACATGATTTACATGACATTATCGCACAAGCATAGGAGAATCATGTGGTATGGATGCTTATAGTCATAAAGTGTCCAAAGCTCCACATGTGAATAAAATATTTGCACATAATACAGGTCAGCAGCTAGGCCACAACCCTCTATTATATTCAAACTGCACACAAAAAGATATGGCTGAACAATCAAGTTTTAAACGGGTATTCCCATCTCCAAAATCCTGTCCCAATATGTATTAAGTGTAATAGTAAGAATAATATTAGTTAGTGTAGTATAAAAATGCTTTTCACAAAACTCAAATATTATCAAAAACTTAATTTATTTTAGTTCTTCAATACAAAAAGTGAATCTCATATATTATATAGAGTCATTACAAACAGAGTGATCTATTTCAAGTGTTTATTTCTGTTAATGTTGATGGTTATGGCTTACAGCCAATGAAAACCCCAAAGTCATTATCTCAGTAAATTACAATACTTTATAACACCAGCTTGAAAAATGATTTTAAAATCTGAAATGTTGGCCTACTGAAATGTATGTTCAGTAAATGCTCTCAATACTTGGTTGGGGCTCCTTTTGCATCAATTTCTGCATCAATGCAGCGTGGCATGGAGGCGATCAGATGCACGCTGAAAAAGGACCTCACAATAAATGTTGCCGTTATTATCATTGCTAGAGATAGGGAGTACAAATTTCACTATTGCGCAATGTGCAAATTTTTCGAAAAATTACCCACGGAGGTCTGTATCAGACCAACTGAAAGATGCCATGATGGGGACATCACAATACTTTTTGCAGTTATCACAAGAGATGGGGAGTACAAGTTTCACCATTGCACAATGTGCAAAGTTTTCAAAAAGTCCAAAAAAACACACAGTGGGGGAAATAAGTATTTGATCCCTTGCTGATTTTGTAAGTTTGCTCACTGACAAAGACATGAACAGTATATAATTTTAAGGGTAGGTTAATTTTAACATTGAGAGAAAGAATATCAAAGATAAAATCCAGAAAATCACATTGTATAAATGTATTTGCATTTTGCAGTGAGAAATAAGTATATCAACATTTAAGAGTTCTGGCTCCAACAGACCAGGTAGACGCTCGTAATCAACTTGTTACCTGCATTAAAGACAGCTGTCTTAAGGTACCTTCACACTAAACGACTTTGCAACGATAACGATAGCGATCCGTGACGTTGCAGCGTCCTGGATAGCGATATCGTTGTGTTTGACACGCAGCAGCGATCTGGATCCTGCTGTGATATCGCTGGTCATTGCTGAAAGTCCAGAACTTTATTTGGTCATCAGATCGGCGTGTATCATCGTGTTTGACAGCAAAAGCAACGATGCCAGCAATGTTTTACAATGGTAACCAGGGTAAATATCGGGTTACTAAGTGCAGGGCCGCGCTTAGTAACCCGATGTTTACCCTGGTTACCATTGTAAATGTAAAAAAAACCCAGTACATACTCACCTTCTGATGTCCGTCAGGTCCCTGGTCGTCTGCTTCCCGCACTGACTGTGAGCGCCGGCCGGCCGTAAAGCACAGCACAGCGGTGACATCACCGCTGTGCTCTGCTTTTACTTTACGGCCGGCCGGCGCTCACAGTCAGTGCGGGAAGCAGACGGCCAGGGACCTGACGGACATCAGAAGGTGAGTATGTACTGTTTTTTTTTTACATTTACAATGGTAACCAGGGTAAACATCGGGTTACTAAGCGCGGCCCTGCGCTTAGTAACCCGATGTTTACCCTGGTTACCCGGGGACTTCGGCATCGTTGGTCGCTGGAGAGCTGTCTGTGTGACAGCTCTCCAGCGACCACACAGCGACGCTGCAGCGATCGGCATCGTTGTCGATATCGCTGTAGCATCGCTTAGTGTGACGGTACCTTAAGTCACCTTTATAAAAGACCTCTGTCCACAGACTCAATTAATCAGTCAGACTCTAACCTCTACAACATGGGTAATACCAAAGAGCTTTATAAGGATGTCAGGGACAAGATCATAGACCTGCACAAAGCTGGAGTGTACTACAAAACCATAAGTAAGATGCTGGGTGAGAAGGAGACAACTGTTGGTGCAATATTAAGAAAATGGAAGAAATACAAAATGACTGTCAATAGACATCGATCTGGGGCACCATGCACATTCTCACCTCGTGGGATATCCTTGATCATTAGGAAGGTGAGAGATCAGCCTAAAACTACACGGGGGAACTTGTTAATGATCTCAAGGCAGCTGGGACAACAGTCACTAAGAAAACCATTGGTAACACATTACACCGTAAAGTTTTAAAATCCTGCAGTGCCCGCAAGGTCCCCCTGCTCAAGAAGGCACATGTGCAGGCCCATCTGAAGTTTACCAATGAACACCTGGATGATTGAGAGAAGGTGCTGTGGTCAAATAAGTTAAAAATTGATCTCTTTGGCATTAACTCAACTCTCCGTGTTTGGAGGAAGAGAAATGCTGCCTATGACTCAAAGGGCATCGTCCCCACTGTCAAGCCTGTAGGTGAAAACATTATGTTTTGGGAATGTTTCTCTGCTAAGGGCACAGGACTTCTTCACCGCATCAATGGGAGAATGGATGGAGCCATGTACTGTAAAATCCTGAGTGACAACCTCCTTCCATCCGCCAGGACATTAAAAATGGTTCGTGGCTGGGTCTTCCAGCAAGACTATCACCCAAAAAATACAGCCAAGGCAACAAAGGAGTGTCTCAAAAAGATGTACATTACTGTCATGGAGTGGCCTAGCCAGTTTCCAGATCTTAATTCCATACAAAACTTATGGAGGGAGTTGATGCTCCGAGTTGCCATCGACAGGGACAAAATCTTAATGATTTAGAGATGAACTGCAAAGATTGGATCAAAATTCCTCCTGACATGTGCACAAACCTCATCATCAACTGCAAAAAAGTCTGACTGCTGTGCTTGCCAACAAGGGTTTTTCCACCAAGTATTAATCTTGTTTGCCAGAGAGCTCAAATACTTATTTCTCACTGCAAAATGCAAATACATTTATATAATTTATACAATGTGATTTTCTGGATTTTATTTTTGATATTCCTATCTCTTAATGATAGGATTAACCCACCCTTAAAATTATAGACTGTTCATGACTTTGTCAGTGGGCAAACTTACAAAATCAGCAACAGATCAAAAACTTATTTCTCCCACTGTATGTACAGAAATATCACCGACATGGGTGCATAAGAGTAGAAATATTTGTTTAAACGCAAGACTCCCACATATAAGGTTGCAGATTAGATAAAATTGTTTTTAAGCGCAGTAATATCATAGACATGGGTGCATAACACTAGAAAAAATAGTTTTTATGTACAGTACTATTACAGACACGGGTGCAGAGTATACACATTACAGTGAAACTGCGCACATACAAAACTTAGTATTGTCCCTCACTCCATCTGCATTCCATACTTACTCTTGGTGGCACTTAAAAAGGTTTGTCTGGATGATTTTGTAATGGAGCCTATGGCCGTATGAACCAGTCTGTCCCTCAAGTTGATAGGTCACCGAAAACATGGTAAAAATGGTGGCTGGAATTCCGCTATAGTGGAATAACTGTGCTTAAGGAAGTGCCAGAACTTTTGAATACTCTAAGGCTATGCACACATGTCAGGATTTCTTGCAGAAATTTCCTGAACAAAACCGGACATTTTCTGCAAGAAATCCGCATGTGTTTTTTTCCGGAGGTTCCCAATGCACTAATATAGTGGGAAATCCACAAAAAATCAGCAAAATTAATGAACATGCTGCGTTCTTTACCGCGATGCTTTTTTTCGTGAAAAAAAATGCAACATATGCACAAAAATTGCGGAATGCATTATAAATGATGGGATGCATATGTATGCGTTTTTTAAGCGTTTTTATAGCAAAAAAAACACTAAAAATCCTGAATGTGTGCTCATAGCCTTATGATATTATTGTTTACATTTTACATTTATTGTATTTCTTCTCAATTTGACCCTCCTGTCATATTACACTACCGCTATTGTAGATGGTTGAAGCTACATTACTTGTTTTTGCTGATTTGTTGAGTGTACTCAGAGGCATATCTAGGGGGGGCAGTAGGGACATGTGCCCCTCCTCTGGCAGCTGCATTTTGCCGCCCCCGGAACTGATAGTCTGTCAGGACTCTGAACATTTTGATTACCTTTTGTGCATTACTGCCCTTTTCCAAGATGGCGTCTTTGTTCTCATGTGCACTGTGTCTTCCTGCTATAAAACTCCACCCCAGCCTTCAGTCTGTGCTAGAGTATTCTGCCTTGCATCCAGCTCCTGACCCTGGCGACTCCCTGGCTTTGCACCTGCACCTGCTCCTGTGAACCTGTGTGGAGATCCTGCTACTCAGCTCTGAGTTTCTGCTGCATACATCGGTTTCCAGTAACCCTCCATCTGGCTGCTTTTGTTTGTTTCCATCTGCATTTGCTGGACATGTAAGCTGTTGCTGCTCTGCTTAAACATGACATTATTACCCAGACCTCCTCCACTTGTGAGCTAAGATATTATTTGAACTGCCTTATAAGCATATCTATCTGTGTTTGGACTACCAAGGACTTATTCGTGTCAAGTATCCTCAAGAATAATTGTGCTTCATAGACTTTCTGTGGGATTGCATTTTCCTCTGAAGTTTCCTATAGACTGTTAAGCTGCGTTTAATATTTACACCAAGTGTTGTGGACTTGAGTTTCTCTCTGCACCTGTTTAAATCACCGTGTGATAATATAGACTTTACCACTTATAAAACTTGGTCCTGTAGTTGTCTTGTTCCATGCAAAGCGTCTCCTGAGTTATCCCTTATAATTATTACAGGATACTCTAGCCTCAAAAGAGGAGACTGCTGGAACAATGACTGCAGAAAGCAGACTAGAGCAGGTGTTCTCCATAATTAGATCACTGCAGAAAGATGTGGAAGGTCTGCAAAAGAACTTTGGAAGCTTTGAGCACAATCAACAAGTGTTTGGACAAACTTTGCAGGACTTAAGCACCCGAATGGCAGTCCAGGAAAACAAACTTGCTGGCATAGAGTCCCAGTATGGACGGGCTTTTCAGGACATAAGCACACAAATAGCTGCACAAGCTACTTTACCCTCTGGGCAACCGCCACCAGCTAGCCCACCTAAGTTGCCCCATTCAGATTTAATGGTGATCGCGACAAATTTCGTGGCTTTGTGAATCAATGTATGCTATATTTTGATGTGCATGCTGACCGTTTTCCTAATGATAGATCCAAAGTATTGTGTGTAATAATGCTACTGACCGCACAAGTGCTCGCCTGGGCGAATCAGACGATTGAGTCTCGTGACCTGTGGTTAAATAATTTGGACGATTTTTTGGCCGCTATAGCATTAATGTTTGATGACTAGTGTTGAGCGATACCGTCTGATACTTGAAAGTATCGGTATCAGATAGTATCGGCCAATACCCGAAAAATATTGGATATCGCCGATACCGATACCCGATACCAATGCATTTCAATGGGACACAAAGTATCGGAATGGTTCCCAGGGTCTGAAGGAGAGGAAACTCTCCTTCAGGCCCTGGGATCCATATTCATGTGTAAAATAAAGAATTAAAATAAAAAATATGGATATACTCACCTCTCCGGTGGCCCTTGGATCTTACCGCTGTAACCGGGAACCTTTGTTCCTAAGAATGAGTGCGTAAAGGGCCTTCGATGACGTCGTGGCTTCTGATTGGTCACGTGACCGCTCATGTGACCGCTCACGTGACCAATCAGAAGCCGCGACGTCAGCCGCGACGTCATTGAAGGTCCTTCACGGGCTCATTCTTAAGGTACCTTCACACGAAACGACATCGCTAGCGATCCGTGACGTTGCAGCGTCCTCGCTAGCGATATCGTTTCGTTTGACACGCAGCAGCGATCAGGATCCTGCTGTGATGTCGCTGGTCGCTGAATAAAGTCCAGAACTTTATTTGGTCGTCCGATCGCTGTGTATCGTTGTGTTTGAAAGCAAAAGCAACGATACCAGCGATGTTTTACACTGGTAACCAGGGTAAACATCGGGTTACCAAGCGCAGGGCCGCGCTTAGTAACCCGATGTTTACCCTGGTTACCAGCGTAAAAGTAAAAAAAACAAACAGTACATGCTCACCTGCGCGTCCCCGAGCGTCTGCTTCCTCACTTACTGAGCGCCGGCCCTAAAGTGAAAGTGAAAGCACAGCGGTGACGTCACCGCTGTGCTGTTAGGGCCGGAGCTCAGTCAGTGTCAGGAAGCGGAAGCTGGGGGACGCGCAGGTGAGCATGTACTGTTTGTTTTTTTTACTTTTACGCTGGTAACCAGGGTAAACAACGGGTTACTAAGCGCGGCCCTGCGCTTAGCAACCCGATGTTTACCCTGGTTACCCGGGGGCCTCGGCATCGTTGGTCGCTGGAGAGCTGTCACACAGACCGCATCAAACAGCGACGCTACAGCGATCGGCATCGTTGTTGCTATCGCTGCAGCGTCGCTTTGTGTGAAGGTACCTTTAGGAACGGAGGCTCCCAGTTACAGCGGTAAGATCCAGGGGCCACCGGAGAGGTGAGTATATCCATATATATCCATATACTCACCTCTCCGGCGGCCCCTGGACCTTACCGCTGTAACCGGGAGCCTCCGTTCCTAAGAATGAGCCCGTGAAGGACCTTCGATGATGTCGCGGCTGACGTCGTGGCTTCTGATTGGTCGCGTGAGCGGTCACATGAGCGGTCACGCGACCAATCAGAAGCCGCAACGTCATTGAAGGCCCTTCACGCGCTCATTCTTAGGAACAAAGGCTCCCAGTTACAGCGGTAAGATCCAGGGGCCACCGGAGAGGTGAGTATATCCATATTTTTCATTTTAATTCTTTATTTTACACATGAATATGGTTCCGATACCGATTCCCGATACCACAAAAGTATCGGAACTCGGTATCGGAATTCCGATACTGCAAGTATCGGCCGATACCCGATACTTGCGGTATCGGAATGCTCAACACTATTGATGACCCTAATCGCCGTGCAACCGCTGAGTCTGCTTTATTGTCTTTACGTCAGGCTAAACGTTCTGTTATTGAGTATGCTACTGAATTCAGGAGATTAGCGGTAGATACTAATTGGGACAGTTATGCACAGTTACCTATTTTCAAAAGGGGTCTGTCTAGCATTGTAAAGGATGAATTAGCTCACTCTGAATCACCACAAGAGCTAGAGACATTTATGCAGCATTGTGTTCGCATAGACATTCGCCTTACTGAGCGTAGGCAGGAGAAATTTGCTGCATATAACCATGTTTCTAGCTTTTCCCTTCCTTCCAAAGAGCCTGCAGGTAAAACCTCTCGGGAGGTGGAGGAGGTGCCCATGCAAATTGATTCCATTCAGAGGCGCGAGATCAATGAGCGCCGGGAGCATTGCCTTCATGAAAGTCTATGTTTCTACTGTGGACAGTCTGACCACTTCTTGATCAATTGTCCTAAGTGTCCTAGACAGCCTAACAAGGTGCTAGCAGCAATAGGGGAGTATGACAACTGTGATGATGAATCTGACATCTCTGAATGCAGCCTGCCTTTAAATGCTGTATTCCATTCACTTTCTATGACTTCACCAGCCAAGGAGCTAAATGAAAAGAACTCTCATTGTTCTCTCCCAATTAAGATCCTGTGTACAGGACAGTGGATTTCCAGTGCAGCTATGATTGACTCTGGTGCAGGTTGCAATTTTATGGATATCGCATTTGCCAAGGAACATGGTATTGAAATTCAGCAAAGAGCCTCTCCAATTACCATGGAAACAGTGGATGGGTCACCTTTAATCTCCGGGCCTGTGGATCAGGAGACCGCACCCCTTGAGATTTTGTTGGAGCCTAATCATCAAGAGCAACTCTCTTTCTTGTTAATTTCTTCTCCTCATTTTCCTGTGATTTTAGGCATCCCTTGGCTGCGTTCTCAGAATCCAACTATCAACTGGGAGACCAAGCAGATTATCTTTCCAACAAGGAGCAACTCAGCATTAACTGAAGCTGTCCCCGAGTCCACAGCTACGGAACCACCAGTACAGGTATTTACTTTACCTTCAACATATAAAGAGTTCTCTGACATCTGTGACAAGAAGAATGCAGATCAGCTTCCTCCACACAGGCATTATGACTGTCCCATTGAGTTGCTTCCTGGGGCAGCTATTCCTTTTGGTAACGTATATCTTTTGGCGGCACCTGAGCTTCAAGCCTTAAAGGAGTATATTGATGAAAATCTGGCCAAAGGCTTCATATGTCCTTCTTCCTCACCAGCAAGGGCACCTATATTTTTTGTAAAGAAGAAGGATGGGTCCCTGAGACCCTGTGTGGACTATCGAGAGCTCAATAAGGTAACCGTACGGAATCGTTACCCTTTGCCTCTGATTCCCGAATTACTGGAAAGAGTCCGCCATGCTAAGGTGTTCTCTAAACTGGATCTTCGTGGGGCTTATAATTTGGTGCGTATTCATCCAGGGGATGAGTGGAAGACAGCATTCCGATGCCGGTATGGACACTTTGAATATCTCGTGATGCCCTTCGGGCTTTGTAATGCCCCTGCAACTTTTCAACACCTTGCTAATGAAATTTTCAAAGATTTGTTGGATCAGTTTGTGGTGATCTATTTGGATGATATTCTAATCTTTTCTGACTCTCTACAGGAACATGAAGAACATGTCAAAGCTTTTTTAAGACGCTGAAAGAGAAACATCTTTATATCAAGCCGGAGAAATGCGAGTTCCATCGTTCTGAGATACAGTTCTTAGGTTATATCATCTCTCCCCTGGGGCTGAACATGTAATCTGGTAAGATTCAGGCTATCCTTGACTGGCCGGTACCCAAGAATGTTAAGGAGGTGCAACGTTTTATTGGTTTTGCAAATTTCTACAGACGTTTTATTCGAAATTTTTCTGATATTGTCCGTCCCATTACTTCCTTGACAAAGAAGGAAAAGCCCTTTAAGTGGTCATCACAGGCTCAAGAATCTTTTGATCGGCTTAATTTCTGTTTCACCTCAGCACCGCTGTTGATACACCCAGATCCAACACTTTCTTTCATTGTGGAGGTGGATGCTTCTGATAATGCCTTGGGGGCTATTCTCTCCCAAAGAACTGGAGAGAAGGGTCTGCTACATCCTTGTGCTTTCTTTTCCCATAGACTAACCTCAGCAGAGAAGAATTACGATGTGGGAGACAAGGAATTGCTGGCTATTATTGAGGCTTTCAAGGAATGGAGGCATCATCTGCAAGGAGCTGCACAACAGATCGTAGTGCTTACTGACCATCGCAATTTAGAGTTCCTCAGATCCGCTAGATGTCTTTCTCCTCATCAGGCTCGTTGGAACTTATTTTTAAATCAATTTAATTTTGTTATCTCATACCGTCCAGGTTCTCGTAATGGGAAGGCTGATGCTTTATCCCGAATCCATGCTGCGGATTCTGTACCTGGAGCCCTGTCCAAGACCATTCTATCTGATGCCAATTTCATTGGAGTTATCCACGATCAGGACTTGAGGAAGAAGTGCAGGGAGGCCTATGATGGTGATGTATTTCTGGCCAACCCACCTGTGGATATTAATCTTGTCTTTAAGGGTGGCATGTGGTTCAGAGATCGACGTATCTACGTCCCTGAGGCCGTCCATCTGCAGATCCTCAAGTTGGTACATGACTCCAAGTTGGCTGGTCACAGGGGGGTACAGAAGACACAAGAGTTCCTAAGCCGATTTTTCTGGTGGCCAACTTGCCTGAAGGATACTAAGGACTATGTTCTCTCTTGCGAGGTATGTGCTCGTTACAAGACTCCTCGTGTGGCACCTACGGGTCTCCTTCAACCATTACCTGTTCCGTACCGACCTTGGGGGTCTATATCAATGGCCATCATTGTGGAGCTGCCTACATCGGGGGGCATGAATACGATCATGGTGGTAGTTGATCGCCTGACTAAAGCCGCTCATTTTGTTCCATGCACCGGCCTCCCCTCAGCTAAGGATACAGTGAACTTGGTTATTCAGAATGTCTTCCTGCTGCATGGGGTCCCAGATGAGATCATCTCTGACCGTGGAGTACAGTTCACTTCAAGATTCTGGAAGGGGTTTTGCTCTGCACTTAATATTAATGTCTGTCTCTCTTCCGCTTACCATCCCAAGACAAATGGTCAGACTGAGCGTACCAAACAGACATTGGAACAATATCTAAGATGCTATGTCAGCCATCTCCAAGATGACTGGTTGGAGTTACTGCCGTTAGCCGAATTTTCATACAACAATTCTCAGAGAGCCTCCACTAAGTTCACTCCTTTCTTTGCCAATCTGGGTTATCATCCATGTATCTTACTTAGGTCTCCGATTAATTCTCCGGTTCCAGCAGCTGAGGAAAGGCTGACTGAGATGAGGCAAAATCTGTAAGTTCTGAAGGAATCCCTGACCACGGCTCAAGAACGTTATAAGAGATCGGCTGATAGATTCCGTAAACCTGCACCCATGTTCAAGGTAGGAGATTCCGTGTGGTTATCAACTAAGAATCTGAAGTTAAACGTTAATTCACAAAAACTTGGACAGAAATTCATTAGCCCTTTCAAGATCAACGTTATTGTGAGCTCTGTGGCCTGCCGTATGAAGATGCCTAGGACTATGAAGGTACACCCAGTTTTTCATGTATCTTTACTAAAGCCTGTCTCTCCTAATACCTTCCAGGGACGTGTTGTGCCACCTCCGCAGCCTGTGGTGATTGATGGGCGAGAACAATTTGTAATGGAGGAAATTATTGATTCCAGGATTCGCAGGAATCAGCTCCAATATCTTATAAGATGGTAGGGATATCCCCCTGAGGAAGACTCTTGGGAACTTGTGGAAAACATCAATGCCCAACAGAAGATCTCTCGTTTTCATCAAAGATTCCCTGAGAAACCAGGTCCAGGATCGTCCTGAGGCCGCTTCTAAGGAGGGAGTAATGTCAGGACTCTGAACATTTTGATTACATTTTGTGCATTACTGCTCTTTTCCAAGATGGCGTCTTTGGTCTCATGTGCACTGTGTCTTCCTGCTATAAAACTCCACCCTAGCCTTCCTTCTGTGCTAGAGTATTCTGCCTTGCATCCAGCTCCTGACCCTGGTGACTCCCTGGCTTTGCACCTGCACCTGCTCCTGTGAACCTGTGTGGATATCCTGCTACTCAGCTCTGAGTTTCTGCTGCATACATCGGTTTCCATTAATCCTCCATCTGGCTGCTTGTGTTTGTTTCCATCTGCATTTGCTGGACATGTAAGCTGTTGCTGCTCTGCTTAAACCTGAGACTATTACCCAGGCCTCCTCCTCTTATGAGCTAAGATATTATTTGAACTGCCTTATAAGCATATCTATCTGTGTTTGGACTACTAAGGACTTATTCGTGTCAAATATCCTCAAGAATAATTGTCCTTCATAGACTTTCTGTGGGATTGCGTTTTCCTCTGAAGTTTCCTATAGACTGCTAAGCTGCGTCTAATATTTACACCAAGTGTTGTGGACTTGTTTCTCTCTGCACCTGTTTGAATCACCGTGTGATAATATAGACTTTACCACTTATAAAACTGTGTCCTGTAGTTGTCTTGTTCCATGCAAAGAGTCTCCTGAGTTATCCCTTATAATTATTACATAGTCTTCTGTCCCCTATGCTGGCTGTCAAGCTGACAGCCAGCACTGAGAAGCTGCAGCGCGCCGGCTGCCAGTGTTCAATAGTACTCGCGTCTAACAGATGTGAGTACAATTGAAGCTCTGATCGCCAGGTAAGAGCGATGCCAGCAGCATGATCAGGTCACGTGATCATGCTGCTGATGTCACTGGCCCGCATTGCAGAGGCAAACACTGGTGGTAAGTATTCCAGTGAAGCTGAAGACACCGAAGATTAATTGAATGCGGGGATTTAGTGGGGGGATTTGGAGTGGGGATGGGAGGATTTGGAGTGGAGATGGGGGATTTAATATGTGTGAGAAGATTTGGAATGGGGATGGGGGATTTGGAGTGGGGATGGGGGCATTTAATGTGTGGTGTGAGATTCTGATTGTGGCTTTAATGTGTGGGGAAAGATTTGGAGTGATGATGGGGGGATTTACTGTCTGTGGGGAGATTTGCAGAGGTGATGGGGGATTTAATATGTGGGAGGAGATTTGGACTGGGGATGGGTGGATTTAATTTGTGTGGGAGAAGGATTTGGACTGGGGATGGGGGGTTTATAGTGTTTGGGGAGATTTTCACTGGAGATGGGGGGATTTAGGGCCTGTATGAGGAAACAGTATGGGGGATAGGTGCAGACAGAGTATGGTGGGTTGATGGGTGCAGACAATATGGTGGGCGAACGGGGGAATGTATGCAGACACAGTATGTGTAGTGATGGGAAAAATGTATGTGGGCACAGTATGGGGAGTGAGTGTGATGCGATGTGTGCAGACTGTCATGGTTCCCAATGGCAAGGGAACGTCAGAGAACTTAAATAACAGACTAGCTCTTGGGTGATGGAATCTCGAGCAGACCGTGAGCTAAACCTACCACACAACTAACAGTGGCCGGGTGACGTGCCTACGTTTTATCCCTAGACGCCCAGCGCCAGCCGGAGAACTAACTAACCCTAATAGAGGAAAAAACAGACCTGGCTTACCTCTAGGGAAATTCCCCCAAAAAGGAGACAGAAGCCCCCCACATATATTGACGGTGAGTTCAGAGGAAAAGACATACGCAGTATGAAGGTAGGTTCAGCAAAGCGAGGTCCGCTTACTAGATAGTAAGAAGATACAAAAGGGAACTTCACGGTCAGCTGAAAACCCTATTAAAATACCATCCAGAAATTACTTTAAGACTCATGTGTCAACTCATGACACCGGAGTGGTAATTTCGGCCCACAAGAGCTTCCAGCTACAGAAACATAACATAACTGTGAACTGGAACAAAAATGCAAACAAACTTAGGACTAAGAGTCCAACTTAGCTGATAGTAGTCTAGAAGCAGGAACATGCAACAGAAAGGCTCTGGTTACATTGATGGCCGGCACTAGAATAACTGAGCAGCAAGGCTAAACAGGGGAGCCCAAAAAGCGGATCACAACAGTACCCCCCCCTTAAGGAGGGGGCACCGAACCCTCACAAGAACCACCAGGGTGATCAGGATGAGCCCTATGAAAGGCACGGACCAAATCAGAGGCATGAACATCAGAGGCTGTCACCCAAGAATTATCCTCCTGACCGTAGCCCTTCCACTTGACCAGATACTGAAGTTTCCGTCTGGAAACACGGGAGTCCAAGATCTTCTCCACAACGTACTCCAATTCACCCTCAACCAACACCGGAGCAGGAGGCTCAACGGAAGGCACAACTGGTACCTCATACCTGCGCAATAATGACCGATGGAAAACATTATGGATAGAAAAAGATGCCGGGAGGTCCAATCGAAAAGACACAGGGTTAGGAATCTCCAAAATCTTATACGGGCCGATGAACCGAGGCTTAAACTTAGGAGAAGAAACCCTCATAGGGACAAAACGAGAAGACAACCACACCAAGTCCCCAACACGAAGACGAGGACCAACACGACGACGGCGGTTAGCAAAATGCCGAGTCTTCTCCTGGGACAACTCCAAATTGTCCACCACCTGTCCCCAAATCCGATGCAACCTATCCACCACAGTATCCACTCCAGGACAATCCGAAGACTCCACCTGACCAGAAGAAAAGCGAGGATGAAACCCCGAATTGCAAAAAAAAAGGAGAAACCAAAGTGGCAGAACTAGCCCGATTATTGAGGGCAAACTCCGCCAACGGCAAAAAGGCAACCCAGTCATCCTGATCCGCAGACACAAAACACCTCAAATAAGTCTCCAAGGTCTGATTAGTTCGCTCAGTCTGGCCATTAGTCTGAGGATGGAACGCAGACGAAAAAGACAAATCAATGCCCATCCTAGCACAGAACGCCCGCCAAAATCTAGACACGAACTGGGTCCCCCTGTCAGAAACGATATTCTCCGGAATACCATGCAAGCGAACCACATTTTGAAAAACAGAGGAACCAACTCGGAAGAGGACGGCAACTTAGGCAAGGGCACCAAATGAACCATCTTTGAAAAACGGTCACACACCACCCAGATGACAGACATTTTCTGAGAAACAGGGAGATCAGAAATAAAATCCATAGAGATGTGAGTCCAAGGCCTCTTTGGAATAGGCAAAGATAACAACAATCCGCTAGCCCGAGAACAACAAGGTTTGGCCCGAGCACAAACATCACAAGACTGCACAAAAACTCGTACATCTCGAGACAGAGAAGGCCACCAGAAGGACCTAGCCACCAAATCCCTGGTACCAAAGATTCCGGGATGACCTGCCAACGCAGAAGAATGAACCTCCGAGATGACTCTACTGGTCCAATCATCAGGAACAAACAGTTTACCAGGCGGGCAACGATCAGGTCTATCCGCCTGAAACTCCTGCAAAGCCCGTCGCAGGTCTGGGGAAACAGCAGATAATATCACCCCATCCTTAAGGATACCTGTAGGTTCAGAATCACCAGGGAAATCAGGCTCAAAACTCCTAGAAAGGGCATCCGCCTTCACATTTTTAGAACCTGGTAAGTATGAGACCACAAAATTAAACCGAGAGAAAAACAACGACCAGCGCGCCTGTCTAGGATTCAAGCGCCTGGCAGACTCAAGATAAATCAAATTCTTGTGATCGGTCAATACCACCACCTGATGTCTAGCCCCCTCAAGCCAATGACGCCACTCCTCAAAAGCCCACTTCATAGCCAAAAGCTCCCGATTACCAATATCATAATTTCGCTCGGCGGGCGAAAATTTTCGAGAAAAGAACGCACAAGGTCTCATCACGGAGCAATCGGAACTTTTCTGCGACAAGACCGCCCCAGCTCCGATCTCGGAAGCATCGACCTCAACCTGAAAAGGAAGAGTAACATCAGGCTGACGCAACACAGGGGCGGAAGAAAAGCGGCGCTTAAGCTCCCGAAAGGCCTCCACAGCAGCAGGGGACCAATCAGCAACATCAGCACCCTTTTTGGTCAAATCAGTCAAAGGTTTAGCAACATCAGAAAAACCAGTTATAAATCGACGATAAAAATTAGCAAAGCCCAAAAATTTCTGAAGACTCTTAAGCGAAGAAGGTTGCGTCCAATCACAAATAGCCCGAACCTTGACAGGATCCATCTCAATGGAAGAGGGGGAAAAAATGTACCCCAAAAAAGAAATCTTTTGAACCCCAAAAATACACTTAGAACCCTTCACACACAAGGAATTAGCCCGCAAAACCTGAAAAACCCTCCTGACCTGTTGGACATGAGAATCCCAGTCATCCGAAAAAATCAAAACATCATCCAGATACACGATCATGAATTTATCCAAATATTCCCGGAAAATGTCATGCATAAAGGACTGAAAGACTGAAGGGGCATTTGAAAGACCAAAAGGCATTACTAAATACTCAAAATGGCCCTCGGGCGTATTAAATGCGGTCTTCCACTCATCCCCCTGCTTAATTCGCACCAAATTATACGCCCCACGGAGATCAATCTTAGAGAACCACTTAGCCCCTTTTATTCAAGCAAACAAATCAGTCAGCAGTGGCAGAGGATACTGATATCTGACTGTAATTTTATTCAAGAGTCGATAATCAATACACGGCCTCAAAGAGCCATCTTTTTTAGATACAAAGAAAAAACCGGCTCCTAAGGGAGATGAAGAAGGACAAATATGTCCCTTTTCCAGGGACTCCTTAATATATTCTCGCATAGCAGCATGTTCAGGTACAGACAGATTAAATAAACGACCCTTTGGAAATTTACTGCCCGGAATCAGATCTATGGTACAATCGCAATCTCTGTGAGGAGGTAGTGAACCAAGCTTAGGCTCCTCAAAAACATCACGATAATCAGATAAAAATTCCGGAATCTCAGAGGGAATAGATGACGAAATGGAAACCAAAGGTACGTCCCCATGAGCCCCCTGACATCCCCAGCTTAACACAGACATTGCTTTCCAGTCAAGAACTGGGTTATGAGATTGTAACCATGGCAATCCGAGCACCAAAACATCATGTAGATTGTACAACACAAGGAAGCGAATCGTCTCCTGATGGTCTGGATTCATACGCATAGTCACTTGTGTCCAGTATTGTGGTTTATTACTAGCCAATGGTGTAGAGTCAATACCCTTCAGAGGTATAGGAACTTCCAGAGGCTCTAGATCAAACCCACAGCGCCTGGCAAAGGACCAATCCATGAGACTCAAAGCGGCGCCAGAGTCGACATAGGCATCCGCGGTAATTGACGATAATGAACAAATCAAGGTCACAGACAAAATAAACTTAGACTGTAAAGTGCCAATTGAAATAGACTTATCAACCTTTTTTGTACGTTTAGAGTATGCTGATATAACATGAGTTGAATCACCACAATAGAAGCACAACCCATTTTTTCGCCTAAAATTCTGCCGTTCGCTTCTGGACAGAATTCTATCCCATTGCATATTTTCTGGAGCCTTCTCAGAAGACACCGCCAAATGGTGCACAGGTTTGCGCTCCCGCAAACGCCGATCAATCTGAATAGCCATTGTCATGGACTCATTCAGACCTGTAGGTGCAGGGAACCCCACCATAACATCTTTAATGGCATCAGAGAGACCCTCTCTGAAATTCGCCGCCAGGGCGCACTCATTCCACTGAGTAAGCACAGACCATTTACGAAATTTTTGGCAGTATATTTCAACTTCATCTTGCCCTTGAGATAGGGCCATCAAGGTCTTTTCAGCCTGAATCTCTAAATTAGGTTCCTCATAAAGCAACCCCAAAGCCAGAAAAAACGCATCCACATTGAGCAACGCAGGATCCCCGGGTGCCAATGCAAATGCCCAGTCTTGAGGGTCACCCCGCAGCAAGGAAATCACTATCCCAACCTGCTGTGCGGGATCTCCAGCGGAGCGAGATCTCAGGGAAAGAAATAATTTACAATTATATTTGAAATTCAGGAAACGAGATCTATCCCCGGAGAAAAATTCTGGTATAGGAATTCTAGGTTCAGATATAGGGGCATGAATAACAAAATCCTGTAAATTTTGAACCTTCGTAGCAAGATTATTCAAACCTGTAGCCAAACTCTGAAGATCCATTTTAATCAGGTGAGATCAGAGCCATTCAAGGATTAGAAGGAGAGAGAGAGGCAAAGGCTGCAATTAGAGCAGAAATGCAACTGAGTCAACAATAGAGCAAGCTCAGAAGAAAAAAAAAAAAAATCTGCAGACTTCTTTTTCTCTCCTTTCTTCTGCCAACGGTTTTAACCCTTGGCCGGCCATACTGTCATGGTTCCCAGTGGCAAGGGAACGTCAGAGAACTTAAATAACAGACTAGCTCTTGGGTGATGGAATCTCGAGCAGACCGTGAGCTAAACCTACCACACAACTAACAGTGGCCGGGTGACGTGCCTACGTTTTATCCCTAGACGCCCAGCGCCAGCCGGAGAACTAACTAACCCTAATAGAGGAAAAAACAGACCTGGCTTACCTCTAGGGAAATTCCCCCAAAAAGGAGACAGAAGCCCCCCACATATATTGACGGTGAGTTCAGAGGAAAAGACATACGCAGTATGAAGGTAGGTTCAGCAAAGCGAGGTCCGCTTACTAGATAGTAAGAAGATACAAAAGGGAACTTCACGGTCAGCTGAAAACCCTATTAAAATACCATCCAGAAATTACTTTAAGACTCATGTGTCAACTCATGACACCGGAGTGGTAATTTCGGCCCACAAGAGCTTCCAGCTACAGAAACATAACATAACTGTGAACTGGAACAAAAATGCAAACAAACTTAGGACTAAGAGTCCAACTTAGCTGATAGTAGTCTAGAAGCAGGAACATGCAACAGAAAGGCTCTGGTTACATTGATGGCCGGCACTAGAATAACTGAGCAGCAAGGCTAAATAGGATACTCCCACATCCTGATGAAAACAGGTGAACAGAGAAAGTGAAGCACACAAGTCCAGTACCACCAGCGACCACCGGGGGAGCCCAAAAACCAAATTCACAACAGCAGACACAGTATGTGGTGTCAGGGGTATGTGTGAGCAGGCAGTATAGAGAGTGAGGGGGTAAATATATGAGGAGACAGTACGTTAAACAGGGGGGATGTGAGAGGAGACAGTATGAGGAGGGAGGGGAATAGTGTGAGGAGGCAGTATGGGGGGAGAAAAGTGAGTGTTCACAGAATAGACACTGAGCAATTGGGCCATAGCATGGTGGGACAATGCAAGGGTACAGCCAGGAGGGAACAGTAAAACAAGGAGGAGGGAGTGTGATGAGAGGGAACAATATAGAGACTGGGCCCTATGGGGAGGACACAGTGTGAGAGGACAGTGTGAAGAGAGGTCAGTGTGAAGAGCATGTACCATAAGAGGGACAGTGTGGGGGTCATATTTTGTGCAGACAATATAGTGAGGGGCAATTGTTTATTCAGGGGCTCAGCGTAGGCAGATATTTTTTATTCAGGAGCATTATAATAATACTATCTTTAATGGCATCATATTTGAGATTTGCAGCAGAAGACAAGAGAAGATGGAAGTTGGCAGAGGTGGCTGTGGATGAGAAAACTCATCATGGGGTCTGGACAAGATGAAGAAAAGAAGAACGACTTCAGAGACAACATCATCAATAAGGTACCTGGATGTAAATATTATCTGTGATACTGACTAATTCTCATGTTTTTATTTATGTTAGGAGCACTAAAGGGGTTGTTCAGGTTTGTGCTGAGTCTGCAGTCATTCTACAGTACAGACCAAAAGTTTGAACACACCTTCTCATTTAAAGATTTTTCTGCATTTTCATGACTACGAAAATTGTACATTCACACTGAAGGCATCAAAACTATGAATTAACACATGTGGAATTATATACTTAACAAAAAAGTGGGAAACAACTGAAATGATGTCTTATATTCTAGGTTCTTCAAAGTAGCCACCTTTTGCTTTGATGACTGCTTTGCACTCTCTTGACATTCTCTTGATGAGCTTCAAGAGGTAGTCACCGGGAATGGTCTTCCAACAATCTTGAAGGAGTTCCCAGAGATGCTTAGCACTTGTTGGCCCTTTTGCCTTCACTCTGCTGTCCAGCTCACCCCAAACCATCTCGATTGGGTTCAGGTCTGGATACTGTGGAGGCCAGGTCATCTGGCGTACCACCCCTTCACTCTCCTTCTTGGTCAAATAGCCCTTACACAGCCTAGAGGTGTGTTTGGGGTCATTGTCCTGTTGAAAAACAAATGATGGTTCAACTAAACGCAAACCGGATGGAATAGCATGCTGCTGCAAGATGCTGTGGTAACCATGCTGGTTCAGTATGCCTTCAATTTTGAATAAATCCCCAACAGTGTCACCAGCAAAGCACCCCCACACCATCACACCTCCTCCTCCATGCTTCACGGTGGGAACCAGGCATGTAGAGTCCATCCGTTCACCTTTTCTGCGTCGCACAAAGACACAGTGGTTGGAACCAAAGATCTCAAATTTGCACTCATCAGACCAAAGCACAGATTTCCACTGGTCTAATGTCCATTCCTTGTGTTCTTAAGCCCAAACAAGTTTCTTCTGCTTGTTGCCTGTCCTTAGCAGTGGTTTCCTAGCAACTATTTTACCATGAAGGCCTGCAGCACAATATCTGCTCTTAACAGTTGTTGTAGAGATGTGTCTGCTGCTAGAACTCTGTGTGGCATTGATCTGGTTTCTAATCTGAGCTGCTGTTAACCTGCGATTTCTGAGACTGGTGACTTGGATAAACTTATCCTCAGAAGCAGAGATGATTCTTGATCTTCCTTTCCTGGGGCGGTCCTCATGTGAGCCAGTTTCTTTGTAGCGCTTGATGGTTTTTGCTACTGCAATTGGGGATACTTTCAAAGTTTTCCCAATTTTTCAGACTGACTGACCTTCATTGCTTAAAGTAATGATGGCCACTCGTTTTTCTTTAGTTAGCTGCTTTATTCTTGCCATAATACAAATTCTAACAGTGTATTCAGTAGGACTATCAGCTGTGTATCCACCAGACTTCTGCCCAACACAACTGATGGTCCCAACCCCATTTATAAGGCAAGAAATCCCACTTATTAAACCTGACAGGGCACACCTGTGAATTGAAAACCATTCCCGGTGACTACCTCTTGAAGCTCATCAAGAGAATGCCAAGAGTGTGCAAAGCAGTCATCAAAGCAAAAGGTGGCTACTTTGAAGAACCTAGAATATAAGACATATTTTCAGTTGTTTCACACTTTTTTGTTAAGTATATAATTCTACATGTGTTAATTCATAGTTTTGATGCCTTCAGTGTGAATTACAATTTTCATAGTCATGAAAATAGAGAAAAATCTTTAAATGAGAAGGCGCGTCCAAACTTTTGGTCTGTACTGTATGTGATTGCACACTTGTGAATTCTCATAGTGCTCACTGCACGCTGTTAGGATTCTCTCATACCAGCGATTTACATACATGCAGTCACATGCTCGCTAGATATGCATTGCCTCACTCAATGAAAATGTGTAAAAAGGGGCATCGGGGTGGTAGTGCGGACTGAGCTCACCCACTAAACACAGTCTGAAGACACCCTGGCCCTTTGTAAATGCAATCTGGGATGGATTCAGTCTTTCCCCCAAATAGAGTTACCTTCTCTCCTCGGGCCACAGCAGTCCAGGCAATTAAGAGTCCAGAGATGCAGCTGTATTCCAACAGGGAAAATAACTTGTTTAATGTAACAGGATATAACGAGTAAAATGACAAAAATACATCACTGGATTCCTGATCTCTCCCTGACGCTGGCTACAGCCATACTCACAGCGGTTGCAGAAGCTAGAGATCACAAAAGACCACACACTGAATTCTGAGCGTTTGTAACCCCTTCAGCGTAGGTCCTTCCCGAAGTCTTGTAGACCTGTGGTGCAGTCCTTTAGTCCTTATTTTGTAGTCCTTCAGAGTCCACGGCAACAGTTCCCTCTTGTCCGGAGGACTGGCAGTGCCCTGTGTATAATGTCCATCTGCCTGGCCAATGATCTGGGCAGAAATGAAGAAGCATTAGCTTACTCTCTCCTCCTGGCTGCAAGTTCAACCTCTCTACTGCTGCTGGCCCAGCCCACCTTTTAATTATTACCTATCCCTAACATAACTACAGACAGCAATATAAGGCAGTTCAATACATTTAGATGTCATATACTGTACATGTAATGCAGTAAGCCAATACACATGGGACATAACTTATTTACATAAAGTACACGGGGTCACAAAAGAGAAGGAGAGGGCACTACTGAGAGCACCGGCCACCTCATTACACTCTCCCCTCCTTAAACATGGCCGTCCCCGGCCATGGCAATGCCTGAGTAAAACGCATAAAGTAAACAGTTCGGAAGACACGTGTAGTCCTATAATGGCTGGTCATCCCTTTAACATGGGCGGCCACAGTCTTTGAAGTGGGCCGCTTTCAGACCCGACAGGACTTCCCCTGTGTAGGGGTCCACATGACCCTGGTCCTTCTGAGGACAGTCTCCCCCTCCCTCCTTTCAGCAGACCACGGGCCCCTTTGACAGTGATGGGCTGCGTTTAAACAAGGGGCTACTTCAAGGGTAAGAATGGGGACAAAGTTCAGGAGCAGGTAGTCCAACAGCCACATCCGGAGTCCACTGTCATTAACCCCCATGGAGTCTTGGTCCCGTGATCCAGTGAGGGAGGCCCCAATGGGTGCAAATAAAACTGTGAGGAGGTGACAACAAAACAAGTGTGGCCACTAGTGATGGGCGAGCACTATAATGCTCGGGTGCTCGTTGCTCAGGTCGAGCAAATTGGAATGCTCTGGTGTTCGACCAGAGCAATGAGCCCAATGTAAGTTTATGGGAAACTCGAGCTTATTTGCCGCAACCCCCCGGAGGTCTTTTTAGAGTATCAAAACATTGGAAATCTATGGGAATAGTGCTCAAATGACATGGGAACATCATGGGGAAGACCCCTGGAGGCATTTCTGACTCCCAGGTCACAGCTGAGAACAATGTTATCAGAGTTTTACGCCATTTTTACAAGCGCACAATAAGACATACAAAAACGAAACCAAAATGGATTTTCCTGGGAAATATGTTAAGGAGCATCCTTTCCAGGATAGTGATTTGTATGTAAGGCAAAATAAAAAACCCAAAACAAAAATGTTCCTCCACCATTTGGGCTATAAACAAAACCAAAGAAAAAACAATATATGCATATACCTTAACAAAAATAAATAAGTAAAAAAGGAAGTGCATGAAATAATTAGCATAGGGTACTTAGTAAACAACACTGTGTTTGATCAAAAAAGCATAAAACTGTTCCACTGCGGCAATGTGTACCCAATTGGAGCAGTAACTACACTCTCTAATGTTAAAACCTACCTAGTGTGAATAGTGGCAGAGAGTCACAGGGTCCTAACCAGACACCCAGCTTTGGAGGAACTATATATGAACTGCCAGCTTAGTGAAAAGGGGGGCACACCCTATTGGTTCTGAATACAAAAATACTGACGAAAAAGAGAAAACTGAGCCAGAGTATGACTTGAAAACATGCATAACGTAAGGGCATGTTCACACTGGCCGTGGAAACTGTGACGAGTAGTGTTGAGCATTCCGATACCGCAAGTATCGGGTATCGGCCGATACTTGCGGTATCGGAATTCCGATCCCGAGATCCGATACTTGCCGCATATCGGATACCGGAATCGGAAGTCCCCAGGATTCAAACTGCACGAATTCAGCCAATGAGGAATGATTCTGAGTGTGGGCACATCCTGCTCAGCATGGTGGGCATGTAACTACTGGCAAGGCTGTGATTGGCTGCTGAAATGATGTCATGCTGCAGTTTAAAAGTCGCTGGCACCATTTTGCGCTCACTCTGCTGTGAATTCAGTTAGTGACAGGATGCTGTGTGCTGACTGAGGGCCAGTTGAGATAGCGATTTGCTTCATTGTTCTTTTCCAAGGCTAATTTAGCAACCGCTGTGTTCACCTACTAATCACCTTGCTTTTGCCTTGCAGCGCTGTTTTCACAGCGATCTGCAAGGTCTCTGTGTGTGTGTTTGTGTGTGTGCAGCCCACTCTCTAGTCTGTGTGCAGCCATAGGCCATAGCTGGTTGTATTCAGTTCAGGGAGGGTGGTTCACTGCCTCATACTGTTCTATTTTCTTTTTTTTTTTTTCAAGTAGTGCAGGCTGCTGCACATTTTTTTAAAAAATTCCTATTAGTGTCTTTCCACCCGTATCCAGCTAAATTGTGGAAAAACACTAGATAGGATAACGTAGAGGAGTGTTTTTGGGCCTTGCAGCGCCATTTACGGCTGTCTGCACGGTCTCCGTGTGACTGCAGCTCGCCCTGTAGTCTGTGTGCAGCCATAGCCGGTTGTATCCAGCTCAGGGTGCGTCACTGCGTCATACCGTAAAATCCATTTTCCTTTTCTTTAAGTAGTGCAGGCTGCTGCACATTTTTTCAAAAAATTCCTATTAGTGTCTTTCCACCCGTATCCAGCTAAATTGTGGAAAAACACTACATAGGATAACGTAGAGGAGTGTTTTTGGTCCTTGCAGCACCGTTTACGGCTGTCTGCACGGTCTCCGTGTGACTGCAGCTCGCCCTGTAGTCAGTTCAGCCCCCACAAAATAAATAAATAATAAAGTTCACCAAACACACCACTTTACAGTTGCCACATTAGCTCATATTAAAGTCTAGTCCACACTTTAGAAAATTAGTGTTTCTTATACCTGTTAGGAGCTGTTCAGGAATAAGCACACAAAGCCGTTAGTACTTTTCTGCTTATCTTTATCAGTCAACCAAGATGAAGAAGGCAGGGAGTAAGGCACGTGGGCGTGGGTGCGGAGCAGGGAGAGGATGTGGGGATTCTGTGCCTGCTGCGGGCACCGGTGACTCATCATCACCCAGTTTCAGCAGGGAACAGTCCTTCATGCGCAGCTTTTTCGTAGAGCGCACTACACCGCTGCTGCGTGAAGACCAAATTGAAGCCGTTGTCGGATGGATGCAAGCTAACGCATCGACTTCAATTAGTGCCACATCCTCTCAGACACAGAGCACTGGAGAGCACCCATCTGTCTCTTCATCACCTGCCAAATTGCCCAGGCAGACAGAGAGCTCAGGACAGGAGCCGTCTCTACTTCTGTTCTCTGAATCTCTTGGCTTGGAAACAGGGGGTCAGCCAAGCAGTATTGGAGAAATGGAAGAAGAGGCAGTGTGCAGTGATGCCCAACAGCTTTTTCTCTCTGAGTCTGAAGAGGCGGGTGGGCCAGTGCCTCCGGTCACCACATCGCAGGACGCATCCGCTGATGACACTCAGGTACCACTTTCTGGTGCGTGCTCTGCTGCTGAGACTACCCAGGAGGAGCAGTTGGTGGCAGAGGGTAGTGTAGATGATGAGGTCCTTGACCCATCTTGGCGTGAGGGACAGGAAGGTGGTGGGAGCAGCTCTGAGGAAGAGATTCCCCGAACGGGCCAAAGAGGGAGAGGGAGGGGGAAGACTGCGGATCCTGTAGCCTCCACTTTGGCACCCGTTAGGAGCGTGTCTCTTCCAAAAGCCAAAAAGGGCGCTCCCAAGATTTGCAGTGCCTGGTCCTTTTTTGACACAGTTGCAGATGACATTTGCTATGTCAAATGCAAGGTGTGTCATCACAAAGTCAAAAGAGGGAGAAATGTCAGCAACCTCAATACCTCCAACATGTGGAAACATGTGCGGAACAGGCACGCGGCGGAGTTACAAAAACACACTGAAGAGCTAGGCCAACCAACAGCGGCAGCTACCACCCCTTCAGCTCGTGTTGCCTCTTCCTCCAGCTCACACGCAGCTGGTTCGGCTTCCTCCCAGGATCGCCGTGGAAGAACCTCTGGCACTGTTGTCCAGAGACCCACTGTAATTCCACCCGCAGCACCACGTTCCCAGTTATCCTCACACTCCCAGGCCAGTCTACAGCCATCTGTAGTACAGGCATGGGAGAAAAGACGGCCTTTCTCGGCAAACCACCCACGAGCACAGGCTCTGACTGCAGGCATTGCCAAACTTCTGTCACTGGAAATGCTGTCATTCAGGCTGGTGGAGACTGACAGCTTCCGTGACTTGATGTCATTGGCAGTCCCACAGTACAATGTGCCCAGCCGCTTTTATTTCAGCAGGCAAGCCGTCCCTGCCCTGCACAAGCATGTGGAGGGACACATAAAACACGTGCTACTGAACGCCGTCAGTAGCGAGGTCCACCTCACCACCGATGCGTGGACCAGTCAACATGGACAGGGGCAATACCTTTCCCTCACTGCCCATTGGGTTAATGTTGTTGAGCCGGGTACAGATCCTGTGAGTGGCGCAGGACATGTCCTGCCCACTCCCAGGATTGCAGGAATCCAGTCTGTATGCATTGACTCCTCCTCTTACACAAGTTCCTCAGAATCGTCGCTGCAGGAGCCGTCACAGTCCACCTCCACATGGACCCGTGAACGTTTACCTGTTACGACCGACATGAGCACAGCCGTGGCCAAACGTCAACAGGCCGTCTTGAAATTAATTTCTTTGGGGAATCGAAGCCACACAGCGCAGGAGCTCTGGAATGCCATCAAGCAGGAGAGCGATGTGTGGTTTGTGGCAGCGAATCTCCAGCCAGGCATGGTAGTGTGTGAAAATAGCCGAAATCTGGTGGCAGCTCTGGGCCTCGGCAACCTCACTCACATCCCATGTCTGGCACATGTGCTCAATTTGGTCATGCAGAGTTTTTTGAGGGACTATCCGGATCTTGATGCACTGCTGCACAAGGCCCGCCTAGAGTGTGCTCACTTGCGGCGTTCCAGCACGGCAAAATCGCACATTGCGTCTCTGCAGTGCCGATTCCACCTTCCGGAACATCGCATCATATGTGACCTACCTACCAGGTGGAATTCCACGTTACATATGTTGGAGCGGTTGTGTGAGCAGCAGCAAGCAGTAATGGAGTACCAGCTGCATCAGGCGCAAAGAAGTCGCACTCCGCGCCGTTCAGACTTCACAACCACAGAGTGGGCCACTATGAAGGACGTCTGCCAGGTTTTGCGTCCCTTCGATTATTCCACGCGGATGGCGAGTGCAGATGATGCACTAGTCAGCATGACTGTCCCCCTTATCTGCCTGCTTGAAAAATCACTGCAAGCGCTAAGGGATGATGTTGTGGAAGAGGTGGAGGATGAGGATTCACCATTTCCATCATCTTCTGGACAGTCAGCGCCACGTGGTTCCTCACAAACGCGTAGGCAGGGGACACTTTGTGAGGAGGATGAGGAGGAGTCAATGGAGGAGGAAGACATCCGTCCAGAGGAGGGAGTTACACATTTGTCCAGTAGTCAGTGTGTACAGCGAGGGTGGGGTGATGACGAGCGGGCAGAGATCACGCCTCAAGCAGGGGACAGCGTTTCTTGGCCAGTTGGCAGTCTGAAGCACATGGTGGATTACATGCTGCAGTGCCTGAGAAACGACCGCCGCATCGCCCACATTCTCAACATGTCTGATTATTGGGTGTTCACCCTCCTCGACCCTCGCTACCGGGACAACGTAGAAAGCCTCATCACACCGTTGAACCGGGAGCGAAAAATGCGGGAGTACCAAGACACACTGGTGAATTCCATCATCTTCTCCAGTCCAACTGAGAGAAGTGCTGCTAGTGCATTACAAAGCAGCTCAGTGCATCAAGGCAGTGGAGGAGGCTCTGCACAAAGAGGGAGCACAAGCAGTTCCTCTGCCCAAGGCAAGACCAGTATGGCCCAACTGTGGCACAGTTTTGTGTGCCCGCCACAAAAGTCTACACTGTCATGATTCCCAATGGCAGGGAAACATCAAAACACAAAGATAACGGACGAGCTCTGGGTGATGGAATCTCGAGCTGACCGTGAGCTAAATCTGCCACACAACTAATAGTAGCCAGGGAGCATACCTGATTAACCCTAGATGCCACACGCCAGCCGGAGGACTAACTACCCCTGGTAGAGGAAGGAACAGACCTGGCTTACCTCTAGGGAAATACCCCAAAAGATGATAGCAGCCCCCCACATGTAACGACGGTGAGTTTAGAGGAAAAGACATACACAGTATGAAGGCAGATTTAGCAAAGAGAGGTCCACTTACTAGATAGCAGAAGGATACAAAAGAGGACTTCACGGTCAACTGAAAACCCTATCAAAAAACCATCCTGAAATTACTTTAAGACTCCTGTGTCAACTCATGACACAGGAGTGGCAATTTCAGCCCACAAGAGCTTCCAGCTACAGAGAATAACAAAACTGCAAACTGGACAAAAGATACAAAACAAAAGGACAAAGTCCACTTAGCTGATCAGCAGACTAGTAGCAGGAACATGCAACCGAAGGCTCTGGTTACAATGATGACCGGCAAGGAAATGACTGGAGAGCAAGGCTAAATAGGAAACTCCCAAACACTGATGGGAGCAGGTGAACTGAGACAGCAAAGACACACAAGTCACCAGTACCACCAGCAACCACCAGGGGAGCCCAAAAGCGGATTCACAACAGTACCCCCCCCTTAAGGAGGGGGCACCGAACCCTCACGAGAACCACCAGGACGATCTGGATGAGCCCTATGAAAGGCACGAACCAAATCCGAGGCATGAACATCAGAGGCAGTTACCCAAGAATTATCTTCTTGACCATAGCCCTTCCATTTAACCAGATACTGAAGTCTCCGTCTGGAAATACGGGAGTCCAGGATCTTCTCCACAACGTACTCCAATTCACCCCCAACCAGCACAGGAGCAGGAGGTTCAGTAGAAGGAACCACCGGTACCTCATACCTCCGCAACAACGACCGATGGAATACATTATGGATAGCGAAAGATGCCGGGAGGTCCAAACGAAAGGACACAGGGTTAAGAATCTCCAAAATCCTATAAGGACTGATGAACCGGGGCTTAAACTTAGGAGAAGAAACCCTCATAGGGACAAAACGGGAAGACAACCACACCAAGTCCCCAACACGAAGGCGAGGACCAACACGACGCCGGCGGTTAGAAAACTGCTGAGTCCTCTCCTGGGACAACTTCAAATTGTCCACCACTTGTCCCCAAATCCGATGCAACCGATCCACCACAGCATCAACTCCCGGACAATCCGAAGATTCCACCTGACTAGATGAAAAACAAGGGTGAAACCCTGAATTGCAAAAGAAAGGGGAAACCAAAGTGGCAGAACTAGCCCGATTATTAAGAGCAAACTCTGCCAACGGCAAAAAGGCAACCCAGTCATCCTGATCCGCAGACACAAAACACCTCAAATAAGTCTCCAAAGTTTGATTAGCTCGCTCCGTCTGGCCATTAGTCTGAGGATGGAATGCAGACGAAAAAGACAAATCAATTCCCAACCTGGAACAGAATGTCCGCCAAAATCTAGACACGAACTGGGTTCCCCTGTCAGAAACGATGTTTTCCGGAATCCCATGCAGGCGAACCACATTTTGAAAAAACAGAGGGACCAATTCAGATGAGGAAGGCAACTTAGGCAATGGCACCAAATGGACCATTTTAGAAAAACGGTCACACACCACCCAGATGACAGACATATTCTGAGAAACAGGGAGATCAGAAATAAAATCCATAGAGATGTGCGTCCAAGGCCTCTTCGGAATAGGCAAGGGCAACAATAACCCACTAGCCCTAGAACAACAAGGCTTGGCCCGAGCACAAACATCACAAGACTGCACAAAAACACGCACATCTCGAGATAGGGAAGGCCACCAGAAGGACCTAGCCACCAAATCTCTAGTACCAAAAATTCCAGGATGACCTGCCAGAGTAGAAGAATGAACTTCCGAGATGACTCTACTGGTCCAATCATCAGGAACAAACAGTTTACCAGGTGGACAACGATCAGGTCTATCTGCCTGAAATTCTTGCAAAGCACGTCGCAAGTCTGGGGAGACAGCAGACAAAACCACCCCATCCTTAAGGATACCAGCAGGTTCAGAATCCCCAGGAGAGTCAGGCTCAAAACTCCTAGAAAGAGCATCTGCCTTCACATTTTTAGAACCCGGTAAGTATGAGACCACAAAATTAAACCGAGAAAAAAACAACGACCAGTGTGCCTGTCTAGGATTCAGGCGCCTGGCAGACTCCAGATAAATCAGATTCTTGTGATCAGTCAAAACCACCACCTGATGTCTGGCACCCTCAAGCCAATGACGCCACTCCTCAAACTCCCACTTCATGGCCAAAAGCTCCCGATTACCAACATCATAGTTTCGCTCGGCGGCCGAAAATTTACGAGAAAAGAACGCACAAGGTCTCATCACTGAGCAATCGGAACTTTTCTGCGACAAAACCGCCCCTGCTCCGATCTTGGAAGCATCGACCTCAACCTGAAAGGGAAGAGAAACATCAGGCTGGTGCAACACAGGAGCAGACGAAAAGCGGCGCTTAAGCTCCCGAAAGGCCTCCACAGCAGCAGGGGACCAATCGGCAACATCAGCACCCTTTCTAGTCAAATCAGTCAAAGGTTTAGCAACGCCAGAAAACCCAGTTATAAATCGACGATAGAAATTAGCAAAGCCCAAGAATTTCTGAAGACTCTTAAGAGAAGTAGGCTGCGTCCAGTCACAAATAGCCCGAACCTTAACAGGGTCCATCTCAACAGAAGAAGGGGAAAAAATGTACCCCAAAAAAGAAATCTTTTGAACCCCAAAAACACACTTTGAACCCTTTACACACAAAGAACTAGTCCGCAAAACCTGAAAAACCCTCCTGACCTGTTGAACATGAGACTCCCAGTCATCAGAAAAAATCAAAATATCGTCCAAATACACAATCATAAATTTATCCAAATATTCACGGAAAATATCATGCATAAAGGACTGAAAGACCGAAGGTGCATTTGAAAGGCCGAAAGGCATTACTAAATACTCAAAATGGCCCTCAGGCGTATTAAATGCGGTTTTCCACTCATCCCCCTGCTTAATTCGCACCAAATTATACGCCCCACGAAGATCAATCTTAGAGAACCACTTAGCCCCACTTATGCGAGCAAACAAATCAGTCAACAAAGGCAACGGATACTGATATTTGACTGTAATTCTATTCAGGAGTCGATAATCAATACAAGGCCTCAGAGAGCCATCCTTCTTAGACACAAAGAAAAAACCAGCTCCTAAAGGAGATGAAGAAGGACGAATATGTCCCTTTTCCAGGGACTCCTTAATATACTCTCGCATAGCAGCATGTTCAGGCACAGATAAATTAAACAAACGACCCTTTGGAAATTTACTGCCAGGAATCAGATCTATGGCGCAATCACAATCTCTGTGGGGAGGGAGAGAACCAATCTTAGGCTCTTCAAAAACATCACGATAATCAGACAAAAATGCTGGAATCTCAGAGGGAGTAGATGACGAAATGGAAACCAAAGGTACATCCCCATGAGCCCCCCGACATCCCCAGCTTATCACAGACATTGTTTTCCAGTCAAGGACTGGGTTATGAGATTGTAACCATGGTAATCCAAGCACTAAAACATCATGTAAATTGTACAACACAAGGAAGCGAATCACCTCCTGATGGTCTGGAGTCATACGCATAGTCACTTGCGTCCAGAATTGTGGTTTATTACTAGCCAAAGGGGTAGAATCAATACCCTTCAGAGGTATAGGGACTTCCAGTGGCTCTAAATCAAACCCACAGCGCCTGGCAAAGGACCAATCCATAAGACTCAGGGCGGCGCCAGAGTCCACATAGGCATCCACAGTAATAACTGATAATGAACAAATCAAGGTTACCGACAGAATAAATTTAGACTGTAAAGTGCAAATAGACTTGTCAGCCTTCTTTGTGCGTTTAGAGCATGCTGATATAACATGAGCAGAATCACCACAATAGAAACATAACCCATTTTTACGCCTGTAATTCTGCCGCTCGCTTCTGGACAGAGTTCTGTCACATTGCATATTCTCTGGCGACTTTTCAGAAGATACCGCCAAATGGTGCACAGGCTTGCGCTCCCGCAAACGCCGATCAATCTGAATAGCCATTGTCATGGACTCATTCAGACCTGTAGGCGCAGGGAACCCGACCATAACATCCTTAACGGCATCAGAGAGGCCCTCTCTGAAATTTGCTGCTAGGGCGCACTCATTCCACTGAGTAAGCACAGACCATTTACGAAATTTTTGGCAGTATATCTCAGCTTCATCTTTAAACAGGTGAGATCAGAGCCATTCAAGGATTAGAAGGAGAGAAAGGCAAAGGCTGTAATTAGAGCTGAAATACAACTGATCCAACTATGGAGCAAACATAGGAAAAAAAAAAAAAAAAAAAAACTCTACAGACTTCTTTTTCTCTCCTTTCTTCTGCCAGTAACTTTAACACGGGCCGGTCATACTGTCATGATTCCCAATGGCAGGGAAACATCAAAACACAAAGATAACGGACGAGCTCTGGGTGATGGAATCTCGAGCTGACCGTGAGCTAAATCTACCACACAACTAATAGTAGCCAGGGAGCATACCTGATTAACCCTAGATGCCACCCGCCAGCCGGAGGACTAACTACCCCTGGTAGAGGAAGGAACAGACCTGGCTTACCTCTAGGGAAATACCCCAAAAGATGATAGCAGCCCCCCACATGTAACGACGGTGAGTTTAGAGGAAAAGACATACACAGTATGAAGGTAGATTTAGCAAAGAGAGGTCCACTTACTAGATAGCAGAAGGATAGAAAAGAGGACTTCACGGTCAACTGAAAACCCTATCAAAAAACCATCCTGAAATTACTTTAAGACTCCTGTGTCAACTCATGACACAGGAGTGGCAATTTCAGCCCACAAGAGCTTCCAGCTACAGAGAATAACAAAACTGCAAACTGGACAAAAGATACAAAACAAAAGGACAAAGTCCACTTAGCTGATCAGCAGACTAGTAGCAGGAACATGCAACCGAAGGCTCTGGTTACAATGATGACCGGCAAGGAAATGACTGGAGAGCAAGGCTAAATAGGAAACTCCCAAACACTGATGGGAGCAGGTGAACTGAGACAGCAAAGACACACAAGTCACCAGTACCACCAGCAACCACCAGGGGAGCCCAAAAGCGGATTCACAACACTACACCATCACAGATGGCTCCAGTCAGCAGGAGGAAACGGTTCCGTCAGATGGTGACAGACTACATGTCTTGCCCTCTTGCTGTATTCCCAGACGGCTCTTCCCCTTTCAAGTTTTGGGTCTCAAAGCTGGATACATGGCCAGAGCTAAGCCAGTATGCATTGGAGGTGCTGGCTTGCCCTGCGGCTAGTGTATTATCGGAACACGTCTTTAGTGCTGCAGGTGGTGTACTAACTGACTGTCGCATGCGACTATCCTCCGATAACGTTGACCGGCTTACTTTCCTGAAAATGAACCAGGCCTGGATCTCGCAGGAATTTGCCACTCCTCTTCCTGATTAAATAATTAGGTGACTGTCTACAGTATCCAGGTCTCCTGTTGTGTTCATCTTTCTACCACCTGAACTTTAATTCCTGGGCTCCAACACCGCCAGTTGAGGCTCAGAAGTGCCGTCTGCACAGTCAAAACATACGACCCAGTGTTATTGGGTGTCTGTAACGTCAGCTGATCCCCAGCTGTGTAGCCGGCAATGTGTCCTGCGACCGCCACGCTGACACTACAACTAAAATGTAAGTGAACCTGTCCCCCCCCAGGTGTTTGTTACTGAAAGAGCCACCTTGTGCAGCAGTAATGCTGCACAAGGAAAAGGTAGCTATTTTTGTTTAGCTCCTTGCACACGCAGAACTTATCACTTATAAAATGTGTCCACTGATACCGTAAAACCATCCCGTAGGTGGGACTTTCCTTCGTAATGTGACGCAGCACAGCCGTCATTCCTACCCCCTTGGAGCCGTGCGCCGGCACCTCAGCATTGTTTGATTCTGTCCCGAAGCCTGCGCTGTTATGTTATCCCTTGGCCAGGCACACTTAGCGCTGCCCCTCTTCTGACATCATTTGGTGTCAACCTGACTGCGCCTGTGCGTCCGCGCTGGCCGAGATTCTGCCTCGCAGTGTCTTCTGATTTAATCACACTGCGGGCCTGGGATCCATGGGCATGCACAGTGCATATCTTCACCTCCGCCTCTCACTCATCTCCCTTCGCCTTCTTCAGACTGTGCGCCGTCAGCTGATCCCTAATAGCATGCCACGGCCGTGACACCGCACAGTCTGAAGAAGCCGGAGGGAGGGGAGTGAGAGGCGAGGATATGCACTGCGCATGGCCATGGATCCCAGGCCCGTGGTGGGATTACATTAGACGACACTGCGAGGCGGGATCTCGGCCAGCGCGGACGCACAGGCGCAGCCAGCCTGACACCAAATGATGTCAGAAGATGGGCAGCGCTAAGTGCGCCTGGCCAAGGGATAACATAACAGCGCAGGCTCCGGGATGGAAATAAACAATGCTGAGGAGCCGGGGCACGGCGCCAAGGGGGTAGGAATGACGGCTGTGCTGCGTCATATTACAAAAGAAAGTCCCACCTCCGGGACGGTCTCACGGTATCAGGGGACACATTTTATAAGTGTTTAGTTCTGTGTTTGCAAGGAGCATAATGAAAAGAGCCACCTTTTCCTTTTGCATCCTTTGTGCTGCACAAGCTGGCTCTTTCAGCTACAAACGCCTTGGGGGGGGTTAAAGGTTCCCTTTCGACTTTCTCCAATCAGGCTTCGGCCTACACTGTGTTCCTCTACTCCTCCTGCTGTCCCTGGGCTCCAACACCGCTAGTTGGTGCCTGGAAGTGCTGTCCGCACAGTCAACACTTGCTGCCGTGTTATTGGGGTTCAGTAACGTCAGCTGCTCCCCTGCTGTATGTGCTGCAATACCTTCTATCTGCTCCTCCTGCTGTCCCTGGGCTCCAACACCGCTAGTTGTTGCCTGGAAGTGCTGTCCGCACAGACAACAGTCGCTCCTCTGTTATTGGGGTTCAGTAACGTCAGCTGTTCCCCAGCTGTGTGTGTGGCAATCCCTCCTCTCTCCTCCACCTCCTCCTCCTTCTGTCCCCGGGCTCCAACACCGCTAGTTGTTGCCTGGAAGTGCTGTCCGCACAGTCAACAGTCGCTCCTCTGTTATTGGGGTTCAGTAACATCAGCCATTCCCCAGCTGTGTGTGTGGCAATCCCTCCTCTCTCCTCCACCTCCTCCTCCTTCTGTCCCTGGGCTCCAACACCGCTAATTGTTGCCTGGAAGTGCTGTCCGCACAGTCAACAGTCGCTCCTCTGTTATTGGGGTTCAGTAACGTCAGCTGTTCCCCAGCTGTGTGTGTGGCAATCCCTCCTCTCTCCTCCACCTCCTCCTCCTTCTGTCCCTGGGCTCCAACACCGCTAGTTGTTGCCTGGAAGTGCTGTCCGCACAGTCAACAGTCGCTCCTCTGTTATTGGGGTTCAGTAACATCAGCTGTTCCCCAGCTGTGTGTGTGGCAATCCCTCCTCTCTCCTCCACCTCCTCCTCCTTCTGTCCCTGGGCTCCAACACCGCTAGTTGTTGCCTGGAAGTGCTGTCCACACAGTCAACAGTCGCTCCTCTGTTATTGGGGTTCAGTAATGTCCGCTGTTCCCCAGCTGTGTGTGTGGCAATCCCTCCTCTCTCCTCCACCTCCTCCTCCTTCTGTCCCTGGGCTCCAACACCGCTAGTTGTTGCCTGGAAGTGCTGTCCGCACAGTCAACAGTCGCTCCTCTGTTATTGGGGTTCAGTAACATCAGCTGTTCCCCCTCTGTGTGCGTGGCAATCCCTCCTCTCTCCTCCACCTCTTCCTCCTTCTGTCCCTGGGCTCCAACACCGCTAGTTGTTGCCGGGAAATGTTGTCCGCACAGTCAACAGTCGCTCCTCTGTTATTGGGGTTCAGTAACGTCAGCTGTTCCCCAGCTGTGTGTGGCAATCCCTCCTCTCTCCTCCACCTCCTCCTCCTTCTGTCCCTGGGCTCCAACACCGCTAGTTGTTGCCCGGAAGTGCTGTCCGCACAGAGCCAAACACCTCGCCAATGTGTTAGTGGGGTTCAGTAATGTCTGCTGCTCCCCTGCTGTGTATACGGCAACGTGTCATGCGACCGCCACGCAGGCACAACAACTTAAATTTAAGGGAACCTGTCCCCCCCCAGGCGTTTGCTACTGAAAGAGCCACCTTGTGCAGCAGTAATGATGCAAAAGGAAAAAGTGCCCCTTTTCGTGGTGCTCCTTGCACATGCTGAACCTAACACTTATGAAATGTGTCCCCTCACACCGTTAAACCGTCCGGTAGGTGGAACTTTCATTTGTCATGTGACGCAGCACAGCCGTCATTCTTACCCCCTTGGCGCCGTGCGCCGCCTCCTCAGCGTTGTTTGAATCTGTCCCGGAGCCTGCACTGTTATGTTAGCCCTTGGCCATGCACACATTTTGCGCTGCCCGTCTTCTGACATTATTTGGTGTCAGGCTGGCTGCGCCTGTACGGCCGCGCTGGACGAGATCCCGCCTCGTAGTGTCTTCTGATTTAATCCCACTGCGGGCCTGTGATCCATGGACATGCGCAGTGCATATCTTAACCTCCGCCTCTCACTCATCTCCCTATGCATTATTCAGACCGTGTGCCGTCAGCTGATCCCTAATAGCATGCCACGGCCGTGACGCCGTCTGAAGAAGCCGTAGGGAGTGGAGTGAGAGGCGAGGATATGCACTGCTCATGCCCATGGATCACAGGTCCGCAGAGTGATTACATTAGATGACACAGCGAGGCGGGATCTTGGCCAGCGCGGCCGCACAGGCGCAGCCAGCCTGACACCTAATGATGTCAGAAGACGGGCAGCGGAAAATGTGTGCATGGCCAAGGGCTAACATAACAGCGCAGGCTCAAACAACGCTGAGGAGGCGGTGCACGGCGCCAAGGGGGTAAGAATGACGGCTGTGCTGCGTCACATGACAAATGAAAGTTCCACCTACCAGACGGTTTAACGGTGTGAGGAGACACATTTCATAAGTGTCAAGTTCAGCGTTTGCAAGGACCATAATTAAAAGAGCTAAGTTTAGCTTTTTCAGCATTAGTGCTGTACAAGATGGCTCCTTCAGCTACAAACGCCTTGGGGGGGGGGGGTTAAAGGTTCCCTTTCAACTTGCTCCAGTGCAGGCTTCGGCCTACACTCTGCTCTTCCTGCTGACCCTGGGCTCTAACACCGCCAGTTGGGGCCCGGAAGTGCTAGCTGCACAGAGCCAAACACCCGCCAATGTGTCAGTGGTGTTCAGCACCGCCAGTTGTTCCCCTGCTGTGTAGCTGGCAACGTGTCCTGCAAAAGCCACGCAGACACAAGAACTGAAATTGAAGGGAACCTGTCCCCCCCAGGCGTTTGTATGTATTACAGCCACCTTGTACAGCAGTTATGCTGCATTTGTGCAAGGTGGCTCATAAACTTATTCTCCTTGCACACATGGAACTGAACACGTCTAAAATGTGTCCTCTGAGACCATTAAAACGTCCCTCAGGTGTGACTTTCCTTTGTAATGACATGCTGCACCCCCCTTGGTAGCGCTGCCCGTCTTCTCACATCATTGTTTGGCTGGCTGCGCCTCTGCGGCCGCCCTGCCCGACACAACACCCCTCGGTGTCTTATTTATTTTGACTGCGAGGGTGTGATTGACGGGCATGAGTAGTGCATATGTTCGCCTGTCACTCATCTCCTTCCGCCTTCTTCAGACTGTGCGGCTTCATGGCCGTGGCATGCAATAAGGGATCAGCTGATGCCACACAGTCTGAAGCAGGTGTAAGGACCCGAGTGAGAGGTGAACATATGTACTGCGCAAGGCCATGAATCCCAGCCCGCAGTGTTTTAACAATGTAAAGACACTGCTGGGCTGGGATTCATGGGCATCGCGAACCGCACCAGCCGACATGAAATGATGTCAGAAGACGGGCAGCGCATGGCCAAGGGATAATGCAACAGCGCAGACTCCTGTACAGCAAAATGCGATGCTTAGGAGGCCGCGCCAAGCACCAAGGTGGTATTTTTGCCAGCTGTGCTGCGTCTCATTAAGAAGGGAACTCCCTCCTCCAAGACAGTTTTGACTGTATAAGAGCCTAAATGTGGTACGTGTTTCACTCAGCGTGTGCAAGGAACAAAATTAAATGAGCAACCTTTGACTTGGGCAGCATTACTGCTGCCCAAGGTGTGGCTCTTCTAGTTTGTAACACCTGAGGGGGGGTTAAAGTTTACCTTTAAAATTAGTTCAATTAGGCTTCGGCCTACACTCTGCTCCTCCCGCAGAGCCTGGGCTCTAACACTGCCAGTTGGTGCCCGGAAGTGCTAGCTGCACAGAGCCAAACACCCGCCAATGTGCCAGTGGGGTTCAGCACCGCCAGCTGTTCCCCTGCTGTGTAGCTAGCAACGTGTCCTGCAAAAGCCACGCAGACACAAAGCTGCCACCAGTGCAGGCTTCGGCCTACACTCTGCTCCCTCACCTCCTGCTGACCCTGGGCTCTAACACCGCCAATTGGCGCCCGGAAGTGCTAGCTGCACAGAGCAAAACACCCGCCAATGTGTCAGTGGGGTTCAGCACCGCCAGCTGTTCCCCTGCTGTGTAGCTGGCAACGTGTCCTGCAAAAGCCACGCAGACACAAGAACTGAAATTGAAGGGAACCTGGCCCCCTTCCCCAGGCGTTTGTATGTATAACAGCCACCTTGTACAGCAGTAATGCTGCATTTGTACAAGGTAGCTCACTGAGTTATTCTCCTTGCACACGGCGAACGAAACACGTCTAAAATGTGTCCTCTGAGACCATTAAACCGTCCCTGAGGTGTGACTTTCCTTTGTAATGACACGCTGCAACCCCCTTGGTAGCGCTGCCCGTCTTCTCACATCATTGTTTGGCTGGCTGCGCCTCTGCGGCCGCCCTGCCCGACACAACGCCCCTTGGTGTCTTATTTATTTTGACTGCGAGGGTGTGATTGACGGGCATGAGCAGTGCATATCTTCGCCAGGCTGTCACTCATCTCCTTCCGCCTTCTTCAGACTGTGCGGCTTCATGGCCATGGCATGCGATAAGGGATCAGCTGACGCCGCACAGTATGAAGCAGGTGTAAGGACCCGAGTGTGAGAGGCGAACATATGTACTGCGCAAGGCCATGAATCCCAGCCCCGCAGTGTGAATTAAGGAAAAGACACTGCGGGGCTGGGATTCATGGGCATCGCGAACCGCAACGGCCGACATTAAATGATGTCAGAAGACGGGCAGCGCTAACAGAGCAAGGCCAAGGGATAACACGACAGCGCAGACTCCTGTACAGCAAATAACGACGCTCAGGAGGCTGCGCCCAGCACCAAGGTGGGATTTTTGACAGCTGGGCTGCGTCTCATTAAGAAGGAAACTCCCGCCTCCAAGACAGTTTGACTGTATAAGGGGCTAAATGTTATACGTGTTTCTTTCAGCGTGTGCAAGGAACAAAATTTAAAAGAGCAACCTTGGACTTGTGCAGCATTACTGCTGCCCAAGGTGTGGCTCTTCAAGTTTGTAACCCCTGAGGGGGGGTTAAAGGTTACCTTAAAAATTGGTTCAATTAGGCTTCGGCCTACACTCTGCTCCTCCCGCAGAGCCTGGGCTCTAACACCGCCAGTTGGGGCCCGGAAGTGCTGGCTGCACAGAGCAAAACACCCGCCACTCTGTCAGTGGGGTTCAGCACCGCCAGCTGTTCCCCTGCTGTGTAGCTGGCAACGTGTCCTGCAAACGCCACGCAGACACAAAGCTGCCGCCAGTGCAGGCTTCGGCCTACACTCTGCTCCCTCTCTTCCTGCTGACCCTGGGCTCTAACACCGCCAGTTGGCGCCCGGAAGTGCTAGCTGCACAGAGCAAAACACCCGCCAATGTGTCATTGGGGTTCAGCACCGCCAGCTGTTCCCCTGCTGTGTAGCTGGCAACGTGTCCTGCAAAAGCCACGCAGACACAAGAACTGAAATTGAAGGGAACCTGTCCCCCCTGTTGTGAATTCCGTTCTCGGACTCCCTCCTGTGGTCATGAATGGTACTTTGGTTAGTTCTGCTCTTGGACTCCCTCTGGTGGTTTCGATCGGAACTGCTGGTCACTGAGGTTGGTTTTATCAGCTGCTCTCGTTTATTGCTATGCTAGCTTCCCTATTTAACTCCACTCAGATCGTTACTTCATGCCAGCTGTCAATGTATCAGTATTGGTTCAGATCTCTCTTGGACTTCTCTGAGGACCTGTCTACTCCAGCAGAAGCTAAGTCCCTGCTAGTTTATTTGTTGTAACTGCTGCCTGAATATATTTCTTAGTACTGCTATATTCTTGTCCAGCTTGCTATCATGATTTTTCCTTGCTAGCTGGAAGCTCTGGGGTGCAGTGTTGCACCTCCACACCGTGAGTCGGTGTGGGGGTCTTTTTGCATACTCTGCGTGGTTTTTGTAGTTTTTTGTGCTGACCGCATAGTTTCCTTTACTATCCTCTGACTATTTAGTGAAGTCTGGCCTCCTTTGCTAAAACCTGTTTCATTCCTGTGTTTGTGATTTTCCTCTTAACTCACAGTCAATATATGTGGGGGGCTGCCTTTACCTTTGGGGAATTTCTCTGAGGCAAGGTTAGGCTTCTATTTCTATCTTTAGGGGTAGTTAGCTCTTAGGCTGTGAAGAGGCGTCTAGGGAGAGTTAGGTACGCTCCACGGCTGTTTCTAGTGTGTGTGATAGGAGTAGAGTTTGCAGTCAGCAGAGTTCCCACTTCCCCAGAGCTAGTCCCGATTTTGAGTTTACTCATCAGGTCATTCCGGGTGCTCCTAACCACCAGGTCCATAACAGTAAAGCTGGACACTAAAGTGTTAATGCATCTCAAAAGAGGGATAAGAGAAGTTCTGAACCCATTTCTTTTTCTTTGCAGTGTGTTTTGTCTCTCTTTTCCCCTTAACCTCTGGGTGGTTCAGGACTCAGGTGTAGATATGGATATTCAAGGTCTGTCCTCTTGTGTGGATCATCTCACTGCAAGGGTACAAAGCATTCAAGATTATGTAGTTCAGAATCCGATGTTAGAGCCTAGAATTCCAATTCCTGATTTGTTTTCTGGGGATAGATCTAAGTTTCTGAATTTCAAAAATAATTGTAAACTGTTTCTTGCTTTGAAACCCCGCTCCTCTGGTGACCCCATGCAGCAAGTAAAAATTATTATTTCTTTGTTGCGTGGCGACCCTCAAGGCTGGGCATTCTCCCTTGCGCCAGGAGATCCTGCATTGCTTAATGTAGATGCGTTTTTTCTGGCGCTTGCATTGCTTTATGACGAACCAAATTCAGTGGATCAGGCAGAGAAAATTTTGCTAGCTTTGTGTCAGGGTCAGGATGAAGCGGAGATATATTGTCAGATGTTTAGAAAATGGTCTGTGCTTACTCAATGGAATGAGTGTGCCCTGGCAGCAATTTTTAGAAAGGGTCTTTCTGAAGCCCTTAAGGATGTTATGGTGGGATTCCCCACGCCTGCTGGTCTGAATGAATCAATGTCCTTGGCTATCCAAATTGATCGGCGTTTGCGCGAGCGCAAAATTGTGCACAATTTGGCGGTGTCCTCTGAGCAGAGGCCTGAGCTTTTGCAATGTGATAGAACTTTGACCAGAACTGAACGGTAAGAACACAGACGTCAGAATAGGCTGTGTTTTTACTGTGGTGACCCCACTTATGCTATCTCTGATTGTCCTAAGCGCACTAAGCGGTTCGCTAGGTCTGTCACCATTGGTACTGTACAGCCTAAATTTCTTTTGTCTGTTACTCTGATTTGCTCTTTGTCATCCTACTCGGTTATGGCATTTGTGGATTCAGGCGCTGCCCTGAATTTGATGGACTTGGAGTTTGCCAGGCGCTGTGGTTTTTTCTTGGAGCCTTTGCAGTATCCTATTCCATTAAGGGGAATTGATGCCACGCCGTTGGCCAAGAATAAACCTCAGTACTGGAGTCAGTTGACCATGTACATGGCTCCTGCACATCAGGAAGGTATTCGCTTTTTGGTGTTGCATAATTTGCATGATGTGGTCGTGTTGGGTTTGCCATGGCTACAGGTTCATAATCCAGTATTGGATTGGAAATCAATGTCTGTGTCTAGTTGGGGTTGTCAAGGGGTACATGGCGATGTTCCGTTGGTGTCAATTTCTGCTTCCACTTCTTCTGAAGTCCCTGAGTTTCTGTCGGATTACCAGGATGTATTTGATGAGCCCAAATCCAGTGTCCTACCCCCTCATAGGGATTGTGATTGTGCTATAAATTTGATTCCTGGTAGTAAGTTTCCTAAGGGCCGACTTTTCAATTTATCCGTGCCAGAGCACGCCGCTATGCGGAGTTATATAAAGGAGTCCTTGGAGAAAGGGCATATTCGCCCGTCTTCATCACCGTTGGGAGCAGGGTTCTTTTTTGTGGCCAAGAAGGATGGTTCTCTGAGACCCTGTATAGATTACCGCCTTCTCAATAAAATCACGGTCAAATTTCAGTACCCTTTGCCTCTGCTGTCTGATTTGTTTGCTCGGATTAAGGGGGCTAGTTGGTTCACTAAGATAGATCTTCGAGGGGCGTATAACCTTGTGCGTATTAAACAGGGCGATGAATGGAAAACAGCATTTAATACGCCCGAGGGCCATTTTGAGTACCTGGTAATGCCATTCGGGCTTTCAAATGCTCCATCTGTGTTTCAGTCCTTTATGCATGACATCTTCCGAAAGTATCTGGATAGATTCATGATTGTATATTTGGATGATATTTTGGTCTTTTCGGATGATTGGGAGTCTCATGTGAAACAGGTCAGAATGGTATTCCAGGTCCTTCGTGCTAATTCCTTGTTTGTGAAGGGGTCTAAATGTCTCTTCGGAGTTCAGAAGGTTTCCTTTTTGGGCTTCATTTTTTCCCCTTCTACTATCGAGATGGATCCTGTTAAAGTTCAGGCCATTTATGATTGGACTCAACCTACATCTGTGAAGAGCCTCCAGAAATTCCTGGGCTTTGCTAATTTTTACCGTCGCTTCATCGCTAATTTTTCTAGTGTGGTTAAACCTTTGACGGATTTGACAAAGAAAGGTGCTGATGTGGTGAATTGGTCCTCTGCTGCTGTTGAGGCTTTTCAGGAGCTGAAACGTTGTTTTTCTTTGCCCCCTGTGTTGCGTCAGCCAGATGTTTCGCTCCCTTTTCAGGTCGAGGTTGATGCTTCTGAGATTGGAGCAGGGGCTGTTTTGTCTCAAAGAAGATCTGATGGCTCTGTGATGAAGCCATGTGCCTTCTTTTCTAGAAAGTTTTTGCCTGCTGAGCGTAATTATGATGTTGGCAATCGGGAGCTGCTGGCTATGAAGTGGGCATTCGAGGAGTGGCGACATTGGCTTGAGGGAGCCAAGCACCGCGTGGTGGTCTTGACGGATCACAAAAATCTGACTTATCTCGAGTCTGCCAAGCGGTTGAATCCTAGACAGGCTCGATGGTCGCTGTTTTTCTCCGGTTTAGATTTTGTGGTCTCATACCTTCCAGGTTTTAAGAATGTGAAGGCGGATGCCCTTTCTAGGAGTTTTGTGCCTGATTCTCCGGGAGTTCCTGAGCCGGCTGGTATTCTCAAAGAGGGGGTAATTCTTTCTGCCATCTCCCCTGATTTGCGGCGGGTGCTGCAGGAGTTTCAGGCTGATAGACCTGACCGTTGTCCAGCGGATAAACTGTTTGTCCCTGATAGATGGACTAGCAGAGTTATTTCTGAGGTTCATTACTCGGTGTTGGCTGGTCATCCTGGGATTTTTGGTACCAGAGATTTGGTGGCTAGGTCCTTTTGGTGGCCTTCCTTGTCACGGGATTGCGCTCTTTTGTGCAGTCCTGTGGGACTTGTGCTCACGCTAAGCCCTGCTGTTCTCGTGCCAGTGGGTTGCTTTTGCCCTTGCCAGTCCTGAAAAGGCCTTGGACGCATGTTTCAATGGATTTTATTTCAGATCTTCCTATCTCTCAAAGGATGTCTGTCATCTGGGTGGTTTGTGATCGCTTTTCTAAGATGGTCCATTTGGTACCCTTGCCTAAATTACTTTCCTCCTCTGATTTGGTGCCATTATTTTTTCAACATGTGGTTCGTTTGCATGGCATTCCGGAGAACATTGTGTCGGACAGAGGTTCCCAGTTTGTCTCTAGGTTTTGGCGGTCCTTTTGTGCTAAGATGGGCATAGATTTGTCTTTTTCTTCGGCTTTCCATCCTCAAACAAATGGCCAAACCGAACGAACCAACCAGACTTTGGAAACCTATCTGAGATGCTTTGTTTCTGCTGATCAGGATGATTGGGTGACCTTCTTGCCATTGGCTGAGTTCGCCCTTAATAATCGGGCTAGTTTGGCTACTTTGGTTTCGCCTTTTTTTTGCAATTCTGGTTTTCATCCTTGTTTTTCTTCGGGGCAGGTTGAGCCTTCTGACTGCCCTGGTGTGGATTCTGTGGTGAACAGGTTGCAGCAAATTTGGACTCACGTAGTGGACAATCTGACGTTGTCCCAGGAGAAGGTTCAATGTTTCGCTAACCGCCGTCGTTGTGTTGGTCCCCGACTTCGTGTTGGGGATTTGGTTTGGTTGTCTTCTCGTTATGTTCCTATGAAGGTTTCTTCTCCTAAGTTTAAGCCTCGTTTCATTGGTCCTTATAAGATTTCTGAAATTCTCAACCCTGTGTCATTTCGTTTGGTCCTTCCAGCTTCTTTTGCCATCCATAATGTGTTCCATAGGTCGTTGTTGCGCCTATGGTTCCCTCCGTTGATTCTCCTGCTCCGGTGTTGGTTGAGGGGGAGTTGGAGTATGTGGTGGAAAAAATTTTGGATTCTCGTATTTCGAGACGGAAGCTTCAGTACCTGGTTAAGTGGAAGGGCTATGGTCAGGAGGATAATTCCTGGGTTGTTGCCTCCGATGTCCATGCTGCCGATTTAGTTCGTGCCTTTCATTTGGCTCGTCCTGATCGGCCTGGGGGCCCTGGTGAGGGTTCGGTGACCCCTCCTCAAGGGGGGGGGTACTGTTGTGAATTCCGTTCTCGGACTCCCTCCTGTGGTCATGAATGGTACTTTGGTTAGTTCTGCTCTTGGACTCCCTCTGGTGGCTTCGAGCGGAACTGCTGGTCACTGAGGTTGGTTTTATCAGCTGCTCTCGTTTATTGCTATGCTAGCTTCCCTATTTAACTCCACTCAGATCGTTACTTCATGCCAGCTGTCAATGTATCAGTATTGGTTCAGATCTCTCTTGGACTTCTCTGAGGACCTGTCTACTCCAGCAGAAGCTAAGTCCCTGCTAGTTTATTTGTTGTTACTGCTGCCTGAATATATTTCTTAGTACTGCTAAATTCTTGTCCACCTTGCTATCATGATATTTCCTTGCTAGCTGGAAGCTCTGGGGTGCAGTGTTGCACCTCCACACCGTGAGTCGGTGTGGGGGTCTTTTTGCATACTCTGCATAGTTTTTGTAGTTTTTTGTGCTGACCGCATAGTTTCCTTTACTATCCTCTGACTATTTAGTGAAGTCTGGCCTCCTTTGCTAAAACCTGTTTCATTCCTGTGTTTGTGACTTTCCACTTAACTCACAGTCAATATATGTGGGAGGCTGCCTTTACCTTTGGGGAATTTCTCTGAGGCAAGGTTAGGCTTCTATTTCTATCTTTAGGGGTAGTTAGCTCTTAGGCTGTGAAGAGGCGTCTAGGGAGAGTTTGGTACGCTCCACGGCTGTTTCTAGTGTGTGATAGGAGTAGAGTTTGCGGTCAGCAGAGTTCCCACTTCCCCAGAGCTAGTCCCGATTTTGAGTTTACTCATCAGGTCATTCCGGGTGCTCCTAACCACCAGGTCCATAACACCCCCCCCAGGCGTTTGTAAGTATTACAGCCACCTTGTACAGCAGTCATGCTGCATTTGTGCAAGGTGGCTCATAAAACGGGCTGCACAAATAGCGCATGGCCAAGGGATAATACAACAGTGCAGACTCCTGTACAGCTAATAACAACGCTCAGGAGACTGCGCCCAGCACCAAGGTGGGATTTTTGACAGCTGGGCTGCGTCTCATTAAGAAGGAAAGTCACGCCTCCAAGATAGTTTGACTGTATAAGGGGCTAAATGTTATACGTGTTTCAATCAGCGTCTGCAAGATTCAAAACTTAAAGAGCAACCTTTGACTTGTGCAGCATTACAGCTGCACAAGGTGTGGCTCTTCTAGTTTGAAACACCTGAGGTTACCTTTAAAATTGGTTCAATTAGGCTTTGGCCTACACTCTGCTCCCTCTCCTCCTGCTGTCCCTAGGCTCTAACACTGCCAGTTGGTGCCCGGAAGTGCTGGCTGCACAGAGCCAAACACCTCGCCAATGTGTCAGTGGGGTTCAGCAACGCCAGCTGTTCCCCTGCTGTGTAGCCGGCAATGTGTCCTGCAAAAGCCACGCAGACACAAAGCTGCTGCCAGTGCAGGCTTCGGCCTACACTCTGCTCCCTCTACTCCTCCTGCTGACCCTGGGCTCTAACAACGCCAGTTGGGGCCCGGAAGTGCTGGCTGCACAGAGCCAAACACCTCGCCAATGTGTCAGTGGGGTTCAGCAACGCCAGCTGTTCCCCTGCTGTGTAGCTGGCAACGTGTCCTGCAAAAGCCACGCAGACACAAGAACTGAAATTGAAGGGAACCTGTCCCACCCCCTAGGCGTTTGTATGTATTACAGCCACCTTGTACAGCAGTCATGCTGCATTTGGGCAAGGTGGCTCATAAACTTATTCTCCTTGCACACGTGGAACTGAACACGTCTAAAATGTGTCCTCTGAGACCATTAAAACGTCCCTCAGGTGTGACTATCCTTTGTAATGACACGCTGCACCCCCCTTGGTAGGGCTGCCCATCTTCTCACATCATTGTTTGGCTGGCTGCGCCTCTGCGGCCGCCCTGCCCGACACAACGCCCCTCGGTGTCTTATTTATTTTGACTGCGAGGGTGTGATTGACGGGCATGAGCAGTGCATATGTTCGCCTGTCACTCATCTCCTTCCGCCTTCTTCAGACTGTGCGGCTTCATGGCCGTGGCATGCAATAAGGGATCAGCTGACGCCGCACAGTCTGAAGCAGGTGTAAGGACCCGAGTGAGAGGTGAACATATGTACTGCGCAAGGCCATGAATCCCAGCCCGCAGTGTTTTAACAATGTAAAGACACTGCTGGGCTTGGATACATGGGCATCGCGGACCGCACCAGCCGACATGAAATGATGTCAGAAGACGGGCAGCGCATGGCCAAGGGATAACGCAACAGCGCAGACTCCTGTACAGCAAAATGCGATGCTCAGGAGGCCGCGCCAAGCACCAAGGTGGTATTTTTGCCAGCTGTGCTGCGTCTCATTAAGAAGGGAACTCCCTCCTCCAAGACAGTTTTGACTGTATAAGAGCCTAAATGTGGTACGTGTTTCACTCAGCGTGTGCAAGGAACAAAATTAAAAGAGCAACCTTTGACTTGGGCAGCATTACTGCTGCCCAAGGTGTGGCTCTTCTAGTTTGTAACACCTGAGGGGGGGTTAAAGGTTACCTTTAAAATTGGTTCCATTAGGCTTCGGGCTACACTATGCTCCCTCTCCTCCTGCTGTCCCTGGGCTCTAACACTGCCAGTTGGTGCCCGGAAGTGCTGGCTACACAGAGCAAAACACCCGCCACTCTTTCAGTGGGGTTCAGCACCGCCAGCTGTTCCCCTGCTGTGTAGCTGGCAACGTGTCCTGCAAATGCCACGCAGACACAACAGACCTCCAAATGCCTCCAGTGCAGGCTTCGGCCTACACTCCGCTCCCCCTGCTGACCCTTTGCTCCAAACCCACTAGTTGGGGCTGTAAGAAGACAAGCTTGAATAGGTCCCCATCCTGGTTCCAGTACCGTCAGCTGGTTCCGGGCAGAGCCTTTGGCTTAGGTGCCTCCCTCTGGGTATCCGAGTTCCACCAACGTCAGGTGGTCCTTGGTAGTGCTTTCAGGCACGGGTACCTCCTGCTTAGTTACCGGGTTCCAGTAACGTCAGCTGGTCCTCGGTAGTTCCATTGGCTCTTGGATAGTGTTGAGCGATACTTTCCGATATCGGAAAGTATCGGTATCGGAAAGTATCGGCCGATACCGTCAAAATATCGGATCCAATCCGATACCGATACCCGATCCCAATGCAAGTCAATGGGACGAAAATATCGGAATTAAAATAAACCCTTTATAAACTTGTAGGTTCATTCTACATGAAGGAAAACAACTAAGAATAATGTAGGATGTATTGGGGGACGTGGCGGAGATATTAAAGGGACAGAGGTTTAGCCCAATGTAATAGAATAGCAGGATTTTTAATTTTTTTTTATGAAGTTCGGCGTTAGAAAGAATTTGACTATGTTATTTTTTTTTTTTTTTATGTCAGATATTGATGTTTCACTACTTCCACGCCCTTCACCTTCTTTTTTACTTCTCCCACGCTTTCTTCTTAATTATCCTCATCATCAGCTTCTTTGACATCAACTTCTTCACCTTATTCATCTTCTTCTTCATCTTCTACCTATTATTTTTTGGGTTACATTGTTCATATTCTTTTTATTTTACTATTATCTTCATCATATTCAACTTCTTCATCATATTCTTATTTGTGACAGGCATTCCCGTAGTTGTTATCTATAAAAGTTTGAAGATTACACCTTCCGTTCTGCCTGTCACAAACCAGTTACATTTGTCCGCGTTCAGTTTGGCCTGCAGCATCAGGCTTTATCCAGGGGCACCACGAGGAGGAACGGACTCACCCCCATACACTGCTTAGTCTTCTTCTGCTTATAATTTACATAATATTTTTTTGCTCTGATATTTTGTGTTATGCTTAATGTCCTTCTGCTCTTTGTTCTGCAGCCTCTTGTTCTTCTGCTTCTCGGTCTTCCAGGTCGTCGTCGTCTCCAGGGTCGTCGTCTCCGGGGTCGTCGTCATCGGGGTGGTCTCCGGGGTCGTCGTCATCGGGGTGGTCTTCAGGGTCATCGTCTCCAGGGTCGTCGTCATCACGGTGGTTGTCGTCTCTGGTGTCGTCGTCATCTTAGGGGTGTTCTTCCGGGTCATCGTGTTTAGTCTCTTGAACTTGGAAATGTAGCAGAAGGTACAAGAAGGCTGAGAAAATGCCGAGAACCAGCTGATGGAACTGGAACTCGGATGGCTACCCGAAGGTCCAAGAGCCAATGGAACTACCGAGGACCAGCTGACGTTACTGGAACCCGGTTACTAAGCAGGAGGTACCCGTGCCTGAAAGCACTACCAAGGACCACCTGACGTTGGTGGAACTCGGATACCCAGAGGGAGGCACCTAAGCCAAAGGCTCTGCCCGGAACCAGCTGACGGTACTGGAACCAGGATGGGGAGCAGAAGGTACAAGAGCAAAAGACACTGCCGAGAACCAGCTGACGGTGCTGGAACCCGGATGGGTAGCCGAAGGTCCAAGAGCCAATGGAACTACCGAGGACCAGCTGACGTTACTGGAACCCGGTTACTAAGCAGGAGGTACCCGTGCCTGAAAGCACTACCAAGGACCACCTGACGTTGGTGGAACTCGGATACCCAGAGGGAGGCACCTAAGCCAAAGGCTCTGCCCGGAACCAGCTGACGGTACTGGAACCAGGATGTGGAGCAGAAGGTACAAGAGCAAGTGTCTGCGTGGCTTTTGCAGGACACGTTGCCGGCTGCACAGCAGGGGAACAGCTGGCGGTGCTGGACCCCACTGACACATTGGCGAGGTGTTTGGCTCTGTGCAGCCAGCACTTCCGGACAGCAACGAGCGGTGTTGTAGCCCGGGCTCTGCAGGGGGAGCAGAGTGTAGGCCGAAGCCTACTTGAACCAATTTCAAAGGTAACCTTTAACCCCCCCTCAGGGGTTAGAAAGTAGAAGAGCCACAGCTTATGCAGCAGTAGTGCTGCACAAGTCAAAGGTTGCTCTTTTAATTTCGCTCCTTGCACACGCTGAATGAAACACGTATAACATTTAGCCCTTTATACAGTCAAACTGTGTTGGAGGCGCGAGTTCCCTTTGTAATGAGACGCAGCACAGATGTCAAGAATCCCACCTTGGTGCTGGGTGCAGCCTCCTGAGCGTTGTTATTTGCTGTACAGGAGTCTGCGCTGTCGTGTTATCCCCTGGCCTAGCGCTGTTAGCGCTGCCCATCTTCTGACCTCATTTAATGTTGGCCGGTGCGGTTCGCGATGCCCATGAATCACAGCCCCGCAGTGTATTGACATAGTTTAAACACTGCGGGGCTGGGATTCATGGCCTGGCGCAGTACATATGTTCGCCTCTCGCTTGGGTTCTTACACCTGCTTCAGACTATGCGGCGTCATCTGATCCCTTATCGCATGCCACGGCCATGAAGCCGCACAGTCCGAAGAAGGCGGAAGGAGAGGAGGGACAGGCGAACTGATGCACTGATCCTGCCCATCAATCACACCCTCGCAGTCCCAATAAATAAGACACCGAGGGGCGTTGTGTGGGTCAGGGCGGCCGCAGAGGCGCAGGCAGCCAAACAATGATGCCAGAAGACGGGCAGCGCTACCAAGGGGGTTGCAGCGTGTCATTACAAAGGAAAGTCACACCACCGGGACGGTTAAATGGTCACACAGAGGACACATTGCAGACGTGTTTTCAGTTCCACATGTGCGAGGAGAATACGTTTCTGAGCCACCTTGCACACATGCAGCATTACCGCTGTACAAGGTGGCTGGATAACGTAAAAACGCCTGGGGGAGGGGGGACAGGTTCCCTTCAATTTCAGTTCTTGTGTCTGCGTGGCTTTTGCAGGACACGTTGCCGGCTGCACAGCAGGGGAACAGCTGGCGGTGCTGGACCCCACTGACACATTGGCTGGTGTTTTTCTCTGTGCAGCTAGCACATCTGGGCAAAAACTGGCGGTGTGTTAGAGCCCAGGGACAGCAGGAGGAGGAGCAGGAGGAGGAGGAGCAGGGGGAGGGGAGTGTAGGCCGAAGCCTGCACAGGCGGCAGCTTTGGGTGTGTTGTGTCTGCGTGGCTTTTGCAGGACACGTTGCCGGCTACACAGCAGGGGAACAGCTGGCGGTGCTGGACCCCACTGACACATTGGCGAGGTGTTTGGCTCTGTGCAGCCAGCACTTCCGGACAGCAACTAGCGTTGTTGGAGCCCGGGCTCTGCAGGTGGAGCAGAGTGTAGGCCGAAGCCTAATTGAACCGATTTCAAAAGTCACCTTTAACCCCCCCTCAGGGGTTACAAAGTAGAAGAGCCACAGCTTATGCAGCAGCAGTGCTGCGCAAGTCAAAGGTTGCTCTTGTAATTTTTCTCCTTGCACACGCTGAATGGAACACGTATAACATTTAGCCCTTTATACAGTCAAACTGTGTAATGGAGGCGAGAGTTCCCTTTGTAATGAGACGCAGCACAGGTGTCAAGAATCCCACCTTGGTGCTGGGTGCAGCCTCCCGAGCGTTGTTATTTGCTGTACAGGAGTCTGCGCTGTCGTGTTATCCCCTGGCCTAGCGCCGTTAGCGCTGCCCATCTTCTGGCATCATGTAATGTCGGCCGGTGCGGTTCGCGATGACCATGAATCCCAGCCCCGCAGTGTCTTAACATTGTTAAAACACTGCGGGGCTGGGATTCAGGGCCTGGCGCAGCACATATGTTGGCCTCTCACACTCGGGTCCTTACACCCGCTTCAGACTGTGCGGCGTCATCTGATCCCTTATCGCATGCCACGGCCATGAAGCCGCACAGTCCGAAGAAGGCGGAAGGAGAGGAGGGACAGGCGAACTGATGCACTGATCCTGCCCATCAATCACACCCTCGCAGTCCCAATAAATAAGACACCGAGGGGCGTTGTGTGGGTCAGGGCGGCCGCAGAGGCGCAGGCAGCCAAACAATGATGCCAGAAGACGGGCAGCGCTACCAAGGGGGTTGCAGCGTGTCATTACAAAGGAAAGTCACACCACCGGGACGGTTAAATGGTCACACAGAGGACACATTGCAGACGTGTTTTCAGTTCCACATGTGCGAGGAGAATACGTTTCTGAGCCACCTTGCACACATGCAGCATTACCGCTGTACAAGGTGGCTGGATAACGTAAAAACGCCTGGGGGAGGGGGGACAGGTTCCCTTCAATTTCAGTTCTTGTGTCTGCGTGGCTTTTGCAGGACACGTTGCCGGCTGCACAGCAGGGGAACAGCTGGCGGTGCTGGACCCCACTGACACATTGGCTGGTGTTTTTCTCTGTGCAGCTAGCACATCTGGGCAAAAACTGGCGGTGTGTTAGAGCCCAGGGACAGCAGGAGGAGGAGCAGGAGGAGGAGGAGCAGGGGGAGGGGAGTGTAGGCCGAAGCCTGCACAGGCGGCAGCTTTGGGTGTGTTGTGTCTGCGTGGCTTTTGCAGGACACGTTGCCGGCTACACAGCAGGGGAACAGCTGGCGGTGCTGGACCCCACTGACACATTGGCGAGGTGTTTGGCTCTGTGCAGCCAGCACTTCCGGACAGCAACTAGCGTTGTTGGAGCCCGGGCTCTGCAGGTGGAGCAGAGTGTAGGCCGAAGCCTAATTGAACCGATTTCAAAAGTCACCTTTAACCCCCCCTCAGGGGTTACAAAGTAGAAGAGCCACAGCTTATGCAGCAGCAGTGCTGCGCAAGTCAAAGGTTGCTCTTGTAATTTTTCTCCTTGCACACGCTGAATGGAACACGTATAACATTTAGCCCTTTATACAGTCAAACTGTGTAATGGAGGCGAGAGTTCCCTTTGTAATGAGACGCAGCACAGGTGTCAAGAATCCCACCTTGGTGCTGGGTGCAGCCTCCCGAGCGTTGTTATTTGCTGTACAGGAGTCTGCGCTGTCGTGTTATCCCCTGGCCTAGCGCCGTTAGCGCTGCCCATCTTCTGGCATCATGTAATGTCGGCCGGTGCGGTTCGCGATGACCATGAATCCCAGCCCCGCAGTGTCTTAACATTGTTAAAACACTGCGGGGCTGGGATTCAGGGCCTGGCGCAGCACATATGTTGGCCTCTCACACTCGGGTCCTTACACCCGCTTCAGACTGTGCGGCGTCATCTGATCCCTTATCGCATGCCACGGCCATGAAGCCGCACAGTCCGAAGAAGGCGGAAGGAGAGGAGGGACAGGCGAACTGATGCACTGATCCTGCCCATCAATCACACCCTCGCAGTCCCAATAAATAAGACACCGAGGGGCGTTGTGTGGGTCAGGGCGGCCGCAGAGGCGCAGGCAGCCAAACAATGATGCCAGAAGACGGGCAGCGCTACCAAGGGGGTTGCAGCGTGTCATTACAAAGGAAAGTCACACCACCGGGACGGTTAAATGGTCACACAGAGGACACATTGCAGACGTGTTTTCAGTTCCACATGTGCGAGGAGAATACGTTTCTGAGCCACCTTGCACACATGCAGCATTACCGCTGTACAAGGTGGCTGGATAACGTAAAAACGCCTGGGGGAGGGGGGACAGGTTCCCTTCAATTTCAGTTCTTGTGTCTGCGTGGCTTTTGCAGGACACGTTGCCGGCTGCACAGCAGGGGAACAGCTGGCGGTGCTGGACCCCACTGACACATTGGCTGGTGTTTTTCTCTGTGCAGCTAGCACATCTGGGCAAAAACTGGCGGTGTGTTAGAGCCCAGGGACAGCAGGAGGAGGAGCAGGAGGAGGAGGAGCAGGGGGAGGGGAGTGTAGGCCGAAGCCTGCACAGGCGGCAGCTTTGGGTGTGTTGTGTCTGCGTGGCTTTTGCAGGACACGTTGCCGGCTACACAGCAGGGGAACAGCTGGCGGTGCTGGACCCCACTGACACATTGGCGAGGTGTTTGGCTCTGTGCAGCCAGCACTTCCGGACAGCAACTAGCGTTGTTGGAGCCCGGGCTCTGCAGGTGGAGCAGAGTGTAGGCCGAAGCCTAATTGAACCGATTTCAAAAGTCACCTTTAACCCCCCCTCAGGGGTTACAAAGTAGAAGAGCCACAGCTTATGCAGCAGCAGTGCTGCGCAAGTCAAAGGTTGCTCTTGTAATTTTTCTCCTTGCACACGCTGAATGGAACACGTATAACATTTAGCCCTTTATACAGTCAAACTGTGTAATGGAGGCGAGAGTTCCCTTTGTAATGAGACGCAGCACAGGTGTCAAGAATCCCACCTTGGTGCTGGGTGCAGCCTCCCGAGCGTTGTTATTTGCTGTACAGGAGTCTGCGCTGTCGTGTTATCCCCTGGCCTAGCGCCGTTAGCGCTGCCCATCTTCTGGCATCATGTAATGTCGGCCGGTGCGGTTCGCGATGACCATGAATCCCAGCCCCGCAGTGTCTTAACATTGTTAAAACACTGCGGGGCTGGGATTCAGGGCCTGGCGCAGCACATATGTTGGCCTCTCACACTCGGGTCCTTACACCCGCTTCAGACTGTGCGGCGTCATCTGATCCCTTATCGCATGCCACGGCCATGAAGCCGCACAGTCCGAAGAAGGCGGAAGGAGAGGAGGGACAGGCGAACTGATGCACTGATCCTGCCCATCAATCACACCCTCGCAGTCCCAATAAATAAGACACCGAGGGGCGTTGTGTGGGTCAGGGCGGCCGCAGAGGCGCAGGCAGCCAAACAATGATGCCAGAAGACGGGCAGCGCTACCAAGGGGGTTGCAGCGTGTCATTACAAAGGAAAGTCACACCACCGGGACGGTTAAATGGTCACACAGAGGACACATTGCAGACGTGTTTTCAGTTCCACATGTGCGAGGAGAATACGTTTCTGAGCCACCTTGCACACATGCAGCATTACCGCTGTACAAGGTGGCTGGATAACGTAAAAACGCCTGGGGGAGGGGGGACAGGTTCCCTTCAATTTCAGTTCTTGTGTCTGCGTGGCTTTTGCAGGACACGTTGCCGGCTGCACAGCAGGGGAACAGCTGGCGGTGCTGGACCCCACTGACACATTGGCTGGTGTTTTTCTCTGTGCAGCTAGCACATCTGGGCAAAAACTGGCGGTGTGTTAGAGCCCAGGGACAGCAGGAGGAGGAGCAGGAGGAGGAGGAGCAGGGGGAGGGGAGTGTAGGCCGAAGCCTGCACAGGCGGCAGCTTTGGGTGTGTTGTGTCTGCGTGGCTTTTGCAGGACACGTTGCCGGCTACACAGCAGGGGAACAGCTGGCGGTGCTGGACCCCACTGACACATTGGCGAGGTGTTTGGCTCTGTGCAGCCAGCACTTCCGGACAGCAACTAGCGTTGTTGGAGCCCGGGCTCTGCAGGTGGAGCAGAGTGTAGGCCGAAGCCTAATTGAACCGATTTCAAAAGTCACCTTTAACCCCCCCTCAGGGGTTACAAAGTAGAAGAGCCACAGCTTATGCAGCAGCAGTGCTGCGCAAGTCAAAGGTTGCTCTTGTAATTTTTCTCCTTGCACACGCTGAATGGAACACGTATAACATTTAGCCCTTTATACAGTCAAACTGTGTAATGGAGGCGAGAGTTCCCTTTGTAATGAGACGCAGCACAGGTGTCAAGAATCCCACCTTGGTGCTGGGTGCAGCCTCCCGAGCGTTGTTATTTGCTGTACAGGAGTCTGCGCTGTCGTGTTATCCCCTGGCCTAGCGCCGTTAGCGCTGCCCATCTTCTGGCATCATGTAATGTCGGCCGGTGCGGTTCGCGATGACCATGAATCCCAGCCCCGCAGTGTCTTAACATTGTTAAAACACTGCGGGGCTGGGATTCAGGGCCTGGCGCAGCACATATGTTGGCCTCTCACACTCGGGTCCTTACACCCGCTTCAGACTGTGCGGCGTCATCTGATCCCTTATCGCATGCCACGGCCATGAAGCCGCACAGTCCGAAGAAGGCGGAAGGAGAGGAGGGACAGGCGAACTGATGCACTGATCCTGCCCATCAATCACACCCTCGCAGTCCCAATAAATAAGACACCGAGGGGCGTTGTGTGGGTCAGGGCGGCCGCAGAGGCGCAGGCAGCCAAACAATGATGCCAGAAGACGGGCAGCGCTACCAAGGGGGTTGCAGCGTGTCATTACAAAGGAAAGTCACACCACCGGGACGGTTAAATGGTCACACAGAGGACACATTGCAGACGTGTTTTCAGTTCCACATGTGCGAGGAGAATACGTTTCTGAGCCACCTTGCACACATGCAGCATTACCGCTGTACAAGGTGGCTGGATAACGTAAAAACGCCTGGGGGAGGGGGGACAGGTTCCCTTCAATTTCAGTTCTTGTGTCTGCGTGGCTTTTGCAGGACACGTTGCCGGCTGCACAGCAGGGGAACAGCTGGCGGTGCTGGACCCCACTGACACATTGGCTGGTGTTTTTCTCTGTGCAGCTAGCACATCTGGGCAAAAACTGGCGGTGTGTTAGAGCCCAGGGACAGCAGGAGGAGGAGCAGGAGGAGGAGGAGCAGGGGGAGGGGAGTGTAGGCCGAAGCCTGCACAGGCGGCAGCTTTGGGTGTGTTGTGTCTGCGTGGCTTTTGCAGGACACGTTGCCGGCTACACAGCAGGGGAACAGCTGGCGGTGCTGGACCCCACTGACACATTGGCGAGGTGTTTGGCTCTGTGCAGCCAGCACTTCCGGACAGCAACTAGCGTTGTTGGAGCCCGGGCTCTGCAGGTGGAGCAGAGTGTAGGCCGAAGCCTAATTGAACCGATTTCAAAAGTCACCTTTAACCCCCCCTCAGGGGTTACAAAGTAGAAGAGCCACAGCTTATGCAGCAGCAGTGCTGCGCAAGTCAAAGGTTGCTCTTGTAATTTTTCTCCTTGCACACGCTGAATGGAACACGTATAACATTTAGCCCTTTATACAGTCAAACTGTGTAATGGAGGCGAGAGTTCCCTTTGTAATGAGACGCAGCACAGGTGTCAAGAATCCCACCTTGGTGCTGGGTGCAGCCTCCCGAGCGTTGTTATTTGCTGTACAGGAGTCTGCGCTGTCGTGTTATCCCCTGGCCTAGCGCCGTTAGCGCTGCCCATCTTCTGGCATCATGTAATGTCGGCCGGTGCGGTTCGCGATGACCATGAATCCCAGCCCCGCAGTGTCTTAACATTGTTAAAACACTGCGGGGCTGGGATTCAGGGCCTGGCGCAGCACATATGTTGGCCTCTCACACTCGGGTCCTTACACCCGCTTCAGACTGTGCGGCGTCATCTGATCCCTTATCGCATGCCACGGCCATGAAGCCGCACAGTCCGAAGAAGGCGGAAGGAGAGGAGGGACAGGCGAACTGATGCACTGATCCTGCCCATCAATCACACCCTCGCAGTCCCAATAAATAAGACACCGAGGGGCGTTGTGTGGGTCAGGGCGGCCGCAGAGGCGCAGGCAGCCAAACAATGATGCCAGAAGACGGGCAGCGCTACCAAGGGGGTTGCAGCGTGTCATTACAAAGGAAAGTCACACCACCGGGACGGTTAAATGGTCACACAGAGGACACATTGCAGACGTGTTTTCAGTTCCACATGTGCGAGGAGAATACGTTTCTGAGCCACCTTGCACACATGCAGCATTACCGCTGTACAAGGTGGCTGGATAACGTAAAAACGCCTGGGGGAGGGGGGACAGGTTCCCTTCAATTTCAGTTCTTGTGTCTGCGTGGCTTTTGCAGGACACGTTGCCGGCTGCACAGCAGGGGAACAGCTGGCGGTGCTGGACCCCACTGACACATTGGCTGGTGTTTTTCTCTGTGCAGCTAGCACATCTGGGCAAAAACTGGCGGTGTGTTAGAGCCCAGGGACAGCAGGAGGAGGAGCAGGAGGAGGAGGAGCAGGGGGAGGGGAGTGTAGGCCGAAGCCTGCACAGGCGGCAGCTTTGGGTGTGTTGTGTCTGCGTGGCTTTTGCAGGACACGTTGCCGGCTACACAGCAGGGGAACAGCTGGCGGTGCTGGACCCCACTGACACATTGGCGAGGTGTTTGGCTCTGTGCAGCCAGCACTTCCGGACAGCAACTAGCGTTGTTGGAGCCCGGGCTCTGCAGGTGGAGCAGAGTGTAGGCCGAAGCCTAATTGAACCGATTTCAAAAGTCACCTTTAACCCCCCCTCAGGGGTTACAAAGTAGAAGAGCCACAGCTTATGCAGCAGCAGTGCTGCGCAAGTCAAAGGTTGCTCTTGTAATTTTTCTCCTTGCACACGCTGAATGGAACACGTATAACATTTAGCCCTTTATACAGTCAAACTGTGTAATGGAGGCGAGAGTTCCCTTTGTAATGAGACGCAGCACAGGTGTCAAGAATCCCACCTTGGTGCTGGGTGCAGCCTCCCGAGCGTTGTTATTTGCTGTACAGGAGTCTGCGCTGTCGTGTTATCCCCTGGCCTAGCGCCGTTAGCGCTGCCCATCTTCTGGCATCATGTAATGTCGGCCGGTGCGGTTCGCGATGACCATGAATCCCAGCCCCGCAGTGTCTTAACATTGTTAAAACACTGCGGGGCTGGGATTCAGGGCCTGGCGCAGCACATATGTTGGCCTCTCACACTCGGGTCCTTACACCCGCTTCAGACTGTGCGGCGTCATCTGATCCCTTATCGCATGCCACGGCCATGAAGCCGCACAGTCCGAAGAAGGCGGAAGGAGAGGAGGGACAGGCGAACTGATGCACTGATCCTGCCCATCAATCACACCCTCGCAGTCCCAATAAATAAGACACCGAGGGGCGTTGTGTGGGTCAGGGCGGCCGCAGAGGCGCAGGCAGCCAAACAATGATGCCAGAAGACGGGCAGCGCTACCAAGGGGGTTGCAGCGTGTCATTACAAAGGAAAGTCACACCACCGGGACGGTTAAATGGTCACACAGAGGACACATTGCAGACGTGTTTTCAGTTCCACATGTGCGAGGAGAATACGTTTCTGAGCCACCTTGCACACATGCAGCATTACCGCTGTACAAGGTGGCTGGATAACGTAAAAACGCCTGGGGGAGGGGGGACAGGTTCCCTTCAATTTCAGTTCTTGTGTCTGCGTGGCTTTTGCAGGACACGTTGCCGGCTGCACAGCAGGGGAACAGCTGGCGGTGCTGGACCCCACTGACACATTGGCTGGTGTTTTTCTCTGTGCAGCTAGCACATCTGGGCAAAAACTGGCGGTGTGTTAGAGCCCAGGGACAGCAGGAGGAGGAGCAGGAGGAGGAGGAGCAGGGGGAGGGGAGTGTAGGCCGAAGCCTGCACAGGCGGCAGCTTTGGGTGTGTTGTGTCTGCGTGGCTTTTGCAGGACACGTTGCCGGCTACACAGCAGGGGAACAGCTGGCGGTGCTGGACCCCACTGACACATTGGCGAGGTGTTTGGCTCTGTGCAGCCAGCACTTCCGGACAGCAACTAGCGTTGTTGGAGCCCGGGCTCTGCAGGTGGAGCAGAGTGTAGGCCGAAGCCTAATTGAACCGATTTCAAAAGTCACCTTTAACCCCCCCTCAGGGGTTACAAAGTAGAAGAGCCACAGCTTATGCAGCAGCAGTGCTGCGCAAGTCAAAGGTTGCTCTTGTAATTTTTCTCCTTGCACACGCTGAATGGAACACGTATAACATTTAGCCCTTTATACAGTCAAACTGTGTAATGGAGGCGAGAGTTCCCTTTGTAATGAGACGCAGCACAGGTGTCAAGAATCCCACCTTGGTGCTGGGTGCAGCCTCCCGAGCGTTGTTATTTGCTGTACAGGAGTCTGCGCTGTCGTGTTATCCCCTGGCCTAGCGCCGTTAGCGCTGCCCATCTTCTGGCATCATGTAATGTCGGCCGGTGCGGTTCGCGATGACCATGAATCCCAGCCCCGCAGTGTCTTAACATTGTTAAAACACTGCGGGGCTGGGATTCAGGGCCTGGCGCAGCACATATGTTGGCCTCTCACACTCGGGTCCTTACACCCGCTTCAGACTGTGCGGCGTCATCTGATCCCTTATCGCATGCCACGGCCATGAAGCCGCACAGTCCGAAGAAGGCGGAAGGAGAGGAGGGACAGGCGAACTGATGCACTGATCCTGCCCATCAATCACACCCTCGCAGTCCCAATAAATAAGACACCGAGGGGCGTTGTGTGGGTCAGGGCGGCCGCAGAGGCGCAGGCAGCCAAACAATGATGCCAGAAGACGGGCAGCGCTACCAAGGGGGTTGCAGCGTGTCATTACAAAGGAAAGTCACACCACCGGGACGGTTAAATGGTCACACAGAGGACACATTGCAGACGTGTTTTCAGTTCCACATGTGCGAGGAGAATACGTTTCTGAGCCACCTTGCACACATGCAGCATTACCGCTGTACAAGGTGGCTGGATAACGTAAAAACGCCTGGGGGAGGGGGGACAGGTTCCCTTCAATTTCAGTTCTTGTGTCTGCGTGGCTTTTGCAGGACACGTTGCCGGCTGCACAGCAGGGGAACAGCTGGCGGTGCTGGACCCCACTGACACATTGGCTGGTGTTTTTCTCTGTGCAGCTAGCACATCTGGGCAAAAACTGGCGGTGTGTTAGAGCCCAGGGACAGCAGGAGGAGGAGCAGGAGGAGGAGGAGCAGGGGGAGGGGAGTGTAGGCCGAAGCCTGCACAGGCGGCAGCTTTGGGTGTGTTGTGTCTGCGTGGCTTTTGCAGGACACGTTGCCGGCTACACAGCAGGGGAACAGCTGGCGGTGCTGGACCCCACTGACACATTGGCGAGGTGTTTGGCTCTGTGCAGCCAGCACTTCCGGACAGCAACTAGCGTTGTTGGAGCCCGGGCTCTGCAGGTGGAGCAGAGTGTAGGCCGAAGCCTAATTGAACCGATTTCAAAAGTCACCTTTAACCCCCCCTCAGGGGTTACAAAGTAGAAGAGCCACAGCTTATGCAGCAGCAGTGCTGCGCAAGTCAAAGGTTGCTCTTGTAATTTTTCTCCTTGCACACGCTGAATGGAACACGTATAACATTTAGCCCTTTATACAGTCAAACTGTGTAATGGAGGCGAGAGTTCCCTTTGTAATGAGACGCAGCACAGGTGTCAAGAATCCCACCTTGGTGCTGGGTGCAGCCTCCCGAGCGTTGTTATTTGCTGTACAGGAGTCTGCGCTGTCGTGTTATCCCCTGGCCTAGCGCCGTTAGCGCTGCCCATCTTCTGGCATCATGTAATGTCGGCCGGTGCGGTTCGCGATGACCATGAATCCCAGCCCCGCAGTGTCTTAACATTGTTAAAACACTGCGGGGCTGGGATTCAGGGCCTGGCGCAGCACATATGTTGGCCTCTCACACTCGGGTCCTTACACCCGCTTCAGACTGTGCGGCGTCATCTGATCCCTTATCGCATGCCACGGCCATGAAGCCGCACAGTCCGAAGAAGGCGGAAGGAGAGGAGGGACAGGCGAACTGATGCACTGATCCTGCCCATCAATCACACCCTCGCAGTCCCAATAAATAAGACACCGAGGGGCGTTGTGTGGGTCAGGGCGGCCGCAGAGGCGCAGGCAGCCAAACAATGATGCCAGAAGACGGGCAGCGCTACCAAGGGGGTTGCAGCGTGTCATTACAAAGGAAAGTCACACCACCGGGACGGTTAAATGGTCACACAGAGGACACATTGCAGACGTGTTTTCAGTTCCACATGTGCGAGGAGAATACGTTTCTGAGCCACCTTGCACACATGCAGCATTACCGCTGTACAAGGTGGCTGGATAACGTAAAAACGCCTGGGGGAGGGGGGACAGGTTCCCTTCAATTTCAGTTCTTGTGTCTGCGTGGCTTTTGCAGGACACGTTGCCGGCTGCACAGCAGGGGAACAGCTGGCGGTGCTGGACCCCACTGACACATTGGCTGGTGTTTTTCTCTGTGCAGCTAGCACATCTGGGCAAAAACTGGCGGTGTGTTAGAGCCCAGGGACAGCAGGAGGAGGAGCAGGAGGAGGAGGAGCAGGGGGAGGGGAGTGTAGGCCGAAGCCTGCACAGGCGGCAGCTTTGGGTGTGTTGTGTCTGCGTGGCTTTTGCAGGACACGTTGCCGGCTACACAGCAGGGGAACAGCTGGCGGTGCTGGACCCCACTGACACATTGGCGAGGTGTTTGGCTCTGTGCAGCCAGCACTTCCGGACAGCAACTAGCGTTGTTGGAGCCCGGGCTCTGCAGGTGGAGCAGAGTGTAGGCCGAAGCCTAATTGAACCGATTTCAAAAGTCACCTTTAACCCCCCCTCAGGGGTTACAAAGTAGAAGAGCCACAGCTTATGCAGCAGCAGTGCTGCGCAAGTCAAAGGTTGCTCTTGTAATTTTTCTCCTTGCACACGCTGAATGGAACACGTATAACATTTAGCCCTTTATACAGTCAAACTGTGTAATGGAGGCGAGAGTTCCCTTTGTAATGAGACGCAGCACAGGTGTCAAGAATCCCACCTTGGTGCTGGGTGCAGCCTCCCGAGCGTTGTTATTTGCTGTACAGGAGTCTGCGCTGTCGTGTTATCCCCTGGCCTAGCGCCGTTAGCGCTGCCCATCTTCTGGCATCATGTAATGTCGGCCGGTGCGGTTCGCGATGACCATGAATCCCAGCCCCGCAGTGTCTTAACATTGTTAAAACACTGCGGGGCTGGGATTCAGGGCCTGGCGCAGCACATATGTTGGCCTCTCACACTCGGGTCCTTACACCCGCTTCAGACTGTGCGGCGTCATCTGATCCCTTATCGCATGCCACGGCCATGAAGCCGCACAGTCCGAAGAAGGCGGAAGGAGAGGAGGGACAGGCGAACTGATGCACTGATCCTGCCCATCAATCACACCCTCGCAGTCCCATTAAATAAGACAACGAGGGCTGTTGTGTGGGTCAGGGCGGCCGCAGAAGCGCAGCCAGCCAAACAATGATGCCAGAAGACGGGCAGCGTTACCAAGGAGCTTGTTGCGTGTGTCAATACAAAGTCAAATCACACCTGAGGGACGTTTTAATGGTCACAGAGGACACATTTTAGACGTGTTCACTTCAACATGGGCAAGGAGAATAAGTTTCTGAGCCACCTTGAACACATGCAGCATTACTGCTGTTCAAGGTAGCTGTAAAACATAGAAACACCTGGGGGAGGGGGGACAGGTTCCCTTCAATTTCAGTTCTTGTGTCTGCGTGGCGGTCGCAGGACACGTTGCCGGCTACACAGCAGGGGAACAGCTGGCGGTGCTGGACCCCACTGACACATTGGCTGGTGTTTTTCTCTGTGCAGCTAGCACATCTGGGCAAAAACTGGCGGTGTTAGAGCCCAGGGTCAGCAGGAGGAGCAGGGGGAGCGGAGTGTAGGCCGAAGCCTGCACTCGAGCAAGTTGAAAGGAAACCTTTAACCCCCCCCCCCCCAGGCGTTTGTAGCTGAAAGAGCCATTGTGTACAGCACTAATGCTGGAAAAGGTAAACTTAGCTCTTTTAATTATGGTCCTTGTACATGCGGAACCTAACATTTATGAAATGTGTCCCCACACAGCGTTAAACCGTCCGGTAGGTGGAACTTTCCTTTGTCGTGTGACGCAGCACAGCCATCATTTTTACCCCCTTGTCGCCGTTCGCCCCCTCCTCAGCGTTGTTTGAATCTGTCCCGGAGCCTGCGCTGTTAGGTTAGCCCATGGCTATGCACACATGTTGCGCTGCCCGTCTTCTGACCTCATTTGGTGTCAGGCTGGCTGCGCCTGTGCGGGTGCGCTGGCCGAGATCCCGCCTCGCAGTGTCGTCTCATGTAATCCCACCGCGGGCCTGTGATCCGTGCCCGTGCGCAGTGCATATCCTCTCCTCTCACTCCCCTCCCTACGGCTTTTTCAGACTGTGCGGTGTCACGGCCGTGGCATGCTATTAGGGACCAGCTGACATCGCACAGTCTGAAGAAGCCGTAGGGAGGGGAGTGAGAGGAGAGGATATGCACTGCGCACGGGCACGGATCACAGGCCCGCGGTGGGATTACATTAGACGACACTGCGAGGCGGGATCTCGGCCAGCGCACCCGCACAGGCGCAGCCAGCCTGACACCAAATGAGGTCAGAAGACGGGCAGCGCAACATGTGTGCATGGCCAAGGGCTAACCTAACAGCGCAGGCTCCGGGACAGATTCAAACAACGCTGAGGAGGGGGCGCACGGCGCCAAGGGGGTAAAAATGATGGCTGTGCTGCGTCACACGACAAAGGAAAGTTCCACCTACCGGACGGTGTAACGCTGTGTGGGGACACATTTCATAAGTGTTTGGTTCAGCATGTGCAAGGAGCATCACGAAAAGAGGCACTTTTTCCCTTTGCATCATCATTACTGCTGCACAAGGTGGCTCCTTCAGTAACAAACGCCTGGGGGGGGGGGGGGTCAGGTTCCCTTACATTTAACTTGTTGTGTCTGCGTGGCGGTCGCAGTACACGTTGCCGTATACACAGCAGGGGAACAGCTGGCGGTGCTGAACCCCACTAACACATTGGCGAGGTGTTTGGCTCTGTGCGTACAGCACTTCTGGACGGCAACTAGCGGTGTTGGAGCCCAGGGACACGTGGAGGAGGAGGAGGTTGGAGGAGGTAGGAGGAGGTAGGAGGGATTGCCACACACACAGCAGGGGAACAGCTGACGTTACTGAACCCCAATAACAGAGGAGGGACTGTTGACTGTGCGTACAGCACTTCTGGACGGCAACTGGCGGTGTTGGAGCCCAGGGACAGGTGGAGGAGGAGGAGGTAGGAGGAGGTAGGAGGGATTGCCACACACACAGCAGGGGAACAGCTGACGTTACTGAACCCCAATAACAGAGGAGGGACTGTTGACTGTGCGTACAGCACTTCTGGACGGCAACTGGCGGTGTTGGAGCCCAGGGACAGGTGGAGGAGGAGGAGGTAGGAGGAGGTAGGAGGGATTGCCACACACACAGCAGGGGAACAGCTGACGTTACTGAACCCCAATAACAGAGGAGGGACTGTTGACTGTGCGTACAGCACTTCTGGACGGCAACTGGCGGTGTTGGAGCCCAGGGACAGGTGGAGGAGGAGGAGGTTGGAGGAGGTAGGAGGGATTGCCACACACACAGCAGGGGAACAGCTGACGTTACTGAACCCCAATAACAGAGGAGGGACTGTTGACTGTGCGTACAGCACTTCTGGACGGCAACTGGCGGTGTTGGAGCCCAGGGACAGGTGGAGGAGGAGGAGGTTGGAGGAGGTAGGAGGGATTGCCACACACACAGCAGGGGAACAGCTGACGTTACTGAACCCCAATAACAGAGGAGGGACTGTTGACTGTGCGTACAGCACTTCTGGACGGCAACTGGCGGTGTTGGAGCCCAGGGACAGGTGGAGGAGGAGGAGGTAGGAGGAGGTAGGAGGGATTGCCACACACACAGCAGGGGAACAGCTGACGTTACTGAACCCCAATAACAGAGGAGGGACTGTTGACTGTGCGTACAGCACTTCTGGACGGCAACTGGCGGTGTTGGAGCCCAGGGACAGGTGGAGGAGGAGGAGGTTGGAGGAGGTAGGAGGGATTGCCACACACACAGCAGGGGAACAGCTGACGTTACTGAACCCCAATAACAGAGGAGGGACTGTTGACTGTGCGTACAGCACTTCTGGACGGCAACTGGCGGTGTTGGAGCCCAGGGACAGGTGGAGGAGGAGGAGGTAGGAGGAGGTAGGAGGGATTGCCACACACACAGCAGGGGAACAGCTGACGTTACTGAACCCCAATAACAGAGGAGGGACTGTTGACTGTGCGTACAGCACTTCTGGACGGCAACTGGCGGTGTTGGAGCCCAGGGACAGGTGGAGGAGGAGGAGGTTGGAGGAGGTAGGAGGGATTGCCACACACACAGCAGGGGAACAGCTGACGTTACTGAACCCCAATAACAGAGGAGGGACTGTTGACTGTGCGTACAGCACTTCTGGACGGCAACTGGCGGTGTTGGAGCCCAGGGACAGGTGGAGGAGGAGGAGGTTGGAGGAGGTAGGAGGGATTGCCACACACACAGCAGGGGAACAGCTGACGTTACTGAACCCCAATAACAGAGGAGGGACTGTTGACTGTGCGTACAGCACTTCTGGACGGCAACTGGCGGTGTTGGAGCCCAGGGACAGGTGGAGGAGGAGGAGGTTGGAGGAGGTAGGAGGGATTGCCACACACACAGCAGGGGAACAGCTGACGTTACTGAACCCCAATAACAGAGGAGGGACTGTTGACTGTGCGTACAGCACTTCTGGACGGCAACTGGCGGTGTTGGAGCCCAGGGACAGGTGGAGGAGGAGGAGGTTGGAGGAGGTAGGAGGGATTGCCACACACACAGCAGGGGAACAGCTGACGTTACTGAACCCCAATAACAGAGGAGCGACTGTTGGGACTGTGCGTACAGCACTACCAGGCAACAACTAGCGGTGTTGGAGCCCAGGGACAGGTGGAAAAGCAGAGGAACACAATGTAGGCCGAAGCCTGAGAAAGTCGAAAGGGAACCTTTAACCCCCCCCCAAGGCGTTTGTAGCTGAAAGAGCCAGCTTGTGCAGCACAAAAGATGCAAAAGGAAAAGGTGGCTCTTTTCATCATGCTCCTTGCAAACACAGAACTAAACACTTATAAAATGTGTCCCCTGCAACCGTAAAACCGTCCCGGAGGTGGGACTTTCCTTCGTAATGTGACGCAGCCCAGCCGTCATTCCTACCCCCCCGGCGCCGCGCACCGGCTCCTCAGCGTTGTTTTATTCCGTCCAGGAGCCTGCGCTGTTATGTTATCCCGTGGCCAGGCACACTTAGCGCTGCCCGTCTTCTGGCATCATTTGGTGTCTGGATGGCTGCGCCTGTGCGGCCGCGCTGGCAGAGAGCCCGCCTCGCAGTGTCTTCTGATTTAATCCCACTGGGGGCCTGGGATCCATGGACATGCGCAGTGCATATCTGAACCTCCACCTCTCACTCATCTCCCTATGGCTTCTTCAGACTGTGCGGTGTCACGGCCGTGGCATGCTGTTAGGGACCAGCTGACACCGAACAGTCTGAAGAAGCCATAGGGAAATGAGTGAGAGGTGGAGGTTCAGATATGCACTGCGCATGTCCATGGATCCCAGGCCCCCAGTGGGATTAAATCAGAAGACACTGCGAGGCGGGCTCTCTGCCAGCGCGGCCGCACAGGCGCAGCCATCCAGACACCAAATGATGCCAGAAGACGGGCAGCGCTAAGTGTGCCTGGCCACGGGATAACATAACAGCGCAGGCTCCTGGACGGAATAAAACAACGCTGAGGAGCCGGTGCGCGGCGCCGGGGGGGTAGGAATGACGGCTGGGCTGCGTCACATTACGAAGGAAAGTCCCACCTCCGGGACGGTTTTACGGTTGCAGGGGACACATTTTATAAGTGTTAAGTTCTGCGTGTGCAAGGAGCTAAACAAAAATAGCTACCTTTTCCTTGGGCAGCATTACTGCTGCACAAGGTGGCTCTTTCAGTAACAAACGCCTTGGGGGGGGGGGGACAGATTCCCTTACATTTCAGTTGTTGTGTCAGCGTGGCGGTCGCATGACACATTGCCGGCTACACAGCTGGGGATCAGCTGACGTTACTGAAACCCAATAACACTGGGTCGTATGTTTTGACTGTGCAGACGGCACGTCTGAGCCTCAACTGGCGGTGTTGGAGCCCAGGAATTTAAGTTCAGGTGGTAGAAAGATGAACACAACAGGAGACCTGGATAACGTATACAGTGACCTAATTATTCAATCAGGAGGAGGAGTGGCAAATTCCGGCGAGATCCAGGCCTTGTTCATTTTCAGGAAAGTAAGCCGGTCAACGTTATCGGAGGATAGTCGCATGCGACGGTCAGTTAGTACACCACCTGCAGCACTAAAGACACGTTCCGATAATACACTGGCCGCAGGGCAAGACAGCACCTCCAATGCATACTGGCTTAGCTCTGGCCATGTATCCAGCTTTGAGACCCAAAACTTGAAAGGGGAAGAGCCGTCTGGGAGTACAGCAAGAGGGCAAGACATGTAGTCTGTCACCATCTGACGGAACCGTTGCCTCCTGCTGACTGGAGCCGTCTGTGATGGTGTAGACTTTTGTGGCGGGCACAGAAAACTGTGCCACAGTTCGGCCATACTGGTCTTGCCTTGGGCAGAGGCACTGCTTCTGCTCCCTCTTTGTGCAGAGCCTCCACCACGGCCTGGACGCACTGAGCTGCTTTGGAATGCACTAGCAGCACTTCTCTCAGTTGGAATGGAGAAGATGATGGAATTGACCAGTGTGTCTTGGTACTCCCGCATTTTTCGCTCCCGGTTCAACGGTGTGATGAGGCTTTCTACGTTGTCCCGGTAGCGAGGATCGAGGAGGGTGAACACCCAATAATCAGACATGTTGAGAATGTGGGCGATGCGGCGGTCGTTTCTCAGGCACTGCAGCATGTAATCCACCATGTGCTGCAGACTGCCAACTGCCCAAGAAACGCTGTCCCCTGCTGGAGGCGTGATCTCTGCCCGCTCGTCATCACCCCACCCTCGCTGTACACACTGAGTACTGGACAATTGTGTAACTCCCTCCTCTGGACGGATGTCTTCCTCCTCCATTGACTCCTCCTCATCCTCCTCACAAACGGTCCCCTGCCTACGCGTTTGTGAGGAACCACGTGGCGCTGACTGTCCAGAAGATGATGGAAATGGTGAATCCTCATCCTCCACCTCTTCCACAACATCATCCCTTAGCGCTTGCAGTGATTTTTCAAGCAGGCAGATAAGGGGGACAGTCATGCTGACTAGTGCATCATCTGCACTCGCCATCCGCGTGGAATAATCAAAGGGACGCAAAACCTGGCAGACGTCATTCATAGTGGCCCACTCTGTGGTTGTGAAGTCTGTACGGCGCTGACTGCGACTTTTTTGCGCCTGAAGCAGCTGGTACTCCATTACAGCTTGCTGCTGCTCACACAACCGCTCCAACATATGTAACGTGGAATTCCACCTGGTAGGTAGGTCACATATGATGCGATGTTCCGGCAGGCGGTGTCGGCGCTGCAGAGCCGCAATGCGCGCTTTTGCCGTGCTGGAACGCCGCAAGTGAGCACACTCTAGGCGGACCTTGTGCAGCAGTGCATCAAGATCCGGATAGTCCCTCAAAAAGCTCTGCACGACCAAATTGAGCACATGTGCCAGACATGGGATGTGAGTGAGGTTGCCGAGGCCCAGAGCTGCCACCAGATTTCGGCCATTATCACACACTACCATGCCTGGCTGGAGATTCGCTGGCACAAACCACACATCGCTCTCCTGCTTGATGGCATTCCAGAGCTCCTGCGCTGTGTGGCTACGATTCCCCAAGAAAATTAATTTCAAGACGGCCTGTTGACGTTTGGCCACGGCTGTGCTCATGTCGGTCGTAACAGGTACACGTTCATCACGGGTCCATGTGGAGGTGGACTGTGACGGCTCCTGCAGCGATGATTCTGAGGAACTGGTGTAAGAGGAGGAGTCAATGCGTACAGAATGGATTCCTGCAATCCTTGGAGTGGGCAGGACACGTCCTGCGCCACTCGCACGGTCTGTACCCGGCTCAACGACATTAACCCAATGGGCAGTGAGGGAAAGGTATCGCCCCTGTCCATGTTGACTGGTCCACGCATCGGTGGTGAGGTGGACCTTGCTACTGACGGCGTTCAGTAGCGCGTGTTTTATGTGTCCCTCCACATGCTTCTGCAGGGCAGGGACGGCTTGCCTGCTGAAGTAAAAGCGGCTGGGCACATTGTACTGTGGGACTGCCAATGACATCAAGTCACGGAAGCTGTCAGTCTCCACCAGCCTGAATGACAGCATTTCCAGTGACAGAAGTTTGGCAATGCCTGCAGTCAGAGCCTGTGCTCGTGGGTGGTTTGACGAGAAAGGCCGCCTTTTCTCCCATGCCTGTACTACCGATGGCTGTAGACTGGGCTGGGAGTGTGTGGATGACTGGGAAAGTGGCGCTGCGGGTGGAATTACAGCGGGTCTCTGGACAACAGGGGCAGAGGTTCTTCCACGGCGATCCTGGGAGGACGCCGAACCAGCTGCGTGTGAGGTAGAGGAAGAGGCAACACGAGCTGAAGAGGTGGTAGCTGCCGCTGTTGGTTGGCCTACCTCTTCAGTGTGTTTTTCTAACTCCGCCGGGTGCCTGTTGCGCACATGTTTCCACATGTTGGAGGTATTGAGGTTGCTGACATTTTTCCCTCTTTTGACTTTTTGATGACACACGTTGCATCTGACATAGCAAATGTCATCTGCAACTGTGTCAAAAAAGGACCAGGCACTGCAAGTCTTGGGAGCGCCCTTTTTGGCTTTTGGAAGAGACATGCTCCTAACGGGTGCCAAAGCGGAGGCTGCAGGATCCGCAGTCTTCCCCCTCCCTCTCCCTCTTTGGGCCGTACGGGGAATCTCTTCCTCAGAGCTGCTCCCACCACCTTCCTGTCCCTCACGCCAAGATGGGTCGAGGACCTCATCATCTACACTACCCTCTGCCCCCAACTGCTCCTCCTGGGTAGTCTCAGCAGCAGAGCACGCACCAGTAAGTGGCACCTGAGTGTCATCATCAGCTGATGCGGCCTGCGATGTGGTGACCGGAGCCACTGGCCCACCCGCCTCTTCAGAGGAAGACAGAAAAAGCTGTTGGGCATCACTGCACCCTGCCTCTTCTTCCATTTCTCCAATGCTGCTTGGCTGGCCCCCTGTTTCCAAGCCAAGAGATTCAGAGAACAGAAGTAGAGACGGCTCCTGTCCTGGGCTCTCTGTCTGCCTGGGCAATTTGGCAGGTGGTGAAGAGACAGATGGCTGCTCTCCAGTGCTCTGTGTCTGAGAGGATGTGGCACTAATGGAAGTTGATGCATTAGCTGCCATCCATCCGACAACAGCTTCAATTTGTTCTTCACGCAGCAGCGGTGTACGGCGCTCGGACACAAAGCTTCGCATGAACGACTGTTGCCTGGTGAAAGTGGGTGCTGATGAGTCACCGGTGCCCGCAGCAGGCACAGAATCCCCACGTCCCCTCCCTGCTCCGCGACGGCTCCCACGCCCCCGTGCCTTACTCACTGCCTTCTTCATCTTGGTTGACTGATAAAGATAAGCAGAAAAGTACTAACGGATTTGTGTGCTTATTCCTGAGCAACTCCTCCTAACAGGTATAAGAAGCACTAATTATCTAAAGTGTGGACTAGACTTTAATATGAGCTAATGTGGCCTACAGAAATGTAAAGTGGTGTAACTGGTGTGTTTGGTGAACTTTATTATTTATTTATTTTTTGGGGGCTGAACTGACAACAGATAGAGCTGCAGTCACACGGAGACCGTGCAGACAGACGTAAACGGCGCTACAAGGCCCAAAAACCCTCCTCTACTTTATCCTATGTAGTGTTTTTCCACAAATTAGCTGGAGACGGGTGGAAAGACACTAATAGGATTTTTTTGAATAAATTAGCAGCAGACTACACTATTTGGAAAAAAAAAGAAAATTGATTTGGCGGTATGACGCAGTGAAAAACCCTGAGCTGGAGACAACCAGGCTATAGCTGCTCACAGATTACAGGGCGAGCTGCAGTCACACGGAGACCGTGCAGACAGCCGTAAACGGCGCTGCAAGGCCCAAAAACCCTCCTCTACTTTATCCTATGTAGTGTTTTTCCACAAATTAGCTGGAGACGGGTGGAAAGACACTAATAGGATTTTTTTAAATTAATTAGCAGCAGACTACACTACTTTGAAAAAAAAGAAAATTGATTTGGCAGTATGACGCAGTGAAAAACCCTGAGCTGGAGACAACCAGGCTATAGCTGCTCACAGATTACAGGGCGAGCTGCAGTCACACGGAGACCGTGCAGACAGCCGTAAACGGCGCTGCAAGGCCCAAAAACCCTCCTCTACTTTATCCTATGTAGTGTTTTTCCACAAATTAGCTGGAGACGGGTGGAAAGACACTAATAGGATTTTTTTAAATTAATTAGCAGCAGACTACACTACTTTGAAAAAAAAGAAAATTGATTTGGCGGTATGACGCAGTGAAAAACCCTGAGCTGGAGACAACCAGGCTACAGCTGCTCACAGATTACAGGGCGAGCTGCAGTCACACGGAGACCGTGCAGACAGCCGTAAACGGCGCTGCAAGGCCCAAAAACCCTCCTCTACTTTATCCTATGTAGTGTTTTTCCACAAATTAGCTGGAGACGGGTGGAAAGACACTAATAGGATTTTTTTGAATAAATTAGCAGCAGACTACACTACTTGGGAAAAAAAAAAAAAAAAGGAACAGTATGAGGCAATGAACCACCCTCCCTGAACTGAATACAACCAACTATGGATGGCCTATGTGGCTGCACTCAGACTGGAGACTGGGCTGCACTCACACACACACACACACAGACCCTGCAGATCGCTGTGAAAACAGCGCTACAAGGCAAAAGCAAGGTGAATAGTAGGTGAACACAGCGGTTGCTAAATTAGCCTTTGGAAAGCACAAAGAAGCAAATCGCTATCTCTAAACTGTCCCTCAGTCAGCAAACAGCGTCCTGTCACTAACTGAATTCACAGCAGAGTAATCGCAAAATGGCGCCAGCGACTTTTAAACTGCATCATGACATCATTACACCAGCCAATCACAGCCTTGCCAGTAGTTTCATGCCCTCCATGCTAAACAGGATGTGCCCACACTTGGAATCAATCTCATTGGCTGAATTTCTGCTTTTTGAATCTTAGAACTTCCGATTCCGGTATCCGATACGCGGCAAGTATCGGAATCCCGGTATCGGAATTCCGATACCGCAAGTATCGGCCGATACCCGATACTTGCGGTATCGGAATGCTCAACACTACTCTTGGACCTTCGGCTACCCATCCGGGTTCCAGTACCGTCAGCTGGTTCTCGGCAGGGTCTTTTGCTCTTGTACCTTCTGCTCCCCATCCTGGTTCCAGTACCGTCAGCTGGTTCTGGGCAGAGCCTTTGGCTTAGGTGCCTCCCTCTGGGTATCTGAGTTCCACCAACGTCAGGTGGTCCTTGGTAGTGCTTTCAGGCACGGGTACCTCCTGCTTAGTATCCGGGTTCCAGTAACGTCAGCTGGTCCTCGGTAGTTCCATTGGCTCTTGGACCTTCGGCTACCCATCCGGGTTCCAGTACCGTCAGCTGGTTCTCGGCAGTGTCTTTTGCTTTGCTCTTGTACCTTCTGCTCCCCATCCTGGTTCCAGTACCGTCAGCTGGTTCCGGGCAGAGCCTTTGGCTTAGGTGCCTCCTTCTGGGTATCCGAGTTCCACCAATGTCAGGTGGTCCTTGGTAGTGCTTTCAGGCACGGGTACCTCCTGCTTAGTAACCGGGTTCCAGTAACATCAGCTGGTCCTCGGTAGTTCCATTGGCTCTTGGACCTTTGGGTAGCCATCCGAGTTCCAGTTCCATCAGCTGTTTCTCGTCATTTTCTCAGCCTTCTTGTACCTTCTGCTACATTTCCAAGTTCAAGACCTTAAAGACGACGACCCGGAAGACCACCCCTAAGATGACGACGACACCAGAGACGACAACCACTGAGATGACGACGACCCTGGAGACGATGACCTGAAGACCACCCCGATGACGACGACCCCGGAGACGACGACCCTGGAGACAACAACGACATGGGAGACCGAGAAGAAGAAGAATAAGAGGCTGCAGAACAAAGAGCAGAAGAACATTAAGCATAACAGTAAATATCAGAGCAAAAGATATTATCTAAATTATAAGCAGAAGAAGACTAAGCAGTGTATGGGGGTGAGTCCGTTCCTCCTCGTGGTGCCCCTGGATAAAGCCTGATGCTGCAGGCCAATCTGAACACGGACAAATGTAACTCTTTTGTGACAGGCAGAACGGAAGGTGTAATCTTCAAACTTTTATAGATAACAACTACGGGAATGCCTGTCACAAATAAGAATATGATGAAGAACTTGAATATGAAGAAGAATAAGAGTTAAATAAAAAGAATATGAACAATGTAACAAAAAAAAATTATAGGTAGAAGATGAAGAAGAAGATGAATAAGGTGAAGAAGAACTTGATGTCAAAGATGCTGATGATGATGAAGAAGAAAGTGTGGGAGAAGTAAAAAAGAGGGTGAAGGGCGTGGAAGTAGTGAAACATCAATATCTGACAAAATAAAAAAAATCTTAACATAGTCAATATCTTTGTAACTCCGAACGTCTTAAAAAAAAATTAAAATTCCTGCTATTCTATTTGATTGGGCTAAACCTCTATGCCTTTAATGTCTTCGCCACCTCCCCCAATACATCCTACATTATTCTTAGTTGTTTTCCTTCATGTAGAATGAACCAAAAAGGAAAGAAAGGGTTTATTTTAATTCCGATATTTTCATCCCATTGACTTGCATTGCTATCGGGTATCGGAATCGGCGAGATCCGATACTTTGACGGTATCGGTCGATACTTTCCGATACCGATACTTTCCGATATCGGAAGGTATCGCTCAACACTAGTGACGAGGTATGTGACAAAGCAGAAAGAGACACCAGGCCGATAAATAGTCCAACAAGATTTATTGGAACAGGGAACTGGGACAACGCAAATGAAAGTAATTCTGCAGCATCCACAATGAGTCCACAGAAAGGGAGTAGATCCGACGCCAAGGAAATAGCAATAGTCCTTGACTGAATTCAATAGATCCTGTAGATGAGGGGCACAACACAGACCCACGTGGCAGCTTCCAACAATACATACTGTCACAGGGATCTCGCCTCAGTCTAAGATCCCAGCCCTTCGCAAGTCACCACACAATTGAATCAGCCAACACATGAGTCTATTGTTCTATGTCCTGGGATCCACCCCTCCATGGGGGAGGGCTCCCCCCTACTGGTTGTTGACTCCAGCCTGATTACATGGCAGTAGTGTTGAGCGATACCGTCCGATACTTGAAAGTATCGGTATCGGAAAGTATCGACCGATACCGGCAAAGTATCGGATCTAATCCGATACCGATACCCGATACCAATACAAGTCAATGGGACTCAAGTATCGGACGGTATTCCTGATGGTTCCCAGGGTCTGAAGGAGAGGAAACTCTCCTTCAGGCCCTGGGATCCATATTAATGTGTAAAATAAAGAATTAAAATAAAAAATATTGCTATACTCACCTCTCCGACGCAGCCTGGACCTCACCGAGGGAACCGGCAGTGTTCTTTGCTTAAAATGCGCGCGTTTCCTGCCTCCCGCGACGTCACGGCTTCTGATTGGTCGCGTGCCGCCCATGTGGCCGCGACGCGACCAATCACAGCAAGCCGTGACGTAATTTTGAGGTCCTGGAAGCCTAATTCTAGGCATTCAGGATTTTAAAATTACGTTCCGGCTTGTGATTGGTCGCGTCGCGGTCACATGGGCGACGCGACCAATCACAAGCCGTGACGTCACGGGAGGCAGGACACGCGCGCATTTTAAAAATAGGTCACGGCTTGTGATTGGTTGCGTGCCGCCCATGTGGCCGCGACGTGACCAATCACAGCAAGCCGTGACGTAATTTCAGGTCCTGAATGCCTATTTCTGCCTATTTCTGCGACCAATCACAAGCCGTGACGTAATTTTAAAATGCGCGCGTGTCCTGCCTCCCGTGACATCACGGCTTGTGATTGGTCGCGTCGCCCATGTGACCGCGACGCGACCAATCACAAGCCGGAACGTAATTTTAAAATCCTGAATGCCTAGAATTAAGCTTCCAGGACCTCAAAATTACGTCACGGCTTGCTGTGATTGGTCGCGTCGCGGCCACATGGGCGGCACGCGACCAATCAGAAGCCGTGACGTCGCGGGAGGCAGGAAACGCACGCATTTTAAGCAAACAACGCTGCCGGTTCCCTCGGTGAGGTCCAGGCTGCGTCGGAGAGGTGAGTATAGCAATATTTTTTATTTTAATTCTTTATTTTACACATTAATGTTGTATTTTACACATTAATGTTGTTTTGATACCGATACCCGATACCACAAAAGTATCGGATCTCGGTATCGGAATTCCGATACCCGCAAGTATCGGCCGATACCCGATACTTGCGGTATCGGAATGCTCAACACTACATGGCAGTTCAGGGACACTGGCCGGGGGATAGACACGCTGTTACAACCCCTTCCCTCCTCAAGTAGTGTACATACTAGTACTAGTGAGCTCAACAAGTACACGTAAATATGGCCAACATAACTCATGGCTCCTGCCTGGACAATCCATTGTGTCAACTGCCTCATCTTTATTGTATTGTGCATTTGTAGGCTTAAAGGCGGGCTCCATTTTACATCCTCTGACTTAAACTCTGCTTCCTGCACCCATAAATCGACATTGTAGCTCTCCCACATCATTTCCCAAGACAATATCTGCAGGCAGGCCCTCATCACCCCAACCACGCATTGCTTGACCCCAAAGCCAAAGTCCAGTTCTACACTTGCTTTTGGGACATTCTTCCATTGGCCTCCAGCTAATCCAATGGTCATCCCAGGTCCATGCTGTATTGCCTCTGGCCAAACCACTCTGGGATCAGCAATGGTGAGAAATGCCTCAGAGTCACAAAAGCCAAGAACTCTCTGACCATTCAGCATGACCTCCTGTAAGTGCTTTCTTTGAGGATTAAAGGAACTTGTGGCTGTGGCCCGCACCCCATAAACCCCTAATGGTTGAACATGGGTTTCTGAGCTATTAGGAAAATCAATTTGTAGGGGTGGCACCTTTTCTTCCATTGTGTTTGGCTGTAAATAATTAATAGGCCAATTTGGTGCAGGGCCAATCCTCAATTGACCCTGAGGGCAGGTGTGTTGTGGATTCTGTTTGTGGGCTCCCTCTGGTGGTTACTGCTGGTACTGGGTGACTTTGGTGGGTTGCGGCCTTTGGTTTCCACCTGTCCATCAGAGGCTGGGTGTTTCCTATTTTACCTGGCCTCTCTGTCATTCCCTTGCCGGCTATCAATGTATTCAGATGTGCTCTGTTTGGTTCCTGCCTACCTGCTCCCAGATCTTTCAGGATAAGCTAAGTGCTGATTTTCAGTTGTTTGGTTTTTTTGTCCAGCTTGCTTATTATGTCTCTATGCTAGCTGGTAGCTCTAGTGGACTGAGGTTCTCCCCATGTGCCATGAGTTGGCACATGGGTTCTTGTAATCTCAGGATGGTTTTTTTGATTAGGGTTTTTTGCTGACCGCTCAGTCCCCTTTTGTATCGTTCTGCTTTCTAGTTTACAGCGGGCCTCAATTTGCTAAAGCTATATATATCATCTCTATGTGTGTGCCTTCCTCTCATTTCACTGTCAATACATGTGGGGGGCAACTATAGCTTTTGGGGTTCATTCCTCTGGAGGCAAGTGAGGTCTTAATTTTCTCTGCAGTGCTAGTTAGCTCTTAGGCTGGTGTGTTACGTCTAGAACCAACGTAGGCACGCTCCCTGGCTATCTCTAGTTGCGTTTGTCAGGCGTAGGGCAGCGGTCAGCCCAGGTTCCATCACCCTAGAGCTCGTCCGTTATTTATTTGTACTTTGCTTGTCCTGTGCTATCCCTAGCCATTGGGGATTCATGACAGTATAGCCGGCCCACAAAGTGTTAATTGTTTGGGCTGAAGCAGGAGAAAAAGAAGTGTTTAAGGGAAATTTTTTTTTTTTTTCCCTTCAGATTTTTGCTGCCTAGCCCTTAATTGCTGTTTAGCTGCTTCTTACCTCCTCTTAACCCTTGAATGGCTCTGATCTTAGCTGTTTAACATGGATGTCCAGAGTTTGGCTTCCAGCCTGAGTAATCTCGCGGCAAAAGTTCAAAACATACAGGATTTTGTTGTTCACACTCCCATGTCTGAACCTAGAATTCCTATTCCAGAGTTCTTTTCTGGAGATAGATCTACCTTCCTGAATTTCAGGAACAATTGTAAATTGTTTCTTTCTTTAAAATCTCGCTCCTCTGGAGACCCTGCTCAACAGGTCAAGATTGTAATATCTTTCCTGCGGGGCGACCCTCAGAATTGGGCATTTGCATTGGCACCAGGGGATCCTGCATTGCTCAGTGTGGATGCGTTTTTTCTGGCATTGGGATTGCTCTATGAGGAACCTAACCTGGAGATTCAGGCTGAAAAGGCTTTATTAGCCCTCTCTCAGGGGCATGATGAAGCGGAAATATATTGTCAAAAATTTCGGAAATGGTTGGTGCTTACTCAGTGGAATGAGTGCGCCCTGGCTGCAAACTTCAGAAATGGTCTTTCTGAGGCCATTAAGGATATTATGGTGGGGTTCCCTACGCCTACAGGTCTGAATGAGTCTATGGCTATGGCCATTCAGATTGATCGGCGTTTACGGGAGCGCAAACCCGTGCACCAGTTGGCGGTGTCTTCTGAACAGGCACCTGAGACTATGCAATGTGATAGAATTCAGTCCAGAAGTGAACGGCAAAATTATAGGCGGAAAAATGGATTGTGTTTTTATTGTGGTGATTCAGCTCATGTTATATCAGCATGCTCTAAACGCACAAAAAGGGTTGATAAATCTTTTGCCATTGGTACTCTGCAGCCTAAGTTCATTTTGTCTGTGACTCTGATTTTTTCACTGTCTTCCATTTCCGTCGATGCCTATGTGGATTCGGGCGCTGCCCTGAGTCTTATGGATTGGTCATTTGCTAAACGCTGCGGTTTTAGTCTGGAGCCTCTGGAAGTTCCTATTCCTCTGAAGGGAATTGACTCTACACCATTGGCTATGAATAAACCGCAGTATTGGACACAAGTGACCATGCGCATGACTCCCGTTCATCAGGAGGTGATTCGCTTCCTTGTACTGTATAATTTACATGATGTACTAGTGCTTGGTCTGCCATGGTTACAAACTCATAATCCTGTCCTGGACTGGAAAACAATGTCTGTGTTAAGCTGGGGATGTCAGGGGGTTCATGATGATGCACCTCCGATTTCAATCGCTTCATCTACTCCTTCTGAGATCCCTGCGTTTTTGTCTGACTATAGGGATGTTTTTGAGGAGCCTAAACTTAATTCGCTCCCTCCTCATAGAGAGTGTGACTGTGCTATAGAATTGATTCCTGGCAGTAAGTTCCCTAAGGGTCGTTTATTTAATCTGTCACTGCCAGAGCATACTGCTATGCGGAATTATATTAAGGAGTCCTTGGAAAAGGGACATATTCGTCCATCTTCGTCCCCTCTGGGAGCAGGTTTTTTTTTCGTGGCAAAAAAAGATGGTTCCTTTAGGCCTTGTATAGATTATCGCCTTCTGAATAAGATTACAGTCAAATATCAGTATCCATTGCCATTATTAACTGATTTGTTTGCTCGCATTACGGGGGCTAGGTGGTTCACTAAGATAGATCTTCGCGGTGCGTATAATCTGGTGCGGATAAAACAGGGTGATGAGTGGAAAACCGCATTTAATACGCCTGAGGGCCATTTTGAGTATTTGGTAATGCCTTTTGGACTCTCCAATGCTCCGTCAGTCTTTCAGTCCTTTATGCACAATATTTTCCGTGAATATCTGGATAAGTTTATGATTGTGTATTTGGATGATATTTTGGTGTTTTCTGATGACTGGGAGTCTCATGTTCTACAGGTCAGGAAGGTGTTTCAGGTTCTGCGGGCCAATTCTCTGTTTGTGAAGGGCTCAAAGTGTCTCTTCGGAGTCCAGAAGATTTCTTTTTTGGGGTACATTTTTTCTCCTTCTACTATTGAGATGGATCCCGTCAAGGTTCAGGCTATTTGTGACTGGACACAACCTACATCTGTTAAGAGCCTTCAGAAGTTCTTGGGGTTTGCTAATTTTTATCGTCGGTTCATTGCTAATTTTTCCAGTATTGTTAAACCTTTGACTGATTTGACTAAAAAGGGTGCTGATGTTGCTGATTGGTCTCCTGCGGCCGTGGAGGCCTTTCAGGAACTTAAGCGCCGGTTTTCTTCTGCTCCTGTGTTGTGTCAACCAGATGTTTCACTTCCTTTTCAGGTTGAGGTTGATGCTTCCGAGATTGGTGCGGGGGCGGTTTTGTCACAGAGAAGTTCTAATGGCTCGGTGATGAAGCCATGTGCATTCTTCTCTAGAAAATTCTCGCCCGCCGAGCGCAATTATGATGTGGGTAATCGGGAGCTTTTGGCCATGAAGTGGGCATTTGAGGAGTGGCGTCATTGGCTTGAGGGTGCTAAACATCGTGTGGTGGTCTTGACTGATCACAAGAATCTCATTTACCTTGAGTCTGCCAGGCGTTTGAATCCTAGACAGGCTCGTTGGTCGTTGTTTTTTTCTCGTTTCAATTTCGTGGTTTCATACCTGCCAGGTTCAAAGAATGTGAAGGCAGATGCTCTTTCCAGGAGTTTTGTGCCTGACTCTCCTGGAGACTCTGGGCCTACTGGTATCCTTAGGGATGGGGTAATATTGTCCGCCGTATCCCCAGACTTGCGACGTGCATTGCAGGAGTTTCAGGTGGATAAACCGGATCGTTGTCCACCAGAAAGACTGTTTGTTCCGGATGATTGGACCAGTAGAGTCATCTCCGAGGTCCATTCTTCTGTGTTGGCTGGTCATCCTGGAATATTTGGTACTAGAGACTTGGTGGCCAGGTCTTTTTGGTGGCCTTCCTTGTCTAGGGATGTGCGTACCTTTGTGCAGTCTTGTGAAGTGTGTGCTCGAGCTAAGCCTTGCTGTTCTCGGGCCAGTGGGTTGTTGTTATCCTTGCCCATCCCGAAGAGGCCTTGGACGCACATTTCCATGGATTTTATTTCTGATCTCCCGGTTTCACAGAAAATGTCCGTTATCTGGGTTGTGTGTGACCGCTTTTCTAAGATGGTTCATTTGGTGCCCTTGCCTAAGTTGCCCTCCTCCTCTGAGTTGGTCCCTTTATTTTTTCAGAACGTGGTTCGTTTGCATGGGATTCCGGAGAATATCGTTTCTGACAGGGGATCCCAGTTTGTGTCCAGATTTTGGCGGACGTTTTGTGCCAAGATGGGCATTGATTTGTCTTTCTCGTCTGCATTCCATCCTCAGACGAATGGCCAGACGGAGCGAACTAATCAGACCTTGGAAACTTATTTGAGGTGTTTTGTTTCTGCTGATCAAGATGACTGGGTTGCTTTTTTGCCACTGGCCGAATTTGCTCTTAATAATCGGGCTAGTTCTGCCACGTTGGTCTCTCCTTTTTTTTGTAATTCGGGGTTTCATCCTCGTTTTTCCTCTGGTCAGGTGGAGTCTTCGGATTGTCCTGGAGTGGACGTGGTGGTGGACAGGCTACATCAGATTTGGAATCAGGTGGTGGACAATTTGAAGTTATCTCAGGAGAAGACTCAGCAGTTTGCTAATCGCCGTCGCCGCGTGGGTCCCCGACTTCTTGTTGGGGATTTGGTGTGGTTGTCTTCTCGTTTTGTCCCTATGAAGGTCTCTTCTCCTAAGTTCAAGCCTCGGTTCATCGGTCCTTATAGGATCTCGGAGATTCTTAACCCTGTATCTTTTCGTTTGGATCTCCCAGCATCGTTTGCTATTCATAATGTGTTCCATCGGTCGTTGTTGCGGAGGTATGAGGTGCCCGTTGTTCCTTCGGTTGAGCCTCCTGCTCCGGTGCTGGTGGAGGGAGAATTGGAGTATGTTGTTGAGAAGATCTTGGATTCTCGTGTTTCCAGACGCAAACTCCAGTATTTGGTTAAGTGGAAGGGTTATGGTCAGGAGGATAATTCCTGGGTGGTCGCCTCCGATGTTCATGCGACTGATTTGGTCCGCGCCTTCCATAGAGCTCACCCTGATCGCCCTGGGGGTTCTCGTGAGGGTTCGGTGACCCCTCCTCAAGGGGGGGGTACTGTTGTGGATTCTGTTTGTGGGCTCCCTCTGGTGGTTACTGCTGGTACTGGGTGACTTTGGTGGGTTGCGGCCTTTGGTTTCCACCTGTCCATCAGAGGCTGGGTGTTTCCTATTTTACCTGGCCTCTCTGTCATTCCCTTGCCGGCTATCAATGTATTCAGATGTGCTCTGTTTGGTTCCTGCCTACCTGCTCCCAGATCTTTCAGGATAAGCTAAGTGCTGATTTTCAGTTGTTTGCTTTTTTTGTCCAGCTTGCTTATTATGTCTCTATGCTAGCTGGTAGCTCTAGTGGACTGAGGTTCTCCCCATGTGCCATGAGTTGGCACATGGGTTCTTGTAATCTCAGGATGGTTTTTTTGATTAGGGTTTTTTGCTGACCGCTCAGTCCCCTTTTGTATCGTTCTGCTTTCTAGTTTACAGCGGGCCTCAATTTGCTAAAGCTATATATATCATCTCTATGTGTGTGCCTTCCTCTCATTTCACTGTCAATACATGTGGGGGGCAACTATAGCTTTTGGGGTTCATTCCTCTGGAGGCAAGTGAGGTCTTAATTTTCTCTGCAGTGCTGGTTAGCTCTTAGGCTGGTGCGTTACGTCTAGAACCAACGTAGGCACACTCCCTGGCTATCTCTAGTTGCGTTTGTCAGGCGTAGGGCAGCGGTCAGCCCAGGTTCCATCACCCTAGAGCTCGTCCGTTATTTATTTGTACTTTGCTTGTCCTGTGCTATCCCTAGCCATTGGGGATTCATGACAGTATAGCCGGCCCACAAAGTGTTAATTGTTTGGGCTGAAGCAGGAGAAAAAGAAGTGTTTAAGGGAAATTTTTTTTTTTTTTCCCTTCAGATTTTTGCTGCCTAGCCCTTAATTGCTGTTTAGCTGCTTCTTACCTCCTCTTAACCCTTGAATGGCTCTGATCTTAGCTGTTTAACATGGATGTCCAGAGTTTGGCTTCCAGCCTGAGTAATCTCGCGGCAAAAGTTCAAAACATACAGGATTTTGTTGTTCACACTCCCATGTCTGAACCTAGAATTCCTATTCCAGAGTTCTTTTCTGGAGATAGATCTACCTTCCTGAATTTCAGGAACAATTGTAAATTGTTTCTTTCTTTAAAATCTCGCTCCTCTGGAGACCCTGCTCAACAGGTCAAGATTGTAATATCTTTCCTGCGGGGCGACCCTCAGAATTGGGCATTTGCATTGGCACCAGGGGATCCTGCATTGCTCAGTGTGGATGCGTTTTTTCTGGCATTGGGATTGCTCTATGAGGAACCTAACCTGGAGATTCAGGCTGAAAAGGCTTTATTAGCCCTCTCTCAGGGGCATGATGAAGCGGAAATATATTGTCAAAAATTTCGGAAATGGTCGGTGCTTACTCAGTGGAATGAGTGCGCCCTGGCTGCAAACTTCAGAAATGGTCTTTCTGAGGCCATTAAGGATATTATGGTGGGGTTCCCTACGCCTACAGGTCTGAATGAGTCTATGGCTATGGCCATTCAGATTGATCGGCGTTTACGGGAGCGCAAACCCGTGCACCAGTTGGCGGTGTCTTCTGAACAGGCACCTGAGACTATGCAATGTGATAGAATTCAGTCCAGAAGTGAACGGCAAAATTATAGGCGGAAAAATGGATTGTGTTTTTATTGTGGTGATTCAGCTCATGTTATATCAGCATGCTCTAAACGCACAAAAAGGGTTGATAAATCTTTTGCCATTGGTACTCTGCAGCCTAAGTTCATTTTGTCTGTGACTCTGATTTTTTCACTGTCTTCCATTTCCGTCGATGCCTATGTGGATTCGGGCGCTGCCCTGAGTCTTATGGATTGGTCATTTGCTAAACGCTGCGGTTTTAGTCTGGAGCCTCTGGAAGTTCCTATTCCTCTGAAGGGAATTGACTCTACACCATTGGCTATGAATAAACCGCAGTATTGGACACAAGTGACCATGCGCATGACTCCCGTTCATCAGGAGGTGATTCGCTTCCTTGTACTGTATAATTTACATGATGTACTAGTGCTTGGTCTGCCATGGTTACAAACTCATAATCCTGTCCTGGACTGGAAAACAATGTCTGTGTTAAGCTGGGGATGTCAGGGGGTTCATGATGATGCACCTCCGATTTCAATCGCTTCATCTACTCCTTCTGAGATCCCTGCGTTTTTGTCTGACTATAGGGATGTTTTTGAGGAGCCTAAACTCAATTCGCTCCCTCCTCATAGAGAGTGTGACTGTGCTATAGAATTGATTGCTGTAATGTCTGTTGTCTGTATAAGTCCCCTCTATAAGTTGTAAAGCGCTGCGGAATATGTTGGCGCTATATAAATAAAATTATTATTATTATTATTATTATTATTATTGATTCCTGGCAGTAAGTTCCCTAAGGGTCATTTATTTAATCTGTCACTGCCAGAGCATACTGCTATGCGGAATTATATTAAGGAGTCCTTGGAAAAGGGACATATTCGTCCATCTTCGTCCCCTCTGGGAGCAGGTTTTTTTTTCGTGGCAAAAAAAGATGGTTCCTTTAGGCCTTGTATAGATTATCGCCTTCTGAATAAGATTACAGTCAAATATCAGTATCCATTGCCATTATTAACTGATTTGTTTGCTCGCATTACGGGGGCTAGGTGGTTCACTAAGATAGATCTTCGCGGTGCGTATAATCTGGTGCGGATAAAACAGGGTGATGAGTGGAAAACCGCATTTAATACGCCTGAGGGCCATTTTGAGTATTTGGTAATGCCTTTTGGACTCTCCAATGCTCCGTCAGTCTTTCAGTCCTTTATGCACAATATTTTCCGTGAATATCTGGATAAGTTTATGATTGTGTATTTGGATGATATTTTGGTGTTTTCTGATGACTGGGAGTCTCATGTTCTACAGGTCAGGAAGGTGTTTCAGGTTCTGCGGGCCAATTCTCTGTTTGTGAAGGGCTCAAAGTGTCTCTTCGGAGTCCAGAAGATTTCTTTTTTGGGGTACATTTTTTCTCCTTCTACTATTGAGATGGATCCCGTCAAGGTTCAGGCTATTTGTGACTGGACACAACCTACATCTGTTAAGAGCCTTCAGAAGTTCTTGGGGTTTGCTAATTTTTATCGTCGGTTCATTGCTAATTTTTCCAGTATTGTTAAACCTTTGACTGATTTGACTAAAAAGGGTGCTGATGTTGCTGATTGGTCTCCTGCGGCCGTGGAGGCCTTTCAGGAACTTAAGCGCCGGTTTTCTTCTGCTCCTGTGTTGTGTCAACCAGATGTTTCACTTCCTTTTCAGGTTGAGGTTGATGCTTCCGAGATTGGTGCGGGGGCGGTTTTGTCACAGAGAAGTTCTAATGGCTCGGTGATGAAGCCATGTGCATTCTTCTCTAGAAAATTCTCGCCCGCCGAGCGCAATTATGATGTGGGTAATCGGGAGCTTTTGGCCATGAAGTGGGCATTTGAGGAGTGGGGTCATTGGCTTGAGGGTGCTAAACATCGTGTGGTGGTCTTGACTGATCACAAGAATCTCATTTACCTTGAGTCTGCCAGGCGTTTGAATCCTAGACAGGCTCGTTGGTCGTTGTTTTTTTCTCGTTTCAATTTTGTGGTTTCATACCTGCCAGGTTCAAAGAATGTGAAGGCAGATGCTCTTTCCAGGAGTTTTGTGCCTGACTCTCCTGGAGACTCTGGGCCTACTGGTATCCTTAGGGATGGGGTAATATTGTCCGCCGTATCCCCAGACTTGCGACGTGCATTGCAGGAGTTTCAGGTGGATAAACCGGATCGTTGTCCACCAGAAAGACTGTTTGTTCCGGATGATTGGACCAGTAGAGTCATCTCCGAGGTCCATTCTTCTGTGTTGGCTGGTCATCCTGGAATATTTGGTACTAGAGACTTGGTGGCCAGGTCTTTTTGGTGGCCTTCCTTGTCTAGGGATGTGCGTACCTTTGTGCAGTCTTGTGAAGTGTGTGCTCGAGCTAAGCCTTGCTGTTCTCGGGCCAGTGGGTTGTTGTTATCCTTGCCCATCCCGAAGAGGCCTTGGACGCACATTTCCATGGATTTTATTTCTGATCTCCCGGTTTCACAGAAAATGTCCGTTATCTGGGTTGTGTGTGACCGCTTTTCTAAGATGGTTCATTTGGTGCCCTTGCCTAAGTTGCCCTCCTCCTCTGAGTTGGTCCCTTTATTTTTTCAGAACGTGGTTCGTTTGCATGGGATTCCGGAGAATATCATTTCTGACAGGGGATCCCAGTTTGTGTCCAGATTTTGGCGGACGTTTTGTGCCAAGATGGGCATTGATTTGTCTTTCTCGTCTGCATTCCATCCTCAGACGAATGGCCAGACGGAGCGAACTAATCAGACCTTGGAAACTTATTTGAGGTGTTTTGTTTCTGCTGATCAAGATGACTGGGTTGCTTTTTTGCCACTGGCCGAATTTGCTCTTAATAATCGGGCTAGTTCTGCCACGTTGGTCTCTCCTTTTTTTTGTAATTCGGGGTTTCATCCTCGTTTTTCCTCTGGTCAGGTGGAGTCTTCGGATTGTCCTGGAGTGGACGTGGTGGTGGACAGGCTACATCAGATTTGGAATCAGGTGGTGGACAATTTGAAGTTATCTCAGGAGAAGACTCAGCAGTTTGCTAATCGCCGTCGCCGCGTGGGTCCCCGACTTCTTGTTGGGGATTTGGTGTGGTTGTCTTCTCGTTTTGTCCCTATGAAGGTCTCTTCTCCTAAGTTCAAGCCTCGGTTCATCGGTCCTTATAGGATCTCGGAGATTCTTAACCCTGTATCTTTTCGTTTGGATCTCCCAGCATCGTTTGCTATTCATAATGTGTTCCATCGGTCGTTGTTGCGGAGGTATGAGGTGCCCGTTGTTCCTTCGGTTGAGCCTCCTGCTCCGGTGCTGGTGGAGGGAGAATTGGAGTATGTTGTTGAGAAGATCTTGGATTCTCGTGTTTCCAGACGCAAACTCCAGTATTTGGTTAAGTGGAAGGGTTATGGTCAGGAGGATAATTCCTGGGTGGTCGCCTCCGATGTTCATGCGACTGATTTGGTCCGCGCCTTCCATAGAGCTCACCCTGATCGCCCTGGGGGTTCTCGTGAGGGTTCGGTGACCCCTCCTCAAGGGGGGGGGTACTGTTGTGGATTCTGTTTGTGGGCTCCCTCTGGTGGTTACTGCTGGTACTGGGTGACTTTGGTGGGTTGCGGCCTTTGGTTTCCACCTGTCCATCAGAGGCTGGGTGTTTCCTATTTTACCTGGCCTCTCTGTCATTCCCTTGCCGGCTATCAATGTATTCAGATGTGCTCTGTTTGGTTCCTGCCTACCTGCTCCCAGATCTTTCAGGATAAGCTAAGTGCTGATTTTCAGTTGTTTGGTTTTTTTGTCCAGCTTGCTTATTATGTCTCTATGCTAGCTGGTAGCTCTAGTGGACTGAGGTTCTCCCCATGTGCCATGAGTTGACACATGGGTTCTTGTAATCTCAGGATGGTTTTTTTGATTAGGGTTTTTTGCTGACCGCTCAGTCCCCTTTTGTATCGTTCTGCTTTCTAGTTTACAGCGGGCCTCAATTTGCTAAAGCTATATATATCATCTCTATGTGTGTGCCTTCCTCTCATTTCACTGTCAATACATGTGGGGGGCAACTATAGCTTTTGGGGTTCATTCCTCTGGAGGCAAGTGAGGTCTTAATTTTCTCTGCAGTGCTGGTTAGCTCTTAGGCTGGTGCGTTACGTCTAGAACCAACGTAGGCACGCTCCCTGGCTATCTCTAGTTGCGTTTGTCAGGCGTAGGGCAGCGGTCAGCCCAGGTTCCATCACCCTAGAGCTCGTCCGTTATTTATTTGTACTTTGCTTGTCCTGTGCTATCCCTAGCCATTGGGGATTCATGACACAGGTGTCTTGCAGATGCCCAGTCCACCCACATCAGTAACAGCTGTGCTGTATCACACTCCTTCCCTTGTGCACTCTGGGGATGGAGTTAAGGAACCTGGAGGCTGATATCTATGTGACGGTGCATGAGGTGGTTGTTGGGGTTGACACCGATTTCTCCACTCTACAGCTGGGCAGGTGGCCTGCAGATGATCACATACATAACACCTGCACTCTACTACTTTCTCTCCTCTCCTTGTAGCATTTCAAAGGAAGAGGCAGGACTAGCTGGAAGGTGAGTCACATGGGTATCAACATGAGGTGGTGGTCTCCTGGGACAGCAAACTTTGGGACTGAAGAACAAGAGACCACTGGTGGTGGGGTGTTGGTAGTTTTTACTTCATCCACCAGTAAATTTTTCCACTGAGGCTTGATGGTGAGAACCTTATCAGTTAAAGCAACAGCTTGCTCCACTGTCACTGGTTTCCTCTCTCACACCGATTCCCAAATCTCATGGGGCATTTGGCATAGAACTGTTCTTTTAGGATCACCAGGAGGATGGCCTCCCAATTTAAGGCCCCCCTCTCCCTCCAGCCAGTGGTGACACACTTGTTTGAGCCTGTGGGCATATATCTTGAAAGACACTTCCCCCTCACAGGCTAAGGAGTGGAACTGCGCTTTGTAAGTTTCTGGAGTTACAGTGTCGTAGCTGTTTTCATTCTGAGCCAATGTCAGTACGCCAGATCACCAGTGAGGCCAAATCAGGTGGTTACACCCGCCATTTTACAAGCGCGCTTGGAGTCAAAAATACACCTCACACATATCCTGTGAGCAAGTCACTTTTATCTGATATATAAAAAATCAAGGCAATGTTTTATACCATTTACAACAAATGCATGTCAATGTAACTCATGTAGGCCCCACCATCACCCAGGGTCATACTTTATTTACCACACACCCAGAACATGTTGTGGCTGACTATTGAGAACATACATGATAAGAAGTATAGTCTCCTTGAGAGGAGACCATCAGACTACTGCGTCAACAGATTCTAGTAATTCTAGCAATTAAAGGCAAAAGGCACTTAAAGGCAAACTATTAACCCTTCTATATCAATTACCCCCTTTTGTAAATGGTATAACCTTTGCCACAGGGTCAGCTGATGTCCACAAAGGAGCTACTGTCTCATGGGCCTAGTACCCACAAGGGGGCTTTCTACCTGCTTCGCCCATCCACCCTCAGTGTGGACACTCACCTCCCCCATCAGCAGTGGCTATACGGGGCCTATGATACACTACAGAAGGTTCAGCCTTAGGTAATACACATATTAGCACTTTTACGGCTACATAAAACATTAAGCAAAGCAACAAAATTTGCATACAAGTCTGTAAAATACCAAAAATAATCCATCCCGCTAGTCCACTAAGCCAATTGGCTGGATTTAAAAAGGAGTCTCTATATTGTATTAGTCTCATTAATAACCTTAAGGAACCAAGAAAATCTGAGTCCAAGTCTCATTGTGTATGCGGTGAGTGGTGTTAATACCTTCCTTGGCTGCAGGGGTAAGGCTAAGTACAGCATAGTCCTTGCAGACACTGGACTGTGTGTGTTGGGTTGAACAATTAATAAAATGTTCACTTCAATTCAGTTGCCTACACCTGGCCTAATGGATATTGATCAGGTGCGCACCAAAAGAAATAAACATATGACACACACAGTCAGATGTAAACTCTCCTTGATCAATCTGTGGCTCAGCTCCAAAGGGGCCTTTATTAGTCAGAACACAAGTTTATATATTTCCTGTAAGGGGGCTCGGTTAGCTCTAAAATGGGAGTGATCGGATGTATTCCATTGGTTAGTGGGTTGGGCAATGAGCAAGTCCATGGGCGGATCCATGAGGTCATCAGGGTGGGTTGGTCCATGAGGTCATCAGGGTAAGCGTCACTGTGGGTGGATCCATGAGGTCATCAGGGTTGGCGTCATCTTGGATACCAGCACATGGCATGCTGATACAGGAAATGGCAGCCATCTTTAGTGTCTCACTTTGATCTGGGAAAACTTATGTAAGGTTAAACAATACACGTTATGGGTCACTGCTCTCAATCTCTTACATCTTGAGGTTAATTAAGTATTTGATCTTATGGCTCTCCTCAACAGTCCCCCCTAAATACTTTATTAACCTTTTTTTTTTATCTTGATCCCACCGTGTTTCCCTAACCCACCAGTGTTAACTGTCACTATGACATCAGAGGCTTCATAACAACACGGATGCTATTGACACCAGAGAATGTGTGACCAATTATGGGTATATTGGGGAGGTATATCGGAGTACGTTACCCATGTCCTCGGGACTTTCCTACCTGCTGGATCTATTACTCTCCAATCTCCCATCACCATGGTTACATAAAATACACATGTCACTCACCCTGATGCAACACCTCTTAGATCTGACCGCCTCGCCCGGGAGGGGGAATTGGAGTTTTCACCAGTTTGAGACAAGTTTTCCCTTGTGGAAAACCTCCCTTTGTAGCTGGACTTTGACAAGCAGGTCAGATCCTACTCTGTCCCTAACTGTCTAACAAGTTTACAATTTGAGAGATGGATCCAGGAGGCGCTCAGCAACCCTGACCGAAGTAGGAGTAGTCAGGAGCACTTGGTAGGGACCCTCAAATCTCGACTCCAGGGATGTCTTTCTGATGCACTTCTTTACCAGCATGTAGTCACCAGGTTGGAAAGCATGGGTACCTTCAGTGGAATCTGGACCTGGAATGGATGATAAAACTTGTACATGTGTTACTGACAGTTCTTTAGTAAGGGCAATTACATAATTTAAAGAGTATCACTTCCTAAGGCTAGCTGTTGTGGAAAATATTGACCCAACCTTGGAGGCCCCCCAAAAAGAATCTTGAATGGTGTGAGTTTAGTGGAACCCCTTGTAGTGTTTCTGACTGAGTATAAGGCAACAGGCAAAATGTCTGTCCAAGTCTGACCTCCTGACTGGCTTTCAGTATTTTATTTTTCAAGGTGCCATTCAGTCTTCCTACTTTCCCACTGCTCTGTGGGTGATATGGAGTATGTAAACCCAAATCAGCTCCCACTAATGTCCATAGTTCCTTAGTCAGTGCTGCAATGAATGCGGGTACTTGGTCACTCTCAATCACCTCTGGGACCCCATATCTGCATACTACTTCAGTCATCAGTCTCTTAACAGTCACTCTGGCAGTCATGTTGGTTACTGGATAGGCTTCGGGCCATCTTGAGAACATGTCAGTCACTACCAGTACATTCTCGCACTTCCCTACTTTTGTCATTTGAATGCGATCTATCTGAATTCTCTGAAAGGGATAGAGTGGTTTAGCCAAATGTTTCTGAGTAACTTTCTTAGGCGGTGCTGGATTGCATGTTGCACACACAAGGCAGGACTTGAAATATTTTTGGGTGACAGTAGAGATTCCAGGTGCTATATAAGTCTTCCAAATCAGGTCATTCATCTGATTCTTGCCTCTGTGGGTGATATCGTGTGCCCATTCTGTCACCGAGGGGTACAGATTACGGGGTAGACAGACCTTTTTGTTCATCCTCCAGACTCCATCTTCATCCTTTTTAGCTCCTCCTTCTTGCCATGACTTCTTTTCATCATCTGATGTCTTGTCTTGATGTAGATGGATAATCCTCATAAGAGAGCCTTTAGTCCCTTCTTCAGAGTCTTGTGACACCTATACCACTGCTTTCTCTTTCCCAAATGGATCCACAGCATAGGTTTTTGCTGTTTTGTCAGCAAAGAAGTTCCCCCTTGCTTCTGGAGAATCCAATCTCCCGTGAGCTTTGATCTTGATCACTGCAACCTCCAAAGGTAGATCTAGAGCGGCCACAAGTTCTTGTATGATAGCAGCCTGTTTTACAGGAGTTCCACTGGACGTTAGGTATCCTCTGGCTGCCCAGATACTGCCGAAGTCATGAGCCACTCCGAAAGCGTATCTTGAATACGTGTAGATGTTGACTGTTATGACCCCAGTGGACAGGGTCTCAGAGGAACGTGTAAGTCTGCAAGATACAAAAATCCAGCTCATAGGGCTGTGGTAACTGGGTTGACCAAATAGCTACTCCTAACGCCAACACTAGAAGTAGCCGGGGATCATGCCTACGGTGATCGCTAGATGACTCGCGCCAGCCGGAGAATCTAACTACCCCTAGGAGAAGAAAACAAAGACCTCTCTTGCCTCCAGAGAAAGGGACCCCAAAGCAAGATACAAGCCCCCCACAAATAATAACGGTGAGGTAAGAGGAAATGACAAACACAGAAATGAACCAGGTTCAGCAAAGAGAGGCCAGCTTACTAATAGCAGAATAAAGCAAGATAACTTATCTGGTCAACAAAAACCCTATAAAAATCCACGCTGGAGATTCAAGAACCCCCGAACCGTCTAACGGTCCGGGGGGAGAACACCAGCCCCCTAGAGCTTCCAGCAAAGGTCAGGATACAGATAGGAACAAGCTGGACAAAAATACCAAACAAAACAAAAGCAAAAAGCAAAGAAGCAGACTTAGCTTGAAAAACAGGAACCAGGATCAGAGGACAAGAGCACAACAGATTAGCTCTGATTTCAACGATGCCAGGCATTGAACTGAAGGTCCAGGGAGCTTATATAGCAACGCCCCTGAACTAACGGCCCAGGTGAGGATATAGGAAAAGACAGACGCTCCAGAGTCAAATCACTAATGACCACTAGAGGGAGCAAAAAGCAAAATCACAACAGTACCCCCCCCTTAGTGAGGGGTCACCGAACCCTCACCACGACCACCAGGGCGATCAGGATGAGCGGCGTGAAAGGCACGAACTAAATCGGCCGCATGAACATCAGAGGCGACCACCCAGGAATTATCTTCCTGACCATAGCCCTTCCACTTGACCAGGTACTGAAGCCTCCGCCTGGAGAGACGAGAATCCAAGATCTTCTCCACCACGTACTCCAACTCGCCCTCAACCAACACCGGAGCAGGAGGCTCAGCAGAAGGAACCACAGGCACAACGTACCGCCGCAACAAGGACCTATGAAACACGTTGTGGATAGCAAACGACACAGGAAGATCCAGGCGAAAGGACACAGGATTAAGAATTTCCAATATCTTGTAAGGACCAATAAAACGAGGTTTAAATTTGGGAGAGGAAACCTTCATAGGAACAAAGCGGGAAGAAAGCCACACCAAATCCCCAACACGTAGTCGGGGACCCACACCGCGGCGGCGGTTGGCAAAGCGCTGAGCCCTCTCCTGTGACAACTTCAAGTTGTCCACCACAAGATTCCAGATCCGCTGCAACCTATCCACCACAGAATCCACCCCAGGGCAGTCAGAAGGTTCCACATGACCCGAAGAAAAACGAGGGTGGAAACCAGAGTTGCAGAAAAACGGCGAAACCAAGGTGGCGGAACTAGCCCGATTATTAAGGGCAAACTCAGCTAACGGCAAGAAGGTCACCCAATCGTCCTGATCAGCAGAGACAAAACACCTCAAATAAGCCTCCAAAGTCTGATTAGTTCGCTCCGTCTGTCCATTAGTCTGAGGATGGAAAGCAGACGAAAACGACAAGTCAATGCCCATCCTACTACAAAAGGATCGCCAGAATCTGGAAACGAACTGGGATCCTCTGTCTGACACAATATTCTCAGGGATGCCGTGCAAACGAACCACGTTCTGGAAAAACACAGGAACCAGATCGGAAGAGGAAGGCAGTTTAGGCAAAGGAACCAAATGGACCATCTTGGAGAAGCGATCACATATCACCCAGATAACAGACATGCCCTGAGACACTGGAAGATCAGAAATGAAATCCATGGAGATATGTGTCCAAGGTCTCTTAGGGACAGGCAAGGGCAAGAGCAACCCGCTGGCACGAGAACAGCAAGGCTTAGCTCGAGCACAAGTCCCACAGGACTGTACAAATGACCGCACATCCCTAGACAAGGAAGGCCACCAAAAGGATCTGGCCACCAGATCTCTGGTGCCAAAAATTCCTGGGTGACCTGCCAACACCGAGGAATGAACCTCGGAAATGACTCTGCTGGTCCACTTATCAGGCACAAACAGTCTGTCAGGTGGACAAGAATCAGGCCTATCAGCCTGAAATCTCTGCAACACACGTCGCAGATCTGGAGAAATAGCTGACAAGATAATACCATCCTTAAGAATACCAACAGGTTCAGCGACTCCAGGAGCATCAGGCACAAAGCTCCTGGAAAGAGCATCGGCCTTCACATTCTTTGAACCTGGTAAATACGAGACAACAAAGTCAAAACGGGAGAAAAACAATGACCAACGGGCCTGTCTAGGATTCAGGCGTTTAGCAGACTCGAGATACATCAGATTTTTGTGATCAGTCAAGACCACCACACGATGCTTAGCACCCTCGAGCCAATGACGCCACTCCTCAAATGCCCATTTCATGGCCAACAACTCCCGATTGCCCACATCATAATTTCGCTCCGCAGGCGAAAACTTCCTAGAGAAAAAGGCGCAAGGTCTCATAACAGAGCAACCAGGGCCTCTCTGCGACAAAACGGCCCCTGCTCCAATCTCTGAAGCATCCACCTCAACTTGAAAGGGAAGCGAGACATCAGGCTGGCACAAAACAGGCGCCGAAGTAAACCGACGTTTCAACTCCTGGAAAGCCTCCACGGCAGCAGGAGCCCAATTAACCACATCGGAGCCCTTCTTGGTCATATCCGTCAAAGGTTTCACAATGCTAGAAAAGTTAGCGATAAAACGACGGTAGAAGTTAGCGAAACCCAAGAACTTCTGAAGACTCTTAACTGACGAGGGCTGAGTCCAATCAAGAATAGCTCGGACCTTGACTGGGTCCATCTCCACAGCAGAAGGGGAAAAAATGAACCCCAAAAAGGGAACCTTCTGTACACCAAAAAGACACTTTGAGCCCTTGACAAACAAAGAATTTTCACGCAAAATTTTAAAGACCATCCTGACCTGCTCCACATGCGAGTCCCAATTATCAGAAAAAACCAGAATATCATCCAGATAAATGATCAAAAATTTATCCAGATAGTTCCGGAAAATGTCATGCATAAAGGACTGAAAAACTGAAGGGGCATTAGAGAGCCCAAAAGGCATCACCAAGTATTCAAAATGACCTTCGGGCGTATTGAATGCGGTTTTCCATTCATCCCCTTGCTTAATGCGCACAAGGTTGTACGCACCACGAAGGTCTATCTTGGTAAACCACTTGGCACCTTTAATCCGGGCAAACAAGTCAGACAACAGCGGCAAAGGATACTGAAATTTGACAGTGATCTTATTTAAAAGCCGATAGTCAATACAAGGCCTCAAAGATCCGTCCTTTTTAGCCACAAAAAAGAATCCCGCACCAAGAGGGGAAGAAGACGGACGGATGTGTCCTTTCTCCAGAGACTCCTTGATATATGAACGCATAGCGGTATGTTCAGGTATCGACAGATTAAACAGTCTTCCCTTAGGAAACTTACTGCCTGGAATCAAATCTATTGCACAGTCACATTCCCTATGAGGAGGCAATGCACTGGACCTGGACTCGCTAAAGACATCCTGATAATCAGACAAGTACTCCGGAACTTCCGAAGGCGTAGAAGAAGCAATAGACACAGGCAGGGAATCCTCATGAATACCACGACAGCCCCAACTAGACACTGACATAGCCTTCCAGTCAAGGACTGGATTATGGGTCTGTAACCATGGCAGCCCCAAAACAACCAAATCATGCATTTTATGTAGAACGAGAAAACGTATCACCTCGCGGTGTTCAGGAGTCATGCACATGGTAACCTGTGTCCAATACTGCGGCTTATTTTGCGCCAATGGCGTAGCATCAATACCCCTAAGAGGGATAGGATTTTCTAATGGTTCAAGAATAAAACCACAGCGCTTAGCAAATGAGAGATCCATAAGACTCAGGGCAGCACCTGAATCTACAAACGCCATGACAGGATAAGATGACAGTGAGCAAATCAAAGTTACAGACAGAATAAACTTAGGATGCAAATTACCAACGGTGACAGGACTAACAACCTTAGATATACGTTTAGAGCATGCTGAGATAACATGTGTAGAATCACCACAGTAGTAGCACAAGCCATTCCGGCGTCTATGAATTTTCCTCTCATTTCTAGTCAGGATTCTATCACATTGCATCAAATCAGGTGTCCGTTCAGACAACACCATGAGGGAATTTGCGGTTTTTCTATCACATTGCATCACATCAGGTGTCTGTTCAGACAACAACATGAGGGAATTTGCGGTTTTGCGCTCCCGCAACCGCCGGTCAATTTGAATAGCCAGGGACATGGTATCATTCAGACCTGTGGGAATGGGAAAACCCACCATAACATTCTTAATGGCCTCAGAAAGGCCATTTCTAAAATTAGCGGCCAGTGCACACTCGTTCCAATGTGTCAGCACGGACCATTTCCGAAATTTTTGGCAATACACCTCTGCCTCGTCCTGGCCCTGAGACATAGCCAGCAAGGCTTTCTCTGCCTGAATCTCAAGATTGGGTTCCTCATAAAGTAAACCGAGCGCCAGAAAAAACGCATCAATATCAGCCAATGCCGGATCTCCTGGCGCCAACGAAAAAGCCCAATCCTGAGGGTCACCCCGTAAGAATGAAATAACAATTTTTACTTGTTGAGCAGAGTCTCCAGACGAACAAGGTTTCAGGGACAAAAATAATTTACAATTATTCCTGAAATTCCTAAACTTAAATCGGTCTCCTGAAAACAGTTCAGGAATCGGAATCTTGGGTTCAGACCTAGGATTTCTGGTAACATAATCTTGTATACCCTGCACACGAGCGGCAAGCTGGTCCACACTTGTAATCAAGGTCTGGACATTCATGTCTGCAGCAAGCTTAAGCCACTCTGAGGTAAAGGGGAAAAGAAAAAAAAAAAAAATGAGAGAGGGAAAAAAAAAACTCAAAATTTTCTTTCTTATAATCCCACTTCTGCAATGCATTAAACATTTAATACTGGCCTGGCATACTGTTATGACCCCAGTGGACAGGGTCTCAGAGGAACGTGTAAGTCTGCAAGATACAAAAATCCAGCTCATAGGGCTGTGGTAACTGGGTTGACCAAATAGCTACTCCTAACGCCAACACTAGAAGTAGCCGGGGATCATGCCTACGGTGATCGCTAGATGACTCGCGCCAGCCGGAGAATCTAACTACCCCTAGGAGAAGAAAACAAAGACCTCTCTTGCCTCCAGAGAAAGGGACCCCAAAGCAAGATACAAGCCCCCCACAAATAATAACGGTGAGGTAAGAGGAAATGACAAACACAGAAATGAACCAGGTTCAGCAAAGAGAGGCCAGCTTACTAATAGCAGAATAAAGCAAGATAACTTATCTGGTCAACAAAAACCCTATAAAAATCCACGCTGGAGATTCAAGAACCCCCGAACCGTCTAACGGTCCGGGGGGAGAACACCAGCCCCCTAGAGCTTCCAGCAAAGGTCAGGATACAGATAGGAACAAGCTGGACAAAAATACCAAACAAAACAAAAGCAAAAAGCAAAGAAGCAGACTTAGCTTGAAAAACAGGAACCAGGATCAGAGGACAAGAGCACAACAGATTAGCTCTGATTTCAACGATGCCAGGCATTGAACTGAAGGTCCAGGGAGCTTATATAGCAACGCCCCTGAACTAACGGCCCAGGTGAGGATATAGGAAAAGACAGACGCTCCAGAGTCAAATCACTAATGACCACTAGAGGGAGCAAAAAGCAAAATCACAACAGTTGACCACCTTCTCCGTCGCTTCCTGACAAGCCAACGTCAAAGCTTTAAGTTCCGCTTCTTGTGCAGACATGTGCGGTGGTAGTGATCCAGCTGAGATGACCTGGTAATGTGTAACCACGGCATATCCCGTATGGAACCTTCCCGTTTCATCTGCAAATCTGGAACCATCAGTGAAGAACGTCAGGTCAGCATGTGGGAGTGGGTCTTCAGACACGTTTTTCTTGGAGGCTGCTTCTTCCTGCATTTGTTCGAGACAGTCATGATCCTCTGAGTGTGTAGAGGCATCTTCTCCGAGAGCATCAGTATCATCATCAACATCCCCCCTGGAAAGAGGAAGCAGCGTGGACAGGTTGAGGATGGTGCAGCGGACAAGAGTGACATTATCCGGAACCAAGAGCGAACATTGGAGTCTCATATGACGCTGCACCAACAGATGTTTAGGTTGCAAGAATAGCAATTATGTCATGTGGAGCCATTAAGAGAACTGGATGTCCTCAGATGATATCAGAATTTGGGATTCCAAGAGCTGGTGCCGACTGTATGGCCTGTTTAAGAGCGTAGAAAGCTTCCACGGATTTGGTACATAGTGGAAACGCTGACGTCTTGAGGTCTTCATACAATGGCTGCATCAGCTTTGAGGCATCTGGAATCCTTTGGCGACAATAAGTGATAGGTCAGCCAGCTCATCCGAGACCCATGTCTTAGGTTCTTGGCAGAACTCAACACCAGAGTCCCATGTCTTGTCACTGGCAAGTGAGTCATCATTGAACACGATATCCATAACAGGCCAATATGCATCGCCTGCATTAAGATTTGGCAAGGAAATGAGATCTTGCCACTTGGCTGGCTAAGTACTTTGGATTTGAAGCATGCTTCTGTAGAAAAGCATCGGCTGTTTTGCTGGATCTGGAAGTTGGTTCAACAGAGTAGCAGCTTGCTGGGGTGTAAACTTGACATAGAGGGTGGGCTCCTCAGACATGAGCATTGGCACTGTTGGTGGTGGCACCTGAGGTGGGAGTATAGATGGCACCGGGAGTACAGATGTAATCCCTTGTGTATGAGGAGCAGGAGGAGGTAACAGTCCTGGAATGAGGGGCTCTATTTGGGCAGCTCCAGTATCATGGTGTGGGGTCCAGGTGATGCAGGCAGTCTTAAAAGCTTTAACAGTCCTGTCCTCATTACTAATTAACCTGATTTCAGAGAGGCAGAAAATGCTTGGGGGGCTACACTTGTTTATTATAATTCCAATGATTTCTCTTGTACATGCATGAACAGGTAAACTGAAAATGCCAACACCAATGGCGGGAATTGTCAAGGTCTCAATCTGCTCACTAATATTCGCATACTCTAAAATGCGAGTTATTGCTGCACGATGTTGTTGAGCACTAACGTCTGGATGAATAGAGTCAAAAGTAGGGGTCACAGCGTGTATGATCATTCTACATGGGAGATTGCCAGCTTTCATCACCGCTATGTCCCCAACAGCTATCTGACCATGTGACTCAACAATGATTTGACTGTCAGCTTGAATAGTCACTCCTCCTGCTTCCACTATAGCTCTAGCTACACCTCTATTGTGCTCTAACCGAGAATTGGCAGCATTAACAATAGTGTCTGTCTCCATTGTTGTTATGTCACCCTTTCCCACCACTAACAAGGGTCCCTCAGGAAGTTCTTTTTCAAAAATAGGTTGCCAACATTCCCTCCCCTTTGTGCTTCCTGTGCTATTGGTATCCCCCTCCCAGATTGAGCCCCCCTTGTTACAGTTGCCACCGTCCCATACAGGTGTGCGCTTGGCTGCGAGAGAGCCTGTGAGGTACCGGATGTAGGGTTAGGTAGACTGCGTGAGAGTGCTGTTGTAGTGGAAGCATTGGGAGGAGAGGTCGTTGCTTGGAGCAACTCGTGTGGGTGTGCGGCTAAATTGGCAGTGGAAGTGACAGTAGAAAGGGTCGTGCCAGGGACGATCCAGGTGGGAGGATTGCTGGATTCACGACAGGAGTGATAGGGGAAAGGGTCGGTGCACCATTGGAAACCACTGAGACGGGAAACATGGGTAAAGCCTGTTCACTTCCCGAAGGAATATAGTATTGGCCGTCAGTAGTCATTAGTGGGTAACAAGGATTTAGTTATGTGGTGTGTAGCCTTAGTCTGAGATGTTCACCACCAGGAGCAGCACATTTGCCATCCACAAAATGGCTGCCGTTAGATTTACATTTGCCATCCACAAAATGGCTGCTGCCAGCATTAACACATTTGCCATCCACAAAATGGCTGCAGTTAGAATTAACACTTTTGCCATCTACAAAATGGCTGCTGCCAGCATTAACACATTTGCTATCCACAAAATTGCTGCAGTTAGAATTAACACTTTTGCCATCAACAAAATGGCTGCTATTACAATTAACACTTTTGCCATCAACAAAATGACTGCTATTACAATTAACACATTTGCCATCCACAAAATGGCTGCTATTACAATTAACACATTTGCCATCCACAAAATGGCTGCCGCCAGCATCAACACATTTGCTGTCCACAAAATGGCTGCCGTTAGAATTAACACTTTTGCCATCCACAAAACAGAGACTTTTTCTCCTGCCTTAGCAATAGACAACAATCCATTATCTTCTAGGACAGAGGTGTCAAACTGCATTCCTCGAGGGCCGCCAACAGGTCATGTTTTCAGGATTTCCTTGCATTGCACAGGTGATAATTTAATCACCTGCACAGAATGATTCCAGCACCTTGTGGAATGCTAAGGAAATCCTGAAAACATGACCTGTTGGCGGCCCTCGAGGAATGCAGTTTGACACCTCTGTTCTAGGATACCTTTTTTTTTCTTCAAGACAATCTTCCACTCCAGGGGCTGTAACCTCCCCCCTTCTGGCTTTCCACACAACTTCATAAGCTTTTTACATTGTTTAACATGACTCTTCCCTTCACAAGTCACCACTAATGTACACCGGTCTAACTTGCCATCTGAATTTGGCTTAGTGCCAATAAGGCAGAACTGCATTAATTTCTCCATCTTTCTATAGATATACAGTATATATATCTATCAAGATAACAAACACCAAACAAACAATAAGATGGGGGAGATGACTCAAACCTGAGATTCTAAAGGGAACTGAGTCTGCACCACTCAGTTCCTATTCCTTCTTGTCACGTGGTCCCTGTCTGACTTCCGTGTTCCTTACTTTACAAACCAATTATTCCCTACTCAGTCAAATTGCTCCCTAAATTACCAGTCCCCGTGCAGAGTCAATTCACTCGATGTCACAAGGCAAAACTATAAATTTAATTAGCTCGAACTGAGTCATCTCACTCCAAGTTTAAGAGCCGCTACACAATTTATTAGGCGCCGAACTGAGTCATCTCACTCCAAGTTTAACGGGCCCCTCCTAGGCCGAGTCAATTCACTCAAGGGCCTAGTCTCTCCTATACCGAACTGAAAATCGTATCACAGGCGACAACCGTGTACTGTACCACAGACAAAAAATTTTTTTTCCAAACACTTGCTTTTTTCTAACGCTTGCTTTTCTTTTCTAACACTTGCTTTTCTTTTCTAACGCTTGCTTTTCTTTTCTAACACTTGCTTTTCTTTTCTAACAGTCATCTCCCCTCCTCACAACACATAACAGGCAGTAGGCAACTAAAACATGTGACGGTTCTTGCAATTAAATGACCAGCAGCGGAGAGACCCTTCTGCCATCTTACAGATACCACGAAAACCGGACACGGTCAGGCAATCTGCACAGGATACCCCGAAGGACACAGGTGAAGACTACAGATTATAAAAATCAGCAGACTTACCGTGTTCTGATTAGGAGGTGATCAGTCTCCAGGTTCGGGGTATTCAGCGCGTCCTGCTGTTCCACTCGCCGGTCTTCAGGGTTCAGGGTCTTCCTCTGCTGGCCCCAGGTTAGGCGGCCAAATTTGTTGGGTTGAACAATTAATAAAATGTTCACTTCACTTCAGTTGACTACTCCTGGCCTAATGGATATTGATCAGGTGCGCACCAAAAGAAATAAACATATGACACACACAGTCAGATGTAAACTCTCCTTGATCAATCTGTGGCTCAGCTCCAAAGGGGCCTTTATTAGTCAGAACACAAGTTTATATATTTCCTGTAAGGGGGCTCGGTTAGCTCTAAAATGGGAGTGATCGGATGTATTCCATTGGTTAGTGGGTTGGGCAATGAGCAAGTCCATGGGCGGATCCATGAGGTCATCAGGGTGGGTTGGTCCATGATGTCATCAGGGTGGGTGTCACTGTGGGTGGATCCATGAGGTCATCAGGGTGGGCGTCATCTTGGATACCAGCACATGGCATGCTGATACAGGAAATGACAGCCATCTTTAGTGTCTCACTTTGATCTGGGAAAACTTATGTAAGGTTAAACAATACACGTTATGGGTCAATGCTCTCAATCTCTTACATCTTGAGGTTAAGTATCTGATCTTTTGGCTCTCCTCAACATGTGTACCAATCCAACAGTCCAGCAGTTTTTGGTCCTTCCGTGTCTTTTGTAAGAAAAGCAAGATGCTGAATAAGTTTGTTGCCCTTGTCAATACTTAAAAGTTTATCCAGTGTCTCTCTAAGGTGCAGACATCCTACCACTGCCAGCAAGGTGATTAGAACAACAGTCTTTCTGCTAGTGAAAAGATCTTTTTGCAGTGACTGGCATGGATCCAGGTGGGCTTTCCCTCAAGTTTCACTGAGGTGAATGTGGTCAGTTGGACTTTAAAATGGGCCATCAAACCGTGGGTCTAGGCTCCTTCTCAAGTGTCTGTGTATGACCACCCAATCAACTGGATTCAGCTGATGTACGTCTGCTCTGGCATTAGGCTCTGGAATGGATGAAAACACATGTTTATGCACCACATTAAGTCTTTTCTGCAAGGCCTGGACATGGGCTGTCATAGCACCGTGTTGCATTTGTAGCACCTGTGGGAAGTACAGACCAGTCTCTGGCAAACTACTAAACAGGAGTTCAAAAGGAGACAAGCCTGTATTTCTATTTGGAGTGTGTCTGACTGACAAGAGTGCAAGAGACAAGCACTCTACCCCGCTCTTTCCTGTGTCTGCCATGGCCTCTGAATTTTCAGTTTAAGTGTCCCGTTTAGTCTTTCCACTTTCCCACTACTTTGTGGTCTATATGGTGTATGGAATGCTTGCTGTACTCCCAGGGCCTGCATGACTTCCCTCATTATTTCTCACGTGAAGTGTGTACCCCTATCGCTCTCTATGGTTTCTGGGACACCTTACCTGCAGATCAGTTCTTTCATCAGTTTGTCTGCAGTCACTTTAGCATTTGCACATTTTACCGTATAGGCTTCCAGCCAACCAGAGAAGAGATCTACACATACTACGACATTTTTTTTTCCACACACTCCTACCTTGGGTAGCTGAATGTAGCCAGTCTGCAGTCTCTGAAACGGGTAGAGAGGCCTGGGTGTCACTTTCTTAGGGATTTTTTTACTGTTTTACCTGGGTTGTGCTGTGCACAGATGAGGCATGACTGTACGAGCTTTGCTGCTGCGTAACTGAAACCAGGAGCGATCCAGAAGGCATCTACCATGGACACATGTGACATTTTGAGGTGTGAGTGGGGCCATGTGTTGCTTGTGCCATAATTAGGAACAGGGACCATGGTGTATACAATTTATCCTTATTATCCCATACTCTTTCTGAGTTCAGCTCAGCTCCCATTCTTCCACAGTGATCCTTCTCTGTTTGGGCAGCTGGAGGGACTTCAGGACATCTAGGCTCAGTGTGGCTGGAATACGCTGACTCCCCTCCACCGTCCACTGCTCCCTAGGCCGCTTTGCTGCTACTTTAGCAGCCTTGTCCTCCCTTCTGTTGCCCTCTACCTCCACAGAGTCACCGTCCGTGTGTGCTTTTACCTTGATGATGCCAACCTGGACTGGAAACATCAATGCCTCCACTAATTGTTTCACCAGCTCTGCATTTTTAATGTGCTTACCGGCTGATGTAAGAAACGTTCTGCTTCTCCAGATAGGGCCATAATCATGGGATATTCCCCATGCACAATTCGAATCTGTGTAAATATTAGCGACTTTTCCTGCAGCAGCTCTGTATGCCTCAGTGAGTGCCTTTGACTCTGCCTCCTGCACCGACATGTGAGGAGGGAGTGGTTCAGCTCGGATTACCTCATGTGAGGATTAGTGTTGAGCATTCCGATACTGCAAGTATCGGGTATCGGCCGATACTTGCTGTATCGGAATTTCCGATACCGAGATCCGATATTTTTGTGATATCGGGAATCGGTATCGAAACAACATTAATTTAAAAATGTGTAAAAGAAAGAATTAAAATAAAAAATATCGCTATACTCACCTGTCCGACGCAGCCTGGACCTCAGCGAAGGAACCGGCAGCGTTGTTTGTTTAAAATTCGCGCTTTTACTTGGTTACGTGAATTCCCGGCTTGTGATTGGTCAGGGCGGCCATGTTGCCGGGACGCGGACCAATCACAGCAAGCCGTGACGAAATTACGTCACGGCTTGCTGTGATTGGTCCGCGTCCCGGCAACATGGCCGCCATTAACCAATCACAAGCCGTGACGTCACGGGAGGCTGGACTTGCGCGTTTTTTAAAAAGCGCGCGTGTCCAGCCTCCCGTGACGTCACGGCTTGTGATTGGTTAATGGCGGCCATGTTGCCGGGACGCGGACCAATCACAGCAAGCCGTGACGTAATTTCGTCACGGCTTGCTGTGATTGGTCCGCGTCCCGGCAACATGGCCGCCCTGACCAATCATAAGCCGGGACGTCACTGGAGGCTGGACACGCGCGCTTTTTAAAAAACGCGCAAGTCCAGCCTCCCGTGACGTCACGGCTTGTGATTGGTTAATGGCGGCCATGTTGCCGGGACGCGGACCAATCACAGCAAGCCGTGACGTAATTTCGTCACGGCTTGCTGTGATTGGTCCGCGTCCCGGCAACATGGCGCCGTGACCAATCATAAGCCGGGACGTCACTGGAGGCTGGACACGCGCGCTTTTTAAAAAACGCGCAAGTCCAGCCTCCCGTGACGTCACGGCTTGTGATTGGTTAATGGTGGCCATGTTGCCGGGACGCGGACCAATCACAGCAAGCCGTGACATAATTTCGTCACGGCTTGCTGTGATTGGTCCGCGTCCCGGCAACATGGCCGCCCTGACCAATCACAAGCCGGGACTTCACGTAACCAAGTAAAAGCGCGAATTTTAAACAAACAACGCTGCCGGTTCCCTCGCTGAGGTCCCGGCTGCGTCGGAGAGGTGAGTATAGCGATATTTTTTATTTTAATTCTTTCTTTTACACATTTATATGGTTCCCAGGGCCTGAAGGAGAGTTTCCTCTCCTTCAGACCCTGGGAACCATCAGGGATACCGTCCGATACATGAGTCCCATTGACTTGTATTGGTATCGGGTATCGGTATCGGATTGGATCCGATACTTTGCCGGTATCGGCCGATACTTTCCGATACCGATACTTTCAAGTATCGGACGGTATCGCTCAACACTAGTGAGGATACTACTGCATGTCCAGCGTAGAACCGCCCATCCTGGTGGTATCTGGAGCCATCTACAAAAATAAAAACCTCAGAATATGCATTAGGAACAGGTTTTTTTCCATGAACATATATAAAATCCACTGTCTCCTGACTGTGTTGAGCAATGCCTTCCGATAATTGAAAGTATCGGTATCGGATAGTATCGGCCGATACCTGAAAAATATCGGATATCGCCGATACCGATACCCGATACCAATACAAGTGAATGGGACACAAGTATCGGATTGTAAATCAGCCCTTTCTGTCCTTCTATGGGGTTCTGGAGGGGGGAAGAGTGTGGGCGGTGCGTGGGCGGTGCGTGGGCAGACACTGAGTGTCTGTGTGTGCGGGCAGGGTCTGTGCGGGCCTGCCAGGGATCACATTCTATGCGGCCAGCGCTGTATCCGGGCTGCCCAGGCTCTATGCGGCGTGCCGGGGCTTGATGCGGCGTGGGGGGTTGTTATGACCCCAATGGCGAGGGTCTCAGAGGAACGTGGAAGTCTGCAGAATACAAAAATCCAGCTCATAGGGCAGTGGTAACTGGGTTGACCATATATCTACTCCTAACGCCAACACTAGAAGTAGCCGGGGATCATTCCTACGTTGATTCTAGATGACACGCGCCAGCCGGAGAATCTAGCTACCCCTAGTAGAGGAAAACAAAGACCTTTCTTGCCTCCAGAGAAGGGGACCCCAAAGCTGGATAGAAGCCCCCCACAAATAATGACGGTGAGGTAAGAGGAAATGACAAACACAGAAATGAACCAGGTTTAGCACAGAGAGGCCCGCTTACTGATAGCAGAATAAAGAAAGGTAACTTATATGGTCAACAAAAACCCTATCAAAATCCACACTGGAAATTCAAGAACCCCCGAACCGTCTAACGGTCCGGGGGGAGAACACCAGCCCCCCTAGAGCTTCCAGCAAAGGTCAGGATATAGTTTTGGAACAAGCTGGACAAAAATACAAAACCAAAACAAATAGCAAAAAGCAAAAGGCAGACTTAGCTGATATAACTGGAACCAGGATCAGTAGACAAGAGCACAGCAGACTAGCTCTGATAACTACGATGCCAGGCATTGAACTGAAGGTCCAGGGAGCTTATATAGCAACACCCCTAACTAACGACCCAGGTGCGGATAAAAGGAATGACAGAAAAACCAGAGTCAAAAAACTAGTAACCACTAGAGGGAGCAAAAAGCAAATTCACAACAGGGGGTGTCTCAGTGGCGTGCTGGGGGGTCTCTGCGGTGTGCTGCGGGGTCTCTGCGGCGTGCTGGGGGGTCTCTGCGGCGTGCTGGGGGGGTCTCTCCGGCATGCTGGGGGGTCTCTGCGGCGTGGGGGGGGTCTCTGCGGCGTGGGGGGGGGTCTCTGCGGCGTGGGGGGGGTCTCTGTGGCATGTGGGGGGTCTCAGTGCGGGCATCGTCCGATGGGACTACAAGTCCCATCGGGCTATGCCTGCTACACTGACAGTGATTGACACATTAGCCAATGATGGGACAGTAGTAGTCCCATCATCCGGCTAATGTGTTGAATTAAAAAAAAAATACTCCATACATACTCCATACATGCTACATACATTCTACATACATACATACATACATGCTACATACATACATACATACATGCTACATACATACATACATGCTACATACTACATACATTCTACATACATACATGCTATATACATGCTACATACATGCATTCTACATACATACATACATGCTACATACTACATACATGCTACATACATACATACATTCTACATACATACATGCTACATACATGCTACATACATGCATTCTACATACATACATGCTACATACATACATACATGCTACATACATACATACATACATGCTACCTGCTACATACATACATTCTACATACATACATACATACATGCTGCATACTACATACATACATGCTACATACATACATTCTACATACATACATGCTATATACTACATACATACATGCTACATACATACATACATGCTACATACATACATTCTACATACTACATACATACATGCTACATACATACATGCTACATACATACATACATACATGCTACATACATACATTCTACATACATACATACATACATGCTATATACTACTTACATACATGCTACATACATGCATACATACATACATACATGCTACCTCCTACATACATACATGCTACATACATACATACATGCTACATACATACATGCTACATACTACATACATGCTACATACATACTACATACAGGCTACCAACATACTACATACATGCTACATTCATACATACTACATACATGCTACATACATACTACATGCATACATACATACATACTACATACATGCATACATCCATACATACATGCTACATACATACTACATGCATACATACTGCATACATACATACAATACATACATATAGACACACAGTACGTATAACATTGAGTTCATACTCACCATTACTTGTCACTTTGTTCCCCGAAGCCAGTGTCATCTGTAAAAAATGTGAAAAAAACAAACAACCAATATACTCCCTGTCCGCAGAAATCCACGAGTGTCCCACGACGATCTCCCGTGGAGAGCAGCAGCATCAGATAATGCGACTGCTCTCCAGGGGCTCCAGGAACACAATGACGGGAGGAAGGTATCCTTCCGCCACTATATTCCTCCGCCGCTGTAAAAAAAAAGTCCCTAGTCTCACTTTATGGCATTGCTGTATGAGACATTTTCCCATGCAGCAATTGGCATAAAGTGACACTTTGAACTCAGGTAACCTCAGTGATGCACTACAGGAGCCATTGTCTCCCGTCAGTGTGTCACTAAGGGTCCTATAGAGCAGTGACATCACCCGATGTCACTGTTCTATAGGGGAGATCGTCGTGGGACACTCGTTATTAATTGGACTACGGCGGACAGGTAGTATGCGGTTTATTATTTTACGTTTTTTGCAGGTGCTGAAGTATGGTAAGTATGGTGAAATGAAGAATATTAAAATACTTTTTCCTAATGTGTGTGTGTTTTATTAACCCTTTTCTTACTATTGGATTAATAACGGATAGGCGTCTTATTGACGCCTCTCCGTTATTAACCCGGCTTAATTTCACCTTACGATAGCAAGGTGACATTAACCCCTTATTACCCCATATCCCACCGCTACACGGGAGTGGGAAGAGAGGGGCTTAGTGACGGAATTGGCGCATCTTACAGATGCGCCATTTCCGGGGCGGCTGCGGACTGGTATTTGTAGCCAGGGGGGGGCCAATATCCATGGCCCCTCTCTAGGCTATGAATATCAGCCCGCAGCTGTCTGCATAGCCTTTCTGGCTATAAAATATAGGGGGACCCCACATTTTTTGGGGGTCCCCCTATTTTAATAGCCAGTAAAGGCTACGCTGACAGCTGCGGGCTGATATTCATAGCAGGCTACAAATATTGGCCCCCGGCCGTCGGCTTTCCCACTCTGGCGCAGAAAATTGAGCGGGAGCCCATGCCGTTTTTTTCCGTTTTTTTTTTTAATTCAACGCTCATAAAGGCCTCTTTCAGCCTTGCATCGGTACGGGTCCGTCGCTATGCGTCGGGCTGACGTACCGACGCACGTTGTGAAATTTGTGCACGACGTGGGCAGCGGATGCAGTTTTTCAATGCACCCGCTGCCCATTCTGAAGTGCGGGGAGGAGGGGGCAGAGTTTCTGCTGCGCATGCGCGGTAGAAAATGGCGGACGCGACGGACAAAAAAACCTTCACTTGAATGTTTTTTTGTGCCGACGGTCCGCCAAAGCACGACGGATCCATTGCAGGACGGACGCGACGTGTGGCCATTCGTCGCGATCCGTCGCTAATACAAGTCTATGAGAAAAAAACGCATCCTGCGAGCACATTTGCAGGATCCGTTTTTTTCCGCCAGATCCGTTTTTTTCCGTTGGATCCGTTTTTTTCCACCAGATCTGTTTTTTTCCACCGGATCCGTTTTTTTCCACCAGATCCATTTTTTTTCCGCCGGATCCATTTTTTTTCCACCAGATCCATTTTTTTCTCATAGAGTTGTATTAGCGCCGGATTGCGCCTGATGGCAACACGTTTCATCCGTTTTTTGCAGGATCCATCAAAAAAGCTGTTTCCGCCGGACGGAAAACACATAGGAACGGTTTTCGTCTGTTTTTTTCATGCATGTTTCCATTCAAATCATGCACATTTTCCGTTTATTTATTTTCCAAAAACCTCATCAAAACCTGCATCAAAACTGCACCAAAAACTGCATGAAAAACCGCACCAAAAACCTGCAGCAAAAAAGCACCAAAAACTGCATCAAAAACCACATCAAAAAGCTACATCAAAAACAGCACCAAAAACTGCATCAAAAACCGCACCAAAAACCTGCAGCAAAAAAAGCACTAAAAACTGCATCAAAAACAGCAAAAAAAAACGCATCAAAAAGCTACATCAAAAACAGCACCAAAAACTGCATCAAAAACCGCACCAAAAACCTGCAGCAAAAAAAGCACCAAAAACTGCATCAAAAACAGCATCAAAAACCGCACCAAAAACCTGAACCAAAAACAGCACCAAAAACTGCACCAAAAACTGCATCAAAAACTGCACCAAAAACCTGCACCAAAAACTGCATCAAAAACAGCATCAAAAACCGCACCAAAAAGCTACATCAGGGCTTGTTCACACCATCCTTTTTTTGCTGCGGATTTTTCAGGTCCTGATTTTGCAAAACCGCAGTGCAAAACCTGCGGTGGTTTTCCCTGCGGTTTTCTGTCCTTTTTCTACTGCGGATTCCACTGCGGGTTTCCAGCTGCATTTTCCTATTGGTGCAGGTGGAAACCCGCTGCAGAATCCGCAGAAACAATTGACATGGTACTTCTTTTTTTCCGCTGAAAATCAGCGTGGATTTTCCAGCGGAAAAAAGGAACGTGGGAACAGCGGATTTTGTTTTCCATAGGGTAACATTGTACTGTACCCTGCATGGAAAACGGCTGTGGATCCGCAGCTGCAAATCCGCTGCGGATCCGCAGCAAAAACCGCATCGTGTGAACATAGCCTCAAAAACAGCACCAAAAACTGCACCACAAACCTGCACCAAAAACTGCCTCAAAAACCGCACCAAAAACCTGCACCAAAAACTGCATCGAAAACAGCATAAAAAACCACACCAAAAACTGCATCAAAACCTGCATAAAAAACTGGTGCAGTTTTGATGCGGTTTTTGATGCGGTTTTTGATGCTGTTTTTGATGCAGTTTTTGGTGCAGGTTTTTGGCGCAGTTATTGGTGCAGGTTTTTTATGCCGTTTTTGGTGCAGTTTTTGGTGCGGTTTTTGATGCAGTTTTTGGTGCTGTTTTTGATGTAGCTTTTTGATGCCGTTTTTGCTGCAGTTTTTGGTGCTTTTTTTGCTGCAGGTTTTTGGTGCGTTTTTTGATGCAGTTTTTGGTGCTGTTTTTGATGTAGCTTTTTGATGCGGTTTTTGATGCTGTTTTTGCTGCAGTTTTTGGTGCTTTTTTGCTGCAGGATTTTGGTGCATTTTTGATGCAGTTTTTTGGTGCTGTTTTTGATGTAGCTTTTTGATGCGGTTTTTGATGCGGTTTTTGATGCAGTTTTTGGTGCTTTTTTGCTGCAGGTTTTTGGTGCGGTTTTTCATGCAGTTTTTGGTGCAGTTTTGATGCAGGTTTTGATGAGGTTTTTGGAAAATAAATAAACGGAAAATGTGCATGATTTGAATGGAAACATGCATGAAAAAACCAGACAAAAACCGTTCCTATGTGTTTTCCGTCCGGCGGAAACAGCTTTTTTGATGGATCCTGCAAAAAACGGATGAAATGTGTGGCCATCAGGCGCAATCCGGCGCTAATACAACTCTATGAGAAAAAACCGGATCTGGTGGAAAAAAACAGAAAAAAACGGCGTGGGCTCCCGCGCAATTTTCTGCGCCAGAGGGGGAATGCCGATGGCCGGGGGCCAATATTTGTAGCCTGCTATGAATATCAGCCTGCCTTTACTGGCTATTAAAATAGGGGGACTGTTATGATCCTAGTGGCAAGGATCGCAAATCTGACTAGCTAAGAAACTGAACCGACGACTAGCTCTGGGGAAGTGGTAACTGAATTGACCGCAACCTGATCCTATCCGCAAACAACTATAAGTAGCCGTGGAACGTTACCTGGAAATCCTAGACGTCTCGTCACGGCCTGAGAAACTGACTATTCCTAGAGAGAAAGTAAGTCCTCACTTGCCTCAGAGAAATGACCCCCAAAGATATAGAAAAGCCCCCCACAAATATTAACGGTGAGTTAAGGGAAAAGCACATACGCAGAGATGAAATAGATTTAGCAAATGAGGCCCACTAACACTAGATAGCAGAAAATAGGAAAAGAACTGTGCGGTCAATGAAAAACCCTATTCAAAATATCCACGCAGAGATTGCTCGAGCCCCCGCACCAACTAACGGTGCGGGGGAAGCAACTCCGTACCCCAGAGCTTACCAGCAGCAAGAAATCACATATTAGCAAGCTGGACTAAACTCATCATAAACAGAAATCATATTGCAGACAGATGAGCAAAAAAATAATCAAACAGAACTTAGCTTCTCATGAAGAGACAGAAAACCAAGATAGTCAGGAGTAATCAGAATAGCACTGAATACATTGACAGCCGGCAACAAGTGGAGGTGAAGCAGAGCTAAATAGGAACCTCCCTAGAGAATAACGAGGCAGCTGATCAGCCACAGACCCGCAAGATAACAAACAAAGCCACCAGGGGGAGCCCAAAAATAAAACTCACGCAATACCACCTGTGACCACAAGAGGGAGCCCGAAAACAGAGTTCACAACAGTACCCCCCCCTTGAGGAGGGGTCACCGAACCCTCATCAAAACCCCCAGGGCGATCAGGATGAGCCACATGGAAGGCACGAACCAAATCGGCCGCATGAACATCAGAGGCGACAACCCAGGAATTATCCTCCTGACCATAGCCCTTCCACTTAACCAAATACTGAAGCCTCCATCTAGAAACACGAGAATCCAAGATCTTCTCCACCACGTATTCCAATTCACCCTCAACCAGCACAGGGGCAGGAGGCTCAACCGAAGGAACCACAGGCACCACATACCTTCACAACAACGACCGATGGAACACATTATGAATAGCAAACGATGCTGGGAGGTCCAGACAAAATGACACAGGGTTAAGGACTTCCAAAATCTTATAAGGACCGATAAACCGAGGCTTGAACTTAGGAGAGGAGACGTTCATAGGAACAATGCGAGAAGACAACCACACCAAGTCCCCAACGCGAAGTCGGGGACCCACACAGCGACGGCGGTTGGCAAAGCGCTGAGCCTTCTCTTGTGACAGCTTCAAATTGTCCACCACATGATCCCAAATCTGATGCAACCTATCCACCACAATATCCACTCCAGGACAGTCAGAAGGCTCCACCTGACCCGAGGAAAAACGAGGATGAAACCCCGAATTACAAAAAAAAGGAGAAACCAAAGTAGCAGAACTAGCCCGATTACTAAGGGCAAACTCGGCCAATGGCAAAAAAGTGACCCAGTCATCCTGATCAGCAGAAACAAACATCTTAAATAAGTTTCCAAGGTCTGATTAGTTCGCTCGGTTTGGCCATTCGTCTGAGGATGGAAGGCCGACGAAAAAGACAAATCAATGCCCATCTTAGCACAAAAGGTCCGCCAAAATCTAGACACAAACTGGGATCCTCTGTCGGAAACAATATTTTCAGGGATCCCGTGCAAACGAACCACATTTTGAAAATACAGTGGAACCAACTCGGAGGAGATAGGCAACTTAGGCAAGGGCACCAAATGGACCATCTTAGAAAAACGATCACACACCACCCAGATGACAGACATTCTCTGAGAGACAGGGAGATCTGAAATAAAATCCATGGAAATGTGCGTCCAAGGCCTCTTCGGGACAGGCAAAGGTAACAACAAACCACTGGCACGAGAACAGCAAGGCTTAGCCCGAGCACAAATTCCACAAGACTGCACAAAGGAATGCACATCCCGCGACAAGGAAGGCCACCAAAAGGACCTGGCCACCAAATCTCTGGTACCAAATATTCCAGGATGGCCCGCCAACACCGAAGAATGAACCTCGGAAATGACTCTACTGGTCCATCTATCTGGGACAAACAGTCTATCCGGTGGACAACGATCAGGTCTATCCGCCTGAAACTTCTGCAACACTCGTCGCAAATCTGGGGAGATGGCGGACAAAATCACCCCTTCTCTGAGGATACAAGCCGGCTCTGAATCTCCAGGAGAGTCAGGCACAAAACTCCTAGACAGAGCATCAGCCTTCACATTCTTCGAACCAGGCAGGTACGAGACCATGAAATCAAAACGAGAGAAAAACAACGACCAACGAGCCTGTCTAGGATTCAGCCGCTTGGCCGACTCGAGATAAATCAGATTTTTGTGATCAGTCAAGACCACCTCCCTCAAGCCAATGTCGCCACTCCTCAAATGCCCACTTCATAGCCAACAACTCCCGATTACCGACATCATAATTCCGCTCGGCAGGCGAAAACTTTCTTGAAAAGAAAGCACATGGCTTCATCACAGAGCCATCAGAGCTTCTCTGCGACAAAACAGCCCCCGCTCCAATCTCAGAAGCATCAACCTCGACCTGGAAAGGAAGAGAGATATCTGGCTGACATAAGACCGGAGCAGAAGAAAACCGGTGCTTCAGCTCCCAAAAGGCCTCCACAGCCGCAGGAGACCAATTAGTAACATCAGAACCCTTCTTAGTCAAATCCGTCAAAGGCTTAACAACACCAGAAAAATTAGCGATGAAGCGACGGTAAAAATTAGCAAAACCCAAGAACTTCTGAAGACTCTTAACAGATGTAGGCTGAGTCCAGTCATGAATAGCCTGAACCTTGACTGGGTCCATCTCAATAGTAGAAGGAGAAAAAATGAAACCCAAAAAAGAAATCTTCTGGACTCCGAAGAGACATTTTGAGCCCTTCACAAATAAAGCATTGGCACGCAGGACCTGAAACACCATCCTGACCTGCTTAACATGGGACTCCCAATCATCAGAAAAAACCAGAATATCATCCAGATACACAATCATAAATTTATCCAGATATTCGCAGAAGATGTCATGCATGAAGGACTGAAAGACAGAAGGAGCGTTAGAAAGTCCAAAAGGCATCACCAAGTACTCAAAGTGGCCTTCGGGCGTATTAAATGCAGTTTTCCATTCCTCACCCTGCTTAATACGCACAAGGTTATAAGCACCACGAAGATCTATCTTGGTGAACCAACTAGACCCCCTAATGCGAGCAAACAGATCAGATAACAATGGCAAAGGATACTGAAATTTGACCGTGATCTTATTTAGAAGGCAATAATCAATACAAGGTCTCAGGGAACCATCCTTCTTAGCCACAAAAAAGAACCCCGCACCAAGAGGGGAGGAGGAGGGGCGAATAAGTCCTTTCTCCAAAGACTCCTTTATATAACTCCGCATAGCAGCATGCTCCGGCACTGACAAATTGAAGAGTCGTCCCTTAGGAAACTTACTACCAGGAATCAAATTTATAGCACAATCACAATCCCTATGAGGAGGTAGAGAACTGAGTTTGGGCTCATCAAATACATCCTGGTAGTCCGACAAAAACGCAGGGACTTCAGAAGGAGTGGATGAAGCAATTGACACCACAGGAGCATTGCCATGAATTCCCTGGCAACCCCAACTTGACCACAGACATTGCTTTCCAATCCAGGACTGGATTATGAGTCTGCAACCATGGCAGACCCAACATAACGACATCATGCAAATTATGCAGTACAAGAAAGCGAATCACCTCCTGATGAACAGGAGTCATGCACATGGTCACTTGCGTCCAGTACTGAGGTTTATTCATAGCCAATGGTGTAGCATCAATTCCCCTTAGTGGAATAGGGAATTTTAAAGGCTCCAAAACAAAACCACAGCGCCTGGCAAATGACAAATCCATCAGACTCAGGGCAGCACCTGAATCCACAAAAGCCATAACCGGGTAAGATGACAGGGAACAAATCAGGGTAACAGACAAAATGAACTTAGGCTGTAAAGTACCGATGGTGACAGACTTATCAATCTTTTTTGTGCGCTTAGAGCATGCTGAGATAACATGAGCTGAGTCACCACAGTAAAAGCACAACCCATTTTGCCGTCTATAATTTTGCCGTTCACTTCTGGTCAGAATTCTATCACATTGCATAGACTCAGGTGTCTGTTCAGAAGACACCGCCAAATGGTGCGCAGGTTTGCGCTCCCGCAAACGCCGATCAATCTGAATGGCCAGAGTCATTGACTCATTCAGACCTGCAGGCTTAGGGAACCCCACCATGACATTCTTAATGGCTTCAGAAAGACCTTTTCTGAAATTTGCAGCCAGGGCACACTCATTCCATTGAGTAAGCACCGACCATTTCCGAAATTTCTGGCAATACACCTCTGCTTCATCTTGCCCCTGAGAGAGGGCCAACAAAGCTTTTTCAGCCTGGTTCTCAAGATTAGGTTCCTCATAGAGCAATCCAAGGGCCAGAAAAAACGCATCCACACTGAGCAATGCAGGATCCCCTGGCGCCAATGCGAAGGCCCAATCTTGAGGGTCGCCGTGCAAGAAAGAAATAATAATCTTAACTTGCTGAACGGAATCACCAGAGGAACGAGGTTTCAAAAAAATAAACAACTTGCAATTGTTCTTAAAATTCAGGAACCTAGATCTATCTCCAGAAAACAACTCCGGAATAGGTATTCTAGGCTCTGACTTAGGACTGTGAACAACAAAATCCTGAATACTTTGTACCCTTGCAGCAAGATGATCTACACTGGAGGCCAAACTCTGGATATCCATGTCAGCAGCTGAATTCAGAGCCACACCAAGATTAAGAGGAGGAGAGAGGCTAGACACACAGCAGCTAGACACACAGAAACAAAAAAAAAACAAAAAAAAACCTCAAGGCTTCTCTTCTCCTGCTTCTGCCATGCAATTAACACTTTACGGGCCGGCTGTACTGTTATGATCCTAGTGGCAAGGATCGCAAATCTGACTAGCTAAGAAACTGAACCGACGACTAGCTCTGGGGAAGTGGTAACTGAATTGACCGCAACCTGATCCTATCCGCAAACAACTATAAGTAGCCGTGGAACGTTACCTGGAAATCCTAGACGTCTCGTCACGGCCTGAGAAACTGACTATTCCTAGAGAGAAAGTAAGTCCTCACTTGCCTCAGAGAAATGACCCCCAAAGATATAGAAAAGCCCCCCACAAATATTAACGGTGAGTTAAGGGGAAAGCACATACGCAGAGATGAAATAGATTTAGCAAATGAGGCCCACTAACACTAGATAGCAGAAAATAGGAAGAGAACTGTGCGGTCAATGAAAAACCCTATTCAAAATATCCACGCAGAGATTGCTCGAGCCCCCGCACCAACTAACGGTGCGGGGGAAGCAACTCCGTACCCCAGAGCTTACCAGCAGCAAGAAATCACATATTAGCAAGCTGGACTAAACTCATCATAAACAGAAATCATATTGCAGACAGATGAGCAAAAAAATAATCAAACAGAACTTAGCTTCTCATGAAGAGACAGAAAACCAAGATAGTCAGGAGTAATCAGAATAGCACTGAATACATCGACAGCCGGCAACAAGTGGAGGTGAAGCAGAGCTAAATAGGAACCTCCCTAGAGAATAACGAGGCAGCTGATCAGCCACAGACCCGCAAGATAACAAACAAAGCCACCAGGGGGAGCCCAAAAATAAAACTCACGCAATACCACCTGTGACCACAAGAGGGAGCCCGAAAACAGAGTTCACAACAGTACCCCCCCCCCTTGAGGAGGGGTCACCGAACCCTCATCAAAACCCCCAGGGCGATCAGGATGAGCCACATGGAAGGCACGAACCAAATCGGCCGCATGAACATCAGAGGCGACAACCCAGGAATTATCCTCCTGACCATAGCCCTTCCACTTAACCAAATACTGAAGCCTCCATCTAGAAACACGAGAATCCAAGATCTTCTCCACCACGTATTCCAATTCACCCTCAACCAGCACAGGGGCAGGAGGCTCAACCGAAGGAACCACAGGCACCACATACCTTCACAACAACGACCGATGGAACACATTATGAATAGCAAACGATGCTGGGAGGTCCAGACAAAATGACACAGGGTTAAGGACTTCCAAAATCTTATAAGGACCGATAAACCGAGGCTTGAACTTAGGAGAGGAGACCTTCATAGGAACAATGCGAGAAGACAACCACACCAAGTCCCCAACGCGAAGTCGGGGACCCACACAGCGACGGCGGTTGGCAAAGCGCTGAGCCTTCTCTTGTGACAGCTTCAAATTGTCCACCACATGATCCCAAATCTGATGCAACCTATCCACCACAATATCCACTCCAGGACAGTCAGAAGGCTCCACCTGACCCAAGGAAAAACGAGGATGAAATCCCGAATTACAAAAAAAGGAGAAACCAAAGTAGCAGAACTAGCCCGATTATTAAGGGCAAACTCGGCCAATGGCAAAAAAGTGACCCAGTCATCCTGATCAGCAGAAACAAAACATCTTAAATAAGTTTCCAAGGTCTGATTAGTTCGCTCGGTTTGGCCATTCGTCTGAGGATGGAAGGCCGACGAAAAAGACAAATCAATGCCCATGTTAGCACAAACAATATTTTCAGGGATCCCGTGCAAACAAACCACATTTTGAAAAAACAGTGGAACCAATTCGGAGGAGGAAGGCAACTTAGGCAAGGGCACCAAATGGACCATCTTAGAAAAACGATCACACACCAGCCAGATGACAGACATTCTCTGAGAGACAGGGAGATCTGAAATAAAATCCATGGAAATGTGCGTCCAAGGCCTCTTCGGGACAGGCAAAGGTAACAACAAACCACTGGCATGAGAACAGCAAGGCTTAGCCCGAGCACAAATTCCACAAGACTGCACAAAGGAATGCACATCCCGCGACAAGGAAGGCCACCAAAAGGACCTGGCCACCAAATCTCTGGTACCAAATATTCCAGGATGGCCCGCCAACACCGAAGAATGAACCTCGGAAATGACTCTACTGGTCCATCTATCTGGGACAAACAGTCTATCCGGTGGACAACGATCAGGTCTATCCGCCTGAAACTTCTGCAACACTCGTCGCAAATCTGGGGAGATGGCGGACAAAATCACCCCTTCTCTGAGGATACAAGCCGGCTCTGAATCTCCAGGAGAGTCAGGCACAAAACTCCTAGACAGAGCATCAGCCTTCACATTCTTCGAACCAGGCAGGTACGAGACCATGAAATCAAAACGAGAGAAAAACAACGACCAACGAGCCTGTCTAGGATTCAGCCGCTTGGCCGACTCGAGATAAATCAGATTTTTGTGATCAGTCAAGACCACCACACGATGCTTAGCTCCCTCAAGCCAATGTCGCCACTCCTCAAATGCCCACTTCATAGCCAACAACTCCCGATTACCGACATCATAATTCCGCCCGGCAGGCGAAAACTTTCTTGAAAAGAAAGCACATGGCTTCATCACAGAGCCATCAGAGCTTCTCTGCGACAAAACAGCCCCCGCTCCAATCTCAGAAGCATCAACCTCGACCTGGAAAGGAAGAGAGATATCTGGCTGACATAAGACCGGAGCAGAAGAAAACCGGTGCTTCAGCTCCCGAAAGGCCTCCACAGCCGCAGGAGACCAATTAGTAACATCAGAACCCTTCTTAGTCAAATCCGTCAAAGGCTTAACAACACCAGAAAAATTAGCGATGAAGCGACGGTAAAAATTAGCAAAACCCAAGAACTTCTGAAGACTCTTAACAGATGTAGGCTGAGTCCAGTCATGAATAGCCTGAACCTTGACTGGGTCCATCTCAATAGTAGAAGGAGAAAAAATGAAACCCAAAAAAGAAACCTTCTGGACTCCAAAAAGACATTTTGAGCCCTTCACAAATAAAGCATTGGCACGCAGGACCTGAAACACCATCCTGACCTGCTTAACATGGGACTCCCAATCATCAGAAAAAACCAGAATATCATCCAGATACACAATCATAAATTTATCCAGATATTCGCAGAAGATGTCGTACATGAAGGACTGAGAGACAGAAGGAGCGTTAGAAAGTCCAAAAGGCATCACCAAGTACTCAAAGTGGCCTTCGGGCGTATTAAATGCAGTTTTCCATTCCTCACCCTGCTTAATACGCACAAGGTTATAAGCACCACGAAGATCTATCTTGGTGAACCAACTAGACCCCCTAATGCGAGCAAACAGATCAGATAACAATGGCAAAGGATACTGAAATTTGACCGTGATCTTATTTAGAAGGCAATAATCAATACAAGGTCTCAGGGAACCATCCTTCTTAGCCACAAAAAAGAACCCCGCACCAAGAGGGGAGGAGGAGGGGCGAATAAGTCCTTTCTCCAAAGACTCCTTTATATAACTCCGCATAGCAGCATGCTCCGGCACTGACAAATTGAAGAGTCGTCCCTTAGGAAACTTACTACCAGGAATCAAATTTATAGCACAATCACAATCCCTATGAGGAGGTAGAGAACTGAGTTTGGGCTCATCAAATACATCCTGGTAGTCCGACAAAAACGCAGGGACTTCAGAAGGAGTGGATGAAGCAATTGACACCACAGGAGCATTGCCATGAATTCCCTGGCAACCCCAACTTGACCACAGACATTGCTTTCCAATCCAGGACTGGATTATGAGTCTGCAACCATGGCAGACCCAACACAACGACATCATGCAAATTATGCAGTACAAGAAAGCGAATCACCTCCTGATGAACAGGAGTCATGCACATGGTCACTTGCGTCCAGTACTGAGGTTTATTCATAGCCAATGGTGTAGCATCAATTCCCCTTAGTGGAATAGGGAATTTTAAAGGCTCCAAAACAAAACCACAGCGCCTGGCAAATGACAAATCCATCAGACTCAGGGCAGCACCTGAATCCACAAAAGCCATAACCGGGTAAGATGACAGGGAACAAATCAGGGTAACAGACAAAATGAACTTAGGCTGTAAAGTACCGATGGTGACAGACTTATCAATCTTTTTTGTGCGCTTAGAGCATGCTGAGATAACATGAGCTGAGTCACCACAGTAAAAGCACAACCCATTTTGCCGTCTATAATTTTGCCGTTCACTTCTGGTCAGAATTCTATCACATTGCATAGACTCAGGTGTCTGTTCAGAAGACACCGCCAAATGGTGCGCAGGTTTGCGCTCCCGCAAACGCCGATCAATCTGAATGGCCAGAGTCATTGACTCATTCAGACCTGCAGGCGTAGGGAACCTGTCATGATTCCCCAATGGCATGGGAACATCAGAAGCACCAAATAACAGACTAGCTCTCGGGTGATGGAACCTCAAGCTGACCGTGACCTAAATCTACCACACAACTAACAGTAGCCAGGGAGCATTCCTACGGCTGCCTAAATGCCACGCGCCAGCCGGAGAACTAACTACGCCTGGAAGAGGAAGGAACAGACCTGGCTTACCTCTAGTGAAATTCCCCAAAGATGATAGTAGCCCCCACATATATTAACGGTGAGTTCAGAGGAAAAGACATACACAGTATGAAGGTAGATTTAGCAAAGCGAGGTCCACTTACTAGATAGAGGAAGGATACAAAAGAGGACTTCACGGTCAGCTGAAAAACCCTTTCAAAAACCCATCCTGAGATTACTTTAAGACTCCTGTGTCAACTCATGACACAGGAGTGGCAATTTCAGTCCACAAGAGCTTCCAGTAACAGGGAATGACAAAACTGTAAACTGGACAAAAAAATACAAAACAAAAAGGACAAGAGTCCACTTAGCTGATCAGCAGACTAGTAGCAGGAACATGCAACTGAATGACTCAGGTTACAATGATGACCGGCAAGGAAGTGACTGGAGAGCAAGGCTAAATAGGGAACTCCCAAAACTGATGGAAACAGGTGAGCTGAGGGAGAAAAGCACACACAAGCCTCCAGTACCACCAGCCACCAACAGGGGAGCCCAAAAAGCGGATCACAACAGTACCCCCCCCTTAAGGAGGGGGCACCGAACCCTCACAAGAACCGCCAGGGCGACCTGGATGAGCCCTATGAAAGGCACGAACCAAATCCGAGGCATGAACATCAGAGGCAGTTACCCAAGAATTATCTTCCTGACCATAGCCCTTCCACTTAACCAGATACTGGAGTCTCCGCCTGGAAATACGGGAGTCCAAGATCTTCTCTATAACGTACTCCAATTCACCCTCAACCAGCACAGGAGCAGGAGGCTCAGCAGAAGGAACCACCGGCACCTCATATCTCCGCAACAACGACCGATGGAACACATTATGGATAGCGAAAGATGCCGGAAGGTCCAAACGAAAGGAAACAGGGTTAATAATCTCCAAAATCCTATAGGGACCGATGAACCTAGGCTTAAATTTAGGAGAAGAAACCCTCACTGGCACAAAACGGGAAGACAACCACACCAAGTCCCCAACACGAAGGCGAGGACCAACCCGACGCTGGCAGTTAGCAAACCGCTGAGTCCTCTCCTGGGACAAATTCAAATTGTCCACCACTTGTCCCCAAATCCGATTCAACCGATCCACCACAGCATCTACTCCAGGACAATCCGAAGATTCCACCTGACCAGAAGAAAAACGGGGATGAAACCCCGAATTGCAAAAGAAAGGGGAAACCAAAGTGGCAGAACAAGCCCGATTATTAAGAGCAAACTCCGCCAACGGCAAAAAGGCAACCCAATCATCCTGATCCGCAGACACAAAACACCTCAAATACGTCTCCAAAGTTTGATTAGTTCGCTCCGTCTGGCCATTAGTCTGAGGATGGAAGGCAGACGAAAAAGACAAATCAATGCCCAACCTGGCACAGAATGCCCGCCAAAATCTAGAAACGAACTGGGTACCCCTATCAGAAACGATATTTTCAGGAATACCATGCAAGCGAACCACATTTTGAAAAAACAAAGGAACCAACTCAGACGAGGAAGGCAACTTCGGTAATGGCACCAAATGAACCATCTTAGAAAAACCGTCACACACCACCCAGATAACAGACATCCTCTGAGAGACAGGAAGATCAGAAATAAAGTCCATAGAGATGTGCGTCCAAGGCCTCTTTGGAATAGGCAAGGGCAACAACAACCCACTAGCCCTAGAACAACAAGGCTTGGCCCGAGCACACACATCACAAGACTGCACAAAAACACGCACATCTCGAGACAGAGATGGCCACCAGAAGGATCTAGCCACCAAATCCCTGGTACCAAAAATTCCAGGATGACCCGCCAGTGTAGAAGAATGAACCTCCGAGATGACTCTACTGGTCCAATCATCAGGAACAAACAGTCTACCAGGTGGACAGCGATCAGGTCTATCCGCCTGAAACTCTTGCAAAGCACGTCGCAGATCTGGGGAAATAGCGGATAATATCACCCCATCCTTAAGGATACCTGTAGGTTCCGAATCACCAGGGGAATCAGGCTCAAAACTCCTAGAAAGGGCATCCGCCTTCACATTCTTAGAACCTGGTAGATATGAGACCACAAAATTAAACCGAGAGAAAAACAACGACCAGCGTGCCTGTCTAGGGTTCAGGCGCCTGGCAGACTCAAGGTAAATCAGATTCTTGTGATCAGTCAAAACCACCACCTGATGTCTAGCACCCTCAAGCCAATGACGCCACTCCTCAAATGCCCACTTCATGGCCAAAAGCTCCCGATTACCGACATCATAATTTCTTTCGGCGGCAGAAAATTTTCGAGAAAAGAACGCACAAGGTCTCATCACTGAGCAATCGGAACTTTTCTGCGACAAAACCGCCCCCGCTCCGATCTCGGAAGCATCGACCTCAACCTGAAAGGGGAGAGAGACATCGGGCTGGCGCAACACAGGGGCAGACGAAAAGCGGCGCTTAAGTTCCCGAAAGGCCTCCACAGCGGCAGAGGACCAATTGGCAACATCAGCACCCTTCTTAGTCAAATCCGTAAGAGGCTTAGCAACACCAGAAAAACCAGTTATAAATCGACGATAGAAATTAGCAAAGCCCAAGAATTTCTGAAGACCCTTTAGAGAAGTAGGCTGCGTCCAGTCACAAATAGCCCGAACCTTGACAGGGTCCATCTCAACAGAAGAAGGGGAAAAAATGTACCCCAAAAAAGAAATCTTTTGAACCCCAAAAACACACTTAGAACCCTTTACACACAGAGAATTCTCCCGCAAGACCTGAAAAACCCTCCTGACCTGCTGAACATGAGACTCCCAGTCCTCAGAAAAAATCAAAATATCGTCCAAATACACAATCATAAATTTATCCAGATATTCACGGAAAATATCATGCATAAAGGACTGAAAAACTGAAGGTGCATTAGAAAGGCCAAAAGGCATCACCAAATACTCAAAGTGGCCCTCAGGCGTATTAAATGCGGTTTTCCACTCATCCCCTTGCTTAATTCGCACCAAATTATACGCCCCCCGGAGATCAATCTTGGAGAACCACTTAGCCCCCCTTATACGAGCAAACAAATCAGTAAGCAGCGGCAACGGATACTGATATTTGACTGTAATTTTATTCAGGAGTCGATAATCAATACAAGGCCTCAGCGAGCCATCCTTTTTAGAGACAAAGAAAAACCCAGCTCCTAAAGGTGACGAAGAAGGACGAATATGTCCCTTTTCCAGGGACTCCTTAACATACTCTCGCATGGCAGCATGCTCAGGTACAGATAGGTTAAACAAACGACCCTTTGGAAATTTGCTGCCTGGAATCAGATCTATGGCGCAATCACACTCTCTGTGGGGAGGGAGAGAACCAATTTTAGGCTCCTCAAAAATATCCCCAAAATCCGACAAAAAAGCCGGAATCTCAGAGGGAATAGATGACGAGATAGAAACCAAAGGTATGTCCCCATGAGCCCCCCGACATCCCCAGCTTAACACAGACATAGTTTTCCAGTCCAGTACTGGGTTATGAGATTGTAACCATGGTAATCCAAGCACTAAAACATCATGTAGATTATGCAACACGAGGAAGCGAATCACCTCCTGATGGTCTGGAGTCATACGCATAGTCACTTGCGTCCAGAACTGTGGTCTATTACAAGCCAGAGGTGTAGAATCTATACCCTTTAGAGGTATAGGAACTTCCAGAGGCTCCAAATCAAACCCACAGCGCCTGGCGAAGGACCAATCCATGAGACTCAGAGCGGCGCCAGAGTCCACATAGGCATCCACGGTAATAACTGATAATGAACAAATCAGAGTTACAGACAGAAGAAATTTAGACTGTAAAGTGTCAATAGAAACAGACTTGTCAACCTTCCTAGTACGTTTAGAGCATGCTGATATAACATGCGCGGAATCACCACAGTAGAAGCACAAGCCATTTTTGCGCCTATAATTCTGCCGCTCGCTTCTTGACAGAATTCTGTCACATTGCATTTTCTCTGGCATCCCTTCAGAAGATACCGCCAAATGGTGCACGGGTTTGCGCTCCCGCAAACGCCGATCAATCTGAATCGCCATTGTCATGGACTCATTCAGACCTGTGGGCGTAGGAAATGACACCATGACATCCTTAACGGCATCAGAAAGGCCCTCTCTGAAATTTGCCGCTAGGGCACACTCATTCCACTGAGTAAGCACAGACCATTTACGAAATTTTGGGCAGTATATCTCAGCTTCATCTTGCCCTTGAGACAGGGCTATTAAAGCTTTTTCAGCTTGAATCTCCAAATTAGGTTCCTCATACAGCAACCCTAAAGCCAGAAAAAACGCATCCACATTGAGCAACGCAGGATCCCCTGGTGTCAATGAAAATGCCCAATTTTGAGGGTCACCTCGCAGCAAAGAAATCACAATCTTAACCTGCTGAACAGGATCTCCAGAGGAGTGAGGTCTGAGAGAAAGGAATAATTTACAATTACATTTGAAATTCAGAAACCGAGATCTATCTCCGGAAAATACCTCTGGTGTAGGAATCTTAGGTTCAGAAATAGGAGTACGTATAACATAATCTTGTAAATCCTGAACCTTCGTAGCAAGATTATTAAAACCTGCAGCCAAACTCTGAGGGTCCATCCTTAAACCGGAGAGATCAGAGCCATTCAAGGGTTAGAAGGAGAGGGAGACAAAGACTGCAAATAGAGCTGAAATGCAACTGATTCAACTATAAAGCAAGCACCAAGGGAAAAAAAAATAAAAAATTTGCAGACTTCTTTTTCTCTCCTTTCTTCTGCCAACAGTTTTAACAGCGGCCGGTCATACTGTCATGATTCCCCAATGGCATGGGAACATCAGAAGCACCAAATAACAGACTAGCTCTCGGGTGATGGAACCTCAAGCTGACCGTGACCTAAATCTACCACACAACTAACAGTAGCCAGGGAGCATTCCTACGGCTGCCTAAATGCCACGCGCCAGCCGGAGAACTAACTACGCCTGGAAGAGGAAGGAACAGACCTGGCTTACCTCTAGTGAAATTCCCCAAAGATGATAGTAGCCCCCACATATATTAACGGTGAGTTCAGAGGAAAAGACATACACAGTATGAAGGTAGATTTAGCAAAGCGAGGTCCACTTACTAGATAGAGGAAGGATACAAAAGAGGACTTCACGGTCAGCTGAAAAACCCTTTCAAAAACCCATCCTGAGATTACTTTAAGACTCCTGTGTCAACTCATGACACAGGAGTGGCAATTTCAGTCCACAAGAGCTTCCAGTAACAGGGAATGACAAAACTGTAAACTGGACAAAAAAATACAAAACAAAAAGGACAAGAGTCCACTTAGCTGATCAGCAGACTAGTAGCAGGAACATGCAACTGAATGACTCAGGTTACAATGATGACCGGCAAGGAAGTGACTGGAGAGCAAGGCTAAATAGGGAACTCCCAAAACTGATGGAAACAGGTGAGCTGAGGGAGAAAAGCACACACAAGCCTCCAGTACCACCAGCCACCAACAGGGGAGCCCAAAAAGCGGATCACAACAGGAACCCCACCATGACATTCTTAATGGCTTCAGAAAGACCTTTTCTGAAATTTGCAGCCAGGGCACACTCATTCCATTGAGTAAGCACCGACCATTTCTGAAATTTCTGGCAATACACCTCTGCTTCATCTTGCCCCTGAGAGAGGGCCAACAAAGCTTTTTCAGCCTGGTTCTCAAGATTAGGTTCCTCATAGAGCAATCCAAGGGCCAGAAGAAATGCATCCACACTGAGCAATGCAGGATCCCCTGGCGCCAATGCGAAGGCCCAATCTTGAGGGTCGCCGTGCAAGAAAGAAATAATAATCTTAACTTGCTGAACGGAATCACCAGAGGAACGAGGTTTCAAAGAAATAAACAACTTGCAATTGTTCTTAAAATTCAGGAACCTAGATCTATCTCCAGAAAACAACTCCGGAATAGGTATTCTAGGCTCTGACATAGGACTGTGAACAACAAAATCCTGAATACTTTGTACCCTTGCAGCAAGATGATCTACACTGGAGGCCAAACTCTGGATATCCATGTCAGCAGCTGAATTCAGAGCCACACCAAGATTAAGAGGAGGAGAGAGGCTAGACACACAGCAGCTAGACACACAGAAACAAAAAAAATACAAAAAAAAAACTCAAGGCTTCTCTTCTCCTGCTTCTGCCATGCAATTAACACTTTACGGGCCGGCTGTACTGTTATGATCCTAGTGGCAAGGATCGCAAATCTGACTAGCTAAGAAACTGAACCGACGACTAGCTCTGGGGAAGTGGTAACTGAATTGACCGCAACCTGATCCTATCCGCAAACAACTATAAGTAGCCGTGGAACGTTACCTGGAAATCCTAGACGTCTCGTCACGGCCTGAGAAACTGACTATTCCTAGAGAGAAAGTAAGTCCTCACTTGCCTCAGAGAAATGACCCCTAAAGATATAGAAAAGCCCCCCACAAATATTAACGGTGAGTTAAGGGGAAAGCACATACGCAGAGATGAAATAGATTTAGCAAATGAGGCCCACTAACACTAGATAGCAGAAAATAGGAAGAGAACTGTGCGGTCAATGAAAAACCCTATTCAAAATATCCACGCAGAGATTGCTCGAGCCCCCGCACCAACTAACGGTGCGGGGGAAGCAACTCCGCACCCCAGAGCTTACCAGCAGCAAGAAATCACATATTAGCAAGCTGGACTAAACTCATCATAAACAGAAATCATATTGCAGACAGATGAGCAAAAAAATAATCAAACAGAACTTAGCTTCTCATGAAGAGACAGAAAACCAAGATAGTCAGGAGTAATCAGAATAGCACTGAATACATCGACAGCCGGCAACAAGTGGAGGTGAAGCAGAGCTAAATAGGAACCTCCCTAGAGAATAACGAGGCAGCTGATCAGCCACAGACCCGCAAGATAACAAACAAAGCCACCAGGGGGAGCCAAAAAATAAAACTCACGCAATACCACCTGTGACCACAAGAGGGAGCCCGAAAACAGAGTTCACAACAGGGGACCCCCCCAAAAAATGATGTGGGGTCCCCCTATACTATATAGCCAGAAAGGCTACGCAGACAGCTGCGGGCTGATATTCATAGCCTAGAGAGGGGCCATGGATAATGGCCCCCCCGGCTACAAATACCAGTCCTCAGCCGCCCCGGAAATGGCGCATCTGTAAGATGCGCCAATTCCAGCACTTAGCCCCTCTCTTCCCACTCCCGTGTAGCGGTGGGATATGGGGTAATAAGGGGTTAATGTCACCTTGCTATCGCAAGGTGACATTAAGCCGGGTTAATAACGGAGAGGCGTCAATAAGACGCCTATCCGTTATTAATCCAATAGTAAGAAAGGGTTAATAAAACACACACACATTAGGAAAAAGTATTTTAATTTTCTTCATTTCACCATACTTACCATACTTCAGCGCCTGCAAAAAACGTAAAATAATAAACCGCATACTACCTGTCCGCCGTAGTCCAATTAATAACGAGTGTCCCACGACGATCTCCCCTATAGAACAGTGACATTGGGTGACGTCACTGCTCTATACGACCCTCAGTGACACACTGACAGGAGACAATGGCTCCTGCAGTGCATCACTGAGGTTACCTGAGTTCAAAGTGTCACTTTATGGCAATTGCTGCATGGGAAAATGTCTCATACAGCAATGCCATAAAGTGAGACTAGGGACTTTTTTTTACAGCGGCGGAGGAATACAGTGGCAGAAGGATACCTTCCTCCCGTCATTGTGTTCCTGGAGCCCCTGGAGAGCAGTCGCATTATCTGATGCTGCTGCTTTCCACGGGAGATCGTCGTGGGACACTCGTGGATTTCTGCGGACAGGGAGTATATTGGTTGTTTGTTTTTTTCACATTTTTTACAGATGACACTGGCTTCGGGGAACAAAGTGACAAGTACTGGTGAGTATGTAATCTATGTTTAATGTACTGTATGTCTATATGTATGTATTGTATGTATGTATGTATGTATGCAGTATGTATGCATGTAGTATGTATGTAGCATGCATGTAGCATGTATGTAGTATGTAGCATGTATGTAGCATGTAGTATGTATGTAGCATGTATGTATGGATGTATGTATGCAGTATGTATGTAGCATGTATGTATGTAGTATGTATCATGTATATAGCATGTATGTATGTAGTACGTAGCAAGTATGTATGTAGCATGTATATATGTAGTATGTAGCATGTATGTAGTATGTATGTATGTAGTATGCATGTGGAATGTATGTATGTAGCATTTATGTAGCAAGTATGTCGCAGTTATGTAGCATCTATGTATGTATATAGTATGTATGTAGCATGTATGTTTGTAGAATGTATGTAGTATGTAGCATGTATGTATGTATGTAGAATGTATGTATGTATGTATGCAGCATGTATGTATGCAGCATGTATGTATGCAGCATGTATGTATGTAGTATGTATGTAGCATGTATGTATGTATGTAGCATGTATGTAGCATGTATGTATGTATGTATTTATGTAGCATGTATGTATGTATGTAGCATGTATGGAGTATGTATGTAGCATGTATGTATGTATGGAGTATGTATGTCGCATATATGTTTGTATGTAGCATGTATGTATGTAGTATGTAGCATGTATGTATGCAGCATGTATGTAGCATGTATGTATGTATGTAGCATGTATGTATGTATGTAGCATGTATGGAGTATGTATGTAGCATGTATGTATGTATGGAGTATGTATGTAGCATGTATGTATGTATGTATGTAGCATGTATGTATGTATGGAGTATGTATGTAGCATGTATGTATGTATGTAGCATGTATGGAGTATGTATGTAGCATGTATGTATGTATGGAGTATGTATGTAGCATGTATGTATGTATGTATGTATGTATGTAGCATGTATGGAGTATTTTTTTTTATTTTTTACATTCAACACAGCCGGATGATGGGACTACTACTGTCCCATCATTGGCTAATGTGTCAATCACTGTCAGTGTAGCAGGCATCGTCCGATGGGACTTGTAGTCCCATTGGACGATGCCTGCACAGACACAAAGACCCCCGGCAGTCCGCACAGCCCCCCCCGGCAGGTCGTACAGACCCCGGAGAGGCCGCACAGACCCCCCGGCAGGTCGTACAGATCCCGGAGAGGCCGCACAGACCCCCCCGGCAGGTCGTACAGACCCCAGAGAGGCCGCACAGACCCCCCGGCAGGTCGTACAGACCCCGGAGAGGCCACACAGACCCCCCGGCAGGTCGTTCAGACCCCGGAGAGGCCGCACAGACCCCCCGGCAGGTTGTACAGACCCCGGAGAGGCCGCACAGACCCCCAGGCAGGCACGAACACTCGCACAGGCCCCGCTCGCACAGAGACACGCAGTCTTCGCCCACGCACTGCCCACTTTTCATTATAGTGATTTTTGCACTGTGGGGACTTCCGATTCCCGATATCGCAGAAATATCGGAACTCGGTATCGGAATTCCGATACCGCAAGTGTCGGCCGATACCCGATACTTGCGGTATCGGAATGCTCAACACTACTCCTGACTCATCAGTTCCTATGCAGTCATGTTCGTGCATCATGTCAACGTACCAGAGTACTCTCCCTTCTTTTTTTTTTTCTTCTTCTTCCAACACTGTCACCAATTCCCCCTTTTCTGAATCCACAAGCAGATGAGTGGCTGGATTCAGAACATTATGTCTTTTGAGGGTGACGTATTCAGGAATTAGTTTTAGAGCACATTCAAGTCTGAGCTGTCTAGCCATAGACAGGTGTTTTGGTTGAACTTGTATGAGTATGGCATTAATGTCATGTGGGGAACAAATTGTCAAAAAGAAAAAGTCAGTGTGATCTCACATGCCTTGCGGTAATACAGCAGCTCTTACAGCAGGGACACACGTAGGAGACCCTCTAATCACTGGGTCTAACTGTGCTGAGTAGTAAGCTATTGGTCTCTGTTTCCCTCTATGCTGCTGTGTCAGCACTGCCTGTTTTTTTTTTTTTTCTTTTAATCAGGAGTCTTATAGATCATCCATGTACTGTAGTAGTACAATCTGTGGAGGAGGTGAAGAATGCATTTGCCAAACCAGTGATTGTGAAACATTTTGACGTGGCTGGGATCAGTGACCATACGGTGAGTGTATTAGGGACAGTTGAGGTCACACTCACTGTAACATCATTAATAGCCCGTTAGTCATGAACTATTCTGTAAGTGTCAGAGGAACCCTTGGGTCCTTTTTTTCTTAATGGGATACAAAGGGGTGTTGCAGGGAGAAGATCTCTGCACTAGAACCCCTGCCTTAATATACTCTTTAATATCCCTGCTCAGGGCCATTGATTTGACTAGACTTAAGAGGTATTGCTTTAACCAAAAAGGAGTGGTTCCTTCTTTTAATTTAATCATGACAAGGGGAATGGGCAGCCGACCCACATCAGATTTTCCCCTTGCCCAAACGGTGTCTGGTACCTGACTCTTTTTCCTGTCCTCTGACATTCTGGTGTCAGGTGTTACTTTCGCTACTCTTGCCATATACACCATTTCTGAAATATTACACAAGTGTTTATATAAATCACACACTAATGTCCAAATATTATTTATACCCATATTTGATTGGGTAGAGTACCCCTTAAGAACTAAATTTGATTCACAAAATATGTTACCAAAAGAAAATTATATATATTAAAATATATATATATAATTACGAAATGTGCTGAGTAGTGTTGAACGATACCTTCCGATATTCAAAAGTATCGGTATCGGATTGGATCGGCCGATATCCAAAAAATATCGGATATCGCCGATACCGATACCCAATACAAATACAAGTGAATGGGACACAAATATCGGAACGTAAATCAGCCCTTTCTGTCCTTCTATACGCTGTTCAGGAGGGGGGAAGAGTGTGAGCGGTGCGTGGGCGGACACTGTGCGTGGGTGGACACTGTGAGTGTCTGTGTGTGCGGACGGGGTCTGTGCGGGCCTGCCAAGGATCTAATTCTATGCGGCGCTGTATCCAGGCTGCCCAGGTTCTATGCGGCGTGCCGGGGCTCGATGCGGTGTGGGGGGTCTCTGTGGCGTGGGGGGGGTCTCTGTGCGGCGAGGGGGGGTCTCTGTGCAGCGAGGGGGGTGTCTCGGCTCCATGGGGGGTGTCTCTGCGGCATGCTGGGGGGTCTCTGCGGCGAGGGTGGGTGTCTCTGCAGCGTGCTGGGGGTCTCTGTGGTGTGGGGGGGTCTCTGCAGCATGGGGGGTGTCTGCGGCGTGGGAGGTCTCAGTGCGGCGTGCAGGGGTCTCAGTGCGGGCATCGTCCGATGGGACTACAAGTCCCATCGGGCTATGCCTGCTACACTGACAGTGATTGACACATTAGCCAATGATGGGACAGTAGTAGTCCCATCATCCGGCTGATGTGTTGAATAAAAAAAAAATACTCCATACATGCTACATTCATGCTACATACATACATTCTACATACATACATGCATGCTACATACTGTACATACATACATGCTACATACATACATGCTGCATACATACATTCTACATACATACATGCTACATACATGCTACATACATACATGCTACATACATACATGCTACATACATGCTACATACATTCTACATACATACATGCTACATACATACATGCTACATACTACATACATACATGCTACATACATTCATGCATACATGCTACATACATACATGCTACATACATACATTCTACATACATACATACATGCTACATACTACATACATACATGCTACATACATTCTACATACATACATACATGCTATATTCTACATACATACATGCTACATATATACATACATGCTACATACATACATGCTACATACATGCTACCTGCTACATACATACATGCTACATACATACATACATACATACATGCTACATACATACATGCTGCATACTACATACATGCTACATACATACTACATACATGCTACATACATACATGCTACATACATACTGCATACATACATCCATACATAGTACATACATGCTACATACATAGTACATACATCCATACATACATGTATGTAGTATGCTACATACATACTACATGCATACATACTGCATACATACATACATACAGTACATACATACAGACATACAGTACATTAAACATAGATTACATACTCACCATTACTTGTCATTTTGATCCCCAAAGCCAGTGTCATCTGTAAAAAATGTGAAAAAAACAAACAACCAATATACTCCCTGTCCGCAGTAATCCACGAGTGTCCCACGACGATCTCCCGTGGAGAGCAACTGCAACAGCTGTTGCAGCCGCTCTCCAGGGGCCCCAGGAACACAATGACGGGAGGAAGGTATCCTTCCGCCACTGTATTCCTCCGCCGCTGTAAAAAAAAAGTCCCTAGTCTCACTTTATGGCATTGCTGTATGAGACATTTTCCCATGTAGCAATTGCCATAAAGTGACACTTTGAACTATAGTAACCTCAGTGATGCACTGCAGGAGCCATTGTCTCCTGTCAGTGTGTCACTGAGGGTCCTATAGAGCAGTGACATCACCCGATGTCACTGTTCTATAGGGGAGATCGTCGCGGGACACTCGTTATTAATTGGACTATGGCTGACAGGTAGTATACGGTTTATTATTTTATGTTTTTTGCAGGCGCTGAAGTATGGTAAGTATGGTGAAATGAAGAATATTAAAATACTTTTTCCTAATGTGTGTGTGTTTTATTAACCCTTTCTTACTATTGGATTAATAACGGATAGGCGTCTTATTGACTGTCTGTCTGCGTAGCCTTTCTGGCTATAAATTATAGGGGGACCCCACATCATTTTTTTTGGGGGGTCCCCCTATTTTAATAGCCAGTAAAGGCTACGCAGACAGCTGCGGCCGTCGGATTTCCCCCTCTGGCGCAGAAAATTACGCGGGAGCCCACGCCAGTTTTTTCCGTAGGTTTTTTTTTTAAATTCAACGCTCATAAAGGCCTCTTTCACACTTGCGTCGGTACGGGTCCGTCGCTATGCATCGGGCCGACGTACCGACGCACGTTGTGAAAATTGTGCCCGACTTGGGCAGCGGATGCAGGTTTTCAACACATCCGCTAGCCATTCTGAAGTCTGGAAGGAGGGGGCGGAGTTTTGGCAACGCATGCGCGGTAGAAAATGGCGGACGCGACTGACAAAAAAAGTTCACTTGAACATTTTTTCGTGCCGACGGTCCGCCAAAACACGACGGATCCGTTGCACGACGGATGCGACGTGTGACCATTCGTCGCGATCCGTCGCTAATACGAGTCTATGGGAAAAAACGCATCCTGCGAGCACATTTGCAGGATCCGTTTTTTCCGCCAGATCCGTTTTTTTCCGTCTAATCTGTTTTTTTTTCGCCAGATGTTTTTTCCACCGGATCCGTTTTTTTTTAACCAGATCCGTTTTTTTCCGCTGGATCTGTTTTTTCCTGCCGGATCCATTTTTTTCCGCCAGATTCGGTTTTTTCTCATAGAGTTGTATTAGCACCGGATTGCGCCTGATGGCCACACGTTTCATCCGTTTTTGCAGGATCCATCAAAAAAGCTGTTTCCGCCAGACGGAAAACACATAGGAACGGTTTTTGTCTGTTTTTTTCATGCATGTTTCCATTCAAATCATGCACATTTTCCTTTATTTATTTTCCAAAAACCTCATCAAAACCTTCATCAAAACTGCACCAAAAACTGCATGAAAAACCACACCAAAAACCTGCATCAAAAACTCCACCAAAAACTGCATCAAAAACCGCACCAAAAACCTGCACCAATAACTGCACCAATAACTGCACCAAAAACCTGCATTAAAAACTTGCATCAAAAACTGCATCAAAAACAGCATCAAAAACCGCATCAAAACTGCACCAGTTTTCTATGCAGGTTTTGATGCAGTTTTTGGCGCAGGTTTTTGGTGCGGATTTTAATGCAGTTTTTGGTGCTGTTTTTGATGTATGTTTTTGGGTGCTTTTTTTGATGCAGGTTTTTGGTGCAGTTTTTGATGTAGCTTTTTGGTGCGGTTTTTGATGCTGTTTTTGATGCAGTTTTTGGTGCTTTTTTTGATGCAGGTTTTTGGTGCTGTTTTTGATGCAGTTTTTGGTGCAGTTTTGATGCAGGCTTTGATGAGGTTTTTGGAAAATAAATAAACAGAAAATGTGCATGATTTGAATGGAAACATGCATGAAAAAAACGGACAAAAACCGTTCCTATGTTTTTTCCGTCTGTCGGAAACAGCTTTTTTGACGGATCCTGCAAAAAACGTATGAAACGTGTGGCCATCAGGCGCAATCCGGCGCTAATACAACTCTATGAGAAAAAAACGGATCTGGCGGAAAAAAACAGATCTGGCAGGAAAAAACGGATCCGGTGGAAAAAAAACGGATCTGGTGGAAAAAAACGGATCCGGTGGAAAAAAAACGGATCTGGCGGAAAAAAAACGGATCCGACGGAAAAAAACAGATCTGGCGGAAAAAAACGGATCCTGCAAATGTGCTCGCAGGATGCGTTTTTTCCCATAGACTTGTATTAGCGATGGATCGCGATGAATGGCCACACGTCGCGTCCATCGTGCATCGGTTCCGTCGTGTTTTGGCGGACCGTCGGCACGAAAAAATGTTCAAGTGAAATTTTTTTGTCCGTCGCGTCCGCCATTTTCTACCGCACATGCACGGCAGAAACTCTGCCCCCTCCTCCCCGCACTTCAGAATGGGCAGTGGATGCATTGAAAAACTGCATCCACTGCCCACGTCGTGTACAAATTTCGCAACGTGCGTCGGTACGTCAGCCCGACGCATAGCGACGAACCCGTACCGACGCAAGTGTGAAAGAGGCCTTTATGAGCGTTGAATTTAAAAAAAAAATGGAAAAAAACGGCGTGGGCTCCCGCGTAATTTTCTGCGCCAGAGGGGGAAAGCCGACGGCCGGGGGCCAATATTTGTAGCCTGCTATGAATTTCAGCCCGCAGCTGTCTGCGTAGCCTTTACTGGCTATTAAAATAGGGGGACCCCCAAAAAAAATGATGTGGGGTCCCCCTATATTTTATAGCCAGAAAGGCTACGCAGACAGCTGCGGGCTGATATTCATAGCCTAGAGAGGGGCCATGGATATTGGCCCCCCCGGCTACAAATACCAGTCCGTAGCCGCCCCGGAAATGGCGCATCTGTAAGATGCGCCAATTCCGGCACTTAGCCCCTCTCTTCCCACTCCCGTGTAGCGGTGGGATATGGGGTAATAAGGGGTTACTGTCACCTTGCTATCGTAAGGTGACATTAAGCCGGGTTAATAACGGAGAGGCGTCAATAAGACGCCTATCCGTTATTAATCCAATAGTAAGAAAGGGTTAATAACACACACACACATTAGGAAAAAGTATTTTAATATTCTTCATTTCACCATACTTACCATACTTCAGCGCCTGCAAAAAATGTAAAATAATAAACCGTATACTACCTGTCCGCCATAGTCCAATTAATAACGAGTGTCCCACGACGATCTCCCCTATAGAACAGTGACATCGGGTGATGTCACTGCTCTATAGGACCCTCAGTGACACACTGACAGGAGACAATGGCTCCTGCAGTGCATCACTGAGGTTACTATAGTTCAAAGTGTCACTTTATGGCAATTGCTGCATGGGAAAATGTCTCATACAGCAATGCCATAAAGTGAGACTAGGGACTTTTTTTTTACAGCGGCGGAGGAATACAGTGGCGGAAGGATACCTTCCTCCCATCATTGTGTTCCTGGGGCCCCTGGAGAGCGGTTGCAACAGCTGTTGCTGCTGCTCTCCACAGGAGATCGTCGTGGGACACTCGAGGATTTCTGCGGACAGGGAGTATATTGGTTGTTTGTTTTTTTCACATTTTTTACAGATGACACTGGCTTCGGGGATCAAAATGACAAGTAATGGTGAGTATGTAATCTATGTTTAATGTACTGTATGTATGTATGTACTGTATGTATGTATGTATGCAGTATGTATGCATGTAGTATGTATGTAGCATGTATGTAGTATGTATGGATGTATGTAGTATGTATGTATGGATGTATGTAGCATGTATGTAGTATGTATGTATGTAGCATGCATGTAGCATGTATGTAGTATGTATGTAGTATGTAGCATGTATGTAGCATGTATGTAGTATGTAGCATGTATATAGCATGTACGCATGTAGTATGTAGCATGCATGTAGCATGTAGTATGTATGTAGCATGTATGTATGTAGTATGTAGCATGTATATAGCATGTATGTATGTAGTATAAATGTAGTATGTATGTAGCATGTAGTATATATGTAGCATGTATGTAATATGTAGCATGCATGTAGTATGTATGTATGTACAATATACAATAGATCAATGGCCAAACTTGTCTGTGCTAAAAAACAAGGAAATGTGAAATATGTGAAATATGAATAGCATACTGGCTTATGAACTTTATGAACAAACACATGAGATTTTTAGCACAAGATTTGCAAACGTTGTGAGCCCATTCACCAAAACGTCAAGGTAATCTCAGATCGAATGGGTAACTACACTGACTGTCTGGTGTGAACACTTACCTATGGTATCTGAGCTGAATGCCTAATGTGAACACTTTCTTATGGCTAATGACAGGGTAAAGCCTACTTATATAGGAGGCTCAGAACCAATTGTGTTGAGATGTAATTAAAACATGGAGAAGGGCAGGGCGTTCAAGTCAGAAAATAATATATAGTAAATAGATCAACTGACCGAACAATATATATATATATATATATATATATATATATATATATATATATATATATATATATATATATATATATATATATATAAATAGTTTGTAGCCAAAAAAAGTCAAATATACAATAGATCAATGGCCAAACTTGTCTGTGCTAAAAAACAAGGAAATGTGAAATATGTGAAATATGAATAGCATACTGGCTTATGAACTTTATGAACAAACACATGAGATTTTTAGCACAAGATTTGCAAACGTTGTGAGCCCATTCACCAAAACGTCAAGGTAATCTCAGATCGAATGGGTAACTACACTGACTGTCTGGTGTGAACACTTACCTATGGTATCTGAGCTGAATGCCTAATGTGAACACTTGCTTATGGCTAATGACAGGGTAAAGCCTACTTATATAGGAGGCTCAGAACCAATTGTGTTGAGATGTAATTAAAACATGGAGAAGGGCAGGGCGTTCAAGTCAGAAAATAATATATAGTAAATAGATCAACTGACCGAACAATATATATATATATATAAATAGTTTGTAGCCAAAAAAAGTCAAATATACAATAGATCAATGGCCAAACTTGTCTGTGCTAAAAAACAAGGAAATGTGAAATATGTGAAATATGAATAGCATACTGGCTTATGAACTTTATGAACAAACACATGAGATTTTTAGCACAAGATTTGCAAACGTTGTGAGCCCATTCACCAAAACGTCAAGGTAATCTCAGATCGAATGGGTAACTACACTGACTGTCTGGTGTGAACACTTACCTATGGTATCTGAGCTGAATGCCTAATGTGAACACTTGCTTATGGCTAATGACAGGGTAAAGCCTACTTATATAGGAGGCTCAGAACCAATTGTGTTGAGATGTAATTAAAACATGGAGAAGGGCAGGGCGTTCAAGTCAGAAAATAATATATAGTAAATAGATCAACTGACCGAACAATATATATATATATAAATAGTTTGTAGCCAAAAAACATATTTCACATTTCCTTGTTTTTTAGCACAGACAAGTTTGGCCATTGATCTATTGTATATTTGACTTTTTTTGGCTACAAACTATTTATATATATATATATATATTGTTCGGTCAGTTGATCTATTTACTATATATTATTTTCTGACTTGAACGCCCTGCACTTCTTCATGTTTTAATTACATCTCAACACAATTGGTTCTGAGCCTCCTATATAAGTAGGCTTTACCCTGTCATTAGCCATAAGCAAGTGTTCACATTAGGCATTCAGCTCAGATACCATAGGTAAGTGTTCACACCAGACAGTCAGTGTAGTTACCCATTCGATCTGAGATTACCTTGACGTTTTGGTGAATGGGCTCACAACGTTTGCAAATCTTGTGCTAAAAATCTCATGTGTTTGTTCATAAAGTTCATAAGCCAGTATGCTATTCATATTTCACATATTTCACATTTCCTTGTTTTTTTAGCACAGACAAGTTTGGCCATTGATCTAATGTATATTTGACTTTTTTTGGCTACAAACTATTTATATATATATATATATATATATTGTTCGGTCAGTTGATCTATTTACTAGTATGTATGTATGTATCATGTATGTAGTATGTATGTATGTAGCATGTATGTAGTATGTATGTATGTAGTATGTATGTGGTATGTATGTATGTGGTATGTATGTATGTAGCATGTATGTATGTAGTATGTAGCATGTATGTAGCAAGTATGTATGTAGCATGTATGTAGCATGTATGTATGTATATAATATGTATGTAGCACATATGTAGTATGTATGTAGCATGTATGTATGTATGTAGAATGTATGTATGTAGCATGTATGTATGTAGTATGTAGCATGTATGTAGCATGTATGTATGTAGCATGAATGTAGCATGTATGTATGTATGTAGCATGTATGTAGCATGTATGTATGTATGCAGCATGTATGTAGCATGTATGTAGCATGTATGTAGCATGTATGGAGTATTTTTTTTACATTAAACACATTAGCCGGATGATGGGACTACTACTGTCCCATCATTGGCTAATGTGTCAATCACTGTCAGTGTAGCAGGCATCGTCCGAAGGGACTTGTAGTCCCATCAGACGATGCCTGCACAGACACAAAGACCCTCGGCAGTCCACACAGACCCCCCCGGCAGGCCGTACAGACCCCGAAGAGGCCGCACAGACCCGCCGGCAGGTCGTACAGACCCCAGAGAGGCCGCACAGACCCCCCGGCAGGCCGTACAGACCCCGGAGAGGCCGCACAGACCCCCCGGCAGGCCATACAGACCCCGGAGAGGCCACACAGACCCCCCCAGCAGACTGTACAGAGCCCGGAGAGGCCGCACAGACCCCCCATCAGGCCGTACAGACCCCGGAGAGGCCGCACAGACCTCCCCGGCAGGCCATACAGACCCCGGAGAGGCCGCACAGACCCCCCGGCAGGCCGTACAGACCCCGGAGAGGCCGCACAGACCCCCGGCAGGCCGTACAGACACCGGAGAGGCCGCACAGACCCCCCGGCAGGCTGTACAGACCCCAGAGAGGCCGCACAGACCCCCCAGCAGGCCGTACAGACCCCGGAGAGGCCGCACAGACCCCCCGGCAGGCCGTACAGACCCCGGAGAGGCCGCACAGACCCCCGGCAGGCCGTACAGACACCGGAGAGGCCGTACAGACCCCCCGGCAGGCCGTACAGACCCCGGAGAGGCCGCACAGACCCCCCGGCAGGCACGCACACTCGCACAGACCCCGCCCGCACAGAGACACACAGTCTCTGCCCACGCACCGCCCACGCACCGCCCACACTCCATTATAGTGATTTTTGCACTGTGGGGACTTCCGATTCCGATTTCCAATATCGCAGAAATATCGGAACTCGGTATCGGAATTCCGATATAGCGAATATCGGCCGATACCCGATATTTGCCGTGTCGGAATGCTCAACACTAGTGCTGAGTCATAAAATGGGGGAGCACAATGCCATAGGCCACAGCAAAGTACAAGCTAATTCTAAGAAAGTAGCAGCCCTACATATCCCTACATAAATTCATAACTGAATTCATAATTCTCTGACCAAGATGAGCAGAGACCACTCCTCTCTGCTCCACACCTGACCGCACTTAGTTTTCCATATATTGCATAGCACAAGTCCGCAGGACTTTAGTCTGCAGTGTGATTTCTAGAAGTGTGTTCTAAAAGTGTGGATTACATTAGAATTAAAACCTGAAAGATGTATACAGACTGTGCCCTGCTACCTGCCACCATCGCACTCTAACAAGCATCTCTATTCTTCCAACAGGTATGTTCATCCAGCTCTCCTACATGAAGCGCACATAATACATCACCCAGCTTTGCGCATAGACTTTCCCCTGCTCCTAGCATTGTGATGGTATGTTCATCCAGCTCTCCTACATGAAGCGCACATAATACATCACCCAGCTTTGCGCATAGACTTTCCCCTGCTCCTAGCATTGTGATGGTATGTTCATCCAGCTCTCCTACATGAAGCGCACATAATACATCACCCAGCTTTGCGCATAGACTTTCCCCTGCTCCTAGCATTGTGATGGTATGCCTTTCAGCTAACCCCCAACTTACTGTGTGATATTTATGACCTTGTTTACTTAGTCTTGATTGTATGCATCTGGTCGACCCTTAATTCTCTGACCAAGATGAGCAGAGACCACTCCTCTCTGCTCCACACCTGACCGCACTTAGTTTTCCATATATTGCATAGCACAAGTCCGCAGGACTTTAGTCTGCAGTGTGATTTCTAGAAGTGTGTTCTAAAAGTGTGGATTACATTAGAATTAAAACCTGAAGGGAACCTGAAGGGAACTGAAGGTAACTGGCCAGTCACTGTAAACAATGTTTCTGTTTGTTGTCACTTTTACCCCTATAATCTTTCACTTTCTGCAACCTCCCCCAATCCCCACACCAAGTAAGGAACTGTTCATCTCCTCTTCAATCCTCCCCATCCATCTCACCTCCTCCTCAGAACTGTTCCTTAACATACAATCCTCTGTCTCAAAGCACAGGCAGCCCCCTCACGCTCTCTCCTGCTCCCACCTGCTAACACTTTCTCTGCTCCTTCTCACTGCTGGTGATATCTCTCCAAATCCTGGTCCTCCTCACCATATTCCCACAGTCATTTCTACCTCCCATCCACGCTCCATCACAAACTTCCGTAACCTCTCTAACCTTATACCCATTCGCCCAGCCCCCGCTTCCCCAGTCCCACTAACAGGAGCTCTGTGGAACGCTCGCTCTGTCTGTAACAAGCTTTCCTACATCCATGATCTTTTTGTTACTACCAAACTTTCCTTCCTCGCCATCACCGAAACCTGGCTCACCCCTTCTGACACGGCCTCCCCTGCTGCACTCTCTTACGGTGGCTTCCACCTTTCTCACACACCCCGCCCCAGCAGCAAGCATGGTGGAGGAGTTGGTTTTCTCCTGTCAGATAACTGCTCCTTCACCCCAATCCCACTGCCACCCTCTGTTACCCTCCCTTCCTTTGAGGTGCACTCTGTGCGCATCTACTCCCCCTCCAACCTCCAACTGGCTGTCATTTACCGCCCCCCAGGGCCAGCCACCACCTTCTTTGACCACTTCACCACCTGGCTACTTCATTTCCTTTCTGCGGACATCCCCACTATCATCATGGGCGATTTCAACATACCCATTGACACTTCCCTCTCAGCTGCCACTAAACTTCTATCTCTCTCTTCCTCCTTCGGCCTCACTCAATGGTCTTCTGCAGCCACTCACAAAGATGGTCACACACTGGACCTCATCTTCACCCGCCTCTGCTCCCTATCTAACCTCTCTAACTCGCCTCTTCCTCTCTCTGACCACAACCTTCTCACATTCTCATCTCTCTCCACTCCATGTCTAGAGTCCCCACCCCACAAACTTTCACACCCTCGCAGAAATCTTAAACATCTTGACCTACATTCATTCTCTGAATCCCTCCTCCCTCTCACAGACATAATTTCCATACACAATGCGGATGACGCTGCCGCTCTATATAACACCACAATAGCTGTAGCTTTGGAATCTGCTGCCCCACTTACACATACCAAAGCTCGCAAAATCAACAGACAGCCCTGGCACACCAGCCTGACCAAAGAACTGAGGCGAGCTTCCAGGGCTGCTGAGCGCAGATGGAAAAGATCCCACTCCAACGACCACTTAATCGCATTCAAACAGTCCCTCACTACTTTCAAGACCGCACTCGCCACAGCTAAACAAACCTACTTCTCATCTCTCATATCCTCCCTGTCTCACAACCCTAAACAGTTATTCAACACCTTCAATTCTCTCCTCCATCCCCCAGCACCTCCTCCCTCCTCACTTATCTCTGCTGAAGACTTTGCCTCATTCTTCAAGCAGAAGATTGATAACATCAGAGACAGTTTTGGTCAACAAGCCCCAGAGCCCTTCCTCCCAACTTCCCTACCCTCCACCTCCAAAACCAACTACTCCACCATTACAGAAGATCAACTCGCCACTCTACTCTCAAGATCGCATCTCACCACCTGTGCACTTGACCCGCTCCCAACCCACCTCATCCCAAACCTCACCACAATCTTCATCCCAACCCTAACCCATCTCTTCAACCTATCACTAACAAATGGTGTTTTCCCCTCAAGCTTTAAACATGCCTCCATCACACCTATCCTCAAAAAGCCCTCTCTTGACCCATCCTCTGTATCTAGCTATCGCCCTATATCACTTCTCCCCTATGCCTCAAAACTACTGGAACAACACGTCTACCTTGAACTGTCCTCCCATCTCTCTTCTTGCTCCCTCTTTGACCGCTTACAATCTGGCTTCCGGCCACACCATTCCACTGAAACTGCCCTAACTAAGGTCACCACTGACCTTTTAACCGCCAAGAGCAAGCGACACTACTCTGTTCTCCTCCTCCTCGACCTGTCGGCTGCCTTTGACACAGTGGACCATTCCCTATTATTACAGACCCTCTCATCCCTTGGCATCACAGACTTGGCCCTATCCTGGATCTCATCATACCTAACAGACCGGACATTCAGCGTCTCCCACTCACACACCACCTCCTCACCTCGCCCCCTCTCTGTCGGAGTCCCACAAGGTTCAGTCCTTGGGCCCCTGCTCTTCTCCATTTACACCTTTGGCCTGGGACAGCTCATAGAATCTCATGGCTTTCAGTATCACCTCTATGCTGATGACACACAGATCTACATCTCTGGACCAGATATCACCTCCCTACTAACCAGAATCCCTCAATGTCTGTCCACTATTTCATCCTTCTTCTCCGCTAAATTTCTGAAACTTAACATGGACAAAACAGAATTCATCATCTTTCCCCCATCTCACGTGACCCCCCCAACGAACCTATCCATTACAGTAAATGGCTGCCCACTCTCCCCAGTCCCACAAGCTCGCTGCCTCGGGGTTATCCTTGACGCTGATCTCTCCTTCAAACCACATATCCAAGCCCTTTCCACTTCCTGCCGACTTCAACTCAAAAATATTGCACGAATCCGTTCATTCCTCAACCAAGAATCTGCAAAAACCCTAGTCCATGCCCTCATCATCTCTCGTCTTGACTACTGCAACCTCCTGCTCTGTGGCCTCCCCTCAAACACTCTCGCACCCCTCCAATCTATTCTAAACTCTGCTGCCCGACTAATCCACCTGTCCCCCCGCTATTCTCCGGCCTCTCCCCTCTGTCAATCCCTTCACTGGCTCCCCATTGCCCAGAGACTCCAGTACAAAACCCTAACCATGACGTACAAAGCCATCCACAACCTGTCTCCTCCTTACATCTGTGACCTCATCTCCCGGTACTTTCCTACACGCAACCTCCGATCCTCACAAGATCTCCTTCTCTACTCCCCTCTTATCTCCTCTTCCCACAATCGTATACAAGATTTCTCTCGCGTATCACCCCTACTCTGGAACCCTCTACCACAACGCATCAGACTCTCGCCCACCATCGAAACCTTCAAAAAGAATCTGAAGACCCACCTCTTCCGACAAGCCTACAACCTGCAGTAACCACCGATCAACCAACCGCTGCACGATCAGCTCTATCCTCACCTACTGTATTCTCACCCATCCCTTGTAGATTATGAGCCCTCGCGGGCAGGGTCCTCACTCCTCCTGTACCAGTTATGACTTGTATTGTTCAAGATTATTGTACTTGTTTTTATTATGTATACCCCTCCTCACTTGTAAAGCGCCATGGAATAAATGGCGCTATAACAATAAATAATAATAATAATAATAATAACTAACAGTTCCAAATACATAAAGAAGGGATTTGAAAAATTCCAAATATCAATGCCAGTTGCTTGCGGTAAGGTATAAGAAGTGGAAAGGACAAATAAACAGTGACTAGGGTTGAGCGACTTTCATTTTTTTAAGATCGAGTCGGGTTTTGCGAAACCCGACTTTGTCCAAAGTCGAGTCGAGTGCAGTCGGCCGATTATCGCTAAAAGTCGGGGATCAACCGAAACACGAAACCCAATGCAAGTCAATGGGGAAGCATAGTCGGCAGTGAGTGGAGGCCAGGAAAACACCTACAGTGCCCATTTTAATGCCAAAAACATCCATTCTTGTTTCTGAAGCTTGTGAATCTTAATTAACTTTATAATAATAGTTGGGCATTGGAAATTGGGGGTCATTTGGCAAAAGTTGTGGGGGGTAGGGCTGGTTCAAGGTTTTAGTGGGCCCAGGAAACGTGGACTACGTCACGGCGGTGGAGCAGTGAGAGGTAAGTATTTCAACTTTGCAAGTGCTGTGATCCTGAGCAAGCAGGGAGGCCCACTCGTTCACATTGGCACTGGCACAGGGCCCCTCAAAGTACAGCGGTGTGTTTGCATGGTGGGGGCGCCTCCCACCAGCAGCGACACTTTTGCGTACTCTGAGGGGCCCTGTGCCAGTGACGTCGCCAACGAGTATGCCCCCCCACCTGATGAAGGAACCTGCACTTTCATCTGCACCTGCCTCTTTGTCCCTGTGTAAGGTGGTATAACATGCGGGAAGGGGAACCTTACTTTCAGCAGAATCAGATTCTGGCTGTGTAGAGTGCAAGGGGAATGTAGTGGTCTAGGTCAATGTACCAGCAGACTCATCTAGCAGTGGCTGGGCAATGGGCAGGATGAGGAGGAAACACAGATATAGGGCCAAAGAATAAAGTAGGCTAAATGCAGTTCAAAATTGGTAACAGGACTAAACAGGCGGCATTGCTTTGTTCAGTGGAGTAGCAAACCCAGGAGCAGCAGACACTGTTTTAAGGGCCCAACCACACTAGTAGGCCAAATGCAGTTTAATATCTGCTACTATAGACCAAAAGCCAGCTTTATACAGTCGAGGACAACACCAGGGAGCGGCAGACACCGTTAGTAGGCCCCAACCACCAATTTTTTTAAAAACAGCACTTAATGAGAGCCAGAAGGTTGAAGCTCAAATTTATACAGTTGAGGACAACACCAGGGAGCGGCAGACACCGTTAGTAGGCCCTAACCACCAATTTTTTTAAAAAGCACTTAATGAGAGCCAGAAGGTTGAAGCTCAGCTTTATACAGTCGAGGACAACACCAGGGAGCTGCAGACACCGTTAGTAGGCCCTAACCACCAATTTTTTAAAAAACAGCACTTAATGAGAGCCAGAAGGTTGAAGCTCAGATTTCTACAGTCGAGGACAACACCAGGGAGCGGCAGACACCGTTAGTAGGCCCTAACCACCAATTTTTTAAAAAACAGCACTTAATGAGAGCCAGAAGGTTGAAGCTCAGATTTCTACAGTCGAGGACAACACCAGGGAGCGGCAGACACCATTAGTAGGCCCTAACCACCAATTTTTTAAAAAACAGCACTTAATGAGAGCCAGAAGGTTGAAGCTCAGATTTAGACAGTGGAGGACAACACCAGGGAGCGGCAGACACCGTTAGTAGGCCCTAACCACCAATTTTTTTTAAAAAAGCACTTAATGAGAGCCAGAAGGTTGAAGCTCAGCTTTAGACAGTGGAGGACAACACCAGGGAGCGGCAGACACCGTTAGTAGGCCGTAACCAAAGTTGAAGGCCAAATGCAGTTTAATATCTGATACTATAGGCCTAAAGACTGAAGCTCAGCTTTATACAGTCGAGGACAACACCAGGGAGCGGCAGACACCGTTAGTAGGCCCTAACCACCAATTTTTTAAAAAAACAGCATTTAATGAGAGCCAGAAGGTTGAAGCTCAGATTTATACAGTTGAGGACAACACCAGGGAGCGGCAGACACCGTTAGTAGGCCGTAACCAAAGTTGAAGGCCAAATGCAGTTTAATATCTGATACTATAGGCCTAAAGACTGAAGCTCAGCTTTATACAGTCGAGGACAACACCAGGGAGCGGCAGACACCGTTAGTAGGCCCTAACCACCAATTTTTTAAAAAAACAGCACTTAATGAGAGCCAGAAGGTTGAAGCTCAGATTTATACAGTTGAGGACAACACCAGGGAGCGGCAGACACCGTTAGTAGGCCCTAACCATCAATTTTTTAAAAAACTGCACTTAATGAGAGCCAGAAGGTTGAAGCTCAGATTTATACAGTTGAGGACAACACCAGGGAGCGGCAGACACCGTTAGTAGGCCCTAACCACCAATTTTTTAAAAATCAGCACTTAATGAGAGCCAGAAGGTTGAAGCTCAGATTTAGACAGTGGAGGACAATTTGAATTAGGGACTGCAGACAGACTTAGTAGGCTGTCCCCTGTGGACCATGCATCCACCACATTAACCCATTGCGCCGTAATGGACACGTAACCTTCCGTGGCCATGCCTACAGGTCCATGCGTCTGTTGTCAGGTGCACCTTTATACTCACAGATTGCCAGAGTGCATGCACAATGGTGGTGGTGCTGGTGGAGGTCTGGGATGGCTTTTCTTGCAAAAGAAGTGTCGACTGGGTAGCTCGTAGCGTGGGACAGCGTAGTCCATCATAGCTTTTTTAATATTACATAAAATAAAGAAATAGGCTCTATGCACTTTAAAATAGGTTCCAGGGGTACACGGGCAGCATTGGTGTGGTCAGCGGAGGAGGAGGATTGCAAGGAGGGACCGCAGACAGGCTTACTAGGCCTAAAATAACTAAAAATAGGCTCAAGGCAGTTTTAAATCGGCTACATGGATACACAGGCAGCATTGTGGTCAGCGGAGGAGGATTGCTAGGAGGGACCGCAGACAGGCTTACTAGGCCTAAAATAACTAAAAATAGGCTCAAGGCAGTTTTAAATTGGTTACATGGATACACAGGCAGCATTGTGGTCAGCGGAGGAGGATTGCTAGGAGGGACCGTAGACAGGCTTACTAGGCCTAAAATAACTAAAAATAGGCTCAAGGCAGTTTTAAATCGGTTACATGGATACACAGGCAGCATTGTGGTCAGCGGAGGAGGAATGCTAGGAGGGACCGCAGACAGGCTTACTAGGCCTAAAATAACTAACAATAGGCTCAAGGCAGTTTTAAATCGGTTACATGGATACACAGGCAGCATTGTGGTCAGCGGAGGAGGATTGCTAGGAGGGACTGCAGACAGGCTTACTAGGCCTAAAATAACTAAAAATAGGCTCAAGGCACTTAGATTTATCTCGCAGGGGTACACAGGCAGCATTGTTGTGGTCAGCGGAGGACGATTGCAAGGAGTACTCACAAAAATAAATAGATGTTAATGTCTCGCAAAACAACAACAAAAAAAAAAGTGTGGCATACTTAGGTACAGGGGTGGGCTCATCCGCTGAGTTTCTGACATAGTAATTTGGCAGAAAGTATTTACTGGTGCCAATATAGGACACTGACCCAGACTACTTTAACTAGCATCATAGATGTCAACAAATTGGTATTGTCAGTGCCAGGCATTGAATGATGTCAGCGCATAGAGTAAACATTGGTGGAGCTGTGAGAGATAATTTTGCACATGGTAGAGCACAGTTTGAGCTGGGGGGGTTGAACTGTCTTGTGGCCGGCGGTACCGTCCCAGGGCCTTTCATGTTACAACGGTGTGTCTGACGTTGGGTGCGCGCCACCACCGCCAGAGACACTTTATTGTACTATGAGGGACCCAGTGGCTGTGCCGTTGACTAAAAGCGGGCACACCCACCTCTTCAGACAAACGCCACTCTAACGGGTGCTTGCGCCAAGTGGCGAGACCACGGCCTCGTGGGGGGAGTTTCCCCATTGAGGGAGGTGTAAACATGTCATATGCTGGACAAACAGCTGCTGCAAATTAAGAGATTGCAACACTCAGTAAGACCAGTCCACAAGCAAGACCTTTTTATAGGAAAGCTAGGTGTCAGCCGGGAAAGGTGGGGCAAAATAATTTGAAATCCAGGAGTGGTTCATTTTAATGAAGGTTAGATCATCCACATTTTGGGTAGCCAGACGAGTCCTTTTTTCGGTTAATATTGAACCAGCAGCACTGAATACTCTTTCTGATAGCACACTAGCTGCTGGGCAAGCAAGCTCCTGCAATGCATATTCTGCCAATTCAGGCCAGGTGTCTAATTTGGATGCCCAGTAATCAAATGGGAATGACGGTTGAGGGAGAACATCGATAAGGGATGAAAAATAGTTAGTAACCATACTGGACAAAAGTTGTCTCCTGTCACTTTGAATAGATGCTGCAGTATCTGTCCTGTCTGCGGTCATTGCGAAATCACTCCACAACCTGGTCAGAAAACCCCTCTGTCCAACGCCACTTCTGATTTGTGCACCTCTAACACCTCTGCCCTGTAGCCCCCTGCAGCTCGTGTGAGAACCATCACCGGCGCTGTGTGCTGGGAATGCCTGAATCAAACGGGCTACAAGAGTAGCTTGTTTGGTTGCTAATATTTGTTCGAGGTTCTCATGTGGCATAATATTTTGCAATTTGCCTTTATAGCGAGGGTCAAGGATGCAGGCCAACCAGTAATCGTCATCGCTCATCATTTTAATAATGCGTGGGTCCCTTTTGAGGATACGTAAGGCATAATCCGCCATGTGGGCCAAAGTTCCAGTTGTCAAATCTGCGGTTGTGCTGGTTTGAGGGGCAGTTACAGGCAAATCTACGTCACTTGTCTCCCTTAAAAAAACAGAACCCGGCCTTGCAACGCCACTAATTTCTGTTGGCCCAGGAGAAGCTTCCTCATTAAAAAAGTACTCATCCCCATCATCCTCCTCGTCCTCCTCCTCCTCTTCGCCCGCTACCGCGTCCTCTACACGGCCCTGACCAGACAATGGCTGACTGTCATCAAGGCTTTCCTCTTCCTCGGCTGCAGACGCCTGCTCCTTTATGTGCGTCAAACTTTGCATCAGCAGACGCATTAGGGGGATGCTCATGCTTATTATGGCGTTGTCTGCACTAACCAGCCGTGTGCATTCCTCAAAACACTGAAGGACTTGACACAGGTCTTGTAGCTTCGACCACTGCACACCTGACAACTCCATGTCTGCCATCCAACTGCCTGCCCGTGTATGTGTATCCTCCCACAAAAACATAACAGCACGCCTCTGTTCGCACAGTCTCTGAAGCATGTGCAGTGTGGAGTTCCACCTTGTTGCAACGTCGATGATTAGGCGATGCTGGGGAAGGTTCAAAGACCGCTGATAGTTCTGCATACGGCTGGAGTGTACGGGCGAACGGCGGATATGCGAGCAAAGTCTGCGCACTTTGAGGAGCAGGTCGGGTAACCCCGGATAACTTTTCAGGAAGCACTGCACCACCAGGTTTAAGGTGTGAGCCAGGCAAGGAATGTGTTTCAGTTGGGAAAGGGCTATGGCAGCCATGAAATTCCTTCCGTTATCACTCACTACCTTGCCTGCCTCAAGATGTACAGTGCCCAGCCATGACTGAGTTTCTTTCTGCAAGAACTCGGACAGAACTTCCGCGGTGTGTCTGTTGTCGCCCAAACACTTCATTGCCAATACAGCCTGCTGACGCTTGCCACTAGCTGTCCCATAATGGCACACCTGGTGTGCAACAGTGGCAGCTGCGGATGGAGTGGATGTGCGACTGCGGTCTGTGGACGAGCTCTCGCTTCTGCAAGAGGACGAGGAAGAGGAGGAGGGTGGGTGAACGCCTACAGCCAACTCTTTCCTTGACCGTGGGCTAGGCAGAACTGTCCCAATATTGCTGTCCCCTGTGGACCCTGCATCTACCACATTCACCCAGTGTGCCGTGATGGACACGTAACGTCCCTGGCCATGCCTACTGGTCCATGCATCTGTTGTCAGGTGCACCTTTGTAGTCACAGACTGCCTGAGTGCATGGACGATGCGGTCTTTAACATGCTGTTGGAGGGCTGGGATGGCTTTTCTAGAAAAGAAGTGTCGACTGGGTAGCTCGTAGCGTGGTACAGCGTAGTCCATCAGCGCTTTGAAAGCTTCGCTTTCAACTAACCGGTAGGGCATCATCTCTAATGAGATTAGTCTAGCAATGTGGGCGTTCAAACCCTGTGTACGCGGATGCGAGGATGAGTACTTCCTTTTCCTAACAAGAGTCTCATGTAGGTTGAGCTGGACTGGAGAGCTGGAGATCGTGGAACTAGCGGTGGTGCCGGTGGACATGGCAGACTGAGAGAGGGTTGGAGATGGTATTCTTGCCGGTGCCCTACATGCAGTGTTTCCTACTACGAACCTGGTGATTCCCTGACTGCTTTGGCCTGGAGACAAAAGCTGCACAGATACTGCAGGTGTTGCGGGAAATGGTGGGGTTACAGTGAGGGAAGGGATGTAGCGTTGCTGACTAGCTTCATTGGCCGAGGGTGCTGCAACCTTTAGGGACGTTTGGTACTTAGTCCAGGCTTGCAAATTCATGGTGGATAAATGTCTAGGCATGCAACTTGTATTTAGACTTTTAAGATTCTGACCTCTGCTTAAGGTAGTTGAACATTTTTGACAGATGACTTTGCGCTGATCATTTGGAGCAGCACGGTGGCGCGTTGAATAGCACAGCAGCCTTGCAGCGCTGGAGTCTTGGGTTCTAATCCCACCTTGGACAACATCTGCAAAGAGTTTGTATGTTCTCTCCATGTTTGCGTGGGTTTCCTCCGGGCACTCCGGTTTCCTCCCACATTCCAAAGACATACTGATAGGGAATTTAGATTGTGAGCCACATCAGGGACAGCAATGATAATGTGTACAAAATGTAAAGCGCTGCGTAATATGTTAGCGCTATATAAAAAAAAATAAAGAAAGAAAAAAATAAAGAAAGAATGTTGTTTAAAAAAATGCCAGACTGCACTCTTTCTACTATCGGATACCTTTTCAGGCATTGCAGACTGAGCTTCTTTAACCGGATGGCCACGCTGTCCTCCAACTGGTTTTGGTTTTGCCAAGCGTTTTTGGCCAGATACGAGCCCGGCAGATGGAACCTGTTGTGATGTTGATGCCTGCTGTGGCTCCTCTTCCTCCGCTTCAGAACTACTGCCGCCTGCACCCTGTTCCCCCAATGGCTGCCAATCGGGGTCAACAACTGGGTCATCTATGACCTCCTCTTCTATGTCGTGTGCAACTTCGTCTGTGTCATCGTGTAAGCCGGTGGTATAGCGTTCGTGATGGGGCACCATAGTCTCCGCTGGGTTTGATTCTGCCTCACTACACTGCGAGGGCAATGTTCTGGTCTGAGTCAAAGGAACAGCATAGTAATCTGGCTGTGGCTGTGCATCTGTGCACTCCATGTCCGATTCAACTTCTAATGGGCATGGCCTGTTAACTGTTTCACTGTCTAACCCAGGAACGGTATGTGTAAAGAGCTCCATAGAGTAACCAGTTGTGTCGACTGACGCATCCTTCACTGTTGTTCTGGGTGAAGGACACAAGGAAGCGACTTGTTCCTGACCGGGAGCATCCACTGATGATGCACTGCTCTGACATTTGGCACTTTCCGAGGAGGATGCGAAAGAGCTAGAGGCAGAGTCAGCAATGAAAGCCAATACTTGTTCCTCCTGCTCCGGCTTCAAAAGTGGTTTTCCTACTCCCAGAAAAGGGAGCGTTCGAGGCCTTGTGTAGCCAGACGACGAACCTGGCTCAACAACTCGAGACTTAGGTGCTGTACTGCTTTTACCACGACCACCTGATGCTCCACCACCACTACCATCATTACCAGCTGACAATGACCGCCCACGGCCACGACCTCTTCCACTAGACTTCCTCATTGTTTGCAAAACGTAATCAAAGTAACAGTATTTGTTACTGTAAAACAACTTATAAGGTGAACTCAAACTTCTGTAGGATTTATATATACCTTTATAGGTGCCTGACACTGAAAGGAAAATCAGGCCCAATGTTACACACTAGGTTTTCTGTGCCCCAATAATTTGAGACAGATGGCACACACAGGACAGGCACTCAAGCAGAAATGCCAATCTTAATCTCCCACTATTTTTTTTTTTCAGGGAGAATTAAAAAAAAAATAAATTAACAGTATGACACACTAGGTTTTCTGTGCCCAAATAATTTGAGACAGATGGCACACACAAGACCGGCACTCAAGCAGAAATGCCAATCTTAATCTCCCACTATTTATTTTTTTACAGGGAGAATTTAAAAAAAAAAAAAAAATGGCCCAGTATTACACACTGGTTTTCGGTGGCACACAATAAGAGACAGATGCCACACACAGCAATGGCACAGAGGCAGACTTGCCAATCTTTATCTCCCACTATTTATTTATTTTTTTTACAGGGAGAATTTACCCCCCCCCCCAAAAAAAAAGGCCCAGTATTACACACTGGTTTTCGGTGGCACACTATGAGAGACAGATGCCACACACAGCACTGGCACAGAGGCAGACTTGCCAATCTTTATCTCCCACTATTTATTTATTTTTTTACAGGGAGAATTTACCCCCCCCCAAAAAAGGCCCAGTATTACACACTGGTTTTTGGTGGCACACAATGAGAGACAGATGCTGCACACAGCACTGGCACAGAGGCAGACTTGCCAATCTTTATCTCCCACTATTTATTTATTTTTTTACAGGGAGAATTTACCCCCCAAAAAAAGGCCCAGTATTACACACTGGTTTTCGGTGGCACACAATGAGAGACAGATGCTGCACACAGCAATGGCACAGAGGCAGACTTGCCAATCTTTATCTCCCACTATTAATTTTTTTTTTTACAGAGAGAATTTACCCCCCCCCAAAAAAGGCCCAGTATTACACACTGGTTTTCTGTGGCACACAATGAGAGACAGATGCCACACACAGCACTGGCACAGAGGCAGACTTGCCAATCTTTATCTCCCACTATTTATTTTTTTTTTTACAGGGAGAATTTATCCCCCCCCAAAAAAAGGCCCAGTATTACACACTGGTTTTCGGTGGCACACAATGAGAGACAGATGCCACACACAGCACTGGCACAGAGGCAGACTTGCCAATCTTTATCTCCCACTATTTATTTATTTTTTTACAGGGAGAATTTACCCCCCAAAAAAAGGCCCAGTATTACACACTGGTTTTCGGTGGCACACAATGAGAGACAGATGCCACACGGTGACCAGAAAAATGCACACAGGAAAATTACACACAGGAAAATTGCCCACATGAAAAATGCACACAGGAAAAATGCACACAGGAAAATTCCCCACACGGAAAATTCCCCACACGGAAAATTCCCCACACGGAAAATTCCCCACACGGAAAATTCCCCACATGGAAAATTGGCAATTACAGCATCACAAAAGTTTCAGATCTATGATATTTCAGGTGCAAGGTGAGGATGTTCACATAATATGTGATCAACTTGTGATTTACAGTTGACCTAGTGCAAAACTGCAAAATGATGATCTGTGGTTTGCAGTAGTCTGTCATTCTCAGCACTAGATAGATCTAGTCTGCTCTCTTCTCTCACTGATTCTGCCTTACTCCTCCCACCAGCCAAGAGCAGCAGCACATGCAGAACCAGCAGCAGTGTGATCCAGAGGAGCCATAACTGCTATCAGTAGGGTTGAGCGAATTTTATTTTTATAGGATCGGGTCGGGTTTCACGAAACCCGACTTTCTCAAAAGTCGGGTCGAGTGAAATCGGCCGATCCTATAAAAAAGTCGGGGTCGGGGTCGGCCGAAACGCGAAACCCAATGCAGTGCAATGGGATACTATGGTTCCCAGGGTCTGAAGGAGAGAAAACTCTCCTTCAGGCCCTGGGATCCATATTTAAGTGTAAAATAAAGAATTAAAATAAAAAATATTGATATACTCACCCTCTGACGCGCCCTGGTACTAACCGGCATCTTCCGTTCCTAAGAATGGCACTTGAAAGACCTTTCGAATGCTTCACGGCTTGTGATTGGTCGTGGCGGCCCATGTGACAGCTCAGCGACCAATCACAACAAGCCGTGACGTAATTCTCAGGTCCTAAATTCCTCATTCTAGGAATTTAGGCCATGAGAATTACATCACAGCTTGTGATTGGTCGCTGAGCGGTCACGTGGGCCGCCGCGACCAATCACAAAGCCATGACGTCATCTAAGGCCCTTCACGCGCTAATTCTTAAGAAGGAAGGCTGCCGGAAAGAAGCCGAGGGTGAGTACATTCCTATTAGGTATATACTCACCCACGGACGCACCCTGCTTCTTTCCGGCAGCCTTCCTTCTTAAGAATTAGCGCGTGAAGGGCCTTAGATGACGTCACGGCTTTGTGATTGGTCGCGGCGGCCCACGTGACCGCTCAGCGACCAATCACAAGCCGTGACGTAATTCTCATGGCCTAAATTCCTAGAATGAGGAATTTAGGACCTGAGAATTACGTCACGGCTTGTTGTGATTGGTCGCTCAGCGGTCACGTGGGCCGCCGCGACCAATCACAAGCCGTGAAGCATTCGAAAGGTCTTTCAAGCGCCATTCTTAGGAACGGAAGATGCCGGTTACCAGCGGTGATGTCCAGGCTGCGTCGGAGAGGTGAGTATATCAATATTTTTTATTTTAATTCTTTATTTTACACTTAAATGTGGATTCCGATACCGAGTTCCGATATCGCAAACATATCGGAACTCGGTATCGGAATTCCGATAACAGATTCAGAAGATTGCCGACCTCATGGCCGACCCCACACAGGGGTTGGGTCGGGTTTCATGAAACCCGACTTTGCCAAAAGTCGGCGACTTCTGAAAATGGCCGACCCGTTTCGCTCAAGCCTAGCTATCAGTGCTCACAAAAGAATCACTGCTGCTGGTAGAGATATTTGGTCCTGGAAGCCCAGAAGGCACCGCAGAAAGGTGAGATTCTGTCACTTGTACCACTTTGTGTTCTTGCTGAGAATATATGATGTGCTTTTGCAGTGGAGTCCGATGGGCCCCAGTGCGAGATGGACCAATGTGTGTGTGTGTGTGGGGGGGGGAAGGGTCAAATTTCGCACTGGGGCCCATCGGACTCCACTGCAAAAGCACATCATACATTCTCAGCAAGAACACAAAGTGGTACAAGTGACAGAATCTCACCTTTCTGCGGTGCCTTCTGGGCTTCCAGGACCAAATATCTCTGCCAGCAGCAGTGATTCTTTTGTGAGCACTGATAGCAGTTATGGCTCCTCTGGATCACACTGCTGCTGGTTCTGCATGTGCTGCTGCTCTTGGCTGGTGGGAGGAGTAAGGCAGAATCAGTGAGAGATGAGAGCAGACTAGATCTATCTAGTGCTGATAATGACAGACTGCTGCAAATCACAGATCATCATTTTTGCAGTTTTGCACTAGGTCAACTGTAAATCACAAGTGGATCACATATTATGTGAACATCCTCACCTTGCACCTGAAATATCATAGATCTGAAACTTTTGTGATGCTGTAATTGACAATTTTCCATGTGGGGAATTTTCCGTGTGGGGAATTTTCCATGTGGGGAATTTTCCGTGTGGGGAATTTTCCGTGTGGGGAATTTTCCGTGTGGGGAATTTTCCTGTGGGCATTTTTCCTGTGGGCATTTTTCATGTGGGCAATTTTCCTGTGTGCAATTTTCCTGTGTGCATTTTTCAGGGAACCGAAAAAAGCAGTTGCTTTGCACTGCAGCATACACACAGCAACGCAGCTATCAGGGAGCCTTATAACCTACAGAGCTGATGAAGAGAAATCTAGCCTCCACTGTCCCTGCAAAGAAAAGGTGGTGTTGGACAGTGGAAATCGCTACAGCACAAGCGGTTTTGGGGTCAATTTACCCTGCCTAACGCTATCCCTGCTTCTGACGAAGCGACAGCATCCTCTCCCTACGCTCAGATCAGCAGCAGTAAGATGGCGGTCGGCGGGAACGCCCCTTTATAGCCCCTGTGATGCCGCAGAAAGCAAGCCAATCACTGCCATGCCCTTCTCTAAGATGGTGGGGACCAGGACCTATGTCATCACGCTGCCCACACTCTGCGTGCACCTTCATTGGCTGAAAAATGGCGCTTTAAGCGTCATATGAAACGCAACTTTGGCGTGAAGATCATGTACCGCATGGCCGATCCCACGCTGGGATCGGGTCGGGTTTCATGAAACCCGACTTTGCCAAAAGACGGCGACTTATGAAAATGACCGATCCGTTTCGCTCAACCCTACTCATAATAGTGTAGTCATAGGAATTTGCTGAAAAATAGGGGTTCAGAGATTGAACACATTAGATATAAACTTTCCAAATACACCTCCTGTTTAATCCTTAATACAACAGATTACTAAACAAATTAATAATGGATATTATGATACCAGTCATTCACAATATTCAAGATAAGCCATAAGATAATGTGCAGTCTCCTTATCACGGCATTAGTATAAGAGAAGGAAAAAAATCTGAGATGTGTTTGTAAGATTGGAGCAGTGACACACAGAAGGGATGTATACCACAGTTTGAGTGAAGGTACATAAAAAAACACCAACGGAAAATGTATAAGTAACTCGCACGTGCCGACACCACCGTTCTCACCAGTGTATATGAAATTGGGGAGCAGATGGCAAGAGAAAGGAAAGCAGGAACACATCAAGGAAGGGAGGCGCCAGTTTGTCCCTATAACTACCTAAACTGTAGTACCCTACCTAACGCGGAGATTGGCACCCTAGTATCCTGCGCATATAGCACCCCCATTCGACAGAGGCTCAGAGTAAAGAATAGTTGCTCATTAATTTGCTCTTATTGTTTTACCTATGTACTCCTATATCCCACCCTCACGTGTGGCATTGTATATGACGCCTGTGGTCTGCCAATTGATAAATTGTCTGATAAAGTAGGTTCTGCCTGTATAATTACTCTTGAATGATTTTCCTGGTGACATTAACTGTCAGGACTTGCATGTCCCACATCTATAACATCCTTGGGCTGTGTGCCTAACCAATATGGATTGGTAAGGTTTTGGTAATGGCTGTGGACCAGCCTATCCCTTATAGTATGTGATTTGGGGAATTGGACCTATTGCAACCTTGATGTCTGCATCCATAAGAAGGATATGGATGATCGAATAGCTTCGGATAAGTGCTTATCCGACTAGCTATAGCGCTTCCCGAATAGCTGCATCAGTAACCTGGATAACTGGAGCACTCACGATAATCAGCTATTCGGCGCCACAGCTGCATGTATTGTGGCTGTTTCACAGTCACAACACATGCATGGATAGCCTGTTTGTTGGGCGTAACAGTTTGTTTGGCCATGGGCCCCGCTGATCCGCAGTCCTCTCTGCGCTTTGGAGCTGTTTTGGCAGCTTCGCTACCAGAAAGAGCCAGGAAAAATTTAGTCTAATCTGATGACACCAGATGCCCAATTGGAAGCCCTAATGTCTGCAAAACTGGAAACTTGTGCTCCCGGAATGGAACCCATCTGTCACGACACAGCTGACTGGTGACCCTTCCCTGTCCCTAACACTAGGGGGCACCCTAGCTTGCCCTTCTCCCCGGAAACTTCCGAAGGTGAAGATGCAGGGGCCTCGACCCTTGCCTTATCTCCTGAGTTAACCATATATCTGTTCTCTTCCCCCATCTAGGGAAGAGGGGCGCTACTGTGCACCGTAGTACACCAACCCGAGAAGGCGACACAAACAAGGGTTAACAGAAAACTCCCGGCATAAAAAATATTCACTCACATATAACATAGGAATGCATCGGGGTGTGAAGGTAGGGGAATAAACCAAAATAAAGAAGGATAATACAAACCAAGCAACAGTCACTAATGACTCCTCCAACTCTTCCTCTCATAAGAACTCCTACCTCCGTTAGCCATGCAGCAATAAAGTTAACTCTGACAAAGATTTGTATCAGAGGACAAATTATAAAGGGAAAAGAAGTGGCTAATAGTGTTGAGCATTCCGATACTGCAAGTATCGGGTATCGGCCGATACTTGCTGTATCGGAATTCCGATACCGAGATCCGATATTTTTGTGGTATCGGGTATCGGTATCGAAACAACATTAATGTAAAAATGTGTGTAAAAATGTGTAAAAGAAAGAATTAAAATAAAAAATATCGCTATACTCACCTCTCCGACGCAGCCGGGACTTCAGCGAGGGAACCGGCAGCGTTGTTTGTTTAAAATTCGCGCTTTTACTTGGTTACGTGAAGTCCCGGCTTGTGATTGGTCAGGTCGGCCATGTTGCCGGGACGCGGACCAATCACAGCAAGCCGTGACGAAATTACGTCACGGCTTGCTGTGATTGGTCCGCGTCCCGGCAACATGGCCGCCATTAACCAATCACAAGCCGTGACGTCACGGGAGGCTGGACTTGCGCGTTTTTTAAAAAGCGCGCGTGTCCAGCCTCCCGTGACGTCACGGCTTGTGATTGGTTAATGGCGGCCATGTTGCCGGGACGCGGACCAATCACAGCAAGCCGTGACGTAATTTCGTCACGGCTTGCTGTGATTGGTCCGCGTCCCGGCAACATGGCCGCCCTGACCAATCACAAGCCGGGACTTCACGTAACCAAGTAAAAGCGCGAATTTTAAACAAACAACGCTGCCGGTTCCCTCGCTGAGGTCCCGGCTGCGTCGGAGGGTGAGTATAGCGATATTTTTTATTTTAATTCTTTCTTTTACACATTTATATGGTTCCCAGGGCCTGAAGGAGAGTTTCCTCTCCTTCAGACCCTGGGAACCATCAGGGATACCGTCCGATACATGAGTCCCATTGACTTGTATTGGTATCGGGTATCGGTATCGGATTGGATCCGATACTTTGCCGGTATCGGCCGATACTTTCCGATACCGATACTTTCAAGTATCGGACGGTATCGCTCAACACTAGTGGCTAACCAAGCTCAGCTGTGAACACAGGGATTTTCAACATGGCCGATTAACCCCTGTTCTGCCAGAAGAAATAAAGGAGAAGTGCTTGTCAGCGCCGGAGTAGGAGCAATCAGATGCTGCGGTCTTCTGGCTCTACACTGTCACGGTAACTCTGTGAAACCGTCCTGTCTAATCTGCCTTGGTACTATGGGGATCTGAAGCAGTGCAATGTGTTTCTGGAGCAGTGCATGTGGCACTATGAAATTTTCAGCCAGCAGTTTTCTTCAGATCGGGCCAAAGTGGGTTTCCTGATGTCCTAACTAGCATGCCCTGGCATGGCTCAAACCCCTATGGGAAAATGGGGCTCCTATCACCTCGGACCTACGAGCCTTCCTGGTGGCCTTCGATGAGCCGAACCCAGAACCGTCTGCAAAAAACTTCCCTTCCCAGTTTTCAGGAGCAGACCAGACAGGTGACATCTGTGAGGAGACTGTCACATCTGGCCATGCCATTTCAAAGACTGCTTGCTCCCCAGCCTGTTGAGGCAGCTACCCATGCAGAATCTTTGAAGGTCGACCATGTTTGGCAGGCTGAGTAGAAGCTGGAACTCATTAGTGAGATGGGATTGTGGTATCGCTGCGGTTGTGGGTAACATCTTTTGACAGTCATCTTGTGTTTCTTCAATGTTCTAATAATTGAGTCAACAGTTGTTGCCTTCTCACCAAACTGCTTGCCTATTGTCCTGTATCAGAATTGTGCAGGTCTACAATTTTGCCCCTGGTGTCCTTAGACAGCTCTTTGGTCTTGGCCATGGTAGAGAGGTTGGAGTGTGATTGATTGTGTGGATAGGTGTCTTTTATACAGGTAACAAGTTCAAACAGGTGCGATTAATACAGGTAATGAGTGCAGAGTAGGAGAGCTTCTTAAAAAAAAACTCACAGGTCTTTGAGAGGTAGAATTCTTGCTGATTGGAAGGTGATCAAATACTTATTTCATGCACTAAAAATGCAATTTAATTATTTAAAAATCATACAATTTGATTTTCTCATTTTTATTTTTAGATTCTTTCTCTCACAGTTGAAGTGTACCTTGAATAAAAATTACAGATCTTTCCATTATTTGTAGATGGGAAAACGTGAAAAATTGGCAGTGTATCAAATACTTATTTTCCCCACTGTACACGTGGAGGGTACCGCTTCTGCTGGGGAGGCACAGCCATGACTAGGAGGAGGAAGGAAGGAATCTGGCACAACTATTCAATGTTAAAATCCAGTTTATTCACAGGCTATTGAAAACAAGGATCCTTGTTTTTAATGGCTTTCTGAATAAACTGGATTTTAACCCCTTAAGCCCCGAGGGTGGTTTGCACGTTAATGACCGGGCCAATTTTTACAATTCTGACCACTGTCCCTTTATGAGGTTATAACTCTGGAACTCTTTAACGGATCTTTGCGATTCTGACACTGTTTTCTCATGAGATACTGTACTTCATGATAGTGGTAAAATTTATTCGATATAACTTGGGTTTATTTGTGAAAAAAACAGAAATTTGGCGAAAATTTTGAAAATTTTGCAATTTTCCAAATTTGAATTTGTATGCCCTTAAATCACAGAGATATGTCACGCAAAATACTTAATAAGTAACATTTTCCACATGTCTACTTTACATCAGCACAATTTTGGAACCAAAATTTTTTTTTGTTAGGGAGTTAAAAGTTGACTGGAAATTTCTCATTTTTACAACACCTTTTTTTTTAGGGACCACATCTCATTTGAAGTCATTTTGAGGGGTCTATATGATAGAAAATACCCAAGTGTAACACCATTCTAAAAACTGCACTCCTCAAGGTGCTCAAAACCACATACAAGAAGTTTATTAACCCTTCAGATGTTTCACAGGAATTTTTAGAATGTTTAAATAAAAATGAACATTTAACTTTTTTTCACACAAATTTTATTTCAGCTCCAATTTGTTTTATTTTACCAAGGGTAACAGGAGAAATTAGACCACAAAAGTTGTTATGCAATTTGTCCTGAGTACGACGATACCCCATATGTGGGGGTAAACCACTGTTTGGGTGCATGGCAGAGCTCGGAAGGAAAGGAGCGCCATTTTACTTTTCAATGCAAAATTGACTGGAATTAAGATGGGACGCCATGTTGCGTTTGGAGAGCCCCGGATGTGCCTAAACATTAAACCCCCCCACAATTGACACCATTTTGGAAAGTAGACCCCCTAAGGAACTTATCTAGATGTGTTTTGAGAGCTTTGAACACCCCCAAGTGTTTCACTACAGTTTATAACGCAGAGCCATGAAAATAAAAATTCTTTTTTTTTTTCACAAAAATGATTTTTAGCCCCCAGTTTTGTATTTTCACAAGGGTAACAGGACAATTTGGACCCCAAAGTTGTTGAACAATTTGTCCTGAGTACGCTGATACCCCATATGTGGGGGGGAACCACTGTTTGGGCGCATGGCAGAGCTCGGAAGGGAAGGAGCGCCATTTGGAATGCAGACTTAGATGGATTGGTCTGCAGGCGTCACATTGCATTTGCAGAGCCCCTGATGTACCCAAACAGTACAAACCCCCCACAAGTGACCCCATATTGGAAACTAGACCTCCCAAGGAACTTATCTAGATATGTTGTGAGAACTTTGAACCCCCAAGTGTTTCACTACAGTTTATAACGCAGAGCCGTGAAAATAAAAAATACTTTTTTTCCCACAAAAATTATTTTTAGCCCCCAAAATTTTTATTTTCCCAAGGATAACAAGAGAACTTGGACCCCAAAAGTTGTTGCCCAATTAGTCCCGAGTACGCTGATACCCCATATGTTGGGGTAAACCCCTGTTTGGGCACACGGGAGAGCTCGGAGGTGAAGGAGCACTGTTTTACTTTTACAATGCAGAATTGGCTGGAATTGAGATCGGACGCCATGTCGCGTTTGGAGAGCCCCTGATGTGCCTGAACAATGGAAACTCCCCAATTCTACCTGAAGCCCTAATCCAAACACACCCCTAACCCTAATCCCAACTGTAACCCTAACCACACCCCTAACCCTTACACACCCCTAATTCTAATCCCAACCCTAATACCAACCGTAAATGTAATCCAAACCCTAACCCTAACTTTAGCCCCAACCCTAACCCTAACTTTAGCCCCAACCCTAACCCTAACTTTAGCCCCAACCCTAACCCTAACTTTAGCTCCAACCCTAGCCCCAACCCTAACCCTAACCGTAGCCCTAACCCTAGCCCTAACCCTAAGCCTAACCCTAGACCTAACCCTAACCCTAACCCTAGCCCTAACCCTAGCCCTAACCCTAACCCTAACCCTAGCCCTAATGGGAAAATGGAAATAATTACATTTCTTTAATTTTATTATTTTTCCCTAACTACGGGGGTGATGAAGGGGGGTTTGATTTACTTTTATAGCTTTTTTATATCGGATTTTTATGATTGGCAGCTGTCACACACTAAAATACGCTTTTTATAGCAAAAAAGTTTTTGCGTCTCCACATTTTGAAACCTATAATTTTTCCATATTTTGGTCCACAGAGTCATGTGAGATCTAGTTTTTTGCAAAGCGAGTTGACTTTTTTATTGGTAACATTTTTGGACACGTGACAGTTGGACAGTTTTTGATCACTTTTTATTCCGATTTTTGTGAGGCAGAATGACCAAAAACCAGCTATTCATGAATTTCTTTTGGGGGAGGCGTTTATACCGTTTCACGTTTGGTAAAATTAATAAAGCAGTTTTATTCGTCGGGTCAGTACGATTACAGCGCTATCTCATTTATATCATTTTTTTATGTTTTGGCACTTTTATACGATAAAAACAATTTTATAGAAAAAATAATTATTTTGGCATCGCTTTATTCTGAGGACTATAACTTTTTTATTTTTTTGGTTATGATGCTATATGCCAGCTCGTTTTTTGCAGGACAAGATGACATTTTCAGTGGTACCATGGTTATTTATATCCATCTTTTTGATCGCGTGTTATTCCACTTTTTGTTCGGCGGTATGATAATAAAGCATTGTTTTTTGGCTCGTTTTTTTTTTTTTCTTACGGTGTTCAGTGAAGGGGTTAACTAGTGGGACAGTTTTATAGGTTGGGTCGTTACGGACACAGCGATATTAAATATGTGTACTTTTATTGTTTTGTTTTTTTTAGATAAAGAAATATATTTATGGGAATAATATTTTTTTTTTTCTTCTTTATTTAGGAATATATATATATATATATTTTTTACACATGTTAATTTTTTTTTAAACTTTTTTACTTTGTTCCAGGGGAGACATCACAGATCGCCGATCTGACAGTTTGCACAGCACTCTGTCAGATCGGCGATCTGACATACAGCCATGCAGGCTTACCAGCGCCTGCACGGCACCCGGAAGTACTCCCTACAGGACCCGGATGCAGCCCCGTGGCCATTTTGGATCCGGGGACTGCAGGGAGGAGACGCTCGGTACAAGGCGAGTACATCGCCTTGTACCGATCGTCTCAGGGAAGCCCGCAGAGAGCCCCCTCACTGCGCGATGCTTCACTGTACCGCCGGTACACTGCGATCATGTTTGATCGCAGTGTGCCGGGGGTTAATGTGCCGGGGGCAGTCCGTGACTGCTCCTGTCACATAGTGCCGGATGTCAGCTGTGATAGGCAGCCGACAACCGGCCGCGATCGGCCGCACTCCCCCCGTGAGCGCGGCCGATCACTATGACGTACTATCCCGTCGGTGGGAATTAAGGCCCACCCCACCTCGACGGGATAGTACTTCATATGGGATTAAGGGGTTAACATTGGATGGTTGTGCCAGATTCCTTCCTTCCTCCTCTTCTATGGGAATTTAGACTTTATTCTCAAGAGAATTAACTGCGAGGATCAAGGATGATCTGAGGAAAGGGCAACTTGAAAACACTCTGCTATCTTCTCATGACCTTCTCCCGCTTTGTGGACCTTCAGCATTTTCATTTTCAGAGTGCTAGTATTGTGCCTAGGATTGGGCCTCCACAATTTTCATTTGCAGAGTGCTAGAATTTTGCCGGATTCCTTCCTTCTTCCTCCTTTATGAGAATTTAGACTTTATTCTCTAGAAACTTAACAAGGCTCAAGGATGATCTGAGGAAAGCGCAACTTGAAAATGCTTTGCTATCTTTTTTATAGCCTTCTGCTTTGTTGGCCTCCACCATTTTCATTTTTCAGAGTGCTAGAATTCTGCTGGACTCCTTCCTTCTTCCTCCTTTATGAGAATTTAGACTTTATTATCTAGAAACTTAACAAGGATCAAGGATGATCTGAGGAAAGGGCAATATGAAAACGCTTTGCTATCTTTTTATAGTCATCTCCTGCTTTGTTGGCCACCACCATTTTAATTTCCAGAGTGCTAGGCAGATGCTTGTAAGAACCCATGGCTGCTGCTTTTTGGCACAAGGTTAGAGGAAACTGGCTTTTTTTAAAACGATGACAGTACAGAAGCCATAACCCAGCAGGATAATTAAGGTCTAAAACCTTGGTCAAAGTTATCTGAGCTCACAAATTTCCAATGGTGCATCGGCCCATATTGCTTTTTGTAATTTTTAAAATGGAAAAAATGACAATATATACAGGCATATATTTTTTGCCTAAAATACAAAGGGAATGTTTCGTCTTTAGATTTAGGCCTTTTAGAGATCATTTCATCTTCAACTTACATAACTGTTCACTATAACAGCAATTTTGACCAGGGGTGCCCAAAGGTTTACATGCCACTTTATGAAATTACAGTCTCCTCTCATTATGTATATTACTATCCTTTATTACACAGTGCCCTCTCTTGTTATGTACAGCACCGTTCCTTTCATATTGGATTTTGTTGTTATTTTTGTTATTTAGAGCCCCTGTCTTTATTACTTAACACCTTCATGACCTTGGGATTTTCCGTTTTTCCGTGTTCGTTTTTTGCTCCCCTCCTTCCCAGAGCCATAACTTTTTTATTTTTCCGTCAATTTGGCCATGTGAGGGCTTATTTTTTGCAGGACGAGTTGTACTTTTGAACGACATCATTGGTTTTACCTGACCTGCCATTATGATTCTTCAGGTCACTATGAGTTCATAGACACCTAAAATGACTAGGTTATTTTTTATCTAAGTGTTGAAAAAAAATTCCAAACTTTGATAAAAAAAAAAAAAAAGCGCCATTTTCCGATACTCGTAGCGTCTCCATTTTTCATGATCTGGGGTCAGTTGAGGGCTTATTTTTTGCATGCTGAGCTGGCGTTTTTAATGATAGCATTTTGGTGCAGATATGTTCTTTTGATCGCCCGTTATTGCATTTTAATGCAATGTCATGGCAACCAAAAAAACGTAATTCTGGCGTTTCAAATTTTTTTCCCGCTACGCCGTTTAGCGATCATGGTTAATGCTTTTTTTTTTGATAGATCGGGCGATTCTGAACGCGGCGATACCAAATATGTGTAGGTTTGATTTTTTTTTATTGATTTATTTTGATTGGGGCGAAAGGGGGGTGATTTAAACTTTTATATATTTTTTATTTTTTTCACATTTTTTTAACTTTTTTTTTACTTTTGCCATGCTTCAATAGCCTCCATAGGAGGCTAGAAGCAGGCACAATGCGATCGGCTCTGGTACATAGCAGCGATCTGATGTTTGCTGCTATGTAGCAGAATTGCAGGTGTGCTGTGAGCGCCGACCACAGGGTGGCGCTCACAGCTGCCGGGGATCAGTAACCATAGAGGTCTCAAGGACCTCTATGGTTACTATACTGAAGTATCGCCGACCTCCGATCATGTGATGGGGGTCGGCGTTGCGCTCATTTCCGGGCGCCCAGCTGGAAGCGGTAGTTAAATGCCGCTGTCTGCAATTGACAGCGGCATTTAACTAGTTAATAGATGCGGGCAGATCGCGATTCTGCCCGCGCCTATTACGGGCACATGTCAGCTGTTCAAAACAGCTGACATGTCCCGGCTTTGATGCGGGCTCACCGCCGGAGCCCGCCTCAAAGAGGGGGCTTCTGACCTCAGACGTACTATCCCGTCCGAGGTCAGAAAGGGGTTAATGTCCTCTTTTGTTATAAACTGAATTGACTGGTGATGAAACATGGTAAAGCTTCTTTTCTGATGGAGGAGGCTGATAGACTGGTCTTCTGGTCAGGTGCTGCCCCATCAGCAGTTATTTTATATCTGACAAGAAAACACTCTATTTAATAAAGAGAGGGTGCTGTGAATAACAAAATCAATGAGAATACACTTATACAAGGGATGGTGCTATATATAACATGACATAATACTATGTAATAATGGGACAGAACTGTACTTAACAACAGAGAACGTTACGTAATAAGGGACTGCCTCATACATAACTAAAGAGGATGATACATAATATTGGACACCCCTTCCAGTAATACTGTGCCCATTACTGGGATAATGTTTCCCAACATGGCCTCCATCTTGGTAAAATTTTCCTCATCCTGGTCCACTTCTTGGTATTATGTCCCCCATCCTTGTTTGCTTTCTGGTGTAATGTCCCCTTCCTTGTATAATGTGCCTGATCCTGTATTCCTTCCTGGTGTAATGTTCCCAATCCGGGTCCCTTCCTGATATAATGTGCCCCATCCTGGTCTCTTTCCTGGGATAATGTCCCCCATGTTAGTCTTCTTTTCAACATTTCAGCTGAATGTGCGTCTGAAGACTCACGCCCAACTGAAATAGTTGCTGGTACCAGCGGGCCCACTTCAACTCCGGGCCCTGGTGCAGCTGCATCGACGATATGTCCTCCCCTGAGTTACTCCTTTTGTTAATAGGAATGTGCTCTTATTGTAAACATTTTTAATATACAAATATATTGAGACAGAGTTTCCACTTCTCATGTATGGAAGAAAAATTAAAAAAAAAAAAACCACAAACCTAAAAGTTATTTTTCTTTCACACGTCCAATTTTCTTATGTGTTCTGTTCTGTGATATTTGTATTTTGATGTAACCCCTTCTGATGTACAGCACCATGGAATTAATGGTGCTATATAAATAAATAATAATAATAATAATAAAATACAAGTTGAACACTTAACGTACTCATTATTGTCCATGGAGCTGTTCACATGTCCGTGTTTTGTTTGCTGACCACATTTTTGCAAAAAACAAAGAAAGTTTTGTTCAAATTCACCCTTTCAAGTCTATCTGTTGATGAAAATGTTAGAAAGCCCACAGATTGGCATTGTAGGGCTGTCTGTATTTACTGACTATTTGCTGAAAAAATGTAGACACTTCCATTAGTTTTTATTTGCATATGAGAATAACGGATGAAACATGAAACACTGCTGAAAACATGATCCACCTCACTAATGGAATTCTATCTGTTTTTTCACGTTTCTATATGAGCATTTTTTGTGACATCAGAATGTATTCATTTATTCAAATAAAGTAACATTAACCCCTTCACCACCAAGGGTGGTTTGCACGTTAATGACCGGGCCAATTTTTACAATTCTGACCACTGTCCCTTTATGAGGTTATAACTCTGGAACGCTTCAACGGATCTTGGCGATTCTGACACTGTTTTCTCGTGACATATTGTACTTCATGATAGTGGTAAAATTTCTTCGATATAACTTGCGTTTATTTGTGAAAAAAATGAATATTTGGCGAAAATTTTGAAAATTTCGCAATTTTCCAACTTTTAATTTTTATGCCCTTAAATCACAGACATATGTCATGCAAAATACTTAATAAGTAACATTTCCCACATGTCTACTTTACAACAGCACAATTTTGGAACCAAAATTTTTTTTTGTGACGGAGTTATAAGGGTTAAAAGTTGACCAGCAATTTCTCATTTTTACAACACCATTTTTTTTTAGGGACCACATCTCATTTGAAGTCATTTTGAGGGGTCTATATGATAGAAAATACCCAAGTGTGACACCATTCTAAAAACTGCACCCCTCAAGGTACTCAAAACCAGTTTCAAGAAGTTTATTAACCCTTCAGGTGTTTCACAGGAATTTTTGGAATGTTTAAATAAAAATGAACATTTAACTTTTTTTCACACAAAATTTATTTCAGATCCAATTTGTTTTATTTTACCAAGGGTAACAGGAGAAAATAGACCCCAAAATTTGTTGTACAATTTGTCCTGAGTACGCTGATACCCCATATGTGGGGGTAATCCACTGTTTGGGCGCATGGCAGAGCTCGGAAGGAAAGGAGCGCCATTTGACTTTTCAATGCAAAATTGACTGGAATTGAGATGGGACGCCAAGTTGCATTTGGAGAGCCCCTGATGTGCCTAAACATTGAAACCCCCAACAAGTGACACCATTTTGGAAAGTAGACCCCCTAAGGAACTTATCTAGATGTGTGGTGAGCACTTTGACCCAACAAGTGCTTCACAGAAGTTTATAATGCAGAGCGGTAAAAATAAAAAATCATATTTTTTCACAAAAATGATCTTTTCGCCCCCAATTTTTTATTTTCCCAAGGGTAAGAGAAGAAATTGGACCTCAAAAATTGTTGTGCAATTTGTCCTGAGTACGCTGATACCCCATATGTGGGTGTAAACCATTGTTTGGGCGCAGGGCAGAGCTCGGAAGGGAAGGAGCGCCATTTGACTTTTCAATGCAAAATTGACTGGAATTGAGATGGGACGCCATGTTGCATTTGGAGAGCCCCTGATGTGCCTAAACATTGAAACCCCCCCAAGTGACACCATTTTGGAAAGTAGACCCCCTAAGGAACTTACCTAGATGTGTGGTGAGCACTTTGACCCAACAAGTGCTTCACAGAAGTTTATAATGCAGAGCCGTAAAAATAAAAAATCATATTTTTTCACAAAAATGATCTTTTCGCCCCCATTTTTTTATTTCCCCAAGGGTAAGAGAAGAAATTAGACCACAAAAGTTGTTGTGCAATTTGTCCTGAGTACGACGATACCCCATATGTGGGGGTAAACCACTGTTTGGGCGCATAGCAGAGCTCGGAAGGGAAGGAGCGCTATTTTACTTTTCAATGCAAAATTGACTGGAATTAAGATGGGATGCCATGTTGCGTTTGCAGAGCCCTTGATGTGCCTAAACATTGAAACCCCCCACAAGTGACACCATTTTGGAAAGTAGACCCCCTAAGGAACTTATCTAGATGTGTGGTGAGCACTTTGACCCAACAAGTGCTTCACAGAAGTTTATAATGCAGAGCCGTAAAAATAAAAATTCTTTTTTTTTTCACAAAAATGATTTTTTAGCCCCCAGTTTTGTATTTTCACAAGGGTATCAGGATAAATTGGACCTCAAAAGTTGTTGTCCAATTTGTCCTGAGTATGCTGATACCCCATATGTGGGAAGGAACCACTGTTTGGGCGCATGACAGAGCTCAGAAGGGAAGGAGCGCCATTTGGAATGCAGACTTAAATGGATTGGTCTGCAGGCGTCACTTTGCATTTGCAGAGCCCCTGATGTACCCAAACAGTACAAACCCCCCACAAGTGACCCAATATTGGAAACTAGACCCCCCAAGGAACTTATCTAGATGTGTTGTGAGAACTTTGAACCCCCAAATGTTTCACTACAGTTTATAACGCAGAGCCGTGAAAATAAAAATTCTTTTTTTTTTTTCACAAAACTTATTTTTTGGCCCCCAGTTTTGTATTTTTCCAAGGGTAGCAGGAGAAATTGGACCCCAAAAGTTGTTTTACAATTTGTCCTGAGTACGCTGATACCCCATATGTGGGGGTAAACCACTGTTTGGGCGCATGGGAGAGCTCGGAAAGGAAGTAGCACCGTTTGACTTTTCAATGCAAAATTGACAGGAATTGAGATGGGACGCCATGTTGCGTTTGGAGAGCCACTGATGTGCCTAAACATTGAAACCCCCCACAAGTGACACCATTTTGGAAAGTAGACCCCCTAAGGAACTTATCTAGATGTGTTTTGAGCGCTTTGACCCACCAAGGGCTTCACAGAAGTTAATAATGCAGAGCCGTAAAAATAAAACAAAAATTTTTTCCCACAAAAATTATTTTTTTAGCCCCCAGTTTTGTATTTTCCCGAGGGTAGCAGGAGAAATTGGACCCCAAAATTTGTTGTCCAAGTTGTCCTGAGTGCGACGATACACCATATGTGGGGAGAACCACTGTTTGGGCGCATGGGAGGGCTCGGAAAGGAAGGAGCGCCATCTGGAATGCAGACTTAGATGGAATGCTCTGCAGGCGTCACATTGCGTTTGCAGAGCCCCTAATGTACCTAAACAGTAGAAACCCCCACAAGTGACACCATGTTGGAAAGTAGACCCCCTAAGGAACTTATCTAGATGTGTGGTGAGCACTTTGACCCACCAAGGGCTTCACAGAAGTTTATAATACAGAGCCATAAAAATAAAACAAAAATTTTTTCCCACAAAAATTATTTTTTAGCCCCCAGTTTTGTATTTTCCCGAGGGTAACAGGAGAAATTGGACCCCAAATGTTGTTGTCCAATTTGTCCTGAGTGCGCTGATACCCCATATGTGGGGGGAACCACCGTTTGGACGCATGGAAGGGCTCGGAAGTGAAGGAGCGCCATTTGGAATGCAGACTTAGATGGAATGGTCTGCAGGCGTCACATTGCTTTTGCAGAGCCCCTAATGTATCTAAACAGTAGAAACCCCCCACAAGTGACACCATGTTGGAAAGTAGACCGCCTAAGGAACTTATCTAGATGTGTGGTGAGTAGTGTTGAGCATTCCGATGCTGCAAGTATCGGGTATCGGCCGATACTTGCTGTATCGGAATTCCGATACCGGGATTCCGATACTCTTGTGGTATCGGGTATCGGAACAACATTAATGTTAAAATGTGTAAAATAGAGAATTAAAATAAAAAATATCGCTATACTCACCTGTCCGACGCAGCCGGGACCTCAGCGCAGGAACCGGCAGCGTTGTTTGTTTAAAATTCCCGCTTTTACATGGTTACGCGAAGTCTCGGCTTGTGATTGGTCAGGGCGGCCATGTTGCCGGGCCGCGGACCAATCACAGCAAGCCGTGACGAAAATACGTCACGGCTTTCTGTGATTGGTCCGCGTCCTGGCAACATGGCCGCCATTAACCAATCACAAGCCGTGACGTCACGGGAGGCTGGAAACGCGCTCATTTTAAAAAGGGCGCGTGTCCAGCCTCCCGTGACGTCACGGCTTGTGATTGGTTGCGTCGCGGTCAACCAATCACAAGCCGGGAGGCTGGACACGCGCCCATTTCAAAATGAGCGCGTCCAGCCTCCCGGCTTGTGATTGGTTGATCGCGGCGCAACCAATCACAAGCCGTGACGTCACGGGAGGCTGGACACGCGCCCATTTCAAAATGAGCGCGTCCAGCCTCCCGGCTTGTGATTGGTTGATCGCGGCGCAACCAATCACAAGCCGTGACGTCACGGGAGGCTGGACACGCGCCCATTTTAAAATGAGCGCGTGTCCAGCCTCCCGTGACGTCCCGGCTTGTGATTGGTCAGGGCGGCCATATTGCCGGGACGCGGACCAATCACAGCAAGCCGTGACGTAATTTCGTCACGGCTTGCTGTGATTGGTCCGCGTCCCGGCAACATGGCCGACCTGACCAATCACAAGCCGGGAATTCACGTAACCAAGTAATAGCGCGATTTTTAAACAAACAACGCTGCCGGTTCCCTCGCTGAAGTCCCGGCTGCGTCGGACAGGTGAGTATAGCGATATTTTTTATTTTAATTCTTTCTTTTACACATTTATATGGTTCCCAGGGCCTGAAGGAGAGTTTCCTCTCCTTCAGACCCTGGGAACCATCAGGGATACCGTCCGATACATGAGTCCCATTGACTTGTATTGGTATCGGGTATCGGTATCGGATTGGATTCCGATACTGTGACGGTATCGGCCGATACTTTCCGATACCGATACTTTCAAGTATCGGACGGTATCGCTCAACACTAGTGGTGAGCACTTTGACCCACCAAGGGCTTCACAGAAGTTTATAATGCAGAGCCGTAAAAATAAAACTAAAAATTTTTCCCACATAAAATATTTTTCAGCCCCCGGTTTTGTATTTTCCCGAGGGTAACAGGAGAAATTGGACCCCAAAACTTGTTGTCCAATTTGTCCTGAGTGCGCTGATACCCCATATGTGGGGGGAACCACCGTTTGGATGCATGGGAGGGCTCGGAAGGGAAGGAGCGCCATTTGGAATGCAGACTTAGATGGAATGGTCTGCAGGCGTCACATTGCGTCTGCAGAGCCCCTAATGTACCTAAACAGTAGAAGCCCCACACAAGTGACCCCATTTTGGAAACTAGACCCCCCAAGGAACTTATCTAGATGTGTTGTAAGAACTTTGAACCCCCAAGTGTTTCACTACAGTTTATAACGCAGAGCCGTGAAAATAAAAAATCTTTGTTTTTCCCACAAAAATTATTTTTTAGCCCCCAGTTTTGTATTTTCCCAGGGGTAACAGGAGAAATTGGACCCCAAAGGTTGTTGTCCTATTTGTCCTGAGTACGCTGATACCCCATATGTTGGGGTAAACCCCTGTTTGGGCACACGGGAGAGCTCGGAAGGGAAGGAGCACTGTTTTACTTTTTCAACGCAGAATTGGCTGGAATTGAGATCGGACGCCATGTCGCGTTTGGAGAGCCCCTGATGTGCCGAAACAGTGGAAACCCCCCAATTATAACTGAAACCCTAATCAAAACACACCCCTAACCCTAATCCCAACAGTAACCCTAACCACACCTCTAACCCTGACACACCCCTAACCCTAATCCCAACCCTATTCCCAACCGTAAATGTAATCCAAACCCTAACCCTAACTTTAGCCCCAACCCTAACTGTAGCCTTAACCCTAGCCCCAACCCTAGCCCTAATGGGAAAATGGAAATAAATACTTTTTTTTATTTTTCCCTAACTAAGGGGGTGATGAAGGGGTGTTTGATTTACTTTTATAGCGGGTTTTTTAGCGGATTTTTATGATTGGCATCCGTCACACACTGAAAGATGCTTTTTATTGCAAAAAATATTTTTTGCGTTACCACATTTTGAGAGCTATAAATTTTCCATATTTTGGTCCACAGTCATGTGAGGTCTTGTTTTTTGCGGGACGAGTTGACGTTTTTATTGGTAACATTTTTGGGCACGTCACATTTTTTGATTGCTTTTTATTCCGATTTTTGTGAGGCAGAATGACCAAAAACCAGCTATTCATGAATTTCTTTTGGGGGAGGCGTTTATACCGTTCCGCGTTTGGTAAAATTGATAAAGCAGTTTTATTCTTCGGGTCAGTACGATTACAGCGATACCTCATTTATCTCATTTTTTTATGTTTTGGCGCTTTTATACGATAAAAACTATTTTATTGAAAAAATAATTATTTTTGCATCGCTTTATTCTCAGGACTATAACTTTTTTATTTTTTTGCTGATCATGCTGTATGGCGGCTCGTTATTTGCGGGACAAGATGACGCTTTCAGCGGTATCATGGTTATTTATATCTGTCTTTATTATTTTGCGTGTTATTTCACTTTTTGTTCGGCGGTATGATAATAAAGCGTTGTTTTTTGCCTCGTTTTTTTTTTTTTTTCTTACGGTGTTTACTGAAGGGGTTAACTAGTGGGCCAGTTTTATAGGTTGGGTCGTTACGGACGCGGCGATACTAAATATGTGTACTTGTTTTTTTTTATATTTAGATAAAGAAATGTATTTATGGGAATATTTTTTTTTTTTTCATTATTTTGGAATATTTTTTTTTATTTTTTTTTACACATTTTGAATTTTTTTTTATAACTTTTTTACTTTGCCCCGGGGGGGACAATACAGATCGGTGATCTGCCAGTTTGCATAGCACTCTGACAGATCACCGATCTGCGAGAAGTGCAGGCTGCTTCACAGTGCCTGCTCTGAGCAGGCTTCTGTGAAGCCACCTCCCTCCCTGCAGGATCCGGATCCGCGGCCATCTTGGATCCGGGTCTGGAGCAGGCAGGGAGGGAGGTAAGACCCTCGCAGCAATGTGATCACATCGCGTTGCTGCGGGGGGCTCAGGGAAGCCCGCAGGGAGCCCCCCTCCCTGCGCGATGCTTCCCTGCACCGCCGGCACATCGCGATCATGTTTGATCGCGGTGTGCCGGGGGTTAATGTGCCGGGGGCGGTCCGTGACCGCTCCTGGCACATAGTGCCGGATGTCAGCTGCGATATGCAGCTGACACCCGGCCGCGATCGGCCGCGCTCCCCCCGTGAGCGCGGCCGATCGCATATGACGTACTATCCCGTCGGCGGTCATACGGGCCCACCCCACCTCGACGGGATAGTACGTCAAATGTCGGGAAGGGGTTAATAGTGTTGAGCATTCCGATACCGCAAGTATCGGGTATTGGCCGATACTTGCGGGTATCGGAATTCCGATACCGAGATCCGATACTTTTGTGGTATCGGGATTAATATCAATGTGTAAAAGAAAGAGTTAAAATAAAAAATAGGGATATACTCACCTCTCCGACGCAGCCTGGACTTTACCTCTGTAACCGGGAGCCGTTGTACCTAAAAATGCGCGCTTGAAGGGCCTTAGATGAGGTCACTGCGCTCTGATTGGTCCGTAGCGGTCGCGTGACTGCTACGCGACCAATCACAAAGCAGTGACATCACCTAAGGTCTTTCAAGCGCTTGAAAGACCTTAGGTGATGTCACTGCTTTGTGATTGGTCGCGTAGCGGTCACGCGACTGCTACGCGACCAATCAGAGGCTGCGGACGTCTTCTAAGGTATTTCAAGCACTTGAAATGTGTGCCATAAATGTTACAATTACTCAGTACCATTTTTTTATGCAGTTACAATAAAATTCAACAAGTGTCTTGCAATTTTGATGGAATTAGAATATTTGTGGAAAATAAACATATAGCCATGAAAAGCATCTGAAACAAATGGACCCATAACACTCTTTTAGATTCATTAGTATAGGAAAACTAGTAACTCTGGTCATTAAATAGTGCTTAGGAAAACAACCCTCTCCAGTGCTTCAATACTGAATGCCCATCATAAACAACTGATGTATTACTGTAAAATCGCTCCCAAACAGCTGACTGTGTAGGAAGACCAGTACTGTGCAAAAAGCAAAGCATCACATCAATGCTCAGCGGTCAGTAATGCCTGAACGTATCTCAGATAAGGGTGCTGAGTGTCTTCATCGTGCTCGAAAAATAATATATGTATTATCCTAGCATGTTCGCTCGTCATCACTACATGCGGTACATTGTCGCTTCTCCTCGGCTTTGTGGTCACGTGGAAGAGGGGCAATTGTACACACATTAGGAAGTAATGAAACCTTAGGCTGTGGACTCACATCAGAATTGCTGCAGTTTTTTATTGGGTTTTTGGACTCTAACTCAGCAGTGATTTTAGCGGCAAAGTGGAGGAGAATTATTTTTATCTTCAACATGTCTAATTATTTTGTAAATAAATTGTGGTTTTAATGGAGTAGTCAAAGTTTGCGATAAATCCCATTCCAGTGTGGATTACCCACATGTCTGTAGCAAAATATATACAAAAAAATATATATATTTACAAAAACATGATCCCACATGATTTTTTTCTATTTTATTCTAACAAGGTTTCCATGCCAATCTTGGTGTAACCCAACCTCCTGTAAAGGTCATGCCAGTCACATGGCATCAAATGTCATCAAAAGGCTATGTTCCCACAATGAGCTTTTGGTGAGTTTTTGATGTTGCAGATTTTCTGCTCCATTTCTGCACCCATTATATAAATTATAGAAAAAGAATGTAGTCAGCTTACCAGTCTTCAGAGAAATCCCCAGACCTGCCAACGCCCAGCACGGATCAGGGTGGGCACCCAGGCCAAATGGATACAAGAGGAGAAATGATCCAGCTGAGGGCGGAGGCGATTCAAGCTTTGTGAAACTTTATTGGACAACTAAAGCAATATAGCGTTCTTCAAAAAAATCTATACATAGCAAACACCTAGGCACACCAGTGAGGACGATCAACGCGTTTCAACTATAGAGTCTTACTCATGATCTACCTGCTAGTGCATTGAAAACATATATATAGAGTGCACGTGACATTGATTGGACAAACAATTAAAAACGCAAAAAAGCATATATACTGTAAATGTAGAAAGAAGTAATTACCGGTTAACAATATCATGGAAATAGCTTAGATTAACATAATATATATCCTTAAGGAACATAACTTAAACATTAATTAGTATTGTTTTATTAAATATTGTCTAGCATTGAGACCATAAGGGATACGTGTATCAAGCATGAACATCCAGTATGTTTCTCGATTGAAAAGTTTCTGCTGTAAATTACCTCCTCTCCGAGGTTTGTAAACCTTTTCTGTTCCACAGAATCTAAGACTAGTTAGATTACCTTTGTGCACGTTGTAAAAGTGTCTAGACACGGCTGAGGCACAGAGGGCTTGAATTTCCGGCATCTGATAAGTGCCGTCTAACTCGTACTTTAAGCGGTCATGTGGTGCAACCTATGTACTGACCTTTACATGTAGTACATTCTATCAGAGACACCACATTTTCAGTGTTGCAATTAATGTAATCATGTATATCAAATTGTTTATGATTGTGAAAGGATGAGAATTTATTTGTTTTATACACATAGTTACATGTTTTGCAACGAGTGGCTCCACATCTAAAGAACCCTGTGGCGTTAAGCCAGGTAGCTCGATTGGTATCCCGTAAAGAGCTAGAGAATAGGCTTGGGGACAGAATCGAGCCCAAAGTGGGAGCTCGTTTAGCAACGAATTTGATGTCATTTTGTGTTAGTATTCGTTTTAATTTGTCATCTTGTTTTAGCATGGGTAAATGATTTTTGACAATATCCACAATCTGCCTAGATTGTGAACTATATGGAGTACTGAATACTACAGTATTATTGTGTTTTTGTGGACTATTATAATTAGATTTATAATTTTTCGTTGTTAATAACTTTTTACGATCTATTTTGGAGATTTTTTTACGTGCTTTGTCTAGATTCCATTTAGGATATCCTCTATTAGAAAGACGCTCGCAGGTTTTCTCTGTCTCTGCCAAAAAAACATAATTTTCGGAGCAATTCCTTCTTGTTCTAATAAGTTCACCGTATGGAATGTTATTTCTGACATGATTTGGATGGCAAGAGTTGGCTCTAAGAATTGAGTTACTTGAGGTCGGTTTCCTGTAGGGGGTAATCTCAACAGTATGTTTTAGTGTATTACCTAGGAGATTCAAATCCAAAAAATTGGTATGTTTTTTCTGAAAAGAGTAGGTAAATTTTAAATTAAAATTATTGTTATTTATGTGATCAACAAATTTAATTACCTCCTCCTGTGAACCCCTCCATACTAGGATCAAGTCATCTATGTAGCGACCATACCACACAATATGTTTGCATATATCATCAGTATCATCATTGTAGATGTGGCTTTCTTCCCATTTCAGCATAACAATATTCGCTAGAGAAGGCGAAAATTTAGCGCCCATATTTTCCAAGTCTAATAAGTTCAGTTTTTTATATAGCCCTGCATCTAGTAACACAATAGTGCCCCCTTTGTCTGATTGCCATGCAGCAATAAAGTTAACTCTGACAAAGATTTGTATCAGAGGACAAATTATAAAGGGAAAAGAAGTGGCTAACCAAGCTCAGCTGTGAACACAGGGATTTTCAACATGGCCGATTAACCCCTGTTCTGCCAGAAGAAATAAAGGAGAAGTGCTTGTCAGCGCCGGAGTAGGAGCAATCAGTTGCTGCGGTCTTCTGGCTCTACACTGTCACGGTAACTCTGTGACACCGTCCTGTCTAATCTGCCTTGGTACTATGGGGATCTGAAGCAGTGCAATGTGTTTCTGGAGCAGTGCATGTGGCACTATGAAATTTTCAGCCAGCAGTTTTCTTCAGATCGGGCCAAAGTGGGTTTCCTGATGTCCTAACTAGCATGCCCTGGCATGGCTCAAACCCCTATGGGAAAATGGGGCTCCTATCACCTCGGACCCACGAGCCTTCCTGGTGGCCTTCGATGAGCCGAACCCAGAACCGTCTGCAAAAACTTCCCTTCCCAGTTTTCAGGAGCAGACCAGACAGGTGACATCTGTGAGGAGACTGTCACATCTGGCCATGCCATTTCAAAGACTGCTTGCTCCCCAGCCTGTTGAGGCAGCTACCCATGCAGAATCTTTGAAGGTCGACCATGTTTGGCAGGCTGAGCAGAAGCTAGAACTCATTAGTGAGATGGGATTGTGGTATCGCTGCGGTTGTGGGTAACATCTTTTGACAGTCATCTTGTGTTTCTTCAATGTTCTAATAATTGAGTCAACAGTTGTTGCCTTCTCACCAAACTGCTTGCCTACTGTCCTGTATCAGAATTGTGCAGGTCTACAATTTTGCCCCTGGTGTCCTTAGACAGCTCTTTGGTCTTGGCCATGGTAGAGAGGTTGGAGTGTGATTGATTGTGTGGATAGGTGTCTTTTATACAGGTAACAAGTTCAAACAGGTGCGATTAATACAGGTAATGAGTGCAGAGTAGGAGAGCTTCTTAAAGAAAAACTAACAGGTCTTTGAGAGGTAGAATTCTCGCTGATTGGAAGGTGATCAAATACTTATTTCATGCACTAAAAATGCAATTTAATTATTTAAAAATCATACAATTTGATTTTCTCATTTTTATTTTTAGATTCTTTCTCTCACAGTTGAAGTGTACCTTGAATAAAAATTACAGATCTTTCCATTATTTGTAGATGGGAAAACGTGAAAAATTGGCAGTGTATCAAATACTTATTTTCCCCACTGTACACGTGGAGGGTACCGCTTCTGCTGGGGAGGCACAGCCATGACTAGGAGGAGGAAGGAAGGAATCTGGCACAACTATCCAATGTTAAAATCCAGTTTATTCACAGGCTATTGAAAACAAGGATCCTTGTTTTTAATGGCTTTCTGAATAAACTGGATTTTAACCCCTTAAGCCCCGAGGGTGGTTTGCACGTTAATGACCGGGCCAATTTTTACAATTCTGACCACTGTCCCTTTATGAGGTTATAACTCTGGAACTCTTTAACGGATCTTTGCGATTCTGACATTGTTTTCTCATGAGATACTGTACTTCATGGTAGTGGTAAAATTTATTCGATATAACTTGGGTTTATTTGTGAAAAAAACAGAAATTTGGCGAAAATTTTGAAACTTTTGCAATTTTCCAAATTTGAATTTGTATGCCCTTAAATCACAGAGATATGTCACGCAAAATACTTAGTAACATTTTCCATATGTCTACTTTACATCAGCACAATTTTGGAACCAAAATTTTTTTTTGTTAGGGAGTTATAAGGGTTAAAAGTTGACTAGAAATTTCTCATTTTTACAACACCTTTTTTTTTAGGGACCACATCTCATTTGAAGTCATTTTGAGGGGTCTATATGATAGAAAATACCCAAGTGTAACACCATTCTAAAAACTGCACTCCTCAAGGTGCTCAAAACCACATACAAGAAGTTTATTAACCCTTCAGACGTTTCACAGGAATTTTTGGAATGTTTAAATAAAAATGAACATTTAACTTTTTTTCACACAAATTTTATTTCAGCTCCAATTTGTTTTATTTTACCAAGGGTAACAGGAGAAAATGGACCCCAAAAGTTGTTGTACAATTTGTCCTGAGTACGCTGATACCCCATATGTGGGGGTAAACCACTGTTTGGGTGCATGGAAGAGCTCGGAAGGAAAGGAGCGCCATTTGACTTTTCAATGCAAAATTGACTGGAATTGAGATGGGACGCCATGTTGCGTTTGGAGAGCCCCTGATGTGCCTAAACATTGAAACCCCCAACAATTGAAACCATTTTGGAAAGTAGACCCCTTAAGGAACTTATCTAAATGTGTGGTGAGCACTTTGACCCACCAAGTGCTTCACAGAAGTTTATAATGCAGAGCCGTAAAAATAAAAAATCATATTTTTTCACAAAAATTATCTTTTCGTCCCCAATTTTTTATTTTACCAAGGGTAAGAGAAGAAATTAGACCACAAAAGTTGTTATGCAATTTGTCCTGAGTACGACGATACCCCATATGTGGTGGTAAACCACTGTTTGGGTGTATAGCAGAGCTCGGAAGGGAAGGAGCGCCATTTTACTTTTCAATGCAAAATTGACTGGAATTAAGATGGGACGCCATGTTGCGTTTGGAGAGCCCCGGATGTGCCTAAACATTAAACCCCCCCACAATTGACACCATTTTGGAAAGTAGACCCCCTAAGGAACTTATCTAGATGTGTTTTGAGAGCTTTGAACACCCCCAAGTGTTTCACTACAGTTTATAACGCAGAGCCATGAAAATAAAAATTCTTTTTTTTTTTCACAAAAATGATTTTTAGCCCCCAGTTTTGTATTTTCACAAGGGTAACAGGATAAATTGGACCCCAAAGTTGTTGAACAATTTGTCCTGAGTACGCTGATACCCCATATGTGGGGGGGGAACCACTGTATGGGCGCATGGCAGAGCTCGGAAGGGAAGGAGCGCCATTTGGAATGCAGACTTAGATGGATTGGTCTGCAGGCGTCACATTGCATTTGCAGAGCCCCTGATGTACCCAAACAGTACAAACCCCCCACAAGTGACCCCATATTGGAAACTAGACCTCCCAAGGAACTTATCTAGATATGTTGTGAGAACTTTGAACCCCCAAGTGTTTCACTACAGTTTATAATGCAGAGCCGTGAAAATAAAAAATACTTTTTTTCCCACAAAAATTATTTTTAGCCCCCCAAATTTTTATTTTCCCAAGGATAACAAGAGAACTTGGACCCCAAAAGTTGTTTTCCAATTTGTCCCGAGTACGCTGATCCCCCATATGTTGGGGTAAACCCCTGTTTGGGCACACGGGAGAGCTCGGAAGTGAAGGAGCACTGTTTTACTTTTTCAATGCAGAATTGGCTGGAATTGAGATCGGACGCCATGTCGCGTTTGGAGAGCCCCTGATGGGCCTGAACAATGGAAACTCCCCAATTCTACCTGAAGCCCTAATCCAAACACACCCCTAACCCTAATCCCAACTGTAACCCTAACCACACCCCTAACCCTTACACACCCCTAATTCTAATCCCAACCCTAATACCAACCGTAAATGTAATCCAAACCCTAACCCTAACTTTAGCCCCAACCCTAACCCTAACTTTAGCTCCAACCCTAGCCCCAACCCTAACCCTAACCGTAGCCCTAACCCTAGCCCTAACCCTAAGCCTAACCCTAGACCTAACCCTAACCCTAACCCTAGCCCTAACCCTAGCCCTAACCCTAACCCTAACCCTAACCCTAGCCCTAATGGGAAAATGGAAATAATTACATTTCTTTAATTTTATTATTTTTCCCTAACTACGGGGGTGATGAAGGGGGGTTTGATTTACTTTTATAGCTTTTTTATATCGGATTTTTATGATTGGCAGCTGTCACACACTAAAATACGCTTTTTATAGCAAAAAAGTTTTTGCGTCTCCACATTTTGAAACCTATAATTTTTCCATATTTTGGTCCACAGAGTCATGTGAGATCTAGTTTTTTGCAAAGCGAGTTGACTTTTTTATTGGTAACATTTTTGGACACGTGACAGTTGGACAGTTTTTGATCACTTTTTATTCCGATTTTTGTGAGGCAGAATGACCAAAAACCAGCTATTCATGAATTTCTTTTGGGGGAGGCGTTTATACCGTTTCACGTTTGGTAAAATTAATAAAGCAGTTTTATTCGTCGGGTCAGTACGATTACAGCGATATCTCATTTATATCATTTTTTTATGTTTTGGCACTTTTATACGATAAAAACAATTTTATAGAAAAAATAATTATTTTGGCATCGCTTTATTCTGAGGACTATAACTTTTTTATTTTTTTGGTTATGATGCTATATGCCAGCTCGTTTTTTGCAGGACAAGATGACATTTTCAGTGGTACCATGGTTATTTATATCCGTCTTTTTGATCGCGTGTTATTCCACTTTTTGTTCGGCGGTATGATAATAAAGCATTGTTTTTTGGCTCGTTTTTTTTTTTTCTTACGGTGTTCAGTGAAGGGGTTAACTAGTGGGACAGTTTTATAGGTTGGGTCGTTACGGACACAGCGATATTAAATATGTGTACTTTTATTGTTTTGTTTTTTTTAGATAAAGAAATATATTTATGGGAATAATATTTTTTTTTTTCTTCTTTATTTAGGAATATATATATATATATTTTTTTACACATGTTAATTTTTTTTAAAACTTTTTTACTTTGTTCCAGGGGAGACATCACAGATCGCCGATCTGACAGTTTGCACAGCACTCTGTCAGATCGGCGATCTGACATACAGCCGTGCAGGCTTACCAGCGCCTGCACGGCACCCGGAAGTACTCCCTACAGGACCCGGATGCAGCCCCGTGGCCATTTTGGATCCGGGGACTGCAGGGAGGAGACGCTCGGTACAAGGTGAGTACATCGCCTTGTACCGATCGTCTCAGGGAAGCCCGCAGAGAGCCCCCTCACTGCGCGATGCTTCACTGTACCGCCGGTACACTGCGATCATGTTTGATCGCAGTGTGCCGGGGGTTAATGTGCCGGGGGCAGTCCGTGACTGCTCCTGTCACATAGTGCCGGATGTCAGCTGTGATAGGCAGCCGACAACCGGCCGCGATCGGCCGCACTCCCCCCGTGAGCGCGGCCGATCACTATGACGTACTATCCCGTCGGTGGGAATTAAGGCCCACCCCACCTCGACGGGATAGTACTTCATATGGGATTAAGGGGTTAACATTGGATGGTTGTGCCAGATTCCTTCCTTCCTCCTCTTCTATGGGAATTTAGACTTTATTCTCAAGAGAATTAACTGCGAGGATCAAGGATGATCTGAGGAAAGGGCAACTTGAAAACACTCTGCTATCTTCTCATAACCTTCTCCCGCTTTGTGGACCTTCAGCATTTTCATTTTCAGAGTGCTAGCATTGTGCCTAGGATTGGGCCTCCACAATTTTCATTTGCAGAGTGCTAGAATTTTGCCGGATTCCTTCCTTCTTCCTCCTTTATGAGAATTTAGACTTTATTCTCTAGAAACTTAACAAGGCTCAAGGATGATCTGAGGAAAGCGCAACTTGAAAATGCTTTGCTATCTTTTTTATAGCCTTCTGCTTTGTTGGCCTCCACCATTTTCATTTTTCAGAGTGCTAGAATTCTGCTGGACTCCTTCCTTCTTCCTCCTTTATGAGAATTTAGACTTTATTATCTAGAAACTTAACAAGGATCAAGGATGATCTGAGGAAAGGGCAATATGAAAACGCTTTGCTATCTTTTTATAGTCATCTCCTGCTTTGTTGGCCACCACCATTTTAATTTCCAGAGTGCTAGGCAGATGCTTGTAAGAACCCATGGCTGCTGCTTTTTGGCACAAGGTTAGAGGAAACTGGCTTTTTTTAAAACGATGACAGTACAGAAGCCATAACCCAGCAGGATAATTAAGGTCTAAAACCTTGGTCAAAGTTATCTGAGCTCACAAATTTCCAATGGTGCATCGGCCCATATTGCTTTTTGTAATTTTTAAAATGGAAAAAATGACAATATATACAGGCATATATTTTTTGCCTAAAATACACAGGGAATGTTTCGTCTTTAGATTTAGGCCTTTTAGAGATCATTTCATCTTCAACTTACATAACTGTTCACTATAACAGCAATTTTGACCAGGGGTGCCCAAAGGTTTACATGCCACTTTATGAAATTACAGTCTCCTCTCATTATGTATATTACTATCCTTTATTACACAGTGCCCTCTCTTGTTATGTACAGCACCGTTCCTTTCATATTGGATTTTGTTGTTATTTTTGTTATTTAGAGCCCCTGTCTTTATTACTTAACACCTTCATGACCTTGGGATTTTCCGTTTTTCCGTGTTCGTTTTTTGCTCCCCTCCTTCCCAGAGCCATAACTTTTTTATTTTTCCGTCAATTTGGCCATGTGAGGGCTTATTTTTTGCAGGACGAGTTGTACTTTTGAACGACATCATTGGTTTTACCTGACCTGCCATTATGATTCTTCAGGTCACTATGAGTTCATAGACACCTAAAATGACTAGGTTATTTTTTATCTAAGTGTTGAAAAAAAATTCCAAACTTTGATAAAAAAAAAAAAAAAGCGCCATTTTCCGATACTCGTAGCGTCTCCATTTTTCATGATCTGGGGTCAGTTGAGGGCTTATTTTTTGCATGCTGAGCTGGCGTTTTTAATGATAGCATTTTGGTGCAGATATGTTCTTTTGATCGCCCGTTATTGCATTTTAATGCAATGTCATGGCAACCAAAAAAACGTAATTCTGGTGTTTCAAATTTTTTTCCCGCTACGCCGTTTAGCGATCATGGTTAATGCTTTTTTTTTTTGATAGATCGGGCGATTCTGAACGCGGCGATACCAAATATGTGTAGGTTTGATTTTTTTTTATTGATTTATTTTGATTGGGGCGAAAGGGGGGTGATTTAAACTTTTATATATTTTTTATTTTTTTCAAATTTTTTTAACTTTTTTTTACTTTTGCCATGCTTCAATAGCCTCCATAGGAGGCTAGAAGCAGGCACAACGCGATCGGCTCTGGTACATAGCAGCGATCTGATGTTTGTTGCTATGTAGCAGAATTGCAGGTGTGCTGTGAGCGCCGACCACAGGGTGGCGCTCACAGCTGCCGGGGATCAGTAACCATAGAGGTCTCAAGGACCTCTATGGTTACTATACTGAAGTATCGCCGACCTCCGATCATGTGATGGGGGTCGGCGATGCGCTCATTTCCGGCCGCCCAGCTGGAAGCGGTAGTTAAATGCTGCTGTCTGCATTTAACTAGTTAATAGATGCGGGCAGATCGCGATTCTGCCCGCGCCTATTACGGGCACATGTCAGCTGTTCAAAACAGCTGACATGTCCCGGCTTTGATGCGGGCTCACCGCCGGAGCCCACCTCAAAGAGGGGGCTTCTGATCTCAGACGTACTATCCCGTCCGAGGTCAGAAAGGGGTTAATGTCCTCTTTTGTTATAAACTGAATTGACTGCTGATGAAACATGGTAAAGCTTCTTTTCTGATGGAGGAGGCTGATAGACTGGTCTTCTGGTCAGGTGCTGCCCCATCAGCAGTTATTTTATATCTGACAAGAAAACACTCTATTTAATAAAGAGAGGGTGCTGTGAATAACAAAATCAATGAGAATACACTTATACAAGGGATGGTGCTATATATAACATGACATAATACTATGTAATAATGGGACAGAACTGTACTTAACAACAGAGAATGTTACGTAATAAGGGACTGCCTCATACATAACTAAAAAGGATGATACATAATATGGGACACCCCTTCCAGTAATACTGTGCCCATTACTGGGATAATGTTTCCCAACATGGCCTCATCTTGGTAAAATTTTCCTCATCCTGGTCCACTTCTTGGTATTATGTCCCCCATCCTTGTTTGCTTTCTGGTGTAATGTCCCCTTCCTTGTATAATGTGCCTGATCCTGTATTCCTTCCTGGTGTAATGTTCCCAATCCGGGTCCCTTCCTGATATAATGTGCCCCATCCTGGTCTCTTTCCTGGGATAATGTCCCCCATGTTAGTATTCTTTTCAACATTTCAGCTGAATGTGCGTCTGAGGACTCACGCTCAACTGAAATAGTTGCTGGTACCAGCGGGCCCACTTCAACTCCGGGCCCTGGTGCAGCTGCATCGACGATATGTCCTCCCCTGAGTTACTCCTTTTGTTAATAGGAATGTGCTCTCATTGTAAACATTTTTAATATACAAATATATTGAGACAGAGTTTCCACTTCTCATGTATGGAAGAAAAAAAAACAAAAAAAAAACACAAACCTAAAAGTTATTTTTCTTTCACACGTCCAATTTTCTTATGTGTTCTGTTCTGTGATATTTGTATTTTGATGTAACCCCTTCTGATGTACAGCACCATGGAATTAATGGTGCTATATAAATAAATAATAATAATAATAATAAAATACAAGTTGAACACTTAACGTACTCATTATTGTCCATGGAGCTGTTCACATGTCCGTGTTTTGTTTGCTGACCACATTTTTGCAAAAAACAAAGAAAGTTTTGTTCAAATTCACCCTTTCAAGTCTATCTGTTGATGAAAATGTTAGAAAGCCCACAGATTGGCATTGTAGGGCTGTCTGTATTTACTGACTATTTGCTGAAAAAATGTAGACACTTCCATTAGTTTTTATTTGCATATGAGAATAACGGATGAAACATGAAACACTGCTGAAAACATGATCCACCTCACTAATGGAATTCTATCTGTTTTTTCACGTTTCTATATGAGCATTTTTTGTGACATCAGAATGTATTCATTTATTCAAATAAAGTAACATTAATAGTGTTGAGCATTCCGATACCACAAGTATCGGGTATTGGCCGATACTTGCGGGTATTGGAATTCCGATACCGAGATCCGATAGTTTTGTGGTATCGGGAATCGGTATCGGGATTAATATCAATGTGTAAAAGAAAGAGTTAAAATAAAAAATAGGGATATACTCACCTCTCCGACGCAGCCTGGACTTTACCGCCGTAACCGGGAGCCGTTGTACCTAAAAATGCGCGCTTGAAGGGCCTTAGATGAGGTCACTGCGCTCTGATTGGTCCGTAGCGGTCGCGTGACTGCTACGCGACCAATCACAAAGCAGTGACATCACCTAAGGTCTTTCAAGCGCTTGACCTTAGGTGATGTCACTGCTTTGTGATTGGTCGCGTAGCGGTCACGCGACCGCTACGCGACCAATCAGAGGCTGCGGACGTCTTCTAAGGTATTTCAAGTGCTTTAAAGAACTTAGGTGACGTCACGGCTTTGTGATTGGTCGCGTAGCGGTCACGCGACCGCTACGGACCAATCAGAGCGCAGTGATCTCATCTAAGGCCCTTCAAGCGCGAATTCTTAGATACAACGGCTCCCGGTTACGGGGGTAAAGTCCAGGGGCCGCCGGAGAGGTGAGTATATCCCTAATTTTTATTTTAATTCTTTATTTTACACATTGATATGGATCCCAGGGCCTGAAGGAGAGTTTCCTCTCCTTCAGACCCTGGGAACCATCAGGATACCGTCCGATACTTGGTGTCCCATTGACTTGTATGGGTATCGGGTATCGGTATCGGATTAGATCCGATACTTTGCCGGTATCGGCCGATACTTTCCAATACCGATACTTTCAAGTATCGGACGGTATCGCTCAACACTAAACATTAATAACACTTTTAATTTTGTGGTACAAACTGATACATATCTTGAAGACGTGTTAAAAAAAGAAAGAGTCCAACACCTTTAAGCCGTGGGAATTCTAGAAGGATCATCAGATGGCACCTGCTGGTCTAGGTTGTCCCATGCATAATATAAAGTCTGAAACCACTGTAGGCAAATAGGAAAACGGCAAATAGAAGAGCGTGGCATCCCATCCGGTGGAGTAACGAGTCCAGGGGTGAACAGCGGTCAGAGCATGCTCCATGCAGTTTGTGACTAGAGACAAGTCTTTGCTACATATGAGTGATACTTTGTCAAGGATCTCCATACCTAGATGTAAAATATGAAACTGATCAAAACCTCATGGTCCATTCATCATGTTTGCTTTCTTTCACATATGTTTTTATGGGATTTCTCACAATTTCACATAAAGCACAAATTGTATAAATGTTTGAGATTATGGAGATCTTTAAATAAATTATTAGAGATTCATCTTTTTGGCTTGTCGTGATCTGTTGACTGGTTTATGAACCAACCATTACATCCCTCATGCTTCTTGAAATAATAGTAATTTTAGGACCCATTACATTTTCCGCTTATTCATATACAATGTACAGGCTGCGGATCTCCTCGTGGCATCATTGTTTTATGGTTGTGTGCCATAAATGTTACAATTACTCAGTACCATTTTTTTATGCAGTTACAATAAAATTCAACAAGTGTCTTGCAATTTTGATGGAATTAGAATATTTGTGGAAAATAAACATATAGTCATGAAAAGCATTTGAAACAAATGGACCCATAACTCTCTTTTAGATTCATTAGTATAGGAAAACTAGTAACTCTGGTCATTAAATAGTGCTTAGGAAAACAACCCTCTCCAGTGCTTCAATACTGAATGCCCATCATAAACAACTGATGTATCACTGTAAAATCGCTCCCAAACAGCTGACTGTGTAGGAAGACTAGTACTGTGCAAAAAGCAAAGCATCACATCAATGCTCAGCGGTCAGTAATGCCTGAACGTATCTCAGATAAGGGTGCTGAGTGTCTTCATCGTGCTCGAAAAATAATATATGTATTATCCTAGCATGTTTGCTCATCACTACATGCGGTACATTGTCGCTTCTCCTCGGCTTTGTGGTCACGTGGAAGAGGGGCAATTGTACACACATTAGGAAGTAATGAAACCTTAGGCTGTGGATTCACATCAGAATTGCTGCAGTTTTTTATTGGGTTTTTGGACTCTAACTCAGCAGTGATTTTAGCGGCAAAGTGGAGGAGAATTATTTTTATCTTCAACATGTCTAATTCTTTTGTAAATAAATTGTGGTTTTAATGGAGTAGTCAAAGTTCGCGATAAATCCCATTCCAGTGTGGATTACCCACATGACTGTAGCAAAATATATACAAAAAAATATATATATTTACAAAAACATGATCCCACATGATTTTTTTCTATTTTATTCTAACAAGGTTTCCATGCCAATCTTGGTGTAACCCAACCTCCTGTAAAGGTCATGCCAGTCACATGGCATGAAATGTCATCAAAAGGCTATGTTCCCACGATGAGCTTTTGGTGAGTTTTTGATGTTGCAGATTTTCTGCTCCATTTCTGCACCCATTATATAAATTATAGAAAAAGAATGTAGTTAGCTTACCAGTCTTCAGAGAAATCCCCAGACCTGCCAACGCCCAGCACGGATCAGGGTGGGCACCCAGGCCAAATGGATACAAGAGGAGAAATGATCCAGCTGAGGGCGGAGGCGATTCAAGCTTTGTGAAACTTTATTGGACAACTAAAGCAATATAGCGTTCTTCAAAAAAATCTATACATAGCAAACACCTAGGCACACCAGTGAGGACGATCAACGCGTTTCAACTATAGAGTCTTACTCATGATCTACCTGCTAGTGCATTGAAAACATATATATAGAGTGCACGTGACATTGATTGGACAAACAATTAAAAACGCAAAAAAGCATATATACTGTAAATGTAGAAAGAAGTAATTACCGGTTAACAATATCATGGAAATAGCTTAGATTAACATAATATATATCCTTAAGGAACATAACTTAAACATTAATTAGTATTGTTTTATTAAATCTTGTCTAGCATTGAGACCATAAGGGATACGTGTATCAAGCATGAACATCCAGTATGTTTCTCAATTGAAAAGTTTCTGCTGTAAATTACCTCCTCTCCGAGGTTTGTAAACCTTTTCTATTCCACAGAATCTAAGACTAGTTAGATTACCTTTGTGCACATTGTAAAAGTGTCTAGACACGGCTGAGGCACAGAGGGCTTGAATTTCCGGCATCTGATAAGTGCCGTCTAACTCGTACTTTAAGCGGTCATGTGGTGCAACCTATGTACTGACCTTTACATGTAGTACATTATTTCAGAGACACCACATTTTCAGTGTTGCAATTTATGTAATCATGTATATCAAATTGTTTATGATTGTGAAAGGATGAGAATTTATTTGTTTTATACACATAGTTACATGTTTTGCAACGAGTGGCTCCACATCTAAAGAACCCTGTGGCGTTAAGCCAGGTAGCTCGATTGGTATCCCGTAAAGAGCTAGAGAATAGGCTTGGGGACAGGATCGAGCCCAAAGTGGGAGCTCGTTTAGCAACGAATTTGATGTCATTTTGTGTTAGTATTCGTTTTAATTTGTCATCTTGTTTTAGCATGGGTAAATGATTTTTGACAATATCCACAATCTGCCTAGATTGTGAACTATATGGAGTACTGAATACTACAGTATTATTGTGTTTTTGTGGACTATTATAATTAGATTTATAATTTTTCGTTGTTAATAACTTTTTACGATCTATTTTGGAGATTTTTTTACGTGCTTTGTCTAGATTCCATTTAGGATATCCTCTATTAGAAAGACGCTCGCAGGTTTTCTCTGTCTCTGCCAAAAAAACATAATTTTTGGAGCAATTCCTTCTTGTTCTAATAAGTTCACCGTATGGAATGTTATTTCTGACATGATTTGGATGGCAAGAGTTGGCTCTAAGAATTGAGTTACTTGAGGTCGGTTTCCTGTAGGGGGTAATCTCAACAGTATGTTTTAGTGTATTACCTAGGAGATTCAAATCCAAAAAATTGGTATGTTTTTTCTGAAAAGAGTAGGTAAATTTTAAATTAAAATTATTGTTATTTATGTGATCAACAAATTTAATTACCTCCTCCTGTGAACCCCTCCATACTAGGATCAAGTCATCTATGTAGCGACCATACCACACAATATGTTTGCATATATCATCATTATCATCATTGTAGATGTGGCTTTCTTCCCATTTCAGCATAACAATATTCGCTAGAGAAGGCGAAAATTTAGCGCCCATATTTTCCAAGTCTAATAAGTTCAGTTTTTTATATAGCCCTGCATCTAGTAACACAATAGTGCCCCCTTTGTCTGATTGTCTTATTATAAGATCCTGGTTATTATGCAGCTCTTTCAGCGGTTGAGTTTGTCATATTATTTGGATACATATTCTGCTTCCAATAATGACCTGAAAAGTTTTTTGATATCTGCAGTAGATTTTCTACTGAACCATAATTACTTTTGCTTTGATAATAGGTTTTCTAAACAATTAACGGGAGTGAGTATGGGCGCTAAATTTTCGCCTTCTCTAGCGAATATTGTTATGCTGAAATGGGAAGAAAGCCACATCTACAATGATGATAATGATATATGCAAACATATTGTGTGGTATGGTCACTACATAGATGACTTGATCCTAGTATGGAGGGGTTCACAGGAGGAGGTAATTAAATTTGTTGATCACATAAATAACAATTATTTTATTTTAAAATTTACCTACTCTTTTCAGAAAAAACATACCAATTTTTGGGATTTGAATCTCCTAGGTAATACACTAAAACATACTGTTGAGATTACCCCATATAGGAAACTGACCTCAAGTAACTAAATTCTTAGAGCCAACTCTTGCCATCCAAATCATGTCATAAATAACATTCCATATGGTGAACTTATTAGAACAAGAAGGAATTGCTCCGAAAATTATGTTTTTTTGGCAGAGACAGAGAAAACCTGCGAGCGTCTTTCTAATAGAGGATATCCTAAATGGAATCTAGACAAAGCACGTAAAAAAATCTCCAAAATAGATCGTAAAAAGTTATTAACAACTTAAAAGTATAAATCTAGTTATAATAGTCCACAAAAACACAATAATATTGTAGTATTCAGTACTCCATATGGTTCACAATATAGGCAGATTGTGGATGTTGTCAAAAATCATTTACCCATGCTAAAACAAGATGACAAATTAAAACGAATACTAACACAAAATGACATCAAATTCGTTGCTAAACGAGCTCCCACTTTGGGCTCGATCCTGTCCCCAAGCCTATTCTCTAGCTCTTTACGGGATATCAATCGAGCTCCCTGGCTTAACGCCACAGGGTTCTTTAGATGTGGAGCCACTCTTTGCAAAACATGTAACTATGTGTATAAAACAAATAAATCCTCATCCTTTCACAATCATAAATAATTTGATATACATGATTACATTAATTGCAACACTGAAAATGTGGTGTATCTGATAGAATGTACTACATGTAAAGGTCAGTACATAGGTTGCACCACATGACTGCTTAAAGTACGAGTTAGACGGCACTTATCAGATGCCGGAAATTCTAAAGCCCTCTGTGCCTCAGCCGTGTCTAGACACTTTTACAATGTGCACAAAGGTAACCTAACTAGTCTTAGATTCTGTGGAATAGAAAAGGTTTACAAACCTCGGAGAGGAGGTAATTTACAGCAGAAACTTTTCAATCGAGAAACATACTGGATGTTCATGCTTGATACACGTATCCCTTATGGTCTCAATGCTAGACAAGATTTAATAAAACAATGCTAATTAATGTTTAAGTTATGTTCCTTAAGGATATATATTATGTTATTCTAAGTTATTTCCATGATATTGTTAACCGGTAAATACTTCTTTCTACATTTATATATGCTTTTTTGCATTTTTAATTGTTCGTCCAATCAATGTCACGTGCACTCTATATATATGTTTTCAATGCACTAGCAGGTAGATCATGAGTAAGACTCTATAGTTGAAACGCGCTGATCGTCCTCACTGGTATGCCTAGGTGTTTGCTATGTATAGATTTTTTTGAAGAACGCTATATTGCTTTAGTTGTCCAATAAAGTTTCACAAAGCTTGAATCGCCTCCGCCCTCAGCGGGATCATTTCTCCTCTTGTCTCCATTAAATAAATTAGTTTACTTGCATTTTTTCATTGCATTTGAGTGCGTTTTTTGCATTGCCTTTTTATCACATTATTGACTCTGCGTTTTTTGTCCCTTCTTGTAATGTCATGATTTAAACAAAGCAGCTTTATTTTTAATGCTTCCTGGTATTTGGCTTTGACAAAATGTATTGATATAGTCATATGCGGATTACATGCGTTTTTTTTGTTTGTTTCCTCTGCGGAAAAGCACTAAAAACGCATTTGATTTCGTTCTGAAAATCTAAATAAAATCTGCACATAAAATCAGTGCACCCGCAAGAGAGATTGACATGTTCTGAATTTGAAACACGCACCGTGAGTCAGTTTATGATAAGTAAAAAGAAGCACAGACAGCAGGAGATTTCTATAAATCCCATTCACTTTCCTGGAACTATAAGACGCTGCGTTTGTGACACATCGAAAATATACAGCGTCAAAAACTCATTGTGAGCACACAGCCTTGCGGGGCAGACCTGTGCACCAACACTGGGGTGGAAACCCTGCTAAGGCCTAAGAAATCAGCAGAACGAATATTATTTTTCTTAGAAAAAAAACTGCTGACGTCAGCAGGGAATTTGACAAGATCAGCACAATTTGGTGCGAATTTGCCTCTGCAGATAATTACAGATTTGTTACTGATAGTTTCCATAGTAAATCCATAATGTCTGAACATCTAATGGGAAGCAAAGGAGTGTGTACAGGGTCTGAATAATTGTATTATATAGTGAACAGACCCATGAGAGTAACAGCCTTCTCCAGCAATACAGTATATTCACTACTATCTAACATTAATGCTTTGGTTTAAGAATACTTACTCTGTTGATAAAACTGCACCCCATAGCTTTTTTTAACTTCCTCTGAAGCACTGTCCCAGGAGTCTTTTACACATGTTTTAAGCAATTCTTTACTTGTAATTTGTGTATTAAAAAATCCGGGTTCAATTATGCACACCTTAACCCCAAAGGGTTTCATTTCACGTCTGTAAAATAGAGTAAAACAGGAATTGCACTATTTTTTCCCAAACTTACTGATCATCAGAAATGATCAATGTGGCAGAAAAAATTACTGTCACTTATCTAACAGGTTGCACAAGCAAAGGCGAGAAAGACTAATGGTGCTGTAAGTAAAGTAAGTTTAAAGGGATAGTCAGCTACCAGGATAACCTATTCTCATTCATCATGTTTGACCCCGTGAAAATAAAAACACTTATACTCGCCTCCCGTGCCAGTGCAGTTCTAGCGGTGTCGGCACTCATGTTTCCGGGGCTCATGTGCGGTTGTTGTGGTTGGGCAAGGGGGTTTTGTGTCACAACAACCATGTGTGAGTCCCGGGAACATGTGTGTTGACATTGCTGGAACGGCGCCGGCACGGGAGGTGAGTATAAGTGTTTTTGTTTTCACTGGCGTAAACATTCAGATCAAGAAGGGGTTGTCCTAGTGTGGACAACTCGTTTAAGGATGTGTTCATACTGAGTTTTTGAAACAGAAACTGAGCGGAAACTCTCGAAATTCTCTTGAAAAACTACTTATTTGAACCTTTAAGGAAGATCTGCTGAGTTTCTGCTCAGTTACTGCTACAATAAGTTTTCAATAGCTGTGTGAACCCACCTAAAGGGTTTATACCCATTTCAGTCTTTCAAGGCAGAAATTGAAAAATCTGCTTGTAGGTGCCAAGAAACAATGAAGCACAGTGAGCTAATTTTCACTAATTCAAGAGTTATGCTTTGCTACACTATGTTTACAAAGCCTATTAATTTCTTTTGACGTTAAACAGCACAACACTTGGCTGTTTTTGTAGCCCGTCTCTGGTGGGTGGCACCTATATGCAATTTTTCTTATCTCGGCCATGAAAATTTTTTAATAGATTTTTTTATAATTGAACCTGTCGGCACCATTTTGTAATTTAAACTAAAGACATGGCTGTAATGACGCTGTAATACTGATTACATTGATACCTCTGGTGAAGAAATCCGCTTTGTTGATCTTCTTTAATCACCATTTGAAGTTTTCTGCTATTTAGATTTCGGTGCACAGGGGCCAGACTGTACACGGGCGTCTCCTCCTCCCTGTCTCCTCCCTCTGCTGTCTCCGGTATGTGACTGACTTGTCTTCTCAGTCTGAAATCTCAGCAGTGATTCGTCATTCATAGACCAGAGGCAGGAGAGGGTCGCAAAATCGCAGACAGGGAGGAGAAGACCCCGTGTACTTTCTGGGCCCCAGCGCAGTGAAATCTAATTAGTAGAAAACTTCAAATGGTGATTAAAGAACAAAGTGGGGTTTTTAACCAAAGGTATCAATTTAGGAAAACATTCAAAAGAAACATTCAAAAGAATGAACATATACTGTACATTACTATGTAAATTGACTTGCTGTACATATGTTCAGGTTTTTGAGCGTCTTTTAACTGCTTCAGGTTTACAAAAATCTTCCACTTGGAAGACACTCAACATTTACAATTTAAGTCAAAAGGAGGGCTCAAAAAAGGTCTAAGAAGCTTGTGCATCTTTTTGAGCATCTAGCCAGCATTTTTGCTCGAAAACAACTAGATATTTATTCATTGTTCAGTTTAAAAATTCCGGAAAGCATCAGTAAAAAAAATTGCCCCAAAACACTGTAAAAAAAATGCCGTCTTCAAAAATGTTGAAAAGGCTCTCTGGATATAGGCATAAAAATAAGAAAACCTGCTTTGGGAAAAAAAAAAACAGACAACATTTCCTGAAGTAGTGAAGCCGTTTTCGCTTGAATACTTCTTCAGGTTCGCCCACCTGGAAAAGATGTCATATGCACAGATCCTTACTAAGATCCTGCACACAGGAAAATAAAAGATGCTGGAAGAGAAGACAAATAATAAAGCTTCATATAATCACTGGTGATGAGCAAGTGTGCTCGTTACTCGAGTTTTCCGAGCATGCTCGGCTGCTCTCCGAGTATCTTGGGATTATGATTGAGTCCCCGCAGCTGCATGATTTGCGGCTGCTAGACAGCCTGAATACATGTGGGGATTCCCTAACAAACAGGCAATCCCTGCATATGGAGCTCCCCCATGGGGCCGTGGGGTACTCGGTACCGGGTCCTGCGGTTCACAGGGGGATGTCACTGTGGCTGACCCGGTCTGTGGCCCTGGGACGTCCGTGTAAAAGGGAAAGGTCTTTAAAGGGATAAAGTTTGTGTTCATGATGCCACCTGTGGTATTCGGTCAGGGTGACCGACGCTGCTTTAAGGGGTCTGCTGGGGTGATGTTATAGCAGCTAGATGGTATACCTTCCCACAGGTGAAGTATGTCCCCAGGGCTTCCCGGTGTGTAGATGGTGGTTTGGTGAGAGGCGCAGAGAAGAACAAGGACACAAGGTTGCAGTCTCTTTACCTTTACTGAAGACTTCAGCATCCACAGTCCAGGGCACCAGATCACAGGGCAGGCAGAGTCCGGCCATTTGGAGGCAAGTCCAGAGTCCCCTTGTCCAGGTGGCATCAGTAGCCTTCCCTTGCGCTGCAGTGTTGTAGTTCCTTACTGCTTAAGGCTTCACATAAGGTCCTCACAGATGTAATGTCTTTCTCTCTGTCCCCCATATAGAATAGGACAAACCCGTATGACTGGTGGCTTGAGGCTGTTTATAGGGACTCTAGCATTCCCCAGCCTCCAAAGGTTGCCACCGTGCCTCCTGGGTGTAGGGCGGACAGGTAAAGTGATATTAGCTGACCTGCCGGTCTCAGGAGCAAGGCATAAAGGTCGTTACTCCCTCGGTATCCTGGCTACCGGGCTTCTGCGCCTCAGAAGGAGGCAACCTGTGTAGGGCTGGTCCCCTTCTGGTATCCACTCCTTTGCTATGACTTCCTTCATGTTCGCTGCAATACAGTTCTGCCTTCTGTGTGTCTCTTTCTAGGAGCTGCAGCTCTGAGGGCATGCACAGCTCTGTGTCCTTCTCCTTCGTTCTCTGACAGGATCCCACCCATGCCAGGTACCAACTAACTGAGCGGAGCTCAGCCAGCAACTGACTGACTTTCCCTACAGGCGACCAGTTTTACCTATGTGGGGAGTGACCTAATAAATAGGAGCAGGAGCTCCCCCTGGTGGCCTGGAGCGTGAAATTTGTTGCATGTTTGTGATACCTGGATGCAGTTATCCTTCATTGCCTCCAAATGTAGCATTACTCTCCCCGAGAGGAAAGCAATACTACTGCGATGATCAGGACCCTGGGGTGCCGCACATATGTTCAGGTTGTCTAACAGCGGCAAATCATGCAGCTGCTGGGACACAAACATAATCTACGAGCACGCCCAAGCTACTCGGAGAACACCTGAGCATGCTCGGAAAACCCGAGTAACGAGTACACTCGCTCACCACTAATAATCACACATTTTACAGATTTATTTTAAAAGATTCAAGGTAAAAGAGAAAGCAGAGAGCAAAACATGTTTGGCACAGTTAATATGACTAACCTGAGAGAGTCTGAAAATGATTCTACGCCATACTTGGAAATGCAGTAACCGCCAGCATTTACAGTTAACCTTCCTCCTACACTGGATACATTCACTACTCGTCCTCGAGCTTTCCGGATCAAGGGTAAGAAGTGGATGGTCACATCAACAACTCCCAGTAGGTTCACATTTATGACTTTAAAGAAGTCCTTTCTTGTCATCCATTCAGTAGCGCTACTTGGGACACTAATTCCTGCATTGTTCACAATGCCCCAGAGTCCTGCAGACAAAGAATATCTGATGTTAGATTTATATATAAGTTCTGGGCTTTTTAAAACAGAAACGCTATGGAATTCTCCATAAGGCACCATTCACACGTCAGTATTTTGCATCAGTGTTTGTATTCGAGGAGCAGAAATTAGACAGAAAAACTGTAATTACACATAAAAAACTATAACTCAAAGATTGACACCAGTTCTGTGTTTTGGAGACACACCTTGTTTTAGCATAAAAATACTGATTAAACAATGTCACAAAAATACTGATGTGTAAATGAGGCCTAAGGGTAAGTCCACACAATGCCATTTAAAACTCAGGCAAATGCGGTGTGTTTGCAAGCAGAAGAGTTTTTCAAGCCAGAGCTTCCTGACGGGTCTTTTTTGTATTTTTTCATTTTTTTTTTTTTGGGGGGGGAGGGGGGTTACTATGACTACTGTGAAATCTTTTTTGCTTTTTTTGTCTTTTTTTTCACTCCAATGAATAGTGAATAGTGAAGTTATTGCTAGCAATGACAAATTGCTCCAAAAGACTCCCATGTATCTTACAGACATCTTTTGAGCTTTCAAATTGACTTCTATTGTGAAGTACAGTTCCAAGGTGAAAACATCGTTTTTTTAATCAATTGGCATTTTTTGAAGAGTGAAGTGGTTCAGGGTATGTGCACACGTCAGGATTTTGTCAGGATTTTGTCAGGATTTTTCATCAGGATTTGTAGCCAAAACCAGGAGTGGAACAATTAGAGGAAAAGTATAAAGGAAACATATGCACCACTTCTGCAGTTATCACCCACTCCTGGTTTTGGCTACAAAACCTGATGAAAAATCCTGACAAAATCCTGACAAAATCCTGACAAAATCCTGACGTGTGCACATACCCTCAAAGTAGTGTTGAGCCATCCCCCTAGAGTTCGAGTACGGTTTGGTTCGTCGAATTGGGGCGTGTTCGACGAATGTTCTTCGAACGTTCGACGAACACCGTCGAACCCCATTGAAACCAATGGCAGGCAAACACAAACACATACAAACACATAGAAAACACATAGAAAACACCTTAAAAGGTGTCCAAAACCTGACTAACTGCTCAGAAGACACAACAAACACATGGAAAAGTCAGAAGTACATATAGTCATGCGAAAATAAAAGACATGGAGGAGTAAAAGGAGGAGGAGACACAGATATAGGCATGTCATGCCCTTCTAAAATCAAGAAAGGCTGGAGTAAAAATCTAAAATCAGCCTACCAACACCCAGACGTCGTGACAAAAAATTTAAAAAAAGAAATATCTTTAGGTAGAATGTCGGGTCCATTCAGATCGCTTTCCTTAGAAGACGTAGTGGTATCCCCATTGGGAGTCGTGCCAAAAAAGGAACCCAATACATTCAGACTAATCCACCATTTGTCATATCCAAGGGGCAGGTCAGTAAACGACAACATCGACGTGGAACCAAGTACAGTACTATATACTGTACCTCCTTTGACGAGGCAATCAGGTGGGTCAAGAAGTTTGGAAGGGGCACCCTAATGGCCAAAACAGACATTGAGGGGGCGTTCCAGTTACTACCTGTGCCTCCGAATAGTGTCCGCCTATTGGGCTGCTTCTGTGAAGGAGCATGCTACATAGATCGCTGTTTGCCCATGGGGTGCTCCATATCTTGCTCACTATTTGAGGCGTTTAGTTGCTTCCTCGAATGGGTCGCCATGGACGTTTCTAAGGGGGCACATATTTTCCATTACCTCGATGACTTCTTATGCCTGGGCCCAAAAGATTTGCCACAGTGTGAATACATGCTGTATATAAATAAACCTGGCACTCAACTTTCTTATCTGGAGATTTATTTTATTGTCAGCAACAACAAAACGTTTCGGTCTCAAACTGGACCTTCCTCAGTTACGTGCTATGCAGAGGTTTGGAGAAGAATGTGCCCGTGTAGGCAAATGAATGATAATTTCCATGAAGATGCAGAGTATAAGTCTGTAAACGGCTGGCTAGGCAAAGCCCGTGCGGGGATGGTGTGACCGACACGGTGTCCACCGCTAGTCTGTCTATTGCTGACAATAAAATAAATCTCCAGATAAGAAAGTTGAGTGCCAGGTTTATTTATATATGGTTATGGTGTTGGAACCCACCTGAGCACCGCTAATACTAAGGCAGTGCATGAGTTTATTTATCAATACATGCTGTAGTCCACCTGTGAGAAAGAGAGAGCTGAAGGGAGAGCGGACACCCCAAAGCTGAGGGGTTAGATTGAGAAAGGAAGAAGGCGGTGTAGCTTGCTTCATGGGTGGGGTACTCTGCTGAGTAGCGGAAACTGCTACTAGGCCCAAAAGGATTTCCTGGGCTAGATGCAGTTAAAAATTAGTAATTAGATAAACAGGCGGTGTAGCTTGCTTCATGGGTGGGCTACTCTGCTGAGTAGCAGAATCTGCTACTAGGCCCAAAGTATTGCCTGGGCTAGATGCAGTTAAAAATTAGTGCTTAGATAAACAGGTGGTGTAGCTTGCTTCATGGGTGGGGTACTCTGATGAGTAGCAGAAACTGCTACTAGGCCCAAAGTATTGCCTGGGCTAGATGCAGTTAAAAATTAGTAATTAGATTAACAGGCGGTGTAGCTTGCTTCATGGGTGGGCTACTCTGCTGAGCAGCAGAAACTGCTACTAGGCCCAAAGTATTGCCTGGGCTAGATGCAGCAAAAAATTAGTGCTTAGATAAACAGGCGGTGTAGCTTGCTTCATGGGTGGGGTACTCTGATGAGTAGCAGAAACTGCTACTAGGCCCAAAGTATTGCCTGGGCTAGATGCATTTAAAAATTAGTACTTAGATAAACAGGCGGTGTAGCTTGCTTCATGGGTGGCCTACTCTGCCCAGTAGCAGAAACTGCTACTAGGCCCAAAAGGATTTCCTGGGCTAGATGCAGTTAAAAATGAGTAATTAGATAAACAGGCAGTGTAGCTTGCTTCATGGGTGGGGTACTCTGCTGAGTAGCAGACACTGCTACTAGGCCCAAAGTATTGCCTGGGCTAGATGCAGTTAAAAATTGGTAATTACATAAACAGGCAGTGTAGCTTGCTTCATGGTTGGGCTACTCTGCTGACTAGCAGACACTGAAGCTTTGGAACAGGCCTATGATTCCCAGGCTATAGTATGAGTAAACAGCTCTGCAGACTCAACCATCTGTGTTACCCCATACTCAGACGGGCGGCTGGAGACTTGGGAGCTGTGAGGAAGCAAGTGCGATTGGGGTGACACCTCTGAGGACTGGAGTATTTGTGATGTTGAAGTTGAGGTGGAGGAGAGCTGTTGTGAATTCCGTTCTCGGGCTCCCTCCTGTGGTCATGAGCGGTACTGTGTGAGTTTGTTCTAGGGCTCCCTCTGGTGGCCTTTAGCGATATGGCTGGTCTTGGCTGGGCTCTGCTGATTCATTTCCTGCTATGCTGGGCCTATTTAATTCACCTGGCCCTTCATTTGTTGCCTGCTGTCGGTGTATTCAGTCCTGTTTCTGAGTTCTCCTGAATATTCCTTGTGACCAGTCTCCTGCTGGAGAAGCTAAGTTTGTTTGCTCATTATTTCCTTGAAAACGTTTCTCAGTATATAATGAGTTCAGTCCAGCTTGCTTTTATGTGATTTTTTGCTGGCTGGTTAGTTCTGGGGTGCAGAGAGCGCCCCTCACATCGTGAGTCGGCGTGGGGGTTCTTGCATTCTCTGCGTGGTTTATTTTTGATAGTTTTTGTACTGACCGCACAGACTCCTATCTATTTTCTGTCTATCTAGTATTAGCGGGCCTCATTTGCTTAACCTGTTTCATTTCTACGTTTGTCTTTTCCCCTTAACTCACCGTTATTATTTGTGGGGGCTATCTATAACTTTGGGGTTATTTCTCTGAGGCAAGTGAGGTCTTTGCTTTCTCTCTAGGGGTAGTCAGTTTCTCAGGCTGTGAACGTGGCATCTAGGATTTTAGGAACGCTCCACGGCTGCCTTTAGTGTGTGTGGATAGGATCAGGATTGCGGTCAGTATAGCTGCCACATCCCCAGATCTTGTCCTATATTCTGGTCATATGTGTCAGGTCAGTTTTGAGGTCCTACCACTGGACCATAACAGAGAGCCCACTTGAAGAAGCACTTGATATCCGTTCAAGCACCTGCTGTTTTTGTGCCTCATCTGGAATTTGTAGTGATGCTCGTAGCGATGGTTGTAAGAAAGGGATCGTATCAGATTGTCCACGAAAAGAAGTAGACATCTTACTTTGGCTGAAAGATGGTGTTTCTTCTGCAGATGTTACTGTTGCTTTACCACCTACCCCACGGACACAACCTTTTTTCCCTTTCCAACACACCTATTCCCTTTTCCATCAGCAGCAGGCCTTTTGCCACTCATTTTGGTGCTTTACTAATTGTCAACTCTGTAGTTTTTGGCACAAAAAACGATGGATGGAAACCGAGCAAGGCTGAGTGGCCAAACTGTGGTACTAGGCCCTCAACGATTTACGGGGTTAGATGCAGTAAACATTTAGATACACAGGTGATGTAGCTTCACAGGCGGGCTACTCCGCTGACGTGCAGACACTGCTACTAAGCCCAAAACGATTTACTGGGTTTGATGCAGTAAAAATTTAGATTCCCCGGGTGGTGTAGCTAGCTTCACAGGCGGGCTACTCAGATGACTACCAGACAATGCTACTAGCCCAAAAAGGATTGGCTGAGCTAGATTACGCCAAATGCTGTGACAAACACTTGAGCAGCACTGGCACAGACCTGCCTGGCAAACAGTGCTATGAACTGCTGTAACCTACCCTGAAAAGGGCTGATATTACAACTAGTCCCGGTTCCCGACTCCCTAAACCTATCTAAATTTGCTTGCAAAAAACACTCTTAGACTGTATAGTGCCCACAGCAGCAGCGGAGCCGTCTAACACTAAGCTGCAGCAGTGAGGAAATGGTGGCGATGGGGAAAATGGCTGGTTCTTATAGGGCAAGGACATGTGACATACACAGCCAATGACACATGCACTTGCTTGTGTGCATCGCATGCACATTGCTGTGTATGTGTGTACTCCTGATTAGTGTTGAGCATTCCGATACCGCAAGTATCGGGTATCGGCCGATACTTGCGGTATCGGAATTCCGATACCGAGATCCGATACTTTTGTGGTATCGGGAATCGGAATCGGAAGTTCCCAGTGTATGGTTCCCAGGGTCTGGAGGAGAGGAGACTCTCCTTCAGGCCCTGGGATCCATATCCATGTAAAAAATAAAGAATTAAATTAAAAAATAGGGATATACTCACCCTCTGACGTGCCCTGGTAGTAACCGGCAGCCTGCTTTGCTTAAAATGAGTGCGTTCAGCACCTTCCATGACGTCACGGCTTCTGATTGGTCGCCTGGCGGTCACATGAGCGGCACACGCCAATCAGAAGCCGTGACGTCATGGAAGGCCCTAAACGCGCTCATTTTAAGCAAAGAAGGCTGTCGGTTAACAGCGATGAGGTGCAGGGGCCTCCGGAGAGGTGAGTATATCAATATTTTTTATTTTAATTCTTTATTTTACACATTAATATGGATCCCAGGGCCTGAAGGAGAGTTTCCTCTCCTTCAGACCCTGGGAACCATCAGGATACCTTCTTATACTTGGTGTCCCATTGACTTGTATTGGTATCGGGTATCGGTATCGGCGATATCCGATACTTTACGGGTATCGGCCGATACTATCCGATACCGATACTTTCAAGTATCGGACGGTATCGCTCAACACTACTCCTGGTAGGCTGAGAGACTGCACCGCCCAACTGTAAATGCGGGAAAAAAAAAAAAAAAGGAGATAGGCAGTATTTCAGCACAGATCTATCCCCCGCCCGCCCCCGGAACACTATACACTGAAACAGTCTATTAACATTGATAAACAGTTTTAATGTGAAAATCAAGTTAGGCTTTTGGGGAACGAACAGTTATCGAACAGAAACTCGAACAGCCGAATTTTAAGCAAATTGTTCGAGTTCGTGGAATGATTCGAACACCGCCCAAAACAGCTCAAATTTGAAATTAGCGAACAGTTTGACTCGAACACCGCTCATCTCTAGTTAAAAGATGTTCAAAAGCCTGAACGTATGGTCAGCAAGTCCTTTTTTACATACAGATGCATATGCTAATTCTTTTTAGCGCTGTCTGGTTGGCTTTCACGGCAAAATCTGCCTGAAAAAGATGTTGTGTGCAAACTTGTGTGTCCTAAAGTATTCCTGTCAACACTACTCAAGGAAGGTGATCCTTACTTAGAGACCTCACATGATCAGCTGTTGCTGCAGGACAAATGAGCATTTACAATGCAGCTTTACTTTTATCACATGGTGCTAAGTTAAGTAGTCAAAAGAGTGTTTACATGATCAAAACGTATCATCTATTCAGAAGATGGGCGCCTAATCGCTGGTCCCACCAGTAGCTGTCCTCAGTTTCCATTAGCACCATTGACATTGTATCTCTAACAAGATCGCACAGTTCACTTTGATGTGATTTAGTTGAGGTTGTTGACAGAAAGTCTGGGTCATGAGAGGAAGATGCTTCATGACACCAAGTGCCATCTTCTTCCTCACTTGACTCGACTCAAAACGTTTCTGGTGCTTTTGGAACTCGTAGTTCTTCTGTATGTGGTACTGGGCGTGTTGCAGATGGAATGTTTGCATACTGTAAAGTCCACTTCTTCTTCTTCTTCCTTGAAACTTCTTTCCTAATGGGAGGGACCATGCAGAAATAGCAATGGGTAGAGTGATTGGTTTGCATTCTCCTGATCATTGGGACTGCAAATGACATAGATTGCCTCTTCTCATGCAACCACTGGGTAAGACGTGATGCACATCTATTGCAGCATATGTGTGGAACCCAACTCTTGTTCTGATCTTCTACTCTGCAGCCAAAATACAGGTTGTAGGCATTCCTGATCATGGGAGTCAAGTTTCACCTTTGTGACACAAAAATTACCACTTGTTTTTCAAAAGGTCTGTACAGATTGTGGGTGACATTAAAGATGGAAAAATGTCCTGAAATTCAAAATGTGATTATTTTTTTTACATGACACCAGGAGGGTTGTGCATATTTTTTATATATCATACTTTTGAGGTCAGGTGAAAACTGTTGAGATTATGCTGTCTTATACCATACACATAACACAAGGGTTTAGTTTGCATGTTTTATAATGTGTTACTTGGCAGATGAAGTCTTTCAACTTGGATATTACACAAGTTTCAAAAAAGGTCACCTTCACCACACTTTGTTGCTTTTAATGCTTTTCAAATGGTTTTATGTCATATCCACATGCATATGTGATGATGTTCTTTTATTTTCTATCTTTTAAGTACTTTAAGGAAAACCTATTGAGAGAAATACCTGAAAAATTTCATACCAAGAGCATGCTTCATTGTGATAAAAATACTGCAGACCCCTCAAAGCACTATAAGGATTTGTCTCTGGAATTTTTTGTGCGGATTCTGCGTCTCTTGGCAGAAAACGCAGGTGTGGATTTGATGCGTTTTTTATGTGGATTTTGTGCGGATTTACTGCGGATTTCATGCGTTTTTACCCCTGCGGATTTTTGTAATAGAATGGGTACAAAAACGCTGCAGATCCGCACAAATAAATGACATGCTCCTTCTTTTGATCCGCAGCATTTTCCGTGCGGAATTTTAGCACAGCCATTTTTTTTCTATTGATTTACATTGTACTGTAAATCACTTGCAGATCTGCAGCGTTTCTGCATGGAAAAAAACGATGCGGAGCCCCAGCAAATCCGCAACATGTGCACATAGCCTACAAGTTTCTCAAACCATAATAATAATTACTTAGATAATATGTAGACTTCTGGTTACAGAGTTTTGGGGAATTAAAAAGTGCAAACATCCACACACCCCAAAAGAATGCCAGCACATTCAAAATAAAATTGGGATATATACATTGGCATGTAAAAGTTTGGGCACCCCTGGTCAAAATTATTATTATTATTGTGAACAGTTAAGCATGTTGAAGATGAAATGATCTCTAAAAGGGCTAAAGTGAACGATTACACATTTCCTTTGTATTTCAGGCAAAAAAATACATTGAAATTTTTTACATTTTAAAAATTACAAAAAGGAAAATGGGCCAATGCAAAAGTTTGTGCACCCTTGGAGATTCATGTACTCAGATAACTTTGACCAAGGTTTTAGACCTTAAGGCCGGCATCACACTAGAGAGTTTTACGGACGTATGAGAGGCGCAAAAGCTACGCATTGCACACGGACCAATGATTCTCTATGGGGCAGCTCCTATCTGCCGTATATTTCTCAGCTGTATTTTATGGGCGTAGAAAATCGCAGCATGCTGTGTTTGTCAGCGTATTGAGCAAAAAATCTGCCAATGAAAGTGTATGGGGGCGAGAAAAAAAAGGATTACACATGGACCATCAGTGTGACTTGCGAGAAATACGCAGCGGTGTTCTATAGAAAAGCCAGCAATTCAGTGCTGTGTACAGTAAAATCACACTGACAGGTTAGAATAGAATAGATAGAATAAATGTCTACACATGGTGTAGGTATATATATATATATATATATATATATATATATATATATATATATATACACTCACCGGCCACTTTATTAGGTACACCTGTCTAACTTCTTGTTAACACTTAATTTCTAATCAGCCAATCACATGGCGGCAACTCAGTGCATTTAGGCATGTAGACATGGTCAAGACAATCTCCTGCAGTTCAAACCGAGCATCAGTATGGGGAAGAAAGGTGATTTGAGTGCCTTTGAACGTGGCATGGTTGTTGGTGCCAGAAGGGCTGGTCTGAGTATTTCAGAAACTGCTGATCTACTGGGATTTTCACGCACAACCATCTCTAGGGTTTACAGAGAATGGTCCGAAAAAGAAAAAAAATCCAGTGAGCGGCAGTTCTGTGGGCGGAAATGCCTTGTTGATGCCAGAGGTCAGAGGAGAATGGGCAGACTGGTTCGAGCTGATAGAAAGGCAACAGTGACTCAAATCGCCACCCGTTACAACCAAGGTAGGCCTAAGAGCATCTCTGAACGCACAGTGCGTCGAACTTTGAGGCAGATGGGCTACAGCAGCAGAAGACCACACCGGGTACCACTCCTTTCAGCTAAGAACAGGAAACTGAGGCTACAATTTGTCCAAGCTCATCGAAATTGGACAGTAGAAGATTGGAAAAACGTTGCTTGGTCTGATGAGTCTCGATTTCTGCTGCGACATTCGGATGGTAGGGTCAGAATTTGGCGTAAACAACATGAAAGCATGGATCCATCCTGCCTTGTATGGAGCATCTTTGGGATGTGCAGCCGACAAATCTGCGGCAACTGTGTGATGCCATCATGTCAATATGGACCAAAATCTCTGAGGAATGCTTCCAGCACCTTGTTGAATCTATGCCACGAAGAATTGAGGCAGTTCTGAAGGCAAAAGGGGGTCCAACCCGTTACTAGCATGGTGTACCTAATAAAGTGGCCGGTGAGTGTATATATATATGTCATTGAGACACATATATATATATTTATATTTAATACAGCGCTAGATAGCATAAAAGCCGGTAATTCAATTACCGGCTTTTGCTATCGCCTTATCAAACCCGACAGGATATGAGACATGGTTTACATACAGTAAACCATTTCATATCCCTTATTTTTTTTTTTGCATATTCCTCACTACTAATGTTAGTAGAGTGTGTGTGCAAAATTTGGGGGCTCTAGCTGTTAAAATAAAGGGTTAATTCATGGAAAAAACTGGCGTGGGCAATTTTCTCCGCCAGAGTGGGAAAGCCAGTGACTGAGGGCAGATATTAATAGCCTAGAGAGGGACCATGGTTATTGCCCCCTCTGGCTAAAAACATCTGCCCCCAGCCACCCCAGAACAGGCACACCTGTAAGATGTGCCTATTCTGGCACTTAGCCTCTCTCTTCCCACTGCCCTGTAGTGGTGAGATATGGTGTAATAAAGGGTTAATGCCACCTTGCTATTGTAAGGTGACAGTAAGCCTGGTTAATAACGGAGAGGTGTCAATAAGACACCTATCCATTATTAATCCTAGAGTAGTAAATGGTTAATGAAACACACACACATTAGGAACAAAGTATTTTATTGAAATAAAGACACAGGGTGTTGTAATAGTTTATTATACTCTTAATCCAAATGGTGACCCTCGTTCTGTAAAAGAAAAAAAAAAAAGCAACAATATCCCATACCTTTCCGGCACTCAGTCACGTCCCATGCTGTAAATCCATCTGGAGGGGTTAAAAAATTTTACAGCCAGGAGCTCTGCTAATGCAGCTGTGCTCCTGACTGTAAAATCTGGGGAATTAATTGAAAGCAGGGGAACGTAGCTACCTAGACTTGCGGTGCTGCACCCCCTGCTGGTATCAACTCATATGAACTCTAGCGTGAGAAAATATTCTGAAAAATTCGGGGGGCAGATGTTTTTAGCCAGGGGGGGGGGGGGCAATAACCATGGTCCCTCTCTAGGCTATTAATATCTGCTCTCACTCACTGGCTTTCCCACTCTGGCGGAGAAAATTGCTCGGGAGCCCACGCCAGTTTTTTCCATGAATTAACCCTTTATTTTAACAGCTAGAGCCCCTAAAGTTTGCACACATAGTAAGGAATATGTAAAAAAAATAAGGGATATGAAATGGTTTACTGTATGTAAACCATGTCTCATATCATGTCGGGTTTTGGAAGGAGATTGCAAAATCCGGCAATTCAATTACCGGCTTTTCTGCTATCTATCTCTGTATTAAATATAAATATATATATATATATATATATATATATATATATATATATATATACACTATATGTGTGTCACTGACACACACACTTACGCTGCCGCACCCTGCCTGATGACATACGGATCACTGTTTTGGGATCATTTCAGCGTACTATGCATGTAAAATACGGACTGTATTTCCCTACGCTGAGTGTGATGCCGGCCTAATAAGCCTGCTAGGGTTATGGCTTGTTCACTACCATCGTTAGGAAAGGCCAGGTGATGCAAGGTGATGTGGTCCCAGCTTTATAAATACCCAGCCTCCTCTAACCTTGTGGCAAAAAACAGCAGCCATAGGGTCTTCTAAGCAGCTGCCCAGCACTCTGATAATGAAAATGATGGAGGCTCACAAAACCGGAGAAGGCTATAAGAAGATAGCTAACCTTTTTCAAGAGGCCCTTTCCTCAGTTCTGAATGTAATTAAGAAATGGCAGTTAACAGGAAAAGTGGAGGTCAATAAAAGGTCTGGAAGACCAAGCAAAATTTTAGTGACCTCAAAATAGCGGTGCCTGCAAGACGACCCAGGAATCTCACAGAACAGGAAGAATTTTCCATGGAAGAATGGATGAAAATCCCTCAAACAAGACCTGAAAGCCTCTTGTCTGGCTAGAAAAAGCATTTACAAGCTGTGATCCTTTCAAAAGGGGGTGCTACTATGTCCATACTTTTACATTGGCCCATTTCATTTTTCTTTTTTAATTATTAAAATGTAAAAGATGAAAAAAAATATACACTGCTCAAAAAAATAAAGGGAACACGAAAATCCCACATCCTAGATATCACTGAATGAAATATTCCAGTTGTAAATCTTTATTCATTACATAGTGGAATGTGTTGAGAACAATAAAACCTAAAAATTATCCACGTAAATCACAACTAATATCCCACGGACGTCTGGAGTTGGAATGATGCTCAAAATCAAAGTGAAAAATTAAGCTACAGGCTGATCCAACTTCAGTGGAAACGCCTCACAAAAAGGAAATGATGCTCAGTAGTGTGTGTGGCATCCACGTGCCTGTATGACCTCCCTACAACGCCTGAGCATGCTCCTCATGAGGCGGCGGATGGTCTTCTGAGGGATCTCCTCCCAGACCTGGACTAAAGCATCCGCCAACTACTGGACAGTCTGTGGTGCTCACTCCAGCCACATGAAATCTGGCTTTGTCCTGCATTAGGAGGAACCCAGGGCCAACCGCATCAGCATATGGTCTCACAAGGGGTCTGAGGATCTCATCTCGGTACCTAATGGCAGTTAGGCTACCTATGGCGAGCACATGCAGGGCTGTGCGGCCCTCCAAAGAAGTGTCAACCCACACCATTACTGACCCACTGCCAAACTGGTCATGCTGAAGGATGTTGCAGGCAGCAGATCGCTCTCCACAGTGACCCCAGACTCTGTCACGTCTGTCACATGTGCTCAGTGTGAACCTGCTTTCATCTGTGAAGAGCACAGGGTGCCAGTGGTGAATTTGCCAATCCTGGTGTTCTGTGGCAAATACCAAGTGTCCTACATGGTGTTGGGCTGTGATCACAACCCTCATTTGTGGATGTCAGGCATTCAGACCATCCTCATGGAGTCGGTTTCTAACCATTTGTGCAGACACATGCACATTTGTGGCCTGCTGGAGGTCATTTTGCAGGGCTCTGGCAGTACTCCTCCTGTTCCTCCTTGCACAAAGGCTGAGGTAGCGGTCATGCTGCTGGTTTGTTGCCCTCCTACGGCCCCCTCCACTTTTCCTGGTGTACTGGCCTGCCTCCTGGGAGTGTCACCAGCCTCTGGACACTACGCTGACAGACACCGCAAACCTTTCTGCCACAGCTCGCATTGATGTGCCATCCTGGATGAGCTGCTCTACCTGAGCCACTTGTGTGGGTTGTAGAGTCCGTCTCATGCTACCACGAGTATGAAAGCACAACCAACATTCAAAAGTGACCAAAACATCAACCAGAAAGCATTGGTACTGAGATGTGAACTGTTGTTCCCACCTGCAGAACCACTCCTTTATTGAGTATGTCTTGATAATTGCCAATAATTTCCATATGTTGTCTATTCCATTTGCACAACAGCATATGAAATTGATTATCAAACAGTGTTGCTTCCTAAGTGGACAGTTTGATTTCACCGAAGTTTGATTTACTTTGAGTTATATTCTGTTGTTTAAGTGTTCCCTTAATTTTTTTGAGCAGTGTATATTTAATATAGAATTTAATATGATGTATGCAGACTGTAACCTGCCCTCTGCTGCAATCGCACTCTAATCAACATGTGCATTTCTCTATTCTTCCTACAGGTACGTTACCCAGCTTTTCCACATTGACTTTCCCATACCTCAGCCTCTGGCAAACACTTTGGTACGTTACTCAGTTTTTCAACATTGACTTCCCCATATCTCAGTCTCTTGCAAACAATTTGGTTACGTTACTCAGCTTTTCCACATTGACTTTTCTTACTTCTGCTGCTAGCATTCACTTGGTATGTCTTTCAACTAACCCCAGCTTTACCCCAGTGGCTTTACCCCAGTGTTATTTATGACCTTGTTTACTTTGGCTTGATCATATGCATCTGGTCCACTCTTAATTATGTGACCAAGATGAGCGCAGACAGCTCCTCTCTGCTCTACACCTGAATGCACTTTGTAGCAAATATATTGCAAACCAAACGTCTGCAAGACGTCAGTCTGCACAGTGCATCACATAAGTGCATCATAGAAGTGTGTGGAGTTATAGAAGAATTAATCCAGAATTGAACCACAAGGGAACTGAAGGTAACTGGATTCTTACTCACTGTAAACAATGTTTCCGTTAGTCTTCACTCTGACCCCTATAACCCTTCACTTTCTACTATCCCCCAATCTCTACACCTAGTAAAGAACTGTTTATCTCTCCCTCCATCCTCCCCACCCATCTCACCTCCTCCTCAGAACTGTTCCTCAACATACAATCCTCTGTCTCCAAACACAGGCAGACCCCTCATGCCCTCTCCTGCTCCCACCTGCTAACACTTTCTCTGCTCCTCCTCACTGCCAGCGATATCTCTCCAAATCCAGGCCCTTCTCAACCCATCCCCACAGTCATTTCTACCTCCCATCCACAGTCTATCACAAATTTCCGTAACCTCTCTAACCTTATACCCATTCGCCCGGCCCCCACTTCCCCAGTCCCACTAACAGGAGCTCTATGGAATGCTCACTCTGTCTGCAACAAACTTTCCTACATCCATGATCTTTTCATTACTAACAAACTATCCTTCCTTGCTATCACCGAAACATGGCTCACCCACTCTGACACAGCCTCTCCAGATGCACTTTCATATGGTGGATTCCACCTTTCACACACACACTCCACCCCAGCAGCAAGCATGGTGGAGGAGATGTTTTCTCCTGTCAGATAACTGCTCCTTCACCCACATTCCACTGCCACCCTCTGTTACCCTCCCTTCCTTTGAGGTGCACTCTGTGCGCATCTACTCCCCCACCAACCTCCAACTGGCTGTTATTTACTGCCCCCATGGCCAGCCACCACCTTCTTTGACCACTTCACCACCTGGCTACTTCTTTTCCTGTCCTCTGACATCCCCACTGTCAGCATGGGTGACTTCAACGTCCCCATTGACACTTCCCTTTCAGCTGCCACTAAACTTCTATCTCTCACTTCCTCATTTGGCCTCAATCAATGGTCTTCTGCAGCCACTCACAAAGATGGCCACACACTGGACTCCATCTTCACCCCCCTGTGCTCTCTATCTAACCTCTCTAACTCACCTCTACCTCTTTCTGACCACAACCTGCTTACATTCTCTTCCCTCTCCTCTCCAGATCCACAATAAACCACCACACAAACTTGCATACCATCACAGAAATCTCAAACACCTCAATCTATACTCACTTTCTTAATCTCTTCTCCCTCTTACAGACATAAGTTCCTTACACAATGCGGATGCCGCTACTGCTTTGTATAACACTACAATAGCTGCAGCTCTTGAATCGGACCCCTCTCGCACATACCAAAGCTCCCAAAATCAACAGACAACCCTGGCATACCAGCCTGACCAAAGAACTGAGGCAGGCTTCCAGGGTTGCTGAGCGGAGATGGAAAAGATCACACTCCAACAAAGTCTTCACTGCATTCAAACAGTCAAACAGAGAAAGCTTTGGCATACAACCCCCAAAACACTTATTCCTAACTACTCAGCCCTTCTCCAAAACCATCTTCTCCACAATTATAGACCAACTTTCCACTCTACTATCAAGATCACATCTCACCATCTGTGCACTTGACCTGATCCCATCCCACTTCATCCCAAACCTCACCATAGTCTTCATCCCAACTCTAACCCATCTCTTCAACCTATCATTAATAACTGGTGTTTTCCCCTCATGCTTCAAACATGTCTCAATCACACCTATCCTCAAAAAGTCATCTCTTGACCCATCCTCTGTATCTAGCTATCACCCAATATCACTTTTTCCCCTTTGCCTCAAAACTACTGGAACAACATGTCCATTTTGATCTTTTCTTCCACCTCTCTTCCTGCTCCCTCTTCGACTGCTCCCAATCTGGCTTTCGGCCCCTTCACTCTACTGAAACTGCCCTAACTAAAGTCAACAATGACCTGCTGACTGCCAAAACCAAGCGACACTACTCTGTCCTCCTTCTCCTGGACCTGTCATCTGCCTTTGACACAGTGGACCACTCCCTATTACTACAGACCCTCTCATCTCTTGGCATCACAGACTTGGCCCTATCTTGTATCGCATCAAATACCACCTCCTCACCTCACCCCCTATCTGTTGGAGTCCTGCAAAGTTCAGTCCTAGGGCCCCTGCTCTTCTCCATTTACACCTTTGGACTGGGACAGCTCATAGAATCTCATGGCTTGCAGTATCACCTCTGTGCTTATGGCACACAAATCTACATCTCTGGACCAGATATCATCTCCCTACTAACCAAAATCCCACAATGTCTGTCCGCTATTTCATCCTTCTTCTCTGTTAGATTTCTAAAACTTAACATGGACAAAACAGAATTCTTCATCTTTCCCCCATCTCACTCGACTCTCCCAACAAACCTATCCATTAAAGTAAATGGCTACTCAATCTCCCTAGTCCCACAAACTCGCTGCCTCGGTGTAATCCTTGACTCTGATTTCTCCTTAAAACCACATATCCAGGCCCTTTCCAACTCCTGCCAACTTCAACTCAAAAACATCTCCCAGATCCGTACATTCCTCAACTTAGAATCTGGAAAAACTCTAGTGCATGCACTCATCATCTCCTGTCTTGACTACTGCAACCTCCTGTTGTGTGGCCTCCCCTCTAACACTCTCGCGCCTCTCCGATCTATCTTAAACTCTGCTGCCCGACTAATCCACCTATCCCCCCGCTATTCCCCAGCCTCTCCTCTCTGTCAATCCCTTCACTGACTCCCCATTACCCAGAGACTGCAGCTCAAAACCCTAACCATGGCATACAAAGCCATCCACAATCTGTCTCCTCCATATATCTGTGACCTCGTCTCCCGGGACCTACCAGCATGCAACCTCCGATCCTCACAAGATCTCCTTCTCGACTCCCCTCTTATCTCTTCTTCCCACAATCGCATACAAGATTTCTTTTATGCTTCCCCCCTCTTCTGGAACTCTCTACTCCAACATATCAGACTCTGGCCTACTGTGGAAATCTCCAAAAGGAACCTGAAGACCTACCTCTTCCGACAAGCCTACAACCTGCAGTAACCACCGATCCACCAAACCGCTATACGACCAGCTCTATCCTCACCTACTGTATCCTCACCCATCCCTTGTAGATGGTGAGTCCTCGTGGGCAGGGTCCTCTCTCCTCCTGCACCAGTCGTGACTTGTATTGATTAAGATTATTGTACCTGTTTTTTATTATGTATACCCCCCCTCACGTTGAAAAGCACCATGGAATAAATATTAATAATTAATTAGTTAATTATATATATATATATATATATATATATATATATATATATATATATATATATATATCTTGTTTGCCTAAAATACAAATGAAATGTGTCGTCTTTAACTTTAGGCCTTTTACAGTAATTTTGACCAGTTGCACCCTGTTTATTGCCATGATGTACCACCATGAGGTTTGATTGCTCTAACTGACTTAATGAATGAATGTATAAATGAAACGCGCAGCACGGTGCTTGGTTTTCTGTGGGTGTCCATCAAGATTTTTCAAGAGACAGCATTTTTAAGCAATTCTATTAATGTACTAGATGTATTTCAAATCAAACCACACCTTTGTTGCCAACAATTGCAGATGCCCACTGAAGAGCGGCACGAACACTTTCGGTGCTGGTTACATCTAAAATTACTGTCTGCACCCTACTTGACATTTCCTTCTTTAGGTCTTCAGCTCCTTTTGCTGTCAGACAAGCAGCCAAAACCTTCATTCCACGTTTATCCAGATTCCGTGTTAACAATTTCCCAAATCCAGAATCACATCCCGTGATGAAAACATATTTATCTGTGAGATTCTCCAGGATCAGACTATATCTGTATCGTCTGTATAGGAATATCATACCCAGCAGCACCAGCAGAGGGAGCCACATAATGGATTCAACAGTAAGGTGTCACTAAAATATAACCGAGATAAAAAGAGTTAATATCCATTTCTTTTACATATTAATTTATTCAGTTGTCTCATGCGGCCAACACCTGATAAAGAAAATGATGAATGCAAATTCACAGAGAAGGGGTACAGTTTATAATTTTTTTTAAATAAGGATCTTGTAACACTTGCTTCATGCCTTTGACAGCTACATACTAGATCTGTTTCACATAGATACATTGAGTTTATCTGTGCTAATACTGTATAATATATAGAAGTAATCAAAAATCTTAATAATCTTCAATGTGCAAAATATTTCAATCTGAAAAAATAACAGCCAAATGAATTCGTAGAGCATCTATTTGAGTGGTGTTTTAGCTATTTTTCTCTTATATAGTGAACATTTTGTGTCCTGTCATGTCTTTTTAAAAGTTTGTACTGTGCATGCTACAAAGACTCCAGGCACATTACAAGCAAGGCAGGCGTGAGCCGAGCCAGCACAGGAGGAGTACAGAACAGGGAGGGTCTGGGTGTATAAGATAAATAAATATTTAAACATTTTTTAGAAGTTATTTTCAGGCAATTTATGAAATTACCAAATTGCAACAAAATGAAATTATCCCTGATGTCTACTAATAATTATTAAAGGGAACCTGTCTTGTCAAAAAACGCGATTAAACTGAAGATATGGAGCCCTAATGCTGATACTGCTGTCAGTCAGGGCTGGGAGCGCAGTTACAGCCACCGTTCTCTATACACAGAGCGGTGACTGAACCTGCGCCGGCGCTACCCTCATGATTTTCGGGGAAATAAATGTAATTTTCTCCCAGCAGCAGGGCTCTAAGTGCTGGCGCCAGGCAGGTTCAGAATGCTACAAACCTGCAGATTAACCCAATATCTGCAGGCTAATAGTGTTTTTTTCATGTGACAGGTTCCCTTTAAGATAACCATTAGTGATGAGCGAGTGTGCTCGGATATTGTGTTATCCGAGCATGCTCGGGTGTTATCCGAGTATCTTGGGTGTGCTAGAATAATATGTTCGATTCCCTGTAGCTGCATGATTCGCGGCTGTTAGACAGCAGCAACACATGCAGGGATTCACTAACAAACAGACCATCCCTGCATGTGTTGCTGCTGTCTAACAGCCACGAATCATGCAGCCGCAGGGATTGGAACATATTACCGAGCACGCCCAAGATACTAGGATTACACCCGAACATGCACATTCGCTCATCACTAACCATACTATTTCTATCTTAAATAAACATGTACTTTGTATCCTAAAGTGAGTGCAGTTTTTATCTGACTACATTTCCATATTATATCTAGTTTTAAACCTTATGATATACTGTATGTTTTGTATCTATTTCTTTTCTGTTTTATATTAAAAAATATTCTCTTCTTCTTTATGCCAACACAGTGAGGACAGAAGTTAATCCAGAAACTATTGCGAAAGAGCATATATACTGTATATATTTGGATGACTACCGTAACAGCAGCGCTCATGGTCTGTTTTAGACAAAGTGGGGCCTGGGCAAAAGTTTAAAGTGGGGCCCCAAATGCTCACATATTGCACCATCACACAGAAACATTTCTGTTGTATTTACAAACGCTAAGTTCAGGCCGCTAAACGAGCATGATCAACAATATTGAAGTCGTTTCGACGCTTGTTTCCCAACCTCCTTAGGGTATATGCACACGTGTCCGCTGCATCCTAAGCGATGCCGGCTATTGAACGCAGTTGAATCCGCACATCTTCATTGAACCGTGCGGAATCGCCATGTCCCAATACATTGTATGGGTGAAATTTATCTTGAGGAGACTCGCGCCTCCGCAAGATAAATAGATATGCTGCGGTCTGGAGAGACTAGCCGCATGTCCTTCTTTGCAAGTGAACCATGGGCGTCTGTGCATGCTTAGTGGGCATGGGATTTCTTGAAATCCCATCCACTATGCTGTAACATCTGGAAACTGCACAAGTGCACAGTGTACAACCCGCATCGTTTACTGACCGTGTGCACCTACCTTTACTCCGGCTGAGGAAGAATGATTGGAACAGATAGTCCTTGATACAGTATAACGCAGGTCCCATATAGTACATATAGTAAAATTCACTCCCCATGGCCCTTGATAGAGTATAATGCAGCCCACCTCAGAATATACTGCAGCCCCGCTCAAAGTATAATGCAGCTCCCCTCAGAGTATAATGCAGCCACCTCATAGAATATAATGTACTCCCCTCATAGAGCATAATGCAGCCCCCTCAAAGAATAGTGCAGCCCCCTCAGAGAATATTGTAGTCCCGTCATAGAGCATAATGCAGCCCATCAGAGTATAATGCAGCCCCCCACAAACAGTATAATGGAGCCCCCCACACAAAGTATAATGCAGCCCCCTCAGAGTATAATATAGCCCCCAGAGTATAAAGCAGCCCCCTCAGAGTATAATGCAGTCCTACACACACTATAATGCAGCCCCCCGCCCACGGTATAATCCAACCCCCCACAAACACACAGTATAATGCAGCCCCCACACACTCCCAGTATAATGCAGCCCCCCACACACAGTGTAATGCAGCCACTTCAGAGTATAATGCAGGCCCCTAAGAATTTAATGTAGCGCCCTCAGAGTATAATGTATCATCCTCAGAGTGTAATGCAGCCCCACACACATAGTGTAGTGTAATGCAGCCCCCATGCACCCAGCATAATGCAGCTCCCCACAAACACACACACAATAGTGCAGCACCCCCCACACTGTATAATGCAGACCCCCATACACACAGTATAATGTAGCCCCCCACACTGTAGAATGCATCACCCCACAAACCGTATAATGCAGCCCCCAACACACAGTATAATGCAGCCCCCACACACAGTATAGTGCAGTCCCCCACACACAGTATAATGCAGACCCCCAAACACAAAGTCTAATGCAGCCCCCACACAGTATAGTGCAGTCCCCCCACACACAGTATCGTGCAGCAGACACACACACACACTATAATGCACACACACTGTAATGTATACACACATTCACACACACTATAATGCATGCACACACACTATAATGCACACACACACACTCACACATACACTATATTGCATACACACACATACACTATAATGCATACACACTGTAATGTACACACACACACACACACACTATAAGGCATACACACACTATGATGCATACACACACTCACACACAATATAATGCATACACACACGCTATAATGCACACACACTGTAATGTATACACACACTCACACTATAAGTCATACACACACTATAATGCATACACACTCACACACAATATAATGCATACACACACATACACTATAATGCATACACACACTCACACGAGGCTGAAGTTGGTTTCTTATTCGTTCAGTTTCTTGTTCGGAGCTAAATTTGGTTTCTTATTCGACAGTTTCTTATTCGGCATTTTTTTCTTTTCTGTTTTTTATAGGTTTAACAACAAAAACTAAGCATCACAATAATAACAAACAATGCAGTGAGGTGCCCTGATGTGAATACACTTAAAAACAGATTCAAAAAAATAAAACTGGCACAAAAATGGGCATCAAAGTGGGCACCAAAGAGTGTTGAAGAAAGGGTTAAATGCCTTTTTGCCACTGATCTCACAGACATATGCAGACATATAGAACAGGGTGCCCCACATCAAAACCAGTTATCTCCAGCCTGGCCCAAATGGGTTCTGGGCATCAGAACTGGCATCAAAGTGGGCAGTCAATTTTGGCCATTTGAGTAAGTAACTGATGTTTTCATGGGGTTAAATGACTTTGGGCCACTGATCTGACACTTAAAATACACAGACAGTGATGCCCTGCATCAAACCCAGGTCCCTACAGCCTGGCCCAAATGGGTTCTGGGCACCAGAACTGGCATCAAAGTGGGCAAACGGCCCATTTTCACAGATTTGAATAAGTAACTGATGTTTTTAAGGGGTTAAATACTTTGGGCCACTGATCTCACACTTAAAATACACAGATAGTGATGCCCTGCATCAAACCCAGGTCCCTTCAGCCTGGCCCAAATGGGTTCTGGGCACCAGAACTGGCATCAAAGTGGACAAACAGCCCATTTTCACAGATTTGAATAAGTAACTGATGTTTTCAAGAGGTTAAATGCCTTTGGGCCACTAATATGACACGTAAAATACACAGATAGTGATGCCCTGCATCAAACACAGGTCCCTACAGCCTGTACCAAATGGGTTCTGGGCATCAAAACTGCCATCAAAATGGGTAAACGGCTCATTTTCACAGATTTGAATAAGTAACTGATGTTTTTAAGGGGTTAAGTGACTTTGGGCCACTGATCTGACACAATTTTCCATGTAGGATGTATATTGGATCACAATATAATTATTATGTGATCCACTTTTCCCGATGGAGCGCAATGCTCGATGATATATAGTTGGAAAAATTAATAATGATCATCTATCATGACTATTGTCCCTTGTAGAAATAATAGTCAGGTTTGATTGAGTAATCGATCAGTCTAGAAATACTGTAACTATGATACAATGATGTGTATACTCTTTGTAGGTAGACAATATATTAGACAATAATAGCTGAACCGTGCATACCAGGATATGGATGATATGGCCATGCATACAAGGATTTGGATGAAGGAGGCATGCATACAAGGATGGGGATGATGAACCATGCATACCAAGATGAGGATGAGGAACCATGCATACTAGGATAGAGAAGAAGGGGCCATACATACAAGGATGGGTATGAGGAACTATGCATACCAAGATGAGGATGAGGAACCATGCATACAAGGAGGGGGATGAAGGGACCATGCATACAAGGATGGGGATGAGGAGTCATGCATACAAGGATAGGGATGAGATGGCTATACATACCAAGATAGGGATGAGATGGCCATGCATACAAGGATAGGGATGAGGGACCATGCATACCAGGATAGGGATGAGGGGGCCATGCATACAAGGATAGGGATGAAGGGGCCATGCATACAATGATGGGAATGAGGAGTCATACATACCAGGATAGGGATGAGATGGCCATGCATACAAGGATAGGGATGAGGGACCATGCATACCAGCATACAGGGCCGGTTTTAGACAATGTGGGGCCCTAGGCAAAAGTTTAAAATGAGGCCCCCAATGCTCACATATTGCACCATGACTCTCAAACATTTTGGTTGTATTGACATGAGCTGCGTTCAGGCCGTTCAATGCGTGTGATCTACAATATTGAAGTCGTTTGGCTCTTGTTTCTTGGCCTCTTTACACCGGCTAATGAAGAACGATGGGGACAGAACACTAGTAGATTAATCTGTCCCCATATAGTTTCATGTTATAAGCAGGAGGGCTGGAGAGTCGGAGTCAGTGTCCATTTTGGTGTAGTTGGTATCAAATGGACAGACTCTGTCTCCTTAAATACATTATATAATACATTAGGTGCAGGATGTGCTGTAATTTTTTCATAATAATGTGGGAAAGTTATGAAATGTCCTATAAATGAGCATTTTGCGCATTTGTTGCGTTTATATATATATATATATATATATATATATATATATATATATATATATATATATATGAACTCTCGTCTGTTCTTCAGCCAGTATTTAAAAATGTGCATGACACACAAACACACACACACCACACTCACACGCTATCACTGTGTGTCTATACCCAGCCATCTACATATACTAACATACAGTGGGGCAAAAAAGTATTTAGTCATTCAGCAATAGTGCAAGTTCCACCACTTAAAAAGATGAGAGGCGTCTGTAATTTACATCATAGGTAGACCTCATCTATGGGAGACAAACTGAGAAAAAAAAATCCAGAAAATCACATTGTCTGTTTTTTTATCATTTTATTTGCATATTATGGTGGAAAATAAGTATTTGATCAGAAACAAACAATCAAGATTTCTGGCTCTCACAGACCTGTAACTTCTTCTTTAAGAGTCTCCTCTTTCCTCCACTCATTACCTGTAGTAATGGCACCTGTTTAAACTTGTTATCAGTATAAAAAGACACCTGTGCACACCCTCAAACAGTCTGACTCCAAACTCCACTATGGTGAAGACCAAAGAGCTGTCAAAGGACACCAGAAACAAAATTGTAGCCCTGCACCAGGCTGGGAAGACTGAATCTGCAATAGCCAACCAGCTTGGAGTGAAGAAATCAACAGTGGGAGCAATAATTAGAAAATGGAAGACATTCAAGACCACTGATAATCTCCCTTGATCTGGGGCTCCACGCAAAATCCCACCCCGTGGGGTCAGAATGATCACAAGAACGGTGAGCAAAAATCCCAGAACCACGCGGGGGGACCTAGTGAATGAACTGCAGAGAGCTGGGACCAATGTAACAAGGCCTACCATAAGTAACACACTACGCCACCATGGACTCAGATCCTGCAGTGCCAGACGTGTCCCACTGCTTAAGCCAGTACATGTCCGGGCCCGTCTGAAGTTTGCTAGAGAGCATTTGGATGATCCAGAGGAGTTTTGGGGGAATGTCCTATGGTCTGATGAAACCAAACTGGAACTGTTTGGTAGAAACACAACTTGTCGTGTTTGGAGGAAAAAGAATACTGAGTTGCATCCATCAAACACCATACCTACTGTAAAGCATGGTGGTGGAAACATCATGCTTTGGGGCTGTTTCTCTGCAAAGGGGCCAGGACGACTGATCCAGGTACATGAAAGAATGAATGGGGCCATGTATCGTGAGATTTTGAGTGCAAACCTCCTTCCATCAGCAAGGGCATTGAAGATGAAACGTGGCTGGGTCTTTCAACATGACAATGATCCAAAGCACACCGCCAGGGCAACGAAGGAGTGGCTTCGTAAGAAGCATTTCAAGGTCCTGGAGTGGCCTAGCCAGTCTCCAGATCTCAACCCTATAGAAAACCTATGGAGGGAGTTGAAAGTCCGTGTTGCCAAGCGAAAAGCCAAAAACATCACTGCTCTAGAGGAGATCTGCATGGAGGAATGGGCCAACATACCAACAACAGTGTGTGGCAACCTTGTGAAGACTTACAGAAAACGTTTGACCTCTGTCATTGCCAACAAAGGATATATTACAAAGTATTGAGATGAAATTTTGTTTCTGACCAAATACTTATTTTCCACCATAATATGCAAATAAAATGATAAAAAAACAGACAATGTGATTTTCTGGATTTTTTTTTCTCAGTTTGTCTCCCATAGTTGAGGTCTACCTATGATGTAAATTACAGACGCCTCTCATCTTTTTAAGTGGTGGAACTTGCACTATTGCTGAATGACTAAATACTTTTTTGCCCCACTGTATATTCAAGTTAGAGTAATGCAAAAAATGTATATATATATACACATACACATACCTACACGGCACATGCTTATACACACATACATACATGTACAAGGCACATGCTTATACACACACACACATGGCACGCACTTATACACACATACACATACATGGCACACTTATACGCACACGGCATTCACTTGTATACACACACACATACATGGCATGTACTTATACACAAACACGCATGGCACATACATACATGTAAATGGCACGCACTTATACACATACATGGCATGCATTTATTCACACACATACAAACATGGCACACATTTATACATACATACATGACATGCACGTATATACACACATGGCACGCACTTATATACATACACATGGTACGCACATATACACACACGGCACACACTTATATACACACACACGGCACGCACTTACAGTATATACACACACGGCACACACTTATATACACACACATGGCACGCACTTACAGTATATACACACACATGGCACGCACTTACAGTATATACCCACACATGGCACGCACTTATATACACACACATGGCACGCACTTACAGTATATACCCACACATGGCACGCACTTACAGTATATACCCACACCTGGCACGCACTTACAGTATATACCCACACATGGCACGCACTTACAGTATATACACACACATGGCACGCACTTACAGTATATACACACACATGGCACGCACTTATATACACACACATGGCACGCACTTATATACACACACATGGCACGCACTTACAGTATATACACACATGGCACGCACTTATATACACACACATGGCACGCACTTACAGTATATACACACACATGGCACGCACTTACAGTATATACACACACATGGCACGCACTTACAGTATATACACACACATGGCACGCACTTACAGTATATACACACACATGGCACGCACTTACAGTATATACACACACATGGCACGCACTTACAGTATATACACACACATGGCACGCACTTATATACACACACATGGCACGCACTTATATACACACACATGGCACGCACTTACAGTATATACACACATGGCACGCACTTATATACACACACATGGCACGCACTTACAGTATATACACACACATGGCACGCACTTACAGTATATACACACACATGGCACGCACTTACAGTATATACACACACATGGCACGCACTTACAGTATATACACACACATGGCACGCAATTACAGTATATACACACACATGGCACGCACTTACAGTATATACACACACATGGCACGCACTTATATACACACACATGGCACGCACTTATATACACACACATGGCACGCACTTATATACACACACATGGCACGCACTTATATACACACACATGGCACGCACTTACAGTATATACACACACATGGCACGCACTTATATACACACATGGCACGCACTTACAGTATATACACACATGGCACGCACTTATATACACACACATGGCACGCACTTACAGTATATACACACACATGGCACGCACTTATATACACACACATGGCACGCACTTACAGTATATACACACACATGGCACGCACTTACAGTATATACACACACATGGCACGCACTTATATACATACACGGCACACACTTATATACACACATACACCTACACACACAGATACACACAGATGCGGCACAACAAATGCTCATTTGATACGTGATTCACATAAACACACACATAGAGCTCACAGACAGCACACACTATACAATGCACACACCTCAGATACATGCTTTATGCTGGAGGGAATGAGATGTTCCACACTATCAGCTGCAGCTCCTCCTGCTCCCAGCAGCACTGTCCCAGCAGACACCTCCCTGCCCTCTCCTCTGCTGGGACTGCCGACAAGAGCAGGAGGAGCTGACAGCAGGACAGAAGCCATTTCCACCAGGAGCAGCACACACAGTGGGACGGTGCTCTTCTACTTATCTGCCAGCTCAGGTTGGTAGCTGCCATCTCTAGCTCCCCCTCAGAGGCTCTGTGCAGGAGGAGCTGACAGAAGGACAGGAGCAGCTCACACAGTGCTGCACTGCTTACCTCACAGCTCAGGTTGGTAGCTGCCATCTCTAGCTCTCTCTTCCCTCAGAGGCCCCGTGCAGGAGGACAGGAGCACTGGCCAATGAGCGCTTCTATCACTCTGATGGGGGAGGTTCAGTGGCCGCTGCTCCTGTGCTTCATTGCACGCTCCTTTTTCACTGCAGAAACATCCAGACAGTCCCTGAGTACATGGCCTGTGGTGACATCACGGTCACATGGCAGGTCACCTGATCGTGATGTCACTACAGGTCCTTAACCAGTCTCTACATCGGTAGCTTCACTGATAATGCTATTATTATCAGTGAAGCATCTGCTGTAGATGCTGGGGGCCCCCCAAGGGGCTGGGGGCCCCCAAGGGAGTGGGGGCCCCAGGCAGCTGCCTAGTCTGCCTGGCCCTAACGCCGGCCCTGCCAGCATAGGGATGAGGAGCGATGCATACAAGGATAGGGCTGAGATGGCCATGCATACCAGGATAGGGATGAGGGACCATGCATACCAGGATAGGGATGAGGAGCCATGCATACAAGGATAGGGATGAAGGGGCCATGCATACAAGGACAGGGATGAGATGGACATGCATACCAGGATAGGGATGAGGAGCCATGGATACAGTTGTGGCCAAAAGTATTGACACCCCAGCAATTCTGTCAGATAATACTCAGTTTCTTCCTGAAAATGATTGAAAACACAAATTCTTTGATATTATTATCTTCATTTAATTTGTCTTAAATTAAAAAACACAAAAAGAATTGTCCTAAAGCCAAATTGGATATAATTCCACACCAAACATAAAAAAGGGGGTGGACAAAAGTATTGGCACTGTTCGAAAAATTATGTGATGCTTCTCTAATTTGTGTAATTAACAGCACCTGTAACTTACCCGTGGCACCTAACAGGTGTTGGCAATACCCAAATAACACTTGCAGCCAGTTGACATGGATTAAAGTTGGCTCAACCTCTGTCCTGTGTCCTTGTGTGTACCACATTGAGCATGGAGAAAAGAAAGAAGACCAAAGAACTGTCTGAGGACTTGAGAAACCAAATTGTGAGGAAGCATGAGCAATCTCAAGGCTACAAGTCCATCTCCAAAGACCTGAATGTTCCTGTGTCTACCGTGCGCAGTGTCATCAAGAAGTTTAAAGCCCATGGCACTGTGGCTAACCTCCCTAGATGTGGACGGAAAAGAAAAATTGACAAGAGATTTCAACGCAAGATTGGATGTTGGATAAAGAACCTCGACTAACATCAAAACAGGTTCAAGCTGCCCTGCAGTCTGAGGGTACAACAGTGTCAACCCGTACTATCCGTCTGCATCTGAATGAAAAGGGACTGTATGGTAGGAGACCCAGGAAGACCCCACTTCTTACCCAGAGACATAAAAAAGCCAGGCTGGAGTTTGCCAAAACTTACCTGAAAAAGCCTAAAACGTTTTGGAAGAATGTTCTCTGGTCAGATGAGACAAAAGTAGAGCTTTTTGGGCAAAGGCATCAACATAGAGTTTACAGGAGAAAAAAGAGGCATTCAAAGAAAAGAACACGGTCCCTACAGTCAAACATGGCGGAGGTTCCCTGATGTTTTGGGGTTGCTTTACTGCCTCTGGCACTGGACTGCTTGACCGTGTGCATGGCATTATGAAGTCTGAAGACTACCAACATATTTTGCAGCATAATGTAGGGCCCAGTGTGAGAAAGCTGGTTCTCCCTCAAAGGTTATGGGTCTTCCAGCAGGAAAATGGCCCAAAACACACTTCAAAAAGCACTAGAAAATGGTTTGAGAGAAAGCACTGGAGACTTCTAAGGTGGCCAGCAATGAGTCTAGACCTGAATCCCATAGAACACCTGTGGAGAGATCTAAAAATGGCAGTTTGGAGAAGGCACCCTTCAAATATCAGGGACCTGGAGCAGTTTGGCAAAGAAGAATGGTCTAAAATTCCAGCAGAGCATTGTAAGAAACTCATTGATGGTTACTGGAAGCAGTTGGTCGCAGTTATTTTGGCTAAAGGTTGTGCAACCAAGTATTAGGCTGAGGGTGCCAATACTTTTGTCTGGCCCATTTTTGGAGTTTTGTGTGAAATGATCAATGTTTTGCTTTTTGCTTCATTCTCTTTTGTGTTTTTTCATTTAAGACAAATTAAATGAAGATAATAATACCAAAGAATTTGTGATTGCAATCATTTTCAGGAAGAAACTGAGTATTATCTGACAGATTTGCAGGGGTGTCAATACTTTTGGCCACAACTGTACAAGGATGGGATGAGGAGCCATGCATACAAGGATAGGGATGAGGGAGCCATGCATACAAGGATGGGATGAGGAGCCATGCATACAAGGATAGGGATGAGGGCCATGCAAACAAGGATAAGGATGAGGAGGCCGTGCATACCAGGATAGGGATGAGAAGCCATGCATACCAGGATAGGGATGAGGAGACCATGCATACAAAGATAGGGAAGAGGAGGCCGTTCATACCAGGATAGGGATATGAAGTCATGCATACCAGGATAGGGATGAGGAGACCATTCATACCAGGATAGGGATGAAAAGCCATGCATACCAGGATAGAGATGAGGAGACCATGCATACCAGGATAGGGAAGAGGAAACCATGCATACCAGGATAGGGATGAGGAGACCATGCATACCAGGATAGGGATAAGAAGTCATGCATACCAGGATAGAGATGAGGAGACCATGCATACCAGGATAGGGAAGAGGAGACCATGCATACCAGGATAGGGATGAGGAGACCAAGCATACCAGGATAGGGATGAGGAGACCATGCATACCAGGATAGGGATGAGGAGACCATGCATACCAGGATAGGGATGAGGAGACCATGCATACCAGGATAGGGATGAGGGGACAATGCATACCCGGCTTATATTCGAGTCAATAAGATTTCCCAGTTTTTTTGTGGCAAAATTAGGTGCCTAGGCTTATACTCGGGTCGCCTTAGACATGAGTGTATACAGTACAATTTTTTTGATGCTGAAGCTACAAAAAAACACACAATCTTGTTTTTTCGATATTTTCTCATTGAATTTACTGATCTAGCTGATTAATTTTATCTATTGATACATTAGACTTTAATGGATACGGCAATAACAAATATGTTTTATTTTTAATTGGGGAAAAAGGAGTTGATCGCTTATATACTGCAATATCACAGTACAGTATTGCAGTTTATAGCGAAAGAAACATCTAGCTATGGCGAGCCTCCACCCTTCTCTACCTTTATAAAGAAGAACCCATTAGAATCTATGGGGCTGTTTACATGTCCAGTTTTTTTTGTGGACCGTGTGTCTGTGGAAAAATTCCAGAGACATATCTGTTTTTTACAGGCATCAAGGATGAAAAGTACCAATACACGCCTACTAAAATTCCCAGGCAGCACATGGATGGTAAGAGTGTGCCATCAATGTGCTGTCTGTGATTAACCTCTTTCATAGTGGCAGGTCAGTTTTAGCATTTAGTTACCATGCAAAAAAAAAACAACAACTGTGGAATTGCACTTTTTTTTGCAATTTCACTGCACTTGGAATATATTTCCCCTTCTCTAGTACACAGTATGTTAAAACCAATGGTGTCATTCAAAAGTACAACTTGTCCCTCAAAAAACAAGCCCTCACATGGCCACATTGACTGAAAAACAAAAAAGTTATGGCTCTGGGAAGAAGGTGAGCAGAAAATGAAAAAGCAAAAACGAAAATACCTCCGGTCATGAAGGGGTTAGCTTTGCAAAATATTCATTTATTGTTTCATTAGTGAGCATCACTAATGAAACATTGTTGGTAAAAACTGATGAGACTAGGATTCAAAACACTTGATGACATTTGTACCATTTACAAAAATTATTGAACGAGGCCTAATATTGAGTGTTGATGATTGTGGTGGAAGCTGAATTCTGCAACAAAGGGCATCTTTGGACCTTGTAACAAGACAATGATTGAAAGCAAAGCCTCAACATCCACCAAGGCTTGATTTCAAAAGTAGTCCTTGAAAATTATCAAGTGGCCATAAGTCACCTGACTTGAAACCCACAGAAAATTTTCAAAGGAAAGTGAAGATGGGGGTTCCAGCATACAGACCATGACTACAACATTTACAAGAATCATGGATACTTGAATGAGGCTTTACTCATTATAATGTGAGACAGAAACTGCATTGCAAAGCGTCCAAGCTAATTTCATACAAGATTTCCTTCTATGTTTATTTGTTTTTCAGTTCTGTAATTCCACTTTTTGCTAAATAGGAAGAAAAATTAAATTATTACAATCCCTTACCTTACAACCTTTCTTCTTCACCTGCTACCTGCATGTTCAAACACTAATCGCAGCCTCTATAAGAGCCTGTGCTCATTGCCTCGAGATAACCATGAGATAAGCAAATCCTCCTGTCTTGTTTCAAGGTTTCCCATATAACCCTTAGTTATTCGCTGCGCCCCTGATATAACATCCTTAGGCATTATTGTCTAACGATAAATACTGTAAACGAAATCGCTGGAATCAGTCACGTTATATAATTAATATAATAATAATAATTTTTATTTATATAGCCCCAACATATTCCGCAGCGCTTTACAAATTATAGAGGGGACTTGTACAGACAATAGACATTACAGCATAACAGAAATCACAGTTCAAAACAGATACCAGGAGGAATGAGGGCCCTGCTCACAAGCTTACAAACTATGAGGAAAAGGGGAGACACGAGAGGTGGATGGTAACAATTGCTTTAGTTATTTGGACCAGCCATAGTGTAAGGCTCGGGTGTTCATGTAAAGCTGCATGAACCAGTTAACTGCCTAAGTATGTAGCAGTACAGACACAGAGTGCTATTAACTGCATAAAGTGTATGAGAACATGATATATAATATATGTTTGATGTTCAGGTTCACATAGTATATATAAACAAATTCACACTATTATGCATGTATTGAGACTCCAGCAAGTTTGACTAATCACATGGTGTATACTATTTTACACCTGTTAACAACGCCTCCTAATCATGCATGGTCACATGTGATTTGCTGTTGTGATTTAAATACTATTCCAGTGTCAGTAAGAAGTATACTATGACTAAGGGTGGTATGTCGTGAGAAATGCGTGAGTGAATTCATCATGGCAAAGATCATGGTAACTTTCATGCTTAGTAATACCTATGAAACTTTTTAGGCTAGGATCACACAACCGAATTTGCTATCTGTCACAGCAATTCACGAATTACCAGTGCCGTGCTACTCGATGCGTTCGCCGCTCTGCTCCTGCACGTGTCCTGCCACCACACTGAGTCCTAATTCAGCTCTTCCAGCTCTGCTGCATATCCCTACTTTCTCTGCCTGGCTATAGGGAGGAGCCCCTGATCCTGTTGTGTCCTGAGGGATTTCATTTCTCCAGCTTATCCCCAGACAGTAGTGGGTTTATTAGGCAGCTCCACTCAACTCGCCTGAATGTAGGTTCCTAATAGCTTGTCTCTAGTTCCTATTTGTGCATATTCGTTCTCTCACCTGTTGTTAATCAGGCTCATTTTCTGTTTATTCTGATTTCTCCGCTCCTGTCCTCGGCTATATTGAATCTGTGCTGACTACCCTGACCTCGGATTGTCTGTCCAGGTCTTTGCCCTCATGTGCCTCGTACCATGTTTCTGACCCTCTGGTCAGCTTCTGCTAACCCGAGAACCGTCCTGGAATGGTAGCTGGTGGCTACCTGCCACCAAGCCTATCCTCACCATTTGAGGATTTAGTGGATACCAGGTAGTTGCTTAGTTGGGCATCTCCAGAGTCAGCCCGGCCCATGGCATAGTGGATCATCACCCACCAGCGTTACAGTACGTTCAGGCCATGGACCCCACTAACAAATTGGAACCCAGAGATCCCACATCTAATTTGTAGGAACTGTACCAGGCGGTGTGCTCTCAATGTGAGCGTCAGGACCAGATGATGCAGGCCATCAATGTGGCGCCAACCCAGCTGCATGGTCTTTCTGCCGCAATGTCCACCCTGCCTTCTGCCTCTACCATGTCTTGCCAACCCTACTCAACCCTACTCAAGATTGTCAGCCTCCCTGAGGAAGTGTTAAGATTCAGCTTACACTTCCGTCCTGCTACAATGGAGACCCCAAGGAGAGCCTCGACTACATGAATCAGTGTCAGATCCATTTCACACTCCACGTTCATCTCTTTCCTTTGGACCAGATAGCATTTATGGTCTTTCTGCTGTCTGAACAAGCCCTGTGTTAGGGGTCGAGTTCCCGCCTCTGCACAGGGGGAATCTCGGGCCATCTACGCTGCGGTCTCCCATTCTTCTTCTGCCGCAGTGGTGCCTGCTCAGCAGAGACGTCAGTCCCAGCGTCTTGCTCAGTCCCACTCTGTACAAAGAGTTACTGCTGCTTTTCATGCTTCTGCCATTGAAGTCAGTGCTGGGCAGCGGCGAACAGATGCTTCTGGGACTAAGTCCTGCTCTTCTCGTTCTGAGCATGCCCTGAGTAAGATCTCTCAGTGGAGATCGAGGGTCACATGGTCATATACCGCAGCTAAGTCCATTGGTCCTTTCAGGAAGGTCCTGTAGATGCTAAGTCCTACTTGGCACACACTGAGCATGCCCAGGGCAAGATCTCTCGGTGGAGATTTAGGGTCACATGCTCAGGTATGGCAGCCTCTCATTGGTCCTTCTAGGAAGGTCTTTTACTTGCTGCAGCTATATAAGGCTTGCATGGCCGCACGGCCATGCGCTAGTATTGCTTTCATTTATGTACTTTGCGCCAGTGTGGTCTTGTATGAGTGTGTTCAGGGACCCAGCTGAAATAAGCCCCTAGAATGCTGGCACCTCTGGCGAGGAGTTCGTATGCTTGTGTGTTCAAGGACCTGGCCGAAATAAGCCCCTAGAATGCTGGCACCTCCGGCGAGGAGTTTCGTGTGCGTGCAAGACCACTGACTGCTCTTGTTTAGACAGTTAGCCTGTGCCTCTGTGGAGTCTAACAGGGTACAGCGCTTTGAGTTCACGGCTGCTCTGTGAAGTAACAGAGTTAGCTAACACTGCCATTAGTTCCGCTATTTGCTAGCAGCAGGTTCTCCTGCATGGTGGACCCCGGGCTGCGAACGCATCTATCCTAATAAAATATATACTTTCATTAGGTGCGTTCCGCTAGCCCTGACATAATACTAGCACCAGGGTCTGGCTAGTAAATGGCGGACATATAGCAATCTTTGCGGTATATCCAGCAGCTGGAGGGTAGGTTGGCGGCTCTCGAGAGCTCAACCTCAGCTGTGGATATTTCCGCAGTTGCTGTACAGGCTGCTATCGTGGCTGCAGCAACTTTGTCCACTGCCACCCCTGTTCCGACATTTTTGCGCCTCCCGCTCCCAGAAAAATTTTCTGGAGAAAGCAGATCTTGTAGGGGATTCGTGAGTCAGTGCTCTATTCACCTTGAGCTTCTGGCTGCACGTTTTCCCACAGAGCGGGCTAAGGTGGGATTTATTGTGTCCCTCTTGTCGGACAGGGTGTTGGAATGGGCTTCGCCGCTGTGGGAGCGTGGCGATCATGTGGTGCAGAGTGCTCCATTGTTTCTGAGCACTCTGAAACAGGTCTTCCTAGGACCTCAAGTCACCCATGATACGGCGCTCCAACTGCTGGCATTAACTCAGGGTGAGTCCTTGGTCAGCCAATTCGCCATCCCTTTCCGAACTTTTGCTTCAGAGCTGGAGTGGTCGGATAAAACCCTTATCCCCATATTTTGGAGGGGGCTGGCTGATCACGTTAAGGACGCTCTGGCCACTAGGGAGATTCCAGCCACACTGGAGGAGTTAATAACTGTCTCTACCTGCATTGACCGTTTTAACGAGTGGAGGTTTGAGCGAGCCCAGTGTAGGCAGAGGTTTCGGCTGGCTCCCACCTTCGCCTTCACCTCTGGAATCTCCGGTCCTGGTTCTTGAGTCACATGAGGCCAGGGAGGTGTCACGAGCAGATTCTAAGTCCCGGACCGCTTGGGCATCCAAGGTTCGTCATGTTTGCCAGCAGTCTGGACATCTTGCCACCAGATGTTCTCAGCGGTCGAGGAGACGTCAGCCTCTAGTGGTAGTCGGGGGAGGTACACTAGATATGGCGACGTTTGCCTCAAAATTGTCCTTTAAGGGGACAATTAACATTGGCTCATCTTCCCACTCAGTAGAGCTTTGCATGGATTCTGGGGCAGAGGGCAATTTCATGTCTTCCGCCTTTGCCCAACGTCACGCAATACCCCTGGTTATGCTAGCGCAACCAGTTACGGTACGAGTGGTGAATGGGTCGACACTACCTTCACAGATAACTCACCAGACCATTCCTTTTACTCTGTCCATGTCGCCATCCCATCAGGAGACAATATCTCTGCTCATCATACCTGAGGGTATTGATGAGGTCCTGTTGGGGATACCTTGGTTACGGTACCAGTCTCCACATATCGAGTGGTCTTCTGGCAGAATTTTGGGATGGGGTGAGTCTTGTGAGGGTAGGTGTCAAAGGGAGTGCGTTCAGGTTGCTACTACTGAGGTACCCGCAGATCTATCCTCTCTCCCCAAGCAATACTGGTCTCATGCGGACGTGTTCTCCAAAAAGGCGGCGGAGACCCTTCCGCCTCACCGCCCCTATGACTGTCCTATTGACCTCTTGCCTGGTGCTGAGCCTCCCCGTGGTCGAGTTTATCCGTTATCTCTCCTGGAGATGGAGGCTATGTCTCAGTACATCCAAGAAAATCTGGCAAGAGGGTTCATCAGGAAGTCAGTGTCGCCTGCTGGGGCTGGGTTCATCTTTGTTCAGAAGAAGAATGGGGAACTGCGTCCATGTATTGACTACAGGGGTCTTAACGCCATCACCGTTAAGAACAAATACCCATTACCCCTGATATCTGAGCTTTTTGATAGGCTACGGGGAGCAAGGGTATTTACAAAATTAGATCTGCGGGGTGCTTACAATCTGATTCGCATCCGTGAGGGGGACGAATGGAAGATGGCTTTTAACACCAGGGATGGGCACTATGAGTATCTGGTGATGCCCTTCGGGCTCTGTAATGCCCCAGCCATTTTTCAAGACTTTGTGAACGACATCTTCCGGGATATGCTCACCACCTCGGTCGTAGTCTATCTGGATGATATTCTCATCTACTCTCCAGATATCGACTCCCATGGGAGAGATGTTCGCAAAGTCTTTGACCTCTTACGGGCAAACTCCCTCTACGCCAAGTTGGAGAAGTGTGTGTTTGAGCAGGAGTCCTTGCCATTTCTTGGGTATATCATCTCTGCCCAGGGTTTGGCTATGGATCCTGCCAAGCTACAGGCTGTGATGGACTGGCAGGAACCCCAGTCTCTTAAAGCGGTGCAGCGCTTTATGGGGTTCTGTCATGTTCCCAATGGCAGGGAATTAAACACATAACACGGGCAAAAACAGGACGAGCTCTAGGGTGATGGAACCTGAGCTGACCGCGATCCTGAACCTCAACACTCAACTAACAGCAGCCGGGGAACGTTCCTGGCGGGACTCTAGACGTCTCGCGCCAGCCGGAGATCTAGCTACCCCTATCAGAAGAATCACAGACCTATCTTGCCTCCAGAGAAATATTCCCACAGAAATAGCAGCCCCCCACATATAATGACGGTGAAATGAGAGGAAGGCACAAACGTAGTTATGAAAACAGATTCAGCAAAATGAGGCCCGCTTAAGCTAGATAGCAGAGGATACAAAAGGTGAACTGCGCGGTCAGCTTAAAACCCTTCAAAATACCATCCTGAAATTACTTGAACTCATGTGCCAACTCATGGTACATGAGTGGTAATTTCAGCCCACTAGAGCAACCAGCAGCAGAGAATTACATATCTGCAAGCTGGACTAAAAACATGAAAGCAAACATGAAACAGGGAAATCCAGACTTAGCTTGTCTTGAAGGCCTAGGAGCAGGTAGCAAAGGTAACAGAGACACACTGATACATTGATAGCCGGCAAGGGAATGACAGGAAAGCCAGGTTAAATAGGAAACACCCAGCCTCTGATGGACAGGTGGAAACCAGAGACTGCAACCCACCAAAGTCACCCAGTACCAGCTGTAACCACCAGAGGGAGCCCAAAAACAGAATCCACAACAGTACCCCCCCCTTGAGGAGGGGTCACCGAACCCTCACCAGAACCCCCAGGGCGATCAGGATGAGCTCTATGGAAGGCGCGGACCAAATCAGTCGCATGAACATCAGAGGCAACCACCCAGGAATTATCCTCCTGACCATAACCCTTCCACTTAACCAAATACTGGAGTTTATGTCTGGAAACACGAGAATCCAAGATCTTCTCAACAACATACTCCAATTCTCCCTCCACCAGCACCGGAGCAGGAGGCTCAACCGAAGGAACAACAGGCACCTCATACCTCCGCAATAACGACCGATGGAACACATTATGAATAGCAAACGATGCTGGGAGATCCAAACAAAAAGATACAGGGTTAAGAATCTCCAAGATCTTATAAGGACCGATGAACCGAGGCTTGAACTTAGGAGAAGAGACCTTCATAGGGACAAAACGAGAAGACAACCACACCAAGTCCCCAACAAGAAGTCGGGGACCCACGCGGCGACGGCGATTAGCAAACTGCTGAGTCTTCTCCTGAGACAACTTCAAATTGTCCACCACCTGATTCCAAATCTGATGTAGCCTGTCCACCACCACGTCCACTCCAGGACAATCCGAAGGCTCCACCTGACCAGAGGAAAAACGAGGATGAAACCCCGAATTACAAAAGAAAGGAGAAACCAAAGTAGCAGAACTAGCCCGATTATTAAGGGCAAATTCGGCCAGTGGCAAAAAGGCAACCCAGTCATCTTGATCAGCAGAAACAAAACACCTTAAATAAGTTTCCAAGGTCTGATTAGTTCGCTCCGTCTGGCCATTCGTCTGAGGATGGAATGCAGACGAGAAAGACAAATCAATGCCCATCTTAGCACAAAACGTCCGCCAAAATCTAGACACAAACTGGGATCCCCTGTCAGAAACGATATTCTCCGGAATCCCATGCAAACGAACCACGTTCTGAAAAAATAAAGGGACCAACTCAGAGGAGGAAGGCAACTTAGGCAAGGGTACCAAATGAACCATCTTAGAAAAGCGGTCACACACAACCCAGATAACGGACATTTTCTGTGAGACAGGGAGATCTGAAATAAAATCCATGGAAATGTGCGTCCAAGGCCTCTTCGGGATAGGCAAGGATAACAACAATCCACTGGCCCGAGAACAGCAAGGCTTAGCCCGAGCACACACTTCACAAGACTGCACAAAGGTGCGCACATCCCTTGACAAGGAAGGCCACCAAAAAGACCTGGCCACCAAGTCTCTAGTACCAAATATTCCAGGATGACCAGCCAACACAGAAGAATGGACCTCGGAGATGACTCTACTGGTCCAATCATCCGGAACAAACAGTCTTTCTGGTGGACAACGATCAGGTTTATCCGCCTGAAACTCCTGCAATGCACGTCGCAAGTCTGGGGAGACGGCGGACAATATTACCCCATCCCTAAGGATACCAGTAGGCCCAGAGTCTCCAGGAGAGTCAGGCACAAAACTCCTGGAAAGAGCATCTGCCTTCACATTCTTTGAACCTGGCAGGTATGAAACCACAAAATTGAAACGAGAAAAAAACAACGACCAATGAGCCTGTCTAGGATTCAGACGCCTGGCAGACTCAAGGTAAATCAGATTTTTGTGATCAGTCAAGACCACCACACAATGTCTAGCACCCTCAAGCCAATGACGCCACTCCTCAAATGCCCACTTCATGGCCAAAAGCTCCCGATTACCCACATCATAATTGCGCTCGGCGGGCGAGAATTTTCTAGAAAAGAACGCACATGGCTTCATCACCGAGCCATCGGAACTTCTCTGTGACAAAACCGCCCCCGCTCCAATCTCGGAAGCATCAACCTCAACCTGAAAAGGAAGTGAAACATCTGGTTGACATAACACAGGAGCAGAAGAAAACCGGCGCTTAAGTTCCTGAAAGGCCTCCACAGCCGCAGGAGACCAATTAGCAACATCAGCACCCCTTTTAGTCAAATCAGTCAAAGGTTTAACAACACTGGAAAAATTAGTAATGAACCGACGATAAAAATTAGCAAAACCCAAGAACTTCTGAAGACTCTTAACAGATGTAGGTTGTGTCCAGTCACAAATCGCCTGAACCTTGACGGGATCCATCTCAATAGTAGAAGGAGAAAAAATGTACCCCAAAAAAGAAATCTTCTGGACTCCGAAGAGACATTTTGAGCCCTTCACAAACAGAGAATTGGCCCGCAGGACTTGAAACACCTTCCTGACCTGTAGAACATGAGACTCCCAGTCATCAGAAAACACCAAAATATCATCCAAATACACAATCATAAACTTATCCAGATATTCACGGAAAATATTGTGCATAAAGGACTGAAAGACTGAAGGAGCATTAGAAAGTCCATAAGGCATTACCAAATACTCAAAATGGCCCTCAGGCGTATTAAATGCGGTTTTCCACTCATCACCCTGCTTTATCCGCACAAGATTATACGCACCGCGAAGATCTATCTTAGTGAACCACCTAGCCCCCTTAATGCGAGCAAACAAATCAGTCAATAATGGCAATGGATACTGATATTTGACTGTAATCTTATTCAGAAGGCGATAATCTATACAAGGCCTCAGGGAACCATCTTTTTTTGCCACGAAAAAAAAACCTGCTCCCAGAGGGGACGAATATGGACGAATATGTCCCTTTTCCAAGGACTCCTTAATATAATTCCGCATAGCAGTATGCTCTGGCACTGACAGATTAAATAAACGACCCTTAGGGAACTTACTGCCAGGAATTAATTCTATAGCACAGTCACAATCCCTATGAGAAGGGAGCGAATTGAGCTTAGGCTTCTCAAAAACATCCCGATAGTCAGACAAAAACGCAGAACTCCTCAGAAGGAGTAGATGAAGCGATTGAAATCAGAGGTGCATCATCATGAACCCCCTGACATCCCCAGCTTAACACAGACATTGTTTTCCAATCCAGGACTGGATTATGAGTTTGTAACCATGGCAGACCAAGCACTAGTACATCATGTAAATTATACAGTACAAGGAAGCGAATCACCTCCTGATGAACGGGAGTCATGCGCATGGTCACTTGTGTCCAGTACTGCGGTTTATTCATAGCCAATGGTGTAGAGTCAATTCCCTTCAAAGGAATAGGAACTTCCAGAGGCTCCAGACTAAAACCGCAGCGTTTGGCAAATGACCAATCCATAAGACTCAGGGCAGCGCCCGAATCCACATAGGCATCGACGGAAATGGATGACAGTGAACAAATCAGAGTTACAGACAAAATGAACTTAGACTGCAGAGTACTAATGGCAAAAGATTTATCAACCTTTTTTGTGCGTTTAGAGCATGCTGATATAACATGAGCTGAATCACCACAATAAAAACACAATCCATTTTTCCGCCTATAATTTTGCCGTTCACTTCTGGACTGAATTCTATCACATTGCATAGTCTCAGGTGCCTGTTCAGAAGACACCGCCAACTGGTGCACAGGTTTGCGCTCCCGTAAACGCCGATCAATCTGAATGGCCATAGCCATAGACTCATTCAGACCTGTAGGCGCAGGGAACCCCACCATAATATCCTTAATGGCCTCAGAAAGACCATCTCTGAAGTTTGCAGCCAGGGCGCACTCATTCCACTGAGTAAGCACCGACCATTTCCGAAATTTTTGACAATATACTTCCGCTTCATCATGCCCCTGAGAGAGGGCTAATAAAGCCTTTTCAGCCTGAATCTCCAGGTTAGGTTCCTCATAGAGCAATCCCAGTGCCAGAAAAAACGCATCCACACTGAGCAATGCAGGATCTCCTGGTGCCAATGCAAATGCCCAATTCTGAGGGTCGCCCCGCAGGAAAGATATTACAATCTTGACCTGCTGAACAGGGTCTCCAGAGGAGCGAGATTTCAAAGAAAGAAACAATTTGCAATTGTTCCTGAAATTCAGGAAGGTAGATCTATCTCCAGAAAAAAACTCTGGAATAGGAATTCTAGGTTCAGACATAGGAGTGTGAACAACAAAATCCTGTATGTTTTGAACTTTTGCAGCAAGATTATTCAGGCTGGAAGCCAAACTCTGGACATCCATGTTAAACAGCTAAGGTCAGAGCCATTCAAGGGTTAAGAGGAGGTAAGAAGCAGCTAGACAGCAATTAAGGGCTAGGCAGCAAAACTCTGAGGGAAAAAAAAAAAAAAAAAAAATTCCCTTCAACACTTCTTTTTCTCCTGCTTCAGCCCAAACAATTAACACTTTGTGGGCCGGCTATACTGTCATGTTCCCAATGGCAGGGAATTAAACACATAACACGGGCAAAAACAGGACGAGCTCTAGGGTGATGGAACCTGAGCTGACCGCGATCCTGAACCTCAACACTCAACTAACAGCAGCCGGGGAACGTTCCTGGGGGGACTCTAGACATCTCGCGCCAGCCGGAGATCTAGCTACCCCTATCAGAAGAATCACAGACCTATCTTGCCTCCAGAGAATTATTCCCACAGAAATAGCAGCCCCCCACATATAATGACGGTGAAATGAGAGGAAGGCACAAACGTAGTTATGAAAACAGATTCAGCAAAATGAGGCCCGCTTAAGCTAGATAGCAGAGGATACAAAAGGTGAACTGCGCGGTCAGCTTAAAACCCTTCAAAATACCATCCTGAAATTACTTGAACTCATGTGCCAACTCATGGTACATGAGTGGTAATTTCAGCCCACTAGAGCAACCAGCAGCAGAGAATTACATATCTGCAAGCTGGACTAAAAACATGAAAGCAAACATGAAACAGGGAAATCCAGACTTAGCTTGTCTTGAAGGCCTAGGAGCAGGTAGCAAAGGTAACAGAGACACACTGATACATTGATAGCCGGCAAGGGAATGACAGGAAAGCCAGGTTAAATAGGAAACACCCAGCCTCTGATGGACAGGTGGAAACCAGAGACCGCAACCCACCAAAGTCACCCAGTACCAGCTGTAACCACCAGAGGGAGCCCAAAAACAGAATCCACAACAGGTTCATTAACTACTATCGACAGTTCATTCCACACTTCTCAACGTTGGTAGCTCTTTTGGTTGCCCTTACCAAGAAGGGAGCAAATCCCAAATTGTGGTCTGTGGAGGTCTCCAAGGCCTTTAATTCCATAAAGTCACATTTTGCTAGCGCTTCCATCCTACATCGCCCGATGTAGACAAACCCTTTATCATGGAGGTGGATGCCTCATCTGTTGGTGCAGGAGCAGTCCTCTTCCAAAAGGATGCTCAAGGTCGGAAGCATCCTTGCTTCTTCTTTTCAAAGACCTTTTCACCAGCAGGGAGGAATTATTCCATCGGGGACAGGGAGTTGCTGGCCATGAAATTGGCCTTCTCGGAGTGGAGACATCTCTTGGAGGGAGCTCGTTTTCCTTTCCAAGTCTTAACAGACCATAAAAATATGGTGTACCTACAGACAGCCCAGCAGTTAAAATCTCGCCAGGCTAGATGGTCCTTGTTCTTCTCCCAGTTCCATTTCACCCTCCATTTTCTTTCTGGGGAGTAGAACATTCGTGCCAACTCTCTCTCTCGCTCCGTGGTGTCATCTGTGGAGGAGGAAGAGGAGCCTCGGCTTATTGTCCCCACTGAGAGCCTGAGAACCGTAGCCCCGGTTTCGCTAGAGTCTGTGCCTCCGGGCAAGACTTTTGTACCACCCAATTTGCGGCCGGAGGTTCTCTCGTGGGCTCATTCATCCAGGGAGGGTGGTCATTTTGGGACAAAAAGGACATCTGAGCTGTTGGCGAGGATGTATTGGTGGCCACATATGGTCCGTGACGTCAGGGATTATATTCTGGCATGTGTCTCCTGTGCCAAAAATAAGTCTCCTCGACAACGGCCAGCTGTGTTACTCTATCCATTGCCGGTGGCAGACAGGCCCTGGGAGATGGTCGGGATGGACTTTGTGGTGGGTTTGCCCAAGTCTCGGGGCTGTACCATCATTTGTGTTATCACCGATCACTTCTCCAAAATGGTGCATTTAGTGCCGCTTCCGCGGATACCTTCGGCACGAGCCTTGGCAGCGTTGTTCATAAAGCACATCTTTCGCCTACACGGTATGCCAGACAAGATTGTCAGCGACTGGGGTCCCCAGTTTGCATCTCGGTTCTGGAGAGAGCTTTGTCGTCTTCTCAGCATTGAGTTAAATCTCTCCTCCGCATATCATCCTGAGACGAATGGATTGGTAGAGAGGGCCAATCAGACCTTGGTCACATATCTGCGACATTTTGCTTCTGCCAGACAGGATGACTGGGCATCCTTGCTACCATGGGCAGAGTTTGCGCTGAACAATGCGGTTGCCGATTCCACTGGACAAACCCCATTCCTCCTCAACTATGGTCAGCATCCGCGGGTATCTGTGCCTATGCCCGTGTCTTCTGCCGACTCCAGGGTGGCAGACTGGGCTGTGGAAGCACGGGATATTTGGGACCGCACTCAGGATGCCATTCAGGCCTCCAAGGAGAGAATGAGGTCCTCCTCTGTTGCACATCGGCGCCCCGCTTCGACCTTTGCTCCTGAAGACTTAGTGTGGCTCTCCGCCCGTAACATCAGGCTGCGAGTGGAGTCTGCTAAGTTTGCACCTCGCTACTTGGGTCCTTTCAAGGTCCTCGAACAGGTTAATCCTGTGGTCAATCGTTTGGCCCTTCCGCCACGCCTGGGTATCACCGACACCTTTCATGTGTCCCTCTTGAAACCTGTATACATGTCTCGGATTTCCGAGTCATCTGCTGGGACATCGGGTTCGTATACGGACTATTACGAGGTGAACACTATTTTGGGGTGCAAGGTGCAAGGTACGTGGCAAAAAAATTTATTTGGTGGATTGGAAGGGTTATGGTCCTGAGGACAGGTCCTGGGAGTCTGCTGAGCACATTCAGGCTCCGCAGCTCATTGCTGCCTTCGAGCGTGGCGAGGCCCAAGGAGGGGGGGGGCTGTTATGATCCGGTGACCGTGGAGCCGCATGAGAGACTTTCTCAGGAGTAGGTTGTATCTGTACTGACCGCAAACCCTAAACTGACACCGCAACTAGAAGTAGCCGTGGGATGTACCTGACACGTCCTAGACACCTCGACACAGCCGGAGGACTAAATACCCCTATAGATGGAAAGGGGAATTCTATCTTGCCTCAGAGCAGAACCCCAAAGTATAGGCAGCCCCCCACAAATATTGACTGTGAGTATAAGAGGAAGACGCACGCAGGCAGAAAAACAGAATTTAGCAAAAGAGGCACTTCTAGCTAAATAGAAAAGGATAGGACAGAATTCTAAGCGGTCAGTATTAAAATCCTAAAAATATCCACAGCAGAAAATACTAATGTTCTACATCTAACTAAAGACATAGCAAGTATATCTGCATCTCTTGAGAATCCAGCATGACTGAAAAATCCAAACAAAGTCTAAGCTGGACAAAAACACAATGAATTGCACTGAATTGCAAAGCACACTGCATGTGTGCACAGAGACAAAAAAACCCAGACACTTACTGTATCTTAGCTGAATTGGCAGCAGAGCATGAGGAACCAGAGAGAGAAGCAATCCCTCCAAGAACAATGAACAACTGGCCAGGAGTAATGGATCCTGCACACCTAAATACCTAGTAGAGCTGCAATCAGCAGAAACACCTGCCCTGGATTACAACTCCAAGACAACAGCACTACCACTAACAACCACCGGAGGGAGCCCAAGAGCAGAATTCACAACAGTACCCCCCCCCTTGAAGAGGGGTCACCGAACCCTCACCAGAGCCCCCAGGCTGATCAGGACGAGCCAGATGAAAGGCATGGACCAAATCAGCAGCATGGACATCAGAGGCAAAAACCCAAGAATTATCCTCCTGGCCATAACCCTTCCATTTGACAAGGTACTGAAGCCTCCACCTCGAAAAGCGAGAATCCAAAATCTTCTCAACCACATACTCCAACTCCCCATCAACCAACACAGGAGCAGGAGGATCAACAGAGGGAACAACGGGCACCACATATTTCTGTAATAAAGATCTATGGAAAACATTATGGATGGCAAAAGAGGGCGGAAGGGCCAAACGAAAAGACACCGGATTGATAATCTCAGAAATCCTATAAGGACCAATAAACCGAGGCTTAAACTTAGGAGAAGAAACCTTCATAGGAACATGACGGGAAGACAACCAGACCAAATCCCCAACCCGAAGCCGGGAACCAACACACCGACGACGGTTAGCAAAATGTTGAGCCTCCTCCTGAGACAACACCAAATTGTCCACCACATGAGCCCAAATCTGCTGCAACCTGTCAACCACAGAATCCACACCAGGACAATCAGAAGGCTCAACCTGCCCTGAAGAAAAACGAGGATGAAAACCAAAATTACAAAAGAATTGCGAAACCAAGGTAGCAGAACTAGCCCGATAATTAAGGGCGAACTCGGCCAATGGCAAGAAAGCCACCCAATCATCCTGATCAGCAGACACAAAGCATCTCAAATAAGTTTCCAAAGTCTGATTAGTTCGCTCGGTCTGGCCATTTGTCTGCGGATGAAATGCGGAAGAAAAAGACAAATCAATGCCCAGCCTAGCACAAAAGGCCCGCCAAAACCTAGAAACAAACTGGGAACCTCTGTCGGACACAATATTCTCCGGAATACCATGCAAACGAACCACATGCTGAAAAAACAACGGAACCAAATCAGAAGAGGAAGGCAATTTAGGCAAAGGCACCAAATGAACCATCTTAGAGAACCGGTCACAAATCACCTAGATAACTGACATCCTCTGGGAAACAGGAAGATCTGAAATAAAATCCATAGAAATATGCGTCCAGGGCCTTTCAGGGACCGGCAAAGGCAAAAGCAACCCACTAGCAAGGGAACAACAAGGCTTGGCCCGCGCACAAGTCCCACAAGACTGCACAAAAGAACGCACATCACGTGACAAAGAAGGCCACCAAAAGGACCTACCAACCAAATCTCTGGTACCAAAAATACCAGGATGGCCAGCCAATACAGAACAATGAACCTCAGAGATCACTCTACTAGTCCATCTGTCAGGAACAAACAGTTTGCCCACTGGACAGCGGTCAGGTTTATCTGCCTGAAATTCCTGCAGAACCCATCGCAAATCAGGAGAAATGGCAGAAAGAACCACCCCTTCCTTAAGAATGCCGACCAGTTCCAGTACCTCAGGAGAATCAGGCAAAAAACTACTAGAGAGGGGATCAGCCTTAATATTCTTAGAACTCGGAATATACGAGACCACAAAATCAAAACGGGAGAAAAACAAGGACCATCGAGCCTGTCTAGGATTCAGCCGTTTGGCAGACTCGAGGTAAATCAGATTTTTATGATCGTTCAAGACCACAATACGGTGCTTGGCTCCCTCAAGCCAATGTCGCCATTCCTCAAACGCCCACTTCATAGCCAACAACTCCCGATTGCCAACATCATAATTGCGTTCAGTAGGCGAAAACTTACGGGAAAAGAAGGCACACGGTTTCATCAAGGAACCAACAGGATCCCTCTGGGACAAAACGGCCCCTGCGCCAATCTCATAAGCGTCAACCTCAACCTGAAACGGAAGAGAAACATCCGGCTGATGCAACACCGGGGCAGAAGTAAATCGGCGTTTAAGCTCCTGAAAGGCGGAGACAGCCACAGAGGACCAATTCGTTACATCATCGCCTTTCTTCGTCAAATCGGTCAGGGGTTTATCCACACTGGAGAAGTTAGCAATGAAACGGCGATAAAAATTAGCAAAGCCCAAAAATTTCTGAAGGCTCTTCACGGATGTGGGCTGAATCCAATCATGAATGGCCTGAACCTTAACCGGATCCATCTCTATAGATGAGGGAGAAAAAATGAAGCCCAAAAAAGAAACCTTCTGCACTCCAAAGAGACACTTAGACCCCATTCACAAACAAAGCATTATCACGAAGGATCTGAAATACCATCCTGACCTGTTTCACATGAGACTCCCAATCATCGGAAAAAATCAAGATGTCATCCAAATATACAATCATGAATTTATAAAGGTAATTCCGGGAGATATCATGCATGAAGGACTGAAACACAGATGGAGCATTAGAAAGTCCAAATGGCATCACAAGGTATTCAAAATGGCCTTCGGGCATATTAAACGCAGTTTTCCATTCATCACCCTGCTTAATACGAACAAGATTATATGCCCCCTGAAGGTCAATCTTAGTAAACCAACTAGCCCCCTTAATCCTGGCAAACAAATCGGAAAGCATAGGTAAAGGGTATTGAAACTTGACCGTGATCTTATTCAAGAGGTGATAATCAATACAGGGTCTCAGGGAGCCATCCTTCTTAGCAACAAAAAAAATCCCGCTCCCAACGGTGAAGAAGATGGCCGAATATGCCCTTTCTCCAAAGACTCCTTAACATAACTCCGCATGGCGGTATGTTCAGGCACAGACAGGTTGAACAGTCGGCCCTTGGGAAACTTACAGCCTGGAATCAAGTCAATAGCACAATCACAGTCCCTATGCGGTGGAAGGGAACTGGACTTGGGCTCATCGAATACATCCTGAAAATCAGACAAAAACTCTGGAACCTCAGAAGAGGTGGAAGAGGAGATTGACATCAAAGGAACGTCATTATGAACCCCCTGACAACCCCAACTAGTCACAGACATAGACTTCCAATCCAACACAGGATTATGTATCTGCAACCATGGAAAGCCCAGCACAATAGCATCATGCAAATTATGCAACACCAGAAAACGACAATCTTCCTGATGGGCTGGCGCCATGCACATGGTCACCTGTGTCCAAAACTGGGGTATATTTTTAGCCAAAGGTGTAGCATCAATGCCCCTTAAAGGAATAGGGTTCTGTAAAGACTGCAAGGGGAAACCACAACGCCTGGCAAATTCAAAGTCCATTAAGTTCAAAGCGGCGCCTGAATCCACAAATGCCATGACAGAAAATGACGACAATGAGCAGATCAAGGTCACAGATAACAGAAATTTAGGTTGTACAGTACTGATGGTAACTGAACTAGCGATTCTCTTTGTACGCTTAGGGCAGACCGAAATGACATGAGAAGCGTCGCCACAATAAAAACACAACCTATTCTGACGTCTGAATCCTTGTTGTTCCGTTCTAGACAGAATTCTATCACACTGCATAGGCTTAGGCATCTGCTCTGAGGACAACGCCACAGCGCGCACAGTTCTGCGCTCCCGCAAGCGCCGATCAATCTGAATGGCCAGAGACATAGAATCACTCAGACCAACAGGCGTGGGAAACCCCACCATAACATCTTTACCAGATTCAGAAAGACCCTTTCTGAAAATTGCCGCCAAAGCATCCTCATTCCATTTAGTCAGCACAGACCATTTTCTAAATTTCTGATAATACAATTCTGCAGCTTCTTGACCCTGAGACAGGGCCAACAAGGTCTTCTCCGCTTGATCCACAGAATTTGGTTCATCATATAATAATCCTAGAGCCTGAAAAAAGGCATCTACATTAAACAAGGCCGGATTCCCAGATTCCAGTGAAAATGCCCAATCCTGAGGGTCGCCACGCAACAGAGAAATGACAATTTTAACCTGCTGAATGGGATCACCAGAGGAACGAGGTTTCAGAGCAAAAAACAGTTTACAGTTGATTTTAAAACTCAAAAATTTGGACCTATCCCCAAAAAACAAATCAGGAGTAGGAATCCTAGACTCTAAAAGCGGAGTCTAAACCATATAATCAGAAATACCCTGTACCCTAGCAGCAAGCTGGTCTACACGAGAAACTAATCCCTGAACATCCATGCTAGCACAAGTCTCCTCAGTCACCCAGAGGAAAAGAGGGAAGGAAAGAAAAAACAGGCTACAGAAAAAAAAATGGCTCAACGCTTTTCTTCCCTTCTTCTGAGATGCATTTAACTCATTGTTGGCCAGTTGTACTGTTATGATCCGGTGATCGTGGAGCCGCATGAGAGACTTTCTGAGGAGTAGGTGGTATCTGTACTGACCGCAAACCCTAAACTGACACCGCAACTAGAAGTAGCCGTGGGATGTACATGACATGTCCTAGACACCTCGACACAGACGGAGGACTAAATACCCCTATAGATGGAAACGGGAATTCTATCTTGCCTCAGAGCAGAACCCCAAAGTATAGGCAGCCCCCCACAAATATTGACTGTGAGTATAAGAGGAAGACACACGCAGGCAGAAAAACAGAATTTAGCAAAAGAGGCACTTCTAGCTAAATAGAAAAGGATAGGACAGAATTCTAAGCGGTCAGTATTAAAATCCTAAAAATATCCACAGCAGAAAATACTAATGTTCTACATCTAACTAAAGACATAGCAAGTATATCTGCATCTCCTGAGAATCCAGCATGACTGAAAAATCAAAACAAAGTCTAAGCTGGACAAAAACACAATGAATTGCACTGAATTGCAAAGCACACTGCATGTGTGCACAGAGACAAAAAAAACAGACACTTATCTTAGCTGAATTGGCAGCAGAGCATGAGGAACCAGAGAGAGAAGCAATCCCTCCAAGAACAATGAACAACTGGCCAGGAGTAATGGATCCTGCACACCTAAATACCTAGTAGAGCTGCAATCAGCAGAAACACCTGCCCTGGATTGCAACTCCAAGACAACAGCACTACCAACCACTGGAGGGAGCCCAAGAGCAGAATTCAGAACAGGGGGCCCTAGGAGGGGGGGTAATGTTAGGGGTCGAGTTCCTGCCTCTGCACAGGGGGAGTCTCAGGCCATCTCCGCTGCAGTCTCCCATTCTTCTCCTGCCACAGTGGAGCCTGCTCAGCGGAGACATCGGTCCCAGCGTCTTGCTCAGTCCCACTCTGTACAAAGAGTTACTGCTGCTTTTCATGCTTCTGCCATTGAAGTCAGTGCTGGGCAGCGGCGAGCAGACGCTTCTGGGACTAAGTCCTGCTCTTCTCGTTCTGAGCATGCCCTGAGTAAGATCTCTCAGTGGAGATCGAAGGTCACATGGTCAGATACTGCAGCTAAGTCTATTGGTCCTTTCAGGAAGGTCCTGTAGGTGCTAGGACTAAGTCCTGCTTTGCACACACTGAGCATGCCCAGGGCAAGTTCTCTCAGTGAAGATTTAGGGTCACATGCTCAGGTATGGCAGCCTCTCATTGGTCCTTCTAGGAAGGTCTTTTACTTGCTCCAGCTATATAAGGGACCCAGCTGAAATAAGCCCCTAGAATGCTGGCACCTCCGTCGAGGAGTTCGTATGCTTGTGTGTTCAGGGACCTGGCCGAAATAAGCCCCTAGAATGCTGGCACCTCCGGCGAGGAGTTTCGTTTGCGTGCAAGACCACTGACTGCTCTTGTTTAGACAGTTAGCCTGTGCCTCTGTGGAGTCTAACAGGGCGCAGCGCTTTGAGTTCACGGCTGCTCTGTGAAGTAACAGAGTTAGCTAACACTGCCATTAGTTCCGCTATTTGCTAGCAGCAGGTTCTCCTGCACGGTGGACCCCGGGCTGCGAACGCATCTATCCTAATAAAATATATACTTTCATTAGGTGCATTCCGCTAGCCCTGACACCCTGGCCTAAGCAAATCCCATTTGTGAGCATGGTGGTCCAGAGATCCGTGATGTTGGAAGGTTCCTGGCGATGTTCCGAGTGGTATTCGAAATTCCAGGCTGCACCTCCTCAGCTGCTTCATCCTTTTTGTCTCTAAAGCAGAACACGAACACCATTGTCCAGTATGCCTTACGCCCCTGTACCTTGGAGCTGGCATGGAACGAAGAATCCCTGGTGGCAACCTTCTGATCAGGCCTGTCTGGTTGAATCAAGCATGAGTTGGAAGGCAGAGATCTACCATCCTCGCTGGATGTCCATATACTCCTGGCCACTACACTACATTTTGGCTTCCATGAGCGAATCATGGAACAAGCTTCAGTGTCTCTGTGCCACAAAACTAACCAGAGTGGCTCCATACTTCCTGTTCCCTTTGCTACCACAAGTGGCACCATCAGCTACTGAGCCATTGCAAGTTGAGCAGGCCAAACTTTTTGTGCAGGAATGACATTGGAGGCACAGAGAAAATGTATACATTTACTGTGGAGGCAAGGGACAATTTGTTCTCTAGTGCCCTGTGACATGGGAAACTCTAGCACTTAGGGTTGGTCGGAGAATATTCACCTTCATTCAAACTTGCACCCTAGTACCTCAGTCCATACGAAATCCTCAGTTAACTTAATCTGGTGACATGTTGTCTTCAACTCCCTGTGAATCTATGGATCCCTAACACCTTTCATGTCTCTCTCCTGAAGCCAGTGGTCCTGAATCGCTTCTTGAAGCCCCATGCTACCTCTGTTCATGAGGCTCTCTCGGACATCTTTGAGATTAGGGACAACTTGGATATTAAAAAGATTCAGGGGAGGACCTTCTTACTGGTAGACTGGAAGGGCTGTGGAGCGATCCTGGGAGCCTGCGGAGAACATCTGTTACCCTGTTATCTTGGAAAGGTTTCTCCGTTTGTACTGCACCGAAGATAGTGGTGCAGTACAAACGGAGCAGACAGGAGGGAAATTAGAGTACCAAGCCGAAGGTCAGAGCCACAAGCCGACAATTAGCACAGAGTCACAAGGCAAAGCACAGAACGAGAAAACAGATCGAGTCATACACAAGAAAGCAACCGGACAACAGTATGCAAGCACACCAGGGGGTCAAACACACAGCCAAGACAGATGTATCACTGACAAGGATCCCCAGATGAAGGTGGGTAAATATAGCCCTCCCCAAACCACAGGGAGGCTATAGAAATTAACCACAAGAGGATAGGGAAGGAACCCTGTCCACAACCATGACAGGAGTGCTGTAAGGAGGGTACTGTGACAGCAGTAATGTGCATGCATTCCGAGCATCGTGCTACTCACTGCGTTTGCATTCTGCTGCTTCCCGTGCTGAGTTCTCATGCAGCTCTTCCAGCTCTGCTGCACGTTCATGCTGTCTCCTCCTGGCTATAGGAAGGTGAAGTCAGATCCTGCAGGAACTTAGCACAGTTGTGTACTGCAGGGTTTAACTTCCCCAGCCTATCCCTAGGCAGCAGTGGGTTTGTTGGGCAGCTTCTCCCACATCTCTTTCCCTTAACCCCTTCACCCCCAAGGGTGGTTTGCACGTTAATGACCGGGCCAATTTTTACAATTCTGACCACTGTCCCTTTATGAGGCTATAACTCTGGAACGCTTTGACGGATCTTGGCGATTCTGACATTGTTTTCTCGTGACATATTGTACTTCATGTTAGTGGTAAAATTTATTCGATATAACTTGCGTTTATTTGTGAAAAAAATGGAAATTTGGCGAAAATTTTGAAAATTTTGCAATTTTCCAACTTTGAATTTTTATGCCCTTAAATCACAGACATATGTCACGCAAAATACTTAATAAGTAACATTTCCCACATGTCTACTTTACATCAGTACAATTTTGGAACCAAAATTTTTTTTTGTGACGGAGTTATAAGGGTTAAAAGTTGACCAGCAATTTCTCATTTTTACAACACCATTTTTTTTTAGGGACCACATCTCATTTGAAGTCATTTTGAGGGGTCTATATGATAGAAAATACCCAAGTGTGACACCATTCTAAAAACTGCACCCCTCAAGGTGCTCAAAACCACATTCAAGAAGTTTATTAACCCTTCAGGTGTTTCACAGGAATTTTTGGAATGTTTAAATAAAAATGAACATTTAACTTTTTTTCACACAAAATTTATTTCAGCTCCAATTTGTTTTATTTTACCAAGGGTAACAGGAGAAAATGGACCCCCAAAGTTGTTGTACAATTTGTCCTGAGTACGCTGATACCCCATATGTGGGGGTAAACCACTGTTTGGGCGTATGGCAGAGCTCGGAAGGAAAGGAGCGCCATTTGACTTTTCAATGCAAAATTGACTGGAATTGAGATGGGACGCCATGTTGCGTTTGGAGAGCCCCTGATGTGCCTAAACACTGAAACCCCCTACAAGTGACACCATTTTGGAAAGTAGACCCCCTAAGGAACTTATCTTGATGTGTGGTGAGCACTTTGACCCACCAAGTGCTTCACAGAAGTTTATAATGCAGAGCCGTAAAAATAAAAAATCATATTGTTTCACAAAAATGATCTTTTCGCCCCCAATTTTTTATTTTCCCAAGGGTAAGAGAAGAAATTGGACCCCAAAAAATGTTGTGCAATTTGTCCTGAGTACGATGATACCCCATATGTGGGTGTAAACCATTGTTTGGGCGCATGGCAGAGCTTGGAAGGGAAGGAGCGCCATTTGACTTTTCAATGCAAAATTGACTGGAATTGAGATGGGACGCCATGTTGCGTTTGGAGAGCCCCTGATGTGCCTAAACATTGAAACTCCCTACAAGTGACACCATTTTGGAAAGTAGACCCCCTAAGGAACTTATCTAGATGTGTGGTGAGCACTTTGACCCACCAAGTGCTTCACAGAAGTTTATAATGCAGAGCCGTAAAAATAAAAAATCATATTTTTTCACAAAAATGATCTTTTCGCCCCCAATTTTTTATTTTCCCAAGGGTAAGAGAAGAAATTGGACCCCAAAAAATGTTGGCCAATTTGTCCTGAGTACGATGATACCCCATATGTGGGTGTAAACCATTGTTTGGGCGCATGGCAGAGCTTGGAAGGGAAGGAGCGCCATTTGACTTTTCAATGCAAAATTGACTGGAATTGAGATGGGACGCCATGTTGCGTTTGGAGAGCCCCTGATGTGCCTAAACATTGAAACTCCCTACAAGTGACACCATTTTGGAAAGTAGACCCCCTAAGGAACTTATCTAGATGTGTGGTGAGCACTTTGACCCACCAAGTGCTTCACAGAAGTTTATAATGCAGAGCCGTAAAAATAAAAAATCATATTTTTTCACAAAAATGATCTTTTCGCCCCCAATTTTTTATTTTCCCAAGGGTAAGAGAAGAAATTGGACCCCAAAAAATGTTGGCCAATTTGTCCTGAGTACGATGATACCCCATATGTGGGTGTAAACCATTGTTTGGGCGCATGGCAGAGCTTGGAAGGGAAGGAGCGCCATTTGACTTTTCAATGCAAAATTGACTGGAATTGAGATGGGACGCCATGTTGCGTTTGGAGAGCCCCTGATGTGCCTAAACATTGAAACTCCCTACAAGTGACACCATTTTGGAAAGTAGACCCCCTAAGGAACTTATCTAGATGTGTGGTGAGCACTTTGACCCACCAAGTGCTTCACAGAAGTTTATAATGCAGAGCCGTAAAAATAAAAAATCATATTTTTTCACAAAAATGATCTTTTCGCCCCCAATTTTTTATTTTCCCAAGGGTAAGAGAAGAAATTGGACCCCAAAAAATGTTGGCCAATTTGTCCTGAGTACGATGATACCCCATATGTGGGTGTAAACCATTGTTTGGGCGCATGGCAGAGCTTGGAAGGGAAGGAGCGCTATTTGACTTTTCAATGCAAAATTGACTGGAATTGAGATGGGACGCCATGTTGCGTTTGGAGAGCCCCTGATGTGCCTAAACATTGAAACTCCCTACAAGTGACACCATTTTGGAAAGTAGACCCCCTAAGGAACTTATCTAGATGTGTGGTGAGCACTTTGACCCACCAAGTGCTTCACAGAAGTTTATAATGCAGAGCCGTAAAAATAAAAAATCATATTTTTTCACAAAAATGATCTTTTCGCCCCCAATTTTTTATTTTCCCAAGGGTAAGAGAAGAAATTGGACCCCAAAAAATGTTGGCCAATTTGTCCTGAGTACGATGATACCCCATATGTGGGTGTAAACCATTGTTTGGGCGCATGGCAGAGCTTGGAAGGGAAGGAGCGCCATTTGACTTTTCAATGCAAAATTGACTGGAATTGAGATGGGACGCCATGTTGCGTTTGGAGAGCCCCTGATGTGCCTAAACATTGAAACTCCCTACAAGTGACACCATTTTGGAAAGTAGACCCCCTAAGGAACTTATCTAGATGTGTGGTGAGCACTTTGACCCACCAAGTGCTTCACAGAAGTTTATAATGCAGAGCCGTAAAAATAAAAAATCATATTTTTTCACAAAAATGATCTTTTCGCCCCCAATTTTTTATTTTCCCAAGGGTAAGAGAAGAAATTGGACCCCAAAAAATGTTGGCCAATTTGTCCTGAGTACGATGATACCCCATATGTGGGTGTAAACCATTGTTTGGGCGCATGGCAGAGCTTGGAAGGGAAGGAGCGCCATTTGACTTTTCAATGCAAAATTGACTGGAATTGAGATGGGACGCCATGTTGCGTTTGGAGAGCCCCTGATGTGCCTAAACATTGAAACTCCCTACAAGTGACACCATTTTGGAAAGTAGACCCCCTAAGGATCTTATCTAGATGTGTTTTGAGAGCTTTGAACCCCCAAGTGTTTCACTACAGATTATAACGCAGAGCCGTGAAAATAATTTTTATTTTTTTTCTCAAAAATGATTTTTTAGCACCCAGCTTTGTATTTTTACAAGGGTAACAGAATAAATTGGACTCCAAAATTTGTTTTCCAATTTGTCCTGAGTACGCTGATACCCCATATGTGGGGGGGAACCACTGTTTGGGCGCATGACAGAGCTCGGAAGGGAAGGAGCGCCATTTGGAATGCAGACTTAAATGGATTGGTCAGCAGCCGTCACGTTGCATTTGCAGAGCCCCTGATGTACCCAAACAGTACAAACCCCCCACAAGTGACCCCATATTGGAAACTAGACCTCCCAAGGAACTTATCTAGATGTGTTTTGAGAACTTTGAACCCCCAAGTGTTTCACTAAAGTTTATAGCGCAAAGCCGTGAAAATAAAAATTCTTTTTTTTTTTCACAAAAATGATTTTTTAGCCCCCAGTTTTGTATTTTTACAAGGGTAACAGGATAAATTAGACCCCAAAAGTTGTTGTCCAATTTGTCCTGAGTACGCTGATACCCCATATGTGGGGGGGAACCACTGTTTGGGTGCATGACAGAGCTCGGAAGGGAAGGAGCGCCATTTGGAATGCAGCCTTAAATGGATTGGTCTGCAGGCGTCACGTTGCATTTGCAGAGCCCCTGATGTACCCAAACAGTACAAACCCCCCACAAGTGACCCCATATTGGAAACTAGACCTCCCAAGGAACTTATCTAGATGTGTTGTGAGAACTTTGAACCCCCAAGTGTTTCACTACAGTTTATAACGCAGAGCCGTGAAAATAAAACATCTTTTTTTTCCCACAAAAATGATTTTTAGCCCCCCAAATTTTTATTTTCCTAAGGATAACAAGAGAACTTGGACCCCAGAAGTTGTTGTTCAATTTGTCCCGAGTACGCTGATAACACATATGTTGGGGTAAACCCCTTTTTGGGCGCACGGGAGAGCTCGGAAGGGAAGGAGCACTGTTTTACTTTTTCAACGCAGAATTGGCTGGAATTGAGATTGGACGCCATGTCGCGCTTGGAGAGCCCCTGATGTGCCTGGACAGTGGAAACTCCCCAATTCTACCTGAAACCCTAACCCAAACACACCCCTAACCCTAATCCCAACGGTAACCCTAACCACACCCCTAGCCCTGACACACCCATAATTCTAATCCCAACCCTAATCCAAACGTAAATGTAATCCAAACCCTAACCCTAACTTTACCTCCAACCCTAGCCCTAACCCTAACCCTACCCCTCACCCTAACCCTAAACGTGACTGAAATACGTGTCACTAAAATACGTGTCACTAAAATACGTGGCACTGAAATACGTGGCACTGAAATACGTGGCACTGAAATACGTGGCACTGAAATACGTGATACGTGGCACTTAAATACGTGGCACTGAAACACGTGGCACTGAAATACGTGATACGTGGCACTGAAATACGTGGCACTGAAATACGTGGCACTGAAATACGTGGCACTGAAATACGTGGCACTTAAATACGTGGCACTTAAATACGTGGCACTGAAATACGTGGCACTGAAATACGTGGCACTGAAATATGTGATACGTGGCACTTAAATACGTGGCACTGAAACACGTGGCACTGAAACACGTGGCACTGAAACACGTGGCACTGAAATACGTGGCCCTGAAATACGTGGCACTGAAATACGTGGCACTGAAATATGTGGCACTGAAATACGTGGCACTGAAACACGTGGCACTGAAACACGTGGCACTGAAATACGTGGCCCTGAAATACGTGGCACTGAAATACGTGGCACTGAAATATGTGGCACTGAAATACGTGGCACTGAAATACGTGGCACTGAAACACGTGGCACTGAAATACGTGGCACTGAAATACGTGGCACTGAAATATGTGGCACTGAAATACGTGGCACTTAAATACGTGGCACTGAAATATGTGATACGTGGCACTGAAATACGTGGCACTGAAATACGTGGCACTGAAATACGTGGCACTGAAATACGTGGCACTGAAATACGTGGCACTGAAATACGTGGCACTGAAATATGTGATACATGGCACTTAAATACGTGGCACTGAAACACGTGGCACTGAAACACGTGGCACTGAAACACGTGGCACTGAAACACGTGGCACTGAAATACGTGGCACTGAAATACGTGGCACTGAAATACGTGGTACTAAAATATGTGGCACTGAAATACGTGATACGTGGCACTGAAATACGTGGCACTGAAACACGTGGCACTGAAATACGTGATACGTGGCACAGAAATACGTGGCACTGAAATACGTGGCACTGAAATACGTGGCACTGAAATACGTGGCACTGAAATACGTGGCACTATGACTGTCAGAAAATGTTCATTAAACGGTTAGGGGTGAGGTTAGGGGTAGAGTTAGGGTTAGGGTTTGGATCCCTTTATCACCTTGATGGTGGTGGGTGGCTTTTCAGTGTGTTTTCTGTTTTTTTTCGATAAAAATGCATGCGTTTTTAACGCAAACAAACGCATGTGCTTAAAAACGCAAGAAAATACTGCAGGTTGTATTTCTGAAAATGAACGCATGCAGAAAAAACCGCATGCGTTTGAAAACGCGACCAAACGCGTACAAAAAAACCGCATGCGTTTTCAATGTCAAATATAGGGAAAAAACGCATGCGTTTTTTTGTGCAAAAAACGCTGCAGACAAAAACGCAAGTGTGAAACCAGCGACGCTTTTTATAGCAAAAAAGTTTTTGCGTCTCCACATTTTGAGACCTATAATTTTTCCACATTTTGCTCCACAGAGTCATGTGAGGTCTTGTTTTTTGCGGGACGAGTTGACGTTTTTATTGGTAACATTTTCGGACACGTGACCATTTTTGATCGCTTTTTATTCCGATTTTTGTGAGGCAGAATGACCAAAAACCTGCTATTCATGAATTTCTTTTGGGAGAGGCGTTTATACCGTTCCGCGTTTGGTAAAATTGATAAAGCAGTTTTATTCGTCGGGTCAGTACGATTACAGCGATATCTCATTTATATCATTTTTTTATGTTTTGGCGCTTTTATACGATAAAAACTAAAATATAGAAAAAATAATTATTTTGGTATCGCTTTATTCTCAGGACTATAACTTTTTTATTTTTTTGCTGATGATGCTGTATGGCGGCTTTTTTTTTGCGGGACAAGATGACGTTTTCAGCGGTACCATGGATATTTATATCAGTCTTTTTGATCGTGTGTTATTCCACTTTTTGTTCGGCGGTATGGTAATAAAGCGTTGTTTTTTGCCTCGTTTTTTTTTTTTTTTTCTTACGGTGTTTACTGAAGGGGTTAACTAGTGGGGCAGTTTTATAGGTTGGGTCGTTACGGACGCGGCGATACTAAATATGTGTACTTTTATTGTTTTTTTTTTTTATTTAGATAAAGAAATGTATTTATGGGAATAATATATTTTTTTTATTATTATTTATTTAGGAATTTTTTTTTTATTTTTTTTTACACATGTGGAAAAATTTTTTTTTTACTTTTTTACTTTGTCCCAGGGGGGGACATCACAGATCATTGATCTGGCAGTGTGCACAGCACTCTGCCAGATCGACGATCTGCTGTGCAGGGCTGCAGGCTTTCCAAGTGTCTGCTCTGAGCAGACACTCGGTAAGCCACCTCCCTCCCTGCAGGACCCGGATGCCGCGGCCATCTTGGATCCGGGACCTGCGGCGAGGAGGGAGGTAGGAGACCCTCGCAGCAACGCGATCACATCGCGTTGCTCCGGGGGTCTCAGGGAAGCCCGCAGGGAGCCCCCTCCCTGCGCGATGCTTCCCTATACCGCCGGTACACTGCGATCATGTTTGATCGCGGTGTGCCGGGGGTTAATGTGCCGGGGGCGGTCCGTGACCGCTCCTGGCACATAGTGCCGGATGTCAGCTGCGATATGCAGCTGACACCCGGCCGCGATCGGCCGCGCTCCCCCCGTGAGCGCCGCTGATCGATGATGACGTACTATCCCGTCGGCGGTCATACGGGCCCACCCCACCTCGACGGGATAGTACGTCAAATGTCGGGAAGGGGTTAAAGTAGGTTGCTAGCAGCTTGTCTCTAGTTCCTGTTTGTGTATATTTGTTTTGTCTCCCGTTACTGACCTGGCTTGTTTACCGTTTATCTTGATCTCTTCACTCCTGACCTGGCTATGTATATTGAACCTGTGCTGCCTGCCCTGTCCTTGAATTGCCTGACCCCATCTTTGCTTTCATCCTGCTGTTCCCCATACCCATGTCTCTGACTCTCCGGTAAGCTGATGCAGATCTGGTCCCAACCCCACTATATGGACAATATTTGCCATAATCAGTTTATTCACTCTGTACAGAAAAAAAGAAGCATCATTCATTAACCAAGCTACAAAGTTTATTATTATATTGAGATATAGTTAAATTTGTGAACAAGGGTAGTGTAATATATGTATACAGGTGAAAAGTGAGCCCCCCTAAAGTCAATGTTACTGGTGGGCCCTTGGTACCCCAGTCCTGCACTGGACACAGTCACGTGTGGATTACTTTTAGACGCATGCACTATAGATGCACTATTACATACAGTAAAAATGAGCATCATTTTCTTACTCTTTGGGTGATTACCGACATTATTACATTAACGAGATCACACATACACACTGTATGTGACACATACAGTAGGATATATACGCACACACATGTACAGTATGTGTGAGCTGTGTGTATATACATTAATGTGTACTTTGCTTATGTACATGATGTGTATATATGTTATGGAAATTTGGTTTGGGATGAATCTATCCCCGTGTGTGCTGCGGCCGTTCCCAATTATCAGATCAGATATGTTGAGCGCTCAAGAAAGAATTACTCTGACACGAAAGTGACAGTATAACATTCCATCCAGATCAGACTGGTTTATTCTTTGATACATAGTTTTATAGATGCGTATAAAAGGGGGTGGTTAGTAAATTAACATACAATTTAGCTATTATTTCATTGGCTGACTGAGTACATAATATATTTAACTGAGAACATGGCATATTCTGACTAGAGTCTACCAAACAAGCTGATTTAGCACTCTTGGAAGCATCTGTCACCCTTGTCCTGCTATTTCAGCAAGATTTAGCGATATTCTTAGACATTAGTTCAGGACATCTGGCCTAAGTTCCTGTTTTAGGGTGTCTGGAAAGTACCAAGGAACCATCTGGCCTAGCTCATGTGGTCAAGTTGAGCAATTATAAACTAGCTGAGTATATAGATATATATTTGCTTTTATGTAAGTATATATGATTAAAGGAGTATACATGCAAGTGAGATCTATATGATATATATATTTTTATCACAAGCCCCCCTTAGATATCAATTGCCCTAATCCTAGCCTCCTGTCCCAAAGCGCTGCAACTCTTTTGTGCTGCCGGTGAACTGACGTATGCCTAGCGCACACGCCCTACTCCGTACAGACCTTTCACAAATGGGCGGTCAGGAGATCTGTCCCTAAAGGGGGGTAGAAGCACACATAGTCTCATATTGGCGAACTTGTTCAATCAGATCCACATATTCATCATCAGGGTTGGAGGTGTCATCAGGTGGGTGAATCTGAATTCGGATAGGTTTGTCCAGGAGGAGATGTGGCATCAGGTTTGTCGTTTCCTTGACTGTCTTTTCCATCATCCTGCGGATACAGGGGATTACGCAGCAACCAGAAATTATCACAAGGCTGGCTGCCCCAACCTGTACTAGCATCCTTTGCCACCCACTCATCCACCCAAAGTACTGGTCCCAAGGATCTTTTACTCCTGAATTCTGTTTCGATTCTTCTGATAGCTCAGTGAGTTTTTGAGATGTAGGGGCAACAGGTGTCTTTAATCATCTTACAAACACCTCCTTTCTCAGCTAGAATCATGTCTAAGGCCATCCTATTCTGGAATACCATGATGGAAGTGGGGCCCAACTAGTCTGCCAGACCATTCAGAGCATCTTGGGTGTAGTTAACAAATCTCTGCTGGTTGTAATAGACGTAATTTATCCAATCAACATTTTTGTTCACAGTTATTATCGGCAACAATGACTCAAATCCTGCCTTGACCTGGTCTCTGGCCTTATATTCATCAGGTACCCCCCTAGGCACACCTATGGTGTCTATATAAACATGTGGATCGAAACTGCCATTTGGAGCACTTGCCCTTTTTGGTCTGTTCACTGCAGTACTGGGTGAGGACTCATGGGTGTAGGGAAAAAGGTGGAAGGGCATCAGAATTTTTGCCTGAGCACATTGGCCTACCCAAACTAGGGTTGAGCGAAACGGGTCGGCCATTTTGAGAAGTCGCCGACTTTTGGCAAAGTGAGGTTTCATGAAACCCGACCCGACCCCTATGTGGGGTTGGCCATGAGGTCGGCGATCTTCTGAATCTGGTATCGGAATTCCGATACCGAGTTCCGATATGTTTGCGATATCGGAAATCGGTATCGGAATCCACATTTAAGTGTAAAATAAAGAATTAAAATAAAAAATATTGATATACTCACCTCTCTGACGCAGCCTGGACATCGCCGCTGGTAACCAGCATCTTCCGTTCCTAAGAATAGTGCTTGAAAGACCTTTCGATGACGTCACAGCTTGTGACTGGTCGCGGCGGCCCACGTGACTGCTCAGCGACCAATCACAAGCCGTGACGTAATTCTCTCAGGTCCTAAATTCCTCATTCTAGGAATTTAGGACATGAGAATTACATCATGGCTTGTGATTGGTCGCTGAGCGGTCACGTGGGCCGCCGCGACCAATCACAAGCCGTGACGTCATCGAAAGGTCTTTCAAGCGCCATTCTTAGGAACGGAAGATGCCAATTACTACCAGGGCGCGTCAGAGGGTGAGTATATCAATATTTTTTATTTTAATTCTTTATTTTACACTTAAATATGGATCCCAGGGCCTGAAGGAGAGTTTCCTCTCCTTCAGACCCTGGGAACCATAGTATCCCATTGCACTGCATTGGGTTTCGTGTTTCGGCCGACCCCGACCCCGGCTTTTTTATAGGATCGGCCGATTTCACTCGACCCGACTTTTGAGAAAGTCGGGTTTCGTGAAACCCGACCCGATCCTATAAAAATAAAAGTCGCTCAACCCTAACCCAAACACCTTCCAGTCTACTACGTATCTTCATATCACCACAGATCCAGTATATGTCACCCAGGAAAGCCACGTGATTAATTAGGTTGTCAGTGGTGGTACTGTACTCTGAGCAGAACCCCATGGTGAAGTTTTTTACATCCCTGCCAGTCCCTGTGCATGTGTAACAGGTGTAATTACCAGGGTATATTGTTATTCCAGTCCCTGAGGGTGTATCTTTTGTAATGAGTGGGTACTTAGACTCCCAGTCTTCACAGGATGCAGAATGAGATGAGTTAGTGTATATACTGAGGAAACAGGCCTGCTGGGATTCTGGGATGTCAAGTGGCACTGTGCCCAGAGCGGGTCTGGCTCCGGCACATGCATAACAGCGACTCCCATTATGTTGCTGGGCTGCGTTCTTACCCATTCTAGCCAGTAATTGGTTTCAGAAAACCCAGTCTCTACTGCTAAAGTCTCCTCATAAGTTGGGTCTGTCAGTACCATTATGTTACTAGGGATCTCCTGAGTCACATTGGGCTTGTCAGCTACATTTGCCAGCTTGAATTTTCCTGAGTACTGTACGGGAAGACGACGCTCACCACTTGAAGATGTGCTGCTCATTATATAGGTACCGGCATCACCTGGGGAGGGGTTTTCAATGCTAAGTATGAGTTGGTTGCATTCTCCCCTGGTTCTGCACCCCTTCCTGAAAGCCTGCTTTGTAAGGCGCATACGATCAAGTAGTGATTTGCCATCTTTATCTTTCCTTTTTGGGGCTGACGGGGGTTTGTATCCCCAACTGTCACCAGTGTTCCATGCTGCCACTCCCCAGTATTCACCTTTGTCTCCCCAATAGTTATCGGCAACACAAATATACTGAGTCCCATGCCCCAAGCTGTCCAGCAGTGTGGATGGGCAGTGTACTACATCGCAGTAATCAAACACGTATGTAATTATGTGGGCTGATGTATCGAACCAGAAAATGGTGTAGCCCCCATCCTTGGTGATCTCCCCTCCCAGATGTGGGGCACGTGGGGCTCTTACCCCCAGAACACATATCACACAGAAGATATACAGGATCATTCTGGCTTAGGTGTATCTTCTGGTACGGGAGCCTTCTTGCAGTGCGATGCGTGGATCCAAGTGGGTCTTCCCTCTAGTTTCACAGAGTTTGGTGTCGTCAGCAGCACTTGGAAGGAACCGTCAAATCTGTGGTCGAGCGTCCTCCTCACAAACTTTTTCACCAACACCCAGTCTCTTGGTTTCAAGGAGTGCGTACTGGGTACCGATCATGGATCTGGTAATGAAGAGAAAACTTGAGAATGGACATCAGCTAGCTTTTTGGTCAGTTGAATTACGTAAGCAGACAAAGTTTCATATTGCATTGCCAGCTGCTGAGGGACAAATACCCCTAACCTGGGGCTAGACCCAAACAGAATCTCATGTGGTGCCAGCTTTTCTGGGCCCCGGGGGGGTATGCCTTACACTAAACTGTGCGATTGGGAGTGTTTCATGCCATGGTTTGCGTGTCTCTTGGGCAACTTTCAACATCCTGTTCTTAAGTGTCCCATTCAGTCTTTCTACTTTCCCGCTACTCTGAGGGTGGTAGGGAGTGTGTAGGCCTAAGTCTGACCCTACTGCTTACCAGATTTCCCTTGTGAGGTTTGCTGTGAATGCGGGTCCCTGATCACTCTCTATCACTTCTGGGACCCCGTATCTGCACACAATCTCTGAGAGTAGCTTCTTTGCAGTAGTCTTTGCTGACTGATTCCTCACTGGGAAAGCTTCTGGCCATCCTGAAAACACATCCACGACCACAAGGGCATATTCGAATCCTCCACTTAGCGGCATCTGGATGTGGTCTATCTGGATCCTCTGGAAGGGGTACAGTGGTCTGGCAAGATGATGTGTGGGAACTCTCTCCATTCTTCCGGGGTTGCATTTGCTGCAGGTCAAACAACTGCTAGGGAACTTGGCTGTTAGGGTGGAGATCCCTGGAGCGAACCAGTAAGCACCGATCAGATCATTCATCTGTGTCTTTGATCTGTGCGTGGGCCCATGTGCCCACTTGACCACCATAGGGTACATGCTTCGTGGTAAACAGTGTTTGTAGTCCATTGCGTATACCCTTCCTTCTTGATGTGTTGCACCCTTCCGCATCCAACTCTCCTTCTCCTCCTTTGGAGCTTGCTCCTGCAACTTCTGAAACAGATCCCAAGATGTCATCTTGTCTGGTGTCTTGTCCTCAGTTGCCACGTAGTAGCCGTCTGGCTCTACGACCTCTCCCACTTCTCCATATTGTCTTCCTTTGGCCGCTTCTTTGGCTGCCATATCCGCCATGTTCTTGCCCCGTGCCTCTACTGTGTTCAGTTTTCCATGTGCTTTGACTTTTAGTACTCCCACCATTTTTGGAAGTTGAAGTGCGCTCAGCAGGTCCTTAATGGCTCCATGATGCTTCATGGTTGTCCCGCTTGCTGTGATGAAGTCCCTCGCAGCCCAGATGGGTCCAAAGTCGTGTGCTATGCCATGCGAATAATTTGAATCGGTGTATATGTTCGCAGTTTTGCCTTGTGCAATCTGGCAGGCCTTCGTCAGCTCTATCAGTTCTGCTTCCTGGGCTGACAGGCTAGGCGGCAGACTTCTGGACCATAGGATTTCTTGATTGCTGTTTACTGCACATCCCGTGTGGAATCTTCCTTCATCATCTGCAAACCTGGAGCCATCTACATAGAGGATCAACTCTGGGTTGGCCAGTGGCTCTTCTGCCACATTGGGTAATCCTGCTGTTTCCTGTTGCATGATGCTGAAGCAATCATGGTCATCCGTCCAGATCAAATCCAGATCCTTGTGGAAGGTATCGTGCAGATTTTGATCTGAAGGGTCCATATCCATATCCCCCCTTGGGAGTGGGAGTAGAGTGGCCGGATTGAGGACTGTGCATCTGGAGATGGTGACATTGTCAGGCAGTAGTAGGGAACACTGCAGGCGAAGATGTCTTGCGGTGGAGAGATGTTTTGGCTGGGTTTGGTTGAGAATTGCTGAGATGTCATGTGGAGCCAGGATTTCCAGTGGATGTCCAAGAATGACGTCAGCAGTCTTGTCCAGGAGGGCGTGTGCTGCAAATACTGCTCTCATGTAGGAGGGGGCTCCCCTTGCAACTTGATCCAGGCGAGCTGAAAAGTAGCCTAGAGGTCTCTGTCTTGCCCCGTGAATCTGCGTCAGGACTCCGGTAGCATGGCCTTCTTTCTCCATCAGGTAGAGACAGAATGGCTTCTCGTAGTCAGGTAGGCTTAATGCTGGCGCTGAGACTACAGAGTCTTTTAACTTCTTGAATGAACTGAAGGCCACATCTGTCAGCAGAAACGGGGTTGCATTACAGTCATACAGAGGCTGCATTAGGACTGAGGCATCAGGGATCCAGGCTCTGCAATAAGAAACTAGACCAAGGAAGGCCTGTAGTGCCTTTGGAGTTGTTGGAGGAGCCATCTTCTCCACTGTGGTCTTCCGGTCATCTGTCAGGTGTTTCGTCTGGTGAGCAATACAGTGCCCAAGGAACGTAACTCGTTTCAGACACCACTGGACTTTGTTCTTTGAGACCTTGCAGCGCTGCTCCACCAGGTTGAGTAGGAGAGACACGGAATGTGCTTTACAAGTGTCAAAGTCAACTGCACAAAGGAGTAGATTATCCACGTATTATAGCAGGGTCACTTCTGCATGTTCTGTGATCCAGTTGGCGAGAACTGTGGACATTGCTTTGGTGAATTGTGAGGGGCTATTCTGGGCCCCCTGGGGCATCACCGCCCATGTGTACTGTGCCCCCTGATGCGTGACGGCAAACAGGAACTGGTCGTCCGGATGGAGGGGAACACTGAAGAAAGCATTAGCCAGGTCGATCACCATGAGCACTGTTGCTGTGGGAGGCACATTTGAGAGCAGGGTGTGCGCATTGGGCACAATTGGGGTTTCAAATACTGTAGCGTCATTCACAGCTCTTAGGTCATGTACCATTCTGAACTTGGCTGGCTCTCCTTTTATCATCTTTTTCTTGACAGGGAAAGGCGGGGTATTTCAAGGAGACGTGCAGGGGATAATGACCTCTATTTCCAGGGACACATTCAATTGGTCTGGGACGGCTTGACTCTGGGCGATGGACAAGGGATACTGGGCTGTACGAGGATATGGAGTGCCTGGCTTGAGTGATACCCGCACTGGGGCAACTTGAAGTTTTCCCATGTCTTGGGGTCCCTTACACCATAGACTTTCTGGTACTACGTCCAGTACCTCCTTGGGTAGGCCTCCATCGGTTGTTTGAGGTTCCTGTAGGGCCGCCTGCATGACTGATTCTTCCTAGGTCAGAGGTGAAGAAAGTTTTTGCAGTAGGTCTGCCCCCAGTAGGTTGAGCGGGCAGTTTCTTGACACCACAAACTGGGACAGGATAGAGTGTCCTGGCTGAGTGCACACGCTCAGTGGCTTCGTAAGCTGAGAATGTCTGACTTGACCATCAATGCCTACGCAAGACACAGAGGATTCTGATAGGCAGATAGGGTCAGGGAGTTACACATGTCTCATCACACTTCTGGTTGCACCAGTGTCCACAAGAAAAGACCTGACAACGCCATCCACTTTCATGGTAATTTGGGGAATTGGTCCTGCAGATGGGGTTTTGCATGTCAGGAGCGTGGTGTCTTGCGGGCCTGGCTTGCCCCTGTCCTATGGATGGGGTGCTTCACTGTTTACTTTGTCTGTTCCTCAGTCTGCTCCTCTGGGCAGTGTCTTGGGTTGTGGTGGAGCTCTGCACCGGCTCTGGTAATGACCCAATTTACCGCAGTTGAAACATCTGACATTTCTTCTGTCTCGGTATTGCGGTGGCTCTTCAGAGTCTATGGCCGCCATGACTCATGTTATGTAAGCTGAGGGCCTGTCTGGCCAGCCTGCCTTTGGCCCACTCTCTTGGTTGTTCAATCAGCTTCAGCCCTTACTCCCAGGCATGTATATCTAAGTCTGCTGAAAGCTTGAAGTGTTCCTTCTTGATTGGCCAGAAGGCGTCACCTGCCTTTATCTCCATCACAGCCCACAGATCATTCCAGGTGGCTGCATATGTGTGCTGGTTCTGCTGCATTCTTCTGTAGAATGGCATAGGGTGCATCTCTGAGTCTGGAAGATTGTTGAGAATGCTGGTCACCTGACTTGGGGTGAAGTGCTCATAGTGTAATGGTGGTGCTTCTATCTGTCCCTGTCTTCCGCATTCCTGTGGGTTTTTCTTTCTAGTACTGGGCAGCATGTATGAAGTCCCCTCTTCATCCTCATCAGAGGAACAGCTGTGATAGCGTGTACTAGGGTCATGCAGTGGCTGATAAGTGGTCTTAGAAATTGCCTTTTTGTGGGAGGATGTCTCCCCACCCTGCTGAAGCTGTGGGGGCTTATAGTTCCATTGTGGTGTGAACATTCGCTGCTCTGACTGGGGACATTGATCCTCATCAGATGGTGGTGCCAGTGGTCCCCCCTGTCCCTGGACCTGAGCTGCCTACTGCTGGATGGGCCTGGGGAAGCCTGCTGCGGCTTGTGGGGTACTTTCTACAAGGGGATCCCCACCTTCCTCCCCCGATACCATGACTGGCAGAGACTGGGCTGTATTTGGAACATAGAATGTGCCTTGTGCTGTGAGCACTGGATACAGAGACACCACACTGTTTGAATTTCACATTTGCCCAGCTGGCATCAAAGCAGAAGAAGGAGAGTGTGAAACAGGAGGAGATATATGGGGCAGACGAAAAGAAGGAGGTAGAGGTGTAAGGTGTGCAGAAGGCGGAGGTGAAGAGTGAGAGAAACGAAGTGACTGAGGAAAAGACGGGAGGTTTGGAGAAGGGGGAGTGTTTTGGGGAAGAAAAGGAGGCAAAGGGTGTGATGAAGGAGAAGGAGGAGGGCATGAAGAGTGTGAAGAAGGAGGTGGGTGTGTTGTAGAAGGAGGAGGAGATGAAGAAGAAGAAGAAGAAGAGGGAGGGGTTAATGACATGTGTATAGGAGGAGGGGGTGTGGAGTAAGGAGGAGAGGGGTGTGAAGAAGAAAGAAGAGGAGCAATGTAGAAGAAGGAGTAGAGGAGAAAGATGGAGGAGGAAGACAAGAAGAGATTTCTTTCTTCTTTGATGCAGCCTGAGATTAAGAGTCTCATGCTCTACTGACTGAGCTAGCCGGGCCCCACGTTGGGCGCCAGTTGTTATGGAAATTTGGTTTGGGATAAATCTATCCCCGTGTGTGTTGCGGCCGTTCCCAATTATCAGATCAGATATGTTGAGCGCTCAAGAAAGAGTGACTGACACGAAAGTGACAGTATAACATTCCATCCAGATCAGACTGGTTTATTCTTTGATACATAGTTTTATAAATGCATGTAAAAGCGGGTGGTTAGTAAATTAACATACAATTTAGCTATTATTTCATTGGCTGACTGAGTACATAATATATTTAACTGAGTACATGGCATATTCTGACTAGAGTCTACCAAACAAGCTGATTTAGCACTCTTGGAAGCATCTGTCACCCTTGTCCTGCTATTTCAGCAAGATTTAGCGATATTCTTAGACATTAGTTCAGGACATCTGGCCTGAGTTCCTGTTTTAGGGTGTCTGGAAAGTACCAAGGAACCATCTGGCCTAGCTCATGTGGTCAAGTTGAGCGATTATAAACTAGCTGAGTATATAGATATATATTTGCTTTTATGTGAGTATATATGATTAAAGGAGTATACATGCAAGTGAGATCTATATGATATATATATTTCTATCACATATATACAGTCATGGCCGAAAGTGTACTAGAAAATGAAGTATTTTTCCCAGAAAATTATTACACATGTGTGTGCAAAAGAACTGTAACAAGTCCTAGACCAATTTCTACATTAGTTTTCAAGCAGCTTTTTAGTAAAACATCAGATGGAAAATACAAAGGGAGGCTGACGATACGTGCATGGGGCAATCTCATACAGGGAACACACAGAGTGCGGGTCTTTTTTGTGAAAAAAAATTGTAACAATTTACACACAGAGAAAAGCAGTTTATGTACTTTGAGTCAGAATTTACTTTATATATCATATCTATCCCATTGTTATAGTCTCGCATTAAAGCGCAATTGTGCCATTCAATAAAAAAAATTCTTCCGTGTAAAAAGACGGCCTCATATCTTATAATTGAGAAGCTAGCAATTCTGCAGATCAGGGATATTCTGGGACTCAAGTCATCTGTCAAAGATAAAAAGACATTGTAAACATATTATACAGTATATCATATAATGTTATACATGTAATATATTAGTACTAGGATCAGTTAGACATCTTTCACACAATTTCCTGATGTTTCAAACTGCATGAAAAACATGTAAAAATTGCATCATTTTTACTTCTAACATGCAATTTTACATCATTTTTACGTGTTCTGAATGGTGGTTTTTATACAGTCTAATTTTCGACATGCAGGGTTTTTTTTGTTTCTTTTTAGCATACGGAAAAATGGTAGAAAAAAAATTGAGGAAAACTTCCAAAACGTATTTTATATGTCACTAAAGACTTTCAACTGATAACGACCCAGAGCTATTGGTCGTAAAGGCTAGGGTTGAGCGAAACAGATCGGCCAATTTCAAAAGTCGCCGACTTTTGGGAAAGTCGGGTTTCGTGAAACCCGACCCGATCTCACTGTGGGATCGGGTCAGCAGTCGCTCCAAAGTCGGGTTTCGTTTTTATATATATATATATATATATATATATATATATATATATATATATACATATATATATACAGTATATACATATATGTCATTGAGACACATATATATATATTTATATTTATATTTACTTCAGCGCGATATATGTGAAAAGCCGGTAATTCAATTGCCGGCTTTTCATTTCTCCTGCCTAAACCCGACATGATATGAGACATGGTTTACATACAGTAAACCATGTCATATCTTTTTTTTGCATATTCCACACTACTAATGTTAGTAGTGTGTATGTGCAAAATTTCGGCGCTGTAGCTATTAAATTTAAGGGTTAAACCGCGGAAAAAATTGGCGTGGGCTCCCGCACAATTTTCTCCGCCAGAGTGGTAAAGCCAGTGACTGAGGGCAGATATTAATAGCCTAGAGAGGGTCCATGGTTATTGGCCCCCCCGGCTACAAACATCTGCCCCCAGCCACCCCAGAAAAGGCACATCATTCCCCGGGGTTTACAGGCACGAGCCAGTGCTTTAGCACAGCTCCTGCCTGTAAAATATTTTAACCCCTTCAGATGGATTTACCTCGTGGGACGTGACAGTTCATCAAAGGGTATGTATATTGTTGGTTTATTATTTTTCCAAGCGAGGGTCTTCAGGTGGATTGAGAGAGCAATAAAATATTAAAACAACCTGTGTGTTTATTTCATTAAAATACTTTTTAATCATGTGTGTGTTTTTTTAACCCTTTCATACAATTGGATTAATAATGGATAGGTGTCAGAATTGACGCCTCTCCATTATTAATCTGGCTTAATGTCACCTTACAATAGCAAGGTGGCATTAACCCTTCATTACCCCATATCCCACCGCTACACGGGAGTGGGAAGAGAGTGGCCAAGTGCCAGAATAGGCGCATCTTACAGATGTGCCTTTTCTGGGGTGGCTAAGGGCAGATGTTTGTAGCCGGGGGGGCCAATAACCATGGACCCTCTCTAGGCTATTAATATCTGCCCTCAGTCACTGGCTTTACCACTCTGGCGGAGAAAATTGCGCGGGAGCCCACGCCAATTTTTTCCGCGATTTAACCCTTAAATTTAATAGCTACAGCACCGAAATTTTGCACATACACACTACTAACATTAGTAGTGTGGAATATGCAAAAAAAAGGGGGATATGACATGGTTTACTGTATGTAAACCATGTCTCATATCATGTCGGGTTTAGGCAGGAGAAATGAAAAGCCGGCAATTGAATTACCAGCTTTTCAACATTATCGCGCTGAAGCAAATATTAAAAAAGTATGCTTCCCCATTGAATTGCATTGGGTTTCGTGTTTTGGCCGATCCCCGACCCCGACTTTTCAATAAGATCGGCCGATTTCACTCGACCCGACTTTTGAGAAAGTCGGGTTTCGTGAAACCCGACTCGATCTCAAAAAATGAAAAGTCGCTCAACCCTAGTAAAGGCCCTTGGGTATGGGCTTTAATGCTGCATCATTGTAAATTTACTGTATGGGGTAAGCACTACTTCTCCAGTCTAGCAGGAGTAGGGTGAGTCTCTGGCTTTCAGACAGAGCTGGTGACTCCAAAGAGAAGACAGAATCGGTTTATTATCACTTCTGTCTTCACTTGTCAGCCACAAAACATTAATTTGTCTGCCATAGCAGAGATGCCGAGTCCTAGCATACCCAGAGCAGCTGTGCCAGTAACTTATGTTTTTCACTGTAACAGGAAATCTTTGTCACGGGGGTACTGTGTAGACTACAGCTGATTACCCTGGCCCCTGCAATATCCCTCAAACTAGGGAAACCCTGTCTGTCCCTCTCCCAGAGTTTACACTGAAGGTGTGCATGTCTGGGCCGCCAGACCTGACCCTGAGTCCTGTTTCAGTACTAAGCTGAAACCTCCACCCGCCACCCAGTGATAAGACCTCACACCATCCCCTACAGCAAGCACAGACAGGGAAAACTAAAAACCCACCACACCACAGACACACAATAAAACACTATAATGTGCACAGGGCAAAACAATACAAATATAGGAAGGAGAAATATAACGAAGGATAATACACCACCAGATATGATATTTCCTCTCCTAGACCACCACTCCAGACCGAGATCACCAGGCACAAGACACAAGCTATAATCGGCGACGTCCAAAGCCCAGCAAAACTATTTAAAGGCAATGGGCGTGACTAAGCCTCCAACCCGAGTACCAGCCAGATTAACCCCAGACAATCTGGATCAATCTAGCAGGCGCCACTGAGCATATAGTGGACGAATGAGGAATTACCGCTGTCTGTCGGACGCCCTAGTGTGAACAGCGTCTGACATGACAATCTTAAACAGATTATTTGGTGTGAAACATTAACAGTACAAAAATAATTTTCAGTTGCATGGGTGGCGCTAGCGTGGGTTCAGTCACTGCTATGTGTATAGAGAGCATTGGCTGCAACCGCGTCCCCCGGCACTGACTAACAGCAGGATCAGCATTAGACCCAGCTGTCAGTCAGTGTTGGGGTGCGGTTACAGTCGGGTCTAATGCTGATCCTGCTGTCAGTCAGTGTCGGGGACGAGGTTACAGTCACTGCTCTCTATACACAGATCGGTTACTGGACCTGCAGTGGCACTGTGCTCGTCACTGAAACTCCAGTAATGATGGGCTCTAAGGTTCGGGTCACACTACCATAGAATATGGACGAGTACTATGCAAGAAAACATCGCGTAGCACTCGGACCAGTGTTAATCTCTGGGGCAGATCGCATCATCTAAATTCCCTGTCAGTATGTCTTTGGAATGTGGGATGAAACTGGAGAACCTGGAGAAAACCCACGCAAACACAGGGAGAACATACAAACTCTTTGCAGATGTTGTCCAAGGTGGGATTAGAACTCAGGACTCCAGCAATGCAAGGCTGCAGTGGTAACCACTGAGCCACCGTGCTGCCCTCATCCGTGTGTAATGCCCTTTTCAGTGACGCATGAAGATAATCTCTTCCACAATAGATCTACATGTCTTTATGATCTGTATATTGTTTAGGTTCCTACTACTACAGTTTAAGGGTATGTTCACACTGCCATATATTCTCTCATGAGAGAGGATTGGGGCAATTATGCTAATGTCACTCTGTGAAGAGTTTGAGCCGAGTGTCATCTTAGTGTGATCACATTCTCTCACATGAGAGAATCACAGCACAGGTATGGAGAAGATGAAGAACTTAATTTCTCCTTTTTCTCCATGGTCTGTGTCTGCGGTAATTGGACTGCCCTTGGATGCAGTCTGATTTACACTTGTATGGGCGCGTGATCCAATTATCAGATGCACTCGCACCATACTGATATTGTTCTCTCAAGCCGAATCGCCATAAGAAAAAAAAAACGCAGATCATCAGTGCCCCATAGTATAAGATATGGCCTAGTGCTGTCCAATAAAACATCAGATAGCGTGTTATGCGCTTGTGTGAGCGAGCCCTAACATTCAGTTGAGTCTGATGGGTTTTGCCGAAAGGCTCATCTATATATATGAGGCATCGTGATTACTCGCTAATCCCGCCCCCTGCACAGTAGCTCTGCCCCCCACCACATCACCACACATAATCCTGCCCCCCACCACATTACCACACACAATCCGCACCACATCACCACACACAATCCCGCCCCCCCACCACATCACCACACATAATCCCACCCCCCAACACATCACCACACAATCCCACATCCCCAAACACATCACCACATAATCCCGCCCCCCACCACATCACCACACAAAATGACGCCACCACACAACATTACTACACATAATCCCACATTACCACAGATAATCCCGCCCCCACCACATTACCACACATAACCAGCCCCCCACCACATTACCACAGATAATCCTGCCCCCACCACATTACCACACATAATCCAGCCCCCCACCACATTACCACAGATAATCCTGCCCCCACCACATTACAACACATAATCCAGCCCCCCACCACATTACCACACATAATTCCACCCCCACCACATCACCACACATAATCCCGCCCCCCACCCCATTACCACACATAATCCCACCCCCCACCCCATTAACACACATATTCCCTCCCCCCACCACATCACCACACATAATCCCGCCCCCCCACCACATCACCACACATAATCCTGCCCCCAACACATCACCACACTATTGTTATTAACTTCATTTTAAGTTAATATACCACCTGCGTAAGCGCTATTGAATGTTGTCATTATTTACTTTAGTTTAATCACCAGCAGCGTTAATTAGATAGCAATGAGCCTGCCGAGCGTTAGCTGGCTGGAAACATCTAGTTTTATATAAATACAAATTCCTATGTGATTCATTGATATTTACTCAGGATATGCATGACATTACGGCACAAACATAGGAGGAACATGTGTGTGAAAATTGTCAAAAAGTTTCCACCATCACCAATAATGTCTGCAAAAAAATCTATACATAATAAAGGTCAGCAGCCATACCACAGTCTCTTGTTGCATGTAAATGATACACAGAAAATCAGGGCTGGAAAATCAAACATTAACATTATTCCTATCTTCCTAGATGGATATTGTTGGATAGTGCTTGTAAAAATAACCAATTTTGCAATTTACTGCTTATATTGAACTTTGCAACTGTTTCTGAGAAATTAACACTTTCCTTTAGTCTACAGCTTGTTAGGAGACCGACCATTGCTGCTGTCTAGCTTGTAAGCAATGCAATGAAGCTGTCAGGAGGCAACAGTGCTCACCAGCAATCCTGACTAGCTTCAAAACTGTGCTTACAAGCTCAGTAGGACAGAGCTTGTAAGCACATCGTACATTCTGCTGTCTTCAATGCAATCAGCTGTAAACAAAAGAGAAGTATTAGTATCTCAAAAATAGCTTAACATTTTTATAATTAAATGGATCATGCTTGTAAATTTGCAAAAATTACTACATTTCAGGTTTTTTTTAAGTCAAGATGGGGTGCAGAGTGTACATTGATGAGAAAAACATTTTTTAATTTACCAAATGGCTGCAATGAAACAAAGAGTGAAAAATTTAAAGGGGTATGAATATTTTCTGTACCTACTGTATATTAGTGAAGATTGCTGAATGGGTCCCAGGACAAGGAGGGACCCCGGTTGGTGCGGCTCTGACACATAATGTCTGATTTCACTAGAGAGGGCTTGTATGTTACATATCAGACTGGCAGACACCTTGTGTCCCGAAGAGTCAATATTTCCTTTACTTGTACTAATCTGAAGGTTCTCAAACAGCTCATAGAAATAGTGCATCAGTGTTAGTAATAAGTAAAAAAAGACATTAATTGTATTTTTATGGAGCTAGAAAAGTTTGTGAAAGTCTTATGGATTGGAATGATCATTTTACTGGTCACAGTAAAAGGAAAAATTGGGGTCATCAACCCGGTGTTAACATGTATTTGTGGACTAGGCTTTTACAAATACTTAGAGAGCGTTGATTTTCACCCACCTCATGTATGTTATCCTGTGCATCACTTAATTCTTTGAGCAGGTTTTGGTGCTTTCAATGATGCCATGTAGTCCATAATAAATGTTGGGAAGTAGGAAAGGGGAATGTACAATAGTTTTGCATCCCATCCAGCAGAGTATCTTGTCCAGGGATGGCAGGCGGTCAGTGCATGCTCTATACAGTTTGTTACCCTGTAGTTCTTGGCAGAACTTGTTGTCACCATTTGCTCCATATTTTGTCGAACTGCATACATACAATGAAAATATTAATTAATGTAAACTGTGCAGTATCTCATCTAAATAAGCCAACATCTTGGAAATGTTATATATTAAATGGTATGTCCAGCTTTATGATGTTGATAAGCTATACGGGATAGAGATGAGGGGATTCGATCAGTGGAGGATTGAGTGTGAGTTGAATTGCTTGAAATTTGCGGTTTCAAGCCAGTGCTAACATTTTGTTATTTGGTTGGCAATAAACAGTTACCTGGCACCATTTTGAATACTGTTGAAGCATCAGAGAGCTGACTAACATTACTTTGCATTGCTGCATGTGCCTCCCCATAATGTCCATCAACTATGATATCTTACGGATTACCGTACCTAGTACAGTGGTGGTCAATACCTGAGCCATCACAGATTGAAAGTTCCCAGTGGAGCACTACTCCTTTTGTTGCAGAGTGCGTCTTCTTGCAGATACCGCTGTACTTACGAGAGCTTCAATCAGCAAGATATCTTGAGTAAACAGTATTTACTTCATACTGGATAAACATGAGATACAATTCAGTGTCACACAGTCCGTGCACTGAGGCATATAACACATTCAAGAAGAAGAAAGAATAATCAGGAAGTAAGAAAACAACCAACAATTGAGAGCTTCCCTTCCCACATTACAGCAAGTATATAACTTTACACACTATCGCCATCTGCTGTCTGGTTAGTATAAAGTCCTCCTTTCACTTATAATAAGTCCTAATCTGTTGCATATGCCAACACCCTTTCTCAACAGTAAGGACTTATTCAATCAAACCCAACTTTTTTATTAGTCTCTGATGTTTATCAGCATTCAACGCCGTCGTAAAGATGTCTGCTGTCATTTCTTCAGTAGGACAGCACTCTAACTTCAAGACTCCTTGTTCCTGATGATCTCTCAAGAAATTATATTTCACATCAATATGCTTGGTTCTTGGATTGACTCTTTCCATCTGAGCAAGAACAAGACATCCTTGATTGTCCTCTTTCAGTTTTGTTGGTGCCAACTGTGGTTGTCCTAATTCTGTCAACAATTGTCTTAACCACAGTACTTCTTGACTCGCATGTGCTGCGGCAACATATTCTGCTTCTGTTGAAGATAGTGTCACAATTGACTGTTTCTTACTTGTCCAACTTATTGGTCCACCTGAGAGAAAAAAAATATGTCCACTGGTAGATCTTCTGTCAGTTGGATCTCCAGCCCAATCTGCATCAACATATCCTGTTAAAATGCAATCATCCCTAGTGTTGAGCGATACCGTCCGATACTTGAAAGTATCGGTATCGGATAGTATCGGCCGATACCCGAAAAGTATCGGATATCGCCGATACCGATACCTGATACCAATACAAGTCAATGGGACACCAAGTATCGGAAGGTATCCTGATGGTTCCCAGGGTCTGAAGGAGAGGAAACTCTCCTTCAGGCCCTGGGATCCATATTACTGTGTAAAATAAAGAATTAAAATAAAAAATATTGATATACTCACCTCTCCGGTGGCCCCTGGACATCACCGCTGGTAACCAGCAGCCTTCTTTGCTTAAAATGAGCGCGTTTAGGGCCTTCCATGACGTCACGGCTTCTGATTGGTCGCGTGCCGCTCATGTGACCACCACGCGACCAATCACAAGCCGCGACGTCATTCTCAGGTCCTAAATTCCTAGAATGAGGAGTTTAGGGCCTGAGAATGACGTCACGGCTTGTGATTGGTCGCGTGGCGGTCACATGAGCGGCACGCGACCAAACAGAAGCCGTGACGTCATGGAAGGCCCTAAATGCGCTCATTTTAAGCAAAGAAGGCTGCCGATTACCAGCAGTGATGTCCAGGGGCCTCTGGAGAGGTGAGTATATCAATATTTTTTATTTTAATTCTTTATTTTACACAGTAATATGGATCCGATACCGATTCCCGATACCACAAAAGTATCGGATCTCGGTATCGGAATTCCGATACCGCAAGTATCGGCCGATACCCGATACTTGCGGTATCGGAATGCTCAACACTAATCATCACTTGTGGGTAGTGTTGAGCGATACCGTCCGATACTTGAAAGTATCGGTATCGGATAGTATCGGCCGATACCTGAAAAGTATCGGATATCGCCGATACCGATACCCGACACCAATACAAGTCAATGGGACACCAAGTATCGGAAGGTACCCTGATGGTTCCCAGGGTCTGAAGGAGAGGAAACTCCCCTTCAGGCCCTGGGATCCATATTAATGTGTAAAATAAAGACTAAAAATAAAAAATATTGATATACTCACCCTCTGACGCACCCTGGTTGTAACCGCCAGCCTCCGTTCATAAGAATGAGCGCTTGAAATTCCTTAGATGACGTCGCGGCCTGTGATTGGTCGCGGAGCGGTCACGTGACCACCATGCGACCAATCACAAGCCGCGACGTCATCTAAGGTCTTTCAAGCACTCATTCTTAGGAACGGAAGCTGCCGCTTACATCGGTAAGGTCCAGGCTGCGTCGGAGAGGTGAGTATATCAATATTTTTTATTTTTATTCTTTATTTTACACATTAATATCGATCCCGATACCGATTCCAGATATCACAAAAGTATCAGATCTCGGTATCGGAATTCCGATACCGCAAATATCGGCCGATACCCGATACTTGCGGTATCGGAATGCTCAACACTATTCGTCAGTTTTCTGGAAAAAAGTCGGTTCTGTAGATATGTAGCTGTCATTGCTGCCTCACCCCAATATTTCTCTGGTAGTTTGGAATCCGTCAGCATTAGTGTTGAGCGATACCGTCCGATACTTGAAAGTATTGGTATCGGAAAGTATCGGCCGATACCGGCAAAATATCGGATCCAATCCGATACCGATACCCGATACCAATACAAGTCAATGGGACTCATGTATCGGACGGTATTCCTGATGGTTCCCAGGGTCTGAAGGAGAGGAAACTCTCCTTCAGGCCCTGGGAACCATATAAATGTGTAAAAGAAAGAATTAAAATAAAAAATATCGCTATACTCACCTGTCCGACGCAGCCGGGACTTCAGCGAGGGAACCGGCAGCGTTGTTTGTTTAAAATTCGCGCTATTACTTGGTTACGTGAATTCCCGGCTTGTGATTGGTCAGGTCGGCCATGTTGCCGGGACGTGGACCAATCACAGCAAGCCGTGACGAAATTACGTCACGGCTTGCTGTGATTGGTCCGCGTCCCGGCAATATGGCCGCCCTGACCAATCACAAGCCGTGACGTCACGGGAGGCTGGACACGCGCTCATTTTAAAATGGGCGCGTGTCCAGCCTCCCGTGACGTCACGGCTTGTGATTGGTTGCGCCGCGGTCAACCAATCACAAGCCGGGAGGCTGGACGCGCTCATTTTAAAATGGGCGCGTGTCCAGCCTCCCGTGACGTCACGGCTTGTGATTGGTTGCGCCGCGGTCAACCAATCACATGCCGGGAGGCTGGACGCGCTCATTTTAAAATGGGCGCGTGTCCAGCCTCCCGTGACGTCACGGCTTGTGATTGGTCAGGGCGGCCATATTGCCGGGACGCGGACCAATCACAGCAAGCCGTGACGTAATTTCGTCACGGCTTGCTGTGATTGGTCCGCGTCCCGGCAACGTGGCCGACCTGACCAATCACAAGCCGGGAATTCACGTAACCAAGTAATAGCGCGAATTTTAAACAAACAACGCTGCCGGTTCCCTCGCTGAAGTCCCGGCTGCGTCGGAGAGGTGAGTATAGCGATATTTTTTATTTTAATTCTCTCTTTTACACATTTTAACATTAATGTTGTTGCGATACCCGATACCCGATACCACAAGAGTATCGGAATCCCGGTATCGGAATTCCGATACAGCAAGTATCGGCCGATACCCGATACTTGCAGCATCGGAATGCTCAACACTAGTCAGCATACATCTTATCATTTCTGTTAGAGTTCTGTTTTTTCTTTCTGCTACTCCATTTTGTTCAGGTGTGTATGGAACCGTTTTCTGGTGTTCTATTCCATTTTGTCTTAAGTAGTCTTCTATTCTGTGACCTGTAAATTCACCTCCATTATCACTTCTGATGACAATTGGCTTCCTTTGAAATTTGTTACTTGATCTTGTTACATAGTCTACAAGTTTATCAAAAACTTCACTTTTATTTTTAATTAAGTATATGACTGTGTATCTTGAGTAATCATCTATAAAAGTCAACATGCATCTATTGCCTCCTGATGTAGTCACTTTCATGGGTCCATATACGTCAGTATGCACCAAATCAAGTGGTCTTTCGCTTTTCATCTCACTTTCTTTTGGAATAGATATCCTTGTGGCTTTGGATTTTATACAACATTCACATCTTATGGTAATTGAGCAATCTGATATCTTTAAGTCTTTTGTCAATTCTTTTCTCTGTAGTTCCCTTATACTGTCAGGGTGTCTATGTCCTAGACGTCTATGCCACATGTGAATACAGTTTTTGTGATCATGTGTACATACCTTCATCTGTTCCTTTGGTGTGTCAAAATGATATAATTGTTCATCTGCCTTGACTTTGGTTATTACTTTGTTTCCTGCAATAATTGCACACTCATTGTCTTTGAATTTCACTGTAAGTCCTTTTGATGTTAAACGTTTCACAGATAATAATCCGCCTTCCAATTTTGGAACATACAACACATCCTGTACAAGTATCTTTGAATCTTGCCTGAACTTGTTTGAACAATTTAGCATACCTTGTGCGGTTATTTTGCTTCCATCTGCAAGATAAATGGCTTCTTTCTTATCTAAATCAAGATCAGTAAAGAAATTCTTGTCACTTGTCATATGACTCGTTGCTCCTGAATCAATAAACCAACCAAGTGATGATTTCTTGTCTGTTACTTTAAATGTGCCATTCCAATTATTCTCACATGAATCGGAAATTGTGTTTTTTACTTTCTGTGTATGCTGTTTATGTTGTAATTTTTGTTGTTCTGCTTTCCATATGGTACAGTCTTTCTTTAAATGACCTTTTTTCTTGCATCTGAAGCATTCTCTTGTCTCTTTATTATAGGGTTTTTTGAATTCTGTAGCTTTAAGAGCGTTTTCACTGTCCTTTTCAGTAGAAGAATCATTTCTTTGTTCTTTTCTTATCTGATATTCATCTATTAGTCTTGTTTTCACAAAATCTAATGTAATGTCAGTTTCTGGTCTCGTCTCAAGGGCATTTATCAAGGCTGTATACGAATCTGGTAAACTGCACAACAATATAGCTGCTACATCACTTTCTTTAACATCTTCACCAATAGATCTTAGCTGTGATATCACTTCCATAATTGAGAATATATGCTTCTGCATATCGTCATTTGCACTCAATCTCATACTGTACAGCTTTCTTAATAAAAATAACTTGTGATTCAAGCTAGGTCTTTCATATTGTTTTCTTAATGCTTCCCACATTCCCTTAGCTGTTTCTTCATTTCTTATATGTATTAATTGAGCATCATCCACTAATAAGCTAATGGTGGCTTTAGCTTGTCTATTCTTCTTAACCCATGTCTGATTATCTTGATCTGGTCTGGCTGTAACAATTACTTCCCATAGATCATCCTTAGATAACAACATCTCTACTTTGAATTTCCATAACTGATAATTTTCACTATTCAGTTTAGATACTGTAAATTTCAGTTCTGTGTTATTCATCATCTTTATATAGTCTTACTTGTTTAGAGAGTTGTACTGAAGATATTTTCCTGTATGTCCTGTGAATTCTCTGTAATTATATCCATCTCCTGGGATCATGAATTCCTCTGTCACTCTGTATCTGGATTTATTTCCTTCTGTTTACAGAGCTTATCTGTGTGCTCTGTTATCTGGGGATATAAACCAGAATCCTGCTCCCTGGGCTTGTAGTGCAGACCTGTAGTGCAGGGCCCATAACCTGTTGCAGAGTGCGTCTTCTTGCAGTCACCGCTGTACTTACGAGAGCTTCAATCAGCAAGATATCTTGAGTAAACAGTATTTACTTCATACTGGATAAACATGAGATACAATTCAGTGTCACACAGTCTGTGCACTGAGGCATATAACACATTCAAGAAGAAGAAAGAATAATCAGGAAGTAAGAAAACAACCAACAATTGAGAGCTTCCCTCCCAACATTACAGCAAGTATATAACTTTACACACTATCGCCATCTGCTGTCTGGTTAGTATAAAGTCCTCCTTTCACTTATAATAAGTCCTAATCTGTTGCATATGCCAACACCTTTACCATCTCCAAAGTCACTGGGTAAGTCACTCTTTTTTAGAGTATAAGCTATTATGATCAGTGGGATTCCCTCTCTCTCCCACATGGAGGGTGTAAGTTCTTACGATCAGTGGGGTCCTCTCTCTCACGCCTGTAAAGTGCAAGCTCTTATGGTCAGCATGATTCACTCTCTATGCCACACGTGTATTTTCTGACCAATGACAAGCATTCCAGTATTGAGATTCACACAAATGTTTATGCCACAAATAGAAGTCTTGGGAAAAATTTGGTAAATTCAAATTTTAAAATTTTTCCTCATCTCTAATCCTAAGGAGAACCAATAATCTGATATTGATGAACTCATCAATATCAGATCATTGGGTGTCCGACACTCAGTTGCCACACCAATAAACTGTTTACAGCTCCTGCAAGATGTAATCAGTTGGAATAACATGTCTCCAATAGCTGTGTAGTATGGCCGTTGATGAAAACTGCATCTTACCTGCAAGTCTCATCAACAGCCGATAGATAAGGTACACAGTCATGCTATTCTGGCTCCATTCACTGTTTACATCTGTAAGGGGTTGAGAGTCTTACCCCTTTAAGTCCCCATGCTGCTACTGTATATGTATATTTATACTCTATTACCGATATGTATTTTATGTTGCTGCACCATGTATTTTAATAGGGACAGTACTGTTTGGGTTGTGACCACTAGATTGGGACATAGAAGTCGCTACTCTGTATATAGCACTGTAGGAGTTGACTGTAGGAGGGGTTAGCTAGGAATAAGTCAGGAAGGTCTTCCTGTACTATTCAGTCGGGGGGTTTGACCCCTTATTGCTCGGGTGGGCTACATACCTGAGCTGCCAGATAACCCCGTAATGTTCAAGCATGTGCCCAGCCATCCAGGGTACATGGAGAAGAGCAAAGTACAGCAGATCCTACAGTAGAGAAAGGAAGGAAAAAGATGAAGACAAAGAGGTCACCGTAATAGTGTACAGGCAGGTCGCTCCAGAAAGTGGCGGATAGCTTCGTGGGCTAAGTATCTGATGTCCTGGGTGAAATGGGCAGATGGATGCTTTACCGTAGTGATGCTTCACAGGGAGTACATTGTGGGGCTGTCTGAGACGCCCCAACCTGCGAAAACACTTAGTGACGCAGGAAACAGAGAAGGGAAAGATGAAGTGATATGCTATATCATTTGTGATGGAAATGCTGGAGACTACTTGGATGTGCTGTGTCCTGAAGTAAATAAATTTGTTCAGTTGAGAGTTGCCCTGGACTGTGTCTCTATTCATTGGGATCCAGAAGCAGCCGCTTGCCAGCGAAGCAAAGGTGACACTGACAGCACAGTGAATACTGGGCACAAGATGCAAAATAAGAAACACCTTTTTCCTGCAGAGGGAGATCAGGGCATCAGACACCCGAAAAGCTCAGCCACAACTACTGCCCTGGCTGACCTTTACACATGCAGTTGGAGCTGGAAACAATTGATTGGTGATTCCAAGTATAGGATATGAATATAATAGAACTGGACAATCCCATTATTTACAGTTCTCAGCATAAATGAGTACATCCTCTTTGAAAATTAAGAAATTAATCAATATCATACTGAATACAAGAACAATTTCCAAAACTTTGACAAGACTGAGTTTTATAGAATTTCTTCAGTTTTACTCAAATTAGTTGGTGAAAAAATGAATACACCCCACATCAAAAAATATTTGTATTTTGCATGACCTCCATGATTTCTAAGGACTGCTCCAAGTTTTCTAGGCATGGAATTAACAAGTTGACAACAATATCTATCTTTTTCTGTTATTTAACCCATTCACGACATGTGCTGTATATATAGCACAAGAGATAAGAAGATTGCAGCATCAAGTCTCCTATGGAGACTATTGAAACATGTAAAAAGTGAAAAAAAGTTTACAACAATAAAAAAATATAAAAGTTAAAATCACACCATTTTTGCCCCATTCAAAATAAAACAATGAAAAATATAAAAAATAAACATATTTGGTATCGCCGCATTCAGAAACACCCGATCTATCAAAGTATAAACAGAATTAAGATTGATAGACGGCGTAATGTGGAAAAAATTAAAAATGCCACAATTACGTTTTTTTTTGGTCGCCACAACATTGCAATAAATGCAATAACAGGCGATCAAAATATTGTATCTATCCCAAAATGCTCCCGATCTATCAAAGTATAAACAGAATTAAGATTGATAGACGGCGTAATGTGGAAAAAATTAAAAATGCCACAATTACGTTTTTTTTTGGTCGCCACAACATTGCAATAAATGCAATAACAGGCGATCAAAATATTGTATCTATCCCAAAATGCTATTGATAAAAACATCAGCTTGGCGGGCAAAAAATAAACCCTCATCCAGTCCCAGATCCCCAAAAATGTATATATACACTCACCGGCCACTTTATTAGGTACACCATGCTAGTAACGGGTTGGACCCCCTTTTGCCTTCAGAACTGCCTCAATTCTTCGTGGCATAGATTCAACAAGGTGCTGGAAGCATTCCTCAGAGATTTTGGTCCATATTGACATGATGGCATCACACAGTTGCCGCAGATTTGTCGGCTGCACATCCCAAAGGTGCTCCATACAAGGCAGGATGGATCCATGCTTTCATGTTGTTTACGCCAAATTCTGACCCTATCATCCGAATGTCGCAGCAGAAATCGAGACTCATCAGACCAAGCAACGTTTTTCCAATCTTCTACTGTCCAATTTCGATGAGCTTGTACAAATTGTAGCCTCAGTTTCCTGTTCTTAGCTGAAAGGAGTGGTACCCGGTGTGGTCTTCTGCTGCTGTAGCCCATCTGCCTGAAAGTTCGACGCACTGTGCGTTCAGAGATGCTCTTAGGCCTACCTTGGTTGTAACGGGTGGCGATTTGAATCACTGTTGCCTTTCTATCAGCTCGAACCAGTCTGCCCATTCTCCTCTGACCTCTGGCATCAACAAGGCATTTCCGCCCACAGAACTGCCGCTCACTGGATTTTTTTTCTTTTTCGGACCATTCTCTGTAAACCCTAGAGATGGTTGTGCGTGAAAATCCCAGTAGATCAGCAGTTTCTGAAATACTCAGACCAGCCCTTCTGGCACCAACAACCATGCCACGTTCAAAGGCACTCAAATCACCTTTCTTCCCCATACTGATGCTCGGTTTGAACTGCAGGAGATTGTCTTGACCATGTCTACATGCCTAAATGCACTGAGTTGCCGCCATGTGATTGGCTGATTAGAAATTAAGTGTTAACAAGAAGTTGGACAGGTGTACCTAATAAAGTGGCCGGTGAGTGTATACGGCACATGCGTGTCTCCACCTTTGATGTGGGCTACGGTGCTGAGTCCGCATCTTTTCCGGCACATGACAGCTGATTTGATCAGCTGAAATGTGCACCTAACAGCTGCGGGTAGAATCATGATTCATCCGCTGCTGTTAACATGCTAAATGCTGCTGTTAATCACTGACACCGGTATAAAACATGCCAGCACAAGAAGAGTGTTACAAACTATGCCCATCGGTGTCCCAGTCACATGATCACTGGGCGCCGATTGTTTAGTATGACAACGACCCTCAGTGGCTGACATTCATAGCAGAAAAGCATTTCTGCTGCACAGAGCAGGGCAAAAGCGGCTTTTTTTAATCAAACTTTGGCGTTTTTTTTTCACCACTTAAATAAAAAAAGAGCCTGCATATGTTTGGCACCTATGAACTCGTAATTACCTGGAGACTCATATTGGCAAGTCAGTTTTAGCATTTAGTTAACATGATAAAAAGAAAAATAAATTGTGGAATTGCACTTTTTTTGCAATTTTACCGCATTTGGATTTTTGTACAGTTTTCCACTACATTATATGGTAAAATCAATGGTGTTGTGCAAAAGTACAACTTGTTTCACATGGCAATATTGACAAATAAATAAGTTATAGCTCTGTGAAGAAGGTGAACAAAAAACAGAAAAGCACAGAAATGGAAAGTGGCCCCGGAGGTGAACGCTTTAAGAACAACCTCTTTAAGAGCCTGAATGCTGGATGGAAAGTGAATCTCAACTGTTTGCTCCATAGGTGTTTGATTGGGTTCCAATCCGGAGATATACTTGGCCACAGAATCACTTTCACTCTGTTCTTCTTCAGAAATGCAACATTGTCCTTAGATATGTGTTTTGAGCGATTGTCATATTGGAAAAATGCACGTCTACCAAGGGCACGGAGTGATGGTAGCATCTTCTGTTTCAATATAGAGCAAGACATCCGTGAATTTAATATACCATCAATGACGCTCTCATGCAGCCCCACATAAGGACACTGCTATCACCATGTTATACTCTATGCATCATGCATTTTTGCAACGCCATACAGTTTTGATGCCATCAGTTCCAACGTCTTCACATTTTTCAGCATGGGGCCTGGCACATTGTAGGCAGGCTTTTTTGTGCATGGACTTCAGGAGATGCTTTCTTCCTGGACGACACCCAAACATGCTACTCTTCTGCAATGTAAGCCATATTGTGTCACGGGAAACACTCACCCCGATTTGGTTTTCTACTTCTTTAGCTAACTGCAGTGAACTTGCATGTCGATTTTCTTCAACCCTTTTTATCAGAAGATTCTACTGATAAGGTGTTAACTTCCGTAGTTGGCCTAGATGTCTTTGAGACGGTTGTAGGTCCATCCTTGCTAAATTTTTGAATCACTTTTGCTCCAGTTTTCTGACTCATAAGTAAAGATTTTCTGACATTCTTGCAGCCTTCATCTTTCTTGAGTAAAGAAATGATTTTCTTTCTCAGACCTTGTGACATTTCTCTTCCATGTGGTGCTATTGTTGGAAGCATGAAATGAGAAGGGGTTTACTTTGTTAATAACACCCTTTTATTGTAAACTGTCTTGTGGACCCCTGTTTAATGAATAATTACACTGACTTGCCTTCAAAATTTTGTTAATTCATAGTCTAAATTTTAGCTTTACTCCTAAGACTTTCATTAGGGTTTACTCATTTTTGCAACATGGGCTTGACTGAATTTTTTATGAAAATTACTTTTTTGGGTGTGGAAAATAACAAATCTTGTTTGCAATCAATGGCACACATTTGTTGATTATGAAAGGAAACTAAACGCTTTCTGACATATCTGTTGGGGTATATTCACAAAGCACTTATTTCTTGGCTTGACACTGTCTTGCTGAACAAATTAACCAATACAGGCAACTGTATAATTATACAGTTGCATATATTCGCTACTGAATAAATAAGTTCAAAGAGTATTAAGACTGTAAATTATTTTTATATAGTGATGTATAAAAAAAATCACAATTAACTACACTTTTTAATATTTTTCAGTTTGCAAGATCGATTTGATTCTCACCTTCATAATAAAATGTTAAAGAACAGAGTTTAAAAAAAACTTACATTTCTTAAAGTATTCTTCTCCATAGATCATTTTGGTCTCAGCAGGTAACATCTGCCATTTATCATCTATGCTCTTCTTAATAAGAGGCAAAAAAGTAATGCTTGTGTTGAAAACCCCTGGCTCCACTATTGAAACTTTTACTCCAAACTCATTAAGTTCCTGCCTGAAAACATGAATATGCATATGTGTGAAAAAAATATTCACATGCATAGTAAATGATAAGACAAAAAGCAAGCACATATTAACTGTCTGTAAACTTTATGGAAACCTTGAAATATAACTCCAAAATTATAGGTTGTTCCTTTACTAGGCAGCCTTAAAGAGGTGGCCCACTGTTTGCTTGTTGGTATATTAACATTTTCCACTATAAATCATTATATCCCTGAGGTTATGCCATCAACTGAAATCCACACGGAAAAGTTGACAAGCTGATAAATTTACATGGCGGTTTTTTTTCTGCGGCGCATGGATGAGATTTAAAGGGAACATGTCATGCCAAAAAATGCTATTAACCTAAAGATATGGGGTTACTTTGCACTGCCACCACAATGAGAGCCCGGCTTCCAGGACAAAATAAACTTTAATCCTTTTTATTCTGGAAGCCTCAGGATTTCAGTCATAGGGGCATGATCGGTGCGGCATCAGTCACTGCTCTGTACATAGTGAGTGGCGTCCGTAATCACGCCCTAACACTGACTGACAGCCAGCTCAGAACATCAGTACAAAGCTGTCAGTCAATGTCGGAGCATGGTTACAGAGGCAACTTACAGTGTACTGAGCGGTTACTGGAGCTCCGCTGGCCACGCTTCTATGACTGAAAGTCCAAGGCTGCCATGAAGGACTAAGTTCATGTTCTTCTGGTAGTCGGGCTTTCAGTGCACAACTTCGGAACGCTATTAATTTGCAGATTAATAATAGCATTTTTTTTTACATGGCAGGTTTCCTTTAATAAAATCACATCCACCACATTGGTTGTAATACATAATGGATTTTCCATCCAGAAAATTCACTGTAAACACATCCTTGTGAGCATATCCTTATAGTGGCATGTAATAGTTTGGGCACCCCTGGTCAAAATTGCTGTTACTGTGAACAATTAAGCAAGCTGAAGATGAAATGATCTCTAAAGGGCCTAAAGCTAAGGATGACTAAAGATGACTAAAGAATATTTTTGTATTTTAGGCAAAAGAAAATATTGTCATTTTTTTAATTTTAAAAATTCTAAAAAGGTGAAATGGGCCAATTCAAAAGTTTGAGCACCCTTGGAGATTTGTGTGCTCAGATAACTTTGACCAAGGTTTCATACCTTAATTAGCCTGCTGGGTTATGGCTTGTTGACTATCATTATTAGGAAAGTTTGATTCTGCGGCTGTGGGAGATGGAAATTTTCTTTATCAATCCAGTGAAACAGATTGAGAATGTTTTAACATGGTCGAGATTCATCGACGATATTCTGTTGATCTGGCAAGGCAATGAATGTGATCTCAAAAGATTCATTAGGATCCAAATAATAATGACCACAACATCAAAGTGTCTTGTAAATATAATCAGCCTTCCATAGAATTTTTGGATTTATTGCTTTACAATAAACGGGTCTTCTGGAAACTAAAACTTTCCACAAGGACACTGCCTTTAATTCATTCCTGTATGACACTTCGGCTTATCCTAGATCAACTAAAGAGGGGATACCTATAGGACAGTTCCTCAGACTAAGGAGGAACTGTTCTAACGATATGGTTTTCTTTCAATAGGCTGAGGAACTGACAACTAAATTCCAAGAGAAGGTACAGTAAAATGGTAATTCAACAGGAATTTTGCAGCGCAAAGAACAGCAAAAGAGAAGATCTCCTGGTACCAAAGAAGAAAAGTAAAGACAACAACTGGGTAATATTTATATCTTCGTATAACGATCACTTGGGTGAAATAAGGAGGGCAATTGACAAATATTGGTCCATTCTCACAACTGATCCTGTGCTGGGGAAATATGTTCCAACAAGATCTTCTATTACTTATAGAAGAGCAGAAAACCTGAAGGATTCGTTGGTATTGGTAATATTTCACGGGTAGAGGGAAAAATGGATTTAATGAAATTTCAACAAATTATTGATGTAAATATAACACCATCTGTAAAAAAGCTGAAGTTGAAAAAGAGGATGGCTTCTACAAATGAATAATTATGCTAAAAGCACATCAAAAATCCACAATAAACTACCCAAAAAAGTGCAAGCTAAAGGTTTTACAATGGCCATCACAGTCCCCTGATCTGAACATCAATGAAAATTTGTGGCTAGACATCAAATAGCAGTGTATGCAAGACGACCCAGTAATCTAATAGAATTGGAAGAATGTTCCAAGGAAGAATGGATGAAAATCCCTTAAACAAGAACTGAATGACTCTTGTCTGGCTACAAAAAGCATTTTGATACTTTCAAAAGTAGGTGCTAATAGGCATTAACCATGCAGGGTGCCCAAACCTTTGCATTGGCCCCTTCACCTTTTTGTAATTTTTAAAATGAAAAACATGAAAATATATATAATTTGTTTTGCCTAAAATACAAAGGAAATGTGTCATCTTTAACTTACGGCCTTTAGAGATCATTTAATCTTTTATATACCACTGTAAACCCCGATTCACCAAACAGTATGTGCAAGACGTTTGGAGTAAAATTGTTTGAAATGTTGTAAAATATTTGTGCAGCTCATAGTTTGTGAGCTTTAGTCTTTTTACTCCACCTCTGGTCAGTTCAGCCAATGTTTTTACCAGTGGGAGACCTTAGTGGGTAAATGGCATAAATTACAACAGAAATGTACTCCAATCTATGACTGGAGTATATTTGTCAGACTGGCACATGGTGTTAGGGTTGGCGGAATGCACCGAGTATATATATATGTATAAATAGGTGCGTTCGCAACCCGGGGTCCACTGTACAGGAGAGGAACCTGCTGCTGGCAAATGGTGGTGCTATATGGCGGTATAAGTGAACTCTGTTAACTCCACAGATTCACTAGAAACAAGATACTGTGCACTGTTAGCGTCACAGGGGAACACAGATAACTCCTGAGCTGATGGCAGTCAGTGGTCATGCACCAGAAAAGCACGCAAACACTCCTCACCGGAGGTGCCGGTATTCTAGGGGCTTATTTCAGCTTGGTCCCTGAATACATACATTCAAAATTCCTCACCAGAGGTGCCGGTATTCTAGGGGCTTATTTCAGCCGGGTCCCTGAATACATTATACAGGCGCGACAACAAATAACAAGCTCATGACATGAGGTGATACTAGCGCATGGCCGTGCGGCCATGCAAACCTCTTATAGCTGCAGCAGCTTCAGGACCTTCCTTGGGAACCAATGGAAGTTGCTGCAATACCAGAGCAACTTCAGGACCTTCTTAGAGGACCAATGGGAGCTGCAGCAGTACTTGAGCATGTGACCCATGACCTCCAATGAGAGGTCTTACCTTGTGCATGCTCAGTGTGTGCAAAGCAGGACTCAGTCCCAGAAAAGCCTGCTCGCCGCTGACCAGTGCAGGCTACAACAGCAGAGCCTGGAAAGACAGCAGTAACCCTTTGCACAGTATTAGACTGAGTGAGGACATCTTCGCTGAGCAGGCTCCACTGCGGCTGATGTAGAATGGGAGACCGCAGCAGACATGGTTCGAGATTCCCCCTGTGCAGCGGCAGAAACTCGACTCCTAACGCATGGTAGCTGGAAGATGTGACCAGTTCATTAAGATGAATTTGTTTACCATGCTCTCTCACCACTTGTTTTCACTGCCCCCCTCCCCACTAAGATTAGACTTGTTTTCCCAAAAGTTTACAGGCATCATCAGAGGTGGTATACAGACATTAAGGGTATGTGCACACGTTGCGGATTTCTTGCAGAAATTTCCTGAAGAAAACCGGAAATTTTCTGCAAGAAATCCGCATTTTTTTTTTTGCGTTTTTTTCCCGTTTTTTTTGCGTTTTTTTAGCATTCTGCAAGCGTAATTAGCTTGCAGAATGCTAAAGTTTTCCAAGCGATCTGTAGCATCGCTTGGAAAACTGACTGACAAGTTGGTCACACTTGTCAAACATAGCGTTTGACAAGTGTGACCAACTTGTTACTATAGATGCTGCTTTTGCAGCATCTATAGTAAAAGATAGAACGTTTAAAAATAATAAAAAAAATAAAAAAAATGCTTATACTCACCCGCAGACAGCAGATCTCACCGGCGTCCATTCCTATAGCTGATGTGTGCGCGCAGGGCCTTCCATGACGTCACAGTCACGTGAGCGGTCTCGACCAATCACAGGACAGTGACGTCATTCGGCAAGGTCCTTCACCGCACACCAGCTGCTGCTACAGGAACCGAAGCCAGCGTGCAGCACAGAGGCGGGAACACTCCGGGGCCATCAGAGGGTGAGTATAGGACTATTTTTTATTTTAATTCTTATTTTTTTACCAATTATATGGTGCCCAGTGCGTGGAGGAGAGTCTCCTCTCCTCCACCCTGGGTACCAACCGCACATAATCTGCTTACTTCCCGCATCGTGGGCACAGCCCCGTGCGGGAAGTAAGCAGATCAATGGACCCCTAGGTGTGCGGAATCCCCTGCAATTCCGCATTTTAATGAACATGTTGCTTTTTTTTCCGCGATGCGATTTTTTCGCGGAAAAAAAGGCTACATTTGCACAAAAAATGCGGAATACACTGAAAATAATGGGAGGCATATGTAAGCGTTTTTTTCGCGTTTTTATCACGTTTTTATAGCGAAAAAACGCGAAAAAAACGCGAAAAATACTGAACGTGTGCACATGGCCTAAAGCTTGTAAAACTGTTTCATGTTTATCCACAACTTTGGATAAATCGTGTCTCCTAAGGATTACATTATACAGTATGTTCTGACAGTTACAGACAATTTTTTCCTATAAAAATATATAGACTGACATCATGTTTCGATCTCTGAAACATATCTTGGTGGGTCCATTCACCTAAAAAAAAATAAATGTCCCTTTGACCTATATTGCGCCATATTGTCAGGTCACTAAGAATATATCCAACTATATTGCAGCCTTCCAGACAGTGGGGTAACTAGACCCCTATGTGCCCCCAAAACGCAAAACTTGAACATGCCCCCCCACCAGCATGTTGCAGAGATATGTAAACTCCAGCTAAACAATATGTAGTGTATATGATAAGCCCCCATAAAGAAAAATTAAATAACTTGTGTGAGGCAGTGACCCCTGTTACAGCTAGGTGGTGCTGTTTATTCTCCCCAGGATGCACACAGAGGCGTGGTGAGGCCATGAGGGGCATTGTAGTCGCAGGTGTAGCTGTGATTACAATTGTTAAAAGCCCTGTAGTTTAGAGAAGTTTTAGAATTCAGTCTGAGGAGTCTCAGGTGTGTTAGGGCCAGAGTGAAGCCTGACAACCCACAAAATACACAGTGGTGCTGCTGTCCACGATGACTGGTCACGGATGTGGACAGGTCTTGTGCCCGGAGGTGAACCAGAGGTAGACTGTCCTGTGCCCGAAGGAAGGACCAGCATGTCTCACAGCTGCAGACAGGAGGATGTCAAGGTCTGTGTATGGCTGTGAGTAGAGACTGTGATACAGCGGTGCAGGACACCCATGGAACTAGTCAGAGAAGGACTAGCACGTGTAGTGACTGCAATCTAAAGGAAGCTGTTATGAACTGGTGTGAATTGAGCACTGAAGTTATGTGCATTTGTGTGGATTGGAACCTTTTCTGCGTGAAGACAACACATTAAAAAGACTTTTATGTTTGAACTTTGTGGGTCACTGCTTATTCACTGCTACCGGTGCACTACACTTGACAATGGCAATGAAATAATTTTCCAAGTAATACTTCTAAATAAAACAGTCATACAGTTTACAAGTCCATGATAACATGACCAATATACCAATAATACCACATAAAAGAAATAATGCTGCCAAACCATGACCAAATATTATCAATAAATAGTGACCGATTAATACCATCATACTGATTATTATTAAAAATCATTAAGCTAACACTAATACTACCCCATACAAGGACTTTACAGTGGAAGGTATAAGAATTTAGAGTACAGGAAATCCAATGACACACCAATCATGTCTCCACTTGAAGTAATTAATTTTCTCTTTGCTCCTTTATTCGGCACAGACCGCTCTGACTTTTTCCTGCTAGAACTTGTCCTTGCAAAATGTAACACACAGACATCTATCCCTTAGCACCTCTACAGCACCCTTCCCATATTTTCCCCCAATTGTACAGTAAAAATACCTTTCTTTTATCTCTCAGTAATAGTATCCCCCAAAATAAAATACATTTCTCTAGTGATGTTCCCCTTTTCCCCTTATGCAGTAATAATTAGTGCCCCTCTTTGCACCCCCGATATTATAGTAATACAACTAGTGTTGAGCGATACCGTCCGATACTTGAAAGTATCGGTATCGGATAGTATCGGCCGATACCCGAAAAGTATCGGATATCGCCGATACCGATACCCGATACCAATACAAGTCAATGGGACACCAAGTATCGGAAGGTATCCTGATGGTTCCCAGGGTCTGAAGGAGAGGAAACTCTCCTTCAGGCCCTGGGATCCATATTAATGTGTAAAATAAAGAATTAAAATAAAAAATATTGATATACTCACCTCTCCGGAGGCCACTGCACCTTACCGCTGTTAACTGGCAGCCTTCTTTGCTTAAAAGCGGCTTGTGATTGGTCGCGTGGCGGTCACATGAGCGGCACGCGACCAATCAGAAGCCGTGACATCATGGAAGGCCCTAAACGCGCTCATTTTAAGCAAAGAAGGCTGTCGGTTAACAGTGGTAAGGTGCAGGGGCCTCCGGAGAGGTGAGTATATCAATATTTTTTATTTTAATTCTTTATTTTACACATTAATATGGATCCGATACCGATTCCCGATACCACAAAAGTATCGGAACTCGGTATCGGAATTCCGATACCGCAAGTATCGGCCGATACCCGATACTTGCGGTATCGGAATGCTCAACACTAAATACAACCCTTTGTACATTAATAATGTCCCATACATTAATAATGTCCCCATATGTGGACCCCATATATTAATAATGTCTCCCCTATGTGGCCCCATACGTTAATTTTGCCCCCATGTGACCTACACTCCGTAATATTGTCCCCCTATCTTACCTCAATAAATTAACATTGCCCCCCTTGTGTCCCCACTGTGATGCCGCTGTATGCCCCAATAGTGTTCTTCACACTAACTTTAAAAAAAAACAAGTAAATCTCTCACTTGTCCCCATTCCTAAATCATGCGGCTCTGCTTTCTTCCTCCTTCTCCTGCCATGCACTTACTCTACAGCCACCAGTCATATCAAAGGCCCACAACTACAGAGCATGCTGACGTTACATCGCAGGTAGTGTTAAGCGATACCTTCCGATTTCCTGAAATATCGGATCGGATTGGATCGGACCGATACCCAAAAAGTATCGGGTATCGCCGATTCCGATACCGGAAACCAATGCAAGTCAATAGGACACAAATATCGGAATGAAAATAAACCTTTTCTTTCCTTGCACATCCAGTTCCGAAGGGGGGAAGACTGTGGGCTGTGCGAGGGGGGAGACTGCATGTCTGTGTGTGCGGGCGGGGTCTGTGCGGGACCGTGGGGCATCTATGCGGGCCTGCCGGGGGTCTGTACGGGCCTCTCGGGGGTCTGTGCGGGCCTCTTGGGGGTCTGTGAGGGCCTGCCGGGGGTCTGTACCGGCCTCTCGGGAGTCTGCTCGGGCTGCTGGGGGTCTGTGCGGGCTGCCGGGGGTCTGTGCGGGCCTGCCGGGGGTCTGTACGGGCTGCCAGGGGTCTGTACGGGCCTCTCGGGGGTCTGTGCGGGCCTGCCGGGGGTCTGTATGGGCCTCTCGGGGGTCTGTGCGGGCCTGCTGGGGGGCTGTATGGGCCTCTCGGGGGTCTTTGTGTCTGTGTGCAGGCATCGTCCGATGGGACTACAAGTCTCATCGGCTATGCCTGCTACAATGACAGTGATTGACACATTAGCCAATGATGGGACAGTAGTAGTCCCATCATCCGGCTAATGTGTTGAATGTAAAAAAAACCCACAAACATACCTACTACATACTACATACATATATGCAACCTACAAACATACATACAACATACTATATACTACATACATACTACATACATACAACATACTACATTCATACAACATACATACAGCATACCACATACATACAAAATACTACATACATACTACATACATACATACTACATGCATACAACATACTACATGCATACTACATACATACATACTACATACATACTGCATACAATACATTCATACTGTACATTACATACAATACATACATATAGACATACAGTACATATAACATAGAGTACATACTCACCATCACTTGTCACTTTGTTCCCCGAAGCCAGTGTCATCTGTAAAAAATATTAAAATAACAAACAAACAATATATTCCCTGATCCGCAGAAATCCACGAGTGTCCCACGACGATCTCCCGTGGAGAACGGCAGCATCAGCTGATGCGACTGCTCAGCCATAAAGTGAGACCAGTGAACTATAGTAACCTCTCAGTGATGCACTGCAGGAGCCATTGTCTCCTGTCAGTGTGTCACTGAAGGTCCTATATAGCAGTGACACCACCCGATGTCACTGTTCTATAGGGGAGATCATCGTGGGACACTCGTTATTAATTGGACTACGGCGGACAGGTAGTATACGGTTTATTATTTTACAGTTTTTGCTGGCGCTGAAGTATAGTAAGTATGGTTAAATTAAGAATATTAAAATACTTTTTTCTGGCTGTGTCTTTATTTTATTTTTAACTCTTTCACTACTCTAGGATTAATAATGGATAGTCATCTAATTGACGCATTTCCATTATTAACCCGGCGTAATGACACCTTACAATAGCAAGGTGACATTAACCATACTTACCATACTTCAGCGCCTGCAAAAAACGTAAAATAATAAACTGGATACTACCTGTCCGCCGTAGTCCAATTAATATTGAGTGTCCCACGACGATCTCCCCTATAGAACAGTGACATTGGGTGATGTCACTTCTCTATAGGACCTTCAGTGACACACTGACAGGACACAATGGCTCCTGCAGTGCATCACTGAGAGGTTATAATAGTTCACTGGTCTCACTTTATGGCAAAAAGCTGCATGGGAACTTTCTCACACAGCAAAGCCATAAAATGAAACTAAGGACTATTTTTTTTACAGAGGCGGAGGAATACAGTGCGGAAGGATACCTTCCTCCCGTCATTGTATTCTAGGAGCCCCTAGAGAGCAGTCGCATCAGCTGATGCTGCTGTTCTCCACGGGAGATCGTCATGGTACACTCGTGGATTTCTGCGGATCAGGGATTATATTGTTTGTTTGTTATTTTAATATTTTTTACAGATGACACTGGCTTCGGGGGGCAAAGTGACAAGTGAGTGTGAGTATGTACTCTATGTTATATGTACTGTATGTCTATATGTATGTATTGTATGTAAGGTATGAATGTGATGTATGAATGTTTTGTATGTAGTATGTATGTAGTATGTTAAATGTATGTTGTATGTATGTTGTATGTATGTAGTATGTTGTATGTATGTAGTATGTATGTATGTAGTATGCACCGTACAGACCAAAAGTTTGGACACACCTTCTCATTTAAAGATTTTTCTGTATTTTCATGACTATGAAAATTGTACATTCACACTGAAGGCATCAAAACTATGAATTAACACATGTGGAATTATATACTTAACAAAAAAGTGTGAAACAACTGAAATTATGTCTTATATTCTAGGTTCTTCAAAGTAGCCACCTTTTGCTTTGATGACTGCTTTGCACACTCTTGGCATTCTCTTGATGAGCTTCAAGAGGTAGTCACCGGGAATGGTCTTCCAACAATCTTGAAGGAGTTCCCAGAGATGCTTAGCACTTGTTGGCCCTTTTGCCTTCACTCTGCGGTCCCGCTCACCCCAAACCATCTCGATTGGGTTCAGGTCTGGTGACTGTGGAGGAAGGTCATCTGGCGTAGCACCCCATCACTCTCCTTCTTGGTCAAATAGCCCTTACACAGCCTGGAGGTGTGTTTGGGGTCATTGTCCTGTTGAAAAATAAATGATGGTCCAACTAAACGCAAACCGGATGGAATAGCATGCCGCTGCAAGATGCTGTGGTAGCCATGCTGGTTCAGTATGCCTTAAATTTTGAATAAATCTCCAACAGTGTCACCAGCAAAGCACCCCCACACCATCACACCTCCTCCTCCATGCTTCACGGTGGGAACCAGGCATGTACAGTCCATCCGTTCACCTTTTCTGAGTCGCACAAAGACATGGTGGTTGGAACCAAAGATCTCAAATTTGGACCCATCAGACCAAAGCACAGATTTCCACTGGTCTAATGTTTATTCCTCGTGTTCTTTAGCCCAAACAAGTCTCTTCTGTTTGTTGCCTGTCCTTAGCAGTGAGTTCCTAGCAGCTATTTTACCATGAAGACCTGCTGCACAAAGTCTCCTCTTAACAGTTGTTGTAGAGATTTGTCTTCTGCTAGAACTCTGTGTGGCATTGACCTGGCTTCTAATCTGAGCTGCTGTTAACCTGCGATTTCTGAGGCTGGTGACTCGGATAAACTTATCCTCAGAAGCAGAGGTGACTCTTGGTCTTCCTTTCCTGGGGCGGTCCTCATGTGAGACAGTTTTTTTGTAGCGCTTGATGGTTTTTGCCACTGCACTTGGGGACACTTTCAAAGTTTTCCCAATTTTTCGGGCTGACTGACCTTCATTTCTTAAAGTAATGATGGGCCACTTGTTTTTCTTTACTTAGCTGCTTTTTTCTTGCCATAATACAAATTCTAACAGTCTATTCAGTAGGACTATCAGCTGTGTATCCACCAGGTGCCTGCACAACACAACTGATGGTCCCAACCCCATTTATAAGGCAAAAAATCCCACTTATTAAACCTGACAGGGCACACCTGTGAAGTGAAAACCATTCCCGGTGACAACCTTTTGAAGCTCATAAAAGGAATGCCAAGAGTGTGCAAAGCAGTCACCAAAGCAAAAGGTGGCTACTTGGAAGAACCTAGAATATAAGACATATTTTCAGTTGTTTCACACTTTTTTGTTAAGTATATAATTCCACATGTGTTAATTCATAGTTTTGATGCCTTCAGTGTGAATTTACAATTTTCATAGTCATGAAAATACAGAAAAATCTTTAAATGAGGTGTGTCCAAACTTTTGGTCTGTACTGTATGTAGTATGTTGTATGTATGTAGTATGTATGTAGTATGTTGCATGTATGTAGTATGTATGTAGTATGCTGTATGTATGTTGTATGTATGTTGCATGTATGTAGTGTGTATGTAGTATGTTGTATGTATGTAGTATGTATGTAGTATGTATGTAGTATGTATGTAGTATGTATGTTGTATGTATGTTGTATGTATGTATGTAGTATGTATGTAGTATGTATGTATGTAGCATGTATGTAGTTATGTAGTATGTATGTAGTATGTATGTTGTATGCATGTTGTATGTATGTATGTAGTATGTATGTATTTACATAGTATGTATGTAGTATGTATGTAGCATGTATGTATGTAGTATGTATGTAGTATGTTGTATGTATGTATGTAGTATGTTGTATGTTATATTATGTATGTAATATGTATGTTGTATGTATGTAGTATGTATGTGGTATATGTAGCATGTATGTTGTATGTATGTAGTATGTTGTATGTAGTATGTAGTATGTTTGTGTTTTTTTTTTTTTACATTCAACACATTAGCCGGATGATGGGACTGCTACTGTCCCATCATTGGCTAATGTGTCTATCACTGTCATTGTAGCAGGCATAGCCGATGAGACTTGTAGTCCCATCGGACGATGCCTGCACACATACACAACCCTCGAGAGCCCCGCACAGACCCCCGGCAGGCCCGTACAGACCCCGGCAGGCCAATACAGACCCCCAGCAGGCCCACACAGACCAGCAGCAGTCCCGCACAGACCCCCGGCAGCCCGCAGAGACCCCGGCAGGCCCGTACAGACCACCCACAGTCACGGTCAGACCCCTCCCGCACACACAGACATGCAGTCTCTGCCCACACACCGCCGACACTCCATTATAGTGCATCATTGCACTATGGGAACTTCCGATTCCGGTATTCGATATTGCAAAAGTATCAGAACTCAGTATCGGAAGTCCGATACAGCGAATATTGGTCGATACCTGATATTTGCAGTATCGGAATGCTCAACACTAAATTCGCAGGCAACAAAATGGCGGGGTTATGTTATGGGCCCTGCCTGCGACATGATTCCAGCATGCTCTGAAGCTGCAGGCATCTGATAGGTCCAGCAGTGCACAGCAGGGAGCCAGTGGCTCTCTGCTCCATAGTAGTTTTCAACTGGAGGTGCAGATACATCTTCATTTGAAAATAGCGATGTATCCGAAGGGCCCCCTCACCCATGGGTCCAGTTGCACCCCATGTGAAAAAAAATTGTGGCGCCATTGCTTCCTGAGCGATCATCCTGACATATGCCTAAAATGTTGGCTTCAAATGTAATGGCGCAAAGTTTAGCATACAGTAGAGATAAAAAGCGGTGTAAACTTGGTGTTCGCTTCTCTACTGTAGAATTTTTCTTGGCTCTTATCAGCAATAAGAGAATACATTTTCTTAAAATGTTTAAACCCAGCTCTACATGTCGATTACAATCTATTTACCTTAAGGTGTCTGAGAAAACCTCCATACAATATTTGGAGATATTGTAACCACCTGGAATAAGAGCCAGTCTGCCGGAAATGCTGGAAATGTTGACTATCCTTCCTTGGGCTTTCCTGACCTGTGGCAGTAATGTCAGTGTCACATCAATCATCCCCAGTACGTTCACCTCAAGAACTTTAACAAAGTCATTTTTTTTCTGCCATCCAAGGGGAGCCATTGAACCAGTAATGGCGGCATTATTCACCAGACCCCAAAGTCCTAGAAAAACATGAAAGCTTAAAATGTAAATGACTTTTACTCTAAAACGTTAGCAGGATTTCAACTATGAAAACTGTGAGCCTTATGGGTACATTTTACAACCTAGCGTATGGGCTCCAGCCTTATTGTTACTTTTGCACTTGAACATCTACTCATAGCAAAGATAAAAAATTATGTAAAACTTTTAAAAAGCAGCAATGCATACTCAGGACACTGAATGTTAGGGCAGATGCAGATGACCATTTTTTTCCATCAGAGAAAATCTGTCCTATTATGTTATTCATACTGAGATTAGAGTTTAATCAGATTATGATCAAAGTGTGATTGACTGTGATGCGCAGCAGCTCCGGCGCATGCGTACACAGTCAGTGAAGCTGGGAACTACAAACAGCTTCAGTGCGCATGTGCGGTGAGCCACTTGTCACGCTGCATGCGCAGAGGAACAATAGACAATGCGCAATTGCGACTACCCAACTACATATTGCCCCTTCTTAGCCTATTAATATCAGCCCTCAGGTATCTACCTAGTCTGTGCTGGTTGTTAATTATAGGGGGGGCCACATCATTTTTTGGGGTTTTCCCATTTTAATAACTATTAAAGGTAAACTATACAACTGTGAAATGATATTTATAGCCTAGGACGCTCCATGTTTATTATCTCCTTCCCAGGCTAGAAATATCTGCACCCAACTGGCAGATTTCCCTCAACTGGTTATTTAAACCTGAAGGAACCCCAATCCATTTTTTTCTTTGAGATATTTAATTATTAGCTAAATACATGAACATTAAACTACACAAGCACTGTACTTATTAAATATTTGACTGACATCTTTCTATTTATCTATTCTATGTATATATCTATTTTATCTATTCTATTCTGGCTGGTCACACAGTAAATTTACTGTACTTGGCTGATGAAATGTCTGGTTTTCTAGGAGATGGATGCATAAAAATCAGATGGCACATGCATGGTCCGTGTCCCATGCCATTTTTTTCTTGCACCCATTGACTTGCATTTTCAAGTCCCATCCGATATACTCGGCAAATCGCAGCATGCTGCAATTTTTTTCTCAGTCTGAAATGAGCTGAGAAAAACATTGCAGATGAGCAGGGAATCATAGAGTAACATTAGTCAGAGTGCAATCCAATATTTTTAACTGATTGCACTCGTCCTTTTTTAAGCAAATGAGTATGAGCCCTTACTGTGATTTCTTAATCTAACTTACCTCTGTCTCCAACAATACGAGAGACCCAGTCAGCTACAGAAATCACATTCTTGCTGTCAGAAATATCTAGTATTGTTGTTTGCAATCTACTTGATGTTTCCTTTTTCAACTTCTCAGCTCCTTTCTCTGTCAGGCAAGATGCCAGAACCTTCATTCCACGTTTATCAAGTTGCTTGGCCAGCAGGTTTCCAAATCCAGTGTCACATCCGGTAATGAAGACGTATTTGTCTGAGAGGTTCTCCAGTATCTGACTCTGCTTGTACCATCTGATTACAAATAACAAACCCAACAGCACAAAAACAAGGAGCCACATGGTGGAAGAAGAAATTCTAAATAAAAAGGAAAATATCAGTTTTGTTTTAAATGCATCTGTCAGAATTAAAAATTGATTGTGTGAACGGCTTCATAGACTTACAATGGTCCAGGTGTGATCTGATGTTTTGTCGGGTTGCACTTGGACCAATAATACGCTCCTGTGCACCTACCTGAATATGGAGTGATTACTAATAGTGATGAGTGAGTGTACTCGGTACTCGGGTTTCCCGAGCATGCTCGGGTGGTCTCCAAGTATTTGGGGCATGCTCAGAGATTAGGTTTGACTCACCGCAGCTGCATGATTTGCAGCTGCTAGACAGCCTAAATACATGTGGGGATTCCCTAACAAACAGACAAACCCTACATGTATTCAGGCTGTCTAGCAGCTGCAAATCATGCAGCTGCGACGACTCATAGATAATCTCCGAGCATGCCCAAAATACTCGGAGACCACCCGAGCATGCTCGGAAAACCCGATTACCGAGTACACTCGCTCATTACTAATTACTAAACTAAATGCACCAAAATTCTGTAATGATTTGTTACAAAAACTCTTTTAGTTTTTCAATGATGGATATACAGATGCTTCACACAAATTTAAAATATCATCAAAAAGTTAATTTATTCAGTTCTTCAATACAAAAAGTGAAACTCATATATTATATAGAGTCATTACAAACAGAGTGATCTATTTCAAGTGTTTATTTCTTTTAATGTTGATGATTATGGCTTACAGCCAATGAAAACCCAAAAGTCATTATCTCAGTAAATTAGGATAATTAACAAAAAAACAACTTCAAAGGTGTTACGACTGCGACCCCAGATGCGGCCAGACATGACGACGTGGGACAAGCGTCCCTAGTGGGAACGGAGTGTGGACTCACTGGACCATAGAGTAACCTGGACCTACCCAGACTAGGGAAGAACAGCGAACAGGGTCTGTGGTAGCTGAGCAGATGGCAATGTGCAGAACTAGATTACACCACACAACTTCAGGTATGAAGAAACAAAGTTTACTTAAATGAAAACACAGTACATAAACAAAACATGGATGCCAGGATCCCGATTCCACATGAAGCGATGGCCGGGGGACCACCACGGTGCAGGAAGACTACTGTTCACAAGATGAGGTGCAAACAACAAAGGGTAGATTTATTGGGAGGCAAGGAACGAAGTGAATGAGGAAGATGCAAACAGGGGTATACAATGGCAAAAGACAATTTACAAGGGTTATAAACTTTATCTTTTCCGTAAAATAGCACGTTGCTCCAACTATTACAGACTCAAAATATGTCTAACAACCCAAATGTAAACAATAAACGAGTGATGATGCTACTCTACGTATAACCTCCCTGGCCTTTACTAAGCAGGCCACACGGCTCCCGTGTACTGACTATTGAAGCCAACACTAGGCCCTAACAGGTGCACCAAACAGGAACAGACTCATGGTGATGTTGGGGACTCAGATCCAGTCCCAGGGGGCAACCAGCAGTCTAATATGGTGGTGCGCATGGCTTTCTGTCAGCTCTGTGAAACGTGGGCTTCTCCTTGCTTCTGGATCCTAGGGATGCTCCTGGTAACTGTAAATCCCTTCCTCTGTATCTTCGGTTCTCTCTTGCAGCTATATCAGGACACAGTTCCTCTCTTTTTCAGCTATCAGCACAAAAAGTCCTCTCTGCAGAAGCCTCAACTCATACACGCTGCTTCAGCTCCACACCTGCACTCTGCCAGACTAGTTCATCACACCGACTATTGCAGGGGAGAAGAAGAACATTCCATCAAGCCAGACAAGGGGGTGCAGCCTCTTAAAATGACAGCGTGTTCCTTACTGTCCATAACAGCACCACCCTCTTACATGCCTCCCTTCTTAATGATTGTCCTTGGCCATCACAGCATCAGGGTCAAAGTGTAATGGAGGAATGTTCAATGCGGAAACAGCACCTATAGAGGAGGCAATAAAGTTGCAGAAACAGACAGAGCACACTGTTCTACATATCGGACTGGTGGAACCCCTGCATTAGACCTCTGGGATCTCCGAAGCTCTTGACTGTCAGGCAAGGCTTGACTATCTTCCAGAGGAACACTTGTTGCAGGAGACATTGTGAGCTCTTGTCTGGTCTCATACTCGCATGGCGGTACTGGTATATCAATGGGATTACAATCTCTGTGCGGCTGGGGACCCCCTACTGTGTCAGGGACGGTCCACCACTCATCATCGATTTCACCATCAGGCATGATAGATTCAGGAAGTGGAGTAGCGCCTTCAGGCGACAATGGTGTAGAATAGACCTCAGACCGGCAAGGCCGCAGCATATTTCTGTGAAGTACTCTAGGGGCGGATGCCCCAGTCTCAGTCTGTACCTTGTAGACAGGGCTGTTAGCATACACTCGCTCGATAACTTTGTACGGCTGCACTTCCCATCTCTCACTTAGTTTTCCCTTGGGGCGTTTCTTTCTGACTAATACTCAGTCTCCAGGTTGGAGGGGTAACTCTTGAGTCAGTTTGCGGCCCGTATGTTCTTTTTCTTGCAGCTGCTGACCCACCAACCGCCGTATCGTTTGCAATCGTTGCCGATGCTCTTTCACCCATGAGGTGACAGTTCGCTCCATCAGCTCCTCTGGCTGTTCCAAATTCAGCTCAATGATCTCTCGTCCAGCTCTTCCAAACAACAGTAGATAGGGGGTATAACCCGTGGTGGAGTGGACCCGATTGTTGTAGGTCCAGACCAATTCCGGCAGATAGTCAGGCCAACACGCCTTCTTATCCTCCTCCAACATTCTCAGCATTTGAAGTAAGGTTCGGTTGAAGCGTTCACAAGCTCCGTTGCCTTGAGGGTGGAAAGGGGTGGTCCGGGACCGCTCGATGCCATACATACGATACAATTCTTCCATCACCTTGCCTTGGAAACATGCGCCTTGGTCGGAGTGGATGCACTTTGGGCACCCATACACCCGGATGAAGTCTTGACAGATGGCTCGAGCTGCCGATTCCATAGTCTGATCTCTAGTCGGAGTGACTACCGCGAACTTAGAGAAATGATCGGTCATCACAAAACAGTATTGCAGCCCCCGGGCCGAGTGTCCCACGAGTCGATCAACAAGACTTCTAGCGGTTCCTTAGTTTGTATGGTTTGGATGGGTGCCCTCTGTTCGGTACTCTTAATGAGGTCACATACTCGACATTGCCGGCAAACCTCTTCCACCACAAACTCCAACTGGGGGCAATACACATACCGCTGTAACCATTGGTAGGTCTTTGTGGGGCCGAAGTGTGCTCCAAATTCGTGGGCTTCTTTAGCTACTTCTTGAGCCATTCTTCCTGGGATGACCACCTGCCACCTTACTTCCATATCTTTTGGCTGTTGCCTCTTACGATATAGCACTGACTCTCACACTTCCAGTCTATCCCACTGGTGTAACACACTCCTCATTTCAGAGTCCAGATCATCTCTCTCTTGTTTGCCAGGCTTCCGCTTTTGAGTTACCCACCATTTCATCTTTCCTCATTGGTTCTCCCCAGGGACCGGGGTAATGTGCAGGCCTCCCTTCTTGACTGGGCCGCAACCATTGGGGGCTTAAACTTATGAAAGTCTGGGGTTTCTTCCTCTTCGAGTTGCTCATCAAGATCTCCCACTGGAGTCTCCACAGTCACTCTATAACTATAACACTATATTTTGTGTTTATGTACTTATTATTGTTTTGTTATACTTTATAATGCAGTCTACTGAGGAAGGTCTCATTATCTTGACCGAAACGTTTATGCTGGACTGCTATCCAAGTAATAAATATTTAATTTCTAAAATCATCACTATACACAAGTTGAGTGCCAAGTTATTTACTTTCTATATGTTTACTGGTGTGGGCAACCTATCTTGAGCACCGACACAGCTGTGCCACGATATACTTCACTATTGAGCTTCCTTTACGTGAGCACGCTGTCTATCATGTCATCTCTGACATTTTCATACAACCCAGATGAAACTAATCATATACTGTCTAAGTTAAATCTCCCTAGTGATTTCCTCAAAATACCCCCGAGAGAAACAAGAGGGAGGGATCTGGAACGCGAACAACGACGCCAGATCAATCTGGAACTACACTGTGCTACCCTTACAGAATATCTGCGTGTGAAAAGAATTCCAAGAGGACTCCGAGTTCCTCTTCGTCCCACTTTGTTCAGTGACTGTCAAGAATTCTGTCTGAAATACGAGCAAATATTGAATAAATGCTCATTTGACTTAATGACCCTTACTGTTGAACACCATCAGGGAGCTATTGCTTCCAGTAAAGAAACCATTAAAAACATCTAGGCACAATTATCCTCCTCTAGTACAGCTGAGGAGCTTGATACCCTGAAAACCAGGATCAAAACAGTCACTGACCAGCATAGACGGGACACGGAAAATAGGAAGAGGATTAAGTTCCAGAGAGACTCGGATGACTACGACAACGATCGAGTCTATCATTGGCAGGATAGATCCACATTGCGGTCTAATACCACTAGGTCAGATTATCACTCCTCTAATGACCCTTCTACTTCAGGTTCTGAAACGGACAGACGTGACAACTTCAGTGGACCAAGCAATTTTTTAGGACAGAGAAGACGACGACAGCAACAAAGAAGAAGAGGACCCGCAGGAGCCAACGAAAGAAAAGACACGGACTTCTACAGAGTGACCCGGTCTCAGGTAAATCACCACTGGTCATAAACATATCATCAAGGACTCTTAGCATCGCTGAACACAACGTGCTGCAGACGGGTCTTTCCTTCTGCCCGTCGTACAAATTTGACACGTTTAATATGGACATGGACTTACACCGGTTTTACCGCCGTTTAAGATTGCTTGTTCATTTTGAGTCCCCTGAGAATATGCCTATTTCGTCCTCTGAGTCTAACGGTCCTCTAATCTCTTCACAAAGCCTAGGTCTTCGTACTAAAAGTACGTATAGACCTCCTAAAGGCTCTCATGCTGTGGAGACCTTCATTGGCTTCCTTGAACAATCCTTCTCGAAACTACGTCAGGACATTGAGGCACGTAAGTTGCATACTTCTCCCAACCTCAATGCCCATGACTTTCAAGCCTTACATTCATTGCAAAGCGACAAAGACATCATCATTAAGCCAGCCGATAAAGGCGGGGCTATTGTTGTCATGAACAGGTCGGACTACACTAAAGAAGTCTACCGACAGCTTAATGACAATACTGTCTATCAGCCACTTTCAACTGACCCCTCCACTACAATCAGGGACCACATCAGGGATACTCTTATTCCATATGTAGATAAAGGTGTCATTGATGATAAAACACGGGAGTACCTGACTAAAAACCATCCTATTATACCGGTATTTTATATACTGCCCAAGGTACACAAAAACCTTGAACATCCCCCAGGCCGCCCTATTGTGGCCTCCACCGAGTCCATACTCTCTCCACTTGCTATTTTCTTAGAAAAGAACCTCACTCCGCTAATTTGCACGCTACCTTCTTTTCTTTTGGATACAGGTGACTTTTTACGCCAACTGCAGGGACTTGACTCCCTCCCAGACGACCTTCTACTAGTCTCCCTAGACGTGAAGGATCTTTATACTTCAATCCCTCATTCACAAGGGATCTCTAGTGTTAAACATCTACTCACTACTTCACAGCTTGATCCTGACGTCATTAATAGTGTTGAGCATTCCGATACCGCAAGTATCGGGTATCGGCCGATATTTGCTGTATCGGAATTCCGATACCGAGATACGATACTTTTGTGGTATCGGGTATCGGTATCGAAACAAAATTAATGTGTAAAATAAAGAATTAAAATAAAAAATATTGCTATACTCACCTCTCCGACGCAGCCTGCACCTTACCGAGGGAACCGGCAGCGTTGTTTGCTTAAAATTCGCGCTTTAACTTCCTTACGCGAAGTCCCGGCTTGTGATTGGTCGTGCGCCGCCCATGTGACCACGACGCAACCAATCACAGCAAGCCGTGACGTAATTTCAGGTCCTTCAGGATTTTAAAATTACGTTCCGGCGTTGTGATTGGTTGCGTCGCAGTCACATGGGCGACGCGACCAATCACAAGCCGTGACGTCACGGGAGGCAGGAGACGCGCGCATTTTAAAATGCGCGCGTCTCCTGCCTCCCGTGACGTCACGGCTTGTGATTGGTCGCGTCGCCCATGTGACCGCGACGCAACCAATCACAGCAAGCAGTGACGTAATTTCAGGTCCTTCAGGATTTTAAAATTACGTTCCGGCGTTGTGATTGGTTGCGTCGCAGTCACATGGGCGACGCGACCAATCACAAGCCGTGACGTCACGGGAGGCAGGAGACGCGCGCATTTTAAAATGAACGTAATTTTAAAATCCTGAAGGACCTGAAATTACGTCACGTCAAATTACGTCACGGCTTGCTGTGATTGGTTGCGTCGCGGTCACATGGGCGGCGCACGACCAATCACAAGCCGGGACTTCACGTAAGGAAGTTAAAGCGCAAATTTTAAGCAAACAACGCTGCCGGTTCCCTCGGTAAGGTGCAGGCTGCGTCGGAGAGGTGAGTATATCAATATTTTTTATTTTAATTCTTTATTTTACACATTAATATGGTTCCCAGGGCCTGAAGGAGAGTTTCCTCTCCTTCAGACCCTGGGAACCATCAGGAATACCGTCCGATACATGAGTCCCATTGACTTGTATTGGTATCGGGTATCGGTATCGGATTAGATCCGATACTTTGCCGGTATCGGCCGATACTTTCCGATACCGATACTTTCAAGTATCGGACGGTATCGCTCAACACTAGTCATTAATCTTTGTATTGACCTCCTGACTATAGTCCTGACAAAAAATTTTTTCATGTTTGAAGATCGTTTTTTCCTCCAGACGAAAGGCACCGCTATGGGGTCTAATGTGGCCCCGCCATACGCAAACAGCTACATGGCCCTATTTGAGGAGGAAATCGTATACCCTGATCCTCTATTCCAAGCCTACTGCCCCTTTTGGAAACGCTACATAGATGACGTTTTTTGTCTATGGACTGGCACACCCCAAACCTTGGATCTTTTCTTTAATACTCTTAATACGGCCTGGCCAGGACTTAACTTCACTATGACCAGCAGCACAGAGAGAGTCAGCTTTCTCGACACCCTAGTCATAAAAGACACACTAGGGGTTCTCGTGACGGATCTTTATACCAAACCTACCGACAAGAATAGTGTCCTACATTTCCAAAGTTCACATCCATTTGCCACGAAAAAATCGATCCCCCGATCACAATTTAAAAGGGTACAGAGGATAGTTACCGAACCAAGTCTCCTTAAAACTAGGACTGATGAAATGTATACCAAATTTAGGGAACGGGGCTACCCACCCGACCTATTGACTGAGGCCATGAACCCCCCTACTACTGCACGTCCAGTATCCAACAAAAGGGTTCCGTTCATTCATGTCTATCATCCGTATGTACATGTGTTACATCATACCATTAGACGACACTGGAACATATTACGAACTGCACATCCGTCCATTCCCGAATTTCAGGAGCATTTCTTACCGTGTTACAAACGCCCCTCCAATATCCGTGATTCTCTTGTTAAAGCTGATTTTGGAGTAAAGAGGGACACTAAACAACGCTTCCTCAGTCAACCCAAGAAGGGCACATTTCCGTGCCTGCAATGCAACCAGTGTAATAATGTTATTCGGGGGGACTATATCTGTCATCCTCATTCTGGTAAAAGGTATAAGATTAAGTGCTACTCTACCTGTGACTCGTCCTTTGTAGTGTATGCCATCAAATGCCCGTGCGGTCTTTTATATATCGGGGAGACAACACAGCCAATTAAGTCCCGTATTTCTAAACACAAATCGACCATCCGCTGTCGGAACCTACTATTGCCACTCCCAAACCATTTTATCTCTAAAGGTCATACTATATCACAACTTAGGTTCCAGGTCCTGGAACATATTCCAGTACCCAGACGGGGGGGGGCGATAGGATCCACCTCCTGAAGAAAAGGGAGGCGTTCTGGATCCACGAGTTGCAGACCCTGGCCCCAAGGGGCTTAAACAGGGACTATGATCCCTTAGCCTTTACATAGTGGTATTGTTATAGCTATCCGAAATGCTATTTAGGGTTCTGTAACTTGTACTCTGTTATTTATGGTCATAGATTTGATGTTGTATACTAATATACCTGTCTCTCTTCACAGAGTCGTCTGTATTGATTTCTCAACATGCAAGTCACCTCCTGATCCCTCCTCTCCTTTGGACTCTCCCATCCTCTGTTCCTTACCCGACTGCATATTGATTTCCCAATATCTGTATAGTATGTTGTCATAATTAGTCATCATGTGGGTTAAGATTGTCTTTCTCCGTAGTATAACACATATCCTCATCCCAATACATCACTTTAGCTATTGTATCATGTGATCGCTCTCCTAAGCCGATCACCATGACTACAATACTCATTACACACAAACAGGAAGTTCGCGTCAGGCCCAGTGACGCACTTCCGGTTACGATGTATCCCCACACTACAATTCCCATAATCCCTCACCAGCAGCGGTCATGTGACCGCCTGGACTGCAGGATTCCACTACCACAGGGCGGACCCTTCACCTTACTAACTGGATATGTAATTTCCGGTTTGGCGGTATCGATGCTCCCGCCCTGTCACTACTTAAATCTGACACACTGGCCCTTGTGCACTCAACCAGCGGCGGACACCGCGTTGATGCACGCCATCTACCCATAACATACTGGTAAGTTCTACCTCACTTCCCTGCTACTGACATCGATTATCGCTTACACTCTGCTATATTGCAGGAGCCGGGGCCACAGTGGCACCTCATTTGACAGGACTCACAAGGAGACCTTAAGTAATAGGTGAGCCATTTTGAGTAGATACTTCTTCTCTTGATATATACCTCCTGTATAGTGCCATGTGTTAATCCAACACCACTTAGATGAATATGACACTATTTATACATCTCCCTTAGATTCTGTGCCATTGCACTAACTACCATCTGCCAATATATACAACACGTATATCTGTTATGGTGAGGAACACACTGCTACAGGGTAAGATATTTAGTTCATCCACATTTTTTTATCCCTATGATTATGATTCCAACCGTATACGTATTTTTGTTACAGCTAACATATTGGAGATTATCCCATTCTTTAATACCACGGTGCAATTACCTATTGTGGCTACCTTAGGTGAGAATCTCCAGTCTCTTCTCTTCCTGTTAGCTCCTTTGTTACAGGCTAATTCTCCCTATTATGATTAGCTCCTCCCACATGACTGTATGTTGTGTTTCAGCTTCCATTCGTACCACAACATTGGAGAACTATATGTTCACACCCTACTTACCTGGTCAGTACACCATATATGTACCTCACCTATATATTACACACTTTATCACACAATTACTATTTTTACCTTAGGGAAATCGCCTTTTTCTAGAGGTCCATTCCATTCCAATACATAGGACCTAGACTCTATCCGTTACATCAGCCAAGCAGTCGGGTATGTAAAAATACTACTCTACCCTTCCCCTATCTCTCTTGCCCTCCAACCTGACACATATCACAATATTGTTGTGAGATTTTTCTTTTTTTGATCTCTTTGTTAGATTATATTTTGTGTTTATGTACTTATTATTGTTTTGTTATACTTTATAATGCAGTCTACTGAGAAAGGTCTCATTATCTTGACCGAAACGTTTATGCTGGACTGCTATCCAAGTCATAAATATTTAATTTCTAAAATCATCACTATACACAAGTTGAGTGCCAAGTTATTTACTTTCTATATTTCCACAGTCACTCTTGACAACCCATCGGCATTTGCGTTTTCAGTAGCAGAGCGATAATGGATGGTAAAGTCGAACTTGGCTAGGCGAGCCACCCACCGTTGTTCCAAGGCCCCCAATTTAGCATTCTCAAGGTGGGCCAGGGGATTATTGTCTGTTTGAACTTGAACCTTGGTACCTGTCAGGAAGCCTGCAAACTTTTCTGTCATGGCCCACACCAGGGCCAGGAGCTCTAACAGGAAGGAGCTGTAATTGTGAGGGTTTCTTTCGCTGTCTCGCAGGGACCTGCTAGCATACCCGATGACTCTCTCATGTCCATCCTGTATCTGAGAAAGTACTGCACCGAGTCCATGAAGGCTACCATCTGTGTACAACAGGAATGGTTGATCAAAGTCTGCATAGGCCACAATCGGGGCTGAGGTAAGGGCATTCTTTATAGCCTGGAAGGCCTCATCTTGTCCCTGTGCCCAGGGGATGCGCTGGGTCTTCGGCACTCCAGCGGTCCCCCTCAACAACTCATTAAGAGGACCCGCCACCTTTGCGAAGTCTTTAACAAACTGGCGGTAGTACCCAGAGAGTCCCAGGAAGGCCTGGAGTTCTCTCACTGTTCGAGGGACTGGCCACTTCTGGATAGCAGCCACTTTTTCTGGCGAGGGTAGAACTCCATCTTGTGACACTATGTGGCCCAGGTACTCAATCTCTCTCTTGAAGAGGTGCCACTTCTTTGGCTTCACCTTCAGGTTATGAGCCCGCAGTCTTCCAAGTACCTGTCCAAGCCGGGCAAGGTATTCTTCGAATGAGGCCGAAAACACTTTTCCATCAGCCGTTGAAATGTGCCTGGAGCATTGGAGAGCCCAAAAGGCATGCGGGTAAACTCGAACAGCCCCATAGGGAGGATGAAGGCGGATTTCTCTTTGTCTTTCTCTGCCACGGCTACTTGCCAGTATCCACTTGCTAGGTCCAGGGTGGAGAAGTACTTGGCTTTCCCCAACGCTGTCACGGATTCCTCGAAGCAGGGCAACGGATACGAGTCTTGAACAGTGCAGGCATTGAGTTTCCTGTAATCTACACAGAACCGGATGGTCCCATTCTTTTTCTTGACGAGCACCACCGGGGCTGCCCAAGGACTCTGACTACTCTGCACCACTCCTGAATCCAGCATCTGCCTCAGTAATGTTTTCACCTCTTGATACATCTTGGGTTGGATCTGCCGGTATCATTCTCGAATTGGGCGAGCTTCCCCAGTCGGTATCTCATGCGTGATGGCTTCAGTACAGCCGAAATCTTCGGCGTGACAGGTGAATGCGGCCTGATTTTCCCACAGCGTAGTTTCTATTGCCCAGAGCCTTCACATCCACTTCCATTTGATCAAGGATGACCCGTCCACTCCACTCCGGGGATGGTGTCTCTTCGTCCCCTGCAGCAACTGCTAGGGTCCACCCCGCAGCTTCTTTAGGTGATAAAGATTCAGACATCTCCTTCTGACTCACCACTTCACCCTTATGTAGGTACACCAGGGCCAAATCTGTCCCTCGTGGCAAGGTGACCTCCCCGGGGCCCACATTCAAAGTTCTTATGGGGACATGTCCTCGCTGGACCACAGCTATCGTATGAGCTATCATGACTTCTTGGTCCACTCCTCCGCATACCACAGGCTGAACAATCACTTCCAACCCATCAAGGTTGTGGTGAGTCCCTACTGGAAGGTATACTATAGTTTCTCACTCGGGAGGTAGGATTACAGGTTCTTTGCCAGGGGCCCAGATGACCCCTACCGTCTGATAAGATGGCACAATCTTCTGCGTTCCACTGATGTGGATCAGTCGTTGAAGGGCTTCTTGAGTAGGCTTATGTGTAGTAGCCTTCTTCCAATATCCAGGTCCCCGTTTGGTAAACTTAATCTGATCGAGTTCACGTAGGATATTCATTCCCAGTACTACAGGCACATCTTCCTTGATAGGCTCAGGGACTAGCAGGATCCCTTTTCTCCCAACTCCTTGCCCACAGATTCGAATATTCATCCACACGTCCCCTGTGACCGGGATCGGTTGTTGGTTGGCAGCAAACAACCGGATCAATGTCTCATTTTCTGGCTTGGCCAGGTCCTAGAAATGCTGCTTGAAATACGCTTCTGGCATCGCAGTCACTTGTGACCCGTTATCTATCAGGCAATCCACTAGAACTCCTCCGAATTCAGCACATAGGATGGGGCTCCCAGCAATCAAGTGTTCGTTATGATATGGAGTGGCCTCTTTTCTCACCTCCCCCGCAGAGTGCCGCACTACTGCGGGGGTTGGTAGTTTAACGGCGGCTTCCGCTGGCCTTGAGTATAGTTCCGACAGTCTCTGGCTGTCAGGACTCTGAACATTTTTTACCTTTTGTGCATTACTGCCCTTTTCCAAGATGGTGCGTTGGTCTCATGTGCACTGTGTCTTCCTGCTATAAAACTCCACCCCAGCCTTCAGTCTGGGCTAGAGTATTCTGCCTTGCATCCAGCTCCTGACCTCTGATTACTCCCTGGCTATACACCTGCTCCTGTGAACCTGTGTGGCGATCCTGCTACTCTGCTCTGAGTTCCTGCTGCATACACAAGTTTCCAGTAATCCTCCTTCATCTGCTGCTCGTGTTTACTTCATCTGCATTTGCTGGACATGTAAGCTGCTTCTGCTCTGCAATAACCTGAGACTATTAACCAGGCCTCCCTGGTTGAGCTAAGATTTGATTTGAACTGCCTTATAAGCATATCTATCTGTGTTTGGACTAAGACAAGTATTTATTCGTGTCAAGTTTCCTCAAGAATAATTGTGCTTCAAAGACTTTCTGCTTGATTGCATTTCCCTCTGAAGTCTCCTATAGACTGCTAAGCTGCGTTTATTATTTGCACCAAGTGTTGTGGACTTGAGTTTCTCTCTGCACCTGTTTGAATCACCGTGTGATAATATAGACTTTACCACTTATAAAACTGTGTCCTGTAGTTGTCTTGTTCCACGCAAAGAGTCTCCTGAGTTATCCCCTATAATTATTACAGGATACTCTAGCCATAAAAAAAAGGAGACTGCTGGAACAATGACTGCAGAAAGCAGATTAGAGCATGTGTTTTCCATAATTAGATCATTGCAGAAAGATGTGGAAGGTCTGCAAAAGAAGTTTGGAAGCTTTGAACACAATCAACAAGTGTTTGGACAAGCTTTGCAGGACTTAAGCAATCGCATGGCAGCCCAGGAAAACAAACTTACTGGCATAGAGTCCCAGTATGGACGGGCTTTTCAGGACATAAGCATGCAAATAGCTGCACAAGTGACTATATCCTCTGAGCAACCGCCACCAGCTAGCCCACCTAAGTTGCCCCCATTCAAATTTAATGGTGATCGTGACAAATTTTGTGGCTTTGTGAATCAATGTATGCTATATTTTGATGTGCATGCTGACCGTTTCCTACTGATAGATCCAAAGTATTGTGTGTAATAATGCTACTGACCTCACGAGCGCTCGCCTGGGCGAACCCGATGATTGAGTCTCGTGATCCATGGTTAAATAACTTGGATGATTTCTTGGCCGCTATGGCATTAATGTTTGATGACCCTAATCGCCGTGCAACCGCTGAATCTGCTTTGTTGTCTTTACGCCAGGCTATACGTTCTGTTATTGAGTATGCCACTGAATTCAGGAGATTAGCGGTAGATACCAATTGGGACAATTATGCACAGTTGCCTATTTTTAAAAGGGGTCTGTCTAGTATTGTAAAAGATGAACTAGCCAGCTCTGAGTCACCACAAGAGGTAGAGACATTTATACAGCATTGTGTTTTCATAGACATTCGCCTTACTGAGCGTAGGCAGGAGAAATTTGCTGCATATAACCATGTTTCTAACTTTTCCCTTCCTTCCAAAGAGCCTGCAGGTAAAACCTCTCGGGAGGTGGAGGAGGTGCCCATGCAAATTGATTCCATTCAGAGGCGCGAGATAAATGAGCGCCGGGAGCATCGCCTTCGTGAAAGTCTATGTTTCTACTGTGGCCAGTCTGACACTTCTTGATCAATTGTCCTAAGTGTCCTAGACGGCCTAACAAGGTGCTAGCAGCAATAGGGGAGTATGACAACTGTGATGATGAATCTGACATCTCTGAATGTAGCCTGCCTTTAAAAGCTGTATTCCATTCACTTTCTATGACTTCACCCCCCCAAGGAGCTGAAGGAAAAGAACTCTCACTGTTCTCTCCCTATTAAGATCCTGTGTTCAGGACAGTGGATTTCCAGTGCAGCTATGATTGACTCTGGTGCAGGTGACAATTTCATGGATATCACATTTGCCAAGGAACATCGTATTGAAATTCAGCAAAGAGCCTCTCCAATTATCATGGAAACAGTGGATGGGTCACCTTTAATCTCTGGGCCTGTGGATCAGGAGACCGTACCCCTTGAAATTTTGTTGGAGCCTAATCATCAGAAGCAACTTTCATTCTTGCTAATTTCTTCTCCTCATTTTCCTGTGATTTTAGGCATTCCTTGGTTGCATTCTCAGAACCCAATTATCAACTGGGAGACCAAGGAGATTATCTTCCCAACAAGGAGCAACTCAGCGCTAACAGAAGCTGTCCCTGAGTCCACGGCTATGGAACCACATGTACAGGTATTTTCTTTACCTCCAGCATATAAAGAGTTCTCTGACATCTGTGACAAGAAGAATGCAGATCAGCTTCCTCCACAGGCATTATGACTGTCCCATTAAGTTGCTTCCTGGGGCAGCTATTCCCTTTGGTAATGTATACCCTTTGGCGGCACCTGAGCTTCAAGCCTTAAAGGAGTATATTGATGAAAATCTGGCCAAAGGTTGCATACGTCCTTCTTCCTCACCAGCAGGGGCACCTATCTTTTTTGTAAAGAAGAAGGATGGGACCCTGAGACCCTGTGTTGACTATCGGGAACTCAATAAGGTAACCGTACGAAACCGTTACCCTTTGCCTCTGATTCCCAAATTACTGGAAAGAGTCCGCCATGCTAAGGTGTTCTCTAAACTGGATCTTCGTGGGGCTTATAATTTGGTTCGTATTCGTCCAGGGGATGAGTGGAAGACAGCATTCAGATGCCGGTATGGACACTTTGAATCTCTTGTGATGCCCTTCGGGCTTTGTAACGCCCCTGCAACATTTCAACACCTTGCTAAAGACATTTTCAGAGATTTGCTGGACCAGTTTGTAGTGATCTATTTGGACAATATACTAATCTTTTCTGACTCTCTACAGGAACATGAAGAACATGTCAAAACTATTTTAAGACGTTTGAAAGAGAACCATCTGTATATTAAGTCGGAGAAATGCGAGTTCCATTGTTCTGAGATACAGTTCTTAGGTTATATCATCTCTCCCCAGGGGCTGAACATGGAATCTGGTAAGATTCAGGCTATCCTTGACTGGCCGGTACCCAAGAATGTTAAGGAGGTCCAACGTTTTATTGGTTTTGCAAATTTCTACAGATGCTTCATTCAAAATTTTTGTGATGTTTTCCGTCCCTTTACTTCCTTGACAAAGAAGGAAAAGCCCTTTAAGTGGTCATCACAGGCTCAAGAAGCTTTTGATCGGCTTAAGATCTGTTTCACATCAGCACCGCTGTTGATACACCCAGATCCAACACATCCTTTCAATGTGGAGGTGGACGCTTCTGATAATGCTTTGGGGGCTATTCTCTCCCAAAGAACTGGAGAGAAGGGTCTGCTACATCCTTGTGCTTTCTTTTCCCGTAGACTAACCTCAGCAGAGAAGAATTATGACGTGATAGACAAGGAATTGCTGGTTATTATTGCGGCTTTCAAAGAATGGAGGCATCATCTGCAAGGAGCTGCACAACAGATCATAGTGCTAACTGACCATCGCAATTTAGAGTTCCTTAGATCTGCTAGATGTATTTCTCCTCGTCAGGCTCGTTGGAACTTATTTTTAAATCAATTTAACTTTGTTATCTCATACCGTCCAGGTTCTCGTAATGGGAAGGCTGATGCTTTATCCTGAATCCATGCTGCGGATTCCGTACCTGGAGCCCCGTCCAAGACCATTCTATCTGATGCCAATTTCATCGGAGTTATCCACTATCAGGACTTGTAGAATGAGTGCAGGGAGGCCTATGAAGGTGATGTATTTCTGGCCAACCCACTTGTGGATATTAATCTTGTCATTAAGGTTGGCATGTAGTTCAGAGATCGACGTATCTACGTCCCTGAGGTCGTCCGTCTGCAGATCCTCAAGTTGGTACATGACTCCAAGTTAGCTGGTCACAGGGGGGTACAGAAGTCACAAGAGTTCCTGAGCCGATTCTTCTGGTGGCCATCTTGCCTGAAGGATACCAAGGACTATGTTCTCTCTTGCGAGGTATGTGCCCGTTACAAGACTCCTCATGTGGCACATACGGGTCTTCTACAACCATTACCTGTTCCGTCCCGCCCTTGGGGGTCTATATCAATGGACTTTATTGTGGAGCTGCCTACATTGGGGGGCATGAATACAATCATGGTGGTAGTTGACTAAAGCTGCTCATTTTGTTCCGTGCACCGGCCTCCCCTCAGCTAAAGATACAGTGAACTTGGTTATACAGAATGTCTTTCGGTTGCATGGGGTTCCAGATGAGATCATCTCTGAGTGTGGAGTACAGTTCACTTCAAGACTCTGGAAGGGGTTTTGCTCTGCACACAATATTAATGTCTGTCTCTCTTCTGCTTACCATCCCCAGACAAATGGTCAGACTGAGCGTACCAACCAGACGTTGGAACAATATCTAAGATGCTATGTCAGCCATGTCCAGGATGATTGGTTGGAGTTGCTGCCGTTAGCCGAATTTTCATATAATAATTCTCAGAGTGCCTCCACTAAATTTACACCTTTCTTTGCCAATCTGGGTTATCATTCGTGTATTTTACCTAGGCCTCCAATTAATTCTACGGTTCCGGCAGTGGAGGAAAGGCTGACTGCGATGAGACAAAATCTGCAGCTTCTGAAGGAATCCCTGACCACAGCTCAAGAACGTTATAAGAGATCGGCTGATAGATTCCGTAAACCTGCACCCATGTTCAAGGTAGGAGATTCCGTGTGGTTATCAACTAAGAATCTGAAGTTAAACGTTCCTTCACAAAAACTTGGACAGAAATTCATTGGCCCTTTCAAGATCAACGGTATTGTGAGCTCTGTGGCCTGCCGGCTGAAGCTGCCTAGGACAATGAAGGTACACCCAGTTTTTCATGTATCTTTACTAAAGCCTGTATCTCCTAATACTTTCCAGGGACGTGTTGTGCCACCTCTGCAGCCTGTGGTGATTTATGGGCAAGAACAATTTGTGGTGGAGAAAATTATTGATTCCAGGATTTGCAGGAATCGGCTCCAATATCTGATAAGATGGCAGGAATATCCCCATGAGGAAGACTCTTGGGAACCTGTGGAAAACATCAATGCCCAACAGAAGATTTCTCGTTTTCATCAGATCGAGTTCACGTAGGATATTCATTCCCAGTACTACAGGCACATCTTCCTTGATAGGCTTAGGGACTAGCAGGATCCCTTTTCTCCCAACTTCTTGCCCACAGATTTGAATATTCATCCAAACGACCCCTGTGACAGGGATCGGTTGTTGGTTGGCAGCAAACAACCGGATCAATATCTCTTATTCTGGTATGGCCAGGTCCTGGAAATGCTGCTTGAAATACGCTTCTGGCATCGTTGTCACTTGTGACCCGGTATCTATCAGGCAATCCACTAGAACTCCTTCGAATTCAGCACGTAGGATGGGGCTCCCAGCAATCAAGTGTTCGTTATGATATGGAGCGGCCTCTTTTCTCGCCTCCCCGCAGAGTGCCGCACTACTGCGGGGGTTGGTAGTTTAACGGCGGCTTCCGCTGGCCTTGAGTATAGTTCCGACAGTCTCTGGCTGTCAGGACTCTGAACATTTTTTACCTTTTGTGCATTACTGCCCTTTTCCAAGATGGCGTCTTTGGTCTCATGTGCACTGTGTCTTCCTGCTATAAAGCTCCACCCCAGCCTTCAGTCTGGGCTAGAGTATTCTGCCTTGCATCCAGCTCCTGACCTCTGATTACTCCCTGGCTATACACCTGCTCCTGTGAACCTGTGTGGTGATCCTGCTACTCTGCTCTGAGTTCCTGCTGCATACACAAGTTTCCAGTAATCCTCCTTCATCTGCTTCTCGTGTTTACTTCATCTGCATTTGCTGGACATGTAAGCTGCTTCTGCTCTGCAATAACCTGAGACTATTAACCAGGCCTCCCTGGTTGAGCTAAGATATGATTTGAACTGCCTTATAAGCATATCTATCTGTGTTTGGACTAAGACAAGGATTTATTCATGTCAAGTTTCCTCAAGAATAATTGTGCTTCATAGACTTTCTGCTTGATTGCATTTCCCTCTGAAGTTTCCTATAAACTGCTAAGCTGCGTTTATTATTTGCACCAAGTGTTGTGGACTTGAGTTTCTCTCTGCACCTGTTTGAATCACCGTGTGATAATATAGACTTTACCACTTATAAAACTGTGTCCTGTAGTTGTCTTGTTCCACGCAAAGAGTCTCCTGAGTTATCCCCTATAATTATTACACTGGCAAGGTGCCCCCGTCCTCCACATTCCCAGCATTGGATGCCTCCTCCTCGCCGGGGGGTACTTCGAGCCTGTCCTCGTGCCTCCGATGTCTGATGGGAGGGGCTTGCTCCCACTGATCCCTTATCAGTCGTGCTGAAGAATGGTTGCATGAGTACGGTGGGTCAGTGTGATGTATTGTACAAAGTCTGTTTAGAGTCTTGTGCTTGGGTGCGAGGAAGACACAGTAGACACAGGTTTAGTTATGACTTGCTTGTATTACTGCATACAAGTATACCACAGGAAAAAAGGCTTTACACAATTGCAGGTACACAGGCAGGAGACATGGCAGATGACACGGCAGGTCAGAGTAAATGTTAAGTTCAACATGAAGCACAAACTGGTTCAGAGTTTCTCTCTGTGTTACTTCCCTTGCAAATGTAGATTAGCATGCAGCAGAGTTCCAGTGTCCACAAGTGTCCCAGAGATTCACCGTAGAAGATGGAAAGAATACTAAGTCCAGGACTTCCAGGAGCAGGTCACAGGCTGACTGCAGACATGATTCAGAAGCACTGATGGAACAGCTGAGGCTGCTTATAAAGGCAAGAGACAGAGAACAGGGCAGAAACATAGAAGCTAGAAACTCCATACTGACTCAGGGCAAAGTAGCTACAACAGGACAAAGCAAAAATGGCGATGGAAAAGTTAGGTTTCAATAATAGAAAACAACAGCAAATATAGCAAAAATACTGAGAACCTTACATTACTCCCCCCTTAGGGACAGCCTCTGGATGACCTCAGACCAGGCTTGTCTGGGTACCTCTGATGGATCTGGCGGAGTAAGCGAGGAGCATTAATGTTATTAACCGGTTCCCATGAGTTATCCTCAACTGGGTAACCCTGCCATTTAATCAGATATTGTAGCCGATTCCTATATAATCTGGAATCCAGAATCTTCTCGACCACAAATTCCTCCTGACCATCAATCAGCACCGGATCAGGATGGGGAGAAGAACGTCCAGGAAACATATTGGGTACTGCTGCCTTTAGTAAGGAAACGTGACAGACAGGGTGAATTTTCATAGTTCCGGGCAGTTGAAGACGACAAGCAACGGCACTTACAATCCTACTGATCTTATAGAGTCCAATGTACTTGTGTCCCAATTTGGATGATGGGATTCTCAATTTAAGGTTTTCAGTTGATAGCCAGAGCAAGTCTCCTACCTTAAAAGCTGGTGCAGGTTTACGAAACTTATCTGCTGCTCTTTTATACCTTTCCTCAGCCAATTGCATATTTTCCTTTAGAAGATCAATATTGCGTTGTAAAGACATGATTCTTTCAGCCACAGCTGGCAACGGCATATCTATGGGAAATTGAGGCAGAATGTTAGGATGATAACCTAGATTGGCATAAAAAGGAGACTGCTTAGTGAAAGCGCTCTGAGAGTTATTATAGGAGAACTCGGCCAGTGGAAGTAAATCCACCCAATCATCCTGTAGATGGCAGATAAAGCAGCGGAGATACTGCTCCAGGGTCTGATTAGTCCGTTCTGTTTGTCCATTAGTCTGGGGATGAAAAGCAGAAGAAAGGTTTACTTTAATGTCCAATGCGGCACAAAAATTCTGCCAAAACCTTGAAGTGAATTGCACTCCTCGATCAGAAATGACCTCATCTGGTACTCCATGCAAGCGAAACACATTTTGAATCATTAAATCTGATGTTTGTTTAGCAGTGGGTAAGCCGACGCAGGGAATAAAATGAGCCGCTTTTGTTAACCGATCCACAACCACTAGAATGGTGTTTTTCCCTTGCGAGGTTGGCAACTCCACAATGAAATCCATGGAAATGGATCCCCATGGACTTGAAGGGGTGGGTAGGAGTCGCAATAGACCCATTGGCGAGGAACGTGGTGTCTTGCATCTCGCACAAACTTCACATGAAGTGACATAGTTTAGAACGTCCTTTCTGAACGTGGGCCACCAAAAGAAACGTGAAAGAAATTCCTGTGTCTTTAGAACTCCTCTATGGCCTGCTATCTTAGAATCGTGGATGAGTTGCATTACTCTTAATCTGACCGTTTCAGGTATATACAGGCGTTGCCCCTGAAACCACACACCACTCTTATAAACAAGACTTACGTCTCTAGGAGGTTGTGCCAGCAAAGAATCCGCATGGTATGCTTCCTTGATGTCCTTGAGTAGGTCTTGATTATGAATCACTCCCAGGAATCTAGAATCAGGAAGAATAGTCTTAGGAGGAGTAGGTGGTTGGGTCTCTGTTGAATGGATCCTAGAGAGTGCATCAGCCTTTCCATTGTGCGATCCGGGCCTATAAGAGATTATGAAATTAAATTGGTTTAGGAAAAGATTCCAACGAGCCTGGTGAGGAGTCAGTAAAGAATAATAATAACGGTCCTCTGAGCGCTGGAAATGAGAACAAAACAAGGATTTTAGTGTTGAACCACAACGTGTTTCAACGGTTAAACTGTCTTCATCAGGTGGCGAGGAGTCAGGCACTTAGCCGACCATATAAATTCAAGGTTGCGGTGGTCAGTTAGGACGACTATTTGCTGTGCAGCTCCCTGAAGAAAGTGTCTCCATTCTTTGAATGCAGCAATAATAGCTAGCAATTCTCTATTGCCTACATCATAGTTCCTCTCAGCCGCAGATAACCGCTGGGAAAAGAAAGCACAGGGATGCAGGACATTCTTCTCACCTGTTCTCTAAGAGAGTATAGCTCCGATGGCACAGTCTGAGGCATCCACTTCTATTATATAGGCAAGTTCAGGGTTGGGATGCACTAGGATAGGAGCTGTGGTAAATATATCCTTCAGACTGGAAAATGCTTCTTGAGCTTGAGGGGTCCAAGTGAAGCTAGACACTTTCTGAGTAAGTTGTGTGATAGGTGATACTACCTCAGAAAAATTCCTAATAAAACGCCTGTAGAAGTTGGCAAACCCGATGAAGCACTGCACTTCCTTCACATTCTTAGGAACTGGCCAATTCTTGATGGCTTGGGTCTTGCTTCCATCCATACTGATTCCTTGAGTAGACATTACATACCCCAGAAATTGAACTTCGGTCTGATGGAATTCACACTTCTCTAGTTTAATGTAAAGATGGTTTTGTCTTAGGCGTTCTAAGACCATTTTCACGTGTCCATGATGTTCCTCTGTGGAGTTAGAAAAAAACAGAATATCATCCAGATAAATCACCACGAATGTATCCAAAAGATCCCTGAAGATGTCATTCACCAAGTGTTGGAAAGTGGCTGGGGCGTTACACAGACCGAAAAGCATAACTAGATATTCAAAGTGTCCGTAGCGTGACCTGAATGCAGTCTTCCATTTATCCCCAGGTCTAATACGGACCAAATTATAGGCCCCACGGAGATGCAGTTTAGAAAAAATCTTGGCATGCCGTTGGAGCTCCCCCACTGCCGCAGGGCCGAAGGGTACCCGGTACCGGGCCTCTCTGTCTCGGTTCTGGGATTGTCACGGTGGCTAGACCCGGTCCGTGACCCTGCTGAGGGGCGTCCAGTGAAAGTGTAGAGTGATGATGGTGTGGTGCAGGTCACGATGAATAAGGAGGGCACCAGGTTGCAGTCTCTTTACCTCTTTACTGAAGGTCTCGAGGTACTCAATCCAGAGCACTGTTAACAGGGCTGTCTGAGACTGGCCGGTCCGAAGGCACATCCGGAGTTCCCTTAACAGGTGGGAATCAGTGTCTTCCTTCTAGCGCCTGTGTGTTGTAGTCCTTCCCTGCTGAGCACCCCGGGATAGTCCTCACAACTTCTGTGTCTGTCTCTGATGTTCGTTCTCTCCGTCCCCCAGATGATATGGTTAGGACGCACCCGTATGACGGGGTAGGCCTGGAGTTCTTCCGGGACCCTAGAGTCGCCCCTCTCCCACAGCTGCCTCCGTTGTCTGCTTAGGTGTTTAAGTGAGACAGCCAACCTATAATTGGCTGTCCTGCCATGGTTTGAAGTAATGCTTAGAGTCTCTTACTTGCTCGGCGTTCCGGCCACCGACTGTTTGCGCCTCAGAAGGATGTTGCCTCGATCTTACAGCACGACTCCTTCTGGTCCTATCGCCTCTTTGCTGTATTCCCGTTTCTCACTTCTTGTCCTTTCTTAGGAATCTGCCAGGATCCATCCCTGACAGGTTCTCTCTCTAGCTCTTCCCAGTTACTTCTCTCTGTCTTCCTGTCCAACCCCCAGTTTTACCAGAGTGTGAGGAGTGGCCTGCTAGATAGAACCACTCCCCTGGTGGCCGGAGTGTGAAGTGTAGTGTGTGTGATACCTGGTCAGGTGAACTCCTTTAGTGCAATCAGACGTAACATCACTCCCCTTAGTGGCAGAGCGACATTACTGCAATGACCAGGACTCTGGGGCGCTGCACTCCCCCCGGTTAAATACAGTACTCCCGGACTGGGAAAATAAGACCAACAATACATGTTAACAGAAAACACACAAAATTTTGAAATATCATAAACAATTAAACATAACAGTGCTTCCCTTTTATGGGAGGTGAGAACTCTTGAACGTTGCGAAAGTTAGGTCATGCACAGTTTATGACTCTCAGTTCAGTGGTTGAAACAGCGGGGACCCCGGGTAAACAAAGGGGTCCCCTTTTAGAAGTGTTTGGAGCAATTCACTGTCCATTACTCCGTTGTTCATTTTAAAACCTGTAACAAAAGATATGCACACAAACATTTTCAACTAAATAGTAGCCCTCATTAATACCTCCAAGTTTTGTAGCGAAGGGGAGTTTGATTCTTGGTGCTGCGTGTAGACCTTCGCAGCGCAGGGGTTGCTATTGGCCTAACAGGGCCCACTATGCTTGCTACCACTGGTGTAGTGCACTGTCTTCTAGCTACGCTTCTAGTGAGTCTGGGTAGCACTGGCAGGCTGCAGCTCTCAGAGCTGCTGCTACCAACAGTGGGTACGGCAGGTTCGCCAATAGCAGAGGGAGGACTTGCCGGCTCAACGGTTGGCATGGCATCTTCGGGCGGGATCTGCTGAGATTGCGGGCCTGGACGTTCTGGCACCACCGTTAGTTCTAGTGGGTTTGGTTGACGGAACGTTAGGACAGGTACCACGATGGCCTGATTCATCTGAGTCCAGGACTGGGGAAAATCGCCAAGAACAGTGTGTATCATCTTCTCTTCTACAGATGGGGAGGTTCTTGGATCTGTTTCCCTCTCTCTCAACTTATCAGGGCATACTTTAAGGTGGTCTCTGGATATTGCCGTTGAGGTTTCTCCCCCATCTTTGCTGATGAGACAGACTTTAGTATTGTTGAAATCGGACGGTAGGATGGTATACGGTTCCGCTTCCCATTGGTCGTCAAGCTTGTGTAGCCTTCTCTTCCGCTTGAGCACTTGCTCACCAGGTGGCAAGGGAATCGCAGGAGCATGCTGGTTGTAGTCCCTTTCCTGTTTTTGCCTGGCCTGAGCGAGGCTTCTTTCCACGCACTTCTGTACCTTGTGGTACCTTTGCTGCCTCTCTATATCCCAATAGACATCTGGCGAGGTATCTTCGGGGGTTAGGACCCCCATGTCCAGATCAACGGGTAACTTGCTAGACCTTCCTCGCATCAGGTACGCTGGAGTGCAGTTGGTGGAATTTACTGGGATGTGATTGTATATATCCACCAAGTCAGGCAACTTTGTTGGCCACAGGTTCCGTTCCTCTACGGGCAAGGTCTTCAGTAAGTCGATCACCACTTGGTTCATCTTTTCGCACATCCCGTTGGTTTGGGGATGGTACGGTGTGGTTCTGATCTTCTTACACCCGTACAGATGGCAGAACTCTTGGGACACTTCTGCTTCGAATGCTGGTCCCTGATCGGTCAGTATCTTCTCCGGTCAGTATCTTCTCCGGGTAGCCATGGGGCCTACAAAAGTACTGCTGGAAGGCCTTGGCGGCCGTCCTGGCCGTTAGGTCCTTGACAGGTACAACCACCAAAAATCTGGAGTAGTGATCTACGATGGTAAGAGTGTAGATATAGCCTGACCGGCTAGGTGTCAGCTTCACATGATCCAGCGCGACCAGTTCGAGCGGCCGTTTGGTGATGATGGGCTGCAAGGGAGCCCGTTGGCTGTCACGGTCCTTCCTGCGTAGGCTACATGAACCGCACTCCCGACACCACTTCTCAATGGCTCTCTTCATGCCAATCCAATTGAACCTCCCTCGGAGTAGCCTCTCCAGCTTCCTCCATCCGAAGTGTCTGGCTCCATTGTGGTAGGCTCCCAGAACCATTTGCGCATCTCGCCTTGGCACCACTATCTGCCATACCAGTTCATGAGTACGTGGGTCGATGCTCCTCCGGCACAGCTTGCCATCATGGATAAACAGTTTGCTTCTCCCCTTCCACAGCTGTCGTGTCTCCTGTGGATCATCTGGGCCGGGATGCAACCCTGCCTGCGTCAAGAGCTCTTTCACCCGACGGACCGCGGAGTCACCATCCTGGGTCTCCGCCCATCTGTGATGGGGCAGGGGATTCAGCGTGGCATCCTGTTGGTTCTTGTGCCCGTTCTTCACATGATGGGAGTACTGAGCGGCTTTGGGGCGGTGGAATGCAGGCAGCTCTACCTCTTCAAGTGCCTCCGGGTCCTCCCCCATTTTTGGCAAATTGGGCATTCGGGACAAGGCATCGGCATTTGCATTCTTGCGTCCTGCCCGGTACTTCATGGTGAAGTCGTAGTTGGACAGCCAGGCCATCCACCGCTGTTCCAAGGCCCCGAGTTTGGCTGTATCCAAGTGCGTCAGTGGATTGTTATCCATGAAGATGGTGAATTTCGCCGAGGCCAGGTAGTGTTTGAACCTCTCTGTCACTGCCCAGATGATGGCAAGGAGTTCCAGCTTAAAGGAACTGTAGTTGTCAGGGTTCCTTTCCGTGGGACGAAGCTTCCTGCTGGCGTAAGCGATTACCCTCTCCTTGCCTTTCTGGACCTGGGACAGCACGGCCCCCAATCCTACATTGCTGGCATCCGTATACAGCACAAAAGGTTGGTCATATTCAGGGTAGGCCAGTACCTCTTCTCCCGTCAGTGCCGACTTCAAGCAAGTGAAGGACCTTTCCAGCCCCTCGTTCCAATCAAATGGGGTGTTCTTCCCCTTGGTCTTCTTTGATTGGCCCACCAACAGGTCTTGCAAGGGCGCGGCCTTCTTGGTGAAGTCTTTAATGAACCTCCGGTAATGGCCTACCAGCCCAAGGAACTGCCGGACTTCGTGGAGGTTGCTGGGCTTCGGCCAGTCTTGGATCACCGTGACCTTGTCGGGGTCTGGGGCTACTCCTTCAGGGCTCACCACATCGCCCAGGTACTGCACTTTGGGTTTCAGCAGATGACATTTGGACGGTTTCACCTTTAAGCCAAAGTTGGACAGGGCTTCAAACACCTCAGCCAGGTGCTTCAGATGGTCTTCGTAGGTCTTAGAGAAGACAATGACATCATCCAAATACAGCAGTACGGTTTCAAAGTTCTTGTGCCCCAGACAGCACTCCATCATCCTCTGGAACATCCCCGGGGCATTGCACAATCCGAAGGGCATGTAGTTGAATTCGCAGAGACCCATCGGTGTCGTGAAGGCCGTCTTCTCTTTGTCCGCCTCCGCCACGGGAACCTGCCAGTACCCACTGGTGAGATCTAAGGTAGAGAAGTAGTTAGCAGATTTTAAGGCAGCCAGAGTCTCCTCTATCCTGGGCAGTGGGTATGCATCCTTATGTGTAATGCGATTCAACTGCCTGTAATCAACGCACATCCTCATTGTGCCATCTTTCTTTTTAACAAGGACTAATGGAGCTGCCCAGGGGCTACGACTGTCTCTCACCACCCCAGCCTCCTTCATTTCTCGCAACATGTCCTTGGCACACTGGTAATGAGCTGGGGGTACAGGGCGGTATTTCTCTTTTATGGGCCGGTGGTCTCCCGTGGGGATATGATGTTGGATCCCTTTCACCTATCCAAAATCTAAGGGGTGTTTGCTAAATACCCACTCGTACTCGTGAACCACCCTGTAGGCCCCCTGTTTCTGATGGGATGGGGTGGAGTCAGTGCCCACATGCAATTCCTGACACCAATCTTTCGAGTGCCCTGCCGAACCGTTGTCCTCCGCCAGGTTAGACGGGACCAAGGGTCCAGGTGTCTGTATCACACTATTATTGACAGCAAACAGTTTGGCAAGCGTGGCATACTTGGTGAGGTGGACCTCTTCCTCCCCACAATTAAAGACATGTACGGGCACCCTCCCCTGGCAGACGTCGACCACCCCCTGGCTGTTAGGAGAGTAGGCCTATTGTCTGAATATACGGGTTCTACCAGGGCCTGGTAGTCCTTACCCCTGAGGCCTATGGCTGCCCGACACCATATTAACATCTCACTCCTGGGGGGTATCGCGATAGGGTTTGAATCACGCACAGTGACACGACCAATTTCATCACCAGTCAGCTCTACCAGCTGTCTCTGCATCAGACCTCTGATTTCTTTTTGCAGGGCGCGTTGTTCACTGTAGCCAGCGGTTTCTGCTACCTATTGTAACAAGACAATAACTTCTGCAAGACAATTTTCTATAACATTGGTACCGATAGTCATCATGGGATTACATTCACGGCGGTCAATATCAACAATTACAATCCCTTGGGCCTTCAATTCCACCCGCCCCACCTTGATGGTGACCTCTTTATACCCCACTTGTGGCAATGGCTGACCATTACTGGCTATTATGGTGAAATCGTCATCGGGGCCACGAGTAATATCGGTGTCCTCCCAATACCGTTTATAAAGCACGTAAGGCATAGTTGTCACCTGAGAACCGGTGTCCAGCAGAGTGTTCATGGGGATATCGTCGATCACAACAGGAAGAACTGGTCGCCCTCCAACGTATTTGGCTCTCCAATGCTGCGGGCCTGATCGTCCTACTCCTGGGGGTTGGCCCTTTGCCCCAGGGGTTGCTCGTTTAAAGGACAGTAAATTGCAAGGTGGCCCACCTGGTGACAGCGGCGGCAGATAGGTCGTCCGTCCCGATGGAAGCGATCGTCGTCCCGGCCTCTGGTCGGTGGAGTCCTCCTCTGTCGCATCCAGGGGACATCCTCTGGTCTGGAGGCCAGCTGGATCTTCTCCTTGGGGGCCTCCTGTAGGGACTGTACCGTCTGGGCTAGGGCAGCAACGCTCTTGGTCAGCTCCTGCATCTGGAGGCGGAGTCCTGCAGGGGAGTCGTCCTCTAGGCTCTGGGCATCGGCCTCGGCGGTGACTGGGGCATCCGACGCCACCTCCTGGTGGTATGTGAGAGCGGGACGCCTGGGTGGCATTGCACGGCTGGGCTGTCGCTCCTGCAGCGCCTGGATAGCTTTATCCTTGAATTGCGCAAAAGTCAAGTCTGGATTTTGCATGGCCAGGAAGTGCAATTGGCCCCTTTGGTGACTGCACAGGAGCCCCTCAATGAACCGCTCTTTCAGGAGTTTATCCTCATCCTGCATGCTGCCGAGGTCACTCTGCTTAATAACCCGCAGCGCCTCCTGGAGATTAAGGGCATAGTCCCGTAAGCTATCCTGCGGTCTCTGTTTGCATCCATAGAAAGTCAATTTAATTTCTGTAGCAGTACGGGTATCGAAGGTGGCTTTAAGCTTTGCAAAAACCTGCTGTGCAGTTCCCTTATCCGCGCAGGGCCAGGACTTCACTTCTCTCAGAGCCGCCCCAAAGAGTTGGCTGATTATCATATGAACCTTCTGAGGCTCTGTCAGGGGATAGAACTCGAGCAGGCTGCATATCCCTTCTTTAAAGTCAGTTAATGTATGCGACTCCCCGGAGTATCGCGGGAGCCAGGCCGCTCCGGGCAGGTACGGCATAGAGAAGGGCATTATGGCCTTTTGGAGTAGCGGCAGTGTCTGGCTGGCTGATGGGGGCAGCGGGTTCTGTGGCAACCGGTGGTGGTATTAGGGCCGCGGCTACGTCCGCTGCGGGGACCGGAGCTGCTCCCGTGTCCACGGCTGTGACCGCCGCCCCCGCTCCTCCCGACTCAGACATGGCGGTCCCTTCCTCCCACTAACCTGCTGGAGGTCGGAGTTCCTCTTCCGGGGTTGGCACTTTACCGCGCTTTCTCGTTCCGTGCTACTTTTGACTGGTTCCGCCCACGAAGCTAAGGCTCCTCCCTCCGTGCGCGGCAATGGCGAATTGTGGCGGGAACTCTTGGCAGCAATAGCAATGCACAGACTTTGCAATAAGTCACAGTCCAAGCACAATAAATCACAGTTCCAAGGCACACATGACCTGATTCTTCAGGCTTAAAGGGGTTGTCCACTACTTTCAATTATCCCCCCAATGTATCCCCCCGGGGCCCCTGATGAATTGTGTAAATACTTTGCATTGCCTTTTTCCCCTGTGAGCGGCGCTATGCTGGTGGCTGAGTCCGGGTCACGTGACCCCCAGGCTGCAGCCACCGCTAATTTCCGCCGACGTCATGTCAATTTCCAGACTCTGGAAATTGACGTGATGTCAGTAACAGGCGTGTCCCAGCCGCACAGTCAGCAGTCACTCAAGAGTGACTGGGCTGTGGGCGGGACTGTGGGCTGCCTGTGCTGTGCTGGGGGCGGGCGGGGCTTTGCTGGGGGCTGTGCACTGCAGGTGTCTGGTGCTGGGATCTGCTTGCTGAGATGTGCTGCGGCGGTGGCTGATCCCGTGGCTGCGGCCGGTGCCACGGCGGCGGCCGGTCCCGCGGCGGCTGGTGCGTCGGCGGCCGCTGGTGTGTTGACGGCCGGCCCCGCCGTGGTGGCCGGTGCCGTGGCGGCGGCTGCAGCCGGTGCTGAAGGTGGCTGTGCGGCGGTGGTGGCGGCGACGTTGTCTCTGCGTGCAGGCATGTCCGATGGGACTACAAGTCCCATCGGGCTCTGCCTGCTACAGTGACAGTGAGTGACACATTAGCCAATGATGGGACAGTAGTAGTCCCATCATCCGGCTAATGTGTTGAATGTAAAAAAAAAAAAAAGGAAAAAAAAAAAAACACATATACAGTACATACATACATAGAACACATACAGGACATGCGCCATGCGACGACATGCGCCATGCGACGACATGCGCCATGTGACGACATGCTGCATGCGACGACATGCGCCATGCGACGACATGCTGCATGCGACGACATGCGCCATGCGACGACATGCGCCATGCGACGACATGCTGCATGCGACGACATGCTGCATGCGACGACATGCGGCATGCGACGACATGCGGCATGCGACGACATGCACATACAGTACATACATACAGTACATACATACATACAGACATACAGTACATACATACATACATACATTACATACAGTACATACATATAGACATACAGTACATAAAACATAGAGTACATACTCACCATCACTTGTCACTTTGATCCCCGAAGCCATTGTCATCTGTAAAAAATATTAAAATAATAAACAAACACTATACTCCCTGATCCGCAGAAATCCAATTAAAACGAGTGTCCCACGACGATCTCCCGTGGAGAGCAGGAGCATCAGCTGACGCAACCACTCACCAGGGGCACCAGGAACACAATGAGGGGAGGAAGGTATCCTTCCACAATGTATTCCCCACAATGTATTCCTACGCCCCTGTGAGAAAATAGTCCCTAGTCTCACTTTATGGCATGCTGTATGAGAAAGTTCCCACGCAGCTTTTTGCCATAAAGTGAGACCAGTGAACTTTAGTAACCTCAGTGATACACTGCAGGAGCCATTGCCTCCTGTCAGTGTGTCACTGAGGGTCCTATAGAGCGGTGACATCAACCCTAACCCTAACCGTAAACGTGACAGAAATACGTGGCACTTTAATACGTGACACTGAAATACGTGGCACTTACATATGTGGCACTTAAATACGTGGCACTGAAATACGTGGCACTGAAATACGTGGTACTGAAATACGTGGCACTTAAATCCGTGGCACTGAAATATGTGGCACTGAAATACGTGGCACGTGGCACTGAAATACGTGGCACTTAAATCCGTGGCACTGAAATACGTGTCACGTGGTACTTAAATACGTGGCACTTACATACATGGCACTTACATACGTGGCACTTACATACGTGGCACGTGGCACTTACATACGTGGCACTTATATACGTGGCACGTGGCACTTACATATGTGGCACTTATATACGTGGCACTTATATACGTGGCACTGAAATACGTGGCACTGAAATATCGTGGCACTATGACTGTCAGAAAATGTTCATTAAACGGCTAGGGGTGAGGTTAGGGGTAGGGTTAGGGTTTGGATCCCTTTATCACCCTGATGGTGGTGGGTGGTGTTTCAGTGTTTTTTTCTGTTTTTTTTCTATAAAAACGCATGCGTTTTTAACGCAAACAAACGCATGTGCTTAAAAACACATGAGTTTACATAGACAGCAATGCATTTTTTTGCCGCAAATAAACGCATGCGTTTTTTTTCGGCAAAAAAACGCCGCTAAAAATTACTACAGGTTGCATTTCTGCAAATGAACGCGCGCATACAAAAACGCATGCGTTGCCGAAAACGCATCAAAACGCATGCGAAAAAACGCATGCGTATTTAATGTTAAGTATAGGAAAAAAACGCATGAATTTTTAGCGCTAAAACGCAGCGTCCAAAAACGCAAGTGTGAAACCAGCCTCAGTGCCGGAATTGGCGCATCTTACAGATGCGCCATTTCTGGGGTGGCTGCGGACTGGTATTTGTAGCAGGGGGGGACCAATATCCATGGCCCCTCTCTAGGCTATGAATATCAGCCCGCAGCTGTCTGCGTAGCCTTTCTGGCTATAAAATATAGGGGGACCCCACGTCATTTTTTTGGGGGGGTCCCCCTATTTTAATAGCCAGTAAAGGCTACGCAGACAGCTGCGGGCTGATATTCATAGCAGGCTACAAATATTGGCCCCCGGCCTTCGGCTTTCCCCCTCTTGCGCAGAAAATAGCGCGGGAGCCCACGCCATTTTTTTTCAGTTTTTTATTAAATTAAACGCTCATTAAGGCCTGTTTCACACTTGCGTCGCCACGGGTCCATCGCTATGCGTTGGGCCGACGTACTGACGCATGTTGTGAAATTTGTGCACGTCGTGGGCAGCGGATGCAGTTTTTCAACGCATCCGCTGCCCATTCTGAAGTCCGGGGAGGAGGGGGCAGAGTTTTGGCCGCGCATGCACGGTAGAAAATGGCAGACGCGACGGACGTGCCAATGGTCCGCCAAAACACGACGCATCCGTTGCACGATGGACGCGACGTGTGGCCATCCGTCGCGATCCTTCACTAATACACGTCTATGGGTAAAAAACGCATCCTGCGAGCACATTTGCAGGATCCGTTTTTTTCCCAAAAAGACGGATTGCGGAAAACGCAAGTGTGAAAGTAGCCTTATAGAAACATCGGCCTTTCTATTATATATCTATGGATATATCTATCTATAGATATATTTATCTATAGATATATCTATAGATACATAGATGTATCTATCCATATATTTGACTGCTTTCACACATCAGGTTTTTGCGGTGAGGCACAATCTGGCGAGTTTTGAAAAAAAGGATCCATTTTTTCCGTCGGATCCGTTTTTTTCTCATAGAGTTTCATCCGTTTTTTGCCGGATCCGTCAAAAAAGCTGTTTCCGCCGGATGGAAAACACATACAGAGGAACGTTTTTTCTGTCCGGCGAAAAAATGCACAGCGACGGATCCGGCAAAAAAACGTATGAAACTGAGCTGTGAAATGATGAATCCGGCCTTGGAATCCGTTTTTTCATGCATGTTTCCATTCAAATCATGCACATTTTCCGTTTATTTACTTATTTCCAAAAACGGCATTAAAACCGTGCGTAAACCGCACCAAAAAAAGCATCAAAACTGCACCAAAAACTGCATCAAAACTGCACCAAAAACTGCATCAAAACCTGGTGCAGTTTTGCAGTTTTGGTGCGGTTTTGATACAGTTTTTGGTGCAGTTTTGATGCAGTTCTTGGTGTGGTTTTGGTGCGGCTTTTTCCGCAGCATGTGCACAACAAGTCTGCGGCTCCCATATACTTACATTGGTTGTACACTACACTGCGGATTTGATGCAATTCAGTGCAGCAAAAAATGCTGCGGATCTGCAATCAGATCCGCAACGGGTGCACAGCCTTAGCATTTAGTGAACCTAGCCAAAAAGCCAAGCAAAAAACAAGTGTGGGATTGCACTTTTTTGCAATTTCATTGCACTTTGAATTTTTTTCACATTTTCTGCTACACGACATGGTAAAATTAATGGTGTCGTTCAAAAGTAGAACTTGTCACGCAAAAGATCACATGGCCATATTGACGGAAAAATTATGGCTCTGGAAAGAAGGGGAGCGATAAATGAAAACAAAAAAGCTCCAGGGGGTGAAGGGGTTTAGAAACATGGATATGGACATAGATATATAGATATATCTGTATCTATCTATCTATCTATCTATCTATCTATCTATCCATCTATCTGTGTGTAATGGAGTGTGGGTTGGACAAATGTAAAAGAGGAGGTTGGACAGAAATGACATCACAAATCTTTCTGAAGCTAGAGGAGGGAGAGGAGGGAGGGGTTGGGGTGTGTTTTGGAGTGGGTGTGGTAGGTTCGTGCTTAGTAGCAGTGCAATGCATCATGGAACTTGTAGTATTAGAGCACAGTAACTCAGGAGAAAGGAAGTTGTCGATTAACCCCATGAGAGCTGAATCCAGCACTAAAGATGTGCTGCTACAGCATGATAAAAGGTAATATTGCTAAAATAAACACAGTAGATGTTTTCAGTGGCCCATAATAGCAAGATTTATGAAAAAAAAAAAAGGTTATAGTAGTGGACAACTTCTTTAAGTAGATCCTGTACGTGACGCCAAGTTGGAGCGCCCCCACTGCCACAGGGCCAAAGGGTACCCGGTACCAGGCCTCTCTGTCTCGGTTCTGGGATTGTCACGGTGGCTAGACCCGGTCCGTGACCCTGCTGAGGGGCATCCAGTGAAAGTGTAGAGTGATGATGCTGTGGTGCAGGTCGTGATGAATAACGAGGGCACCAGGCTGCAGTCTCTTTACCTCTTTACTGAAGGTCTCGAGGTACTCAATCCAGAGCACTGTTAACAGGGCTGTCTGAGACCGGCCGGTCCGAAGGCACATCCGGAGTTCCCTTAATAGGTGGGAATCAGTGTCTTCCTTCTAGCGCCTGTGTGTTGTAGTCCTTCCCTGCTGAGCACCCCGGGATAGTCCTCACAACTTCTGTGTCTGTCTCTGTTCATTCTCTCCGTCCCCCAGATGATATGGTTAGGACGCACCCATATGACGGGGTAGGCCTGGAGTTCTTCCGGGACCCTGGAGTCGCCCCTCTCCCACAGCTGCCTCCGTTGTCTGCTTAGGTGTTTAAGTGAGACAGCCAACCTATAATTGGCTGTCCTGCCATGGTTTGAAGTAATGCTTAGAGTCTCTTACTTGCTCGGCGTTCCGGCCACCGACTGTTTGCGCCTCAGAAGGATGTTGCCTCGATCTTACAGCACGACTCCTTCTAGTCCTATCGCCTCTTTGCTGTATTCCCATTTCTCACTTCTTGTCCTTTCTTAGGAATCTGCCAGGATCCATCCCTGACAGGTCCTCTCTCTAGCTCTTCCCAGTTACTTCTCTCTGTCTTCCTGTCCAACCCCCAGTTTTACCAGAGTGTGAGGAGTGGCCTGCTAGATAGAACCACTCCCCTGGTGGCCGGAGTGTGAAGTGTAGTGTGTGTGATACCTGGTCAGGTGAACTCCTTTAGTGCAATCAGACGTAACATCAGTCCCCTTAGTGGCAGAGCGACATTACTGCAACGACCAGGACTCTGGGGCGCTGCACCGTACTCTCTCCAATAACTCAGGAATTAATGGCAATGGATAACGGTTTCTAATAGTAACCTTATTGAGTTCCCGATAATCTATGCAGTGTCTAAGAGATCCATCTTTTTTCTTCACAAAGAAGATGGGTGTACCTGCAGGAGATGAAGAGTGGCGTATGAAGCCCTTGGCTAGATTTTCGTCAATATAGTCCTTCAACGCCTTTAGTTCGGGCCCTGCCAGAGGGTAGATCTTACCAAAGGGTATTTCTGCTCCGGGCAATAACTCAATTGGACAATCGTATGGACAATGAGGGGGAAGCTGGTCAGCGTTCCTTTTGTCACATACATCCGCATACTCCTGGTATATAGCTGGTAGTTCAGAGACTGATGTGGATCTCTTAGGAACCGAACAAGCTGAAACTTCTGGACCCTTCTGTTTCTCTGGAAAATGCAGCTTCTTGGTCTCCCAGTTAATTGTAGGGTTCTGAGCCTGCAGCCATGGTAGCCCTAGAATAATGGGGAAGTGGGGAGAAGAGATGAGCATAAAAGACAGCCTCTCCTGATGATTCTTACCCATAAGGACCTTCAAAGGTTCTGTTTCCTGATCCACTGGTCCAGAGGTTAGCAGGGAACCATCCACAGTCTCCATCTGTAAAGGAGTAGCCTTCTTCACTGAATGTATCCCATGTTTCTGGGCAAAGGAGATGTCCATAAAATTACCGCTTGCCCCTGAGTCAATCATACCAGAGCTAGACACCCAGATCGAGTCAACCCAGAGCTTGATGGAAAGAAAGCAATGAGACTTGTTATACAGCTCAGCTGAGACACTGCTGAGGAAACCTGAAAAACTGCCGCATTTACACAGTCATCAGAATCCGAAATAAAAGAGTTTAAGTCCGAGAAATCAGCATCTATAGTGGCAGATCTTTCTGGAGCCTGAGGTTCAGACATGACTGATCTCCTTTCACAACACTCACAGTGAATGACTGCTGCAGTAGTCTTACGAGAACGGGTGGGGCAGTTTATAATGAAGTGCCCTGACTTACCGCAATAGAAACATAGATTTTCTTTTAAGCGATGTTCTTTGCATGCATCACTAACCCGTCTCTGTAAAGAGTACACCTGCATGGTCTCAGGTTCTGGTTCCCGTGTGATCTTGCTCAGAGGTTCCCTAGCTGGGGAGGAAGGTAGGAAATGGTTAATGCGATTGTTTTCAGACCATCTCTCCTGTCTGCGTTCAGTAAGACGGGCATCAATACGGATGCAGTAGTTAATAAAGTCACCTAACGCAGTGGGAGGGTCAGCACGAGCAAGTTCATCTTTAATCATGGGAGACAACCCTTTCCGGAAGATAGATTTTTTGTCAGAACTGTCCCAAGTGGTATCGAGGGCCCATCTATTGAAATCCAAGGCATATTCGACTACTGAGCGCTTACCTTGGCGCAATGTTAACATGGCTGCTTCAGCTGTCGCACCTCGGTTAGGGTCATCAAACACCTGCCCCATGGCTGAAATGAAAGCATCCAGATTATTCAAACATTCATCATCAGTCTCAATCAGGGGGTTTGCCCACATCAGAGCTTTGTTGGAGAGCAGCATGATTATAGTAAGCACTTTGGATCGTTCCGAGGTAAATTGTGGGGCATGTGCAGAAAAAAAAAGTTTGCATTGGTTAATAAACCCCCTGAATTTTTCACGTTCACCACCAAAACGAAAAGGGGGTAACTTGGGAATCCCAGAACCCGGAGGTAGGGGTGGTGCCCGGACTCGTTCCTCCAGAGCCTCAATCCTGGCTCGTAAATCCTGAGTATTTTGTCCGAAAACTTGCAGATTGTGGTTGTTAAGATCCTGCAGACATGCAAAGCTGGTCTTTAAAGCCTGTATGTCCGCAATTATTGTATTGGTAATTCCACACAAGTCCTTTAAGCGAGCCTCCATCTTCCCAGATCCTTTAAGGCAGAAGTGCTAGAATAGGAAAAAAAAGCACACAATAGTGTTTACCCGTGGTAACACACCTGGCTGGAAAGAAGGGAATGCACTCACCTGGAATGGTTGTGAGAAGTCACAACCACTGTCATCACAGAAGGTATAAATGAAATATCTTCCCAGATCCTCTAAGGCAGAAATGCTATAAGAGAAACAAGGGCGCACAATAGTGTTTACCTGTGGTAACACACCTGGCTGAAAATAAGGGAATGCGCTCATCTGAAATGGTTGTGAGAAGTCACAACCACTGTGATCGCAGAAGTATAAAGGATACATGGTCCACAGCAGACTCGGCGTCCTCAGACCCAGCAGACACTAAAGTTGGCTTCTGAATCTTGTGATGTATTGTACATAGTCTGTTTAGTGTCTTGTGCTTGGGTGCGAGGAAGACACAGTAGACACAGGTTTAGTTATGACTTGCTTGTATTACTGCATACAAGTATACCACAGGAAAAAAGGCTTTACACAATTGCAGGTACACAGGCAGGAGACATGGCAGATGACACGGCAGGTCAGAGTTAAGGTACCGTCACACTAAGCGACGCTGCAGCGATAGCGACAGCGATGCCGATCGCTGCAGCGTCGCTGTTTGGTCGCTGGAGAGCTGTCACACAGACCGCTCTCCAGCGACCAACGATGCCGAGGCCCCCGGGTAACCAGGGTAAACATCGGGTTGCTAAGCGCAGGGCCGCGCTTAGTAACCCGATGTTTACCCTGGTTACCAGCGTAAAAGTAAAAAAAACAAACAGTACATACTCACCAGCGCGTCCCCCAGCCTCTGCTTCCTGACGCTGACTGAGCTCCGGCCCTAACAGCACAGCGGTGACGTCACCGCTGTGCTTTCACTTTCAGTTTAGGGCCGGCGATCAGTAAGAGTCAGGAAGCAGAGGCTGGGGGACGCGCAGGTGAGCATGTACTGTTTGTTTTTTTACATTTTACGCTGGTAACCAGGGTAAACATCGGGTTACTAAGCGCGGCCCTGCGCTTAGTAACCCGATGTTTACCCTGGTTACCAGTGTAAAATATCGCTGGTATGGTTGCTTTTGCTGTCAAACACGGCGATACACGGCGACCTAGCGACCAAATAATGTGCAGACCTTCTAGCAGCGACCAGCAATTTCACAGCGGGATTCTGATCGCTGCTGCGTGTCAAATACAGCGATATCGCTCCCTAGGACGCTGCAACGTCACAGATCGCTGGCGACGTTGCTTAGTGTGACGGTACCTTAAACGTTAAGTTCAACATGAAGCACAAACTGGTTCAGAGTTTCTCTCTGTGTTACTTCCCTTGCAAATGTAGATTAGCATGCAGCAGAGTTCCAGTGTCCACAAGTGTCCCAGAGATCCACCGTAGAAGATCGAAAGAATACTAAGTCCAGGACTTCCAGGAGCAGGTCACAGGCTGACTGCAGACATGATTCAGAAGCACTGATGGAGCAGCTGAGGCAGCTTATAAAGGCAAGAGACAGAGAACAGGGCAGAAACATAGAAGCTAGAAACTCCATACTGACTCAGGGCAAAGTAGCTACAACAGGACAAAGCAAAAATGGCGACGGAAAAGTTAGGTTTCAATAACAGAAAACAACAGCAAATATAGCAAAAATACTGAGAACCTTACAGTCAGACTGTTGTAGTTCCCCCACTCTTCGCTCCATCTGGGTCAGTTTCTCTTGCACGTTGACAAGGGACCACTGCAAGTCCTGCACCACCTGGACCAGCACCTCCTGATGTTTTGGGTCCCCTCTGGTATTGGCGCCCTGGACACGCATCACCCCAAACGTATAGCTCTCTTCTTTACTTCGGGTCACTGGTTCCGCCAGGATTTGACGAAACGTAAGAGCCTGATCTGCCCGGACCCGTTCTGACAGTGCTCGCCTCAAGGATTTGCTGTGCAGTCCCAGAATGAATTGCTCCCGGAGTATCCGGTCTTTAGAGCCCATGCCGCCAAATCCATCCCCCTCCTTTCTCTGCACCTCTGCTAACACTTCTTGCAGTGCTGTTGCATACTGAGAAATTCCTTCTTCCCGCTGCAGCCTAGAGAAAAATTTGGCGCAAAGGTGTCCGGCACTAGCAGTCTCGCCGTAGATCTCTTCCAGGAACTTCACTAGCTCCTTCAGGGTACTGCGGGTGAGTTCTGGTTATAGGCAGACATTTCTACGGGCTTCTCCCTCTAGGGCAGTTAACGCAATGTCCACTTCGAGGTCTGGGCTGATGTTATAAATCTTCAGGGTGCCTTGCAGCCAGGACACCCAGTCGGACAGTGGCATATTCTTGCCGTCAAACTTTGGTAGCACACTAAATATGGTGCCCATAGGGAGTGCCCTTGCAGGGGTTCCATCAATGCCCACAGCATCTCCATTAACATTAACATTCCCGCCATTGCTGTCTGCTGCCTCCATCTTGGTGAGAGTACCCTGCTCGCAGCGCCACTTGAAGCGATGGCCGGGGGACCACCATGGTGCAGGAAGACTACTGTACACAAGATGAGGTGCAAACAACAAAGGGTAGATTTATTGGGAGGCAAGGAACGAAGTGAATGAGGAAGATGCAAACAGGGGTAAACAATGGCAAAAGACAATTTACAAGGGTTATAAACTTTATCTTTTCCGTAAAATAGCACGGTGCTCCAACTATTACAGACTCAAAATATGTCTAACAACCCAAATGTAAACAATAAACGAGTGATGATGCTACTCTACATATAACCTCCCTGGCCTTTACTAAGCAGGCCACATGGCTCCCGTGTACTGACTATTGAAGCCAACACTAGGCCCTAACAGGTGCACCAAACAGGAACAGACTCACGGTGATGTTGGGGACTCAGATACAGTCCCAGGGGGGCCCCCAGCAGTCTAATATGGTGGTGCGCATGGCTTTCTGTCAGCTCTGTGAAACATGAGCTTCTCCTTGCTTCTGGATCCTAGGGATGCTCCTGGTAACTGTAAATCCCTTCCTCTGTATCTTTGTGGCTCTCTTGCAGCTATATCAGGACACAGTTCCTCTCTTTTTCAGCTATCAGCACAAAAAGTCCTCTCTGCAGAAGCCTCAGCTCACACACGCTGCTTCAGCTCCACACCTGCACTCTGCCAGACTAGTTCATCACACCGACTATTGCAGGGGAGAAGCAGATCATTCCATCACGCCAGACAAGTGGGTGCAGCCTCTTAAAGTGACAGCATGTTCCTTACTGTCCATAACAGCACCACCCTCTTACACACACATCAAGGAAGGGTACACGTCTCAGGATAACAGACAAAGGCAGGAGGACATGACGGGTTGATGCAGTCCAGGGTTATCTGGCATGGGCATACTAGGACGGCCTCATTCTGAGGCCTCAGGTGTAGCACAGGCTCAGCAGGAGAACATCAGACACCAACCTTGGACAGATGTCAGACAATGGCAGGGGTCATCATTGGTTGATGCAGTCCAGGGTCATCTGGCATGGGCTTACTAGGTCGGCCTCTCATGCCTCAGATGTAGCACAGGCTCAGCATGAGAACTTCAGACACCGACCCAGGATAGACGCCATCACAGGGTGGACCCCGGGGAATGAGAACATCGGGTCACAGGCTGGACATCAGGACATCGGACACAGGCAGTACACCAGGACACAGGCTAGACATCAGGACACAGGCTGAACATCAGGACACAGGCAGGACATCAGGACACAGGCTGGACCTCAGTACAATGGATATCAGGTCATCGAACACAGGCATGACATCTGGACACCAGATAGACATGTGGGACACTGGTGTGGCAGCCCAGGTCGTCGGCTACATCAGGACATCAGGGATACCGGATGGACATATGGGACACTGGCATGGCAGCCCAGGTCATTGGCAACATCAGGACGCAGGATAGACATCTGGGACACTGGCGTGGCAGCCCAGGTCATCGGCTGGGACACGAATGGCACAGGACCAGGCAGCGGTGGTCATCAGGTGCTTAGCTACGGCTGTCAGGCTCCGGGCATTGGACCTAGAAAGGAACTCAAGCAGGATGGTGCAAGCACAGCCGGACTGGACCTGGGCCGGATGGGGTTAGCAGCGCATAGCAGACTGAGCACAGCATAGTAAAAGCTCAGCAAGAATACCGGACTCCATCTTTAAAAGATGAGCCCAGGAAGTTCACAGTCACTGGGTACAGGGTGGCAGACACAAAAGGACTTCAGGAACATAAGACAGAGGACACAGTTCAGACAGGGTCAGGTACTGGATAAGCAAACTTCAGGATAGGCGGATCTGTGTACTTTGCCCCCAGAACAGGTGGAAAAATAAGACATAAACGGATTTGGGTACTCTGCCCCCAGAGCAGGCATGATCTGTGTACACTGCCCCCAGAACAGGTGGAAAAACCAGACACAAACGGATCTGGGTACTCTGCCCCAGAACAGGTGGGATCTGGGTACCCTGCCCCCAGAACAGGCAGAAAACGAGCCACAAATGGATCTGGGTATTTTACCCCCAGAGCAGGTAGGATCTGCGTACTCTGCCCCAGAACAGGTGGAAAAACAAGATACTAATGGAACTGGGTACTCTGCCCCCAGAACAGGCGGAAGACAGGTATCAGCTCTCCCAGAACAGACTGCAGACAGAACGGGAGCTAGATACCTCACACACAAGGCTAGACTCAGAAACACAATGCAATTCTCTGGCAATGCCCAACAGGAAAAGGAGAGTTTATAGAGGAGCTGCCCCTCAGCGATAGGCTGAGCAAAGAAACACAGGTGCACACACAAATCCTGATAAAAGCAGGGTAGGTGTGGCAGCGCACACCCTAAGCACAAACAGAAACCATTACAGCACAGTCAGCACAGGAACTGTGGCTTAGAACTCCTGGCAGCGACTTCTAGCCTGAACACACGTGGTAAGTCATGCACCAGCTGCAGAGGACCTTGCAACCCGTGGATAGCTTCCAAAGCAGCAGCCAGGGACCACACATGCCGATGGTCATGCAGCAGAGCAAAGACATCACAGCACATTTACAGCTATGCAGCGGCACAGGGAACTGAGCCGCATCCATACAGGTACAGACTATAGTATCCCTGCAAGTTAGGGGAGAGGAGCAAGGGTTCAAGCAGACATGCAGAGTAATGCCGAAGAAACAAGGTATAAACCCACTGGCGTTACAAAAGGCATCCTAAGTTTTTAAAAAGGTCCCTTAGTGTGTTTCAGTAGGCTCCACAATCACGGGGTAGATTGCTGTCTTGACAGATGTCCAGAAGGCAGTCACTGACACACTCCACAAGGAGGGTAAGCCACAAAAGGTCATTGCTAAAGAAGCTGGCTGTTCACAGAGTTCTGTATTCAAGCATAATAATGGAATCTAGAGTGGAAGGAAAAAGTGCAGTAGAAACAGGTGCACAAGCAACCAGGATAAGCACAGCCTTGCAAGGATTGTTAAGAAAAGGCCATTCAAAAATTTGGAGGAGATTCACAAGGAGTGGACTGCTGCTGTAGTCATTGCTTCAAGAGACACCACACCCAGACGTATCCAGGACATGAGCTACAAGTGTCATATTCCTTGTGTCAAGCCACACATGACCAATAGACAAACGCCAGAAGTGTCTTACCTGGGCCAAGGAGAAAAAGAACTGGACTGTTACTCAGTGGTTCAAGGTGTTGTTTTCAGATGTTTAGTATAGTGGAGGTTTTTCCTCTAATGGTGTTTTTTTAGATTAGGACTGCCAATATACAAGGACCCTTGACGTGGGTTGGCAGCTTAAATATTGTGGCCATAATATCAACCAATACCTTGCATACATTGTTATGTTCTTGTGCACTGTATATATTTTTCCAGGGTGCGACTGGGTCCTGGATGGCTCTGTACACTGTGGCCTCTGTTCACACAGGATGCATCATGGTTAGCCCGCTATACATATGGCGTCATTAATAGGCTTTGTACCATATACTTTGCATTCCTGTGTGAACATGCAACATACAGACTATTTGTTGCACGGGTGCTCCAAGCGGCCAATTCCTGATTGTAGGTTGGCTGCATTAGTATTATTTGCACCTGTGTATTTGCTATCTCTACTTGGGCCTGGTGCACCCTGGTTAGTGCAATTGTTGGAGGCCCTGAACAGGTAAGCATCTCTGCCTGTTTTCTGGTGTTTTTTTTTGTTTTTGTTGTTTTCAGATGACAGTAAATTTTGCATTTCATTTGGAAATCAAGGTCCTAGAGTGTGGAGGAAGAGTAGAGAGGCACGCAATCCTAGTGTGAATTTTCCTCAATCAGTGATGGTTTGGGAGCCATGTCATCTGCTGGTGTAGGTCCATGGGTGTTTTATCAAGACCAAAGTCAGCACAGCCATCTACCAGGAAATTTTAGAGCACTTCATGCTTCCCTCAAGCTTTTTGGAGATGGAAATATCATTCTCCAGCAGGACTAGGCACCTGTCCACACTGCCAAAAGTACCAATACCTGGGTTAAAACAACAGTATCACTATACTTGATTGGCCAGGAAACTGGTCTGACCTTAACCCCATAGAGAATCTATGGGGCATTGTCAAGAGGAAGATGAAAGACAGCAGACCCAACAATGCAGACGAGTTGAAGGCTGCTATCAAAGCAACCTGGGCTTCCATAACACCTCAGCAGTGCCACAGGCTGATCGCCTCCATGCCACACCGCATTGATACAGTAATTGATGCAAAAGGAGCTCCAACCAAGTATTGAGTGCATTTCCTGAATGTACATTTCAGTAGACCAACATTTTGGATTTTAAAATAATTTTTCAAGCTAGTGTAAAAAAGTATTCTAATTTACTGAGATAATGACTTTTGGATTTTCATTGTCTGTAAGCCATAATCATTAACATTAACAGAAATAAAAACGTGAAATAGATCACTCTGTTTGTAAAGACAGTACCATGTTAACTATGAGTTGGCTTATATAACATGCTGTACAAACATTCTAGCTGTATGTGTGGAAACAACCATAATGTCAGAGGAAAAGATTTTATGCATATGGTGATGGTAACGTGCGTCCTCAATGATGACATTGTGAGACCTTTGTGGTCACATAATGCTGCTGTTATTGAATACTGACCATATGGGTACTTATAAAAGATTAATCCTACCTTTTACCTCCGGTTCTTGGGATCGTATATAGTTAAAGAACAGAACTGAGATATTTCAGCAAACAGGAAATAAGTAATGGACTTTAGTTTTTTACATCATACTGTGCAGTTGGTCACGCTGCATTTCCTCAGGGCTGGTTTGGCACAAAAACTTGGAGTGGATCCAAAAGGGAGAAGTGTAAAGCGAAAGACTGTATATCGCACTGAACGAACATTGACCCAAGATCATATGTAATAGGCGATGTTTGTCTTGGCAGAGTTCAGATGTATCCATTTTATGCAAACATACAAGGACACAAGAAACACATTGAAACCTTTATTTCAGCGACGGCCGCTATAACTATGCTGGAAAAAGTCATACAGTCAGGGTAAAATGGATGGGTGCCACATATTTGCTGAATCATTCATACAAAGTTAATGTTCTACTTTTGGAGCTGCCTCGCTGAAATTATCATTAACTTAGATATCAATAGTTCAATAACGTCTAAATGTACAACGCCAGTTTTTAACCCATTCTTCAATATAGGCAAACAGTATTGTTTTTACTGCCTCATGTGTGAATAAAACACAATCTTTGTTTTCCATCATACAGTAAAAAATTATGAAAAAAGAAGGTCCTGATAGAGGTCCCTTTTAGGACTTGTTAACAGGACCATATTTTCGGTCCGAGTGCTGCCCGTAAAAAAACGGACCACACTCAGATCAATGTTCTTCAATTAGGCAGTGCAGATGAGCAATTTTTTTGACACTGATTGAATCTACAAGTGAAAAACAAATTGCAGAATTAAATATTTTGCTCTGACATGTTGGTTGTTTCCAACATTCCATTCTCTATTTTACCCTATTTATCATTAAGACATTATTTGAACAAATGTTAATAACTATCGTAGGCACCACTACTATATGACAGTATTGGAATTGTGCCTAGGTGTGGTGAAATATGTGTATATATATATATATATATATATATATATATATATATATATATATATACATATATATATATATATATATATATATATATATATATATATATATATATATATATAGTATATATATTAGAACATCCAGAGAAAACAGAAAAGGTGGCACTCACCCAAGCGATGTAAATAAAAAATCCTTTATTCATCCATAAATTGGAGTACGGACATGCCTTTCGGGATGCAGTTCAAAACGAGAGGGTGCAGGGAGAGAACCGGACGATGGCCGTTTCGCGCGGATTGCGCTTCAACGGGTCCAGGTAGGCACATACAATCATCCTGGTGCCGTCATACTTTTTTCTTCTATGGAATATATATATATATATATATCTATATATATAATTGTCTAAGGGTTTTTCCGTCTGTCTGTCTGTCTGTCTGTCTGTCCTGGAAATCCCGCGTCTCTGATTGGTCGAGGCCGCCAGGCCTCGACCAATCAGCGGGCACAGTATCGACGTAGATGTAATAATGGTGGCCATGGCGATGATGATGTCATAAAGGTTGCCTCGACCAATCAGCGACGGGCACAGTCTGCCGCGAATTCTGGAATCATCATTGTCCATATACTACGGGGACATGCATATTCTAGAATACCCGATGCGTTAGAATCGGGCCACAATCTAGTATATATATGTGTGTGCAGTGGACTATGTATAGATTTACTGTTTCACTGGCAATAATGTAACATCTGTCTTGAAAAGCTGCATGTCGCACCCAGGTGTTATTATGTATTTTCCTGGGACAAGTAGAATTCTGTCTCCAATCTCACCAAGGGGTCCTGCTGGAAGTTGAGAAGAGAGGTAACATTTGGCACCTCCTAGCTCTTGGAAAGGAGATGTTAATTGTGGCCTGATAGTATATCTGGGAGAGCTGTTACACAAAGGATCTCAAGAGAAAATAATATATTCATTGGGGGGCGCGGCTGTGGTCCAATCAAAAACCAAACAATTAGGATATTAATCTGAGGGGCTGGTCTAGAAACCTGACCTCCAGACCAAAGTTATAAATTAGACCTGTATACAGAGACACGTGTTCACATAATGGGGGTGGCCGAGCTGGTGTGATTCAATCTACATTTATCCTACCCTCAGGGAGCAGAAAGCAGACTACCAAGTTAGATGATTTCGGTAAGTATTCTCCTGTTATTTTATACTGGTTTGCATAAGTTGTATGTCTTTATTATCATATTTTTATAACTTTTCTTACTGTAAGCACTGACTCTTTTTGTATTAAAGTATAAAACTTTACCAAGTTGAACCTTGAATGTTCTAAAAGAATCCATAGCCTAAGGTGTGTGAGCCTTATGAGTGGTAGACATTATTAGTATTATTATACGGACTCATCGCCCATGTGTTCGATGAGTGGTGGCAGCGTGTATGAGCGGGTGTGTGGCCTGGGTCGGTATGTGATTTATGTGATTCCCATTACAGCATAGGACACAGGTTGAATGCTGGACTGAGAGTGGGGAGATAGATTAACCCTTGCAGGCACAACCCAAGTCACGTGCTGAGAGTGGATACGTGACAATTGGTGGGATAGAATTATTTCTATTAGAGCATTAGTGCATGGTTTAAGCAATTATTCCCTGTACTAAAGAATTGGTATCCTTGCGAGTAGTGCACCAGTTCTACAAGGTTCAACTCAGTGCTTACTTAGACATACTTGCAAACAGTTTCCCCTCCCCGTTTTTCTTTTCTATCTTTTATTTGGCAAAGGCTGTTCATCGATATGGCAGCCCAGTACAAGAAGCAGAGCAAAGAGGCTCTGACCGGCCTCTGTGAGCAGAGAGCAATAGAGACGGTCGACAGATCCAGGGAGCTGCTGATACGCGCCTTGGTCAATCAGGACATAGAGCAAAGTGCTGGTCATCTGGGCAAGGAGAGAGCCCACCTCAGAGAGGCCCAGCAATGCCAGCTCTTGCACCGGAGATGCCTGATGGAAGTGTCAGCAATGCCAGTGCTGAGGAGCCTATGGACTGTACTTTGCAAATGGACTTACAACGGCTGGGAACAAGTGATCCCAATTTGAACATGCAGCTTATCCTACAGCACCGACAAGCTGAGAGAGAGGCTGCAGAATGCCGGGACCGACAGGCTGAGAGAGAGGCAGCAGAATGCCGGGAGGACAGAGCTTTCCAGCTTCAGATGGCTCAAATAGAGCGGGGTATCAGTTCTCAGAAAACTCCCTCCCAGGACATAAATCCAAGGAGACCACGTCTGGAAAACTTCCCTGTGATGGAGAAGGTTACGGACATAGATACTTTCCTTCGGGGGTTTGAAAAAACCTGCAGGCAATACCATCTACCCCGTGAGCAGTGGGCACAGTATCTAACCCCAGGGTTGAGAGTCAAAGCCCTGGAAGTTTTTGCTGGCTGCTCACCAGAGCTAGATGGGAACTATGAAGCCATAACAGAGGCCCTGATCAGGAACTACAACCTAACACCAGAAGTGTATCGGAGTAAGTTCCGGATCCTACAACGTGGATCAATTGACAGCTATGCAGATGTTGTGATCACCTTGAGGACCATGTTCCACCAATGAATCAGGGGACTTTCTGTTAACAGTTTTGAGGACTTAACGGATCTTATGGTCAAGGATCAATTTCTTCACATGTGCCCCATGGATGTATGACAATTTGTGTGTGATCGGGAGCCACAAACAGCAAATTAGGCTGCAAGGATTGCGAACTGCTATGTGGCTAACCAGATGCCTGAGGTGCGGAAGCCATTGGGTTTCAGCTGGAGTGGAGGTAAGCCAAATGGGGACCCTTCTCCCTCTGCCAGCCGATCACCAGTGGTGTCCAAGCCCACCTTCTATGGAGCCCTGGGGAATAGACATTCTCTAGGCGATGCACGCCGGTGCTTCTCCTGCAGCAAAGTGGGACATGTTAGCTCTGTCTGCCCTGATAGGGGGAAACACCCAACCACAGCCACAAAGCTGTCCGTGTCCCCACCATCTGTCCTCTTTGTGGCCAGCTCTGATGAGAGGGCTAATGAGAACTGTCAATCTGTCACTGTTGGCAATAAAGTCACCATTGGTCTCAGGGACACTGGGGCAGAGGTGACCCTGGTGCGTCCAGCCATGATAACCCCTGCCAATATCATACCAGGAAAGACTATGTCTATAACCGGGATTGGAGGGGTCAGCCCTGCCGTGCCCATGGCCCGTGTGTACCTGGACTGGAGAGCAGGGAAAGCATTGAGAGAAGTGGGAGTATCAGAGGCTATTCCCACCAATGTGTTGTTAGGCACGGACCTGGGGAGGATGGTGTCCCACTATGTTCCTGCCTTGCAAGTAAATGATACAGAGAAGGTGTAAGAAAGTGACCCACCTGAGATCCCGTGCGAGGAGGGAAAATGTCCCAATGCACAGGACTGTAAATATGTGGCAGCTGAGCAGGGCCGGACTGGGACTAAAATTCGGCCCTGGCATTTGAAGGTACACAGGCCCACTTGTCACATGGTGAATATGTAATATCTTTGTGCACCTGTAGGTCACAAGAAGTGAGGGGAGTGTAACACTACTATATAACATATAGTCACAGCTGTGCCCAGTATTACAGCTCAGTCCTATTTATTGCTCTTAGGTGTAGGAGCCGCCAAAACTGCTATTTTACACACAGAGTGGAGTCTCATAGATAATGGAGATAATGCTGCGCTCTACATGGTGCTGCGGCTTCTTCATACACAGTAGCTGATGGACAGTGATGCAAAGGGTCAGATACCAAAGAGCTAATATTTATGTATTTATTTTACTCACTGATATAGCACCACAGGTCTTTACAGACGTTATCATCACTGTCCCCATTGGGGCTCACAATCTACATTCCCTATGAGTCTTTGGAATGTGGGAGGAAACCAGAGAACTGGAGGAAACCCACACAAACACGGGGAGAACATACAAACTCCTTGCAGATGTTGTCATTGGTGGGCTTTGAACTCATGACCCCAGCGCTGCAAAGCAACAGTGCAAACCACTGTGCCACCAAAAATCTCTACAAAGGCCAAGATCTGTATTAACGCCATATCGTGACCATATAGCAGTAGATATCAGCTCTGCATAACATATAAGAGATCACAGCACAGTTACAGATAATGACTTACAGATTACTTTCTTTCTGATTGACTCGTTCACTTTTCCCGTCTTTTCCATCTGGCCCAGACCGACATGACAACTTCTCCAGCCACAACTCGTCTGCAGAGAATACAACAAAGACAAATTTCACTTCTCATATTCCAGCCTCATCAGCATCTATTCCCAACCTGCACAAACTCCTCATCCTGCTGATACCCCAATACTGAGGCGCTGCTGCCATATGTGTCCCTATTACTGCACCTGTTACCCCAATACTGAGCCGTTGCTGCCATATGTGTCCCTATTACTGCCCCTGATACCCCAATACTGAGCCGCTGCTGCCGTATGTGTCCCTATTACTGCACCTGATACCCCAATACTGAGCCGCTGCTGCCGTATGTGTCCATATTACTGCCCCTGATACCCCAATACTGAGCCGCTGCTGCCGTATGTGTCCATATTACTGCCCCTGATACCCCAATACTGAGCCGCTGCTGCCGTATGTGTCCCTTTTACTGCACCTGCTGTGTGGTACAAAAACAGCACTCCTTTTACTGCCCTACATAATAATGCCACCACTGTGCCCTTTAAATAGTAATAATGCCTTTGTGCCCTCTATATGGTAAAATTGCCCCCACTAGAAAATATTAATGCACTGTGCAAATGCACTTGAAAACAGTATCCACATTTTTCCCCTAGAAAGTAATAATGCCCCTTGTGCACATGACTGCCATAATACTCTGAGTGCCCCTATAACAATATGATGCTTCTTAAGTGCCCAGTTAACATCTACTAAAGTCCCCTGAGTACCCAATGTACAACTCCTTTATATACATTATGATGGGCAAACAGCTCCCCTATACACAGTATAATACACCCACAGTCACTCTATACACAATATGATGTTCCCACAACTGCCCTCTACACAGCATTATGGGCCTTAAACTCCACTATACATAGTATGGTGGGCCCAAAGCTCACCAATACATAGTATGGTGGGCCCACAGCTTCTCAATGCACAGTATGGTGGTCCCACAGCTCCCCTATACACAGTATATTGGGCCCACAGCTCCGCTATACAGCGTATGAGGTCCCCACTGCTCCCCCAAAATACTGAATACCACAGTAGCCCTCAGACTGTATAATGGCCTCCAAATTAGTCACCAAACTGCATAATGGCCCCCGCACATTAGCTCACAAACTGTACACTATAATGCTCCTCCACATTAGCTCCCAAACTGTATAATGGCCCCCGCATTAGTCCTCAAGCTGTATAGTGACCCTTGCATTAGTCCACAAGCTGTATAATAGATGCTGAATTAGTCCCTGAATTGTATGAGGGCCCCCCACAAAGTTTCAGTCCCACACACTACGTAGAAGGGTCTCCCATTGTTTATGATGCCCCCACATCACATCACAAGTTTTAATTAAAAAAAAATCATATACTCATCTAACCCAGGATCCTGACAAGTCCAGTGGCAAGGCAACGCAGTGTAGCATGCGCCAGGACTCTGACGTCCCCAGCGTGCATCTGCGCCTCGGTGGTTCTGTAGACCTGAGGCATAAAGTGATCTGCGATCTACAGAACAGAGAGCGGTAGTGCAGGGAGATCTACCGCAGGGCTCAACTGTATATGCACATTATACATGCTGATTAATTAAGGGCAGTGCAGCTTTGGGTGCGCCCCCTGAGGCCCAGGGTAACCGTCCACTCTGCACCCTGATAGCTGCGCTGCTGTATACTGTGGCTACAGACATCAGACGTTACACCAGTCACATAGTTCTCTGTATATAACTTCCGATATCTGTGCACCACTTATATCATATCCCTGATATATCCTGTACTATGTGTACAGACATCAGATGCTATATACAGGATTATATGTCATGTTGTATTATTACACTATGAGTACAGACATCAGATCTTATATCATCACATATTATCCTGTATATAAGATCAGATGCCTGTGCACATAGTATAGGATATGAGTGACATATTCTCCTGTACAGTATGTGTACCATGTGCACTGTGTATACTATGTGCACTGTGTATTGTATATTATGATATATGCATTGACCGATTGCTCCTGGACCGGGCTACAGGACATACATGATATAATATACAGTGGCTATATATATATACAGTGTATGATGTCCTGCAGCCAGGCTCAGGAGCAGTCAGCCTATGATACTGTATACAGCTGTCTGCAGTGCTGGGAGTTATTGCTGCAGCTTGTTCCTGCACACAGATCAGGCCACACTGGAGCTGATGACCCCACTGACAGCGCGACCCCATCTGTGTCAAGCTATAAGCTGGACAATAAATCATCTCTCCGGTCTCAGCTCGACTGCAGACACCACGGCCAGACAAGATCCGACTCTGTCAGAGACCTCCTGCCCCGGGCCCCTGCTCTGCTGACCTCATCACTGAAGCTCCTGTCAGCCCGGCCGGCTCGCAGGTGATGTCCACCCTCACATCACGTGGTGTGTCTGCAATCCTGGGATGTCCAGGCCGGCACTTGTACAACTTGATAGTACAGTACAGTGCCGGGAGGCCTAAAACTTCTGCACGGGGCAGACCTGCACAGCGCCCCCTGCTTGTGTGCATGATCGCGCTGCAGAATTGAAATCAGCAGAGCCAAGGGGCGGCACACAACAGCACAGTGCCGCCCCCTTCCTGGTCCTGCTGGTTTCATCAGGGCAGCGTGATTGTGTGTGCAGGCAAGCTAATGCTGTGCCTGCCCGACATGCACGCTGAAGAGGGAGTGGAGCCAGGTGATCGAGCGGCCCATTAGAGGGACCGGCCGTTCTGGCATTTGCCAGAAGTGCCCAATGGCCAGTCCGGCCCTGCAGCTGAGACCCGGAGTCAGGCTGCGGCTCAGACTCAGGCCCAGAGATTAGAGGATGAGTATCAGACAGAACTGCCAGAACAGGAGGCACATACTGTGGTCCCGGAGCCTCCTTACATGGCAGACCCACCAAAGTCCCTGATAACAGACACTGAAAACTCAGCTTCAGACCAGCGCCTGGCAGTCACACTAGGCCAGGGCCTGCAGGCTGACAGTCAGAGCTTCCAGGAGGCCCTGCAGACAGATGTCAGTCTGGAAGAGCTCAGATGTCTTGCAGACCAACCCCCTGCTGCTTCTGGCAAAAAGAGAGTATACTGGGACCAGGAAAGACTGTATACAGAGACTATCCCCACGGATACTACAGAATCTGGGGACTCTGAAAGGTGGCTGATCGTCCCTTATCCATTTAGGGAACAACTATTGAGAATTGCCCATGAAATTCCTTTGGCCGGACAATTTGGAATACAAAAGACTAAAGCTTGCCTGACACATAACTTCTATTGGCCCAAGATGGGGACAGATATTGCCAATTACTGTCTGTCATGTCTAGTTTGTCAGAGAGTTGAAAAGTCTGGGAGTATACAGAAATCTCCATTGATACCAAGGCCTGTGATCTAAGAGCCTTTCCAGTGAGTGGCTGTGGATATCATAGGGACACTTGCAATCCCTAGCAGCTCTGGCAAAAAGTACATCCTCACAGTGGTGGACTATGCTACACGATACCCGGAAGCCGTGGCACTGTCCTCCATCCGAGCAGACAAAGTGGCGGATGCTTTACTGACTGTGTTCTCTCGTGTCGGTTTCCCCAGGGAAATGTTATCCAATCAGGGAACCCAGTTCATGTCCGATCTAATAATAATAATCTTTATTTATATAGCGCCAACATATTCCGCAGCGCTTTACAGTTTAACAGCTTCAAACGCAACAGTCATAAGTAACAATGTTAACAATGCAATAATTAAGGCAACACAAGACGACCCTGCTCGTGAGAGCTTACAATCTACAATGAGGTGGGGAGATACAAAGTACAGGTGTGTATTTACAATGATGTATTTACAATGATGGTTGAGCCATCTTCAGGGAGTGGGGCTTAGATGGAAGTAGTGAATGGGCTACACACAAACAAAATAACTGATTAAGGAACGTGATAGGCCGCTCTGAACAAATGTGCTTTGAGGGAGCACCTAAAATTATGCAAATTGTGGATGGTCCTAATTTCTTGGGGTTGAGCATTCCAGAGGATTGGCGCAGCACGGGAGAAGTCTTGGATTCGGGAGTGGGAGGTACGGATTAGTGCAGAGGTTAGTTGAAAGTCATTTGCAGAGCGCAGAGGTCGGTTAGGCCGATAGACAGAAATGAGGGAAGAGATGTAAGGGGGTGCCGCACTGTGAAGAGCTTTGTGGGTGAGAACAAGTACTTTGAATTGTATCCTGTAATGAATGGGCAGCCAGTGTAACAACTGGCGAAGAGCGGACGCGTTTGAGTAACGATTAGCTAGATAGACAACCCTGGCTGATGCATTAAGGATAGACTGGAGAGGGGAATGTCGAGTGAGGGGGAGGCCAATTAATAGAGCGTTGTAGTAGTCCAGGCGGGAGTGGATCAGGGAGACAGTGAGGGTTTTTGTTGTTTCTGTAGTGAGAAAAGGGCGGATTCTAGAGATGTTCTTTAGGTGTATGCGACATGAGCGGGCAAGAGATTGTATATGGGATGTGAAGGAGAGATCGGAGTCAAACATAACACCCAGACAGCGCGCCTGATGCCGGGGTGTTATTATGGTGCCACCCACGGAGAGGGAAACGTCAGGTCAGGTTTAGGGAGGTTAGTAGATGGTGGGAGCAGAAGAAGTTCAGTTTTGGAGAGGTTGAGTTTCAGATAGAGAGTGGACATGTCGGAGACTGCGGACAGACAGTCAGTGGTGTTCTGTAGTATAGCAGGAGTAAGGCCAGGGGATGACGTGTATAGTTGTGTGTGGTCAGCATAAAGATGGTACTGAAAGCCAAATCTGCTGATGGTCTGTCCAATTGGGGCCGTGTAGAGGGAGAAGAGAAAGGGGCCAAGGACTGAGCCCTGGGGTACCCCGACAGTAAGAGGAAGAGGAGATGAAGTGGAGCCAGAGAACAGAACACTGAAGAAGTGGTCAGAAAGATAGGAGGAGAACCAGGAGAGAGCAGTGTCCTTAATGCCAAGTGACTGGAGCCTAGAGAGTAAGAGAGGGTGGTCAACAGTGTTGAAAGCTGCAGAAAGATCAATAAGAATGAGCAGAGAGTGGTCACCGTTACATTTTGCTGTCAGAAGGTCGTTGGTCACCTTGATGAGTGCAGTTTCTGTTGAGTGTAGGGGGCAGAAGCCGGACTGTGAAGGGTCTAGGAGAGAGTGAATGGAGAGGTAATGGGTAAAGCAGGTGTAGACTAGGCGCTCCAAGAGTTTAGAGATGAAGGGGAGGTTGGAGACTGGTCTGTAGTTATTTGTGCAGGATGGGTCGAGGGCAGGTTTCTTTAGTAACAGAGTAATGATAGAGTGTTTGAAGGAGGACGGGAAAATGCCTGAGGAGAGTAAGAGATTAAAGATTGTAGTTAGGTGAGTAGTGACGACTGGAGAGAGAGACTGGAGGAGATGAGAGGGAATGGGGTCGTTAGTGCATGTAGTCGGACGAGAAGAAGAGAGGAACCTGGAGACTTCTTCTTCTGTGATGGGATCAAATGCGGAGAGTGAGCCAGGGGAGATGCAGGGAGGGATGGGAGTCACTGAACTTGGTGATTGGGAGCGGATTTCCTGACGTATATTGTCTATTTTCTCCATAAAGTGGGAGGATAGGTCATCAGCACAAATGTCTGTGATAGGGGCTTGAGCTTATGGCCTGAGGAGGGAGTGAAAGGTGTCAAAAAGTTTCTTGGGGTGGTTAGATAGTGAGGAGATCAGGGTGGTGAAGTAGGTCTGTTTGGTGAGGTGAAGGGCAGAGTTATAGGTTTTTAACATAAATTTGAAGTGTATGAAGTCTTCTGGTGTGCGAGTTTTCCTCCATAAGCGTTCAGCACTCCTAGAGCATCGCTGTAGAAATCGGGTTTGCGATGTGAGCCAGGGCTGTTTTACTCTGCGTTTGGATGTTCTGAGGGTGAGGGGAGCTACTTGGTCTAGGGTGCTTCTGAGAGTGTCATTGTAGTGATGTACCGCCAGATCAGGACAGGAAAAAGAGGAGATTGGGGACAGTAATGAGTGTAAGGAGTCTGAAAGTGTATGACGGTTAATGGCTTGTAGATTTCTGACTGAATGGTAGGTAGGAGGGTGCTGGGGTGAGCGAGGATTTGTGAGCATGAAGGAGAGAATGTTGTGGTCAGAGAGGGGAAGAGGTGAGTTATTTAGGTAGGAGATTGAACATAGCTGGACAAAGACCAGGTCAAGGGTGTTATCGTCCTTGTGTGTCTCAGAGGTTGAGAGCTGTGAGAGGCCGAGCGAATTGGTTAGTGATAGAAGCTGGGATGCAGATGTAGAAGTGGGGCTGTTTATGGGGATGTTGAAGTCTCCCAGGATAAGGGTTGGGACTTCTGAGGACATGAAGTGCGGCAGCCAGGCAGAGAAATGGTCCAGGAAGTGGGTGGGTGAGCCTGGGGGCCGGTATATGACCGCCACTCTGAGGGAGAGGGACGGAAGAGCCTGATGTTGTGGACCTCAAAAGAAGGAAATGAGAGTGATGGAGTTGATGGGATGACCTGGAAGGTGCATTGTGGGGAGAGGAGTATGCCGACTCCACCACCAGGTCTGTTTGTGGGTCTCGGGGAATGGGAGAATTGTAGGCCACCATGGGAAATGGCAGCAGGGGAGACTGTGTCAGAATCCTGGATCCAGGTTTCAGTGAGGGCCAATAGATTTAGAGAGTTGTTCAGAAAGTAGTTGTGCAGGAAAGGAAGCTTGTTACATACAGACCGTGGATTCCAAAGGGCACAATTAAAAGAAGGAGATGAGGGAGTGCAAGTAATATTAATAAGGTTAGAATGGTTTTGATGTGAGGTAGGGTAGCGGTTGAGGTTGTGGGATGGTGGACCAGGGTTGGGGGATATGCCCGAAATCAGTAGGAATAGGAAGATAAAAAGCAAGAAGTTTTTGGAATTATAAGAAGTTTTTTTGTGCAGTGTGTTTTGGCAAGATGGACTGAGGTTTTTCAGGAAGGTGAGAAGTGCATGGGAGCTGTACATGGGAGAGGGAAGGAGAGAGGAGCTGATATATATGAGTCGTGATGGAGGGGGGATTGGGCGGTGGATGTGGATTGCAAGGGAACATAGGAGGATAGCAATAAAGCACATGGATAGAAGGGAGAGCAGAGTGTGGGTTATCTGACTCCTGCCCTGAATAACTGCAATGGAATAACTGCTATAACTTGATGCTTAGCTAATGCGATGCTTTGCTGAATGCGTGCGACCCCACACTTGCGTGCACCCCTAAGAATGAGTCTAAATTTATAGGCCCCCAGTGCAGGGAGAGGACAGCGGGATTATGGGAGCTGGTTAGTTATAAATTAGGGACAGCGCTGCTCAACACATCCTGGTGTGGATAGATGATCAAAGATGCAGTCCTGATAACATCTCTATACTAACACCTCTTCTGTGATAAGCTCCCCCCCCCCCCGGAGCTACAACAGTGAGTATTCAAAACCATGTAACTGATGATAAATTCTAGCAAAGGAGTTGAATGACATGAAATTACCATTCAGGGCAGTTGCTGACACAGAAAATCAGTGCAAAATACAAAGGCATTCAGAATCCAGGGAAAGCTGGGGATATTCTCTGCATACCATTCAGGGCAGTTGCTGACACAGAAAATTAGGGCAAAATACAAAGGCATTCAGAATACAGGGAAAGCTGTGGATATTCTATGCATACCATTCTGGGTAATTGCTGACACAGAAAATCAGGGCAAAATACAAAGGCATTCAGAATCCAGGGAAAGCTGGGGATATTCTCTGCATACCATTCTGGGTAATTGCTGACACACAGAAATTCAGGGCAAAATACAAAGGCTTTCAGAATCCAGGGAAAGCTGGGGATATTCTCTGCATACCTGTGTGAAGAGAGGAGAGAAGAGGAGATGGATATTAGTTCTTTGCCATGGAATAACTGCTATAACTTGATGCTTAGCTAATGCGATGCTTTGCTGAATGCGTGCGACCCCACACTTGCGTGCACCCCTAAGAATGAGTCTAAATTTATAGGCCCCCAGTGCAGGGAGAGGACAGCGGGATTATGGGAGCTGGTTAGTTATAAATTAGGGACAGCGCTGCTCAACACATCCTGGTGTGGATAGATGATCAAAGATGCAGTCCTGATAACATCTCTATACTAACACCTCTTCTGTGATAAGCTCCCCCCCCCCCCCCCCGGAGCTACAACAGTGAGTATTCAAAACCATGTAACTGATGATAAATTCTAGCAAAGGAGTTGAATGACATGAAATTACCATTCAGGGCAGTTGCTGACACAGAAAATCAGTGCAAAATACAAAGGCATTCAGAATCCAGGGAAAGCTGGGGATATTCTCTGCATACCATTCAGGGCAGTTGCTGACACAGAAAATTAGGGCAAAATACAAAGGCATTCAGAATACAGGGAAAGCTGTGGATATTCTATGCATACCATTCTGGGTAATTGCTGACACAGAAAATCAGGGCAAAATACAAAGGCATTCAGAATCCAGGGAAAGCTGGGGATATTCTCTGCATACCATTCTGGGTAATTGCTGACACACAGAAATTCAGGGCAAAATACAAAGGCTTTCAGAATCCAGGGAAAGCTGGGGATATTCTCTGCATACCTGTGTGAAGAGAGGAGAGAAGAGGAGATGGATATTAGTTCTTTGCCATGGAATAACTGCTATAACTTGATGCTTAGCTAATGCGATGCTTTGCTGAACGCATGCGACCCCACACGATCTGATAGAAAGCCTCTGTGAAAGAATACAAGTACAGCATTTTGTGGCCAGCGCCTATCAACCCCAAACCAACGGACTCTGCAAGCGTTTTAACGGAACATTAAAGCAAATGCTCAAAATGCTGGTGGAGACTGAAGGGAGAGACTGGGAGTAGTACCTCCCCCATCTGTTGTTCGCCTACAGAAAGGTACCCCAGGCGTCTACAGGATTCTCCCCCTTTGAACTGGTTTATGGGAGGAGGGTCAGGGGGCCAGTTGATTTGATTAAGGACTGTTGGGAGGATGATCCCAGAACTACTGGAGTCTCAGTGGTTGAATATGTGCTGCGGCTCAGAGAGAGAATGCAAAAACTGAGCAACCTGGCCCATGAGAACGTGACGCAGGCCCAAATCAACCAGAAGGTCTGGTATGACCGTAATGCCAGACTGAGGGCCTACGAGGAGGGACAGAAGGTTTGGGTGTTGGTCTCTATGTTACAGAAAAAATTGCAGGCTGCGTGGGAGGGACCATACAATGTACATAAGTGGCTAAATGATGTTAATTATGTGGTGACACTAGATGAGCATGCAAAACGTCAGAAAGTATTTCATGTTAATATGCTGAAGGCTCATCATGACCGGGAGACCTGTGTCTTACCTGTCTGTAGCCTGCCTGAAGAGGGGGAGGCTGATCTGTTACTAGATGTGGTGGCCAGGACTCAGTACATGGAGTCCCTGGAGTTAGCAGAGTTTAGCCCTGAGCTATCCCACAGTCAGAGGTCTGAACTGATGGGGGCGCTCAGCGAGTTCACCAAAGTCTTCACAGGGGAGCCCGGGAGGACACATTTAGCAGCTCACCATGTGGACACTGGTACTAATCCCCCAGTACAACAGTTTGCATACCGTGTGTCAGCAGAGGTGAAGACACACATGAGGGAACAGGTAGAGGAGATGCTGAACCTCAAGGTAATACAGAAATCCCAGAGTGCCTGGGCCTCACCTGTGGTTCTTGTCCCAAAAAAGGACCGTACTACCCGGTTCTGTGTAGACTACAGGAAATTAAATGTACTGACTACATGTGAGGTCTACCCCATGCCATGGATAGATGAGCTGCTAGAGCAGCTCGCTAAAGCATTGTACCTTACCATCATGGACCTAAGTAGGGGATACTGGCAGATACCCCTGACCAGAGAAGCTCAGGAGAGGTCTGCCTTTAAAACGCCATTCGGGCTGTTTGAGTTTCTGGTGATGCCCTTTGGTATGAAGAATGCCCCTGCGACCTTCCAGAGGTTGGTCAATCACGTATTGGAAGGATGTGATGATTTTGCCATCGCTTATCTCGACGACATAACCATTTTTAGTGATTCTTGGGAAGAACACCTCATACATCTTTCTCAGGTGTTGCAAAGGCTTAAAACTGCAGGTCTTACTGTTAAGCCAGGGAAATGTCAGGTAGCCATGCGGGAGGTACAATACCTAGGACACCGGGTAGGGGAGGACTGCTAAAATCTGAGCCAGGGAAGGTAGAAGCCATTACAGCCTGGGCCACCCCACAAACCAAGAAGCAGGTACTGTCCTTCCTGGGTACAGCTGGCTATTATAGGAGGTTTGTACCAAACTACAGTGCTCTGGCCAGACCGTTAACTAATCTGACCAGGAATAAACTTCCCAAAATTGTCTCCTGGAGTCCTCAGTGTGAGGAATCATTTTCTGCCCTAAAGTCGGCATTGATTAGTTCACCCGTCCTGCAGGCCCCAGATTTCACTCGCCAGTTTGTAGTGCAGACAAATGCCAGCACCTATGGGCTAGGTGCGGTTCTCAGCCAGGTGAACTAACAAGGAGAGGAGCACTCAATTCTTTACCTAAGCAGGAAACTCCTGCCCAGAGAAGTGGCTTATGCCACCATTGAAAAGGAATGTTTGGCAATTGTGTGGGCTCTGCAGAAGCTGCAACCATACCTCTGCAGCGCCCCAGAGTCCTGGTCATTGCAGTAATGTCGCTCTTCCACCAGGGGGAGTGATGGTACCTCGGATGGCACTAAAGGAGTTCACCTGACCAGGTATCACAGTCACACACTACACTTCACACTCCAGTCCACCAGGGGGAGCAAAGGTGCTATTTACTAGGCCACTCCTCACACACTGGTAAAACTGGTGGGTTGGATGGGAAGTCAGGCAGAACGCTACTGGGTTTGACCCAGGGAAGACCTGTCAGGCAGACAGGTGGAAGAAGGAGGAACATCTAAGCTGCAGACAGAGGTTCCTGTCAGGGGTGGGATCCTGACAGACGGAGCGAGAGTTAGAACGTTATGGAACTGCGCCTGCACTACATTGCGGCAGCATCCTAAGAAAGGACACGAAGCGAAGTATATTGTGGAGAGTGAGAAACAAGATCACAGCACAAGGAGATAACACTGGGAGGAGGGTCTGCCCCGAGATCGGCGGCCTCCTTCTGAGGCGCGTAGCCGGTGGCCGGAACACCGAGGGAGTAATTGGCTCTACGCATTACTTTGAACTACGGCAGGACAGTTAATTCCAAGTTGGCTGCCCAACCTTTAAACCTAATGAAGACAACGGAGGCAAATTGTGGGAGAGGGGCGTCTCTAGGGTCCCTATAAAATAGCTCCAGGCCTACCCCGTCATACGGGTCGTCCTATCCATACCATCTGGGGGACGGAGAGAGAGAATATCAGAAATGTACATGACAGTTGTGAGGACTATCCCGTGGTGCTCAGCAGGGAAGTACTACAACACACAGGCGCTAGTAGGAAGGCTACTGATTTCCACCTGCTAAGGGAACGCTGGATGTGCTTTCGGACCGGCCGGATTCAGCCAGCCCTGTGAACAGTGCTCTGGATTGCGGACGCTGAAGTCTACAGTAAAAGGTAAAGAGACTGCAACCTTGTGTCGTCGTTATTTACTGCGACATACACCATCACCATCTACCTTACTGGGAAGCCCTGGGGACATACTTCACCTGTGGGAAGGTATACCATCTAGCTGCCATTCCATCACCCCAGTGGACCCCTAAGCAGTGTCGGTCATCCTGACCGAATACCACAGGTGGCGTCACGAACACCGTACAAACTTCTACAAACAACAACACCACATTCTTCAAGTGGACGTCCCCTCACTAGGGCCACGGACCGGGTCAGGCCACCGTGACATCGCCAGAGCAGTGAAGGACCCGTTACCGAGTATCCCCATTGCCCTAGTACGTGGGGGCGCTCCACCTCTATGGGCACAACTTCGCCATGATCACAGATCATAACCCATTGAGTTGGCTCAACAGAGTAGTTGGGGACAACGTGAAATTGCTTAGATGGAGTTTGATACTTCAGCAACATGATTTCTCAATTCAGCATAAGAAGGGAATCGATCATGGCAATGCTGATGGCCTATCTCGACAAGGTGGGGCGGAACCTGATACGTGCTCGGCAGCTGACCTGTAAGTCAACCCCCATGCACGTTCATAAGGAGGGGTGAAATATGTATATATATATATGTGTGCAGTGGACTATGTATAGATTTATTGTGTCACTGGCAATAATGTAACATCTGTCTTGAAAAGCTGCATGTCGCACCCAGGTGTTAATATGTATTTTCCTGGGACAAGTAGAATTCTGTCTCCAATCTCACCAAGGGGTCCTGCTGGAAGCTGAGAAGAAAGGTAACATTTGGCACCTCCTAGCTCTTGGAAGGGAGATGTTAATTACGGCCTGATAATATCCCTGGGAGAGCTGTTACACAAAGGATCTTAAGAGAAAATAATATATTCATTGGGGGGCGCGGCCGTGGTCCAATCAAAAACCAAGCAATTATGATATTAACCTGAGGGGCTGGTCTAGAAACCTGACCTCCAGACCAAAGTTATAAATCAGACCTGTATACAGAGACACGTGTTCACATAATGGGGGCGGCCGAGCTGGTGTGATCCAATCTACATTTATCCTACTCTCAGGGAGCAGAAAGCAGACTACCAAGTTAGATGATTTCTGTAAGTTTTCTCCTGTTATTTTATACTGTTTTGCATAAGTTGTATGTCTTTTTATTATCATATTTTTATAACTTTTCTTACTGTATGCACTGACATTTTTTGTATTAAAGTATAAAACTTTAACAAGTTGAACCTTGAACCTTGAATGTTCTAAAAGAATCCATAGCCTAAGGTGTGTGAGCCTTATGAGTGGTAGACATTATTAGTATTAATATTTCCGGGACTCATCGCCAGTGTTTTTGATGAGTGGTGGCAGCGTGTATGAGCGGGTGTGTGGCCTGGATCAGTGTGTGATTTATGCTCCCATTACAGCATAGGACAGAGGTTGAATGCTGGACTGAGAGTGGGGAGATAGATTAACCCTTGCAGGCACAACCCAAGTCATGTGCTGAAAGCGGATACGTGACAAATTAGTGACACCACAGAGTGGGGATCCGTGACACTAGGTTTTGCAACTTTTGGCATCTTCACGCCAATTTCGCCCAGCTTCTCTGAAATAGGAAGAGTTGGGGCGAGATGGGGTTCATCTTGTCTGATTTATCCAGAGCTGTGGCATTTTCTATGTCATAAATCTTATTCCAGTACCTAGCTGGAGAGATTTCTGCTTTAGCACACGGAGGTGCACGCTACTCATCAGACTCATGAAAAGGTAGACACCTCTTCCAGAATCGGCAGCGTCTGACTTTACCACGCCCTCTAATCAATACTGGTGTGGACAACCCCAGTCTTGATGAATCAGGTCCCATGTGTTTCCTCCCTGTCCTAATCTATCTAAACCCAATATTGCCAATTCCATATGTGGTTCTACTATTTTTCCCAAGCAGCACACTCGCTATCTTGGGGAAATATAGTGGCTTGTGAAAATATTCACTCCCCTTGGCATTTATCGTGTTTTTTGCTACTTGACAACCTGAAATTTCACAGTTGTTTTTTTTGAGGGTTTGCATCAGTTATTTTAAAGAACATGCCTACAACTGTGAACATGTGGTTGTGTTTTTATTGTGAAGCAAACAATAAACAGGAGAAAATAACTGTAATCTACAGTGTGCATAAGTATTTACCTCCCTAAAGTCAGTATTTTGTAAAGCCTGCTTTTGTGACAATTACAGCTGCAAGTTGCCTTGGATAAGTCTCTATGGGTTTTCCATATCTTGCTGCTGGGATTTTTGCATATTCCTTAAGGCAAAACTGCTCCTTCTCTTTCAAGTTATATGGTTCCCTCTGATAAACAGCAATCTTCAAGTCTGACCACAGATTCTCAATTGGATTATGGTCTGGGCTTTGACTAGGCCTCTCCAAAACACTTAGGGTATGTTTCCACGGGCCGGATTACATGCGGATTAGCTGCAGATTGAACGCTGCGTACAGCCGCAGCATCCAGTTGTTACAGCATACTGGAGGGGATTTTATGAAATCCCATCTCCACTATGCGTGCGAACACACATCCTGCGTTTATGGTCATGCGGCGTGTCTTTTTAGAACGCAGCATGTCTGTTTACCTTGCAGCGACACTCTGTCGACACAAGGTAAATAACAGGGTCCTATGTATAGGGTGCGGCGACTCCGGATGTGTGCAATGAACACATCTGGAATCACCGCGTGTACAGAAGGGGGCGGCACTTTGGGCGGAGCTGGTTTTCTGCTCCATGTCAAGCGTCTACAATCCGGACCGTGGACACGCACCCTTACACGTTTCCCCTTAAACCGCTGGAGTGTTGCTGTCATGTCGGACGCTATTCACACTAGGGCGTCCGACAGACAAGGGAATTCCGCATTCGTCCACTATACACTCAGTGGTGCCTACTAGATTTTATCTAGGTTGTCCGGGGATAATTTAGCTGGTACTCGGGTTAGAGGCTGGGTCGCGCCCACTGCCTTTAAATTGTTCTGCTGGACTTTGGGCGTCGCCGATTATAGCTTGTGCCTCGTGCCTAGTGATTCCGGCTGGAGTGGTGGTCTTGGAGTAGAAATATCGTATCTGGTGGTGTATTATCCTTTGTCATATTTCTCCTTCATATATTTGTATTAGTTTTGCCCTGTGCACGTTATAGTGTTTTCCTGTGTGACTGCGGCATGGTGCATTTTTAGTTTTCCCTGTCTGTACTTTCTGTTGAGGTTGGTGTATGGTCTAATCACTGGGTGGCGGGTGGAGGTTTCAGCATAGGGCTGAAACAGGAGTGTAAATTCTGGGAGAGGGACAGACAGGGTTTTCCCTAGTCTAAGGGATATCGCAGGGGCCCGGGTAACCAGCCTTAGTCTACCCAGTACCCCTGTGACATTATAATCGGCCCCAAAATTTTGTATTCCATGGATCCCATGACTTCCATAACCCGCCAGTTGGAGGCGCTGTTCTTACAGGTCACTGAGTTGAAGGGGGTGGTTCAGCAACAGGGTCTAGTAGTATCCAATGTGCAAGCTGAAACTGCAGGTAGAGTTGCAGAGCCAAAGATTCCTTTACCTGAGAGGTTTGCTGGGGAACGCAGTAAATTTGTTGTTTTTCGTGAAGCTTGCAAATTATTTTTTCGTATGTGCCCGATTTCCTCAGGTAATGAGGCTCAGCGTGTGGGCCTGGTATTGTCCTTACTGAACGGAGACACTCAAGCTTGGTCATTTTCTTTACCATCTGTTTCAGCTGCATTTAACTCAGTGGAGAGTTTTTTTTCTGCTCTTGGGCTCATTTATGATGATCCTGACAGAATGGCTCTAGCAGAATCTAAAATTCGCGCTCTCCGCCAAGGGGAGCGAATGGTGGAGGATTACAGTTCTGAATTTCGTCGCTGGGCTGTGGACACACAGTGGAATGACCCTGCACTGCGGAGTCAGTTTATTCATGGGGTTTCGAGAAGGGTTAAACAAGCCCTTCTGATGTATGAGACTCCTGCTTCTCTAGAGTCTGCTATGAGTCTTGTTGTCCGCATTGATTGCCGTTTGCGTCAGGGGGCGCAAGAGACGCCGCCTATGGGGTAGGACGTAGGTGCACGTGAGGTTGCTGCAGGTGAGCCCACGGAGCCTATGCAAATCGCAGAGGTGTCACATCATCGAGCCCCCTCGCTCATGAAGCAGGGAGCCTGTTTTTGCTGTGGTAAAAATGGGCATTATGTAAATGCTTGTCCTCAGTTATCTAAGAAAAGCGCAATGGCGGAAAACTACTAAGCTCAGAGGGTGTGGAAGAGGCTAATCTGAGCTTATGCATATCTTCCATTGTGGTCTCTCAATGTATGCTTCCTGCCAAAGTTATGGTCGCTGGCAGAGAGCTGCCAATCACTGTTTTTGTGGATAGTGGTTCGGCCACTAATCTCATTGATGAGGAGTTTGCGCGCACGGCCGGGTTCACGGTCGAAAAACTGCCTCATCCTATCTGGGTGGTCATCATCAATTCTGCTCCTCTCCCACAGGGGGATATTACTGAGTTTGTGGCTGAGGTAAAACTCCACATTGGTGTCCTTCATTTTGAGCAGGTTACATGTAGGGTTCTCAGTAATCTTCCTGCACAAATGGTTCTGGGTTTTCCATGGTTATCTATGCACAACCCGGTGATTGACTGGAAAACTCAGGACATAATCCAGTGGAGCAGATTCTGCCAGGAGAATTGCCTGGCCACATGTGTGTCTGCTGTGACTCCTAGCATTCCTGAGCCACTGCTGGATTTCACGGATGTGTTCTCAGAGAAGGGTTGCTCAGAATTGCCACCACATCGCCCCTATGACTGTACTATTAGGTTTAAACCAGGGGCCAAATTGCCGAAAGCAAGAATGTTTAACATCTCTGGTCCTGAGAAGCAAGCTTTAAAAGACTACATTGCTGAGAGTTTGAGCAAAGGGCACATCAGGCCTTCGTCCTCTCCTGTGGCAGCGGGGTTATTCTTCGTTAAGAAGAAAGATGGTGGACTACGCCCATGTCTGGATTTCAAGGAGTTAAACCAGATTACGGTTCGTGATCCATACCCTATGCCACTGATACCTGACTTGTTCAACCAGGTGGCTGGTGCTAAGTGGTTCTCCAAGCTTGACCTCAGGGGGGCGTACAACCTCATAAGAGTCCGTCAAGGTGATGAGTGGAAGACGGCTTTTAATACTCATGAGGGTCATTTTGAAAATTTGGTGATGCCATTTGGGTTGACAAACGCACCTGCAGTATTTCAACATTTCATAAATGATGTGTTCTCGCATGTCCTGGGGAAATTCGTTATTGTGTACCTAGATGACATTCTCATTTATTCATGCGACCGTGATACTCATTTAGAGCATGTGAGGCAGGTGTTACAGCTACTCAGAGAGAATAAGCTCTATGCAAAACTTGAGAAATGTGTATTTTTGGTTCAGGAGTTGCCTTTCTTGGGTTATATTGTGTCTGCTTCAGGGTTTAAAATGGACGCCGCTAAGGTGCAAGCGGTGCTGCGTTGGGAACAGCCTGATAACTAGTGTTGAGCGATACCGTCCGATACTTGAAAGTATCGGTATCGGAAAGTATCGGCCGATACCGGCAAAGTATCGGATCTGATCCGATACCGATACCCGATACCAATACAAGTCAATGGGACTCAAGTATCAGAAGGTATCCCTGATGGTTCCCAGGGTCTAAAGGAGAGGAAACTCTCCTTCAGGCCCTGGGATCCATATTAATGTGTAAAATAAAGAATTAAAATAAAAAATATTGATATACTCACCTCTCCGACGCAGCCTGGACCTTACCGCTGTGAACCGGCAGCCTTCTTTGCTTAAAATGAGTGTGTTCAGCACCTTCCATGACATCACGGCTTCTGATTGGTCGCGTGCCGCTCATGTGACCACCACGCGACCAATCAGAAGCCGTGACGTCATCCCTCAGGTCCTAAATTCCTAGAAGGGAATTTAGGACCTGAGGGATGACGTCGCGGCTTGTGATTGATCGCGTGGCGGTCACATGAGCGGCACGCGACCAATCAGAAGCCGTGACGTCATGGAAGGTTCTGAACGCGCTCATTTTAAACAAAGAAGGCTGCCAGTTACCAGCGGTGATGTCCAGGGGCCTCCGGACAGGTGAGTATACCAATATTTTTTATTTTAATTCTTTATTTTACACATTCATATGGATCCCAGGGCCTGAAGTAGAGTTTCCTCTCCTTCAGACCCTGGGAACCATACACTGGAAACTTCCGATTCCGATTCCCAATACCACAAAAGTATCGGATCTCGGTATCGGAATTCCGATACCGCAAGTATCGGACGATACCCGATACTTGCGGTATCGGAATGCTCAACACTACTGATAACCTAAAAGCGCTTCAGTGGTTCCTTGGGTTTTCTAACTATTATAGAAAGTTTATCAAAGATTTTTCTACCATTGCTAAACCGCTTACTGACATGACGAAAAAGGGTACCAATTTCTCCGCCTGGTCTGAGGCTGCTGTGTGCGCATTCGAATTTCTGAAGAACAGTTTTGCTTCGGCCCCCATTCTGGTGCAACCGGACATATCTAAACCATTTACCATGGAAGTCGATGCATCTGAGGTTGGAGTGGGGGCGGTGCTGTCACAAGGCTCATCCTTGGGCGAGTTGCGTCCATGCGCCTACTTTTCCAAGAAGCTGTCGCCTGCCGAACGTAACTACGATATCGGCAACAGGGAGTTGTTGGCTATCAAGTTGGCTTTTGAGGAATGGCGACACTTCTTGGAGGGGTCGGTCCACCAGGTTACAGTTATCACCGACCTTAAAAATCTGCTTTATTTAGAGTCAGCCAAGCATCTGTCCCCCAGGCAGGCTCGCTGGGCGTTGTTTTTCACACGATTCAACTTTTTTGTTACTTACCGACCGGGGTCTAAGAACACTAAGGTAGATGCTTTATCCAGGTGCTTTCTGGGGGGAGAACCTCGGGAAGATCCGGTACCCATCCTCCAAAAGGGTGTAGTGGTCTCGGCTCTCACGACAGAGGTTGAGGCTGAGATTGCTGAGGCTCAGGAGGAGGTACCACCAGAGCTTCCCATTAACAAATCGTTTGTACCTCTCCATCTTCACCTAAAGGTGTTGGGTGAGCATGATACTGTTCTGGCTGGCCATCCAGGGGTTAGGGGTACCTTGGAGTTGGTGTCACGTTGGTTTTGTGGCCCAAAATCCAACAGGATGTGGTCTCGTACGTATCAGCATGTACCACGTGTGCTAGGGCTAAGACGCCTCGCTCCCGTCCTGCTGGCACATTACATCTTCTAGGGGTACCAAGTAGGCCATGGACGGAGATCTCCATGGATTTTATTACAGACCTGCCCTCCTCAGCTGGGAACACGGTCATCTTGGTGGTTGTTGATCGGTTCTCAAAGATGTCGCACTTTGTGTCCTTACCGTCGTTGCCTAACGCGAAGACTCTGGCTCAGGTATTTGTGCAGGAGGTGGTCAGACTTCACGGGGTTCCGTCTGACATCGTGTCTGATAGAGGTACTCAGTTTGTGGCAAAATTTGGGAAAGCATTTTGCTCACGGCTGGGGATCAAGTTGTCGCATTCTTTGGAGTTTCATCCTCAGTCAAATGGTCAGACCGAGCATATGAACCAGAATTTGGAGCAGTATTTACGCTGCTTTGTTTCTGACAATCAGGAGGAGTGGTCGACGTTCCTTCCGTTGGTGGAGTTTGCCATAAATAATCACCGCCAGGAATCGTCTGGGGAGTCCTCGTTCTTTTGTGTTTACGGGCATCATCCTCAATTTTGTACTCTGCATCAGTGGGTCTCTGCTGGTGTCCTGGAAGAGGACCAGTTAGGAGCACAACTGTCATCTGTCTGGAGGAGAGTGAAGCAGTGCTTGCTGAGTGTGGGTGCTAGGTACAAACGTGTGGCTGACAGTAGATGGGTGCCAGGTCCGGACCTGAGTGTGGGTGACTGGGTGTGGTTGTCCACAAAAAAGATAAAACTCAAAATACCGTCCCTGAAATTAGGTCCAAGGTTTATTGGTCCATTTAGTGTCGCCGCCATCATTTACCCGGTAGCCTACCGATTGGAGCTTCCTACGGTTTATAAGATACACAACATGTTCCACAGATCGTTATTAAAAAAGGTGGTGGGTTCCGTGGATGCGACACCGACGCCATCTCCAGTTTTGGTGGATGGCAATTTGAAATTTGAAGTCTCCAAAGTGGTTGACTCTCGTGTAGTGCTCCGCACATTACAGTACCTGGTACACTGGCATGGTTATGGGCCGGAGGAGAGGTGTTGGGTACAAGCCTCGGACATTCATGCGGACTGGCTGGTCAGTATGTTTCACCACCGCCATCCGGACAAGCCGGGTCCTATAAGTCGTGAGGGCACTGGGGTCCCTCGTAGAAGGCGGGGTACTGTCATGTCGGACGCTATTCACACTAGGGCGTCCGACAGACAGCGGTAATTCCGCATTCGTCCACTATACGCTCAGTGGTGCCTACTAGATTTTATCTAGGTTGTCCGGGGTTAATTTAGCTGGTACTCGGGTTGAAGGCTGGGTCACGCCCACTGCCTTTAAATAGTTCTGCTGGACTTTGGGCATCGCCGATTATAGCTTGTGCCTTGTGCCTAGTGATTCCGGCTGGAGTGGTGGTCTTGGAGTAGAAATATCGTATCTGGTGGTGTATTATCCTTTGTCATATTTCTCCTTCCTATATTTGTATTAGTTTTGCCCTGTGCACGTTATAGTGTTTTCCTGTGTGACTGTGGCATGGTGCGTTTTTAGTTTTCCCTGTCTGTGCTTTCTGTTGAGGTTGGTGTGTGGTCTAATCACTGGGTGGCGTGTGGAGGTTTCAGCATAGGGCTGAAACAGGTGTCAGGGTCAGGCCTGGTGGCCCAGACAAGCACACCATTAGTGTAAATTCTGGGAGATGGACAGACAGGGTTTTCCCTAGTCTGAGGGATATCGCAGGGGCCCGGGTAACCAGCCTTAGTCTACCCAGTACCCTCGTGATAGTTGCATTAGCAGTGTGCTTTGGGTCACTGTCTTGTTGGAAGGTGAACCTCCATCCCAGTCTCAAATCACTGACAGACTGAAACAGGTTTTGGTCAAGAATATCCCTGTATTTTGCACCATTCATCTTCCACTAGAAGGGGGCCTTTTTTCCTGTCCTGCTGCCGAAAAACATGCCCACAGTATGATGCTGCCACCAACATGTTTCACTGTGAGGATTGTGTTCTTGGGGTGATGAGTCATGTTGCTTTAGTGTCAGACCTAGACATAGCATCTACCTTGATTGCTAAAAAGTTCAATTTTGGTCTCATCTGACCACCGCACCTTTCTCCATATATTTGGGGAGTCTCCCACATGTCTTTTGGCAAACTCAAAACGAGCTTTACAATATTTATGTGTAAGTAAAGGCTTTTTTCTGGCCACTCTTCCATAAACGCAACCTCTATTTAATGCACAACTTATTGTGATCATAAGGACAGATACTGCAGTCTCTGCTTGGGAATTCTGCAACTACTTCAGGGTTACCTTTGGTCTCCTTGCTGCCTCTCTGGTTTGTGCCCTCTTTGCATTGGTGGGCGGCCCCCTCTTGGCAGGTTTATTGTGGTTCCATGTTGTTTCCATTTGATGACAATGTATTTGATGGTGATCCGGGGGATCATCAGAGATTTGGATATTTTTTATAACCCAACCCTGACTTGTACTTCTTAACAACTTTGTCCCTGACTTATTTGGAGATCCCCTTGGTCTTCATGAAGTTGTTTAGTTAATGGTGCCCCTTGCTTAACTGCTATGATCCCAAGTGGCGGAGGATCACAAATAGATCAGCAAGTGATTAAACTAAGGACGAGCTCTAGGGAGATGGTAACTGGACTGATCGCAAATCTGAACCTATCCAAAACAACTAGAGGTAGCCGGTGAACGTGCCTAAAAAATTCTTAGACGTCTCGAGCCAGCCTGAGGAACTAGCTACCCCTAAAGAGAAAGAAAGACCTCGCTTGCCTCCAGAGAAATAATCCCCAAAGATATAGAAGCCCCCAACAAATATTAACGGTGAAGTAAGAAGAAGGCACATACATAGGGATGAAATCAGATTCAGCAAAAGAGGCCCACTAGTACTAGAAAGCAGAAAATAGAGCAGGGGTCTATGCGATCAATAAAAAACCCTTACAAAATATCCATCCTGAGATTTCAAGAACCCACACACCAACTAACGGTGTGTGGGGAGAAACTCAGCCCACTAGAGCAACCAGCAAGCGAGGGAATTACATTTTAGCAAGCTGGAACAGAAAACATGATAAACACTGCTGATCAAAAAATGAGAAAACAAAACTTAGCTTATCCTGGATGGACTGGGAGCAAGGTAGTCAGAAGGAATCTGAGTAGCACTGATTACATCGACAGCCGGCCACAAGTGGAAGTAAAACAGAGCTATATAGGAACCTCCCAGAGGATAACGAACCAGCTGATAGCCAGAGACCAGCAGGATAACAAACAAAGCCACCAGGGGGAGCCCAAAGCAAAAGTCACACCATACCACCAGTGACCACAAGAGGGAGCCCGAAAACAGAGTTCACAACACTTAACCCCTCAATGTCCAATGACAGATATATCCATCAATGTACGCTTCCCCCTGTTTGGTGGGGGTTCCACTGATGAGCCCACACCTTTTCGGGCACATGACAGCTGATGTGATCAGCTGTTATGTGCCTCTAACAGCCGCAGGTGGAATTGCGATCAACCCGCGGCTGTTAACATGTTTCATGCTGCTGTCAAACTCTGACAGTTGCATTTAACATGCATGCGCAGGAAGTGCGTCATTGACACCGCCCATCGGAACCCGAATCACATGACCATGTGTTGCCGATGGGTTGGCATGACAACCCTGGATCTGCAGGAGATCTCTGGGGATGTCATAGCCAGATAGCTATGAGCGCCGCCCAGCAGTCGGTGCTCATAGCAAGTGAGCATTTCTGATACATAGAGCAGGGTTGCAGCCCTGCTCTATGTAGCACAAGTGATCGGATGATCGCAGCTTCTAGTCTCCCATCGAGACTATTGAAGGAAGTTAAAAAAAAATGTTTTTAAAAATATTTAAAAAAATAAAAGTTAAAATCACCCCCCTCTCATCCCAGAATCATCCAATCTATCAATATATAAAAAGAATTAATCCAATCTGTAAACGGTGTAGCGAGAAAAGGTTAGAACGCCAGAATTACGTTTTTTTGGTTGCTGCAACATTGCAATAAAATGCAATAGTGGATGATCAAAAGATCGTATCTACATCAAAATGGTATCAATAAAAACATCAGATCAACGCACAAAAAATATGCCCTCACCCAGCCCCAGATTCAGAAAAATGGAGACGTTGTGGATCTTGAAAAACGACAACTTTTTTCTTGTTTTTACAAACTTTGGATTTTTTTCACCACTTAAATAAAAAAGATAGGAACACACTGATCACATAGTCATTAAACTGTCTGCTGTGTCCAAAGCACTGCTGGCTATTGAACGCAAGTTGATCCGCATGTGTTCACTAAACCATGTGGAATCACCACATCCAATACATTGTACGGGTGAAATTTATCTTGCAGAGGCTTGTATCTCTGCAAGATAGACATGCTGCGGTCTGGAGAGACGAGGCACATATCCGTCTCCGCAGGTGAGCCGTGGGGGCCTGTGCACGCATAGTGGGCATGGGACTTCTTTAAATCCTATCCACTATGCTGTAACAGCTGGATATTGCAGGTTGGACGCTGCGCAAGTACGCAACGTCCAACCTGCAGCGTATACTGGTCGTGTGCACTTACCCTCAAAAGTAAGCCTTTCTTATTGCAGTTTTGATGTAAAGTTTTGACCCTGTCTTTATAATCTCTGTAGAATATCCCTACCAGTATATAGTTGATGTCTAACATTATTGAGGGTTAGGTCCCTACTGCTCAATAAAACAGCTGAGGTTCATGTGTTTTGCCTAAGGGCTTATTATATGAATTAACATCCCAATGTGATACACTCATACTTACACATGATTTACATGACGTTATCGCACAAGTATAGGAGAATCATGTGGTATCGATGCTTATAGTCATAAAGTGTCCAAAGCTCCACATGTGAATAAAATATTTGCACATAATACAGGTCAGCAGCTAGGCCACAACCCTCTATTATATTCAAACTGCACCCAAAAAGATATGGCTGAACAATCACATTTTAAACGGGTATTCCCATCTCCAAAATCCTGTCCCAATATGTATTAAATGTAATAGTAAGAATAATATTAGTTAATGTAGTATAAAAATGCTTTTCACAAAACTCGAATATTATCAAAAAGTTAATTTATTTTAGTTCTTCAATACAAAAAGTGAATCTCATATATTATATAGAGTCATTACAAACAGAGTGATCTATTTCAAGTGTTTATTTCTGTTAATGTTGATGGTTATGGCTTACAGCCAATGAAAACCCCAAAGTCATTATCTCAGTAAATTACAATACTTTATAACACCAGCTTGAAAAATGATTTTAAAATCTGAAATGTTGGCCTACTGAAATGTATGTTCAGTAAATGCTCTCAATACTTGGTTGGGGCTCCTTTTGCATCAATTTCTGCATCAATGCGGCGTGGCATGGAGGCGATCAGATGCACGCTGAAAAAGACCGTGCTGGGGACCTCACAATAAATGTTGCCGTTATTATCATTGCTAGAGATAGGGAGTACAAATTTCACTATTGCACAATGTGCAAATTTTTCGAAAAAATTACCCACGGAGGTCTGTATCAGACCAACTGAAAGATGCCATGATGGGGACATCACAATACTTTTTGCAGTTATCACAAGAGATGGGGAGTACAAGTTTCACCATCGCACAATGTGCAAAGTTTTCAAAAAGTACAAAAAAGCACACAGTGGGGGAAATAAGTATTTGATCCCTTGCTGATTTTGTAAGTTTGCCCACTGACAAAGACATGAACAGTATATAATTTTAAGGGTAGGTTAATTTTAACATTGAGAGATAGAATATCAAAGATAAAATCCAGAAAATCACATTGTATAAATTTATTTGCATTTTGCAGTGAGAAATAAGTATATCAACATTTAAGAGTTCTGGCTCCAACAGACCAGGTAGACGCTCGTAATCAACTTGTTACCTGCATTAAAGATAGCTGTCTTAGTCACCTTTATAAAAGACCTCTGTCCACAGACTCAATTAATCAGTCAGACTCTAACCTCTACAACATGGGTAATACCAAAGAGCTTTATAAGGAGGTCAGGGACAAGATCATAGACCTGCACAAAGCTGGAGTGTACTACAAAACCATAAGTAAGATGCTGGGTGAGAAGGAGACAACTATTGGTGCAATATTAAAAAAATGGAAGAAATACAAAATGACTGTCAATCGACATTGATCTGGGGCACCATGCACATTCTCACCTCGTGGGGTATCCTTGATCATTAGGAAGGTGAGAGATCAGCCTAAAACTACACGGGGGAACTTGTTAATGATCTCAAGGCAGCTAGGACCACAGTCACTAAGAAAACCATTAGTAAAACATTACACCGTAAAGTTTTAAAATCCTGCAGTGCCCGCAAGGTCCCCCTGGTCAAGAAGGCACATGTGCAGGCCCGTCTGAAGTTTACCAATGAACACCTGGATGATTGAGAGAAGGTGCTGTGGTCAAATAAGTAAAAAATTGATCTCTTTGGCATTAACTCAACTCTCCGTGTTTGGAGGAAGAGAAATGCTGCCTATGACTCAAAGAGCATCGTCCCCACTGTCAAGCATGTAGGTGAAAACATTATGTTTTGGGGATGTTTCTCTGCTAAGGGCACATGACTTCTTCACTGCATCAATGGGAGAATGGATGAACCCATGTACCATAAAATCCTGAGTGACAACTGTTGTGAACTATATTTCTTGGCTCCCTCTTGTGGTCACTAGCGGTATTACACTTGGATCATCTTTCTCCAGGTTGGTACCCACCTGGTTCGTTAGGCCTTGGGTGTTCCTATTTAGACTTCCTGGAAACTCAGTCTAGTGCCTGGAATCGATGTAGTCAGTCTATGTCTGTTTGCTCCTGACTCCTGGTCTCCTGTTCTTTGCATTATAAGCTAAGTCCTGCTTTCTTATTTTTGTTTATTCGCTTTGCTTCTATTTTGTTCCAGCTTGTTCATAATGTGATTCCTGATTTTTGCTGGAAGCTCTAGGGGGCTGATATTCTCCCCCCACACCGTTAGTCGGTGCGGGGGTTCTTGGATATTCAGCGTGGATATTTTTGTAGGGTTTTTGCTGACCGTATAAGTCTCCTTCCTATTTTCTGCTATTAATTAGTGGGCCTCTCTTTGCTAAATCTAGTTCATTCTTACGTTTGTCTTTTCTTCTTACCTCACCGTTATTATTTGTTGGGGGCTTGTATTATAACTTTGGGGTCCTTTCTCTTGAGGCAAGTGAGGTCTTATTTTCTCTGAAAGGGTTAGTTAGTTCTCCGGCTGGTGCGAGACGTCTAGAATCAACGTAGGTACGTTCCCCAGCTACTTTTAGTTGTTGTGCTAGGATTAGATATACGGTCAGCCAAGTTACCACCTCCCTATGAGCTGGTTTTTGTGTTTGCGGACTTAGCTGGAACTTCTGAGATCCTCTACCACTAGGATCATAACAGTATTCCAGGCCAAAAGTGAATATTTATTGCATTGCAGAAGCGGGATTAAAAGAAAAGAAGTTCTGAGTTTTTTGGTTTTTTTTCTTCCCCTTTTTCCTCTGAGTGGCTTGAAGCTCTGCTGCAGACATGAATGTTCAGACTCTGATTACTAGTGTGGATCAGCTTGCTGCACAAGTGCAGGGCATTCAGGATTTTGTTATTAGTAGTCCTATGTCAGAGCCTAAGATACCTATTCCTGAGCTTTTCTCTGGTGATCGATTTAAATTTGGGAATTTTAGGAATAATTGTAAATTGTTTCTATCTTTGAGACCGCGTTCGTCTGGAGACTCAGCTCAGCAAGTTAAAATTGTTATCTCTTTCTTGCGTGGCGACCCTCAGGATTGGGCTTTTTCATTGGCGCCAGGAGATCCGGCATTGGCAAATATTGATGCGTTTTTTCTGGCGCTCGGATTGCTTTATGAGGAGCCCAATCTTGAAATTCAGGCAGAAAAAGCGTTGCTGGCTATCTCTCAGGGCCAAGATGAGGCTGAAGTGTATTGCCAAAAATTTCGGAAATGGTCCGTGCTTACTCAATGGAATGAGTGTGCTCTGGCCGCAAATTTCAGAAATGGCCTTTCTGAAGCCATTAAGAATGTGATGGTGGGTTTTCCCATTCCTACAAGTGTTAGTGATTCTATGGCTCTGGCCATTCAGATAGATCGGCGTTTGCGGGATCGTAAATCTGCTAATCCTCTGGCAGTGTTGTCTGAACGGACACCTGACTCAATGCTATGTGATAGAATTCAGACTAGAACTGAACGACAAAATCATAGACGTCAGAATGGGTTGTGTTTTTACTGTGGTGATTCTACACATGTTATCTCAGCATGCTCTAAACGCCTAACAAAGATGGTTAGTCCTGTCGCCATTGGTAATTTGCATCCTAAGTTTATTTTGTATGTAACTCTAATTTGCTCATTGTCTTCCTACCCTGTTATGGCATTTGTGGATTCAGGTGCTGCCCTGAGTCTTATGGACTTGTCGTTTGCCAAGCGCTGTGGTTTTGTCCTGGAGCCTTTGAAAAATCCTATTCCTCTTAGAGGAATTGATGCTACGCCATTGGCGGAGAATAAACCGCAGTATTGGACACAAGTGACCATGTGTATGACTCCTGAACATCGGGAGGTGATTCGTTTTCTTGTTCTGCATAAAATGCATGATTTGGTCGTTTTAGGTCTGCCATGGTTACAGACCCATAATCCAGTTTTGGATTGGAAGGCAATGTCTGTGTCAAGTTGGGGTTGTCAGGGAATTCATTGCGATTCCCCGTCGGTGTCTATTGCTTCTTCTACTCCTTCTGAAGCTCCGGAGTATTTGTTGGACTATCAGGATGTATTCAGTGAGTCCAGGTCCAGTGCCCTTCCTCCTCATAGGGACTGTGACTGCGCTATAGATTTGATTCCTGGTAGTAAATTTCCTAAGGGACGATTATTTAATTTATCTGTACCTGAGCATGCCGCAATGCGTTCTTATATAAAGGAGTCTTTGGAGAAGGGACATATTCGTCCATCCTCTTCCCCTCTTGGTGCGGGATTCTTTTTTGTAGCCAAGAAAGACGGGTCTTTGAGACCTTGTATAGACTATCGGCTTCTGAATAAAATCACGGTCAAATTTCAGTATCCTTTGCCACTATTGTCGGACTTGTTTGCTCGGATTAAGGGTGCCAAGTGGTTCACCAAGATAGATCTTCGTGGTGCGTACAACCTTGTGCGCATTAAGCAGGGAGATGAATGGAAAACTGCGTTTAATACGCTCGAAGGTCATTTTGAGTACTTGGTGATGCCTTTTGGGCTTTCTAATGCTCCTTCAGTGTTTCAGTCTTTTATGCATGACATCTTCCGGAAGTATCTAGATAAATTTTTGATTGTTTATCTGGATGATATTCTGATTTTTTCTGATGATTGGGATTCTCATGTAAAGCAGGTCAGGATGGTGTTTCAGGTTTTGCGTGATAATGCTTTGTTGGTGAAGGGCTCAAAGTGTCTCTTTGGAGTGCAGAAGGTTTCCTTTCTGGGTTTCATTTTCTCCCCTTCTACAGTAGAGATGGACCCAGTCAAGGTCCGAGCTATTCATGATTGGACTCAACCCACGTCTGTTAAGAGTCTTCAGAAGTTCTTGGGTTTTGCTAATTTCTACCATCATTTTATTGCTAATTTCTCTAGCGTTTAGTTAGTTAGTTAGTTAGGGTTCGTTAGGGTTAGTTAGTTCTCCGGCTGGTGCGTGACGTCTAGAATCAACGTAGGTACGTTCCCCGGCTACTTTTAGTTGTTGTGCTAGGATTACATATACGGTCAGCCAAGTTACCACCTCCCTATGAGCTGGTTTTTGTGTTTGCGGACTTAGCTGGAACTTCTGAGATCCTCTACCACTAGGATCATAACAGACAACCTCCTTCCCTCCGCCAGGACATTAAAAATGGGTCGTGGCTGGGTCTTCCAGCAAGACCATCACCCAAAAAATACAGCCAAGGCAACAAAGGAGTGTCTCAAAAAGATGTACATTACCGTCATGGAGTGGCATAGCCAGTTTCCAGATCTTAATTCCATACAAAACTTAAGGAGGGAGTTGATGCTCCGAGTTGCCATCGACAGGGTCAAAATCTTAATGATTTAGAGATGAACTGCAAAGAGTGGACCAAAATTCCTCCTGACATGTGCGCAAACCTCATCATCAACTACAAAAAAGTCTGACTGCTGTGCTTGCCAACAAGGGTTTTGCCACCAAGTATTAATCTTGTTTGCCAGAGAGATCAAATACTTATTTCTCACTGCAAAATGCAAATAAATTTATATAATTTATACAATGTGATTTTCTGGATTTTATTTTTGATATTCCTATCTCTTAATGATAAAATTAACCTACCCTTAAAATTATAGACTGTTCATGACTTTGTCAGTGGGCAAACTTACAAAATCAGCAACGGATCAAAAACTTTTTTCTCCCACTGTATGTACAGAAATATCACCGACATGGGTGCATAAGAGTAGAAATATTTGTTTAAACGCAAGACTCCCACATACAAGGTTGCAGATTAGATAAAATTGTTTTTAAGCGCAGTAATATCATAGACATGGATGCATAACAGTAGAAAAAATAGTTTTTATGTACAGTACTATTACAGACACGGGTGCAGAGTATACACATTACAGTGAAACTGCGCACATACAAAACCTAGTATTGTCCCTCACTCCATCTGCATTCCATACCTACTCTTGGGGGTACTTAAAAAGGTTTGTCTGGATGATTTTGTAATGGAGCCTATGGCCGCATGAACCAGTCTGTCCCTCAAGTTGATAGGTCGCCGAAAACATGGTAAAAATGGTGGCTGGAATTCCGCTATAGTGGAATAACTGTGCTTAAGGAAGTGCCAGAACTTTTGAATACTCTAAGGCTATGCGCACATGTCAGGATTTCTTGCAGAAATTTCCTGAACAAAATCGGACATTTTCTGCAAGAAATCCACATGTGTTTTTTTCCGGAGGTTCCCAATGCACTAATATAGTGGGAAATCCACAAAAAAATCAGCAAAATTAATGAACATCCTGCGTTCTTTACCGCGATGCTTTTTTTCGTGAAAAAAATGCAACATATGCACAAAAATTGCGGAATGCATTATAAATGATGGGATGCATATGTATGTGTTTTTTAAGCTTTTTTATCGCGATTTATAGCAAAAAAAACATGAAAAATCCTGAATGTGTGCACATAGCCTTATGGTATTATTGTTTACATTTTACATTTATTGTATTTCTTCTCAATTTGACCCCCCTGTCATATTACACTACCGCTATTGTAGATGGTTGAAGCTACATTACTTGTTTTTGCTGATTAGTTGAGTGTACTCAGAGGCATATCTAAGGGGGGCAGTAGGGACATGTGCCCCTCCTCTGGCAGCTGCATTTTGCCGCCCCCAGAACTGATAGTCTGTCAGGACTCTGAACATTTTGATTACCTTTTGTGCATTACTGCCCTTTTCCAAGATGGCATCTTTGGTCTCATGTGCACTGTGTCTTCCTGCTATAAAACTCCACCCCAGCCTTCAGTCTGTGCTAGAGTATTCTGCCTTGCATCCAGCTCCTGACCCTGGCGACTCCCTGGCTTTGCACCTGCACCTGCTCCTGTGAACCTGTGTGGAGATCCTGCTACTCAGCTCTGAGTTTCTGCTGCATACATCGGTTTCCAGTAACCCTCCATCTGGCTGCTTGTGTTTGTTTCCATCTGCATTTGCTGGACATGTAAGCTGTTGCTGCTCTGCTTAAACCTGAGACTATTACCCAGGCCTCCTCCTCTTATGAGCTAAGATATTATTTGAACTGCCTTATAAGCATATCTATCTGTGTTTGGACTACCAAGGACTTATTTGTGTCAAGTATCCTCAAGAATAATTGTGCTTCATAGACTTTCTGCGTGATTGCATTTTCCTCTGAAGTTTCCTATAGACTGTTAAGCTGCATTTAATATTTACACCAAGTGTTGTGGACTTGAGTTTCTCTCTGCACCTGTTTAAATCACCGTGTGATAATATAGACTTTACCACTTATAAAACTGTGTCCTGTAGTTGTCTTGTTCCATGCAAAGAGTCTCCTGAGTTATCCCTTATAATTATTACATAGTCTTTTGTCCCCTATGCTGGCTGTCAAGCTGACAGCCAGCACTGAGAAGCTGCAGCGCGCCGGCTGCCAGTGTTCAATAGTACTCGCGTCTAACAGATGCGAGTACAATTGAAGCTCTGATCGCCAGGTGAGAGCGATGCCAGCAGCATGATCAGGTCACGTGATCATGCTGCTGATGTCACTGGCCCGCATTGCAGAGGCAAACACTGGTGGTAAGTATTCCAGTGAAGCTGAAGACACCGAAGATTAATTGAATGCGGGGATTTAGTGGGGGGATTTGGAGTGGGGATGGAAGGATTTGGAGTGGAGATGGGGGATTTTATATGTGTGAGAAGATTTGGAATGGGGATGGGGGATTTGGAGTGGGGATGGGGGCATTTAATGTGTGGTGTGAGATTTTGATTGTGGCTTTAATGTGTGAGGAAAGATTTGGAGTGATGATGGGGGGGATTTACTGTCTGTGGGGAGATTTGCAGAGGTGATGGGGGATTTAATATGTGGGAGGAGATTTGGACTGGGGATGGGTGGATTTAATTTGTGTGGGGGAAGGATTTGGACTGGGAATGGGGGGTTTAGAGTGTTTGGGGAGATTTTCACTGGATATGGGGGGATTTAGGGCCTGTATGAGGAAACAGTATGGGGGATAGGTGCAGACACAGTATGGTGAGTGGGTTGATGGGTGGAGACAATATGGTGGGTGAACGGGGGAATGTATGCAGACACAGTATGTGTAGTGATGGGAAAAATGTATGTGGGCACAGTATGGGGAGTGAGTGTGATGGGATGTGTGCAGACACAGTATGTGGTGTCAGGGGTATGTGTGAGCAGGCAGTATAGAGAGTGAGGGGGTAAATATATGAGAAGACAGTATGTTAAACAGGGGGGATGTGAGAGGAGACAGTATGAGGAGGGAGGGGAATAGTGTGAGGAGACAGTATGGGGGGAGAAAAGTGAGTGTTCACAGAATAGACACTGAGCAATTGGGCCGTAGCATGGTGGGACAATGCAAGGGTACAGCCAGGAGGGAACAGTATAACAAGGAGGAGGGAGTGTGATGAGAGGGAACAATATAGAGACTGGGCCCTATGGGGAGGACACAGTGTGAGAGGACAGTGTGAAGAGAGGTCAGTGTGAAGAGCATGTACCATAAGAGGGACAGTGTGGGGGTCATATTTTGTGCAGACAATATAGTGAGGGGCAATTGTTTATTCAGGGGCTCAGCGTAGGCAGATATTTTTTATTCAGGAGTAGTGTTGAGCGATACCGTCCGATACTTGAAAGTATCGGTATCGGAAAGTATCTGCCGTGACCGGCAAAGTATCGGATCTGATCCGATACCGATACCCGATACCAATAAATAATAAAATAAAGAATTAAAATAAAAAATATTGATATACTCACCTCTCCGACGCAGCCTGGACCTTACCGCTGTGAACCGGCAGCCTTCTTTGCTTAAAATGAGCGCGTTCAGCACCTTCCATGACGTCACGGCTTCTGATTGGTCGTGTTCCGCTCATGTGACCGCCACGCGACCAATCAGAAGCCGTGTCGTCCCTAGAAGGGAATTTAGGACCTGAGGGATGACGTTGCGGCTTCTGATTGGTCGCGTGGCGGTCACATGAGCGGCACGCGACCAATCAGAAGCCGTGACGTCATGGAAAGTGCTGAACGCGCTCATTTTAAACAAAGAAGGCTGCCGGTTACCAGCGGTGATGTCCAGGGGCCTCCGGACAGGTGTGTATATCAATATTTTTTATTTTAATTCTTTATTTTACACATTCATATGGATCCCAGGGCCTGAAGGAGAGTTTCCTCTCCTTCAGACCCTGGGAACCATACACTGGAAACTTCCGATTCCGATTCCCGATACCACAAAAGTATCGGATCTCGGTATCGGAATTCCGATACCGCAAGTATCGGCCGATACCCGATACTTGCGGTATCGGAATGCTCAACACTATTCAGGAGCATTTTAATAATACTATCTTTAATGGCATCATATTTGAGATTTGCAGCAGAAGACCAGAGAAGATGGAAGTCGGCAGAGATGGCTGTGGATGAGAAAACTCATCATGGGGTCTGGACAAGATGAAGAAAAGAAGAACGACTTCAGAGACAACATCATCAATAAGGTACCTGGATGCAAATATTATCTGTGATACTGACTAATTCTCATGCTTTTATTTATGTTAGGCGCACTAAAGGGGTTGTGCAGGTTTGTGCTGAGTCTGCAGTCATTCTACAGTACAGACCAAAAGTTTGAACACACCTTCTCATCTAAAGATTTTTCTGTATTTTCATGACTATGAAAATTGTACATTCACACTGAAGGCATCAAAACTATGAATTAACACATGTGGAATTATATACTTAACAAAAAAGTGGGAAACAACTGAAATTATGTCTTATATTCTAGGTTCTTCAAAGTAGCCACCTTTTGCTTTGATGACTGCTTTGCGCTCTCTTGACATTCTCTTGATGAGCTTCAAGAGGTAGTCACCGGGAATGGTCTTCCAACAATATTGAAGGAGTTCCCAGAGATGCTTAGCACTTGTTGGCCCTTTTGCCTTCACTCTGCGGTCCAGCTCACCCCATACCATCTCGATTGGGTTCAGGTCTGGTGACTGTGGAGGCCAGGTCATCTGGCGTACCACCCCTTCACTCTCCTTCTTGGTCAAATAGCCCTTACACAGCCTAGAGGTGTGTTTGGGGTCATTGTCCTGTTGAAAAACAAATGATGGTCCAACTAAATGCAAACCGAATGGAATAGCATGCTGATGCAAGATGCTGTGGTAGCCATGCTGGTTCAGTATGCCTTCAATTTTGAATAAATCCCCAACAGTGTCACCAGCAAAGCACCCCCACACCATCACACCTCCTCCTCCATGCTTCACGGTGGGAACCAGGCATGTAGAGTCCATCCGTTCACCTTTTCTGCGTCGCACAAAGACACAGTGGTTGGAACCAAAGATCTCAAATTTGCACTCATCAGACCAAAGCACAGATTTCCACTGGTCTAATGTCCATTCCTTGTGTTCTTTAGCCCAAACAAGTTTCTTCTGCTTGTTGCCTGTCCTTAGCAGTTGTTTCCTAGCAACTATTTTACCATGAAGGCCTGCAGCACAAAGTCTGCTCTTAACAGTTGTTGTAGAGTTGTGTCTGCTGCCAGAACTCTGTGTGGCATTTACCTGGTCTCTAATCTGAGCTGCTGTTAACCTGTGATTTCTGAGGCTGGTGACTCGGATAAACTTATCCTCAGAAGCAGAGATGATTCTTGATCTTCCTTTCCTGGGGCGGTCCTCATGTGAGCCAGTTTCTTTGTAGCGCTTGATGGTTTTTGCTACTGCAATTGGGGATACTTTCAAAGTTTTCCCAATTTTTCAGACTGAGTGACCTTCATTTCTTAAAGTAATGATGGCCACTCGTTTTTCTTTAGTTCGCTGCTTTTTTCTTGCCATAATACAAATTCTAACAGTCTATTCAGTAGGACTATCAGCTGTGTATCCACCACACTTCTGCACAACACAACTGATGGTCCCAACCCCATTTATAAGGCAAAAAATCCCACTTATTAAACCTGACAGGGCACACCTGTGAATTGAAAACCATTCCCGGTGACTATCTCTTGAAGCTCATCAAGAGAATGCCAAGAGTGTGCAAAGCAGTCATCAAAGCAAAAGGTGGCTACTTTGAAGAACCTAGAATATAAGACATATTTTCAGTTGTTTCACACTTTTTTGTTAAGTACATAATTCCACATGTGTTAATTCATAGTTTTGATGCCTTCAGTGTGAATTACAATTTTCATAGTCATGAAAATAGAGAAAAATCTTTAAATGAGAAGGCGCGTCCAAACTTTTGGTCTGTACGGTATGTGATTGCAGACTCCTGAATTCTCATAGTGCTCACTGCACGCTGTTAGGATTCTCTCATACCAACGATTTACATACATGCAGTCACATGCTAGCTAGATATGCATTGTCTCACTCAATGAAAATGTGTAAAAAGGGGCACCGGGGTGATAGTGCGGACCGAGCTCACCCACTAAACACAGTCTGAAGACACCCTGGCCCCTTGTACATGCAATCTGGGATGGATTCAGTCTTTCCCCCAAATAGAGTTACCTTCTCTCCTCGGGCCACAGCAGTCCAGGCAATTAAGAGACCAGAGATGCAGCTGTATTCCAACAGGGAAAATAACTTGTTTAATGTAACAGGATATAAGGAGTAAAATGACAAAAATACATTACTGGATTCCTGATCTCTCCCTGACGCTGGCTACAGCCATACTCACAGCGGTTGCAGAAGCTAGAGATCACAAAAGACCACACACTGAATTCTGAGCATTTGTAACCCCTTCAGCATGGGTCCTTCCCGAAGTCTTGTAGACCTGTGGTGCAGTCCTTTAGTCCTTATTTTGTAGTCCTTCAGAGTCCACGGCAACAGTTCCCTCTTGTCCGGAGGACTGGCAGTGCCCTGTGTATAATGTCCGTCTGCCTGGCCAATGATCTGGGCAGAAATGAAGAAGCATTAGCTTACTCTCTCCTCCTGGCTGCAAGTTCAACCTCTCTACTGCTGCTGGCCCAGACCACCTTTTAACTATTACCTGTCCCTAACATAACTACAGACAGCAATATAAGGCAGTTCAATTAATTTAGATGTCATATACATGTAATGCAGTAAGCCAATACACATGGGACATAACTTATTTACATAAAGTACACGGGGGGTCACAAAAGAGAAGACCCTTTGCTACAGGGTCAGCTGATGTCCACAAAGGTGCTACTGTCTCATGAGTCTAGTACCCACAAGGGGGCTTTCTACCTGCTTCGCCCATCCACCCTCAGTGTGGACACTCACCTCCCCGATCAGCAGTGGCTATACGGGGCCTATGATACACTACAGAAGGTTCAGCCTTAGGTAATACATATATTAGCGCTTTTACGGCTACATAAAACAATAAGCAAAGCAACAAAATTTGCATACAAGTCTGTAAAATACCAAAAATAATCCATCCCGCTAGGCCGCTAAGCCAATTGGCTGGATTTAAAAGGAGTCTCTATATTGTATTAGTCTCATTAATAACCTTAAGGAACCAAGAAAATCTGAGTCCAAGTCTCATTGTGTATGCGGTGTGGTGTTAATACCTTCCTTGGCTCCAGGGGTAAGGCTAAGTACAGCATAGTCCTTGCAGATACTGGGCTGTGTGTGTTGGGTTGAACAATTAATAAAATGTTCACTTCACTTCAGTTGCCTACTCCTGGCCTAATGGATATTGATCAGGTGCGCACCAAAAGAAATAAACATATGACACACACAGTCAGATGTAAACTCTCCTTGATCAATCTGTGGCTCAGCTCCAAAGGGGCCTTTATTAGTCAGAACACAAGTTTATATATTTCCTGTAAGGGGGCTCGGTTAGCTCTAAAATGGGAGTGATCGGATGTATTCCATTGGTTAGTGGGTTGGGCAATGAGCAAGTCCATGGGCGGATCCATGAGGTCATCAGGGTGGGTTTGTCCATGAGGTCATCAGGGTGGGCGTCACTGTGGGTCGATCCATGAGGTCATCAGGGTGGGCGTCATCTTGGATACCAGCACATGGCATGCTGATACAGGAAATGGCAGCCATCTTTAGTGTCTCACTTTGATCTGGGAAAACTTATGTAAGGTTAGACAATACACGTTATGGGTCACTGCTCTCAATCTCTTACACCTTTAGGTTAATTAAGTATTTGATCTTATGGCTCTCCTCAACAGTCCCCCCTAAATACTTTATTAACCTTTTTTTTTACCTTGATCCCACCGTGGTTCCCTAACCCACCAGTGTTAACTGTCACTATGACATCAGAGGCTTCATAACAACACGGATGCTATTGACACCAGAGAATGTGTGACCAATTATGGGTATATCGGGGAGGTATATCGGAGCGCGTTACCCATGTCCTCGGGACTTTCCTACCTGCTACATCTATTACTCTCCAATCTCCCATCACCATGGTTACATAAAATACACGTCACTCACCCTGATGCAACACATCTTAGATCTGACCGTCTCGTCCGGGAGGGGGAATTGGAGTTTTCACCAGTTTGAGACAAGTTTTCCCTTGTGGAAAACCTCCCTTTGTAGCTGGACTTTGACAAGCAGGTCAGATCCTACTCTGTCCCTAATTGTCTAACAAGTTTACAATGTGAGAGATGGATCCAGGAGGCGCTCAGCAACCCTGACCGAAGTAGGAGTAGTCAGGAGCACTTGGTAGGGACCCTCAAATCTCGACCCCAGGGATGTCTTTCTGATGCACTTCTTTACCAGCATGTAGTCACCAGGTTGGAAAGCATGGGTACCTTCAGTGGAATCTGGACCTGGAATGGATGATAAAACTTGTACATGTGTTACTGACAGTTCTTTAGTAAGGGCAATTACATACTGTAATTTACAAGAGTATCACTTCCTAAGGCTAGCTGTTGTGGAAAATATTGACCCAACCTTGGAGGCCCCCCAAAAAGAATCTCGAATGGTGTGAGTTTAGTGGAACCCCTTGGAGTGTTTCTGACTGAGTATAAGGCAACGGGCAAAATGTCTGTCCAAGTCTGACCTCCTGACTGGCTTTCAGTATTTTATTTTTCAAGGTGCCATTCAGTCTTTCTACTTTCCCACTGCTCTTTGGGTGATATGGAGTATGTAAACCCAAATCAGCTCCCACTAATGTCCATAGTTCCTTAGTCAGTGCTGCAATGAATGCGGGTACTTGGTCACTCTCAATCACCTCTGGGACCCCATATCTGCATACTACTTCAGTCATCAGTCTCTTAACAGTCACTCTGGCAGTCATGTTGGTTACTGGATAGGCTTCGGGCCATCCTGAGAACATGTCAGTCACTACCAGTACATTCTCGCACTTCCCTACTTTTGTCATTTGAATGTGATCTATCTGAATTCTCTGAAAGGGATAGAGTGGTTTAGCCAAATGTTTCTGAGTGACTTTCTGAGGCGGTGCTGGATTGCATGTTGCACACACAAGGCAGGACTTGAAATATATTTGGGTGACATTAGAGATTCCAGGTGCCATATAAGTCTTCCAAATCAGGTCATTCATCTGATTCTTGCCTCTGTGGGTGATACCGTGCGCCCATTCTGTCACTGAGGGGTACAGATTATGGGGTAGACAGACCTTTTTGTTCATCCTCCAGACTCCATCTTCATCCTTTTTAGCTCCTCCTTCTTGCCATGACTTCTTTTCATCATCTGATGTCTTGTCTTGATGTAGATGGATAATCCTCATAAGAGAGCCTTTAGTCCCTTCTTCAGTGTCATGTGACACGTACACCACTGCTTTCTCTTTTCCTAATGGATCCACAGCATAGGTTTTTGCTGTTTTGTCAGCAAAGAAGTTCCCCCTTGCTTCTGGAGAATCCAATCTCCCGTGAGCTTTGATCTTGATCACTGCAACCTCCAAAGGTAGATCTAGAGCGGCCACAAGTTCTTGTATGATAGCCGCATGTTTTACAGGAGTTCCACTGGACGTTAGGTATCCTCTGGCTGCCCAGATACTGCTGAAGTCATGAGCCACTCCGAAAGCATATCTTGAATCCGTGTAGATGTTGACCACCTTCTCCGTCGCTTCCTGACAAGCCAACGTCAAAGCATTAAGTTCCGCTTCTTGTGCAGACATGTGCGGTGGTAGTGATCCAGCTGAGATGACCTGGTCATGTGTAACCACGGCATATCCAGTATGAAACCTTCCCGTTTCATCTGCAAATCTGGAACCATCAGTGAAAAACGTCAGGTCAGCATGTGGGAGTGGGTCTTCAGACACGTTTTTCTTGGAGGCTGCTTCTTCCTGCATTTGTTCAAGACAGTCATGATCCTCTGAGTGTGTAGAGGCATCTTCTCTGAGAGCATCAGTATCATCATCCACATCCCCCCTGGAAAGAGGAAGCAGCATGGACGGTTTGAGGATGGTGCAGCGGACAAGAGTGACATTATCCGGAACCAAGAGCGAACATTGGAGTCTCGTATGACGCTGCACCAACAGATGTTTAGGTTGCAAGAATAGCAATTATGTCATGTGGAGCCATTAAGAGAACTGGATGTCCTCAGATGATATCAGAATTTGGGATTCCAAGAGCTGGTGCAGACTGTATGGCCTGTTTAAGAGCGTAGAAAGCTTCCACGGATTTGGTACATAGTGGAAACGCTGATGTCTTGAGGTCATCGTACAATGGCTGCATCAGCTTTGAGGCATCTGGAATAGGGTTGAGCGAAACGGGTCGGCAATTTTCAGAAGTCGCCGACTTTTGGCAAAGTCGGGTTTCATGAAACCCGACCCGACCCCTGTGTGGGGTCGGCCATGAAGTCGGCGATCTTCTGAATCTGGAATCGGAATTCCGATACCGATTCCCGATATGTTTAAGATATCGGGAATTGGTATCGGAATTCAGATTTAAGTGTAAAATAAAGAATTAAAATAAAAAATATCGCTATACTTACCATCAGACGGGCCCTGGTACTAACCGGGAACCTTCGTTCCTTAGAATCAGCCTTCCAGGACCTCGCGGTGACGTCACGGTGACGTCGCGGCTTGTGATTGGTCGCGCGGCCGCTCATGTGACCGCTCGCGCGACCAATCACAAGCCGCGACGTCACCGTGACGTCACTGAAGGTCCTGGAAGGGCTGATTCTTAGGAAGGAAGGCTGCCGGAACGAAGCAGGGCGTGTCCGAGGGTGAGTATATACCTAATAGGAATATACTCACCCTCGGCTTCGTTCCGGCAGCCTTCCTTCCTAAGAATCAGCCCTTCCAGGAACTTCGGTGACGTCACGGTGACGTCGCGGCTTGTGATTGGTCGCGCGAGCGGTCACATGGGCGGCCGCGCGACCAATCACAAGCCGCGACGTCACCGTGACGTCACCGCGAGGTCCTGGAAGGCTGATTCTAAGGAACGAAGGTTCCCGGTTAGTACCAGGGCCCGTCAGATGGTAAGTATAGCGATATTTTTTATTTTAATTCTTTATTTTACACTTAAATATGGATCCCAGGGCCTGAAGGAGAGTTTCCGCTCCTTCAGACCCTGGGAACCATTGGAAACCCAATGCACTGCATTGGGTTTTGAGTTTCGGCCGACCCCGACCCCGACTTTTTTATAGGATCGGCCGATTTCACTCGACCCGACTTTTGAAAAAGTCGGGTTTCGTGAAACCCGACCCGATCCTATAAAAGTAAAGGTTGCTCAACCCTAATCTGGAATCCTTTGGCGACAATAAGTGATAGGTCAGCCAGCTCATCCGAGGCCCATGTCTTAGGTTCTTGGCAGAACTCAACACCAGAGTCCCATGTCTTGTCACTGGCAAGTGAATCATCATTGAACACGATTTCCATAACAGGCCAGTATGCATCGCCTGCTTTAAGATTTGGCAAGGAAATGAGGTCTTGCCACTTGGCTGGCTAAGTACTTTGGATTTGAAGCATGCTTCTGTAGAAAGGCATCGGCTGTTTTTCTGGATCTGGAAGTTGGTTCAACAGAGTAGCAGCTTGCTGGGGTGTAAACTTGACATAGAGGGTGGGCTCCTCAGACATGAGCATTGGCACTGTTGGTGGTGGCACCTGAGGCGGAAGTATAGATGGCACCGGGAGTACAGATGTAATCCCTTGTGTATGAGGAGCAGGAGGAGGTAACAGTCCTGGAATGAGGGGCTCTATTTGGGCAGCTCCAGTATCATGGTGTGAGTCCAGGTGACGCAGGCAGTCTTAAAAGCTTTAACAGTCCTGTCCTCATTACTAATTAACCTGATTTCAGAGAGGCAGCAAATGCTTGGGGGGCTACACTTGTTTATTATAATTCCAATGATTTCTCTTGTACATGCATGAACAGGGAAACCGAAAATGCCAACACCAATGGCGGGAATTGTCAAGGTCTCAATCTGCTCACTAATATTCGCATACTCTAAAATGCGAGTTATTGCTGCACGAAGTTGTTGAGCACTAATGTCTGGATGAATAGGGTCAAAAGTAGGGGTCACAGCGTGTATGATCATTCTACATGGGAGATTGCCAGCTTTCGTCACCGCTATGTCCCCAATAGCTATCTGACCACGTGACTCAACAATGATTTGACTGTCAGCTTGAATAGTCGCCCCTCCTGCTTCCACTATAGCTCTAGCTACACCTCCATTGTGCTCTAACCGAGAATTGGCAGCATTAACAATAGTGTCTGTCTCCATTGTTGTTATGTCTCCCTTTCCCACCACTAACAAGGGTCCCTCAGGAAGTTCTTTTTCAAAAATAGGTTGCCAACATTCCCTCCCCTTTGTGCTTCCTGTGCTATTGGTATCCCCCTCCCAGATTGAGCCCCCCTTGTTACAGTTGCCACCGTCCCATACAGGTGTGCGCTTGGCTGCGAGAGAACCTGTGATGTGCCGGGTGTAGGGTTAGGAAGACTGCGTGAGAGTGCTGTTGTAGTGGAAGCATTGGGAGGAGAGGTCATTGCTTGGAGCAACTCGTGTGGGTGTGTGGCTAAATTGGCACTGGAAGTGACAGTAGAAAGGGTAGGTGCCGGGGACGATCCAGGTGGGAGGATTGCTGGATTCACGACAGGAGTGATAGGGGAAAGGGTCGGTGCACCATTGGAAACCACTGAGATGGGAAACATGGGTAAAGCCTGTTCACTTCCCGAAGGAATATAGTATTGACCGTCAGTGGTCATTACTGGGTAACAAGGATTTAGTGATGTGGTTTGTAGTCTTAGTCTGAGATGTTCACCACCAGGAGCAGCACATTTGCCATCCACAAAATGGCTGCTGATAGATTTACATTTGCCATCCACAAAATGGCTGCTGCCAGTATTAACACATTTGCCATCCACAAAATGGCTGCCGTTAGAATTAACACTTTTGCCATCCACAAAATGGCTGCTGCCAGCATTAACACATTTGCCATCCACAAAATGGCTGCCGTTAGAATTAACACTTTTGCCATCCACAAAATGGCTGCTGCCAGCATTAACACATTAGCTATCCACAAAATTGCTGCCGTTAGAATTAACAATTTTGCCATCAACAAAATGGCTGCTATTACAATTAACACTTTTGCCATCAAAAAAATGGCTGCTATTACAATTAACACATTTGCCATCCACAAAATTGCTGCTATTACAATTAACACATTTGCCATCCACAAAATGGCTGCCGCCAGCATCAACACATTTGCTATCCACAAAATGGCTGCCGTTAGAATTAACACTTTTGCCATCAACAAAATGGCTGCCGTTAGAATTAACACTTTTGCCGTCCACAAAACAGAGACTCTTTCTCCTGCCCTAGCAATAGACAACAATCCATTATCTTCTAGGATACCTTTTTTTTTCTTCAAGACAATCTTCCACTCCAGGGGCTGTAACCTCCCCCCTTCTGGCATTCCACACAACTTCATAAGCTTTTTACATTGTTTAACATGACTCTTCCCTTCACAAGTCGCCACTAATGTACACGGGTCTAACTTGCAATCTGAATTTGGCTTAGTGCCAATACGGCAGAACTGCATTAATTTCTCCATCTTTCTATAGATATACAGTATATATATATCTATCAAGATAACAAACACCAAACAAACAATAAGACGGGGGAGATGACTCAAACCTGAGATTCTAAAGGGAACTGAGTCTGCAGCACTCAGTTCCTATTCCTTCTTGTCACGTGGTCCCTGTCTGACTTCCGTGTTCCGTACTTTACAAACCAATTATTCCCTACTCAGTCAAATTGATCCCTAAATTACCAGTCCCCGTGCAGAGTCAATTCACTCGATGTCACAAGGCAAAACTATAAATTTAATTGGCTCGAACTGAGTCATCTCACTCCAAGTTTAACGGGCCCCTCCTAGGCCGAGTCAATTCACTCAAGGTCCTAGTCTCTCCTATACAGAACTGAAAATCGTATCACAGGCGACAACCGTGTACTGTACCACAGACAAATTTTTTTTTTCCAAACACTTGCTTTTTTTTTCTAACGCTTGCTTTTCTTTTCTAACACTTGCTTTTCTTTTCTAATGCTTGCTTTTCTTTTCTTACGCTAGCTTTTCTTTTCTGACACTTGCTTTTCTTTTCTAACAGTCATCTCCCCTCCTCACAACACGTAACAGGCAGTAGGCAACTAAAACATGTGATGGTTCTTGTAATTAAATGACCAGCAGCGGAGAGACCCTTCTGCCGTCTTACAGATACCATGAAAACCGGACATGGTCAGGCAATCTGCACAGAATACCCCGAAGGACATAGGTGAAGACTACAGATTATAAAAATCAACAGACTTACCGTGTTCTGATTAGGAGGTGATCAGTCTCCAGGTTTAGGGTATTCAGCGCGTCCTGCTGTTCCACTCGCTGGTCCTCAGGGTTCAGGGCTCTTCCTCTGCTGGCCCCAGGTTGGGCGGCCAAATTTGTTGGGTTTGAACAATTAATAAAATGTTCACTTCACTTCAGTTGCCTACTCCTGGCCTAATGGATATTGATCAGGTGCGCACCAAAAGAAATAAACATATGACACACACAGTCAGATGTAAACTCTCCTTGATCAATCTGTGGCTCAGCTCCAAAGGGGCCTTTATTAGTCAGAACACAAGTTTATATATTTCCTGTAAGGGGGCTCGGTTAGCTCTAAAATGGGAGTGATCGGATGTATTCCATTGGTTAGTGGGTTGGGCAATGAGCAAGTCCATGGGCGGATCCATGAGGTCATCAGGGTGGGTTTGTCCATGAGGTCATCAGGGTGGGCGTCACTGTGGGTCGATCCATGAGGTCATCAGGGTGGGCGTCATCTTGGATACCAGCACATGGCATGCTGATACAGGAAATGGCAGCCATCTTTAGTGTCTCACTTTGATCTGGGAAAACTTATGTAAGGTTAGACAATACACGTTATGGGTCACTGCTCTCAATCTCTTACACCTTGAGGTTAATTAAGTATTTGATCTTATGGCTCTCCTCAACATGTGTACCAATCCAACAGTCCAGCAGTTTTTGGTCCTTCAGCATCTTTTGTAAGAAAAGCAAGATGCTGAATAAGTTTGTTGTCCTTGTCAACACTTAAAAGTTTATCCAGTGTCTCTGTAAGGTGCAGACATCCTACCACTGCCAGCAAGGTGATTAGAACAACAGTCTTTCTGCTAGTGAAAATATCTTTTTGCAGTGACTGGCATGGATCCAGGTGGGCTTTCCCTCAAGTTTCACTGAGGTGAATGTGGTCAGTTGGACTTTAAAATGGGCCATCAAACCGTGGGTCTAGGCTCCTTCTCACGTGTCTGTGTATGACCACCCAATCAACTGGATTCAGCTGATGTACGTCTGCTCTGGCATTAGGCTCTGGAATGGATGAAAACACATGTTTATGCACCACATTAAGTCTTTCCTGCAAGGCCTGGACATGGGCTGTCATAGGACCGTGTTGCATTTGTAGCAGCTGTGGGAAGTACAGACCAGTCTCTGGCAAACTACTAAACAGGACTTCAAAAGGAGACGAGCCTGTCTTTCTATTTGGAGTGTGTCTGACTTACAAGAGTGCAAGGGACAAGCACTCTACCCCGCTCTTTCCTGTGTCTGCCATGGCCTCTGAATTTTCAGTTTAAGTGTCCCTTTTAGTCTTTCCACTTTCCCACTACTTTGTGGTCTATATGGTGTATGGAATGCTTGCTGTACTCCCAGGGCCTGCATGACTTCCCTCATTATTTCTCACGTGAAGTGTGTACCCCTATCGCTCTCTATGGTTTCTGGGACACCATACCTGCAGATCAGTTCTTTCATCAGTTTGTCTGCAGTCACTTTAGCATTTGCACATTTTACCGGATAGGTTTCCAGCCAACCGGAGAAGAGATCTACACATACTAGGACATTTTTTTTTCCACACACTCCTACCTTGGGTAGCTGTATGTAGTCAGTGTGCAGTCTCTGAAACGGGTAGAGAGGCCTGGGTGTCGCTTTCTTAGGGATTTTTTTTTACTGTTTTACCTGGGTTGTGCTGTGGACAGATGAGGCATGACTGTACGTGTTTGCTGCTGCGTAACTGAAACCAGGAGCGATCCAGAAAGCATCTACCATGGACATATGTGACATTTTGAGGTGTGAGTGGGGCCATGTGTTGCTTGCGCCATAATTAGGAACAGGGACCTTGGTATATACAATTTATCCTTATTATCCCATACTCTTTCTGAGTTCAGCTCCCATTCTTCCACAGTGTTCCTTCTCTGTTTGGGCAGCTGGAGGGATTTCAGGACATTTAGGCTCAGTGTGGCTGGAATACGCTGACTCCCCTCCACCGTCCACTGCTCCCTAGGCCGCCTTGCTGCTACTTTAGCAGCCTCGTCCGCTCTTCTGTTGCCCTCTACCTCCACAGAGTCACCGTCCATGTGTGCTTTTACCTTGACGATGCCAACCTGGACTGGTAACATCAATGCCTCCACTAATTGTTTCACCAGCTCTGCATTTTTAATGGGCTTACCGGCTGATGTAAAAAGCGTTCTGCTTCTACAGATAGGGTCATAATCACGGGATATTCCCCATGCACAATTCGAATCTGTGTAAATATTAGCGACTTTTCCTGCAGCAGCTCTACACGCCTCAGTGAGTGCCTTCGACTCTGCCTCCTGCACCGACATGTGAGGAGGGAGTGGTTCAGCTCGGATTACCTCATGTGAGGATACTACTGCATGTCCAGCGTAGAACCGCCCATCCTGGTGGTATCTGGAGCCATCTACAAAAATAAAAACCTCAGAATATGCATTAGGAACAGGGTTTTTTCCATGAATATATATAAAACCCACTGTCTCCTGACTCATCAGTTCCTATGCAGTCATGTTCGTGTGTCATGTCAACGTACCAGAGTACTCTCCCTTCTTTTTTTTTTTTTCTTCTTCCAACGCTGTCACCAATTCCCCCTTTTCTGAATCCACAAGCAGATGAGTGGCTGGATTCAAAACATTATGTCTTTTGAGGGTGACGTATTCAGGAATTAGTATTAGAGCACATTCAAGTCTGAGCTGTCTAGCTATAGACAGGTGTTTTGGTTGAACTTGTATGAGTATGGCATTATTGTCATGTGGGGAACAAATTGTCAAAAAGAAAAAGTCAGTGTGATCTCACATGCCTTTCGGTAATACAGCAGCTCTTACAGCACGGACACACGTAGGAGACCCTCTAATCACTGGGTCTAATTGTGCTAAGTAGTAAGCTATCGGTCTCTGTTTCCCTCTATTCTGCTGTGTCAGCACTGCCTGTTATTTTTTTTTTCTTTTAATCAGGAGTCTTATACCTTTAGAAATATTGTGGCCTAAAAATGTCACCTTTTGTTTGTAATACTGTAGTTTGTCACATGAGACTCTGCAACCCTTTTCTGCTAAAAAGCCACAGCAAAGACATCTGGTCCGGGCAGATTAGCAGGAGGTCATCCATGTACTGTAGTAGTACAATCTATGGAGGAGGTGAAGAATGCATTTGCCAAACCAGTGATTGTGAAACATTTTGACATGGCTGGGATCAGTGACCGTATGGTGAGTGTATTAGGGACAGTTGAGGTCACACTCACTGTAACATTATTAATAGCCCGTTAGTCATGAACTATTCTGTAAGTGTCAGAGGAACCCTTGGGTCCTTTTTTTCTTAATGGGATACAAAGGGGTATTGCAGGGAGAAGATCTCTGCACTAGAACCCCTGCCTTAATATACTCTTTAATATCCCTGCTCAGGGCCATTGATTTGACTAGACTTAAGAGGTATTGCTTTAACCAAAAAGGAGTGGTTCCTTCTCTTAATTTATCATGACGGGGAATGGGCAGCTGACCCACATCAGATTTTCCCCTTGCCCAAACGGTGTCTGGTACCTGACTCTTTTTCCTGTCCTTTGACATTCTGGTGTCAGGTGTTACTTTCACTACTCTTGCCATATACACCATTTCTGAAATATTACACAAGTGTTTATATAAATCACACACTAATGTCCAAATATTATTTATACCCATATTTGATTGGGTAGAGTACCCCTTAAGAACTAAATTTGATTCACAAAATATGTTACCAAAAGAAAATTATATATATTTTAATATATATAATTACGAAATGTGCTGAGTCATAAAATGGGGGAGCACAATGCCATAGGCCACAGCAAAGTACAAGCTTATTCTAAGAAAGTAGCAGCCATATATAACCCTATATAAATTCATAACTAACAGTTCCAAATACATAAAGAGGGGATTTGAAAAATACCAAATATCAATGCCAGTTGGTAGCGGTAAGGTATAAGAAGTGGAAAGGACAAATAAACAGTGACTATGGTTTGAGCCAATATAATGAATGGCTAAAAACCAATATATCATATGAAGACAACCTAGAAATACACGGTAACTATACCATCTTGTGCAAGGAAACTACTAAACCGGTAAATGAATGGAATTAAGTGTAACTATAATTGGCTAATCAAAAAAAGTCTTTAAATTGCTATGCATAGCAGCAAAACAAGACAAAACACAATGCACAATAATATCTAATTAAATAATATTTATTAATAATTACTACCATCAATAAACAATTAATAACAGTGAACGTCTCCAAGATTCGGAGCGGGCTAAATTCACATAACATACAAATTATCCAGAGAGATAATCCTGGCTAATTAATAATGAAAAAGACCTGCATAGTGGACATGCCTATATACAGCCAGCAACAATGTATACTGCACATGCGGCAACAAAATCCAGGGAGGTGATGCTAAGAGGAGTCTTATTTAATGATAATAGCCGCAGAACTCTGCATACTGCATAGAACTCCCCTAACAGTGCAATCACGCCCTACTCTCCAAGCCAAAAATAATGATAAAGCCCACCAGGATAACTCACATGGATATGATGTCCGTGTCTCCGCTCCTTTACCCCGACGCGCGTTTCGTAACACTTCCTCAGGGGGCGTCAATTTGTCTGGTTAATTTGTATGTTATGTGAATTTAGCCCGCTCCGAATCTTGGAGACATTCACTGTTATTAATTGTTTATTGATGGTAGTAATTATTAATAAATATTATTTAATTAGATATTATTGTGCATTGTGTTTTGTCTTGTTTTGCTGCTATGCATAGCAATTTAAAGACTTTTTTTGATTAGAGATTTAGTATTTTACACAATGATATTATAGGGATCATTATTGTTGATTGATTCTATTGTAACTATAATTGGGCATGATTTACCTGCGGTATAATGTGCACGTGGAAGACCCTGGCGTCCCTCTGCCCCAAGTGTTTATATGAAAGGGGACTTGTGACTGTAATACCCTCAGGAGAGTACTGTATGGTGACCTAGACAGCACTCAACTCTGCTCCCAGCAAAATCACTGGGCTATTGTCACTAACAATAAGTTTGTAAGCACCTCTTGGCTGTCTCGTGATTCTAGTCTTATTTGTTTAGTCATAGGGGCTTCAGTCGCTTGTCCCTCTACCATCACGTATTCCACAGTCTCGTCAGTAATCATGTCTGGCGTTATCAAGTCTTTGTGTACCACAGTTCCGGCTGCCCCAGTGTCAGTCAAGAATTCTGTCTCTTTCCCTCCTGGCATTGGTGTGGTGGTCATCAAGGCAGGACCAGGTCCGGAAGGGAAAAGAACAGGGCACACATTTGTCACTGGGTTGTCAGTTTCCTAGTCTGAAGGTGAAGGAGGTGGAAGATTGGTCTGCTTAGTTTCCTTCGTAGGGTTTTTTTTTTTACAACGGCTGGCATAGTGCCCATTTTCTCCTCAGTTAAAACACTTCACTGTTTCTAAGTCCTTAGGTCCCTTACTATGTCTCTACTGTTTTCCTTGTACTCCAGCATACATGACATGTCGTCTTATTGTCCTAGTTTGTTCAATTCCTTTAGCAAGTTTCAGGAGGTCTTTTGAATCTACATTTCTCCATTCTGGTCGGGCTGTCTGTACTGCATCTCGCAAGCCTTTTGTCATACCGTCAATGAATGCATTTACCAATATTTTAACATCAAGTGGGTTTACTGGACTGTACCCCATGTCTGCCTATTTCAGCTGTAACCGTCCAAAGTACATCTCTACACTCTCTCCTTTTGTCACATCTGTAAAAGTCTTAATGTGCGTCCTAGTACGTCACCTGCTTTTGTGCTCACCAACTCTCTAGGTCTGCCCAGGTACTTATACGTCCATCATATTGTCTTTACAGGTCCTTCTCAAAAAATTAGCATATAGTGTTAAATTTCATTATTTACCATAATGTAATGATTACAATTAAACTTTCATATATTATAGATTCATTATCCACCAACTGAAATTTGTCAGGTCTTTTATTGTTTTAATACTGATGATTTTGGCCTACAACTCCTGATAACCCAAAAAACCTGTCTCAATAAATTAGCATATTTCAACCGTCCAATCAAATAAAAGTGTTTTTTAATAACAAACAAAAAAACCATCAAATAATAATGTTCAGTTATGCACTCAATACTTGGTCGGGAATCCTTTGGCAGAAATGACTGCTTCAATGCGGCGTGGCATGGAGGCAATCAGCCTGTGACACTGCTGAGATGTTATGGAGGCCCAGGATGCTTCAATAGCGGCCTTAAGCTCATCCAGAGTGTTGGGTCTTGCGTCTCTCAACTTTCTCTTCACAATATCCCACAGATTCTCTATGGGGTTCAGGTCAGGAGAGTTGGCAGGCCAATTGAGCACAGTAATACCATGGTCAGTAAACCATTTACCAGTGGTTTTGGCACTGTGAGCAGGTGCCAGGAAGCATGAAGTGCTCCAAAATCTCCTGATAGCTAGCTGCATTGACCCTGCCCTTGATGAAACACAGTGGACCAACACCAGCAGCTGACATGGCACCCCACACCATCACTGACTGGGTACTTGACACTGGACTTCAGGCATTTTGGCATTTCCTTCTCCCCAGTCTTCCTCCAGACTCTGGCACCTTGATTTCCGAATGACATGCAAAATTTGCTTTCATCAGAAAAAAGTACTTGGGACCACTTAGCAACAGTCCAGTGCTGCTTCTCTGTAGCCCAGGTCAGGCGCTTCTGCCGCTGTTTATGGTTCAAAAGTGGCTTTACCTGGGGAATGCGGCACCTGTAGCCCATTTCCTGCACACGCCTGTGCACGGTGGCTCTGGATGTTTCCACACCAGACTCAGTCCACTGCTTCCTCAGGTTCCCCAAGGTCTGGAATTGGTCCTTCTCCACAATCTTCCTCAGGGTCCGGTCACCTCTTCTCGTTGTACGGCGTTTTCTGCCACATTGTTTCCTTCCAACAGACTTACCATTGAGGTGCCTTGATACAGCACTCTGGGAACAGCCTATTTGTTGAGAAATTTCTTTCTGGGTCTTACCCTCTTGCTTGAGGGTGTCAATGATGGCCTTCTTGACATCTGTCAGGTCGCTAGTCTTACCCATGATGGGGGTTTTGAGTAATGAACCAGGCAGGGAGTTTTTAAAAGCCTCAGGTATCTTTTGCATGTGTTTAGAGTTAATTAGTTGATTCAGAAGATTAGGGTAATAGGTCGTTTAGAGAACCTTTTCTTGATATGCTAATTTATTGAGACAGGTTTTTTGGGTTATCAGGAGTTGTAGGCCAAAATCATCAGTATTAAAACAATAAAAGACCTGACAAATTTCAGTTGGTGGATAATGAATCTATAATATATGAAAGTTTAATTGTAATCATTACATTATGGTAAATAATGAAATTTAACACTATATGCTAATTTTTTGAGAAGGACCTGTATTTGTCTGTAAAATGGGAAAGGTTGAATCTCAGGATCAGCCAATTGTTTTAGCATAGCTAGCTAGTCAGAGGGCCTCCAGGGATAATACTCCTGTATCTGTCTTACCCTACCTGATGTGGTTGGTTCTCTGGTGGTGGGGGTGACTAAATAACCTGTTGGGGGTGACATGACATGCTGGACTACAGCTCCTTCCCAAAAGGATTACTGTCAGCTTACTCCCAAAAAGTCAATGTCCCCACTACCCACTAACCACTATCCTGTGTCAGCTTCTTATGTCACTACATGTGATCTTGCCTGGACAGGATTCAGTGCAATTCACTTAGGTCGGGTTGCAGAACGGATCATACAAGTATTTCTCCAGTCTGGGTTTGTCTGACCACATTGTTTACAAGTCCATCTGTCTTGTCTGGGTCTCTGGTTATACAAAGGTATAACGGTAGCAGTAATGTGTTAGTCATAGTCGGATATTTGAGCATCAAAACATTCATAATACACCTTTCTTCCGTCCTGCTGCACTCTCTCAGACACCATTTATTCACTTGCTATTTTTTCTCCTTTGTCTGTGCCTTTTTGAACATCCAAACATCCACTCACTGGCATTTTTGCCTTTTTCAATATTGGTCCCACATCTTTCACTGCTTCCTTTTTAACCTGTCTAATGGTTCTGGATCCCATTGGGGGCCCTGACTGCACACAGAACAAGTTGCCCATGGCTTCAACTTATTCGCTTAAACAACTCATCTCTAAAAATGCCCTTTTTAGTGTGCCTTGCCTTCACCAGGCGGCCACACGTGACAAGTCAGAGCGAGTGTCAAGATTTAGCGGGAATGGTTACATCCACCTATCACCCGGTAGATCAGCTGGCTAGCACAGCTCCATGGAACGGCAAGGTTACATCCACCTATGTGCCGCAAGCTCACTGTAGCAGGAAGACTCTCACCTACTACATCAGCCGTGCAGTTGGCTCCCTCCTCTGTTGATCCTCAATTTGCTATATATCAATCACTCAATTTGAAGCAGGTGAATCTTTTAATCACACTGATAACCAAACAATCACTTACAAGTTCCTTCTAAAACTAGGCACAGTTCTTTTCACTTTCAACTTCCAACTTCAACTTACAATATTTCTTTCTACATCAATACATACAGTACTATTGCTTTAAACACAAATCTCTCATGTACTAAACCAAGGACAGAATATTTGAGCGCAGCTACATGCCCCCCTTCCTCTGGCACTCAGCACAGATAAGGACAGAGAGGAGAAATCACAAACAATTCGCGCAGGGGTTCGACTCACCCCTCCCATCAGGTATTCAGTAGAGATCTTAGAATCTAAAGAGGTTAGTGTCTTCCACACAGAAACAGATTGCAGCAGTTTTCAGACTCAATCTCCACAAACATTCATCCTCTCAGAATCTAAAACAGTCTCTCTATACAGGCAGATCAATGCATGACTTTGAATAAGCTGATTCTGACCGCGTCCGGCCAAAACACATATAGAAACCTATCCAATGTCAAACCATATATAACACGGGTTTCACTGAATCTCAGATATAAATTAAATGTACATTAAAAATATCCACAACTCATTCATCCTGGACCTTCAACAACAGTTAGATAAGTAATGATACTTATGCGATCATTCATTCATACGTGCTCATTCAGGGATTGTTTTTTTTTTTTTTCTTTTCCTTTCACTTTTCAGTTGATTTTTACAAGAAGAAAATCCCTTATCTCAATCACTCCACCTAATTCAGCTCAAACTGAGTTGAATAATGTCTTCTGTCACATACAGAGGACCACACCTAACGGAACCCCTCATCAATTAGGGATTTATCTATTTATCCCTTATACTCATTTACTCACCTCTTATCTCATTCAGAGGTTCTCATAGACATACATACATACATACATTAAACACAGCCACAGATACCCCAACCACTATCCACCAATAGTTTAAAATTATTTAAAATAATATATATAAAAATCATATATTAGTGACTGGCGTTCTGTGGAGAAAAGTGTGGAGAACCACTAGTATACCAAATAGAAGCAACCACAGCCAATATATAGAAGTACCCAGAAAAGTCACCAGACAGAGATTAGATATGAAAAATGCCTTTATTATATCTGATTGGCAAAAAAATAATATATAAAATTTACATTAATAATGTGTGCGCACAACAGGACAAAAATTATTTAAAAATAAGCATAAATGAATACAGGGAGATAATAACAAGGCTGACCCAATTGTATATCCAAAATAGGTTTAGTATATCCCCAAAATTATATATAGACAAAGCTATAAGCTACCCCACATATGTAGGGCACGGGGCTCGGTAATATATGCCGCTCTAGATAATAATATTGTGCAAAAAAGCAGTATATAAAGTGCAAATTAGAAAGATTGCTAATCCAAAACAATTACTACCACATAAATCATGGTACCCCTCATAATAGGGTTTAAAAAAATGGAAAATAATTACTAGAGTGTAAAAATAAAAATAAAAACACCATTAATATCAATCAGCTCAAAAATATGTGCAACTATAATATCAATGTGCAAAACGTATGGGTCTTATCATGTCCCCATATAAAGTGCTATTTAATTGTGCAGCAAGAATTTATAATGTGCCAATAACACACAAATAAGAAAAATAATGTGACACAACCGTATTAGCAGCACCGCAATCCACGTGCCTTAACTATATAGCATAGAGGTGCAGAAAATCACCTGGTAACTTTGTAGCAGAATTCCACAACAAAGACCATAGGGCACCATATATAAGATAGGGGAATGCACAAATATACCTGAAATGTAAGGGTCAGCCTGGTCCCGTAGTAAGCGCACCCCGCCGCGCATTTCGGATCTTAGTCCTTCGTCAGGGGGTGGCCATTGTATCATGAAAAATGCCTTTTATAAGATCCCCATACTTAGCGCTCCAGTCCAGGTGTAGCCGGCGCATGCGCAGTTACACCAATCAGGAACTACCGCTACTCGCGTCATGCGGCCGGACGTACGGGGGCGGAGTACCCGACGTCACCATAGCAGCAGGAACGCGATGCAGCAAGGCTCCGTCATATGAACCAGGCATGCGCACCACCGGGGACCGAGTCTAAGATGGATGCAGTGGAATAATTAACTATATCATGGCAATTGAAGCTACATGTAAGTCCGATACACATAATGCAATGCAATGGGCATATATAGATGTAATAAATGCCCCATTATATGCAGGTATAGGACAATATAGCGATGTTCCTGACTAGATAGAAAGAGGGAAATAGTGTGTTAGCGAATAATTATACACACTACTATATTAGAGATATACAGCTATACCTCTCATAATACATACAAGATGACAATAGTATGTATATGCATTACAAGAGAAAAATTATCAATGTATAATATACAATACAAAAAGGGTTAAAAATATGTATCACAGAGATGTATATCAAGACATACAGAAGTATAAACAACCCCATACAATTATAAAATCAATTATACTAGACAAAAATCCCCCCTTATACAGATATTATAAATATATAATAGTATACTATAAAGGATATACACCCATTTACAGCAAAAATGCACTCCTAAGTCAAATAAATAATATATCAACATTAATTCATAAGTAATTAATTATAATTTTTCATGCCGAATGTTGAAGTCTGATCCAGAGGAGGTTCCAATCCACCAACCACAACGACCAGATCCAATCATACAATACTGGAGTGCCAATATAGAAGTCAAGAACGATTAGCATGACAAGGTAAGTGAAAACTAAAATAGGAAATAAAAATTAAAATATTAAAATTATTAAAAAAAGACATAAAATGTACAATAGCATAATTAAAACGAGTACACATATATGCACACATATACCCATACACATATATATGCACAGATACACGCATACACATGCATACACACATATATATACTGGTGATCGTATATAAAAAAATGTATATATAAAATCTATAAAAAAGAAACAAAGCTTACATTTTCGTTTAGTCCTTTAGGTGACACAGTGTCCAAGGTCCAAATCCACTTTGTCTCCATTTTTGCAAGTGGTATACTAGTTTCGCCACCACGTTCATTCAGTACAATGGTGTCGATCCCTATAAATTTTAGACCAGATGGATCACAATTGTGATGGATTCTAAAATGTTTTGGAAGTGTTTTTAATTCCGATAAATCCTCCACATTTTTGGCATCCTGTATCCCACGCACATGTTCTCTGACCCGCACTTTAAATTGTCTGGTTGTCATGCCCACATATATTAATGAACATGGGCATCTTGCATAATAAATAACAGCCTTTGATGCACATGTTATGGCATGTCTGATTTTAAATGTGCAAGTCCCACTAGAGTTCACAAATGTTTCTGCTCTCACTACATTTGGACAGGCTACACATTTACCACACGCCCTGCACCCAGATGGACGTTTGCCACTATCCAGAAAGGTAGTAATTGTAGGTTTAAAACTATAGTGACTTTGGATCAAGTAGTCACCCAAATTTTTTGATCTCCGATATGTTATGTTTGGTCCATCACCCACATATTGAGACAATATCGGGTCAGCTTTTAAAATACCCCAAGATTTTGATAATTTGGACCTCATCATCTCAGTCTGGCCATTGTACTGTGTGATAAATCTCACCCTCTGGCTTGTTTTCTGCGGTTTCACACCATAAAGTGCCTGGTGCCTAGTAGTATTTTTCGCTCTGTTGTAACCACGTTTTATTGATCGACGGCTGTATCCCCTCTCAATAAATCTCTCTTTCAATACTGTCGCCTGTTCCTCAAAATCCACGTCATCGGAGCATATTCTCCGCAGCCGCAGAAACTGACCAATTGGAATAGCATTAACCATCGCAGGAGGATGGGAGGACGTTGCGTGCAACAGAGAATTAACTGATGTTGTTTTACGAAAAATGTCCGTTGAAAGGCAATTATCATTATTCCTGTACACACGCACGTCCAAGAATTCCATCTCATTGTTATCAAACTTATATGTTAGGTGCAAATTCCGAGAGTTGTGGTTCAACTGCTCAATAAAGTCCTGTAGAGTGTCCGGTGAGCCCTGCCAAATAAAGAATATATCGTCGATGAACCGCACCCATAACGGGATGCGGTCCACCGATGGCATGAGACCAGACATGAAGAGGTCCCTCTCCCACAGCCCCAGGAATAGATTTGCATACGCCGGCGCAAAAGAAGCACCCATAGCGGTGCCCTGGAGCTGTAGGTAGAGGGACCCCTTAAAAAGAAAGAAATTCCTGGACAAGGAAAACTCAAGCAGCTGGACAACAAACTCCCTCATAGGTTCAGGCAAATATGATGAATCCAAAAAGTATTTAGCCGCAGAGACACCATCATTATGGCAAATGTTGGTGTAGAGGCTCTCCACGTCACATGATACTAGGAGAGTATCCACACCAACATGCAAGCCATCAATCCTTCTCAAGAAATCATTAGTATCCTTAATATATGAGGGGAGCTCAGCAACCATTGGCTGAAGTCTAGAATCTATAAACTTGTTAATCTTTTCAAGATAATTGCCACAGCCGGAGATAATAGGTCTCCCAGGAGGATTAGTTTGGTTTTTATGGACCTTAGGCAACAAATATAGAGTTGGTATCACAGGTTCAGACACATGTAGAGCTGTAAACAGTTCCTTGATAATCAATCACAATCCAGGGCCATTTTAAGAATTTTAGCAAGTTCGCTCTGGAATTTAGTCAACGGATTGAACGTCATCTTCCTATAACATATTTTGTCCCCTAATTGACGAAAGACCTCAGACTCATATAGCTGTTTAGGCCAAATCACCACATTACCTCCCTTGTCGGCTGGTTTAAATACCACATCCTGTAAATTCTGTAGGTTTTTTAGTGCTTTTCTCTCACTCTTATTCAAATTCTCTCCAAAGGGAAACTGTGGAATTCTTTCAAGATCTTTGCTCACAGTCTTTACAAACACATCAATTGTTGGGTAAGCCGACAAGGGAGGAAATTTCCATGACTTAGGCCGAATAGAAGGTGGAATCTTACCTCCTATTGGTTCGTTGTGCTCCTGGGCCAATTCATTAAGTACACTCAGTGCCTCCTGCTCCGCCTCTGTGGGAAACAATTGTAATGCACCCTCATTATGAAAGTGTCTTTTAAATATAAGCTTCCTCGCGAAAAGATGCAAATCTTTGATCGCAGTAAATTTATTAAAAGGAGCCGTGGGGCAAAACATAAGACCCCTCTGAAGAACATTAATTTCTACATCAGATAACACATATTTGCTCAAATTAATCACCTTAAGGTTGGAGTTCCCTGGGGAATATTTAAAGCCGCGTTTAGCGGGTGCATAGCGTGGTTCACGTTTCCTTTTAGGTGTTGAAGCAACCGATGTTGCCACAGAGGGAGAGCAGGAGGTCCCAGAGATATCACTCACAGCCTGGTTTGATGAAATGGAGACACTGCGATCTCGGCCCTCTCCGTTCAAATGTGGTCTACGCCACCTGTAGACCTTTCCATTTAAAAAATCCTTTTGATCCCTTAATAATTTATTTGTTTGATTCATTCGAATGTCTTTAATCCATTGGTCCATGAGTTTCTCCAATTGACCATCCAATGTACTCATTTGTTCAGTAGACAAATGGGATTTAGCTTTGGTGAACATCTCATCCAATAATTTATCGGTTTCTACCAGATTTTTAGTATTATATTTGACCAAAAGTTCCATTAATTGTTTTGAGGCCAAATTGCATATTTCTTCCCAATTTTTAATAAATTCTTCATCATTTACAGGGAAGGATGGAGTTATATGTATACGTAGGCCCCTGGGGATAAGATTATGTTGGATATAGTTTTCCAGGAAAGCTCTGCTCCACCAAGAGCGAGTTCTTTTATATGTTAGATTCTTAATATTTTTAAATGTTTCATCAAATTTCAAACCACCAGTATTCGTAGTTGCCATATCATTATTTGAGAATACCGCATTGATCTGCCCCTGCCATGACGCCTCTCTGGATTTAAAATCCATATTTAGCTGTGGAAGAGAAAGCCTGTGCAAAACACAGTAATATAAGATTAAACACAGCCACAGATACCGCAACCACTATCCACCAATAGTTTAAAATTATTTAAAATAATATATATAAAAATCATATATTAGTGACTGGCGTTCTGTGGAGAAAAGTGTGGAGAACCACTAGTATACCAAATAGAAGCAACCACAGCCAATATATAGAAGTACCCAGAAAAGTCACCAGACAGAGATTAGATATGAAAAATGCCTTTATTATATCTGATTGGCAAAAAAATAATATATAAAATTTACATTAATAATGTGTGCGCACAACAGGACAAAAATTATTTAAAAATAAGCATAAATGAATACAGGGAGATAATAACAAGGCTGACCCAATTGTATATCCAAAATAGGTTTAGTATATCCCCAAAATTATATATAGACAAAGCTATAAGCTACCCCACATATGTAGGGCACGGGGCTCGGTAATATATGCCGCTCTAGATAATAATATTGTGCAAAAAAGCAGTATATAAAGTGCAAATTAGAAAGATTGCTAATCCAAAACAATTACTACCACATAAATCATGGTACCCCTCATAATAGGGTTTAAAAAAATGGAAAATAATTACTAGAGTGTAAAAATAAAAATAAAAACACCATTAATATCAATCAGCTTAAAAATATGTGCAACTATAATATCAATGTGCAAAACGTATGGGTCTTATCATGTCCTCATATAAAGTGCTATTTAATTGTGCAGCAAGAATTTATAATGTGCCAATAACACACAAATAAGAAAAATAATGTGACACAACCGTATTAGCAGCACCGCAATCCACGTGCCTTAACTATATAGCATAGAGGTGCAGAAAATCACCTGGTAACTTTGTAGCAGAATTCCACAACAAAGACCATAGGGTACCATATATAACATAGGGGAATGCACAAATATACCTGAAATGTAAGGGTCAGCCTGGTCCCGTAGTAAGCGCACCCCGACGCGCGTTTCGGATCTTAGTCCTTCGTCAGGGGGTGGCCATTGTATCATGAAAAATGCCTTTTATAAGATCCCCATACTTAGCGCTCCAGTCCAGGTGTAGCCGGCGCATGCGCAATTACACCAATCAGGAACTACCGCTACTCGCGTCATGCGGCCGGACGTACGGGGGCGGAGTACCCGACGTCACCATAGCAGCAGGAACGCGATGCAGCAAGGCTCCGTCATATGAACCAGGCATGCGCACCACCGGGGACCGAGTCTAAGATGGATGCAGTGGAATAATTAACTATATCATGGCAATTGAAGCTACATGTAAGTCCGATACACATAATGCAATGCAATGGGCATATATAGATGTAATAAATGCCCCATTATATGCAGGTATAGGACAATATAGCGATGTTCCTGACTAGATAGAAAGAGGGAAATAGTGTGTTAGCGAATAATTATACACACTACTATATTAGAGATATACAGCTATACCTCTCATAATACATACAAGATGACAATAGTATGTATATGCATTACAAGAGAAAAATTATCAATGTATAATTTACAATACAAAAAGGGTTAAAAATATGTATCACAGAGATGTATATCAAGACATACAGAAGTATAAACAACCCCATACAATTATAAAATCAATTATACTAGACAAAAATCCCCCCTTATACAGATATTATAAATATATAATAGTATACTATAAAGGATATACACCCATTTACAGCAAAAATGCACTCCTAAGTCAAATAAATAATATATCAACATTAATTTATAAGTAATAAATTATAATTTTTCATGCAGAATGTTGAAGTCTGATCCAGAGGAGGTTCCAATCCACCAACCACAACGACCAGATCCAGTCATACAATACTGGAGTGCCAATATAGAAGTCAAGAACGATTAGCATGACAAGGTAAGTGAAAACTAAAATAGGAAATAAAAATTACATACATTGCTGCACAATTAAATAGCACTTTATATGGGGACATGATAAGACCCATACGTTTTGCACATTGATATTATAGTTGCACATATTTTTGAGCTGATTGATATTAATGGTGTTTTTATTTTTATTTTTACACTCTAGTAATTATTTTCCATTTTTTTAAACCCTATTATGAGGGGTACCATGATTTATGTGGTAGTAATTGTTTTGGATTAGCAATCTTTCTAATTTGCACTTTATATACTGCTTTTTTGCACAATATTATTATCTAGAGTGGCATATATTACCGAGCCCCGTGCCCTACATATGTGGGGTAGCTTATAGCTTTGTCTATATATAATTTTGGGGATATACTAAACCTATTTTGGATATACAATTGGGTCAGCCTTGTTATTATCTCCCTGTATTCATTTATGCTTATTTTTAAATAATTTTTGTCCTGTTGTGCGCACACAATATTAATGTAAATTTTATATATTATTTTTTTGCCAATCAGATATAATAAAGGCATTTTTCATATCTAATCTCTGTCTGGTGACTTTTCTGGGTACTTCTATATATTGGCTGTGGTTGCTTCTATTTGGTATACATACATACATGCAAGGTTCACACAGCCTGCCTATTTTGCACTTTGGAATTAACACAACTCTATTTAAAAAAACTGCAGCAGTGTCCACTGACACTCTGAAAGCACATTAAGGCCAAACAACAAAAACCATGGCCTTATACAAAATACAGCTTCATATAATGTACTGCCAATCCAAAATGACCAAAATAACAACACTGCACAGAGCCTATCCCAGCTCTGTATTACACACACACTCTTAACAAATACACAACCAATTAGGATATTGACAAATTGATTATATAGCAGTGCAGGGACACAGGCCGGGGGGAGGGACACGCTGTTACAGAAACAAACAAAACCAAAGAAAAAACAATATATGCATATACCCTAATGAAAATAAATAAGTAAAAAAGCAAGTACATTAAATAATTAACATAACGTCCTTAGTAAACACTGTTTTTGATCAAAAAAAGCATAAAGCTGTTGGGCCACTTGGGCTATGTTCATTCACTGGGAAATGTCATTTTAACATTTTACAATCTTATTTGGCCATGTGGTGTGTGACACATCATCAGACACATCCTGTTTCATTTATGAAAGAGTGACTCTGAAGGTCACAAAGTCTATTTTTATCTGGCCAGCAGTCAGCCCTGCTTTGTTGTTCCCACTATTAAACAGTGGGTCTCTTATAGTGCTATTGTGTATGCAGTGAGTGGCAGGGCTGCCCAAAATTTGGACGCACCCCAATACCCCATTGAACAGACATCCTGGATGGCCACATGCAACCAAAGTTCCCATTAGTCATTTGGTACTCCCATAAAGTTTGCCCATGAAGTAAATGCAGGGTCTGCTCCAAATTTGGATGCACCCCAACAACCCATTGAACAGACATCCTGGATGACCACATGCAACCAAAGTTCCCAGTATTCATTTGGTACTCCCATATTGTTTGCTTATGCATTGAATGCAAGGCCTGCCCTGTCACAAAGTTACACTCACCTCAATAAGCCATTGAACCTACGTACTGGATGGCCTGCTAGTACCTTACAAGTGTACAAAGGAACTTCCGTTACTGAATCTACCGTTTTTCAACCCTGCATATCCTTTTGCCATTGAACCATTCATTCTGCCATTTAACTGTTTATTTCCCCATTTAAACTGTTTGCCTCCCTGTGTGGAATATCTCCCTGTTCAAGTAAAATTGTTAACTCTTGCTCTGCCTCCTGTCCAACACTGCATCCCGCCCACCTACTTACAGCCACATGAAAATAAAGTTCCCATTATTCATTTGGTGCTCCCATACTGTTTGCTTATGCATTGAATGCAAGGCCTGCCCTGCCTCAAAATTACACACACCCCAATAATAAATAATAATCTTTATTTATATAGCGCTTACATATTCCGCAGCACTTTACAGTTAAACAGTTTCAAACTCAACATTCATAACTAGTGTTGAGCGATGATTGGTCGCGTGCCGCTCATGTGACCGCTCACGCGACAAATCACAAGCCGCGACATCATCGAGGGTCCTAAACTCCTCATTCTTAGGAACGGAGGCTGCCGGTTACAATCGGTAAGGTCCAGGGGCCGCCGGACGGGTGAGTATATCCATATTTTTTATTTTAATTCTTTATTTTTTACATGAATATGGTTCCCAGGGCCTGAAGGAGAGTCTCCTCTCCTCCAGACCCTGGGAACCATACACTGGGAACTTCCGATTCCGATTTGCGATACCACAAAAATATCGGAACTCGGTATCGGAATTCCGATACCGCAAGTATCGGCCGATACCCAATACTTGCGGTATCGGAATGCTCAACACTAGTCATAACTAGTAACAGCGTTAACAATAAAGTAACCACCGATAGACCAAACCGCTGCACAACCAGCTCTACCCCCTCCTACTGTATTCTCACCCATCCCTTGTAGATTGTGAGCTCTCGCGGGCAGAGTCTTCTCTCCTCATGTACCAGTCGTGACTTGAATTAAGATTACTGTACTTGTTTTTTATCATGTATACCCCTGCTCACATGTAAAAGCGCTATGGAATAAATGGCGCTATAATAATAAATGATGATGATGATGATAATAATAATGATTAAAGCAAAATAAAGCAACCCTGCTTGTGAGAGCTTACAATCCACAATGAGGTGGGGAAGATACAAAGTACAGGTGTGTATTTACAATGATATATTTACAGTGACGGTCCTGACATCTTCAGGGGGTGGGGTATAGGTGGAGATAGTGAATGGGCTACACACGCTTACATATAAAATTACTTTGATAAGGGAACGTGATAGGCCGCTCTGAACAAATGTGTTTTGAGGGAGCATCCAAAACTGTGCAAGTTGTGGTTGGTCCTAATTTCTTGGGGTAGAGCATTCTAGAGGATTGGCGCAATGCGGGAGAAGTCTTGGAGTCGGGAGTGGGAGGTACGGTTTAGGCTACGTTCACACTAGCGTCGTGCACTGCACGTCGCAATGCGTCGTTTTGTAGAAAAAAACGCATCCTGCAAAATTGCTTGCAGGATGCGTGTTTTCTCCATAGACTTGCATTTGCGACGCAGTGCGACGGATTGCCACACATCGCAACCGTCGTGCGATGGTTGCGTCATGTTGCGTTGGACCGTCGCCACAAAAAAATGTTACATGTAACGTTTTTTGGTGCGTCGCAACCGTCATTTCCAACCGCGCATGCGCGTCCTGAACTCCGCCCCGCCTCCTCGCATATCACAATGGGGCAGCGGATGCGTTGTAAAACTGCATCCGCTGCCACCATTGTGTTTTTTACTCACAGTTTGCGTCATTACGTTGCAAAGTCGCATTGCGACGTGCATCGTACGACGCTAGTGTGAAAGTAGCCTTAGAGCAGAGGTTAGTCGGAAGTCATTTGCAGAGCTCAGTGGTCGGTTAGGCCGATAGACAGAAATGAGGGGGATGTAAGGGGGTGCCGCACTGTGGAGAGCTTTGAGGGTGAGAACAAGTACTTTCTACTGGTTCCTATAATGAATGGACAGCCAGTGTAACGACTGGCAAAGAACGTACGCATCCAAGTAACGATTAGCCAGGTGGATGACCCTAGCTGCTGCATTAAGGATGGACTGGAGAGAAGAAAGTCGAGTAACAGGGAGGCCAATTAATAGAGCATTACAGTAGTCCAGGCGGGAGTGGATCAGGGCAACAGTGAGGGTTTTTGTTGTTTCCATAGTGAGAAAAGGGTGGATTATAGAGATGTTCTTTAGGTGTCAGCAGCAAGAGTGGGCAAGAGATTGTATATGGGAGGTGAAGGAGAGTTTGGTGTCAAACATAACACCCAGACAGTGCGCCTGCTGCCTGGGCGTTATTATGGTGCCACCCACGGAGAGGGAAATATCAGATTTAGGGAGTTTAGTAGATGGTGGGAGTAGAAGAAGTTTGGTTTTGGAAAGGTTGAGTTTCAGATAGAGAGTGGACATGATGTTGGAGACTTCGGACAGACAGTCAGTGGTGTTCTGTAGTACAGCGGGGGTAAGGTCAGGGGATGACATGTATAGTTGTGTGTCATCAGCATAAAGATGGTACTGAAAGCCAAATCTGCTGATGGTCAGTCCAATTGGGGCCAAGTAGTGGGAGAAGAGAAGGGGCCAAGGACTGAGCCTTGAGGAACCCCAACAGTGAGAGGAAGAGGAGATGAAGTGGAGCTAGCAAACAGAACACTGAAGGAGCGGTCAGAAAGAGAACGAGGAGAGAGCAGTGTCCTTAATGCCTAGTGACTGGAGCCTAGAGAGCAGCAGAGGGTGGTCAACAGTGTCGAAAGCTGCAGAAAGGTCGAGAAGAATGAGCAGAGTGGTCACCATTACATTTTGCTGTAAGAAAGTCATTGGTCACTTTGATGAGTGCAGTTTCTGTTGAATGTAGGGGGTGGAAACTGGACTGTGAAAGGTCTAGGAAGGAATGAGTGGAGAGGTAATGGGTAAGGCAGGAGTAGACCTGGCGCTCCATGGGTTTAGAGATGAAGGGGAGATTGGAGACTGGTCAGTAGTTGCTTGTACAGGATGGGTCGAGGACGGGTTTCTTTAATAATGGAGTAATGATAGAGTGTTTGAAGGAGGAGGGGAAAATGCCAGAGGAGAGGGAGAGATTAAAGATTGTAGTTAGGTGAGTTGTGATGACTGGAGAGAGAGACTGAAGGAGATGACAGGGAACGGGGTCAGTAGTGCATGTAGTCAGACGAGAAGAAGAGAGGAGCTTGGAGACTTCTTCTTCTGTGAAGGGATCGAATGTGGAGCGTGAGCCAGGTGAAATGCAGGGAGGGATGGGAGTCACTGCACTTGGTGGCTGGGAGTGGATGTCCTGAGGGATATCATCTATTTTCTCTATAAAGTGGGAGGCCAGGTCATCAGCACAAATGCCTGTGATAGGGGCTTGTGCTTTTGGCCTGAGGAGGGAGTGAAAGGTGTCAAAAAGTTTCTTGGGGTTGTAGGATAGTGAGGAGATCAGGGTGCTGAAGTAGGTCTGTTTGAAAAGGTGAAGGCCAGAATTATAGGTTCTTAATAGTGTTGAGCGATACCGTCCGATACTTGAAAGTATCGGTATCGGAAAGTATCGGCCGATACCGGCAAAGTATCGGATCTGATCCGATACCCGATACCAATACAAGTGAATGGGACTCAAGTATTGGAAGGTATCCTGTATGGTTCCCAGGGTCTGAAGAAGAGGAAACTCTCCTTCAGGCCCTGGGATCCATATTAATGTGTAAAATAAAGAATTAAAATAAAAAATATTGATATACTCACCTCTCCGACGCAGCCTGGACCTTACCGCTGTGAACCGGCAGCCTTCTTTGCTTAAAATGAGCATGTTTATGGCCTTCCATGACGTCACGGCTTCTGATTGGTCGCGTGGCGGTCACGTGAGCGGCACGCGACCAATCAGAAACCGTGACGTCATGGAAGGCCATAAACGCGCTCATTTTAAACAAAGAAGGCTTCCGGTTACCAGCGGTGATGTCCATGGGCCTCCGGACAGGTGAGTATATCAATATTTTTTATTTTAATTCTTTATTTTACACATTAATGTTGTTTCGATACCGATTCCCGATACCACAAAAGTATCGGATCTCGGTATCGGAATTCCGATACCGCAAGTATCGGCCGATACCCGATACTTGCGGTATCGGAATGCTCAACACTAGTTCTTAACATAAATTTGAAGTGGATGAAGTCCTCTGGTGTGCGAGTTTTCCTCCGTAAGCTTTCAGCACAGCTAGAGCTTCGCTGGAGAAATCGAGTTTGCGATGTGAGCCAAGGCTGTTTTACTCTGTGTTTTGGAGGTTCTGATGGTGAAGGGAGCTACTTGGTCAAGGATGCTTCTAAGAGTGATGTGCAGCCATATCAGGACATGAAAAAGAGGAGATTAAGGACAGTGATGAGTGTAGGGAGCCTGAAAGGGTATGAGGGTTAATGGCTTGTAGGTTTCTGAATGTGTGGTAGGTAGGCGTGTTCTGATGTTGGCGAGGATTTGTGAGTGTGAAGGAGAGAATATTGTGGTCAGAGAAGGGAAATGGCGAGTTGTCTAGCTAGGAGATTGAACAGAGCCGGACAAAGACCAGGTCTTTGTGTGTTTCAGAGGTTGAGAGCTGTGAGAGGCCTAGAATCCACATACTGGATGGCCACATGAAAACCAAGTTTACATTATTCATTGGTACTTCCATACTGTTTGCTTAAGCATTGAATGCAAGGCCTGCCCAGCCCCAAGGTTACATGCACCCCAATAATCCGTTTAACTGAGGTACTGGATGGCCACATGAAACAAAAGTTCCCATTATTATGATTTTTTTTAACTCACATAAAGATTGGCCATGAAGTTAATACAAGGTCTGCCCCAAATTTGCACGCACTCCAATCCCCCTTGGAAGAAATGTGGAGGATGGCCTCCGAAAAATGTTTTCCCAGTTTAAATGAGCGGGTCTCCTATACTTGTAATGCCCATACACATAGTGTATGGGCTGACAAACATTTCACCTTGGGGGGTACGCATCAAGCTACCGTGTCAACATTTTTTTTATGGGCATCATAAACACCCTTGCCAACAATAACGTGGCTGTTGCATCACGGAACACGTTCACCCTGGTGCTCTAGTGGTGGTGAATAATGAGGATGAGGAGAAGGAGGGGGATAACACTAAACAGCCAAAATCAGGAAGCATATACCCATGTGTTGGTGTGAAAAGGTGCATGGGAATATACTTCCCAAAAAAAGACACTGGATTTGAGATTATGTTTTGCTGTTATCATGCAGTGGAGTACAGAAGTCTGGCCCAATCCAGCCCTTGTTCATTTTTATAAGAGTCAGCCTGTCAGCATTTTCAGTTGACAGGCAGATGCGCTTATCAGTTATAATTCCACCAGCGGCACTAAAAACGCGCTCTGACAAAACGCTAGCGCAGTTCATGCCACGTATTCAGCTTGGATACCCAATAATTATAAGACACAGAGGAATCACGGAGAACATTGGTATGGTCAGCAAGGTACTCCCTCAGCATCTTTCAAAACTTTGCACTCCTTGTGAGAGTACCCCACGTCTCAGGGCCTGTACGATCTGAGAAAACTCTCCCAGAATTTTGCCAGTGTTCCCCTGCCTCTGTTGGATTGGAGTTGTGTCTCTCTTACCTGTACTCCTTGGTTGCCCAATGAACTGTGACTTCTGCCACCAGCGTTTTCAGGTGGGAATTTTTTTCTATAATTCCTTAACATGGGCCTTCTGGTACTGCCCCATTTTAGTAGACCTGTCCGCCTCAGGAATAAGGGATAGAAAGTTCTCCTTGTAGCATGGGTTTAGAAGTGTCACCAACCATTAACGACTTTCACCCAAAATTTGGAGAACGCGAAGGTCACGGGAAAGGCAGCGTAACATAAACTCAGCCATGCGTGCCAGACTGCTAACATTCAAGACTTGCATGTTCTCACCAAGAGGACGACTGAACATGCTCTCATCCTCCTCCTCCTTCTTCTTCTCCCTGTCCTCAGGTCATCCATGCTGAACAGACGGTATGACAGTTGTGCAAGTAGTACCATCTATAGCGCATGAAACTAGCACCTGTTCTTCCTCCTCCTCCTCTTCCTCATTGTCACCTAATCCATGTTGGGGTGAGATGAGGCAGGGCTGTGTGTAATCACCCTGTATGGTTCCTCGCTCCATCTCATTGTACTCCGTCTGCAATGCCTCCTCTTTGATTGTGAGCAGAGAGCATTTCACAACACAGAGAATTGGGATGGTGAGGCTATTAATGCGTCATCGCTGCTCACCATCTTGGTGGAGTCCTCAAAGTTTTGGAGGATGACACATTTGTCTGACATCCATATCCATTCCTGGGGTCTTATGTGTGGACCCTGAACTGAATACAGATGGCCTTGTTGATGCTGATAGTCAACAACTGCCCTCTTCTGCTCACAAATCCTTTCCAACATCTGCAGTGTAGAGTTCCAATGCATGGGGACTTCACACAACAGTTGGTGAGCTTTAAGCTGCTAACGCTGATGAAGCACGGCAAGGGCGGCAGAAGCTGTAGCTGACTTTCTAAAATGGGCTAACAGGTGGTGTACTTTGACAAGCCGATCCGGCCGCCGCCATCAGGTTGCGGAAAGCTTCCATTTCCACGAGCCTAAAAGGCAACATTTCAAGCACAAACAGTCGTGAAATGTGGGAATTTAGTAGTGTGGCCTGTGGGGTGTTGGCTGCGTATTTGTGCTTGCGTTCCAAGGACTGGGGTATGGATAACTAAACACTGCGCTGGGACAAAGACATGGATGTGTTTGCTGATGGTGCTAGTTGAGTGTGTGCAACAACAGGTGCAAGGCAGGAGGCATCTTTGCATGCACCATGGACAGGGTATTGACTTGCATGCACAACAGTGGAAGAAGCAGTGGTGTTACCCGCAGACACTGTTCCTGGACCTTGGGGTTCGGCCCACAAAGTCAGGTGCATTGCTGCTATGTGCCTGATCATGCTGGTGGTGGTCAGTTTGGTAGTTTTCTTGCCCCTGCTGAAGCTGGCCTGGCAGGTGGTGCAAATGGCCTTTTTGGGGTTATCGGCAGAGTCTTTAAAAAACAACCAGACTCGGGAAGACCTAACAGTTGGACTGGCAACTTCCATTGTGTTGGTGTTACGGGGAGCAGTTGCCCGCATTCTGTCTGCTGCCACCACACTGCTTCTTCCTGCCTGCTGGGGTGCTAAGCGTCCCTCCCCGTGTGCTGCTGTCCTCGCACTGATTGTTTTCCTGCCAGGTTTGGTCAGTTACTATATCATCCACCACCTTGTCTTCCACTTCCGCACCGTTGTCCTCCTCCTTACTTTCTGGCAATTGTGTCTCATCATCGTCCACCTCTTGTGACACTTTCCCACCGTTGCCTTCGTGTGACTGTGGCTGCTCAAATATTTGGGCCTTGCTACGTGCGATCTCCTCTTCAAGTGGATCCAGCAAGAGGCCCAAATCTATAAATGGAAAAGTGAACAGCTCTTTGGAGTGTCCAAGTGTGGGATCAGTTGTCTCCGAGCACTCAGCATGGTGGGAGGAAGGAGGATCAGGGTGAGTAATATGCGGTCCAGACTCACAGCTACTGAGACTTGACCATGTGGAAGACAGGGTTGCGGTGGTGGCAAAGTGATAGGAAGCATTATCCGCTATCCAACCAACAACCTTTTGACATTGCTCTGGGTTCTATAGTGGTGTCCTGCGGTCCCGTAGTAATTGGGACAGGAAGGTTGGGCGAGAAGATGTGGGTGTTTGTTGTGGCACAATTTCAGCTTGTCCACGGCCTCGGCTTCTGCATGCACCATCACCATCACGTCCAATTTTAAATGGAGGACAATATTTCCACGTTCACTACAAATGGCTGAAATTGGAGCGAGCTTACATGTGATCCTTGTGACGGAAAGCTAAAGTTTTAAATAGCTAGCCTGTGCGTAGCTATTTTTAACAGCAAACTAGTGTCAATAACTTCACTAACACACTGCAACAAAATTTAAATGGAAGCAAGAAATGGCAGAATTTTGAGCTAACTTTTTATATGTGATATGTGTGACGGATAGTGATGAGCGAATATACTCGTTACTCGAGATTTCTCGAGCATGCTCGGGGGTCCCCCGAGTATTTTTTAGTGCTCGGAGATTTAGTTTTTCTTGCCGCAGATGAATGATTTACATCTGTTAGTCAGCATAAGTACATGTGGGAGTTGCCTGGTTGCTAGGGAATCCCCACATGTACCTATGCTGGCTAACAGATGTAAATCATTCAGCTGCGGCAAGAAAAACTTAATCTCTCAGCACTAAAAAATACTCGGAGGACCCCCAAGCATGCTCGAGAAATCTCGAGTAACGAGTATATTCGCTCATCACTAGTGACAGACAAACCACAGTTTTAAATAGATGGGTTTTTAGCGCCGTAATATGAAATGGATCTGGCTGTATTCTGCAGTGCCAACAAGCAAATGGAGCAGAAAAACGGTGTTTTCTGGATTGCTTTTTAAGCAAATAATCAGGATTAAGATTAAAAAAAAATATTCCTGGCCCCTGATACCTGGGGCTCTGTCTAGTAATATCTGTATAAGCAGAAGCAGTAGACAGAACTGGAATGGACCCTCTTGCTATATGCACTGCAGTCTGCCACATACACTGCATGCCTGCCTAGCAGTGATATCTATGCAGCTGGATTAGTCCTCAGAAGGACTGTTAGTTGAGATATATGTGTGTCTAATATATTGTGGCATGCCTACACCAACTAATGCACAAGCAAATCTCTCCCTAGCTCAGCAGCAACTCTCCCTACACTGCCTGCTTCCGGAGTAGATGCTGTGATAGAAATATATATATCATGTAGATCTCACTTGCATGTATACTCCTCTATAATCTTATATACTCATATATCCACAGCTAATATATTACTCAGCTAGTTTATAATCAATGGTTTAAAATGGCTGACATAAACTGATATAAGCCAGACAGATTGCATGGAGTTTTCCATGCAAAAGCGGAACAACACCAGATGTACTAAGTGCTGATCAGATGTCTCAACTCTGTCCTAGATGCAGAGAGCTCAATTTTAGTTGCTTAATCAGCATTCATATGTGCATTAATCACAATATTCCATATATGTTTAGATAACCAATGACATTGGGGCTAGACAATATGGTAATTAACTAACCACTCCTTTCTATATGCAATTATAAAACTATGTATGTACAATAAAGTATCAGTATTGATGGAATGTTGTTCTGTCACAATGGTGTACAGTCCATTCTTGATGAGCGCTCAAAATACTCAGTCTTATTGGGAACGGCCACAGCACACACAGGGATAAATTTATCCAAACCAAATTTCCATATCAAATGGCAACCAACGCGAGGCGTGGACGAAACACACGGGACCCTGCTGACCGGAGAGACGGAGGTGTTGGCCACGGCCTTGGTTCACGGGACGGAGACTGTGCAGCTCCTTAAGTAAGGTAAGAAAATGTTATCATCTTACCTGAAAGTCCCCTGTGCCCAGTCCGGATCCATACCTCTTGCCGGTCAGGAGTGGTCACCTGTTGTGAATTTACCTTTTGGCTCCCTCTAGTGGCTACTAGTGATTTTACTCTGGGTATGTCTATCATCCCTTGTATGCTCACCTGGGTCGTTAGGTCAGGGGTGTTGCTATATAAGCTCCCTGGACCTTCAGTTCAATGCCTGGCAACGTTGATATCAGAGCTAATCTGTAGTGCTCTTGTCTACTGATCCTGGTTCCTGCGTGATTAAGCTAAGTCCGCTTTCTTGCTTTTTGCTATTTGTTTTTGTTTGCATTTTTGTCCAGCTTGTTCATTATCTGTATCCTTTCCTTGCTGGAAGCTCTAGGGAGGCTGGAGTTCTCCCCCCGGCCGTTAGACGGTTCGGGGGTTCTTGAATCTCCAGTGTGGAATTTTGTTAGGGTTTTTGTTGACCATATAAGTTATCTTACTACATTCTGCTATTAGTAAGCGGGCCTCTCTTTGTTAAACCTAGTTCATCTCTGTGTTTGTCATTTCCTCTTACCTCACCGTTATTATTTGTGGGGGGCTTGTATCCTACTTTTGGGGTCTATTCTCTGGAGGCAAGAGAGGTCTTTGTTTTCCTCTTCTAGGGGTAGTTAGTCCTCCGGCTGGCGCGAGACATCTAGCGACCAACGTAGGCATGTTCCCCGGCTACTTCTAGTGTTGGCGTTAGGAGTAGATATATGGTCAACCCAGTTACCACTGCCCTATGAGCTGGATTTTTGTACTTCGCAGACTTGCTGATATCTCTGAGACCCTCGCCATTGGGGTCATAACAGTTTGCCAGGACCATATTAAATGTTAAATGCATTGCAGAAGCGGGATTTTAAGAAAGAAAGTTCTGAGTTTTTTTTTCTCTCTCTCATTTTTTTTTCTTTTCCCCTTTAACTCTGAGTGGCTTGTGTTTGCTGCAGACATGAATGTCCAGACCTTGATTACAAGTGTGGACCAGCTTGCTGCTCGTGTGCAGGGCATACAAGATTATGTTATCAGAAATCCTATGTCAGAACCTAAGATACCGATTCCTGAACCATTTTCCGGAGACCGATTTAAATTTAGAAATTTCAGGAATAATTGTAAATTGTTTTTGTCCCTGAGACCCTGTTCATCTGGAGACTCCGCTCAGCAAGTAAAAATTGTTATTTCTTTTTTACGGGGTGACCCTCAGGATTGGGCCTTCTCGCTGGCGCCAGGAGATCCGGCATTGGCTGACATTGATGCGTTTTTTCTGGCGCTCGGTTTGCTTTATGAGGAACCCAATCTTGAGATTCAGGCAGAAAAAGCCTTGCTGGCGATGTCTCAGAGCCAGGACGAGGCCGAAGTGTATTGCCAAAAATTTCGGAAATGGTCCGTGCTGACCCAGTGGAACGAGTGTGCATTGGCTGCAAATTTTAGAAATGGCCTTTCTGAAGCCATTAAGAATGTGATGGTGGGTTTTCCCATTCCCACAGGTCTGAATGATTCTATGGCCCTGGCTATTCAAATCGACCGGCGGTTGCGGGAGCGCAAAACCGCAAATCCTCTCATGGTGTTGTCTGAACAGGCACCTGATTTAATGCAATGTGATAGAATCCTGACTAGAAATGAGCGGAAAATTCATAGACGCCAGAATGGCTTGTGTTACTACTGTGGTGATTCTACACATGTTATCTCAGCATGCTCTAAACGTCTTACTAAGGTTGTTAGTCCGGTCGCCATTGGTAATTTGCAACCTAAATTTATTCTATCTGTAACTTTGATTTGCTCACTGTCATCGTATCCTGTCATGGCGTTTGTGGACTCAGGTGCTGCCCTGAGCCTTATGGATCTGTCATTTGCCAAGCGCTGCGGATTTGTGCTTGAGCCATTGGAAAATCCTATCCCTCTTAGGGGTATTGACTCTACGCCATTGGCAAAAAATAAACCGCAGTTTTGGACACAGGTTACCATGTGCATGACTCCCGAACATCGGGAGGTAATACGTTTTCTTGTTCTACATAAAATGCATGATTTGGTTGTTTTGGGTTTGCCATGGTTACAGACCCATAATCCAGTCTTGGACTGGAAGGCTATGTCAGTGTCAAGCTGGGGCTGCCATGGAATTCACGGAGATTCCCTGCCCTTGTCTATTGCATCTTCTACGCCTTCGGAAGTTCCGGCGTATTTGTCTGATTATCAGGATGTCTTCAGCGAGTCTAAGTCCAGTGCACTGCCTCCTCATAGGGAATGTGACTGTGCAATAGATTTGATTCCTGGCAGTAAGTTTCCTAAGGGGAGACTGTTTAATCTGTCGGTACCTGAACATACCGCTATGCGTTCATATATCAAGGAGTCTCTTGAGAAGGGGCATATCCGTCCTTCTTCTTCCCCTCTTGGTGCGGGATTCTTTTTTGTGGCCAAAAAGGACGGATCTTTGAGGCCTTGTATTGACTATCGGCTTTTAAATAAGATCACTGTCAAATTTCAGTATCCTTTGCCGCTGTTGTCAGATTTGTTTGCCCGGATTAAAGGTGCCAAGTGGTTCACCAAGATAGACCTTCGTGGTGCGTACAACCTTGTGCGCATTAGGCAGGGCGATGAATGGAAAACCGCATTCAATACGCCCGAAGGTCATTTTGAGTACTTGGTGATGCCATTTGGGCTCTCTAATGCACCTTCAGTTTTTCAGTCCTTCATGCATGACATTTTCCGGAAGTATCTGGATAAATTTTTGATTGTTTATCTGGATGATATTCTGTTTTTTTTCTGATGATTGGGACTCGCATGTGGAGCAGGTCAGGATGGTTTTTGAGATTCTGCGTGAAAATTCTTTGTTTGTAAAAGGCTCAAAGTGTCTCTTTGGTGTACAGAAGGTTCCCTTTTTGGGGTTCATTTTTTCCCCTTCTGCTGTGGAGATGGATCCAGTCAAGGTCCGAGCTATTCATGATTGGACTCAACCCTCGTCAGTTAAAAGTCTTCAGAAGTTCTTGGGTTTTGCTAACTTCTACCGTCGTTTTATCGCAAATTTCTCTAGCGTTGTTAAACCGCTGACGGATATGACCAAGAAAGGCTCTGATGTAGCTAACTGGGCTCCTGCTGCCGTGGAGGCTTTCCAGGAGTTGAAACGCTGGTTTACTTCGGCGCCTGTTTTGTGCCAGCCTGACGTCTCACTTCCCTTTCAGGTTGAGGTGGATGCTTCGGAGATTGGGGCAGGGGCCGTTTTGTCGCAGAGAGGCCCTGGTTGCTCTACTATGAGACCTTGTGCCTTTTTCTCTAGGAAGTTTTCGCCGGCAGAGCGAAATTATGATGTGGGCAATCGGGAGTTGTTGGCCATGAAGTGGGCATTTGAGGAGTGGCGTCATTGGCTCGAGGGTGCTAAGCATCGTGTGGTGGTCTTGACTGATCACAAAAATTTGATGTATCTCGAGTCTGCTAAACGCCTGAATCCTAGACAGGCCCGCTGGTCATTGTTTTTCTCCCGTTTTGACTTTGTGGTCTCGTATTTACCAGGTTCTAAGAATGTGAAGGCCGATGCTCTGTCTAGGAGCTTTGTGCCTGATGCTCCTGGAGTCGCTGAACCTGAGGGTATTCTTAAGGAAGGAGTTATCTTGTCAGCTATTTCTCCAGATCTGCGATGTGTGTTGCAGAGATTTCAGGCTGGTAGGCCTGACTCTTGTCCACCTGACAGATTGTTTGTGCCTGCTAAATGGACCAGCAGAGTCATTTCCGAGGTTCATTCCTCAGTGTTGGCAGGGCACCCGGGAATTTTTGGCACCAGAGATCTGGTGGCCAGGTCCTTTTGGTGGCCTTCCTTGTCAAGGGATGTGCGGTCATTTGTTCAGTCCTGTGGTACTTGTGCTCGAGCTAAGCCTTGCTGTTCTCGTGCCAGCGGGTTGCTCTTGCCCTTGCCTGTCCCGAAGAGACCTTGGACACACATCTCTATGGATTTCATTTCGGATCTTCCGGTGTCTAAGGGCATGTCTGTCATCTGGGTGATATGTGATCGTTTCTCCAAGATGGTCCATCTGGTTCCTTTGCCTAAGCTGCCTTCCTCTTCTGATCTGGTTCCTGTGTTCTTCCAGAACGTGGTTCGTTTGCACGGCATTCCTGAGAATATTGTGTCGGACAGAGGATCCTAGTTTGTTTCCAGGTTCTGGCGATCCTTTTGTGGTAGGATGGGCATTGATTTGTCGTTTTCCTCCGCTTTTCATCCACAGACTAATGGACAAACGGAACGAACTAATCAGACTCTGGAGGCGTATTTGAGGTGTTTTGTCTCTTCTGATCAGGATGATTGGGTGACCTTCTTGCCGTTGGCTGAATTTGCCCTTAATAATCGGGCTAGTTCTGCCACCTTGGTTTCGCCATTTTTCTGCAACTCCGGTTTCCATCCTCGTTTTTCCTCGGGACATGTGGAGCCTTCTGACTGTCCTGGAGTGGATTCTGTGGTGGATAGGTTGCAGCGGATCTGGAATCATGTGGTGGACAACTTGAAGTTGTCACAGGAGAAGGCGCAGCGTTTTGCCAACCGCCGCCGCGGTGTGGGTCCCCGACTTCGTGTTGGGGATTTGGTATGGCTGTCTTCTCGATTTGTTCCTATGAAGGTCTCCTCTCCCAAATTTAAGCCTCGATTCATTGGTCCTTACAGGATATTGGAGATCCTTAATCCTGTGTCCTTTCGCCTGGATCTTCCGGTGTCGTTTGCCATTCACAACGTATTTCATAGGTCCTTGTTGCGGCGGTACGTTGTGCCTGTGGTTCCTTCTGCTGAGCCTCCTGCTCCGGTGTTGGTTGAGGGCGAGTTGGAGTACGTGGTGGAGAAGATCTTAGATTCTTGTCTCTCCAGGCGGAGGCTTCAGTACCTGGTCAAGTGGAAGGGCTATGGTCAGGAGGATAATTCCTGGGTGGTCGCCTCTGATGTGCATGCGGCTGATTTAGTTCGTGCCTTTCACGCCGCTCATCCTGATCGCCCTGGTGGTCTTGGTGAGGGTTCGGTGACCCCTCACTAAGGGGGGGGTACTGTTGTGAATTTACCTTTTGGCTCCCTCTAGTGGCTACTAGTGATTTTACTCTGGGTATGTCTATCATCCCTTGTATGCTCACCTGGGTCGTTAGGTCAGGGGTGTTGCTATATAAGCTCCCTGGACCTTCAGTTCAATGCCTGGCAACGTTGATATCAGAGCTAATCTGTAGTGCTCTTGTCTACTGATCCTGGTTCCTGCGTGATTAAGCTAAGTCCGCTTTCTTGCTTTTTGCTATTTGTTTTTGTTTGCATTTTTGTCCAGCTTGTTCATTATCTGTATCCTTTCCTTGCTGGAAGCTCTAGGGAGGCTGGAGTTCTCCCCCCGGGCCGTTAGACGGTTCGGGGGTTCTTGAATCTCCAGTGTGGAATTTTGTTAGGGTTTTTGTTGACCATATAAGTTATCTTACTACATTCTGCTATTAGTAAGCGGGCCTCTCTTTGCTAAACCTAGTTCATCTCTGTGTTTGTCATTTCCTCTTACCTCACCGTTATTATTTGTGGGGGGCTTGTATCCTACTTTTGGGGTCTATTCTCTGGAGGCAAGAGAGGTCTTTGTTTTCCTCTTCTAGGGGTAGTTAGTCCTCCGGCTGGCGCGAGACATCTAGCGACCAACGTAGGCATGTTCCCCGGCTACTTCTAGTGTTGGCGTTAGGAGTAGATATATGGTCAACCCAGTTACCACTGCCCTATGAGCTGGATTTTTGTACTTCGCAGACTTGCTGATATCTCTGAGACCCTCGCCATTGGGGTCATAACAGTCACCACTGCATTCCCAGGTAGTGTAAAAAGTCCAAGCCCATATCCAAACCCTGGGATATAAGTCAAGGTGTCGGCTGTGTGCCGTGTATGTGTTCTGTGTTTGTGTAAGATCCGGGAGATGAAAGGAACAGTGATTTTTGTTTATGGTGGCTGGGTAACAGACCGCAGGAGGTCAAATCGCTCGATAAGTTATTGCAGGATTCCCATGCATAGGAGAAACAGGTAGTTCCGGGCAGGTAGTCCCATGTTCCAGGCACGGGTAGTGATAACTTAGAGGGCTACTGCAGATTCCCGTAGTGCCGGCGATCCAGTTAGGACGACCGGACCAGGGTGGTAGATTTCCTGCTTGTTGTGCTTCTCACTCAGGCGGCCCGGGCACAGGTGTGCCCAGTGCGATTGGCAGTAGTCTGTTCCCAGCGCAACCTGCACGTGTCACAGAATAAAAAGGGGCATCTCCCGGACGTCTATCTGTTTCTGTTTTTGTGTCACGTATCGCTGCTTTAAGAGCATACAATTGTAAAAGAAAGGTTTTTTTTCTCTCTCTTCTGAACTTCCCCTTTTCCACTCTGCAAGCAGAGATATATGCATTGTAAATCACACTGTCACATCTGTTTTTTGTTGTTGTTTTTTTTCTGGCTGTTTCTGCAATGCTGGCTATGTGTAGCTATTTGTGAAGAAGTGAAACAAATTGTATCTATCATTTTTGATGCGACATACGTGTTTTCAGATACGTGATTTTAGTGACATTGGATACAGTGGCATAAGAAAAGGGGAAGTGTGTGTCTCTGACTGCATTTGAGCGCAGAGAGTTTAGGGAAAAAAAAAAAGAGAGAGAAGCCGTTTCAACTTTTTATTTTTTTGAAGGTTTTCCTTCTTTCCTTCTGTCTTTTTTACATTTTAAAGTTTTTTGAAAGTTTTTTAAGTTTTCCAGAGTTTTCTTCCTTTTGTATAAAGATCCTGAGTTTTGGATCGTGTACCGAGTTTTTGATGGTTTTCTTTTGTTTTGATTTCAACTTCTTGCATCAATTTTTTGAAATCTTCCTGTTCCTTTCATTTTTTGTGTTTTTATATACTTTATTGCTGTGTTTTTTCTTTTTCTTTTTGCAATGGGAAATAAAGTGGCCAAGCAACAGGAGAGCCTTTTGCTTCCTGATGAGAAAAAGGTCTCCCAGATAGTGGCAGAACATGAAGGTGTTAAGTATGTGAAGAATTTTGGAAGGTATAAAGTATGTGAAATTCATAAGAATGGCAGACTTCAAGCTGCAGAATGGCATGACGTAGAAAGGAAAATAAGGGAAGTTAGCTGATGTTAAATTGCTGAATACTAATACATGGTATGAAGTAGAAGCAGAGATTACATCGTTTAGGTGGTACAGAAAGATATGTGAGCAAACCAGGAAGTGATTTTTGTGTGAATAAGACGGGAGATATTGGATCTGTGCAGTCTGCTCTCAGCAGAATCCATGGTATAGGGAGTTTTTTTTTTTTTTGCACAGCATGTGGCGCGTCCCGTCCCTCCCTACAGGGAGAAAGCATCATTGCTCCTCTCTATTGTTCTTGTTCTTCTCTATCCTCCTTTTTCTCTGTCACTCTTTCTCTCCGCATTCTTCTCTCTCACTCTCCTTTCCTCTCCTTTCTCCACACTTTTCTCTTCTCTCTCTCCCTCTCTCTAGTTCTCACCTCCACACCTCCCATCTTCTCCTCCCTCTGTTCCTCACTCCTTCATCTTCTTCTACTCCCTCCACACCTCTTTCCCCTTCTCCTCCCTCCTTTTTTACTCCCTTCAATCTTCTTCTTCTTCTTCTTCTTCTCCCAATTCAAACAATGTGGTGCTTACAGCACAAGGTTCCCCTTCTATGTCCCTGGCACAAACCAGCCATTGCCAGTTGTGATATTGGGGAAAGAAGGTGAAAATCCCCTTACACAAAATGCAGTAGGCAACCCCCAGACACATCAGGCAGCCGACAGCTCAGCCCTGGGTGCAGAGGGGGGAGGACAGATATCACCATCGATTGATAATGTACAACTTCAGCACCGGTCAGAGCTGCCTACATTCACACCAACACAGAACTATAAGCCTAATCCATCACAGCTTCAGCAAGGGGGGAGACATTCTCACATAAAAGGCAACTTCTAAGTCCAATATCAGCCAGTGTATGACCCCAGTACACGCTATCACAACTATTCCTCTGATGAAGATGAAGAGAGAACATCATACATGCAGCCCAGTACTAGGAAAAGAAACCCACAGGCACCAAGAATGCAGGGGCAGGTACAGGCACCACCATTGCACTATGTGCACTGCATTTCAAGTCAGGTGACAATCTTCCAGACCCAGGGATGCATCCCATGCCATTTTACCAAAGAATGTAGCAGAACCAGCAAACATATGCAGCCACCTGGAATGATCTCTGGGCCATGAATGGAAACAAAAGCAGGTGATGCACTCTGGCCAATCATGAAGGAACAATTCAAACTTCCAGCAGAATTAGATGTACACGCTTGGGAGTCAGTGCCACAGCTAAGTGAACAGCTCAGAGAGTGGGCCAAAGGCAGATTGGCAGGACAAGCCCTCATCTTACATGACATGAGCCAAGACAAGACAGAGTCTGTAAAGAAGTTTCATGGCAGAGTAATGCAAGTATTCCAAGACTTGGGCTTCACCATTCATGTCCAGGTACACAAGCAAATGTTGGCACAGGCCTTTCTTTGTGCATGGACTGAGAGCCAATCAGGAAACCACTGATAGTGCTAGGCCTGAGAACAGGTCAATGGCAGTGGACTGACCCAGCAAAATGGTTTATGTGTGCCTAGGAGACTGTTTATTGCCGATTGTTGCCAAAACTGCCACCATTATAGCTCCACAAAGAGCGCGAAGAAGGAAACGGGTACTATGCTGCTGAGAACGCCAGAAGGGGAGCCAGAGGTGAAGACGCTGCAAAGTGCCGAGCAACACACCGGAAGAACCGCTGCAGACTCCGGAGAGGAGACACCGACCTCAATAAGGTTAGCAAAGGGGGAAGAAGTGATGGCAGATGCAGCCGCAGCCCCTGTAATGCTCTAAGACCTTGGGTTGGATGCAGCCGCCGGTCCCTTGGCACCCCAGGCCTCGCCACGGACGCACCTGCAGGCCCCATCTTACCACTGTAGCTTCAATCAGCAGGCCGGACCCCGCTGCCGCTACAGTGCCCATCATGCCATTGTCCACAGTAGCAAAAGGGACCGAGTCCCAACCAGGAGTGCAGAGGACGGCCCCTATCATGGTGACCACTAACCTGGAAGCGCAACCACCCTACGAAGACAGAAGAAGTGTCAAGTGTTACATCTGTGGCAAGTTTGGCCATTTCCAGAACCAGTGCAAAGCACCCATGCAACCCAAGAGTTGGTCCAGAGAAACAGGTCAAGGAAGAAGTGCAGAAAGCAGTGAAGTACCGCGTCCATAGGATAGGGGCAAGCAAGCCAGGTCCGCAAGACACTACGCTCCTGACTAGGGTTGAGCAAAACGGGTCGGCCATTTTCAGAAGTCGCCGACTTTTGGCAAAGTCGGGTTTCATGAAACCCGACCCGACCCCTGTGTGGGGACGGCCATTAGGTCGGCGATTGTTGTGGATTCTGTTTGTGGGCTCCCTCTGGTGGTTACTGCTGGTACTGGGTGACTTTGGTGGGTTGCGGTCTCTGGGTTCCACCTGTCCATCAGAGGCTGGGTGTTTCCTATTTAGCCTGGCCTTTCTGTCATTTCCTTGCCGGCAATCAATGTATTCAGATGTGCTCAGTTTGGTTCCTGCCTACCTGCTCCCAGATCTTTCAGTATAAGCTAAGTGCTGATTTTCAGTTGTTTGGTTTTTTTGTCCAGCTTGCTTATTATGTCTCTATGCTAGCTGGTAGCTCTAGTGGACTGAGGTTCTCCCCATGTGCCATGAGTTGGCACATGGGTTCTTGTAATCTCAGGATGGTTTTTTGATTAGGGTTTTTTGCTGACCGCTCAGACCCCTTTTGTATCGTTCTGCTTTCTAGTTTACAGCGGGCCTCAATTTGCTAAAACTATATATATCATCTCTATGTGTGTGCCTTCCTCTCATTTCACCGTCAATACATGTGGGGGTCAACTATACCTTTTGGGGTTCATTCCTCTGGAGGCAAGTGAGGTCTTTATTTTCTCTGCAGTGCTGTTAGCTCTTAGGCTGGTGCGTGGCGTCTAGAACCAACGTAGGCACGCTCCCTGGCTATCTCTAGTTGCGTTTGTCAGGCGTAGGGCAGCGGTCAGCCCAGGTTCCATCACCCTAGAGCTCGTCCGTTATTTATTTGTACTTTGCTTGTCCTGTGCTATCCCTTGCCATTGGGATTCATGACAGTATAGCCGGCCCACAAAGTGTTAATTGTTTGGGCTGAAGCAGGAGAAAAAGAAATGTTGAAGGGAAATTTTTTTTTTTTTTTTTTTTTCCCTTAAGAGGTTTTGCTGCCTAGCCCTTAATTGCTGTCTAGCTGCTTCTTACCTCCTCTTAACCCTTGAATGGCTCTGACCTTAGCTGTTTAATATGGATGTCCAGAGTTTGGCTTCCAGCCTGAGTAATCTCGCGGCAAAGGTTCAAAACATACAGGATTTCGTTGTTCACACTCCCATGTCTGAACCTAGAATTCCTATTCCAGAGTTCTTCTCTGGAGATAGATCTACCTTTCTGAATTTCAGGAACAATTGTAAATTGTTTCTTTCTTTAAAATCTCGCTCCTCTGGAGACCCTGCTCAACAGGTCAGGATTGTTATATCTTTCCTGCGGGGCGACCCTCAGAATTGGGCATTTGCATTGGCACCAGGGGATCCTGCATTGCTCAGTGTGGATGCGTTTTTTCTGGCACTGGGATTGCTGTATGAGGAACCTAACCTGGAGATTCAGGCTGAAAAGGCTTTATTAGCCCTCTCTCAGGGGCATGATGAAGCAGAAATATATTGTCAAAAATTTCGGAAATGGTCGGTGCTTACTCAGTGGAATGAGTGCGCCCTGGCTGCTAACTTCAGAAATGGTCTTTCTGAGGCCATTAAGGATATTATGGTGGGGTTCCCTGCGCCTACAGGTCTGAATGAGTCTATGGCTATGGCCATTCAGATTGATCGGCGTTTACTGGAGCGCAAACCTGTGCACCAGTTGGCGGTGTCTTCTGAACAGGCACCTGAGACTATGCAATGTGATAGAATTCAGTCCAGAAGTGAACGGCAAAGTTATAGGCGGAAAAATGGATTGTGTTTTTATTGTGGCAATTCAGCTCATGTTATATCAGCATGCTCTAAACGCACAAAAAAGGTTGATAAATCTTTTGCCATTGGTACTCTGCAGCCTAAGTTCATTTTGTCTGTGACTCTGATTTGTTCACTGTCTTCCATTTCCGTCAATGCCTATGTGGATTCGGGCGCTGCCCTGAGTCTGATGGATTGGTCATTTGCCAAAAGCTGCGGTTTTAGTCTGGAGCCTCTGGAAGTTCCTATTCCTCTGAGGGGAATTGACTCTACACCATTGGCTATGAATAAACCGCAGTACTGGACACAAGTGACCATGCGCATGACTCCCGTTCATCAGGAGGTGATTCGCTTCCTTGTACTGTATAATTTACATGATGTTCTAGTGCTTGGTCTGCCATGGTTACAAACTCATAATCCTGTCCTGGATTGGAAAACCGCATTTAATACGCCTGAGGGCCATTTTGAGTATTTGGTAATGCCTTTTGGACTCTCCAATGCTCCGTCAGTCTTTCAGTCCTTTATGCACAATATTTTCCGTGAATATCTGGATAAATTTATGATTGTGTATTTGGATGATATTTTGGTGTTTTCTGATGACTGGGAGTCTCATGTTCTACAGGTCAGGAAGGTGTTTCAGGTTCTGCGGGCCAATTCTCTGTTTGTGAAGGGCTCAAAGTGTCTCTTTGGAGTCCAGAAGATTTCTTTTTTGGGGTACATTTTTTCTCCTTCTACTATTGAGATGGATCCTGTCAAGGTTCAGGCGATTTGTGACTGGACACAACCTACATCTGTTAAGAGTCTTCAGAAGTTCTTGGGGTTTGCTAATTTCTATCGTCGGTTCAATGCTAATTTTTCCAGTGTTGTTAAACCTTTGACTGATTTGACTAAAAAGGGTGCTGATGTTGCTAATTGGTCTCCTGCGGCTGTGGAGGCCTTTCAGGAACTTAAGCGCCGTTTTTCTTCTGCTCCTGTGTTGTGTCAACCAGATGTTTCACTTCCTTTTCAGGTTGAGGTTGATGCTTCCGAGATTGGAGCGGGGGCGGTTTTGTCACAGAGAAGTTCCAATGGCTCGGTGATGAAGCCATGTGCATTCTTCTCTAGAAAATTCTCGCCCGCCGAGCGCAATTATGATGTAGGTAATCGGGAGCTTTTGGCCATGAAGTGGGCATTTGAGGAGTGGCGTCATTGGCTTGAGGGTGCTAGACATCGTGTGGTGGTCTTGACTGATCACAAGAATCTCATTTACCTTGAGTCTGCCAGGCGTCTGAATCCTAGACAGGCTCGTTGGTCGTTGTTTTTTTCTCGTTTCAATTTTGTGGTTTCATACCTGCCAGGTTCAAAGAATGTGAAGGCAGATGCTCTTTCCAGGAGTTTTGTGCCTGACTCTCCTGGAGACTCTGGGCCTACTGGTATCCTTAGGGATGGGGTAATATTGTCCGCCGTCTCCCCAGACTTGCGACGTGCATTGCAGGAGTTTCAGGCAGATAAACCTGATTGTTGTCCACCTGAAAGACTGTTTGTTCCGGATGATTGGACCAGTAGAGTTATCTCCGAGGTCCATTCTTCTGTGTTGGCTGGTCATCCTGGAATATTTGGTACTAGAGACTTGGTGGCCAGGTCTTTTTGGTGGCCTTCCTTGTCAAGGGATGTGCGCACCTTTGTGCAGTCTTGTGAAGTGTGTGCTCGGGCCAAGCCTTGCTGTTCTCGAGCCAGTGGGTTGTTGTTATCCTTGCCCATCCCGAAGAGGCCTTGGACGCACATTTCCATGGATTTTATTTCTGATCTCCCTGTTTCACAGAAAATGTCCGTTATCTTTGTTGTGTGTGACCGCTTTTCTAAGATGGTTCATTTGGTGCCCTTGCCTAAGTTGCCTTCTTCCTCTGAGTTGGTCCCTTTATTTTTTCAGAACGTGGTTCGTTTGCATGGGATTCCGGAGAATATCGTTTCTGACAGGGGATCCCAGTTTGTGTCTAGATTTTGGCGGACGTTTTGTGCTAAGATGGGCATTGATTTGTCTTTCTCATCTGCATTCCATCCTCAGACGAATGGCCAGACGGAGCGAACTAATCAGACCTTGGAAACTTATTTGAGGTGTTTTGTTTCTGCTGATCAAGATGACTGGGTTGCCTTTTTGCCACTGGCCGAATTTGCCCTAAATAATCGGGCTAGTTCTGCTACTTTAGTCTCTCCTTTTTTTTCTAATTCGGGGTTTCATCCTCGTTTTTCTTCTGGTCAGGTGGAGTCTTCGGATTGTCCTGGAGTGGACGTGGTGGTGGACAGGCTACATCACATTTGGAATCAGGTGGTGGACAATTTGAAGTTATCTCAGGAGAAGACTCAGCAGTTTGCTAATCGCCGTCGCCGCGCGGGTCCCCGACTTCTTGTTGGGGACTTGGTGTGGTTGTCTTCTCGTTTTGTCCCTATGAAGGTTTCTTCTCCTAAGTTCAAGCCTCGGTTCATCGGTCCTTATAGGATCTCGGAGATTCTTAACCCTGTATCTTTCCGTTTGGATCTCCCAGCATCGTTTGCTATTCATAATGTGTTCCATCGGTCGTTATTGCGGAGGTATGAGGTGCCCGTTGTTCCTTCGGTTGAGCCTCCTGCTCCGGTGCTGGTGGAGGGAGAATTGGAGTATGTTGTTGAGAAGATCTTGGATTCTCGTTTTTCCAGACGTAAACTCCAGTATTTGGTTAAGTGGAAGGGTTATGGTCAGGAGGATAATTCCTGGGTGGTCGCTTCCGATGTTCATGCGACTGATTTGGTCCGCGCCTTCCATAGAGCTCATCCTGATCGCCCTGGGGGTTCTCGTGAGGGTTCGGTGACCCCTCCTCAAGGGGGGGTACTGTTGTGGATTCTGTTTGTGGGCTCCCTCTGGTGGTTACTGCTGGTACTGGGTGACTTTGGTGGGTTGCGGTCTCTGGGTTCCACCTGTCCATCAGAGGCTGGGTGTTTCCTATTTAGCCTGGCCTTTCTGTCATTTCCTTGCCGGCTATCAATGTATTCAGATGTGCTCAGTTTGGTTCCTGCCTACCTGCTCCCAGATCTTTCAGTATAAGCTAAGTGCTGATTTTCAGTTGTTTGGTTTTTTTGTCCAGCTTGCTTATTATGTCTCTATGCTAGCTGGTAGCTCTAGTGGACTGAGGTTCTCCCCATGTGCCATGAGTTGGCACATGGGTTCTTGTAATCTCAGGATGGTTTTTTGATTAGGGTTTTTTGCTGACCGCTCAGACCCCTTTTGTATCGTTCTGCTTTCTAGTTTACAGCGGGCCTCAATTTGCTAAAACTATATATATCATCTCTATGTGTGTGCCTTCCTCTCATTTCACCATCAATACATGTGGGGGGCAACTATACCTTTTGGGGTTCATTCCTCTGGAGGCAAGTGAGGTCTTTATTTTCTCTGCAGTGCTGTTAGCTCTTAGGCTGGTGCGTGGCATCTAGAACCAACGTAGGCACGCTCCCTGGCTATCTCTAGTTGCATTTGTCAGGCGTAGGGCAGCGGTCAGCCCAGGTTCCATCACCCTAGAGCTCGTCCGTTATTTATTTGTACTTTGCTTGTCCTGTGCTATCCCTTGCCATTGGGATTCATGACAGGCGATCTTCTGAATCTGGTATCGGAATTCCGATACCGAGTTCCGATATGTTTGCGATATCGGGAATCGGTATCGGAATCCATATTTAAGTGTAAAATAAAGAATCAAAATAAAAAATATTGATATACTCACCCTCGGACGCGCCCTGGTACTAACCAGCAGCCTTCCTTCCTAAAAATGAGCGCGTGAATGACCTGCGGTGAAGTCGCGGCTTGTGATTGGTCGCGTGAGCGGTCACATGGGCGGTCACGCGACCAATCACAAGCCGCAACGTCATCTAAGGTCCTTCACACGCTCATTCTTAGGAAGGAAGGCTTCCGGAAAGAGCAGGGCGCGTCCGAGGGTGAGTATATACCTAATAGGAATATACTCACCCTCGGACGCACCCTGCTTCTTTCCGGCAGCCTTCCTTCCTAAGAATGAGCGTGTGAAGGACCTTAGATGACGTCGCGGCTTGTGATTGGTCGCGTGACCGCCCATGTGACCGCTCATGCGACCAATCACAAGCCGCGACGTCACCGCAGGTCATTCACGCGCTCATTCTTAGGAAGGAAGGCTGCCGGTTAGTACCAGGGCGCGTCCGAGGGTGAGTATATCAATATTTTTTATTTTGATTCTTTATTTTACACATTAATATGGATCCCAGGGCCTGAAGGAGAGTTTCCTCTCCTTCAGACCCTGGGAACCATAGTATCCCATTGCACTGCATTGGGTTTCGTGTTTCGGCTGACCCCGACCCCGACTTTTTTATAGGATCGGCCGTTTTCACTCGACCTGACTTTTGAGAAAGTCGGGTTTCGTGAAACCCGACCCAATCCTATAAAAATAAAAGTCGCTCAACCCTACTCCTGACATGTAAAACCCCATCTGCAGGACCAATACCTCAAATTACCCTGAAAGTGGATGGCGTTGTCAGATCTTTTCTTCTGCACACTGGTGCAGCCAGAAGTGTGATGAGACCTGTGGAATTCGCTGATCCCACCTGCACATCAGAATCCTCTGTGTCTCGCATGGGCATTGATGGTCAAGTCAGACATTCTCAGCTTACAAAGCCTCTGAGCGTGTGCACTCAGCCAGGACACTCTATCCTGTTCCAGTTTGTGGTGTCAAGAACCTGCCCACTCAACCTACTGGGGACAGACATACTGCAGAAGCTGAAGGCACAGAGTTCCAGGAAGATGGGACAGTGACACTTTCTTCATCCCTGACCCAAGAAGAATCATGCTGGCGGCCCTACAAGAACCTTAAACAACCGATGAGGCCTACCCAAGGAGGTACTGGATGTAGTACCAGAAAGTCAATGGTCTAAGGGACCCCAGGATGTGAGAATACCTCAAGTTGCCCCAGTACGGGTGTCACTCAAGCCAGGTACCCCGTACCCTCGTAAGGCCCAGGCCAGGCCTAGAGTCAAGCTGCCTCTGACCAACTGAAGGTCTACCTGGAAATAGGAATCATTGTTCCTTGCACATCGCTTTGCAATACCCCGCTTTTCCCGATCAAGAAAAAGACTGTAAAAGGAGAGCCAGCCAAGTTCAGAATGGTACATGACCTGAGAGCTGTGAATGAAACCACGGTGTTTGAAACTGCAATTATGCCGAATCCGCACACATGCTGCTCTCAAATGTGCCTGCCACAGCAAAAGTGTTCACAGTGACCGACCTGGCTAATGTTTTCTTCAGTGTTCCCCTCCACCCGGATGACCAGTACCTGTTTGCCTTAACGCACCAGGGGGGACACCACACATGGACAGTGATGCCACAGTGGGCCCAGAACAGCCCTTCACAGTTCACCAAAGCAATGTCCACAGTCCTCACCAACTGGGTCACAGAACATGCAGAAGTAACCCTGCTACAATACGTGGACAATCTACTCCTTTGTGCAATTGACTTTGACACGTGTAAAACCCATTTCTTGTATCTCCTACTCTACCTGGCGGAGCAGCATTGCAAAGTCTCAAAGAACAAAAGTCCAGTGGTGTCTGAAGCGAGTTACATTCCAGAGACACTGTATTGCTCACCAGGCGAAACACCTGACAGATGACCGGAAGACCACAGTGGAGAAGATGGTTCCTCCAACAACTCCAAAGATGCTACAGGCCTTCCTTGGTCTAGTTTTGTATTGCAGAGCCTGGATCCCTGATGCTTCAGTCCTAATGCAGCCTCGATGTGATTACGTCAGTGTGACCTCGTTCCTCCTGACAGATGAAGCTTTCAGCTCGTTCAAGAAGTTAAAAGGCTCTGTAGTCTCAGCATCAGCACTAGGCCTACCTGACTACGAGAAGCCATTCCGTCTCTACTTGATGAGAAAAGAAGGCATTGCTACTGTATTCCTGACGCAGTTTCAGGGGGGGAAGCAGAGACCTTTGGACTACTTTTCAGCTCGCTTGGATCCAGTTGCAAGGGGAGCCTCTTCCTCCTCCTGGACAGGACTGCTGACATCATTGGAAAAACCATTGGAAATCCTGGCTCCGCATGACATCTCAGCAATCCTCAACCCAACCCAGCCAAAACATCTCTCCACCGCCAGGCATCTTCGCCTCCAATACTCCTGCCCGACAATGTCACCATCTCCAGATGCACCGTCCTCAACCTGTCCACTCTACTCCCACTCCCAAGGGGGATACAGATATGGACCCTCAGAAAAAAAGTCTGATCAAAATCTGCATGATACCTTCTGCAGGGATCTGGATTTGCTCTGGATGGATGACCATGATTGCTTCAGCATCATGCAACAGGAAACAGCAGGATTACCCAAGATGGCAGAAGAGCCACTGTCCAAACCAGAGTTGATCCTCTATGTCGATTGTTATGATCCTAGTGGCAAGGATCGCAAGTTTGACTAGCTAAGTAACTAAACTGACGACCAGCTCTGGGAAGTGGTATCTGGATTGACCGCAACCTGATCCTATCCGCAAACAACTATAGGCAGCCGTGGAACGTACCTGAAAATCCTAGACGTCTCTTCACGGCCTGAGAAACTACCTATTCCTAGAGGAAGGGAGCTGTGCGGTCAATAGAAAACCCTAAGCAAAATATCCACGCAGAGATTGCTCGAGCCCCCGCACCAACTAACGGTGCGGGGGAAGCAACTCCGTACCCCAGAGCTACCAGCCGCAAGAACTCACATATTAGCAAGCTGGACTAAACTCATCATACACTGAAATCATATTGCAGACTGATGAGCAAAAAATAATCAAACAGAAACTTAGCTTCTCCAGAAGAGACCGAAAACGAAGATAATCAGGGGAGATCAGAATAGCACTGAATACATCGACAGCCGGCAACAAGTGGAGGTGAAGCAGAGCTAAATAGGAAACTCCCTAGTGCATAACAAGGCAGCTGATTCAGCCACAGATCCGCAGGATAACAAACAAAGCCACCAGGGGGAGCCCAAAAACAAAACTCACACAATACCACGTGTGACCACAAGAGGGAGCCCGAAAACAGAGTTCACAACAGTACCCCCCCCTTGAGGAGGGGTCACCGAACCCTCATCAAAAACCCCCAGGGCGATCAGGGTGAGCCACATGGAAGGCACGAACCAAATCAGCCGCATGAACATCAGAGGCGACAACCCAGGAATTATCCTCCTGACCATAGCCCTTCCACTTAACCAAATACTGAAGCCTCCGTCTAGAAATACGAGAATCCAAGATCTTCTCCACCACGTATTCCAATTCTCCCTCAACCAGCACAGGGGCAGGAGGCTCAACCGAAGGAACCACAGGCACCACATACCTCCGCAACAACGACCGATGGAACACATTATGAATAGCAAACGATGCTGGGAGGTCCAAACGAAATGACACAGGGTTAAGGACTTCCAAAATCTTATAAGGACCGATAAACCGAGGCTTGAACTTGGGAGAGGAGACCTTCATAGGAACAAAGCGAGAAGACAACCACACCAAGTCCCCAACGCGAAGTCGGGGACCCACACAGCGACGGCGGTTGGCATAGCGCTGAGCCTTCTCTTGTGACAGCTTCAAATTGTCCACCACATGATCCCAAATCTGATGCAACCTATCCACCGCAAGATCCACTCCAGGACAGTCAGAAGGCTCCACCTGACCCGAGGAAAAACGAGGATGAAACCCCGAATTACAAAAAAAAGGCGAAACCAAAGTAGCAGAACTAGCCCGATTATTAAGGGAAAATTCGGCCAATGGCAAAAAAGCCACCCAGTCGTCCTGATCAGCAGAAACAAAACATCTTAAATAGGTTTCCAAGGTCTGATTAGTTCGCTCAGTCTGGCCATTCGTCTGAGGATGGAAGGCCGACGAAAAAGACAAATCAATGCCCATCTTAGCACAAAAGGTCCGCCAAAATCTAGACACAAACTGGGATCCTCTGTCGGAAACAATATTCTCAGGGATCCCGTGCAAACGAACCACATTTTGACAAAACAGCGGAACCAACTCGGAGGAGGAAGGCAACTTAGGCAAGGGCACCAAATGGACCATCTTAGAAAAACGATCACACACCACCCAGATGACAGACATTCTCTGAGAGACAGGGAGATCTGAAATAAAATCCATGGAAATGTGCGTCCAAGGCCTCTTCGGGACAGGCAAAGGTAACAGCAAACCACTGGCACGAGAACAGCAAGGCTTAGCCCGAGCACAAATTCCACAAGACTGCACAAAGGAACGCACATCCCGCGACAAGGAAGGCCACCAAAAGGACCTGGCCACCAAATCTCTGGTACCAAATATTCCAGGATGGCCTGCCAACACCGAAGAATGAACCTCGGAAATAACTCTGTTGGTCCATCTATCTGGGACAAACAGTCTCTCCGGTGGACAACGGTCAGGTCTATCCGCCTGAAACTCCTGCAGCACTCGTTGCAAATCTGGGGAGATGGCAGACAAAATCACCCCTTCTCTGAGGATACCAGCCGGCTCAGAATCTCCAGGAGAGTCAGGCACAAAACTCCTAGGAAGAGCATCAGCCTTCACATTCTTCGAACCAGGCAGGTACGAGACCACAAAATCAAAACGAGAGAAAAACAACGACCAACGAGCCTGTCTAGGATTCAGCCGCTTGGCCGACTCGAGATAAATCAGATTTTTGTGATCAGTCAAGACCACCACACGATGCTTAGCTCCCTCGAGCCAATGTCGCCACTCCTCAAATGCCCACTTCATAGCCAACAACTCCCGATTACCGACATCATAATTCCGCTCGGCAGGCGAAAACTTTCTTGAAAAGAAAGCACATGGCTTCATCACAGAGCCATCAGAGCTTCTCTGCGACAAAACAGCCCCCGCTCCAATCTCAGAAGCATCAACCTCGACCTGGAAAGGAAGAGAGACATCTGGCTGACATAAGACCGGAGCCGAGGAAAACCAGCGCTTCAGCTCCCGAAAGGCCTCCACAGCCGCAGGAGACCAATTAGTAACATCAGAACCCTTCTTGGTCAAATCCGTCAAAGGCTTAACAACACCAGAAAAATTAGCGATGAAGCGACGGTAAAAATTAGCAAAACCCAAGAACTTCTGAAGACTCTTAACAGATGTAGGCTGAGTCCAGTCATGAATAGCCTGAACCTTGACTGGGTCCATCTCAATAGTAGAAGGGGAAAAAAATGAAACCCAAAAAAGAAACCTTCTGGACTCCAAAAAGACATTTTGAGCCCTTCACAAATAAAGCATTGGCACGCAGGACCTGAAACACCATCCTGACCTGCTTAACATGGGACTCCCAATCATCAGAAAAAAACAGAATATCATCCAGATACACAATCATAAATTTATCCAGATACTCGCGGAAGATGTCGTGCATGAAGGACTGAAAGACAGAAGGAGCGTTAGAAAGTCCAAAAGGCATCACCAAGTACTCGAAATGGCCTTCGGGCGTATTAAATGCAGTTTTCCATTCATCACCCTGCTTAATACGCACAAGGTTATACGCACCACGAAGATCTATCTTGGTGAACCAACTAGACCCCCTAATGCGAGCAAACAGATCAGATAACAATGGCAAAGGATACTGAAATTTGACCGTGATTTTATTTAGAAGGCGATAATCAATACAAGGTCTCAGGGAACCATCCTTCTTAGCCACAAAAAAGAATCCCGCACCCAGAGGGGAGGAGGAGGGGCGAATAAGTCCTTTCTCCAAAGACTCCTTTATATAACTCCGCATAGCAGCATGCTCCGGCACTGACAAATTGAAAAGTCGTCCCTTAGGAAACTTACTACCAGGAATCAAATTTATAGCACAATCACAATCCCTATGAGGAGGTAGAGAACTGAGTTTGGGCTCATCAAATACATCCTGGTAGTCCGACAAAAACGCAGGGACTTCAGAAGGAGTGGATGAAGCAATTGACACCACAGGAGCGTCACCATGAATTCCCTGGCAACCCCAACTTGACACAGACATTGCTTTCCAATCCAGGACTGGATTATGAGTCTGCAACCATGGCAGACCCAACACGACAACATCATGCAAATTATGCAGAACGATAAAGCGAATCACCTCCTGATGAACAGGAGTCATGCACATGGTCACTTGCGTCCAGTACTGAGGTTTATTCATAGCCAATGGGGTAGCATCAATACCCCTTAGTGGAATAGGGAATTTTAAAGGCTCCAAAACAAAACCACAGCGCCGGGCAAATGACAAATCCATCAGGCTCAGGGCAGCACCTGAATCTACAAAAGCCATAACCGGGTAAGATGACAGGGAACAAATCAGGGTAACAGACAAAATGAACTTAGGCTGTAAAGTACCGATGGTGACAGATTTATCAATCTTTTTTGTGCGCTTAGAGCATGCTGAGATAACATGAGCTGAGTCACCACAATAAAAGCACAACCCATTTTGCTGTCTATAATTTTGCCGTTCACTTCTGGTCAGAATTCTATCACATTGCATAGACTCAGGTGTCTGTTCAGAAGACACCGCCAAATGGTGCGCAGGTTTGCGCTCCCGCAAACGCCGATCAATCTGAATGGCCAGAGTCATTGACTCATTCAGACCTGCAGGCGTAGGGAACCCCACCATGACATTCTTAATGGCTTCAGAAAGACCCTTTCTGAAATTTGCAGTCAGGGCACACTCATTCCACTGAGTAAGCACCGACCATTTCCGAAATTTCTGGCAATACACCTCTGCTTCATCTTGCCCCTGAGAGAGGGCCAACAAAGCTTTTTCAGCCTGGTTCTCAAGATTAGGTTCCTCATAGAGCAATCCAAGGGCCATAAAAAATGCATCCACACTGAGGAATGCAGGATCCCCTGGCGCCAATGCGAAGGCCCAATCTTGAGGGTCGCCGCGCAAGAAAGAAATAATAATCTTAACTTGCTGAACGGAATCACCAGAGGAACGAGGTTTCAAAGAAAGAAACAATTTACAATTGTTCTTAAAATTCAGGAACCTAGATCTATCTCCAGAAAACAACTCCGGAATAGGTATTCTAGGCTCTGACATAGGACTGTGAACAACAAAATCCTGAATACTTTGTACCCTTGCAGCAAGATGATCTACACTGGAGGCCAAACTCTGGATATCCATGTCAGCAGCTGAACTCAGAGCCACACCAAGATTAAGAGGAGGAGAGAAGCTAGACACACAGCAGCTAGACACATGGCAGCAAAAAAAAAAAATCCTCAAGGCTTCTCTTCTCCTGCTTCTGCCATGCAATTAACACTTTATAGGCCGGCTGTACTGTTATGATCCTAGTGGCAAGGATCGCAAGTTTGACTAGCTAAGTAACTAAACCGACGACCAACTCTGGGAAGTGGTATCTGGATTGACCGCAACCTGATCCTATCCGCAAACAACTATAGGCAGCCGTGGAACGTACCTGAAAATCCTAGACGTCTCTTCACGGCCTGAGAAACTACCTATTCCTAGAGGGAAAGTAAAGTCCTTACTTGCCTCAGAGAAATGACCCCAAAGATATAGAAAAGCCCCCCACAAATATTAACGGTGAGTTAAGGGGAAAGCACAAACGCAGAGATGAAATAGATTTAGCAAATGAGGCCCGCTAACACTAGATAGCAGAAAATAGGAAGGGAGCTGTGCGGTCAATAGAAAACCCTAAGCAAAATATCCACGCAGAGATTGCTCGAGCCCCCGCACCAACTAACGGTGCGGGGGAAGCAACTCCGTACCCCAGAGCTACCAGCCACAAGAACTCACATATTAGCAAGCTGGACTAAACTCATCATACACTGAAATCATATTGCAGACTGATGAGCAAAAAATAATCAAACAGATACTTAGCTTCTCCAGAAGAGACCGAAAACGAAGATAATCAGGGGAGATCAGAATAGCACTGAATACATCGACAGCCGGCAACAAGTGGAGGTGAAGCAGAGCTAAATAGGAAACTCCCTAGTGCATAACGAGGCAGCTGATTCAGCCACAGATCTGCAGGATAACAAACAAAGCCACCAGGGGGAGCCCAAAAACAAAACTCACACAATACCACATGTGACCACAAGAGGGAGCCCGAAAACAGAGTTCACAACAGTCGATGGCTCCAGATTTGCAGATGATGAAGGAAGATTCCACATGGGATGTGCAGTGACCAGCAATCAAGAGATCCTGTGGTCCAGAAGTCTGCTGCCTAGTCTGTCAGCCCAGGAAGCAGAACTGATAGCGCTGACAAAGGCCTACCAGATGGCAGAAGACAAGACTATGGAAATGTATACCGATTCGAGGCACTCGCATGGCATAGCACATGACTTTGGGCCCATCTGGGCTGCAAGGGACTACATCATAGCAAGTGGAAGAACCGTGAAGCATCATGGAGCCATTAAGGACCTGCTGAATGCACTTCAACTTCCAAAAGTGGTGGCAGAACTAAAAGTCAACGCGTATGGAAAGCTAAACACAGTAGAGATACGAGGCAACAACATGGCGGATATGGCAGCCAAAGAAGCAGTCAAGGGAAGACAATGTGGAAAAGTGGGAGAGGTCGTAGACCCGGATGGCTACTACATGACAACTGAAGACAAGAAACCTGACCAAATGACGTCCTGTGATCTGCTCAAAAAGCTGCAAAAGCAATCCCCAAAGGACAAGAAGGAATGCTGGATGCGGAAGGGAGCAACACATGAAGAAGGAAGGGTATACTCAATGGACTACAAACCCTGTTTACCCCGAAGCATGTACCCTATCGTGGTCCAGTGGGCACATGGGCCCACACACAGATTAAAGACACAGATGAATGATCTGATTGGTGCTTACTGGTTTGCTCCAGGAATCTCCACCCTAACAGCCAGTTCACTAGCAGTTGTTTGACCTGCGCCAAATGCAACCCTGGAAGAATGGAGAAAGTTCCCACACATCACCTTGCCAGACCACTGTACTCCTTCCAGAGGATCGAGACAGACCACATCCAGATGCCGCCAAGTGGAGGTTTCGAATATGCCCTTGTGGTCATGGACGTGTTATCAGGATGGCCAGAAGCTTTCCCAGTGAGGAACCAGTCAGCAAAGACTACTGCAGAGAAGCTACTCTCAGAGATGAGATATGCAGATATGGGGTCCCAGAAGTGATCGAGAGTGACCAGGGACCCGCATTCACAGCAAATCTCACAGGAAACATCTGGTCAGCAGTAGGGTCAGACTTAGGCCTACACACTCCCAATCACACTACTCAGTGTTAGGCACACTCCCAGAGGCCCAGAAAAGCTGTCACCATATAAAATTTTGTTTGGGTCTAGTCCCAGGTTAGGGGTATCCTTTCCCTCAGCAGCTGACTATGTAATATGATACTTTGTCTGCTTATGTAATTGAACTCACCAAGAAACTTGCTAACATCCATTCTCGAGTTGTTTTTTCTTCATTGCCAGATCCAGATTCAGTGTCCGGTACGCACTCCTTGAAGCCAGGAGACTGGGTGTTGGTGAAAAAGTTTGTAAGGAGAACACCACTCGATCCCAGATTTGATGGTCCTGTTCAAGTGCTGCTGATGACACCAAACTCTGTGAAACTGGAGGGAAGACCCACTTGGATCCACTCATCGCATTGCAAGAAAGCTCCCTGGTAGGGGAAGATGACACCCAAGCCAGAATGATGTTGTGGATGCCCTGCCTGACCGAATAGATGACCTACCTGATAAAGAATACACTACACATGCTGTTGACTAAGAGACTGATTGCAACGAACCCCCGTTAGGGACAGATCTCCTGACCGCCCATTTGCAAAAAGTCTGTACAGAGTGGGGCGCAGGCGTTAGGCTTGCGTCAGTTCACCGGCAGCACAAAAGAGTTGCAGCGCTTTGGGACAGGAGGTTAGGATTAGGGCAAGTGATATCTAAGGGGGGCTTGTGATAGAAATGTATATATCATGTAGATCTCACTTGCATGTATACTCCTCTATAATCTTATATACTCATATATCCACAGCTAATATATTACTCAGCTGGTTTATAATCAATGGTTTAAAATGGCTGACATAAACTGATATAAGCCAGACAGATTGTATGGGGTTTTCCATGTAAAAGCGGAACAACGCCAGATGTACTAAGTGCTGATCAGATGTCTCAGCTCTGTCCTAGATGCAGAGAGCTCAATTTTAGTTGCTTAATCAGCATTCATATGTGCATTAATCACAATATTCCATATATGTTTAGATAACCAATGACAGAGGAGCTAGACAATATGGTAATTAACTAACCACCCCTAACAACCCCTAACCACTCCTTTCTTTACGCAATTATAAAACTATGTATGTATAATAAAGTATCAGTATTGATGGAATGTTGTTCTGTCACAATGGTGTACAGTCCGTTCTTGATGAGCGCTCAAAATACTCAGTCTGATTGGGAACGGCCACAGCACACACAGGGATAAATTTATCCAAACCAAATTTCCATATCAACGCTATGCAGCCAGCCAATCACTGTAATGCCACAACCAACATGGCTGCAGCCTTATAGTGTGTGGCAGACAATCCCTGCATGTTCATTGGCTCTCAAAAGAGGGCCAAACATGCAGGGCAGGGACTGAGCAACCTCGGAAATACTTGGCGAGCTCCGAGCATCTCGAGCAGTGTGATGCTCGGGTGAGTAGTGGAGAGCATGCTCGCTCATCACTACTGTACATCTATTGTCTTGAAATTTTTTTGCACCCTTCTCCTGACTGATAACTTTCAACAATGTTTAAGGACCATGGCTTTTCTGTAAAGTGCAACTAAGAAAATGTCAGGCACATCCTTCTAGAACAGCTAAACTTTATATGGGGTTATTCAGACTCGCTGTAAATGATGGCATCTGTGTAATGGCTACTTAACATGAGTTTACATGTGTTTGGCTTATTCTGAACACAACCACATCCCAAATTATAAGAGGGTGTTCACACTTACACAACCACATTATTTCAGTTTTGTTATTTTTAATCTCCATCTCAAAATGATCTCAGTTTATTTCTCGATGGATTTGTTCAGTTTAGCAGTGAAATTAAAGATGAAAAAAGTTCTGAAATAATTTTTCTTGGAATGAGTTTTTTACATGACTAAGACCTGGCGCTTTAACAGGGGTGTGTAGCAAATTATTTTTACATTACAGTGCATAAATTCATTCATTTTACCATTTATTTAGTGCTTTTTCACATGGGTTATTGAATATGTCAACTTGAAAAATACATCATGTGCACATACCCTAAAGGGCTTTCACCTTAAGCTAACCAATATGTGGAGCGCCCCCGTAGGGCAGTGGGGTACTCAGTACCGGGTCCTTAGGTTCTCAAGGGGGATGTCACTGCGGCTGACCCAATCAGTGGCCCTTGGGAGGTCCGTTGTAAAAGGGAAAGGTCTTTAAAGGGGAAATGTTCATGACGCCACCTGTGGTATTCGGTCAGGATGACCGACGCTGCTTAGAGGTCCGCTGGGGTGATGTTATGGCAGCTAGATGGTATACCTTCCCACAGGTGAAGTATGTCCCCAGGGCTTCCCAGAGTGTAGATGGTGGATGGTGTCAGGCGCAGTGAAGAATGAGGACACAAGGGTGCAGTCTCTTTACCTTTACTGAAGGCTTCAGCATCCACAGTCCAGAGCACCAGATCACAGGGCAGGCAGAGTCCGGCCGGTCTAAAGGCAAATCCAGAGTCCCCTTATCCAGGTGGAAATCAGTAGCCTTCCTCTAGCGCCTGGGTGTTGTAGTGCCTTCCTGCTGAGCTTCTCGGTAAGGTCCTCACAACTGTTGTAGATGTTCTATATGTTATGTCTCTCTCTGTCCCCCTGATGGTAAGGATAGGACATACCCATATGACTGATGGCCTGAGGCTTTTTTACAGGGAATCTAGCACGCCCCAGCCCCCACAAGTTGCCACCGTGCCTCCTGGGTATAGGTCGGGCAGGTAATGTGGAATTAGCTGTCCTGCCGGTCTCTGGAGCAAGGCTTGGAGACGATTGCTCCCTCCGTGTTCCGGCTACCGGATCCTGCACCTCAGAAAGGAGGCTGCCTTTTGCAGGGCAGAACTCCTTCTGGTTTCCTCTCCTTTTGTAATGACTTTGTTGCTCACCCTCTACAATACAATTCTCTTTCAATGTCTCTTTCTTAGGATGCTGCCGCATCGGTAGGCAGTCGCAGCTCCGTGGCCTTCTGTCTAGGCCTCTGACAGGATCCCACCCCTGTCTGGGACCCACTACCTGAGCGGAGCTCAGATAGCTGCTAACTGGGTGAAGCCCAGTCAGCTTCTGCCTAACTTCCTATCCAGACCACCAGTTTTACCTAATTGCGAAGAGTGCCCTAATAAATAGGAGCATAGCTCCCCCTGGTGGACTTGAGTGTGAAGTCTGTTGTGTGGTTTGTGATACCTGGTAAAGAGATCTCCTTTATTGCCTTCAGACGTAACATCACTCCCCCCTAGAGGAGAATAATATTACTGCAACGACCAGGGCCCTGGGGTGCTGCATATGCACATCGATGTACATACTACATATTGGTTTATTTTTGTACTTAACAGTACTTCTTAAATATCGCAGCCACCGGGCATTGGAGACTGCAGTCTGTGTCCTATCCTATCTCCTGTACTGTGGCTCTATCAGCTGTAGGTAAACCCGAGTTATGTTATTGCAGCAGTTTTTGAACATTTTCAGCATCACTGGTTGCAGGAAAACACATTAATTTGCCTCCTAATTAGGAGGAGTAGTAGGAGCTTCAGAAAATAACACTCTGCAGCATTATGGATATTAAATTTGCATTATGTTGCTGTATGGAGTAGTCATGAGGAGGTTATAATAGGAAGTGGAAAAAAGAAGTGTTGGGGGGCAATGTTCTACAGTACTTGTACTGTAAGTATGGCTTTCATTATGAGATGCTTTTTGGATTTGAGGTCCTTATTAGTGAGTTGGCCAATGCAGCTTTGTATGCATAAGGACCTCCTTACAGTAGAGAATGCTTCTAGATCACTGAGCAGAGAACCCTTGACTTTGCTCATTGAACTGAAAGGGCATCTGTTTAAAAGACTGGCTGTAGCCAGTAGCGTATCTACCGGGGGGCAGAGAGGGCAGTCGCCTTGGGCCCCGCGTTCTGAGGGGGCCCATCCGGAGCTGCTCTACAGTAACTGTATCGGCGACCATAGTCACTCACAACATAACTCACAAGTTTCGTCCCCCCGGAGCCAAAACCCTAGCTACGCCTCTGGCTGTACCGCTGATCTCCTGTAGAGACCCTCAAAGATAGAGATTTGTACTTTGCTAAATATTTAGTGAAGCATGTGATGTTAATAAATACTATTACATCTGGTATGAGTCTTCTTTGATAGCTCAATTCTGTTGTGTGAGCCAAAGCCAATCATATTAATAATTTCGTGGATGGTAGCGATCTTTTAGATATCTACAGTAAGTGAAATGAGACTTCAGTGATAATGTGCAATAAAGCACTAATCCAGTGTGTTTTTTGTTTTCATTTTACCCCCAGAGTTGTATCTCCAATGTTTGTTTCCTGTCTGTGCTAAAATACTTACCAACCACAATCTTTTGTTCTTCCCAGTGCTGCTCCGCTCCCGCTCTACCATCTTGTGACCGCAGCTCCTGACTGAACGAAAGTCACAGTTAATGGTCACTATCTCTCAATGTGATTCTATGAGACACTCAAAAAACAGGTATCTAGCAACAGGAGTCCATTAGTAGCCACCCCACGTGTCATGTGATATGCAACAAACTACGTGTTTTGAATTTCTCCACACCATGATGAACAGTGGCGTAACTACAAAGTTATGGGCCCCGGTGCGAACTTCCAAATGGGGCCCCCCCCCCTACCTCCGTGACGCCCCCCCACCCCCTTCCCCTAGATACGCCTCGGACTGTTGCAGGAATCTCCTGCACTGCAACATGGTGTTGGGTGCCAGCACAGCCCGCACAGTGGTATATCCAGCACAGCCCGCACAGTGGTATATCCAGCACAGCCCGCACAGTGGTATATCCAGCACAGCCAGCACAGGGGTATATAGAGCACAGCCAGCACAGGGGTATATAGAGCACAGCCAGCACAGGGGTATATAGAGCACAGCCAGCACAGGGGTATATAGAGCACAGCCAGCACAGGGGTATATAGAGCACAGCCAGCACAGGGGTATATAGAGCACAGCCAGCACAGGGGTATATAGAGCACAGCCAGCACAGGGGTATATAGAGCACAGCCAGCACAGGGGTATATAGAGCACAGCCCGCATCTCATCTCCCCCCCCCCCCCCGATAATGGCCCCACAGTCCGGTGAAAAAGAAAAAAAAAAACTCTCCTCACCTTTCCTTTTGCCCGCGCTGCTCCTGGTGGCTGCAGTCTGCCCAGGACACTGCAGGTGCGCGATGATATGACATCATCGCGCACCCGCAGTGTACTGTCAGAGGCAGAGCGGGGAATGATGGGAGAGGGAGCGTCAGGTGACGCTCTCCTCCATCATTGCATTGAACTATACCGGTGTCATAGACGCCGGTATAGTTAAATGCGGCGGCGGCGGCGGCGGCGGCGGCGGCGGCGGCGGGGGGGGGGGAGGAACAGTGCAGCGGCCCACTACTGGCATCGGCTCTTCTGGCATTTGCCAGAAGTGCCCGATGTCCAGCCCGGCCCTGCCCTGACCTGCCGGCCCGGGGCCCCTGACCTGCGGGGCCCGGTCGCAATGGCGACCGCTGCGACCGCGGTCGTTACGCCCCTGATGATGAAGTAATCCAAAATGCGTAGTGTGTTATGGTTTACACCTATATGTATGCTTTAATCACATTATCATTATTATACATTTATTCCATGGCGCTTTACACGTGGCTTTGTATATCACATGAAGAAATATTTTTAATGGATTTCTGTTGCTGGATGCTTGCTTTCTGATGATTGCTACCATTGTTGGATGCTCCGAATCCTCTGTGCACAGATCATTAAGCACCAACAGACAACATATTGGTGTGCTGACTATTTGTGCCTAATTTCTATGAGAGCCTCTTTCTGGCTAGTCTAGTTGTCGTAGACATACTTTGAGAAGTGACTTCTGTTTAGCCCAGCCAACACTGGAGAAATCTGGCAAATCACAACTAGCAAAAAAGGACCAAAGCGGCTTTGAGAACAGTAGAAGATGGCAACTGGTAAGTATATTACTACAGGCAGAGACTTACATTAGTGATAGCACTCCATGGTTGAAAAAAAAAACAATACTGGAGTGTTGCTTTAACGCCTTAAGCCCCAAGGGTGGTTTGCACGTTAATGACCAGGCCAATTTTTACAATTCTGACCACTGTCCCTTTATGAGGTTATAACTCTGGAACGCTTCAACGGATCCCAGTGATTCTGACATTGTTTTCTCATGACATATTGTACTTCATTAAAGTGGTAAAATTTATTCGATATAACTTGTGATTATTTGTTAAAAAAGCGGAAATTTGGCGAAAATTTTGAAAATTTTGCAATTTTTCAAATTTTAATTTTTATGCCCTTAAATCACAGAGATATGTCACACAAAATAATTAATAAGTAACATTTCTTTACATCACTTTACTTTACTTTACATCAGCACAATTTTGGAACCAATATTTTTTTGTTAGGGAGTTATAAGGGTTAAAATTTGACCAGCAATTTCTCATTTTTACAACACCAATATTTTTTAGGGACCACGTCACATTTGAAGTCATTTTGAGGGGTCTATATGATAGAAAATAACCAAGTGTGACACCATTATAAAAACTGCACCCCTCAAGGTGCTCAAAACCACATTCAAGAAGTTTATTAACCCTTCAGGTGTTTTACAGGAATTTTTGGAGTGTTTAAAAATAAATGAACATTTAACTTTTTTCCACAAAAAATTTACTTCAGCTCCAATTTGTGTTATTTTACCAAGGGTAACAGGAGAAAATGGACCCTAAAAGTTGTACAATTTGTCCTGAGTACGCTGGTACCCCATATGTGGGGGTAAACCACTGTTTTGGTGCATGGCAGAGCTCGGAAGGGAAAGAGGGCCATTTGACTTTTCAATGCAAAATTGACTGGTATTGAGATGGGACGCCATGTCGCGTTTGGAGAGCCCCTGATGTGCCTAAACATTGAAACCCCCCACAAGTGAAACCATTTTGGAAAGTAGACCCCCTAAGGAACTTATCTAGATGTGTGGTGAGCACTTTAACCCACCAAGTGGTTCACAGAAGTTTATAATGCAGAGCCGTAAAAATAAAAAATCATATTTTTTCACAAAAATGATCTTTTCGCCCCCAATTTTTTATTTTCCCAAGGGTAAGAGAAGAAATTGGACCCCAAATGTTGTTGTGCCATTTATTCTCAAAACACTGATACCCCATATGTGGGGGTAAACCACTGTTTGGGCGCATGGCAGAGCTCGGAAGGGAAGGAGCGCCATTTGACTTTTCAATGCAAAATTGACTGGAATTGAGATGGGATACCATGTCACGTTTGGAGAGCCCCTGATGTGCCTAAACATTGAAACCCCCCAAAAGTGACACCATTTTGGAAAGTAGACCCCCTAAGGAACTTATCTAGATGTGTGGTGAGCACTTTGACCCACCAAGTGCTTCACAGAAGTTTATAATGCAGAGCAGTCAAAATAAAAAATCATATTTTTTCACAAATATGATATTTTCACCCCCAATTTTTTATTTTCCCAAGGGTAAGAGAAGAAATTGGACCCCAAAAGTTGATGTGCAGTTTGTCCTGAGTCCTGAGTACCCCAAATGTGGGGGTAAACCACTGTTTGGACGCATGGCAGAGCTCGGAAAGGAAGGAGCGCCATTTGACTTTTCAATGCAAAATTGACTGGAATTGAGATGGGACACCATGTCAAGTTTGGAGAGCCCCTGATGTGCCTAAATATTGAAACCCCCACAAGTGACACCATTTTGGAAAGTAGACCCCCTAAGGAACTTATCTAGATGTATTTTGACAGCTTTGAACCCCCAAGTGTTTCACTACAGTTTATAACGCAGAGCCGTGAAAATAAAAAATCTTTTTTTTTTCACAAAAATTATTTTTTAGCCCTCTGTTTTGTATTTTTCCAAGGGTAACAGGAGAAATTGGACCAAAAAAGTTATTGTCCAATTTGTCCTGAGTACGCTGATACCGTTTGGGCGCATGGCAGAGCTCGGAAAGGAAGGAGCGCCATTTGGAATGCAGACTTAGTGTCAGGACTCTGAACATTTTTTACCTTTTGTGCATTACTGCCCTTTTCCAACATGGCGTCTTTGGTCTCATGTGCACTTGTCTTCCTGCTATAAAACTCCACCCCAGCCTTCAGTCTGTGCTAGATTATTCTGCTTTGCATCCAGCTCCTGATTACTCCCTGGCCTTGCACCTGCACCTGCTCCTGTGAACCTGTGTTGGAGATCCTGCCACTCTGCTCTGAGTTCCTGCTGCATACACCAGTGTTCAGTAATCCTCCTTCATCTGCTGCTCGTGTTACTTCCATCTGCATTTGCTGACAATGTAAGCTGTTTCTGCTCTGCAAAACCTGAGACTATTAACCAGGCCTCCTGGTTGAGCTAAGATATGATTTGAACTGCCTAATAGCATATCTATCTGTGTCTGGACTAAGTCAAGGATCTATTCGTGTCAAGTTTCCTCAAGAATAACTGTGCTTCATAGACTTTCTGTTTGTTTGCATCTACCTCTGAAGTTTCCTATTGACTGCTAAGCTGCGTTTATTATTTGCACCCAGTGTTGTGGACTTGAGTTTCTCTCTGCACCTGCTTGAATCACCGTGTGATAATATAAACTTTACCACTTATAAAACTGTGTCCTGTTGTCTTGTTCCACGCAAAGAGTCTCCTGAATTATCCCCTATAAGTATTACAGGATAATCTACCCATAAAAAAAGGAGACTGCTGGAACAATGACTGCAGAGAGCAGATTAGAGCAGGTGTTTTCCATAATTAGATCACGGCAGAAAGATGTGGAAGGTCTGAAAAAGAACTTTGGAAGCTTTGAACACAATCAACAAGTGTTTGGACAAACTTTGCAGGACTTAAGCAATCGCACGGCAGCCCAGGAAAACAAACTTGCTGGCATAGAGTCCCAGTATGGACGGGCTTTTCAGGACATAAGCACCCAAATAGCTGCACAAGTGACTTTACCCTCTGGGCAACCGCCACCAGCTAGCCCACCTAAGTTGCCCCCATTCAGATTTAATGGTGATCGCGACAAATTTCGTGGCTTTGTGAATCAATGTATGCTATATTTTGATGTGCATGCTGACCGTTTTCCTAATGAAAGATCCAAAGTATTGTGTGTAATAATGCTACTGACCTCACGAGCGCTCGCCTGGGCGAATCCGATGATTGAGTCTCGTGACCCACGGTTAAATGACTTGGAAGATTTCTTGGCAGCTATGGCATTAATCTTTGATGACCCTAATCGCCGTGCAACCGCTGAATCTGCTTTGTTGTCTTTACGCCAGGCTAAACATTCTGTTATTGAGTATGCCACTGAATTCAGGAGATTGGCGGTAGATACCAATTGGGACAGTTATGCACAATTGCCTATTTTTAAAAGGGGTCTGTCTAGTATTCTAAAAGATGAACTAGCTCGCTCAGAGTCACCACAAGAACTAGAGACATTTATTCAGCATTGTGTGCGCATAGACATTCGCCTTACTGAGCGTAGGCAGGAGAAATTTGCTGCATATAACCGTATTTCTAACTTTTCCCTTCCTTCCAAAGAGCCTGCAGGTAAAACATCGCGGGAAGTGGAGTAGGTGCCCATGCAAATTGATTCCGTTCAGAGACGCGAGATCAATGAGCGCCGGGAGCATCCCCTTCGTGAAAGTCTATGTTTCTACTGTGGCCAGTCTGACCACTTCTTGATCAATTGTCCTAAGTGTCCTAGACGGCCTAACAAGGTGCTAGCTGCAATAGGGGAGTATGACAACTGTGATGATGAATCTGACATCTCTGAATGTAGCCTGCCTTTAAAAGCTGTATTCCATTCACTTTCTATGACTTCACCCCCCAAGGAGCTGAAGGAAAAGAACTCTCACTGTTCTCTCCCTATTAAGATCCTGTGTTCAGGAAAGTGGATTTCCAGTTCAGCTATGATTGACTCTGGTGCAGGTGGCAATTTCATGGATATCGCATTTGCCAAGGAACATGGTATTGAAATTCAGCAAAGAGCCTCTCCAATTACCATGGAAACAGTAGATGGGTCACCTTTAATCTCTGGGCCTGTGGATCAGGAGACCGTACCCCTTGAAATTTTGCTGGAGCCTAATCATCAGGAGCAACTTTCTTTCTTGCTAATTTCTTCTCATTTTCCTGTGATTTTAGGCATTCCTTGGTTGAGTTCACAGAACCCAATTATCAACTGGGAGACAAAGGAGATTATCTTTCCAACAAGGAGCAACTCAGCGTTAACAGAAGCTGTCCCTGAGTCCACAGCTACGGAACCATATGTACAGGTATCTTCTTTACCTCCAGCATATAAAGAGTTCTCTGACCTCTGTGACAAGAAGAATGCAGATCAACTATCTCCACACAGGCATTATGACTGTTCCATTGAGTTGCTTCCTGGGGCAGATATTCCTTTTGGTCACGTATACCCGTTGGCGGCACCTGAACTTCAAGCCTTAAAGGAGTATATTGATGAAAATCTGGCCAAAGGCTTCATACGTCCTTCTTCCTCACCACCAGGGGCACCCATTATTTTTGTAAAGAAGAAGGATGGGACCCTGAGACCCTGTGTTGACTATCGGGAACTCAATACGGTAACCGTACGAAACCGTTACCCTTTGCCTCTGATTCCCGAATTACTGGAAAGAGTCCGCCATGCTAAGGTGTTCTCTAAGCTGGATCTTCGTGGGGCTTATAATTTGGTGCGTATTCGTCCAGGGGATGAGTGGAAGACAGCATTCAGATGCCGGTATGGACACTTTGAATCTCTTGTGATGCCCTTCGGGCTTTGTAACGCCCCTGCAGCATTTCAACTCCTTGTTAATGACATCTTCAGAGATTTGTTGGACCAGTTTGTGGTGATCTATTTGGACGATATACTAATCTTTTCTGACTCTCAACAGGAACATGAAGAACATGTCAAAACTGCTTTAAGATGTCTGAAAGAGAACCAACTGTATATCACGCCGGAGAAATGCGAGTTCCATCGTTCTGAGATACAGTTCTTGGGTTATATCATCTCTCCCCAGGGGCTGAACATGGAATCTGGTAAGATTCAGGCTATCCTTGACTGGCCGGCACCCAAGAACGTTAAGGAGGTCCAATGTTTTATTGGTTTTGCAAATTTCTACAGACGCTTCATTTGAAATTTTTCTGATATTGTCCGTCCCATTACTTCCTTGACAAAGAAGGAAAAGCCCTTTAAGTGGTCCTCACAGGCTCAAGAAGCTTTTGATGGGCTGAAGATCTGTTTCACATCAGCACCGCTGTTGATACACCCAGATCCAACACATCCTTTCATTGTGGAGGTGGACGCTTCTGATCATGCTTTGTGGGCTATTCTCTCCCAAAGAACTGGAGAAAAGGGTTTGCTACATCCTTGTGCTTTCTTTTCCCATAGACTAACCTCAGCAGAGAAGAATTACGACATGGGAGACAAGGAATTGCTGGCTATTATTGCGGCTTTCAAAGAATGGAGGCATCATCTGCAAGGAGCTGCACAACAGATCATAGTGCTAACTGACCATCGCAATCTAGAGTTCCTTAGATCCGCTAGATGTCTTTCTCCTCGTCAGGCTCGTTGGAACTTATTCTTAAATCAATTTAACTTTGTTATCTCGTACCGTCCAGGTTCTTGTAATGGGAAGGCTGATGCTTTATCCCGAATCCATGCTGCGGATTCCGTACCTGAAGCCCAGTCCAAGACCATTCTATCTGATGCCAATTTCATCGGAGTTATCCACGATCAGGACTTGTGGAAAGAGTGCAGGGAGGCCTATGAAGGTGATGTATTTCTGGCCAACCCACCTGTGGATATTAATCTTGTCTTTAAGGGTGGCATGTGGTTCAGAGATTGACGTATCTACGTCCCTGAGGTCATCCGTCTGCAGATCCTCAAGTTGGTACATGACTCCAAGTTGGCTGGTCACAGGGGGGTACAGAAGTCACAAGAGTTCCTGAGCCGATTCTTCTGTTGGCCAACTTGCCTGAAGGATACCAAGGACTATGTTCTCTCTTGCGAGGTATGTGTCCGTTACAAGACTCCTCATGTGGCACCTACGGGTCTTCTACAACCATTACCTGTTCCATCCCGCCCTTGGGTGTCTATATCAATGGACTTTTTTGTTGAGCTGCCTACATCGGGGGGCATGAATACAATCATGGTGGTAGTTGATCGCCTGACTAAAGCTGCTCATTTTGTTCCATGCACCGGCCTCCCCTCAGCTAAAGATACAGTGAACTTGGTTATACAGAATGTCTTTCGGTTGCATGGGGTGCCGGATGAGATCATCTCTGACCGTGGAGTACAGTTCACTTCAAGATTCTGGAAGGGGTTTTGCTCTGCACTCAATAGTAATGTTTGTCTCTCTTCTGCTTACCATCCCCAGACAAATGGTCAGACTGAGCGTACCAACCAGATGCTGGAACAATATCTAAGATGCTATGTCAGCCATCTCCAGGATGATTGGTTGGAGTTGTTGCCGTTAGCCGAATTTTCATATAATAATTCTCAGAGCGCCTCCACTAAATTTACACCTTTCTTTGCCAATCTGGGTTATCATCCGTGTATTTTACCTAGGTCTCCAATTAATTCTCAGGTTCCAGCAGTGGAGGAAAGGATGACTGCGATGAGACAAAATCTGGAGGTTCTGAAGGAATCCCTGACCACAGCTCAAGAACGTTATAAGAGATCGGCTGATAGATTCCGTAAACCTGCACCCATGTTCAAGGTAAGAGCTTCCGTGTGGTTAGCAACTAAGAATCTGAAATTAAATGTTCCTTCACAAAAACTTGGACAGAAATTCATTGGCCCTTTCAAGATCAACAGTATTGTGAGCTCTGTGGCCTGCCGGCTGAAGCTACCTAGGACAATGAAGTATACAAAAAAATAGAGCAAAAAAGTCCACAAATGCATAATTATTTACCAAAAATATAAATGGCGTTTTCTTACAATAAATCAATATTACAATATGACAACAAAATCGAAAATCAAACGCTGCAGAAATGTGCTGTATGCACTCTGCAGAGTAAAAGGAGACAATAAGGAGGAAACATGACGGAACAAATTGAGTTGGATAAGGTGCAAATAGTAAATCCTTTTGTTAGATGGGAGTAAGCCTAGGAAACATCAATCTATACAGGGTCCCACAGGTATCCCATAAATACAACCAGCAAAAGTTATATAGTAAACATCGGAGGCTTACCCATGTCAATTTTCAGGAAGAGTGCCCCCTCCTTCTCAATACCCCGGGATTTACTATTTGCACCTTATCCAACTCAATTTTTTCCGTCATTTTTCCTCATTATTGTCCCCTTTTACTCTGCAGAGTGCATACAGCACATTTCTGCAGCGTTTGATTTTCGATTTTGTTGTCATATTGTAATATTGATTTATTGTAATAAAACGCCATTTATATTTTTTGTAAATAATTATGCATTTGTGGACTTCTTTGCTCTATTTTTTTGTATACATCCTTGCTCGGAGTAGTCCCATTGATTGGACACCCTGTGGGTGTCCCGGGAGAGCTGAGGTTCTTCACTCTCAGGCACGGCTTATTTCAGTGCTTCATGATTGTGTGAGTAGGACAATGAAGGTACACACAGTTTTTCATGTATCTTTACTAAAGCCTGTATCTCCTAATACCTTCCAGGGACGTGTTATGCCACCTCCGCAGCCTGTGTTGATTGATGGGCAAGAACAATTTGTGGTGGAGGAAATTATTGGTTCCAGGATTCGCAGGAATCGGCTCCAATATCTGATAAGATGGCAGGGATATCCCCCTGAGGAAGACTCTTGGGAACCTGTGGAAAACATCAATGCCCAACAGAAGATTTCTCGTTTTCATCAGAGATTCCCTGAGAAACCAGGTCCAGGATCATCCTGAGGCCGCTTCTAAGGAGGGAGTAATGTCAGGACTCTGAACATTTTTTACCTTTTGTGCATTACTGCCCTTTTCCAAGATGGCGTCTTTGGTCTCATGTGCACTTGTCTTCCTGCTATAAAACTCCACCCCAGCCTTCAGTCTGTGCTAGATTATTCTGCTTTGCATCCAGCTCCTGATTACTCCCTGGCCTTGCACCTGCACCTGCTCCTGTGAACCTGTGTTGGAGATCCTGCCACTCTGCTCTGAGTTCCTGCTGCATACACCAGTGTTCAGTAATCCTCCTTCATCTGCTGCTCATGTTACTTCCATCTGCATTTGCTGACAATGTAAGCTGTTTCTGCTCTGCAAAACCTGAGACTATTAACCAGGCCTCCTGGTTGAGCTAAGATATGATTTGAACTGCCTAATAGCATATCTATCTGTGTCTGGACTAAGTCAAGGATCTATTCGTGTCAAGTTTCCTCAAGAATAACTGTGCTTCATAGACTTTCTGTTTGTTTGCATCTACCTCTGAAGTTTCCTATTGACTGCTAAGCTGCGTTTATTATTTGCACCCAGTGTTGTGGACTTGAGTTTCTCTCTGCACCTGCTTGAATCACCGTGTGATAATATAAACTTTACCACTTATAAAACTGTGTCCTGTTGTCTTGTTCCACGCAAAGAGTCTCCTGAATTATCCCCTATAAGTATTACAGGATAATCTACCCATAAAAAAAGGAGACTGCTGGAACAATGACTGCAGAGAGCAGATTAGAGCAGGTGTTTTCCATAATTAGATCACGGCAGAAAGATGTGGAAGGTCTGAAAAAGAACTTTGGAAGCTTTGAACACAATCAACAAGTGTTTGGACAAACTTTGCAGGACTTAAGCAATCGCACGGCAGCCCAGGAAAACAAACTTGCTGGCATAGAGTCCCAGTATGGACGGGCTTTTCAGGACATAAGCACCCAAATAGCTGCACAAGTGACTTTACCCTCTGGGCAACCGCCACCAGCTAGCCCACCTAAGTTGCCCCCATTCAGATTTAATGGTGATCGCGACAAATTTCGTGGCTTTGTGAATCAATGTATGCTATATTTTGATGTGCATGCTGACCGTTTTCCTAATGAAAGATCCAAAGTATTGTGTGTAATAATGCTACTGACCTCACGAGCGCTCGCCTGGGCGAATCCGATGATTGAGTCTCGTGACCCACGGTTAAATGACTTGGAAGATTTCTTGGCAGCTATGGCATTAATCTTTGATGACCCTAATCGCCGTGCAACCGCTGAATCTGCTTTGTTGTCTTTACGCCAGGCTAAACATTCTGTTATTGAGTATGCCACTGAATTCAGGAGATTGGCGGTAGATACCAATTGGGACAGTTATGCACAATTGCCTATTTTTAAAAGGGGTCTGTCTAGTATTCTAAAAGATGAACTAGCTCGCTCAGAGTCACCACAAGAACTAGAGACATTTATTCAGCATTGTGTGCGCATAGACATTCGCCTTACTGAGCGTAGGCAGGAGAAATTTGCTGCATATAACCGTATTTCTAACTTTTCCCTTCCTTCCAAAGAGCCTGCAGGTAAAACATCGCGGGAAGTGGAGTAGGTGCCCATGCAAATTGATTCCGTTCAGAGACGCGAGATCAATGAGCGCCGGGAGCATCCCCTTCGTGAAAGTCTATGTTTCTACTGTGGCCAGTCTGACCACTTCTTGATCAATTGTCCTAAGTGTCCTAGACGGCCTAACAAGGTGCTAGCTGCAATAGGGGAGTATGACAACTGTGATGATGAATCTGACATCTCTGAATGTAGCCTGCCTTTAAAAGCTGTATTCCATTCACTTTCTATGACTTCACCCCCCAAGGAGCTGAAGGAAAAGAACTCTCACTGTTCTCTCCCTATTAAGATCCTGTGTTCAGGAAAGTGGATTTCCAGTTCAGCTATGATTGACTCTGGTGCAGGTGGCAATTTCATGGATATCGCATTTGCCAAGGAACATGGTATTGAAATTCAGCAAAGAGCCTCTCCAATTACCATGGAAACAGTAGATGGGTCACCTTTAATCTCTGGGCCTGTGGATCAGGAGACCGTACCCCTTGAAATTTTGCTGGAGCCTAATCATCAGGAGCAACTTTCTTTCTTGCTAATTTCTTCTCATTTTCCTGTGATTTTAGGCATTCCTTGGTTGAGTTCACAGAACCCAATTATCAACTGGGAGACAAAGGAGATTATCTTTCCAACAAGGAGCAACTCAGCGTTAACAGAAGCTGTCCCTGAGTCCACAGCTACGGAACCATATGTACAGGTATCTTCTTTACCTCCAGCATATAAAGAGTTCTCTGACCTCTGTGACAAGAAGAATGCAGATCAACTATCTCCACACAGGCATTATGACTGTTCCATTGAGTTGCTTCCTGGGGCAGATATTCCTTTTGGTCACGTATACCCGTTGGCGGCACCTGAACTTCAAGCCTTAAAGGAGTATATTGATGAAAATCTGGCCAAAGGCTTCATACGTCCTTCTTCCTCACCACCAGGGGCACCCATTATTTTTGTAAAGAAGAAGGATGGGACCCTGAGACCCTGTGTTGACTATCGGGAACTCAATACGGTAACCGTACGAAACCGTTACCCTTTGCCTCTGATTCCCGAATTACTGGAAAGAGTCCGCCATGCTAAGGTGTTCTCTAAGCTGGATCTTCGTGGGGCTTATAATTTGGTGCGTATTCGTCCAGGGGATGAGTGGAAGACAGCATTCAGATGCCGGTATGGACACTTTGAATCTCTTGTGATGCCCTTCGGGCTTTGTAACGCCCCTGCAGCATTTCAACTCCTTGTTAATGACATCTTCAGAGATTTGTTGGACCAGTTTGTGGTGATCTATTTGGACGATATACTAATCTTTTCTGACTCTCAACAGGAACATGAAGAACATGTCAAAACTGCTTTAAGATGTCTGAAAGAGAACCAACTGTATATCACGCCGGAGAAATGCGAGTTCCATCGTTCTGAGATACAGTTCTTGGGTTATATCATCTCTCCCCAGGGGCTGAACATGGAATCTGGTAAGATTCAGGCTATCCTTGACTGGCCGGCACCCAAGAACGTTAAGGAGGTCCAATGTTTTATTGGTTTTGCAAATTTCTACAGACGCTTCATTTGAAATTTTTCTGATATTGTCCGTCCCATTACTTCCTTGACAAAGAAGGAAAAGCCCTTTAAGTGGTCCTCACAGGCTCAAGAAGCTTTTGATGGGCTGAAGATCTGTTTCACATCAGCACCGCTGTTGATACACCCAGATCCAACACATCCTTTCATTGTGGAGGTGGACGCTTCTGATCATGCTTTGTGGGCTATTCTCTCCCAAAGAACTGGAGAAAAGGGTTTGCTACATCCTTGTGCTTTCTTTTCCCATAGACTAACCTCAGCAGAGAAGAATTACGACATGGGAGACAAGGAATTGCTGGCTATTATTGCGGCTTTCAAAGAATGGAGGCATCATCTGCAAGGAGCTGCACAACAGATCATAGTGCTAACTGACCATCGCAATCTAGAGTTCCTTAGATCCGCTAGATGTCTTTCTCCTCGTCAGGCTCGTTGGAACTTATTCTTAAATCAATTTAACTTTGTTATCTCGTACCGTCCAGGTTCTTGTAATGGGAAGGCTGATGCTTTATCCCGAATCCATGCTGCGGATTCCGTACCTGAAGCCCAGTCCAAGACCATTCTATCTGATGCCAATTTCATCGGAGTTATCCACGATCAGGACTTGTGGAAAGAGTGCAGGGAGGCCTATGAAGGTGATGTATTTCTGGCCAACCCACCTGTGGATATTAATCTTGTCTTTAAGGGTGGCATGTGGTTCAGAGATTGACGTATCTACGTCCCTGAGGTCATCCGTCTGCAGATCCTCAAGTTGGTACATGACTCCAAGTTGGCTGGTCACAGGGGGGTACAGAAGTCACAAGAGTTCCTGAGCCGATTCTTCTGTTGGCCAACTTGCCTGAAGGATACCAAGGACTATGTTCTCTCTTGCGAGGTATGTGTCCGTTACAAGACTCCTCATGTGGCACCTACGGGTCTTCTACAACCATTACCTGTTCCATCCCGCCCTTGGGTGTCTATATCAATGGACTTTTTTGTTGAGCTGCCTACATCGGGGGGCATGAATACAATCATGGTGGTAGTTGATCGCCTGACTAAAGCTGCTCATTTTGTTCCATGCACCGGCCTCCCCTCAGCTAAAGATACAGTGAACTTGGTTATACAGAATGTCTTTCGGTTGCATGGGGTGCCGGATGAGATCATCTCTGACCGTGGAGTACAGTTCACTTCAAGATTCTGGAAGGGGTTTTGCTCTGCACTCAATAGTAATGTTTGTCTCTCTTCTGCTTACCATCCCCAGACAAATGGTCAGACTGAGCGTACCAACCAGATGCTGGAACAATATCTAAGATGCTATGTCAGCCATCTCCAGGATGATTGGTTGGAGTTGTTGCCGTTAGCCGAATTTTCATATAATAATTCTCAGAGCGCCTCCACTAAATTTACACCTTTCTTTGCCAATCTGGGTTATCATCCGTGTATTTTACCTAGGTCTCCAATTAATTCTCAGGTTCCAGCAGTGGAGGAAAGGATGACTGCGATGAGACAAAATCTGGAGGTTCTGAAGGAATCCCTGACCACAGCTCAAGAACGTTATAAGAGATCGGCTGATAGATTCCGTAAACCTGCACCCATGTTCAAGGTAAGAGCTTCCGTGTGGTTAGCAACTAAGAATCTGAAATTAAATGTTCCTTCACAAAAACTTGGACAGAAATTCATTGGCCCTTTCAAGATCAACAGTATTGTGAGCTCTGTGGCCTGCCGGCTGAAGCTACCTAGGACAATGAAGTATACAAAAAAATAGAGCAAAAAAGTCCACAAATGCATAATTATTTACCAAAAATATAAATGGCGTTTTCTTACAATAAATCAATATTACAATATGACAACAAAATCGAAAATCAAACGCTGCAGAAATGTGCTGTATGCACTCTGCAGAGTAAAAGGAGACAATAAGGAGGAAACATGACGGAAAAAATTGAGTTGGATAAGGTGCAAATAGTAAATCCTTTTGTTAGATGGGAGTAAGCCTAGGAAACATCAATCTATACAGGGTCCCACAGGTATCCCATAAATACAACCAGCAAAAGTTATATAGTAAACATCGGAGGCTTACCCATGTCAATTTTCAGGAAGAGTGCCCCCTCCTTCTCAATACCCCGGGATTTACTATTTGCACCTTATCCAACTCAATTTTTTCCGTCATTTTTCCTCATTATTGTCCCCTTTTACTCTGCAGAGTGCATACAGCACATTTCTGCAGCGTTTGATTTTCGATTTTGTTGTCATATTGTAATATTGATTTATTGTAATAAAACGCCATTTATATTTTTTGTAAATAATTATGCATTTGTGGACTTCTTTGCTCTATTTTTTTGTATACATCCTTGCTCGGAGTAGTCCCATTGATTGGACACCCTGTGGGTGTCCCGGGAGAGCTGAGGTTCTTCACTCTCAGGCACGGCTTATTTCAGTGCTTCATGATTGTGTGAGTAGGACAATGAAGGTACACACAGTTTTTCATGTATCTTTACTAAAGCCTGTATCTCCTAATACCTTCCAGGGACGTGTTATGCCACCTCCGCAGCCTGTGTTGATTGATGGGCAAGAACAATTTGTGGTGGAGGAAATTATTGGTTCCAGGATTCGCAGGAATCGGCTCCAATATCTGATAAGATGGCAGGGATATCCCCCTGAGGAAGACTCTTGGGAACCTGTGGAAAACATCAATGCCCAACAGAAGATTTCTCGTTTTCATCAGAGATTCCCTGAGAAACCAGGTCCAGGATCATCCTGAGGCCGCTTCTAAGGAGGGAGTAATGTCAGGACTCTGAACATTTTTTACCTTTTGTGCATTACTGCCCTTTTCCAAGATGGCGTCTTTGGTCTCATGTGCACTTGTCTTCCTGCTATAAAACTCCACCCCAGCCTTCAGTCTGTGCTAGATTATTCTGCTTTGCATCCAGCTCCTGATTACTCCCTGGCCTTGCACCTGCACCTGCTCCTGTGAACCTGTGTTGGAGATCCTGCCACTCTGCTCTGAGTTCCTGCTGCATACACCAGTGTTCAGTAATCCTCCTTCATCTGCTGCTCATGTTACTTCCATCTGCATTTGCTGACAATGTAAGCTGTTTCTGCTCTGCAAAACCTGAGACTATTAACCAGGCCTCCTGGTTGAGCTAAGATATGATTTGAACTGCCTAATAGCATATCTATCTGTGTCTGGACTAAGTCAAGGATCTATTCGTGTCAAGTTTCCTCAAGAATAACTGTGCTTCATAGACTTTCTGTTTGTTTGCATCTACCTCTGAAGTTTCCTATTGACTGCTAAGCTGCGTTTATTATTTGCACCCAGTGTTGTGGACTTGAGTTTCTCTCTGCACCTGCTTGAATCACCGTGTGATAATATAAACTTTACCACTTATAAAACTGTGTCCTGTTGTCTTGTTCCACGCAAAGAGTCTCCTGAATTATCCCCTATAAGTATTACAGGATAATCTACCCATAAAAAAAGGAGACTGCTGGAACAATGACTGCAGAGAGCAGATTAGAGCAGGTGTTTTCCATAATTAGATCACGGCAGAAAGATGTGGAAGGTCTGAAAAAGAACTTTGGAAGCTTTGAACACAATCAACAAGTGTTTGGACAAACTTTGCAGGACTTAAGCAATCGCACGGCAGCCCAGGAAAACAAACTTGCTGGCATAGAGTCCCAGTATGGACGGGCTTTTCAGGACATAAGCACCCAAATAGCTGCACAAGTGACTTTACCCTCTGGGCAACCGCCACCAGCTAGCCCACCTAAGTTGCCCCCATTCAGATTTAATGGTGATCGCGACAAATTTCGTGGCTTTGTGAATCAATGTATGCTATATTTTGATGTGCATGCTGACCGTTTTCCTAATGAAAGATCCAAAGTATTGTGTGTAATAATGCTACTGACCTCACGAGCGCTCGCCTGGGCGAATCCGATGATTGAGTCTCGTGACCCACGGTTAAATGACTTGGAAGATTTCTTGGCAGCTATGGCATTAATCTTTGATGACCCTAATCGCCGTGCAACCGCTGAATCTGCTTTGTTGTCTTTACGCCAGGCTAAACATTCTGTTATTGAGTATGCCACTGAATTCAGGAGATTGGCGGTAGATACCAATTGGGACAGTTATGCACAATTGCCTATTTTTAAAAGGGGTCTGTCTAGTATTCTAAAAGATGAACTAGCTCGCTCAGAGTCACCACAAGAACTAGAGACATTTATTCAGCATTGTGTGCGCATAGACATTCGCCTTACTGAGCGTAGGCAGGAGAAATTTGCTGCATATAACCGTATTTCTAACTTTTCCCTTCCTTCCAAAGAGCCTGCAGGTAAAACATCGCGGGAAGTGGAGTAGGTGCCCATGCAAATTGATTCCGTTCAGAGACGCGAGATCAATGAGCGCCGGGAGCATCCCCTTCGTGAAAGTCTATGTTTCTACTGTGGCCAGTCTGACCACTTCTTGATCAATTGTCCTAAGTGTCCTAGACGGCCTAACAAGGTGCTAGATGCAATAGGGGAGTATGACAACTGTGATGATGAATCTGACATCTCTGAATGTAGCCTGCCTTTAAAAGCTGTATTCCATTCACTTTCTATGACTTCACCCCCCAAGGAGCTGAAGGAAAAGAACTCTCACTGTTCTCTCCCTATTAAGATCCTGTGTTCAGGAAAGTGGATTTCCAGTTCAGCTATGATTGACTCTGGTGCAGGTGGCAATTTCATGGATATCGCATTTGCCAAGGAACATGGTATTGAAATTCAGCAAAGAGCCTCTCCAATTACCATGGAAACAGTAGATGGGTCACCTTTAATCTCTGGGCCTGTGGATCAGGAGACCGTACCCCTTGAAATTTTGCTGGAGCCTAATCATCAGGAGCAACTTTCTTTCTTGCTAATTTCTTCTCATTTTCCTGTGATTTTAGGCATTCCTTGGTTGAGTTCACAGAACCCAATTATCAACTGGGAGACAAAGGAGATTATCTTTCCAACAAGGAGCAACTCAGCGTTAACAGAAGCTGTCCCTGAGTCCACAGCTACGGAACCATATGTACAGGTATCTTCTTTACCTCCAGCATATAAAGAGTTCTCTGACCTCTGTGACAAGAAGAATGCAGATCAACTATCTCCACACAGGCATTATGACTGTTCCATTGAGTTGCTTCCTGGGGCAGATATTCCTTTTGGTCACGTATACCCGTTGGCGGCACCTGAACTTCAAGCCTTAAAGGAGTATATTGATGAAAATCTGGCCAAAGGCTTCATACGTCCTTCTTCCTCACCACCAGGGGCACCCATTATTTTTGTAAAGAAGAAGGATGGGACCCTGAGACCCTGTGTTGACTATCGGGAACTCAATACGGTAACCGTACGAAACCGTTACCCTTTGCCTCTGATTCCCGAATTACTGGAAAGAGTCCGCCATGCTAAGGTGTTCTCTAAGCTGGATCTTCGTGGGGCTTATAATTTGGTGCGTATTCGTCCAGGGGATGAGTGGAAGACAGCATTCAGATGCCGGTATGGACACTTTGAATCTCTTGTGATGCCCTTCGGGCTTTGTAACGCCCCTGCAGCATTTCAACTCCTTGTTAATGACATCTTCAGAGATTTGTTGGACCAGTTTGTGGTGATCTATTTGGACGATATACTAATCTTTTCTGACTCTCAACAGGAACATGAAGAACATGTCAAAACTGCTTTAAGATGTCTGAAAGAGAACCAACTGTATATCACGCCGGAGAAATGCGAGTTCCATCGTTCTGAGATACAGTTCTTGGGTTATATCATCTCTCCCCAGGGGCTGAACATGGAATCTGGTAAGATTCAGGCTATCCTTGACTGGCCGGCACCCAAGAACGTTAAGGAGGTCCAATGTTTTATTGGTTTTGCAAATTTCTACAGACGCTTCATTTGAAATTTTTCTGATATTGTCCGTCCCATTACTTCCTTGACAAAGAAGGAAAAGCCCTTTAAGTGGTCCTCACAGGCTCAAGAAGCTTTTGATGGGCTGAAGATCTGTTTCACATCAGCACCGCTGTTGATACACCCAGATCCAACACATCCTTTCATTGTGGAGGTGGACGCTTCTGATCATGCTTTGTGGGCTATTCTCTCCCAAAGAACTGGAGAAAAGGGTTTGCTACATCCTTGTGCTTTCTTTTCCCATAGACTAACCTCAGCAGAGAAGAATTACGACATGGGAGACAAGGAATTGCTGGCTATTATTGCGGCTTTCAAAGAATGGAGGCATCATCTGCAAGGAGCTGCACAACAGATCATAGTGCTAACTGACCATCGCAATCTAGAGTTCCTTAGATCCGCTAGATGTCTTTCTCCTCGTCAGGCTCGTTGGAACTTATTCTTAAATCAATTTAACTTTGTTATCTCGTACCGTCCAGGTTCTTGTAATGGGAAGGCTGATGCTTTATCCCGAATCCATGCTGCGGATTCCGTACCTGAAGCCCAGTCCAAGACCATTCTATCTGATGCCAATTTCATCGGAGTTATCCACGATCAGGACTTGTGGAAAGAGTGCAGGGAGGCCTATGAAGGTGATGTATTTCTGGCCAACCCACCTGTGGATATTAATCTTGTCTTTAAGGGTGGCATGTGGTTCAGAGATTGACGTATCTACGTCCCTGAGGTCATCCGTCTGCAGATCCTCAAGTTGGTACATGACTCCAAGTTGGCTGGTCACAGGGGGGTACAGAAGTCACAAGAGTTCCTGAGCCGATTCTTCTGTTGGCCAACTTGCCTGAAGGATACCAAGGACTATGTTCTCTCTTGCGAGGTATGTGTCCGTTACAAGACTCCTCATGTGGCACCTACGGGTCTTCTACAACCATTACCTGTTCCATCCCGCCCTTGGGTGTCTATATCAATGGACTTTTTTGTTGAGCTGCCTACATCGGGGGGCATGAATACAATCATGGTGGTAGTTGATCGCCTGACTAAAGCTGCTCATTTTGTTCCATGCACCGGCCTCCCCTCAGCTAAAGATACAGTGAACTTGGTTATACAGAATGTCTTTCGGTTGCATGGGGTGCCGGATGAGATCATCTCTGACCGTGGAGTACAGTTCACTTCAAGATTCTGGAAGGGGTTTTGCTCTGCACTCAATAGTAATGTTTGTCTCTCTTCTGCTTACCATCCCCAGACAAATGGTCAGACTGAGCGTACCAACCAGATGCTGGAACAATATCTAAGATGCTATGTCAGCCATCTCCAGGATGATTGGTTGGAGTTGTTGCCGTTAGCCGAATTTTCATATAATAATTCTCAGAGCGCCTCCACTAAATTTACACCTTTCTTTGCCAATCTGGGTTATCATCCGTGTATTTTACCTAGGTCTCCAATTAATTCTCAGGTTCCAGCAGTGGAGGAAAGGATGACTGCGATGAGACAAAATCTGGAGGTTCTGAAGGAATCCCTGACCACAGCTCAAGAACGTTATAAGAGATCGGCTGATAGATTCCGTAAACCTGCACCCATGTTCAAGGTAAGAGCTTCCGTGTGGTTAGCAACTAAGAATCTGAAATTAAATGTTCCTTCACAAAAACTTGGACAGAAATTCATTGGCCCTTTCAAGATCAACAGTATTGTGAGCTCTGTGGCCTGCCGGCTGAAGCTACCTAGGACAATGAAGTATACAAAAAAATAGAGCAAAAAAGTCCACAAATGCATAATTATTTACCAAAAATATAAATGGCGTTTTCTTACAATAAATCAATATTACAATATGACAACAAAATCGAAAATCAAACGCTGCAGAAATGTGCTGTATGCACTCTGCAGAGTAAAAGGAGACAATAAGGAGGAAACATGACGGAAAAAATTGAGTTGGATAAGGTGCAAATAGTAAATCCTTTTGTTAGATGGGAGTAAGCCTAGGAAACATCAATCTATACAGGGTCCCACAGGTATCCCATAAATACAACCAGCAAAAGTTATATAGTAAACATCGGAGGCTTACCCATGTCAATTTTCAGGAAGAGTGCCCCCTCCTTCTCAATACCCCGGGATTTACTATTTGCACCTTATCCAACTCAATTTTTTCCGTCATTTTTCCTCATTATTGTCCCCTTTTACTCTGCAGAGTGCATACAGCACATTTCTGCAGCGTTTGATTTTCGATTTTGTTGTCATATTGTAATATTGATTTATTGTAATAAAACGCCATTTATATTTTTTGTAAATAATTATGCATTTGTGGACTTCTTTGCTCTATTTTTTTGTATACATCCTTGCTCGGAGTAGTCCCATTGATTGGACACCCTGTGGGTGTCCCGGGAGAGCTGAGGTTCTTCACTCTCAGGCACGGCTTATTTCAGTGCTTCATGATTGTGTGAGTAGGACAATGAAGGTACACACAGTTTTTCATGTATCTTTACTAAAGCCTGTATCTCCTAATACCTTCCAGGGACGTGTTATGCCACCTCCGCAGCCTGTGTTGATTGATGGGCAAGAACAATTTGTGGTGGAGGAAATTATTGGTTCCAGGATTCGCAGGAATCGGCTCCAATATCTGATAAGATGGCAGGGATATCCCCCTGAGGAAGACTCTTGGGAACCTGTGGAAAACATCAATGCCCAACAGAAGATTTCTCGTTTTCATCAGAGATTCCCTGAGAAACCAGGTCCAGGATCATCCTGAGGCCGCTTCTAAGGAGGGAGTAATGTCAGGACTCTGAACATTTTTTACCGTTTGTGCATTACTGCCCTTTTCCAAGATGGCGTCTTTGGTCTCATGTGCACTTGTCTTCCTGCTATAAAACTCCACCCCAGCCTTCAGTCTGTGCTAGATTATTCTGCTTTGCATCCAGCTCCTGATTACTCCCTGGCCTTGCACCTGCACCTGCTCCTGTGAACCTGTGTTGGAGATCCTGCCACTCTGCTCTGAGTTCCTGCTGCATACACCAGTGTTCAGTAATCCTCCTTCATCTGCTGCTCATGTTACTTCCATCTGCATTTGCTGACAATGTAAGCTGTTTCTGCTCTGCAAAACCTGAGACTATTAACCAGGCCTCCTGGTTGAGCTAAGATATGATTTGAACTGCCTAATAGCATATCTATCTGTGTCTGGACTAAGTCAAGGATCTATTCGTGTCAAGTTTCCTCAAGAATAACTGTGCTTCATAGACTTTCTGTTTGTTTGCATCTACCTCTGAAGTTTCCTATTGACTGCTAAGCTGCGTTTATTATTTGCACCCAGTGTTGTGGACTTGAGTTTCTCTCTGCACCTGCTTGAATCACCGTGTGATAATATAAACTTTACCACTTATAAAACTGTGTCCTGTTGTCTTGTTCCACGCAAAGAGTCTCCTGAATTATCCCCTATAAGTATTACAGGATAATCTACCCATAAAAAAAGGAGACTGCTGGAACAATGACTGCAGAGAGCAGATTAGAGCAGGTGTTTTCCATAATTAGATCACGGCAGAAAGATGTGGAAGGTCTGAAAAAGAACTTTGGAAGCTTTGAACACAATCAACAAGTGTTTGGACAAACTTTGCAGGACTTAAGCAATCGCACGGCAGCCCAGGAAAACAAACTTGCTGGCATAGAGTCCCAGTATGGACGGGCTTTTCAGGACATAAGCACCCAAATAGCTGCACAAGTGACTTTACCCTCTGGGCAACCGCCACCAGCTAGCCCACCTAAGTTGCCCCCATTCAGATTTAATGGTGATCGCGACAAATTTCGTGGCTTTGTGAATCAATGTATGCTATATTTTGATGTGCATGCTGACCGTTTTCCTAATGAAAGATCCAAAGTATTGTGTGTAATAATGCTACTGACCTCACGAGCGCTCGCCTGGGCGAATCCGATGATTGAGTCTCGTGACCCACGGTTAAATGACTTGGAAGATTTCTTGGCAGCTATGGCATTAATCTTTGATGACCCTAATCGCCGTGCAACCGCTGAATCTGCTTTGTTGTCTTTACGCCAGGCTAAACATTCTGTTATTGAGTATGCCACTGAATTCAGGAGATTGGCGGTAGATACCAATTGGGACAGTTATGCACAATTGCCTATTTTTAAAAGGGGTCTGTCTAGTATTCTAAAAGATGAACTAGCTCGCTCAGAGTCACCACAAGAACTAGAGACATTTATTCAGCATTGTGTGCGCATAGACATTCGCCTTACTGAGCGTAGGCAGGAGAAATTTGCTGCATATAACCGTATTTCTAACTTTTCCCTTCCTTCCAAAGAGCCTGCAGGTAAAACATCGCGGGAAGTGGAGTAGGTGCCCATGCAAATTGATTCCGTTCAGAGACGCGAGATCAATGAGCGCCGGGAGCATCCCCTTCGTGAAAGTCTATGTTTCTACTGTGGCCAGTCTGACCACTTCTTGATCAATTGTCCTAAGTGTCCTAGACGGCCTAACAAGGTGCTAGCTGCAATAGGGGAGTATGACAACTGTGATGATGAATCTGACATCTCTGAATGTAGCCTGCCTTTAAAAGCTGTATTCCATTCACTTTCTATGACTTCACCCCCCAAGGAGCTGAAGGAAAAGAACTCTCACTGTTCTCTCCCTATTAAGATCCTGTGTTCAGGAAAGTGGATTTCCAGTTCAGCTATGATTGACTCTGGTGCAGGTGGCAATTTCATGGATATCGCATTTGCCAAGGAACATGGTATTGAAATTCAGCAAAGAGCCTCTCCAATTACCATGGAAACAGTAGATGGGTCACCTTTAATCTCTGGGCCTGTGGATCAGGAGACCGTACCCCTTGAAATTTTGCTGGAGCCTAATCATCAGGAGCAACTTTCTTTCTTGCTAATTTCTTCTCATTTTCCTGTGATTTTAGGCATTCCTTGGTTGAGTTCACAGAACCCAATTATCAACTGGGAGACAAAGGAGATTATCTTTCCAACAAGGAGCAACTCAGCGTTAACAGAAGCTGTCCCTGAGTCCACAGCTACGGAACCATATGTACAGGTATCTTCTTTACCTCCAGCATATAAAGAGTTCTCTGACCTCTGTGACAAGAAGAATGCAGATCAACTATCTCCACACAGGCATTATGACTGTTCCATTGAGTTGCTTCCTGGGGCAGATATTCCTTTTGGTCACGTATACCCGTTGGCGGCACCTGAACTTCAAGCCTTAAAGGAGTATATTGATGAAAATCTGGCCAAAGGCTTCATACGTCCTTCTTCCTCACCACCAGGGGCACCCATTATTTTTGTAAAGAAGAAGGATGGGACCCTGAGACCCTGTGTTGACTATCGGGAACTCAATACGGTAACCGTACGAAACCGTTACCCTTTGCCTCTGATTCCCGAATTACTGGAAAGAGTCCGCCATGCTAAGGTGTTCTCTAAGCTGGATCTTCGTGGGGCTTATAATTTGGTGCGTATTCGTCCAGGGGATGAGTGGAAGACAGCATTCAGATGCCGGTATGGACACTTTGAATCTCTTGTGATGCCCTTCGGGCTTTGTAACGCCCCTGCAGCATTTCAACTCCTTGTTAATGACATCTTCAGAGATTTGTTGGACCAGTTTGTGGTGATCTATTTGGACGATATACTAATCTTTTCTGACTCTCAACAGGAACATGAAGAACATGTCAAAACTGCTTTAAGATGTCTGAAAGAGAACCAACTGTATATCACGCCGGAGAAATGCGAGTTCCATCGTTCTGAGATACAGTTCTTGGGTTATATCATCTCTCCCCAGGGGCTGAACATGGAATCTGGTAAGATTCAGGCTATCCTTGACTGGCCGGCACCCAAGAACGTTAAGGAGGTCCAATGTTTTATTGGTTTTGCAAATTTCTACAGACGCTTCATTTGAAATTTTTCTGATATTGTCCGTCCCATTACTTCCTTGACAAAGAAGGAAAAGCCCTTTAAGTGGTCCTCACAGGCTCAAGAAGCTTTTGATGGGCTGAAGATCTGTTTCACATCAGCACCGCTGTTGATACACCCAGATCCAACACATCCTTTCATTGTGGAGGTGGACGCTTCTGATCATGCTTTGTGGGCTATTCTCTCCCAAAGAACTGGAGAAAAGGGTTTGCTACATCCTTGTGCTTTCTTTTCCCATAGACTAACCTCAGCAGAGAAGAATTACGACATGGGAGACAAGGAATTGCTGGCTATTATTGCGGCTTTCAAAGAATGGAGGCATCATCTGCAAGGAGCTGCACAACAGATCATAGTGCTAACTGACCATCGCAATCTAGAGTTCCTTAGATCCGCTAGATGTCTTTCTCCTCGTCAGGCTCGTTGGAACTTATTCTTAAATCAATTTAACTTTGTTATCTCGTACCGTCCAGGTTCTTGTAATGGGAAGGCTGATGCTTTATCCCGAATCCATGCTGCGGATTCCGTACCTGAAGCCCCGTCCAAGACCATTCTATCTGATGCCAATTTCATCGGAGTTATCCACGATCAGGACTTGTGGAAAGAGTGCAGGGAGGCCTATGAAGGTGATGTATTTCTGGCCAACCCACCTGTGGATATTAATCTTGTCTTTAAGGGTGGCATGTGGTTCAGAGATTGACGTATCTACGTCCCTGAGGTCATCCGTCTGCAGATCCTCAAGTTGGTACATGACTCCAAGTTGGCTGGTCACAGGGGGGTACAGAAGTCACAAGAGTTCCTGAGCCGATTCTTCTGTTGGCCAACTTGCCTGAAGGATACCAAGGACTATGTTCTCTCTTGCGAGGTATGTGTCCGTTACAAGACTCCTCATGTGGCACCTACGGGTCTTCTACAACCATTACCTGTTCCATCCCGCCCTTGGGTGTCTATATCAATGGACTTTTTTGTTGAGCTGCCTACATCGGGGGGCATGAATACAATCATGGTGGTAGTTGATCGCCTGACTAAAGCTGCTCATTTTGTTCCATGCACCGGCCTCCCCTCAGCTAAAGATACAGTGAACTTGGTTATACAGAATGTCTTTCGGTTGCATGGGGTGCCGGATGAGATCATCTCTGACCGTGGAGTACAGTTCACTTCAAGATTCTGGAAGGGGTTTTGCTCTGCACTCAATAGTAATGTTTGTCTCTCTTCTGCTTACCATCCCCAGACAAATGGTCAGACTGAGCGTACCAACCAGATGCTGGAACAATATCTAAGATGCTATGTCAGCCATCTCCAGGATGATTGGTTGGAGTTGTTGCCGTTAGCCGAATTTTCATATAATAATTCTCAGAGCGCCTCCACTAAATTTACACCTTTCTTTGCCAATCTGGGTTATCATCCGTGTATTTTACCTAGGTCTCCAATTAATTCTCAGGTTCCAGCAGTGGAGGAAAGGATGACTGCGATGAGACAAAATCTGGAGGTTCTGAAGGAATCCCTGACCACAGCTCAAGAACGTTATAAGAGATCGGCTGATAGATTCCGTAAACCTGCACCCATGTTCAAGGTAAGAGCTTCCGTGTGGTTAGCAACTAAGAATCTGAAATTAAATGTTCCTTCACAAAAACTTGGACAGAAATTCATTGGCCCTTTCAAGATCAACAGTATTGTGAGCTCTGTGGCCTGCCGGCTGAAGCTACCTAGGACAATGAAGTATACAAAAAAATAGAGCAAAAAAGTCCACAAATGCATAATTATTTACCAAAAATATAAATGGCGTTTTCTTACAATAAATCAATATTACAATATGACAACAAAATCGAAAATCAAACGCTGCAGAAATGTGCTGTATGCACTCTGCAGAGTAAAAGGAGACAATAAGGAGGAAACATGACGGAAAAAATTGAGTTGGATAAGGTGCAAATAGTAAATCCTTTTGTTAGATGGGAGTAAGCCTAGGAAACATCAATCTATACAGGGTCCCACAGGTATCCCATAAATACAACCAGCAAAAGTTATATAGTAAACATCGGAGGCTTACCCATGTCAATTTTCAGGAAGAGTGCCCCCTCCTTCTCAATACCCCGGGATTTACTATTTGCACCTTATCCAACTCAATTTTTTCCGTCATTTTTCCTCATTATTGTCCCCTTTTACTCTGCAGAGTGCATACAGCACATTTCTGCAGCGTTTGATTTTCGATTTTGTTGTCATATTGTAATATTGATTTATTGTAATAAAACGCCATTTATATTTTTTGTAAATAATTATGCATTTGTGGACTTCTTTGCTCTATTTTTTTGTATACATCCTTGCTCGGAGTAGTCCCATTGATTGGACACCCTGTGGGTGTCCCGGGAGAGCTGAGGTTCTTCACTCTCAGGCACGGCTTATTTCAGTGCTTCATGATTGTGTGAGTAGGACAATGAAGGTACACACAGTTTTTCATGTATCTTTACTAAAGCCTGTATCTCCTAATACCTTCCAGGGACGTGTTATGCCACCTCCGCAGCCTGTGTTGATTGATGGGCAAGAACAATTTGTGGTGGAGGAAATTATTGGTTCCAGGATTCGCAGGAATCGGCTCCAATATCTGATAAGATGGCAGGGATATCCCCCTGAGGAAGACTCTTGGGAACCTGTGGAAAACATCAATGCCCAACAGAAGATTTCTCGTTTTCATCAGAGATTCCCTGAGAAACCAGGTCCAGGATCATCCTGAGGCCGCTTCTAAGGAGGGAGTAATGTCAGGACTCTGAACATTTTTTACCTTTTGTGCATTACTGCCCTTTTCCAAGATGGCGTCTTTGGTCTCATGTGCACTTGTCTTCCTGCTATAAAACTCCACCCCAGCCTTCAGTCTGTGCTAGATTATTCTGCTTTGCATCCAGCTCCTGATTACTCCCTGGCCTTGCACCTGCACCTGCTCCTGTGAACCTGTGTTGGAGATCCTGCCACTCTGCTCTGAGTTCCTGCTGCATACACCAGTGTTCAGTAATCCTCCTTCATCTGCTGCTCATGTTACTTCCATCTGCATTTGCTGACAATGTAAGCTGTTTCTGCTCTGCAAAACCTGAGACTATTAACCAGGCCTCCTGGTTGAGCTAAGATATGATTTGAACTGCCTAATAGCATATCTATCTGTGTCTGGACTAAGTCAAGGATCTATTCGTGTCAAGTTTCCTCAAGAATAACTGTGCTTCATAGACTTTCTGTTTGTTTGCATCTACCTCTGAAGTTTCCTATTGACTGCTAAGCTGCGTTTATTATTTGCACCAAGTGTTGTGGACTTGAGTTTCTCTCTGCACCTGCTTGAATCACTGTGTGATAATATAAACTTTACCACTTATAAAACTGTGTCCTGTTGTCTTGTTCCATGCAAAGAGTCTCCTGAATTATCCCCTATATGTATTACACTTAGATGGATTGGTCTGCAGGCGTCACATTGCATTTGCAGAGCCCCTGATGCACCTAAACAGTAGAAATCCCCCACAAGTGACTCCATTTTGGAAACTGGACCCCCCAAGGAACTTATCTCGATGTGTTGTGAGAACTTTGAACCCCCAATTGTTTCACTACAGTTTATAATGCAGAGTCGTGAAAATTAAAATTAATTTTTTTCCCACAAAAATGTTTTTTTAGCCCCCCAAATTTTTGTTTTCCCAAGGGTAACAAGAGAAAACGGACCCCAATTGTTGTTGTCCAATTTGTCCTGAGTATGCTGATACCCCATATGTTGGGGTAAACCCCTTTTTTGGCGCACAGGAGTGCTTGGAAGGGAAGGAGCACTGTTTGATGTAATTTTTTTCCTACTGGATAGCAGAGTAGCAATTAATGGAGGTGAAAATCCCTTTGCTAGCAGAAGCCCCCTCTCAAGTTCCAGGCAGTGAGATGTAGGCTGTGTACTTGAGGATGGGAAACTGGACCCTGGTGTAGTAGATTTGGAACATCTGGAAGGATCCATGGGTCCGATATGGACATACGTCTGAGCCAGGTGAACCATGCCCTCTTCGGCCACAATGGTGCGATCAGTATTATTCATGCCCCTTCCTCTCGGATTTTTTTCAACACTGTTGGTATTAGCGGAATTGGGGGAAATGCGTAGGCAAGTTGGAACTTCCATTGGTGCAACAGCGCATCCACTCCTTCTGGGTTCTCTCCTGGGTTCAGGGAATAGAATCTTTCTACCTTCTGGTTTTGTTTTGTGGCAAAGAGATCCACCTGTGGAATACCCCAACTGGCGCCAATTTCCCCAAATATTTCTTGATTTAGGGACGATTCGTTCTGGTGTAGCACGTGCCTGCTTAAGAAGACTGAAACAAGATTGTCTGTCCCTTTTAGGTGTGTGCTTGTCAAGGATAAGAGGCGATTTTCTGCCCAAGAAAACAGTCTTTTGGCTTTTTCTAACAGAGATCTTGGCCTTATTCCCCCTTGTTGATCTATGTAAGAGACTGCTGTGCTGTTGTCGGATAGGACCACTAGGTGTTTTCCTTTGAAAGTCCCTTCTATTTGTAGCACTGCTTGCCTTACTGCTGTTAGTTCCTTTAGGTTGGAGAATGCCAACTCCATTTGAGGATCCCATCTGCCTTGCAGAAACTGATCTTTTAAGTGGGCCCCCCAGCCGAGAGGGCTTGCATCCGTGGTTAGTACCACCAGATTGTGGATCGACCATGGCACCCCCTTTTTTAAATTCTCTAATTTTAGCCACCAATTTAAAGAGTCCTGAACATGTGGCCATAGGGCGATTTTCCGATTTAAAGTGTAAGGGGTTTTTGCCTGTTCGGTCAGGATTTGCCACTGTAATTCTCTTGAATGCAGTTGAGCCCATTGAACTGCCGGAATTGTGGCTGTCAACATCCCTATAAGGGACATGGCTTCTCTTATCGAGATGGACGGGCCGATTGGGTTTTATTTTTTGTTTTATGGCTTAGATTTTTCTGTTCGGAAGGACACAAACTTGATTGATTGAGTCTAGTTGAATTCCCAGGAATTCCTGTACCTGGACTGGAATCATTTTTTATTTTTTTCAATTTATTAACCATCCTAGTTTGGACAGTAGGTTCTGTACTTTTGTGACTGCCTCTATGCAGTCTTCCTGGCTGTCTGCTATAAGGAGAAAATCATCTAGATAGGGTACTAATAAGATGTTTTCCTTCCTTACCAACGGTGCTATCTCTGAGATAATTTTTGTCAAAATTCGGGGGGCTATCGATACCCCAAAAGGGAGACACTGGTACTGTAGATGAGGGGGAATTTGATTTATTTCTACTACCAATCTTAAAAATTGTTGATGTTCTACACAAATGGGAACATGGTAGTAGGCATCTTTGAGGTCTATGACCGCCATGTAACAACCTGGATATAGCATGAGGAGATGGACTTCCCTTTCTAACGTCACCTGGTTTCTTTTTGCCACATGGGTGATTTATACTCGATGAGGAGGGAGGGAGGTGAAGTTCAGCCGTAGGCCTTCTGATAATAGGGTGATTACCCATTGTGAGACTTGTAACTTTTCCCACTGATGGGCAAATAACCGAAGCCTTCCCCCCACCCGAATGTCAGCGTCATTGTTGTTTGGGGTCTGGTTTTTTAGGGGGTTTGTTAAAGAGATATCCTCTTTCTCTTCTCTCAGTCCAGGGTTTCCCTCGTGTGGACTTATCCCCTGGCCGACCCCGGCCCGTTTTTCCAGAACCCTGAAAGGAACGCCGGGTATCATTCCAACGGCGTCTTGAGAAGGGGGGAGGAGGGAAGTGTTTTTTCTTATCTGCTGCTTTTTCTAGAATTTCATCTAGTGCTTTACCGAATAAATATCGAACTTCACAAGGGACTGCACACAATTTTAATTTTGACTGAAAGTCACCAGTCCAATTTTTTAACCACAATGCTCTTCTACCGGAATTGGAGAGAGCACATGCACGGGCAGAAAACTGTACCAAATCAATGGCGGCATCCGCCAGGAAACCTGCCGCATTTTGTAATGAGGGTATTACTTCCAAGAGTCTGTCCTTTGGACATTTGTCTCTTATTTGGTCGCTCAGTTCCTCTAACCATTTTATCATGGCCCGAGCCGTACAAGTAGCGGCCACTCCAGGTTTAAATGCCAATGTAGATGCATCCCATGCCGATTTTAAGAAGGCATTCACTTTTTCGTCAAGAGGATCTCTTAACGCCCCCATGTCCTCGAACGGAAGTGCTATGCCTTTTGAGGTACTCGCAATTGCGGAGTCCAGTTTAGGTGCTTTTTCCCATTTGTCACAAATTTCATCATCAAATGGATATTTTCGCTTAAGGGCCTGAGGGACTGACATTTTTTTATTTGTTTTTTTCCACTCTCTTTTAATTAGATTTAATATATTCTTGAGGAAAGGAAAAACTCTCCGTTTTTTTCCCTCTAGATTACTGAACATAGAGTCTTGGGTTGTTCTTTTACTGTGATTTTAACTTCATCTCTAACAATAGCCTTTATATTTTGGAGCAATGATGAGGATTCCTCGGCCACGGTTTTATCTATATATGACCAGCAAATACGCTTTTCATAAGTTGAAGGGAGAGCTTTATCACAGAGTGCACACACTTTGTTTTTCTGTTTGGCCGTAGCTTTCTTTCCCTGCATAACATGATACAGAAAGACACTGTTACTGACATGCTTTGCCTTACAAAGGCACTCACCCACCAGAACTTCAGTACCACGGGAGTCTGTGGGATGTCCACCGGAACCGGCGATTCCGCAGTCGGGTCTGCCATTGCCAGAAAAGCTAACGCCATCGTTACTTGCGCTGTGCTTCTTTAAATAGTATAGGGTGAGAGCGTGTGAGCGTCCCTGACATTCTCCCTCTGGTAATGTCAACACACCGCTCCCCCGGCGTGCGACGTCACTTCCGGTCTGAACCGGAAGTCATCCCATTCACCTCGGCTCCAGCTTAGTGATGGGCACGCCCCCTACCCCGGCCCAGCCTCTGGCCAGGAGCGGACGCCGGGGAGCCCACAGCGGGATGGACGCCATCCGCAGCCATGCGCCCGTGAGTAATGCCGCACATCGCTCCCCTCTGCGCCGATCAGCTGTTCCCGCCGCGGACCTCGGTCTCCAGACCGGCATGGCCCGAGAGAGATCCCTCCGGCATCGCAGGCTCCCCGCAGGAACAGGAAACCAAACTGAAGAGAGAGGTGCCGCCCCCATCTTTTATCTCCTCTGTAGGTTTCCTGTTCCTGGGGGCTGGAACCATCTCTCACTTATAGGTGCTGTCATGGGAAGGGAAAAATCAGACAAACTGAACATTTTGCAGTGGTCTCTTAATTTTTGCCAGAGCTGTATATACGAGTACCACTCAACTATCTGTGTAGAATTAAAGGAATCGATTGCAATGTCCATTTCATCTCTCACTACTTCAGGGATTTCTACCGCCAATACTGCGGCACAAAGTTCAAGCCCTGGTACTGAGTGTGCAGGTTTAGGGATTAGTTTGGCCTTACCCAGAATGAAACCACAGTGCACTTCATTGTGCGCTCCCAAGGTCTTCAGATAAGCTACTGCGGCAATGGCTTCTGTAGATGCGTCGGAGAAATTGTGGACTTCTCTTCTGGTGGCAACTGAAGAAGATTTTACAGAGTAACAACGTGGAACTTGGAGTTGTTCTAAGACCTTTAGTGACTACTTCCAGGCCTCCCATCTTTGTTGTTTCTGGGATGGCAGCGGAGCATGCCAATCTGTATTTTCGCCAGTGAGTAGTGTTGAGCATTCCGATACTGCAAATATCGGGTATCGGCCGATATTCGCTGTATCAGAATTCCGATACCGAGTTCCGATATTTCTGCGATATCGGAAATCGGAATCGGAAGTCCCCACAGTGCAAAAATCACTATAATGGAGCGTGGGCGGTGCGTGGGTGGAGACTGCGTGTCTCTGTGCGGGCGGGGTCTGTGCGAGTGTGCGTGCCTGCTGGGGGGTCTGTGCGGCCTCTCTGGGGTCTGTACGGCCTGCCGGGGGGTCTGTGCGGCCTCTCCGGGGTCTGTACAGCATGCCGGGGGGGTCTGTGCGGCCTCTCCGGGGTCTGTGCGGCCTGCCAGGGGGTCTGTGCTGCCTCTCCAGGGTCTGTAAGGCCTGCCGGGGGGTCTGAGCGGCCTCTCCGGGGTCTGTGCGGCCTGCCGGGGGGTCTGTGCGGCCTCTCCGGGGTCTGTACGGCCTGCCGGGGGGGTCTGTGTGGACTGCCGGGGGTCTTTGTGTCTACACTGACAGTGATTGACACATTAGCCAATGATGGGACAGTAGTAGTCCCATCATACGGCTAATGTGTTGAATGTAAAAAAAAAAAAATAAATAAATACTCCATACATGCTAAATACATACATACATGCTATATACATACATGCTACATACATGCTACATACATACATACATGCTACATACAGTGACTACAAGTAGTATTCAACCCCCTGCAGATTTAGCAGGTTTACACATTTGGAATTAACTTGGCATTGTGACATTTGGACTGTAGATCAGCCTGGAAGTGTGAAATGCACTGCAGCAAAAAAGAATGTTATTTCTTTGTTTATTTTTTTTTTAAATTGTGAAAAGTCTTTTCAGAGGGTCATTTATTATTCAACCCCTCAACCCACCAGAATTCTGTTTGTTTCCCCTAAAGTATTAAGAAGTAGTTCAGGCACAAAGAACAATGAGCTTCACATGTTTGGATTAATTATCTCTTTTTCCAGCCTTTTCTGACTATTTAAGACCCTCCCCAAACTTGTGAACAGCACTCAAACATGGTCAACATGGGAAAGTCAAAGGAGCATTCCAAGGCCATCAGAGACAAGATCGTGGAGGGTCACAAGGCTGGCAAGGGGTACAAAACCCTTTCCAAGGAGTTGGGCCTACCTGTCTCCACTGTTGGGAGCATCATCCGGAAGTGGAAGGCTTATGGAACTACTGTTAGCCTTCCATGGCCTGGACAGCCTTTGAAAGTTTCCTCCTGTGCCGAGGCCAGGCTTGTCCGAAGAGTCAAGGCTAACCCAAGGACAACAAGGAAGGAGCTCCGGGAAGATCTCATGGCAGTGGGGACATTGGTTTCAGTCAATACCATAAGTAACGTACTCCACCGCAATGGTCTCCGTTCCAGACGAGCCCGTAAGGTACCTTTACTTTCAAAGCGTCATGTCAAGGCTCGTCTATAGTGTTGAGCGATACCTTCCGATATCGGAAAGTATCGGTATCGGAAAGTATCGGCCGATACCGTCAAAGTATCGGATCTAATCCGATACCGATACCCGATCCCAATGCAAGTCAATGGGACGAAAATATCGGAATTAAAATAAACCTTTTCTTTCCTTCTAGGTTCATTCTACATGAAGGAAAACAACTAAGAATAATGTAGGATGTATTGGGGGAGGTGGCGGAGACATTAAAGGCACAGAGGTTTAGCCCAATCAAATAGAATAGCAGGATTTTTTTTTTATGACGTTCGGCATTAGAAAGATTTTGACTATGTTATTTTTTTTTTTGGTCAGATATTGATGTTTCACTACTTCCACGCCCTTCACCTTCTTTTTTACTTCTCCCACACTTTCTTCTTCATTATCCTCATCATCAGCTTCTTTGACATCAACTTCTTCACCTTATTCATCTTCTTCTTCATCTTCTACCTATTATTTTTTTTTTTTACATTGTTCATATTCTTTTTATTTAACTATTATCTTCTTCATATTCAACTTCTTCATCATATTCTTATTTGTGAGCGGCATTCCCGTAGTTGTTATCTATAAAAGTTTGAAGATTACACCTTCCGTTCTGCCTGTCACAAAAGAGTTACATTTGTCCGCATTCAGTTTGGCTTGCAGCATCAGGCTTTATCCAGTGGCACCACGAGGAGGAACGGACTCACTCCCATACACTGCTTAGTCTTCTTCTGCTTATAATTTAGATAATATCTTTTGCTCTGATATTTAGTGTTATGCTTAATGTTCTTCTGCTCTTTGTTCTGCAACCTCTTGTTCTTCTGCTTCTCGGTCTCCCATGTCGTCATCGTCTCCAGGGTCGTCGTCTCCAGGGTCGTCGTCTCCGGGGTCGTCGTCATCGGGGTGGTCTTCAGGGTCATCGTCTCCAGGGTCGTCGTCATCTCAGTGGTTGTCGTCTCTGGTGTCGTCGTCATCTTAGGGGTGGTCTTCCGGGTCGTCGTCTTTAGGGTCTTGAACTTGGAAATGTAGCAGAAGGTACAAGAAGGCTGAGAAAATGCCGAGAAACAGCTGATGGAACTGGAACTCGGATGGCTACCCGAAGGTCCAAGAGCCAATGGAACTACCGAGGACCAGCTGACGTTACTGGAACCCGGTTACTAACCAGGAGGTACCCGTGCCTGAAAGCACTACCAAGGACCACCTGACGTTGGTGGAACTCGGATACCCAGAGGGAGGCACCTAAGCCAAAGGCTCTGCCCGGAACCAGCTGACGGTGCTGGAACCAGGATGGGGAGCAGAAGGTACAAGAGCAAAAGACACTGCCGAGAACCAGCTGATGGTACTGGAACCCGGATGGGTAGCCGAAGGTCCAAGAGCCAATGGAACTACCGAGGACCAGCTGACTTTACTGGAACCCGGTTACTAAGCAGGAGGTACCCGTGCCTGAAAGCACTACCAAGGACCACCTGACGTTGGTGGAACTCGGATACCCAGAGGGAGGCACCTAAGCCAAAGGCTCTGCCCGGAACCAGCTGACGGTACTGGAACCAGGATGGGGAGCAGAAGGTACAAGAGCAAAAGACACTGCCGAGAACCAGCTGACGGTACTGGAACCCGGATGGGTAGCCGAAGGTCCAATAGCCAATGGAACTACCGAGGACCAGCTGACGTTACTGGAACCCGGTTACTAAGCAGGAGGTACCCGTGCCTGAAAGCACTACCAAGGACCACCTGACGTTGGTGGAACTCGGATACCCAGAAGGAGGCACCTAAGCCAAAGGCTCTGCCCGGAACCAGCTGACGGTACTGGAACCAGGATGGGGAGCAGAAGGTACAAGAGCAAAAGACACTGCCGAGAACCAGCTGACGGTACTGGAACTCGGATGGGTAGCCGAAGGTCCAAGAGCCAATGGAACTACCGAGGACCAGCTGACGTTACTGGAACCCGGTTACTAAGCAGGAGGTACCGGTGCCTGAAAGCACTACCAAGGACCACCTGACGTTGGTGGAACTCGGATACCCGGAAGGAGGCACCTAAGCCAAAGGCTCTTCCCGGAACCAGCTGACGGTGCTGGAACCAGGATGGGGACCTATTCAAGCTTATCTTCCTAGAGCCCCAACTAGCGGTGTTGGAGCAAAGGGTCAGCAGGGGGAGCAGAGTGTAGGCCGAAGCCTGCACTGGAGGCATTTGTAGGTCTGTTGTGTCTGCGTGGCTGTTGCAGGACACGTTGCCGGCTACACAGCAGGGGAACAGCTGGCGGTGCTGAACCCCACTGACACATTGGCGAGGTGTTTTTCTCTGTGCAGCCAGCACTTCGGGGCACCAACTGGCGGTGTTGGAGCCCAGGCTCTGCAGGGGGAGCAGAGTGTAGGCCGAAGCCTAATTGAACCAATTTTAAAGGTAACCTTTAACCCCCCCTCAGGTGTTACAAACTAGAAGAGCCACACCTTATGCAGCAGTAGTGCTGCACAAGTCAAAGGTTGCTCTTTTAATTTTGTTCCTTGCACAAGCTGAATGAAACACGTACAACATTTTGGCTCTTATACAGTCAATCTGTCTTGGAGGCGGGAGTTCCCTTCGTAATGAGACGCAGCACAGCTGGCAAAAATACCACCTTGGTGCTTGGTGCGGCCTCCTGAGCATCGCATTTTGATGTACAGGAGTCTGCGTTGTTGCGTTATCCCTTGGCCATGCCCTGCCCGTCTTCTGACATCATTTCATGTCGGCTGGTGCGGTTCGCGATGCCCATGAATCCCAGCCCCGCAGTGTCTTTACAGTGTTTCACACTGCGGGGCTGGGATTCATGGCCTGGCGCAGTACATATGTTCGCCTCTCGCTCGTGTCCTTACACCTGCTACAGACTGTGCGGCGTCAGCTGATCCCTTATCGCATGCCACGGCCATGAAGCCGCACAGTCTGAAGAAAACGGAAGGAGCTGAGTGACAGCCTGGCGAAGATATGCACTGCTCATGCCCGTCAATCACACCCTCGCAGTCAAAATAAATAAGACACCGAGGGGCGTTGTGTCGGGCAGGGCGGCCGCAGAGGCGCAGCCAGCCAAACAATGATGTCAGAAGAAGGGCTGTGCTACCAAGGGGGTCGTTGAGTGTCATTACAAAGGAAAGTCACACCTCAGGGACGTTTTAATGGTCTCAGGGGACACATTGTAGACGTGTTCTGTTCCACGTGTGCAAGGAGAATAAGTTTATGAGCCATCTTGCACACATGCAGCATTACTGCTGTACAAGGTGGCTGTAAAACATACAAACACCTGGGGGTGGGGCGACAGGATCCCTTCAATTTCAGTTCTTCTGTCTGCGTGGCTTTTGCAGGACACGATGCCGGCTACACAGCAGGGGAACACCTGGCGGTGCTGAACCCCACTGACACATTGGCTGGTGTTTTTCTCTGTGCAGCTAGCAGTACCGGGCACCAACTGGCGGTGTTAGAGCCCAGGGTCAGCAGGAGGAGAGGGAGCGGAGTGTAGGCCGAAGCCTGCACTGGCGGCAGCTTTGTGTCTGCGTGGCTGTTGCAGGACACGTTGCCGGCTACACAGCAGGGGAACAGCTGACGGTGCTGAACCCCACTGACACATTGGCGAGGTGTTTCTCTCTGTGCAGCTAGCAGTACCGGGCACCAAGTGGCGGTGTTAGAGCCCAGGGTCAGCAGGAGGAGAGGGAGCGGAGTGTAGGCCGAAGCCTGCACTGGCGGCAGCTTTGTGTCTGCGTGGCTGTTGCAGGACACGATGCCGGCTACACAGCAGGGGAACAGCTGGCGGTGCTGAACCCCACTGACAGAGTGGCGTGTGTTTTGCTCTGTGCAGCCAGCACTTCCGGACAGCAACTAGTGGTGTTGGAGCCCGGGCTCTGCAGGTGGAGCAGAGTGTAGGCCGAAGCCTAATTGAACCGATTTTAAAGGTAACCTTTAACCCCCCCTCAGGGATTACAAACTACAAGAGCCACAGCTTGGGCAGCAGTAATGCTGCACAAGTCAAAGGTTGCTCTTTTAATTTTGCTCCTTGCACACGCAGAAAGAAACACGTATAACATTTAGGCCCTTAAGCAGTCAAACTGTTTTGGAGGCGTGAGTTCCCTTTGTAATGAGACGCAGCACAGCTGTCAAAAATCCCACCTTGGTGCTGGGCGCGGCCTCCTGAGCATCGTTATTTGCTGCACAGGAGTCTGCGCTGTCGAGTTATCCCTTGGCCTTGCGCTGTTAGCGCTGCCCATCTTCTGACATCATTTAATGTTGGCCGGTGCGGTTCGCGATGACCATGAATCCCAGCCCCGCAGTGTCTTTACATTGTTAAAACACTGCGGGGCTGGGATTCATGGCCTGGCGCAGTACATATGTTCGCCTCTCACACTCGTGTCCTTACACCTGCTACAGACTGTGCGGCGTCAGCTGATCCCTTGTCGCATGCCACGGCCATGAAGCCGCACAGTCTGAAGAAGGCCGAAGGAGATGAGGGACAGGCGAACATATGCACTGCTCATGCCCATCAATCACACCCTCGCAGTCAAAATAAATAAGACACCGAGGGGCGTTGTGTGGGCCAGGGCGGCCGCAGAGGCGCAGCCAGCCAAACAATGATGCCAGAAGACGGGCAGCGCTACCAAGTGGGTTGTTGCGTGTCATTACAAAGGAAAGTCACACCTCAGGGACGTTTTAATGGTCTCAGGGGACACATTGTAGACGTGTTCTGTTCCACGTGTGCAAGGAGAATAAGTTTATGAGCCACCTTGCACACTTGCAGCATTACTGCTGTACAAGGTGGCTGTAAAACATACAAACACCTGGGGGAGGGGGGACAGGTTCCCTTCAATTTCAGTTCTTGTGTCTGCGTGGCTGTTGCAGGAGACGATGCCGGCTACACAGCAGGGGAACAGCTGGCGGTGCTGAACCCCACTGACAGAGTGGCGTGTGTTTGGCTCTGTGCAGCCAGCACTTCTGGGCCCCAACTGGCAGTGTTAGAGCCCAGGGTCAGCAGGAGGAGTAGAGGGAGCAGAGTGTAGGCCGAAGCGTGCACTGGCGGCAGCTTTAGGTCTGTTGTGTCTGCGTGGCAGTTGCAGGACACGTTGCCGGCTACACAGCAGGGGTACAGCTGGCGTTGCTGAACCCCACTGACACATTGGCTGGTGTTTTTCTCTGTGCAGCTAGCACATCTGGGCGCCAACTGGCGGTGTTAGAGCCCAGGGTCAGCAGGAGGAGCATAGTGTAGGCCGAAGCCTGCACTGGAGCAAGTTGAAAGGGAGCCTTTAACCCCCCCCCAGGGGTTTGTAGCTGAAAGAGCCATATTGTACAGCACTATTGCTGGAAAAGGTAAACTTAGCTCTTTTAATTATGGTCCTTGCAAACGCTGAACTTGACACTTATGAAATGTGTCCCCTCACACCGTTAAACCGTCCGGTCGGAGGGACTTTCCTTTGTCATGTGACGCAGCACAGCTGTCATTCTTACCCCCTTGGCGCCGTGCGCCGCCTCCTCAGCGTTGTTTGAATCTGTCCCGGAGCCTGCGCTGTTATGTTAGCACTTGTCCATGCACACATTTTGCGCTGCCCATCTTCTGACATCATTTAGTGTCAGGCTGGCTGCGCCTGTGCGGCTGCGCTGGCCAAGATCCCGCCTCGCTGTGTCATCTAATGTATTCACTCTGTGGACCTGTGATCCATGGGCATGCGCAGTGCATATCCTTGCCTCTCACTCCCCTCCTTCCAGCTTCTTCAGACTGTGCGGCGTCATGGCCGTGGCATGCTATTAGGGATCAGCTGATGGCGCACAGTCTGAAGAAGGCTGAGGGAGATGAGAGAGAGGCGGAGGTTAAGATATGCACTGCGCATGTCCATGGATCACAGGCCCGCAGTGGGATTAAATCAGAAGACACTACGAGGCGGGATCTCATCCAGCGCGGCCGCACAGGCGCAGCCAGCCTGACACCAAATGATGTCAGAAGATGGGCAGCACAAAATGTGTGCATGGACAAGGGCTAACATAACAGCGCAGGCTGCGGGACAGATTCAAACAACGCTGAGGAGGCGGCGCACGGCGCCAAGGGGGTAAGAATGACAGCTGAGCTGTGTCACATGACAAAGGAAAGTCCCTCCGACCGGACGGTTTAACGGTGTGAGGGGACACATTTCATAAGTGTCAAGTTCAGTGTGTGCAAGGAGCACCACAAAAAGAGCCACTTTTCCCTTTTCAATCATTATTACTGCTGCACAAGGTGGCTCTTTCAGTAACAAACGCCTGGGGGGGTGGCTTCCAGGTTCCCTTAAATTTAAGTTGTTGTGTCTGCGTGGCTGTTGCAGGACACGTTGCCGGCTACACAGCAGGGGAGCAGCAGGCATTACTGAACCCCACTAACACATTGGCGAGGTGTTTGGCTCTGTGCGGACAGCACTTCCGGACAACAACTAGCGGTGTTGGAGCCCAGGTACAGCAGGATGAGGAGGAGGAGGTGGAGGAGATAGGAGGGATTGCCACACACACAGCTGGGGAACAGCTGACGTTACTGAACCCCAATAACAGAGGAGCGACTGTTGACTGTGCGGACAGCACTTCCAGACAACAACTAGCGGTGTTGGAGCCCAGGGACAGCAGGATGAGGAGGAGGAGGTGGAGGAGATAGGAGGGATTGCCACACACACAGCTGGGGAACAGCTGACGTTACTGAACCCCAATAACAGAGGAGCGACTGTTGACTGTGCGGACAGCACTTCCAGACAACAACTAGCGGTGTTGGAGCCCAGGGACAGCAGGATGAGGAGGAGGAGGTGGAGGAGATAGGAGGGATTGCCACACACACAGCTGGGGAACAGCTGACGTTACTGAACCCCAATAACAGAGGAGCGACTGTTGACTGTGCGGACAGCACTTCCAGACAACAACTAGCGGTGTTGGAGCCCAGGGACAGCAGGATGAGGAGGAGGAGGTGGAGGAGATAGGAGGGATTGTTTTGTGAATTTACCTTTTGGCTCCCTCTAGTGGCTACTAGTGATTTTACTCTGGGTATGTCTATCATCCCTTGTATGCTCACCTGGGTCGTTAGGTCAGGGGTGTTGCTATATAAGCTCCCTGGACCTTCAGTTCAATGCCTGGCAACGTTGATATCAGAGCTAATCTGTAGTGCTCTTGTCTACTGATCCTGGTTCCTGCGTGATTAAGCTAAGTCCGCTTTCTTGCTTTTTGCTATTTGTTTTTGTTTGCATTTTTGTCCAGCTTGTTCATTATCTGTATCCTTTCCTTGCTGGAAGCTCTAGGGAGGCTGGAGTTCTCCCCCCGGGCCGTTAGACGGTTCGGGGGTTCTTGAATCTCCAGTGTGGAATTTTGTTAGGGTTTTTGTTGACCATATAAGTTATCTTACTACATTCTGCTATTAGTAAGCGGGCCTCTCTTTGCTAAACCTAGTTCATCTCTGTGTTTGTCATTTCCTCTTACCTCACCGTTATTATTTGTGGGGGGCTTGTATCCTACTTTTGGGGTCTATTCTCTGGAGGCAAGAGAGGTCTTTGTTTTCCTCTTCTAGGGGTAGTTAGTCCTCCGGCTGGCGCGAGACATCTAGCGACCAACGTAGGCATGTTCCCCGGCTACTTCTAGTGTTGGCGTTAGGAGTAGATATATGGTCAACCCAGTTACCACTGCCCTATGAGCTGGATTTTTGTACTTCGCAGACTTGCTGATATCTCTGAGACCCTCGCCATTGGGGTCATAACAGTTTGCCAGGCCAGTATTAAATGTTAAATGCATTGCAGAAGCGGGATTATAAGAAAGAAAGTTCTGAGTTTTTTTTTTCTCTCTCTCATTTTTTTTTCTTTTCCCCTTTAACTCTGAGTGGCTTGTGTTTGCTGCAGACATGAATGTCCAGACCTTGATTACAAGTGTGGACCAGCTTGCTGCTTGTGTGCAGGGCATACAAGATTATGTTATCAGAAATCCTATGTCAGAACCTAAGATACCGATTCCTGAACCATTTTCCGGAGACCGATTTAAATTTAGAAATTTCAGGAATAATTGTAAATTGTTTTTGTCCCTGAGACCCTGTTCATCTGGAGACTCCGCTCAGCAAGTAAAAATTGTTATTTCTTTTTTACGGGGCGACCCTCAGGATTGGGCCTTCTCGCTGGCGCCAGGAGATCCGGCATTGGCTGACATTGATGCGTTTTTTCTGGCGCTCGGTTTGCTTTATGAGGAACCCAATCTTGAGATTCAGGCAGAAAAAGCCTTGCTGGCGATGTCTCAGGGACAGGACGAGGCCGAAGTGTATTGCCAAAAATTTCGGAAATGGTCCGTGCTGACCCAGTGGAACGAGTGTGCATTGGCTGCAAATTTTAGAAATGGCCTTTCTGAAGCCATTAAGAATGTGATGGTGGGTTTTCCCATTCCCACAGGTCTGAATGATTCTATGGCCCTGGCTATTCAAATCGACCGGCGGTTGCGGGAGCGCAAAACCGCAAATCCTCTCATGGTGTTGTCTGAACAGGCACCTGATTTAATGCAATGTGATAGAATCCTGACTAGAAATGAGCGGAAAATTCATAGACGCCAGAATGGCTTGTGTTACTACTGTGGTGATTCTACACATGTTATCTCAGCATGCTCTAAACGTCTTACTAAGGTTGTTAGTCCGGTCGCCATTGGTAATTTGCAACCTAAATTTACTCTATCTGTAACTTTGATTTGCTCACTGTCATCGTATCCTGTCATGGCGTTTGTGGACTCAGGTGCTGCCCTGAGCCTTATGGATCTGTCATTTGCCAAGCGCTGCGGATTTGTGCTTGAGCCATTGGAAAATCCTATCCCTCTTAGGGGTATTGACTCTACGCCATTGGCAAAAAATAAACCGCAGTTTTGGACACAGGTTACCATGTGCATGACTCCCGAACATCGGGAGGTAATACGTTTTCTTGTTCTACATAAAATGCATGATTTGGTTGTTTTGGGTTTGCCATGGTTACAGACCCATAATCCAGTCTTGGACTGGAAGGCTATGTCAGTGTCAAGCTGGGGTTGCCATGGAATTCACGGAGATTCCCTGCCCTTGTCTATTGCATCTTCTACGCCTTCGGAAGTTCCGGCGTATTAGTCTGATTATCAGGATGTCTTCAGCGAGTCTAAGTCCAGTGCACTGCCTCCTCATAGGGAATGTGACTGTGCAATAGATTTGATTCCTGGCAGTAAGTTTCCTAAGGGGAGACTGTTTAATCTGTCGGTACCTGAACATACCGCGATGCGTTCATATATCAAGGAGTCTCTTGAGAAGGGGCATATCCGTCCTTCTTCTTCCCCTCTTGGTGCGGGATTCTTTTTTGTGGCCAAAAAGGACGGATCTTTGAGGCCTTGTATTGACTATCGGCTTTTAAATAAGATCACTGTCAAATTTCAGTATCCTTTGCCGCTGTTGTCAGATTTGTTTGCCCGGATTAAAGGTGCCAAGTGGTTCACCAAGATAGACCTTCGTGGTGCGTACAACCTTGTGCGCATTAGGCAGGGCGATGAATGGAAAACCGCATTCAATACGCCCGAAGGTCATTTTGAGTACTTGGTGATGCCATTTGGGCTCTCTAATGCACCTTCAGTTTTTCAGTCCTTCATGCATGACATTTTCCGGAAGTATCTGGATAAATTTTTGATTGTTTATCTGGATGATATTCTGTTTTTTTCTGATGATTGGGACTCGCATGTGGAGCAGGTCAGGATGGTTTTTGAGATTCTGCGTGAAAATTCTTTGTTTGTAAAAGGCTCAAAGTGTCTCTTTGGTGTACAGAAGGTTCCCTTTTTGGGGTTCATTTTTCCCCCTTCTGCTGTGGAGATGGATCCAGTCAAGGTCCGAGCTATTCATGATTGGACTCAACCCTCGTCAGTTAAGAGTCTTCAGAAGTTCTTGGGTTTTGCTAACTTCTACCGTCGTTTTATCGCAAATTTCTCTAGCGTTGTTAAACCGCTGACGGATATGACCAAGAAAGGCTCTGATGTAGCTAACTGGGCTCCTGCTGCCGTGGAGGCTTTCCAGGAGTTGAAACGCCGGTTTACTTCGGCGCCTGTTTTGTGCCAGCCTGACGTCTCACTTCCCTTTCAGGTTGAGGTGGATGCTTCGGAGATTGGGGCAGGGGCCGTTTTGTCGCAGAGAGGCCCTGGTTGCTCTACTATGAGACCTTGTGCCTTTTTCTCTAGGAAGTTTTCGCCGGCAGAGCAAAATTATGATGTGGGCAATCGGGAGTTGTTGGCCATGAAGTGGGCATTTGAGGAGTGGCGTCATTGGCTCGAGGGTGCTAAGCATCGTGTGGTGGTCTTGACTGATCACAAAAATTTGATGTATCTCGAGTCTGCTAAACGCCTGAATCCTAGACAGGCCCGCTGGTCATTGTTTTTCTCCCGTTTTTACTTTGTGGTCTCGTATTTACCAGGTTCTAAGAATGTGAAGGCTGATGCTCTGTCTAGGAGCTTTGTGCCTGATGCTCCTGGAGTCGCTGAACCTGAGGGTATTCTTAAGGAAGGAGTTATCTTGTCAGCTATTTCTCCAGATCTGCGACGTGTGTTGCAGAGATTTCAGGCTGGTAGGCCTGACTCTTGTCCACCTGACAGATTGTTTGTGCCTGCTAAATGGACCAGCAGAGTCATTTCCAAGGTTCATTCCTCAGTGTTGGCAGGGCACCCGGGAATTTTTGGCACCAGAGATCTGGTGGCCAGGTCCTTTTGGTGGCCTTCCTTGTCAAGGGATGTGCGGTCATTTGTTCAGTCCTGTGGTACTTGTGCTCGAGCTAAGCCTTGCTGTTCTCGTGCCAGCGGGTTGCTCTTGCCCTTGCCTGTCCCGAAGAGACCTTAGACACACATCTCTATGGATTTCATTTCGGATCTTCCGGTGTCTAAGGGCATGTCTGTCATCTGGGTGATATGTGATCGTTTCTCCAAGATGGTCCATCTGGTTCCTTTGCCTAAGCTGCCTTCCTCTTCTGATCTGGTTCCTGTGTTCTTCCAGAACGTGGTTCGTTTGCACGGCATTCCTGAGAATATTGTGTCGGACAGAGGATCCCAGTTTGTTTCCAGGTTCTGGCGATCCTTTTGTGGTAGGATGGGCATTGATTTGTCGTTTTCCTCCGCTTTTCATCCACAGACTAACGGACAAACGGAATGAACTAATCAGACTCTGGAGGCGTATTTGAGGTGTTTTGTCTCTTCTGATCAGGATGATTGGGTGACCTTCTTGCCGTTGGCTGAATTTGCCCTTAATAATCGGGCTAGTTCTGCCACCTTGGTTTCGCCATTTTTCTGCAACTCCGGTTTCCATCCTCGTTTTTCCTCGGGACATGTGGAGCCTTCTGACTGTCCTGGAGTGGATTCTGTGGTGGATAGGTTGCAGCGGATCTGGAATCATGTGGTGGACAACTTGAAGTTGTCACAGGAGAAGGCTCAGCGTTTTGCCAACCGCCGCCGCGGTGTGGGTCCCCGACTTCGTGTTGGGGATTTGGTATGGCTGTCTTCTCGATTTGTTCCTATGAAGGTCTCCTCTCCCAAATTTAAGCCTCGATTCATTGGTCCTTACAGGATATTGGAGATCCTTAATCCTGTGTCCTTTCGCCTGGATCTTCCGGTGTCGTTTGCCATTCACAACGTATTTCATAGGTCCTTGTTGCGGCGGTACGTTGTGCTTGTGGTTCCTTCTGCTGAGCCTCCTGCTCCGGTGTTGGTTGAGGGCGAGTTGGAGTACGTGGTGGAGAAGATCTTAGATTCTCGTCTCTCCAGGCGGAGGCTTCAGTACCTGGTCAAGTGGAAGGGCTATGGTCAGGAGGATAATTCCTGGGTGGTCGCCTCTGATGTGCATGCGGCCGATTTAGTTCGTGCCTTTCACGCCGCTCATCCTGATCGCCCTGGTGGTCTTGGTGAGGGTTCGTTGACCCCTCACTAAGGGGGGGGGGTACTGTTGTGAATTTACCTTTTGGCTCCCTCTAGTGGCTACTAGTGATTTTACTCTGGGTATGTCTATCATCCCTTGTATGCTCACCTGGGTCGTTAGGTCAGGGGTGTTGCTATATAAGCTCCCTGGACCTTCAGTTCAATGCCTGGCAACGTTGATATCAGAGCTAATCTATAGTGCTCTTGTCTACTGATCCTGGTTCCTGCGTGATTAAGCTAAGTCCGCTTTCTTGCTTTTTGCTATTTGTTTTTGTTTGCATTTTTGTCCAGCTTGTTCATTATCTGTATCCTTTCCTTGCTGGAAGCTCTAGGGAGGCTGGAGTTCTCCCCCCGGGCCGTTAGACGGTTCGGGGGTTCTTGAATCTCCAGTGTGGAATTTTGTTAGGGTTTTTGTTGACCATATAAGTTATCTTACTACATTCTGCTATTAGTAAGCGGGCCTCTCTTTGCTAAACCTAGTTCATCTCTGTGTTTGTCATTTCCTCCTACCTTACCGTTATTATTTGTGGGGGGCTTGTATCCTACTTTTGGGGTCTATTCTCTGGAGGCAAGAGAGGTCTTTGTTTTCCTCTTCTAGGGGTAGTTAGTCCTCCGGCTGGCGCGAGACATCTAGCGACCAACGTAGGCATGTTCCCCGGCTACTTCTAGTGTTGGCGTTAGGAGTAGATATATGGTCAACCCAGTTACCACTGCCCTATGAGCTGGATTTTTGTACTTCGCAGACTTGCTGATATCTCTGAGACCCTCGCCATTGGGGTCATAACAGGATTGCCACACACACAGCTGGGGAACAGCTGACGTTACTGAACCCCAATAACAGAGGAGCGACTGTTGACTGTGCGGACAGCACTTCCAGACAACAACTAGTGGTGTTGGAGCCCAGGGACAGCAGGAGGAGCAGAGGAACACAGTGTAGGCCGAAGCCCGATTGGAGAAAGTCAAAAGGGAACCTTTAACCCCCCCAAGGTGTTTGTAGCTGAAAGAGCCAGCTTGTGCAGCACAAAGGATGCAAAAGGAAAAGGTGGCTCTTTTCATTATGCTCCTTGCAAACACAGAACTAAACACATATTATAAAATGTGTCCCCTGATACCGTAAAACCGTCCCGGAGGTGGGACTTTCCTTCGTAATGTGACGCAGCACAGCCGTCATTCTTACCCCCCCGGCGAAGTGCGCCGGCTCCTCAGCGTTGTTTGATTCTGTCTCGAAGCCTGCGCTGTTATGTTATCCCTTGGCCAGGCACACTTAGCGCTGCCCGTCTTCTGACATCATTTGGTATCAGGCTGGCTGCGCCTGTGCGGACGCGCTGGCCGAGAGCCCGCCTCGCAGTGTCATCTAATGTAATCCAACCGCGGGCCTGGGATCCGTGGCCATGCGCAGTGCATATCTTCGCCTCTCACTCCCCTCCCTACGGCTTCTTCAGACTGTGCGGCGTCACGGCCGTGGCATGCTATTAGGGATCAGCTGACGGCGCACAGTCTGAAGAAGGCGTAGGGAGATGAGTGAGAGGCGGAGGTTCAGATATGCACTGCGCATGTCCATGGATCTCAGGCCTGCAGTGGGATTAAATCAGAAGACACTGCGAGGCAGGATCTCGGCCAGTGCGGCCGCACAGGTGCAGCCAGCCTGACACCAAATGATGTCAGAAGACGGGCAGCGCTAAGTGTGCCTGGCCAAGGGATAACATAACAGCACAGGCTTCGAGACAGAATCAAACAACGCTGAGGAGCCGGCGCACTTCGCCGGGGGGGTAAGAATGACGGCTGTGCTGCGTCACATTATGAAGGAAAGTCCCACCTCTGGGACGGTTTTACGGTATCAGTGGACACATTTTATAAGTGTTAAATTCTGCGCGTGCAAGGAGCAAAACAAAAATAGCTACCTTTTCCTTGTGCAGCATTACTGCTGCACAAGGTGGCTCTTTCAGTAACGAACGCCTTGGGGGGGGGGACAGGTTCCCTTACATTGAAGTTGTTGTGTCAGCGTGGCGGTCGCAGGACACATTGCCGGCTACACAGCTGGGGATCAGCTGACGTTACTGAAACCCAATAACACTGGGTCGTATGTTTTGACTGTGCAGACGGCACTTCTGAGCCTCAACTGGCGGTGTTGGAGCACAGGAATTTAAGTTCAGGTGGTAGAAAGATGAACACAACAGGAGACCTGGATACTGTAGACAGTCACCTAATTATTTAATCAGGAAGAGGAGTGGCAAATTCCTGCGAGATCCAGGCCTTGTTCATTTTCAGGAAAGTAAGCCGGTCAATGTTATCGGAGGATAGGCGCATGCGACGGACAGTTAGTACACCACCTGCAGCACTAAAGACGCGATCCGATAATACACTAGCCGCAGGGCAAGCCAGCACCTCCAATGCATACTGGCTTAGCTCTGGCCATGTATCCAGCTTTGAGACCAAAAACTTGAAAGGGGAAGAGCCGTCTGGGAGTACAGCAAGAGGGCAAGACATGTAGTCTGTCACCATCTGACGGAACCGTTGCCTCCTGCTGACTGGAGCCGTCTGTGATGGTGTAGACTTTTGTGGCGGGCACACAAAACTGTGCCACAGTTGGGCCATACTGGTCTTGCCTTGGGCAGAGGCACTGCTTCTGCTCCCTCTTTGTGCAGAGCCTCCTCCACTGCCTGGACGCACTGAGCTGCTTTGTAATGCACTAGCAGCACTTCTCTCAGTTGGAATGGAGAAGATGATGGAATTCACCAGTGTGTCTTGGTACTCCCGCATTTTTCGCTCCCGGTTCAACGGTGTGATGAGGCTTTCTACGTTGTCCCGGTAGCGAGGATCGAGGAGGGTGAACACCCAATAATCAGACATGTTGAGAATGTGGGCGATGCGGCGGTCATTTCTCAGGCACTGCAGCATGTAATCCACCATGTGCTGCAGACTGCCAACTGGCCAAGAAACGCTGTCCCCTGCTGGAGGCGTGATCTCTGCCCGCTCGTCATCACCCCACCCTCGCTGTACACACTGAGTACTGGACAATTGTGTAACTCCCTCCTCTGGACGGATGTCTTCCTCCTCCATTGACTCCTCCTCATCCTCCTCACAAAGTGTCCCCTGCCTACGCGTTTGTGAGGAACCACGTGGGGCTGACTGTCCAGAAGATGATGGAAATGGTGAATCCTCATCCTCCACCTCTTCCACAACATCATCCCTTAGCGCTTGCAGTGATTTTTCAAGCAGGCAGATAAGGGGGACAGTCATGCTGACTAGTGCATCATCTGCACTCGCCATCCGCGTGGAATAATCGAAGGGACGCAAAACCTGGCAGACGTCCTTCATAGTGGCACACTCTGTGGTTGTGAAGTCTGAACAGCGTGGAGTGCGACTTCTTTGCGCCTGATGCAGCTGGTACTCCATTACAGCGTGCTGCTGCTCACACAACCGCTCCAACATATGTAACATGGAATTCCACCTGGTAGGTAGGTCACATATGATGCGATGTTCCGGCAGGCGGTGTTGGCGCTGCAGAGCCGCAATGCGCGATTTTGCCGTGCTGGAACGCCGCAAGTGAGCACACTCTAGGCGGACCTTGTGCAGCAGTGCATCAAGATCCGGATAGTCCCTCAAAAAACTCTGCACGACCAAATTGAGCACATGTGCCAGACATGGGATGTGAGTGAGGTTGCCGAGGCCCAGAGCTGCCACCAGATTTCGGCCATTATCACACACTACCATGCCTGGCTGGAGATTCGCTGGCACAAACCACACATCGCTCTCCTGCTTGATGGCATTCCAGAGCTCCTGCGCTGTGTGGCTTCGATTCCCCAAAGAAATTAATTTCAAGATGGCCTGTTGACGTTTGGCCACGGCTGTGCTCATGTCGGTCGTAACAGGTAAACGTTCATCACGGGTCCATGTGGAGGTGGACTGTGACGGCTCCTGCAGCGATGATTCTGAGGAACTTGTGTAAGAGGAGGAGTCAATGCGTACAGAATGGATTCCTGCAATCCTTGGAGTGGGCAGGACACGTCCTGCGCCACTCGCACGATCTGTACCCGGCTCAACAACATTAACCCAATGGGCAGTGAGGGAAAGGTATCGCCCCTGTCCATGTTGACTGGTCCACGCATCGGTGGTGAGGTGGACCTTGCTACTGACGGCGTTCAGTAGCGCGTGTTTTATGTGTCCCTCCACATGCTTGTGCAGGGCAGGGACAGCTTGCCTGCTGAAGTAAAAGCGGCTGGGCACATTGTACTGTGGGACTGCCAATGACATCAAGTCACGGAAGCTGTCAGTCTCCCCCAGCCTGAATGACAGCATTTCCAGTGACAGAAGTTTGGCAATGCCTGCAGTCAGAGCCTGTGCTCGTGGGTGGTTTGACGAGAAAGGCCGCCTTTTCTCCCATGCCTGTACTACCGATGGCTGTAGACTGGGCTGGGAGTGTGTGGATGACTGGGAACGTGGTGCTGCGGGTGGAATTACAGTGGGTCTCTGGACAACAGGGCCAGAGGTTCTTCCACGGAGATCCTGGGAGGAAGCCGAACCAGCTGCGTGTGAGCTGGAGGAAGAGGCAACTCGAGCTGAAGAGGTGGTAGCTGCCGCTGTTGGTTGGCCTAGCTCTTCAGTGTGTTTTTCTAACTCCGCCAGGTGCCTGGTCCGCACATGTTTCCACATGTTGGAGGTATTGAGGTTGCTGACATTTCGACCTCTTTTGACTTTGTGATGACACACCTTGCATTTGACATAGCAAATGTCATCTGCAACTGTGTCAAAAAAGGACCAGGCACTGCAAGTCTTGGGAGCGCCCTTTTTGGCTTTTGGAAGAGACATGCTCCGAACGGGTGCCAAAGCGGAGGCTGCAGGATCCGCAGTCTTCCCCCTCCCTCTGCCTCTTTGGCCCGTTCGAGGAATCTCTTCCTCAGAGCTGATCCCACTACCTTCCTGTCCCTCACGCCAAGATGGGTCAAGGACCTCATCATCTACACTACCCTCTGCCACCAACTGCTCCTTCTGGGTAGTCTCAGCAGCAGAGCACGCACCAGAAATTGGCACCTGAGTGTCATCAGCGGATGCGTCCTGCGATGTGGTGACCGGAGGCACTGGCCCACCCGCCTCTTCAGAGGAAGAGAGAAAAAGCGGTTGGGCATCACTGCACCCTGCCTCTTCTTCCATTTCTCCAATGCTGCTTGGCTGGCCCCCAGTTTCCAAGCCAAGAGATTCAGAGAACAGAAGTAGAGACGGCTCCTGTCCTGGGCTCTCTGTCTGCCTGGGCAATTTGGCAGGTGGTGAAGAGACAGATGGCTGCTCTCCAGTGCTCTGTGTCTGAGAGGATGTTGCACTAATTGAAGTCGATGCGTTAGCTGCCATCCATCCGACAACGGCTTCAATTTGTTCTTCACGCAGCAGCGGTGTACGGCGCTCTGTGACAAAGCTGCGCATGAAGGACTGTTCCCTGGTGAAACTGGGTGCTGAGGAGTCACCGGTGCCCGCAGCAGGCACAGATTCCCCACGTCCTCTCCCTGCTCCGCGCCCACTCCCACGTGCCTTACTCCCTGCCTTCTTCATCTTGGCTGACTGATAAAGATAAGCAGAAAAGTACTAACGGGTAACGGCTTTGTGTGCTTATTCCTGACCAGCTCCTAACAGGTATAAGAAACACTAATTTTCTAAAGTGTGGACTAGACTTTAATATGAGCTAATGTGGCCTACACAAATGTAAAGTGGTGTGTTTGGTGAACTTTATTATTTATTTATTTTTGGGGGGCTGAACTGACAACAGAGAATGCTGCAGTCACACGGAGACCGTGCAGACAGCCGTAAACGGCGCTGCAAGGCCCAAAAACCCTCCTCTACGTTATCCTATGTAGTGTTTTTCCACAAGTTAGCTGGATACGGGTGGAAAGACACTAATAGGAATTTTTTGAAAAAATGTGCAGCAGCCTGCACTACTTAAAACAAAAGGAAAATTGATTTGACGGTATGACGCAGTGAAGAACCCTGAGCTGGATACAACCAGGCTATGGCTGCTCACAGACTACAGGGCGAGCTGCAGTCACACGGAGACCGTGCAGACAGCCGTAAACGGCGCTGCAAGGCCCAAAAACCCTCCTCTACGTTATCCTATGTAGTGTTTTTCCACAAGTTAGCTGGATACGGGTGGAAAGACACTAATAGGAATTTTTTGAAAAAATGTGCAGCAGCCTGCACTACTTAAAACAAAAGGAAAATTGATTTGACGGTATGACACAGTGAAGAACCCTGAGCTGGATACAACCAGGCTATGGCTGCTCACAGACTACAGGGCGAGCTGCAGTCACACGGAGACCGTGCAGACAGCCGTAAACGGCGCTGCAAGGCCCAAAAACACTCCTCTACGTTATCCTATGTAGTGTTTTTCCACAAGTTAGCTGGATACAGGTGGAAAGTCACTAATAGGAATTATTAGAAAAAAAGAGCAGCAGACTACACTACTTGAAAAAAAAAAAAATAGAACAGTATGAGGCAATGAACCACCCTCCCTGAACTGAATACAACCAACTATGGCCTATTGGCTGCACACAGACAAGAGAGTGGGCTGCACTCACACACACACACACACAGACCTTGCAGATCGCTGTGAAAACAGCGCTGCAAGGCAAAAGCAAGGTGATTAGTAGGTGAATACAGCGGTTGCTAAATTAGCCTTGGAAAAGAACAATGAAGCAAATCGCTATCTCTAAACTGGCCCTCAGTCAGCAAACAGCGTCCTGTCACTAACTGAATTCACAGCAGAGTGAGCGCAAAATGGCGCCAGCGACTTTTAAACTGCAGCATGACATCATTTCAGCAGCCAATCACAGCCTTGCCAGTAGTTTCATGCCCTCCATGCTGAACAGGATGTGCCCACACTTGGAATCATTCTCATTGGCTGAATTCGTGCAAATTTGTGCAGTTTGAATCCTGGGAACTTCCGATTCCGGTATCCGATACGCGGCAAGTATCGGATCTCGGTATCGGAATTCCGATACCGCTAAGTATCGGCCGATACCCGATACTTGCGGTATCGGAATGCTCAACACTACTCGTCTACAGTTTGCTCATGATCACTTGGAGGACTCTGAGACTGACTGGTTCAAGGTTCTCTGGTCTGATGAGACCAAGATCGAGATCTTTCGTGCCAACCACACACGTGACGTTTGGAGACTGGATGGCACTGCATACGACCCCAAGAATACCATCCCTACAGTCAAGCATGGTGGTGGCAGCATCATGCTGTGGGGCTGTTTCTCAGCCAAGGGGCCTGGCCATCTGGTCCGCATCCATGGGAAGATGGATAGCACGGCCTACCTGGAGATTTTGGCCAAGAACCTCCGCTCCTCCATCAAGGATCTTAAGATGGGTCGTCATTTCATCTTCCAACAAGACAACGACCCAAAGCACACAGCCAAGAAAACCAAGGCCTGGTTCAAGAGGCAAAAAATCAAGGTGTTGCAGTGGCCTAGTCAGTCTCCTGACCTTAACACAATTGAAAACTTGTGGAAGGAGCTCAAGATTAAAGTCCACATGAGACACCCAAAGAACCTAGATAACTTGGAGAAGATCTGCATGGAGGAATGGGCCAAGATAACTCCAGAGACCTGTGCCGGCCTGATCAGGTCTTAGAAAAGACGATTATTAGCTGAAATTGCAAACAAAGGTTATTCCACAAAATATTAAACCTAGGGGTTGAATAATAATTGACCCACACTTTTATGTTTAAAATTTATAAAAATTTAACTGGGCAACAAAACTTTTTGGTTTGTAAGATTTATGCATCTGTTAATAAATCCTGCTCTTGTTTGAAGTTTGAAGGCTCTAACTTATTTGCATCTTATTAAACCTGCTAAATCTGCAGGGGGTTGAATACTACTTGTAGGCACTGTACATACATGCTACATACATACATACATGCTACATGCATACATACATGCTACATACTACATACATACATGCTACATACATACATTCTACATACACACATGCTACATACATACTACATACGTGCTACATACATACTATATACATACATGCTACATACATACATGCCACATACATACATACCACATACATACTACATACATACATACTACATACATGCTACATACATACATACTGCATACATGCTACATACATACATACTACATACATGCTACATACTACATACATACATGCTACATACATACTACATGCTACATACATGCTACATACTACATACATACATACTACATAGATACATGCTATATACATGCTACATACTACATACATACTACATACATGCTACATGCATGCTACATACATGCTACATACATACATAATACATACTACATACATACATGCTACATACATGCTACATACTACATACATACATGCTACATGCATGCTACATACATGCTACATACATACATACTACATACATGCTACATACATACTGCATCCATACATATTACATACATGCTACATACATACTGTAGCATGGCTAAAGGGTGTGTAGTCGACGGGAGGTATGTGCCATATAAGTGCCTTGTTGCTGTAATGTAGTCCGGAGTATTTCTTTGTTGTATATAACCATGTATATATGTGTGTTCCAGGACCTGTGGTGATGTCAGACCACATGGCTAATCATGTGATGGGTTACTGGGTGTGGTTATCTCTATATTAGACAGGCTAATGCTTAACACAAGAGATATGTGTGGAGGTGAAACCCTCCTGAGTGTGTTAAGCCTACAGGACTGAGCCTGGTGGACTGGACACTTTGTTTTTATTTTCCTGAACTAAAGGCTATTTGTTTGCTGTTATTTTTCCATGTGGTGACGTAATAAACCCTGTGAACTTTAAAGGAACGTGCCTCCTGAGTGTCAGCCATCACACCTGAGTGAGTGAAATCCCTACAATTGGTGGTAGATGTGCGGGCAGCGTTCACAGCGGAGACGAAAAGTCTGTTATTTAATGTCCTGGGTCAAGTCTGTTGTAAGCCAGCAGGAGAAAATGGAGGAACTGCTGAAACACTTGGTCCAGTTGCAGTCACAGCAGCAAGAGACCAACAGGCAGTCGCAGTCACAGCAGCAAGAGGCTAACAGGCTGTTTATGCAGCAGTTGCAACAGAACCAGCAAGAGACCAACAAGCTGTTGATGCAGCAAATACAACAGAGTCAGCAGGAGCAACGGCAGAGCCAGCAGAAGCAACGGCAGCAGATGCAGCTTCTGGCAACCGCCATCCAGGGCAAGACGAGTGCCCTATCCCCAGGTCTGGCTGATGACACCCACGTCCGGAAGACGGTAAGACGCGCATTGTAGTAAATGACCCCCGGGGATGATGTTGAGGCCTTCCTGACGGTGTTTGAGAGGGTCACTGAGAGGGAAAAACTCCCGCCAGAGCAGTGGGCAGAGGTACTGGCGCCATACCTGACAGGAGAACCCCAGAAGGTGTACTATGATTTGACCTTGCAGGATGCCAAAGAGTATCACAAGTTGAAAGTCGAGATTCTTGCACGTTTGGGGGTGACACTGTCTGTCAGGGCACAGCGAGTTCACAGCTGGGCCTATCACCGTGACAAACCGCCTCGCTCTCAAATGTTTGATCTGTTGCACCTGGTCCAGAAATGGCTGCAGCCAGAGTCATGTACACCTGCACAGATGGTGGAACGAGTGATGATGGATCGGTTTGTGCATTCCCTCCCGAGGTCCATACAGACTTGGGTTGCCCAGGGTGATCCCCAGAATGCCGACGAACTGATCGGACTGGTCGAGAGATACCAAGGGATGGAAGGCTCCTTTGGAAGGCAGCCCATGCCGTACTGGGGGTCCCAGAAAGCTGCTGAGTCCCAAAAAGGGGTGGCGCATCCAAGGTCACAAAGGGCGGGGGAGGTGGTGCCCAAGGTCCCTACGGGTGATATTATTTGCTGGAGGTGCCACGGGCCAGGACATATAGCTGCCCATTGTTCCCAGACCACTGAGCAGATGGACTGCAGCATGGGACACCGTTGTTCATACTATGCGTATCCAGCCTGCAGTGTGAACTCTCCGCCCAACGAGGGACCTCAAGCGTGTCCCGTAAGGGTGAATGGTCGAGCAGCAACGGCGCTGTTGGACTCAGGGAGCTTAGTGACCCTGGTGAGGGCCACTTTCCCTCTCCACCTGCTCCCAGGAAAGAAGGTCGGCATGCGGTGCAGAAATGGTGATGCCAAGGACAACCCTTTGGCCAGGGTGGACATTAAAACGGCATGTGGCACTGAGTCCCACATAGTCGGCGTCGTGCAGGACTTGTTGCACCCTATAATTATTGGCCGGGATTTCTGTCTGTTTTGGGATTTGTGGGGAAAAGGTTCTGAGCTCCCTAGCAAGTGTAGGGAACCAGTGAACCCTGGAAGGGTGTCACCACACCCAGAGACAGACAGGTTTCCTTTTTGTGTGCTGGTTGGGGATGAGGAGGAAGTATCCCCTGCATCTGACATTCTGGAGTTAGAGGTCACCGGTGAAAATTTTGGGACTGCCCAACATAAGGACCACACTCTGAGGGAAGCCTTTAATAATGCCACAGTTATTGACGGGGTGGTACAGGAGTAGGGGGCAGACACAAGATTTCCCCATTTTCTGATGAGGGGGGAGTTGTTGTACCGGGTCATGAAAATAAGGGAGGAGTTAGTAGAACAGTTGTTAGTGCCGGGTCCATATAGACGGAAGGTGTTGGACATGGCCCATTCACACATCTTGGGTGGACACCTAGGGGTGGAAAAAACGCAGGAACGGGTTGTGCAGAGGTTCTATTGGCCTGGGTGTCACCGGGAAATAGTGAACTACTGCAGGTCCTGCCCTACATGTCAGCTAACTGCTCCCACTCCTCATTTCCGGAACCCCCTTGTGCCCCTGCCCATTATTGAGGTGCCGTTCGAGAGAATTGCCATGGACTTGGTCGGTCCCTTAGTTAAATCAGCCCGGGGCCATCAGTATATATTAGTCATCCTGGACTATGCCACACGCTATCCTGAGGCAATTCCTCTGAGAAATTCCTCCTCGAAGAGTATAGCCCGCGAGTTGGTCCATGTCTTTTCCCAGACAGGTCTGCCGAAGGAGATCCTGACTGACCAGGGGACACCTTTCATGAGCAAAGTGATGAGGGAGTTGTGCAAAGCCCTGAAAATCTCCCAGTTGAGGACCTCGGTGTACCATCCCCAGTCAGATGGCCTTGTTGAGAGATTTAACAAGACACTGAAGAGCATGCTGAGAAAAGCTATAGAGAAAGATGGTAGAGACTGGGATTGCCTCTTACCCTACCTGATGTTTTCCATTCGTGAAGTTCCACAGGCCTCCACAGGATTCTCACCGTTTGAGCTTCTATATGGCCGACATCTGCGAGGACTCCTGGATATAGCCAAGGAAACCTGGGAAGCCGAAGTCACGCCCCACAGAAGCGTCATTGAGCATGTGGCCCTGATGCAGCAGAGGATTGCAAAGGTGATGCCTATTGTGAAAGAACACCTACACCAGGCACAAGAAGCTCAGGCCAGAGTCTACAACCGGTCTGCAAGAGTGAGGCAGTTCAATCCGGGAGACCGAGTTCTTGTGTTAGTTCCGACGGTGGAGAGCAAGTTCTTGGCAAAATGGCAAGGGCCATATGAGGTTGTCGAGAAACTTGGTGAAGTAAATTATAAAATTCACCAACCAGGAAGACGGAATCCATTCCAAGTATACCATGTCAACCTTATCAAGCCATGGCAAGATAGAGAGCCGACAGTATCTCCATCGTTGTTAAGCAACCCAGAAGGTGAGGTTGGAGCGGTTACTATAGCGGAGACGCTATCGAAGTCCCAGAAACAGCAGTGCCGGGAGTTACTCCAGAAAAACAGGGACCTGTTTTCAGAGTTGCCAGGACACACGAAGGTCATAGAGCACGAGGTCCTAACAGAGCCACATGTGCGGGTGAATGTGAAGCCCTATCGTATTCCTGAGGCTCGTCGAGAAGTTATCTCCAAGGAAGTGGAGCGTATGTTGAAGCTTGGAGTCATCGAGGAATCCAAGAGCGGTTGGTCGAGCCCAATTGTCCTGGTCCCAAAACCTGATGGAGAATGGAGGTTTTGCAATGACTATCGGAAGTTGAATGAGGTCTCCAAGTTTGACGCTTATCCCATGCCCCGCGTTGATGAGCTCATCGAAAGGCTTGGGCACGCCAGATATATATCCACCTTGGACTTGACAAAGGGGTATTGGCAGATCCCCATGGCACAGGAAGCCAAGGAGAAGACGGCCTTTTCGACACCTGATGGATGCTTCCAGTATGTCCGGATGCCGTTTGGTCTACAGGGAGCTCCGGCAACCTTCCAGAGGGCTATGGATAGAGTCCTTGCAACCCATAAGGCCTACGCTGCTGCGTACCTAGATGATATCGTCATCTTTAGCCCGGACTGGGAGAGTCATCTGGAGAAAGTCCAAGCGGTGTTTGATGCTCTGAGAGAGGCGGGGTTTACAATAAACCCGAAGAAGTGTGCCTTGGGTAAGGAAGAAGCTAAATACCTAGGCTATATAGTGGGTCGTGGAGAAATAAAGCCCCAAATCAGGAAAGTGGAGGCAATCCAAACATGGCCGAAACCACTCTCCAAGAAGCAAGTTAAAGCCTTTGTGGGAATCGTGGGATATTACAGAAGGTTCATCCCGAACTTCGCCACAGTGGCTGCGCCTCTGACTGATCTGTTAAAGGGGACAAAATCGGTGATGGTTAAATGGACAGAAGAGACAGATTCAGCCTTCCAAGAGTTGAAAGGGGCTCTATGTAAGCAGCCCGTTCTGATGGCTCCAGACTTTAATAAAGAATTTATTCTTCAGACAGATGCCTCAGATGTTGGGGTAGGAGCAGTTCTTTCCCAAGAGCTACATGGGGAGGAGCATCCTGTGCTCTATCTGAGTAGAAAGCTGTCCTCATCTGAGAAGAACTACTCAGTCATGGAAAAAGAGTGTTTGGCCATAAAGTGGGCGGTGGACACGTTACGGTACTATCTGCTGGGTCGTAAATTCAGATTGATATCTGACCATGCCCCACTAAGATGGATGAGGGAAACAAAGGGTAGAAATGCTAGGGTCACCCGTTGGTTCTTAGCCCTGCAGGACTTCAGTTTCCATGTGGAACATAGGGCCGGAAAGCTGCACGGTAATGCGGATGCCCTATCAAGAATCCCTTGTTTAGTGGGGAAAAGTGCCAAGCCCCACGGCTTTAGGCAGAGGGGGGAGGTATGTAGCATGGCTAAAGGGTGTGTAGTCGATGGGAGGTATGTGCCACATAAGTGCCTTGTTGCTGTAATATAGCCCGGACTATTGCTTTGTTGTATATAACCATGTATATATGTGTGTTCAGGACCTGTGTTGATGTCAGACCACATGGCTAATCATGTGATGGGTTACTGGGTGTGGTTAGCTTTATATAAGACAGGCTAATGCTTAACACAGGGGTATATGTGTGGAGGTGAAACCCTCCTGAGTGTGTTAAGGCTATAGGACTGAGCCTGAAGGACTGGACATGTTGTTTTTCTTTTCCTGAACTAAAGGCTATTTTGTTTGCTGTTATTTTTGCCATGGGGTTTATGAGGTAATAAACCTTTGAACTTTTGTTGGAACCTGCCTCCTACGTGTCAGCCGTCGCACCTGAGTGAGTGAAATCCCTACAATATATATATATATATATATATATATATATATTTAATACAGAGCTAGATAGCATAAAAGCCGGTAATTCAATTGCCGGCTTTTGCTATCTCTTTCTCAAACCCGACAGGATATGAGACATGGTTTACATACAGTAAACTATTTCATATCCCTAATTTTTTTACATATTCCTCACTACTAATGTTAGAATTGTCTGTGTGCAAAATTCGGGAGCTCAAGGTGTTAAAATAAAGGGTTAAATCACGGAAAAAACTGGCGTAGGCTCCCGCACAATTTTCTCCGCCTGAGTTGGAAAGCTAGTGACTGAAGACAGATTATTAATAGCCTAGAGAGGGACCATGATTATTGCCCCCCTGGCTAAAAACATCTGCCTCCAGCCACCCCAGAAAATGCACCCCCTGGTGGCATAAGCTCATATGAACTGTAGCATGGGAAAATATTCAGAAAAATTCCCACGCTAGAGTTCATATGAGTTTATGCCACCAGGGGGCGCAAATCTACAAAGCTACGTTCCCCTGCATTCCATTAATTCCTCAGTTTTTACAGCCAGGGGCAGCTGCATTAGCAGGCTCCTGGTTGTAAAATTATTTAACCCCTTCAGATGGATTTACATCATGGGACATGACTATACGGTGGACAGGTATGGGATATTGTTGCTTTTTTATTTTCCTTTTTCAGATGACAAGGGTCATCAGTTGGATTGAGCGTACAATAAAGATGTTAAAACCCATGTGTATTTTATTTCATTAACCCCTTCCCAACATGCGCCGTACTAGTACTGCTCTGCGGGAACTGAGTTCCCGCAAACCTCACTACTAGTTTGGCAGCACGATCACGCGGTCTCACAGTGAGCACCGCAGCGATCACGTGTGGGTGTCAGCTGTATGTGACAGCTGACACCCCACAGCAATGCCGATCGTAGGCATTTAACCCCTCTGATGTCACTGTCAGTAGTGACAGGGACACAGAGGGGCATCGCGCAGGGGCACGGGTTCCCTGTGCTCTCCCACCGGAACAACACAATGCGATCGAGTTGTTCCGGTGTTCTGGAAGGAGTCCCCGGATCCAAGATGGCCGCGGGGCTGCTTCCGGGTCCTTTACTGAGGTGGCTATGCCAAGTGTCAGATCAGCAATCTGATGAAATATAGTGATGTCCCCCCCTGGGACAATGTTATAAGGTGTAAAAAAAAAAAATTAGAATGTATAAAAAGAAAAAAAAATCCCCAAATAAAGAAGAAAATAAATAAATATTTTCCAATAAATCCATTTATTTATGTAAATAGAAAAAAACAATAAAAGTACACATATTTGGTATTGCCTCGTCTATAACGACCCGCTCTATAAAAAACTATCCCCCTACTTAACCCGTTAAGTGAACACCGCAAAAAAAAAAACGAGTAAAAAAACAACGCTTTATTATTATTATTATCATACCGCCAAACAAGATGTGCAATAAAATGTGATAAAAAACACGGATATAAACAAACATGGTACCGCTGAAAACGTCATCTTGTCCCGCAAAAAAAAAGCCTCCACAGAGCATCAGCAGCAGAAAAATAAAAAAGTTATAGCTCTCAGAATAAAGCAATGCAAAAACAATTAATTTTTATATAAGCGTTTTTATTGTATAAAAGCGCCAAAACATAAAAAAATGATATAAACGAGGTATCGCTGTAATTGTACTAACCAGAAGAATAAAGCTGCTTTATCAATTTTACCACATACGGAACGGTATAAACGCCCCCCTAAAAGAAATTCAGGAATTGCTGGATTTTGATTATTCTGCCTCCCAAAATCGGAATATAAAAATCGATCAAAAAATGTCATGTGCCCGAAAATGGTACCAATAAAAACGTCAACTCGTCCTGCAAAAAACAAGACCTCACATGACTCTGTGGGCCAAAATATTGATAAATTATAGCTCTCAAAATGTGGTGATGCAAAAACTATTTTTTGTAATAAAAAGCATCTTTTAGTGTGTGAAGGCTGCCAATCATAAAAATTAGCCAAAAAAGGCTATAAAAGTAAATCAAACCCCCTTCATCACCCCCGTAGTTCGGGAAAAATAATAAAATTTTAAAAAATTTATTTATTTCCATTTTCCCATTAGGGTTAGGGTTAGGTCTAAAGTTAGGGTTAGGGTTGGGGCTAAAGTTAGGGTTGGGGTTGGGGGTAAAGTTAGGGTTGGGGCTAAAATTAGGGTTGGGGTTGGGGGTAAAGTTAGGGTTGGGGCTAAAGTTAGGGTTTGGATTACATTTACGGTTGGGATTAGGGTTGGGGTTAGGAGTTAGGGTTGGGGCTAGGGTTGGGGCTAAAGTTAGGGTTAGGGTTGGGGATAAAGTTAGTGTTGGGGCTAAAGTTAGGGTTTGGATTACATTTACGGGTGGGATTAGGGTTGGGATTAGGGTTAAAGGTGTGGTTAGGGTTATGGTTTGGATTAGGGTTAGGGGTGTGTTTGGGTTAGAGTTTCAGTTAGAATTGGGGGGTTTCCACTGTTTAGGCACATCAGGGGCTCTCCAAACGCTACATGACGTACGATCTCAATACCAGCCAATTCTGCGTTGAAAAAGTAAAATAGTGCTTCTTCCCTTCCAAGCTCTCCCGTGCTCCCAAACAGGGGTTTACCCCAGCATATGGGACATCAGCGTACTCATGACAAATAGCACAACAACTTTTGGGGTCCAATTTCTCCTTTTACACTTGGGAAAATAAAAAACCGGGGGCTAAAAAATAATTTTTGTGGAAAAAAAAGGATTTTTTATTTTCACGGCTGTGTTATAAACTTTAGCAAAACATTTGGGGGTTCAAAGTTCTCACAACACATCTAGATATGTTCCTTGGGGGGTCTAGTTTCCAATATGGGGTCACTTGTGGAGTTTCTACTGTTTAGGTACATCAGGGGCTCTGCAAATGCAACTTGATGCCCGCAGACCATTCCATCAAAGTCTGCATTCCAAAACAGCGCTCCTTCCCTTCCGAGCTCTGCCATGCACACAAACCGTGGGTCCCCCCCACATGTGGGGTATCAGCGTACTCAGGAAAAATTGGACAACAACTTTTAGGGACCAATTTGTCCTGTTACCCTTGGGAAAAGAACAAAATTGGGGGCAAAAAGATCATTTTTGTGAAAAAAATATATGATTTTTTTTACGGCTCTACATTATAAATTTCTGTGAAGTACTTAGGGTTCAAACTGTTCACCACACATCTAGATTAGTTCCTTAGGGGGTCTACTTTCCAAAATGGTGTCACTTGTGGGGGGTTTCCACTGTTTAGGCACATCAGGGGCTCTCCAAACGCAACATGGTGTCCCATCTCAATTCCAGCCAATTTTGCATTGAAAAGTCAAACGGCGCTCCTTCCCTTCCGAGCTCTGCCATACTCCCAAACAGTGGTTTACTCCCACATATGGGGTATCGGCGTACTCAGGACAAATTGTGCAACGACTTTTGTGGTCCCATTTCTCCTGTTACCCTTGGTAAAATAAAACAAATTGAATCTGAAGTAAAAATTTTGTAAAAAAAGGTAAATGTTCAATTTTCTTTAAGCATTCCAAAAATTTCTGTGAAGCACCTGAAGGGTTAATAAACGTTTTGAATGTGGTTTTGAGTACCTTGAGGGGTGCAGTTTTTAGAATGGTGTGACTTTTGGGCATTTTCTGTCATGAAGACCCCTCAAAGTCACTTCAAGTGTGAGGTGGTCTTTAACCCCTTCACCCCGAAGCCTGTTTTCACCTAAGTGACAGGGCCAATTTTTACAATTCTGACCACTGTCACTTTATGAGTTCATAACTCTAAAACGCTTCAACGGATCCTGCTGATTCTGAGACTGTTTTCTCGTGACATATTGTACTTCATGATAGTGGTAAAACTTCTTCGATATGACTTGCATTTATTTGTGAAAAAAACAAAAATTTGTCGAAAATTATGAAAATTTAGCAATTTTCACATTTTTAGTTTTTATGCCCTTAAATTAGAGAGTTATATCTCATAATATAGTTAATAAACAACATTTCCCACATGTCTGATTTACATCAGCACAATTTTGGAAACATAATTTTTTTTTGTTAGGGAGTTATAAGGGTTAAAAGTTGACCAGCGATTTCTCATTTTTGCAACAAAAATTTGCAAAACCATTTTTTTTACGGACCACCTCACACTTGAAGTGACTTTGAGGGGTCTATATGACAGAAAATGCCCAAAAGTGACACTATTCTAAAAACTGCAGCCCTCAAGATACTCAAAACCACTGTCATGTTCTCAATGGCAAGAGAACATAGCATCAGCATATATAGGAACTAGCTCTTGGAAGATGGGAACTGAGCTGACCATGAACTAAACCTAACGCACAACTAGCAGTGGCCGGGTAGCATGCCTACGTTGATTCTAGATGCCCAGCACCAGCCGGAGGACTAAATAATGCTAGCAGAGGAAAATATTAGTCCTAGCTCACCTCTAGAGAAATACCCCGAAAGGAGACAGAGGCCCCCCACATGTATTGGCGGTGAATTAAGATGAAATAACAAACGTAGTATGAAAATAGGTTTAGCAAATTTGAGGTCCACTTACTACATAGCAGAAGACAGAAAGGACACTTTCATGGTCAGCTGAAAACCCTATCAAAACACCATCCAGAAATTACTTTAAAACTCTGGCATTAACTCATAACACCAGAGTGGCAATTCCTGTTCACAAGAGCTTTCCAGACACAGTAACGAAACTACAGCTGTGAACTGGAACAAAAATGCAAAAACAAACATGGACAAGAGTCCAACTTATCTAGTAGTTGTCTAGGAGCAGGAACAAGCACAGAGAGGCTTCTGATAACATTGTTGACCGGCAAGCAACTAACAGAGCAGCAAGGTTATATAGCGACTCCCACATCTTGATGGGAACAGGTGAACAGAGAAGATGAAAACACCAGTTCAATTCCACCAGTAGCCACCGGGGGAGCCCAGAATCCAAATTCACAACAGTACCCCCCCCTCAAGGAGGGGGCACCGAACCCTCACCAGAACCACCAGGGCGATCAGGATGGGCCCTATGAAAGGCACGAACCAGATCAGAGGCATGAACATCAGATGCATTCACCCAAGAATTATCCTCCTGACCGTATCCCTTCCACTTGACCAGATACTGGAGTCTCCGTCTGGAAACACGAGAGTCTAAGATTTTCTCCACAACGTACTCCAACTCACCCTCAACCAACACCGGAGCAGGAGGCTCAACGGAAGGCACAACCGGTACCTCATACCTGCGCAATAATGACCGATGAAAAACGTTATGAATAGAAAAGGATGCAGGGAGGTCCAAACGGAAGGAAACAGGGTTAAGAATCTCCAATATCTTATACGGGCCGATGAACCGAGGCTTAAACTTAGGAGAAGAGACCCTCATAGGGACAAAACGAGAAGACAACCACACCAAATCCCCAACACAAAGCCGAGGACCAACACGACGGTGGCGGTTGGCAAAAAGCTGAGTCTTCTCCTGGGACAACCTCAAATTGTCCACCACCTGCCCCCAGATCTGATGCAATCTCTCCACCACAGCATCCACTCCAGGACAATCCGAAGATTCCACCTGACCAGAGGAAAATCGAGGATGAAACCCCGAATTACAGAAAAACGGGGACACCAAAGTGGCAGAGCTGGCCCGATTATTGAGAGCGAACTCTGCCAATGGCAAAAAAGCAACCCAATCATCCTGGTCAGCAGACACAAAACACCTCAGATATGTCTCCAGGGTCTGATTAGTCCGCTCGGTCTGGCCATTCGTCTGAGGATGGAAAGCGGACGAAAAAGATAAATCTATGCCCATCCTAGCACAGAATGCCCGCCAAAATCTAGACACGAATTGGGTCCCTCTGTCAGAAATGATATTCTCAGGAATACCATGCAAACGAACAACATTTTGAAAAAACAGAGGAACCAACTCGGAAGAAGAAGGCAACTTGGGCAGAGGAACCAAATGGACCATCTTAGAGAAACGGTCACACACCACCCAGATGACAGACATCTTCTGAGAAACAGGCAGATCTGAAATAAAATCCATCGAGATGTGCGTCCAAGGCCTCTTAGGAATAGGCAAGGGCAACAATAATCCACTAGCCCGAGAGCAACAAGGCTTGGCCCGAGCACAAACGTCACAAGACTGCACAAAGCCTCGCACATCTCGTGACAGGGAAGGCCACCAGAAGGACCTTGCCACCAAATCCCTGGTACCAAAAATGCCAGGATGACCTGCCAACGCAGAAGAATGAACCTCAGAGATGACTCTACTGGTCCAATCATCAGGAACAAACAGTTTATCAGGTGGGCAACGATCCGGTCTATCCGCCTGAAACTCCTGCAAGGCCCGCCGCAGGTCTGGAGAAACGGCTGACAATACCACTCCATCCTTAAGGATACCTGTGGGCTCAGAGTTACCAGGCGAGTCAGGCTCAAAACTCCTAGAAAGGGCATCCGCCTTAACATTCTTAGAACCCGGTAGGTATGACACCACAAAATTAAACCGAGAGAAAAATAATGACCAGCGCGCCTGTCTAGGATTCAGGCGCCTGGCGGTCTCAAGATAAATCAAGTTTTTGTGGTCAGTCAATACCACCACCTGATGTCTGGCCCCCTCAAGCCAATGGCGCCACTCCTCAAAAGCCCACTTCATGGCCAAAAGCTCCCGATTCCCAACATCATAATTCCGCTCAGCGGGCGAAAATTTACGGGAAAAGAAGGCACAAGGCCTCATCACGGAGCAGTCAGAACTTTTCTGCGACAACACTGCCCCAGCTCCGATCTCAGAAGCGTCGACCTCAACCTGAAAAGGTAGAGCAACATCAGGCTGACGCAACACAGGGGCAGAGGAAAAACGGCGCTTAAGCTCCCGAAAGGCCTCCACAGCGTCAGGGGACCAATCAGCAACATCAGCACCCTTCTTAGTCAAATCGGTCAATGGCTTAGCAATATCCGAAAAACCAGCAATAAATCGACGATAAAAATTAGCAAAGCCCAAAAATTTCTGAAGACTCTTAAGAGAAGAGGGCTGCGTCCAATCACAAATAGCTTGAACCTTGACAGGATCCATTTCAATGGAAGAGGGAGAAAAAATATATCCCAAAAAGGAAATCCTCTGTACCCCAAAAACACACTTAGAACCCTTCACACACAAAGAATTAGACCGCAAAACCTGGAAAACCCTCCTGACTTGCTGGACATGAGAGTCCCAGTCATCCGAAAAAATCAGAATATCATCCAGATACACAATCATAAATTTATCCAAATAATCGCGAAAAATATCATGCATAAAGGACTGGAAAACTGACGGAGCATTTGAAAGACCAAAAGGCATCACTAAATACTCAAAGTGGCCCTCGGGCGTATTAAATGCGGTTTTCCACTCATCCCCCTGCCTGATTCGCACCAAATTATACGCCCCACGAAGGTCAATCTTAGAGAACCACTTGGCCCCCTTTATGCGAGCAAACAAATCAGTCAGCAACGGCAATGGGTATTGATATTTTACAGTGATTTTATTCAAAAGCCGATAATCGATACATGGTCTCAAAGAGCCGTCTTTTTTTGACACAAAGAAAAAACCGGCTCCTAAGGGAGATGACGATGGACGAATATGTCCCTTTTCCAAGGACTCCTTTATATATTCTCGCATAGCAGCATGTTCAGGCACAGACAGATTAAATAAACGACCCTTTGGGTATTTACTACCCGGGATTAAATCTATGGCACAATCGCACTCTCGGTGCGGAGGTAATGAACCAAGCTTGGATTCTTCAAAGACGTCACGATAGTCAGACAGGAACTCAGGAATTTCAGAGGGAATAGATGATGAAATGGAAACCACAGGTACATCCCCATGAGCCCCCTTACATCCCCAGCTCAACACAGACATAGCTCTCCAGTCGAGGACTGGGTTGTGAGATTGCAGCCAAGGCAATCCTAGCACCAAATCATCATGTAGATTATACAGCACCAGAAAGCGAATAATCTCCTGGTGATCCGGATTAATACGCATAGTTACTTGTGTCCAGTATTGTGGTTTATTATTAGCCAATGGGGTGGAGTCAATCCCCTTCAGAGGAATAAGAGTCTCCAAAGGCTCTAAATCATACCCACAGCGTTTGGCAAAGGACCAATCCATAAGACTCAAAGCGGCGCCAGAGTCGACATAGGCGTCCGTGGTAATAGATGACAAAGAGCAAATCAGGGTCACAGATAGAATAAACTTAGACGGTAAGGTGCAAATGGAAACAGATTTATCAAGCTTTTTAGTGCGCTTAGAGCATGCTGATATAACATGAGTAGAATCACCACAATAGAAACACAACCCATTTTTCCGTCTAAAATTCTGCCGCTCGCTTCGGGACAGAATTCTATCACACTGCATACTCTCTGGCGACTTCTCAGTGGACACCGCCAGATGGTGCACTGGTTTGCGCTCCCGCAAACGCCTATCGATCTGAATAGCCATTGTCATGGACTCATTCAGACCCGCAGGCACAGGGAACCCCACCATAACATCCTTAATGGCATCAGAGAGACCCTCTCTGAAAGTCGCCGCCAGGGCGCACTCATTCCACTGAGTAAGCACAGACCATTTACGGAATCTTTGACAGTAAATTTCCGCTTCATCTTGCCCCTGAGATAGGGACATCAAAGTTTTTTCTGCCTGAAGCTCCAAATGAGGTTCGTCATAAAGCAACCCCAAGGCCAGAAAAAACGCATCCACATTGAGCAACGCAGGATCCCCTGGTGTCAATGAAAAAGCCCAGTCTTGAGGGTCGCCCCGGAGCAAGGAAATCACAATCCTGACCTGCTGTGCAGGGTCTCCGGCAGAGCGAAATTTCAGGGACAAAAATAATTTGCAATTATTTCGAAAATTCTGAAACCCAGATCTATTCCCCGAGAAAAATTCCGGCAAAGGAATTCTCGGCTCAGATACAGGTGCATGACAAACAAAGTCTTGCAAATTTTGTACCTTCGTGGCGAGATTATTCAAACCTGCAGTTACACTCTGAAGATCCATTACAAACAGGTGGACACAGAGCCATTCAAAGATTAGAAGGAGAAAAAAAAAAAAAAAAAATTCTCAGCAGACTTCTTATTTCTCTCCTTTCTCAGCCAAGGATTTTAACCCTTTAGTGGCCGGTCAAACTGTCATGTTCTCAATGGCAAGAGAACATAGCATCAGCATATATAGGAACTAGCTCTTGGAAGATGGGAACTGAGCTGACCATGAACTAAACCTAACGCACAACTAGCAGTGGCCGGGTAGCATGCCTACGTTGATTCTAGATGCCCAGCACCAGCCGGAGGACTAAATAATGCTAGCAGAGGAAAATATTAGTCCTAGCTCACCTCTAGAGAAATACCCCGAAAGGAGACAGAGGCCCCCCACATGTATTGGCGGTGAATTAAGATGAAATAACAAACGTAGTATGAAAATAGGTTTAGCAAATTTGAGGTCCACTTACTACATAGCAGAAGACAGAAAGGACACTTTCATGGTCAGCTGAAAACCCTATCAAAACACCATCCAGAAATTACTTTAAAACTCTGGCATTAACTCATAACACCAGAGTGGCAATTCCTGTTCACAAGAGCTTTCCAGACACAGTAACGAAACTACAGCTGTGAACTGGAACAAAAATGCAAAAACAAACATGGACAAGAGTCCAACTTATCTAGTAGTTGTCTAGGAGCAGGAACAAGCACAGAGAGGCTTCTGATAACATTGTTGACCGGCAAGCAACTAACAGAGCAGCAAGGTTATATAGCGACTCCCACATCTTGATGGGAACAGGTGAACAGAGAAGATGAAAACACCAGTTCAATTCCACCAGTAGCCACCGGGGGAGCCCAGAATCCAAATTCACAACAAACCACATTCAAAAAGTTTATTAACTTTAGCTCGGAAGGGAAGGAGCGCCATTTGACTTTTCAATGCAAAATTGGCTGGAATTGAGATCGGAACCCATGTCGTGTTTGGAGAGCCCCTGACGTGCCTAAACAGTGGAAACCCCCACAAGTGACACCATTTTGGAAAGTAGACCCTCTAAGTAACTAATCTAGATGTGTGGTGAGCACTTTGAACCTCCAAGTGCTTCACAGAAGTTTATAATGTAGAGCCGTAAAAAAATTCATATTAATTTTCACAAAAAATGATCTTTTTGCCAAAAATTTTTTTATTTTCCCAAGGGTAACAGGATAAATTGGACCCCAAAAGTTGTTGTGCAATTTGTCCTGAGTACGCTGATACTTCATATATGGGGATAAACCACTGTTTGGGCGCATGGCAGAGCTCAGAAGGGAAGGAGCGCCATTTGACTTTTCAATGCAAAATTGGCTGGAATTGAGATCGGAACCCATGTCGTGTTTGGAGAACCCCTGACGTGCCTAAACAGTAGAAACCCCCACAAGTGACACCATTTTGGAAAGTAGACCCTCTATGGAACTAATCTAGATGTGTGGTGAGCACTTTGAACCTCCAAGTGCTTCACAGAAGTTTATAATGTAGAGCCGTAAAATAAATTCATATTAATTTTCACAAAAAATGATCTTTTTGCCCCAAATTTTTTATTTTCCCAAGGGTAACAGGATAAATTGGACCACAAAAGTTGTTGTGCAATTTGTCCTGAGTACGCTGATACTTCATATATGGGGACAAACCACTGTTTGGGCGCATGGCAGAGCTCGGAAGAGAAGGAGCGCCATTTGACTTTTCAATGCAAAATTGGCTGGAATTGAGATCGGAACCCATGTCGTGTTTGGAGAGCCCCTGACGTGCCTAAACAGTAGAAACCCCCACAAGTGACACCATTTTGGAAAGAAGACCCCCTAAGCAACTTATCTAGATGTGTGGTGAGCACTTTTAACCCCCAATTGTTTCACTAAAGTTTAGAATGTAGCGCTGTGAAAATTAAAAAATCATTTTTTCTTTCCACAAAATGATATTTTAGCCCGCAATTTTTTTTCCCAAGGGTAACAGGAGAAATTGGACCACAAAAGTTATTGTCCAATTTTTACTGAGTACGCTGATACCCCATACATTGGGGGGAACCACTGTTTGGGCGCACGGCAGAGCTCGGAAGGGAAGGAGCGCCGTTTGAAATGCAGACTTAGATGGATTGGTCTGCAGGTGTCATGTTGCATTTGCAGAGCCCCTGATGTACCTAAACAGTAGAAACCCCCCACAAGTGACCCCATATTGGAAACTAGACCCCCCACGGAACTTATCTAGATGTGTTGTGAGAACTTTGAACCAACAAGTGTTTCACTACAGTTTATCACGCAGAGCCATGAAAATAAAAAATATTTTTTTTCCACGAAAATTATATTTTAGCCCCCACATTTTTATTTTCCCAAGGGTAACAGGAGAAATTTGACAACAAAAGTTGTTGTCCAATTTGTCCTGAGTATGCTGATACCCCATATATGGGGGGGAACCACTGTTTGGGCGCACAGGAGAACTCGGAAGGGAAGGAGCACTGTTTTAGTTTTTCAAAGCAGAATTGGCTGGAATTGAGATCGGACGCCATGTCGCGTTTGGAGAGCCCCTGATGTGCCTAAACAATGGAAACTCCCCAATTCTAACTGAAACCCTAACCCCAACCCTAACCCCAGCCCTAACCCTAGCCCTAACCCCAGCCCTAACCCTAGCCCTAACCCCAACCCTAACCCTAGCCCTAACCCTAGTCCTAACCCTAGCGCTACTTTCACACTAGCTTTTTTTGCATACATCGCAATGCGTTGTTTTGGCGAAAAAACGCATCCCGCAAAGTCATCTGCAGGATGCGTTTTTTCCCCATAGACTAACATTAGCGACGTATTGACACACGTCGCAACCGTCGTGCGACGGTTGCGTCGTGTTGTGGCAGACCGCCGGCAGCAAAAAACGTTACATGTAACTTTTTTTGTGCCGACGGTCCACCATTTCCGACCGCGCATGCACGGCTGGAACTCTGCCCCCACCTCCCCGCACCTCACAATGGGGCAGCGGATGCGTGGAAAAACAGCATCCGCTGCCCCCATTGTGCGGCGCTTGCACAGTATGCGTCGGTACGTCGGGCCGACGCAGCGCGACGGCCCCGTACCGATGCTAGTGTGAAAGTAGCCTAACGGGAAAATGGAAATAAATATATATTTTTAAAATTTTATTATTTTTCCCTAACTAAGCGGGTGATGAAGGGGGATTTGATTTACTTTTATAGCGTTTTTTGGGCGGATTTTTATGGTTGGCAGCCATCACACACTAAAAGACGCTTTTTATTGCAAAAAATAGTTTTTGCATCACCACATTTTGAGAGCTATAATTTTTCCATATTTTGGTCCACAGAGTCATGTGAGATCTTGTTTTTTGCGGGACGTTTTTATTGGTACCATTTTCAGGCACATGACATTTTTTGATCGCTTTTTATTCCGATTTTTGGGAGGCGGAATGAACAAAAACCAGCAATTCCTGAAATTCTTTTAGGGGGGGCGTTTATACCGTTCCGCGTTTGGTAAAAAGGATAAAGCAGTTTTATTCTTCAGGTCAGTACGATTACAGCGATACCTCATTTATGTAATTTTTTTATGTTTTGCCGCTTTTACACAACAAAAACTATTTTATATAAAAAATAATTGTTTTTGCATCGCTTTATTCTGAGAGCTATAACTTTTTTATTTTTCTGCTGATGATGCTGTATGGCGGCTTTTTTTTTGCGGGACAAGATGACGTTTTCAGCGGTACCATGGTTATTTATATTCGTCTTTTTGATCGCGTGTTATTCCACTTTTTGTTTGGCGGTATGAGAATAAAGCGTTGTTTTTTGCCTCGTATTTTTTTTTTTTTTTTTTTACGGTGTTCACTGAAGGGGTTAACTAGTAATATAGTTTTATAGGTGGGGTCATTACGGACGCGGCGATACTAAATATGTGTACTTTTATTGTGTGATTTTTTTTTTTATTTAGATAAAGAAATGTATTCATGGGAATATTTTTTTTTTTTTTCTTTATTTAGGAATTTTTTTTTTCTTTTTTTTTTTAACACATGTGGACATTTTTTTTTTAAACTTTTTTACTTTGTCCCGGGGGGGGACATCACAGATCGGTGATCTGATAGTGTGCACAGCACTGTGTCAGATCACCGATCTGACAGGCACTTTGCAGAGGCTTGCCGGCGCCTGCTATGAGGAATTCTCAGCAGACGCCGGCAAGCAGGGTCATCTGATGACCCGGAAGGAGTCCCGCGGCCATCTTGGATCCGGGGACTCCTTCCAGGTCACCGGAGCAGCGCGATCTCATCGCGCTTCTCTGGTGGGAGAGCGCAGGGAGCCCCCGTCCCTGCGCGATCCCCCTCTATGCCGCTGTCACTATTGACAGCGGCATCAGAGGGGTTAAATGCCCGTGATCGGCGATAGCGCCGATCGTGGGCATTGCTGCGGGGTGTCAGCTGTCATATACAGCTGACACCCACACCCGATCACCGCGGCGCTCAGCGCAAGACCGCGGTGATCGGGGCGCCGTACTAGTACTGCGGCTGGCACTAATGCAGTGCCGGCAGCGCCGTACTAGTACGGCGCATGGCACGAAGGGGTTAAAAAAAATGGTTTTGCAAATTTTGTTGTAAAAATGAGAAATCGCTGGTCAACTTTTAACCCTTATAACTTCCTAACAAAAAAATTATGTTTCCAAAATTGTGCTGATGTAAAGCAGACATGTGGGTAATGTTATTTATTAACTATTTTGTATGATATGACTCTCTAATTTAAAAACTAAAAGTTTTCACCAAATTTCCGTTTTTTTCCACAAATAAACGCAGGTCAAATCAATTAAATTTTACCTCTATCATAAAGTACAATATGTCACGAGAAAACAATTTCAAAATCACCAGGATCCATTGAAGCATTTCAGAGTTATAACTTCATTCTGAAGTGGTCAGAATTGAAAAAAATGGCCTGGTCAGGAAGTTGAAAACAGGCTTTGGGGTGAAGGGGTTAAAATACTTTATTCATAATATGTGTGGGTTTTTTTTTAACCCTTTATTACTTTTGGATTAAAAATGGACAGGTGCCTTATTGACATCTCTCCATTATTAACCTGGCTTAATGTCACCTTACATTAGCAAGGTGACATTAACCCTTTATTACCCCATATTCCACCTCTACTCGGGAGTGGGAAGAGAGAGGCTACATGCCAGAATAGGCGCATCTTACAGGTGCGCCTTTTCTGGGGTGGCTGGGGGCAGATGTTTTTAGCCGGGGGGGGGGCAGTAACCATGGACCCTCTCTAGGCTATTAATATCTGCCCTCAGTCACTGGTTTTCCCACTCTGGCGGATAAAATTGCGCGGGAGCCCACGCCAGTTTTTTCTGTGATTTAACCCTTTATTTTAACACCTAGAGCTCCCAAATTTTGCACACTTCTAACATTAGTAGTGAGGAATATGTAAAAAAAATAAGGGATATGAAATGGTTTACTGTATGTAAACCATGTCTCATATCCTGTCGGGTTGGATAAGGAGATAGCAAAAGTCGGCAGTTGAATTACCGGCTTTTCTGCTATCTAGCTCTGTATAAAATATAAATATATGTGTCTCACTGTATATGTTTTCACGAATATTTGAGCCCATGGATCCATTCTATGTCCATTTTACAAGCCGGCGAGAAAATCTCACAGTACGGATGCCATATGGAGGTTTACATGCGCAAAATACGCAGCCACACCTTGCCTATGGATGACATACGGATCACTGTTCAGGGAACATTTCTGCATATTTGGTCTGTAAAAAACGGACCGTATTTTTGTACGTTGTGTGTGACTCCAGCCTAATAGAGAGAAAATATCAATCACATCTAGGGTTGAGCGAAACGGATTGTTCATTTTCATAAGTCGCCGACTTTTGGCAAAGTCGGCGTCTCATCAAACCGAGCCGATCCCTGTGTGGGGTCTGCCATGCGGTACGCGACTTTCGCGCCAAAAGCGCCATTTCTCAGCCAATGAAGGTGGACGCAGAGTGTGGGCAGCGTGATGACATAGATCTCAGTCCCCACCATCTTAGAGAAGGGCATTGCAGTGATTGGCTTGCTTTCTGCGGCGTCACAGGGGCTATAAAGGGGCGTTCCCGCCGACCGCCATCTTACTGCTGCTGATCTGAGCATAGGGAGAGGTTGCTGCAGCTTCTTCGGAAGCAGGGATAGTGAAAGGCAGGGTACATAAAGCTACAAACCGCTTGTGCTGTAGCGATTTCCACTGTCCAACACCACCTTTTGATTGCAGGGACAGTGGAAGCTACATTTTTTTTCCTCAGCGCTGTAGCTCATTGGGCTGCACTAGAAGGCTCCCTGACCCTGATAGCTGCGTTGCTGTGCCTGTGTGTACGCCGCTGTGCAAACCAACTGCTTTTTTCCTTCCTTTCTGCACAGCTATCTTGTGTGTTTGTCCACACTTTTGTGTGCAGCAGTCCTTTTTATAGCTGCCTGCCATACTTTTCTGAGATAACTGCAGGGAGATAAATATTGGCAAGTCTGCCTCTGTGCCATTGCTGTGTGTGGTATCTGTCTCTCATTGTGTGCCACCGAAAACACTGTGTAATACTTGGCCATTTTTTTTTTTTTTTTGCTAAATTCTCCCTTTTCCCCCAAAAAAATTAGTGGGAGATAAATATTGGCAAGTCTGCCTCCATGCCATTGCTGTGTGTGGTATCTGTCTCTCATTGTGTGCCACCGAAAACACTGTGTAATACTTGGCCATTTTTTTTTTTTGCTAAATTCTCCCTTTTCCAAAAAAAAAATTAGTGGGAGATAAATATTGGCAAGTCTGCCTCCGTGCCATTGCTGTGTGTGGCATCTGTCTGTCATTGTGTGGCACTGAAAACACTGTGTAATACTTGGCCATTTTTTTTTTTTTGGGTACATTCTCCCTTTTCCAAAAAAAAAAATAGTGGGAGATAAATATTGGCAAGTCTGCCTCCGTGCCATTGCTGTGTGTGGCATCTGTCTGTCATTGTGTGGCACCAAAAATACTGTGTAATACTTGGCCATTTTTTTTGGGGGGGGGGTACATTCTCCCTTTTCCCAAAAAAAAATTAGTGGGAGATAAATATTGGCAAGTCTGCCTCCGTGCCATTGCTGTGTGTGGTATCTGTCTCTCATTGTGTGCCACCGAAAACACTGTGTAATACTTGGCCATTTTTTTTTTTTTGCTAAATTCTCCCTTTTCCAAAAAAAAAATTAGTGGGAGATAAATATTGGCAAGTCTGCCTCCGTGCCATTGCTGTGTTTGGTATCTGTCTCTCATTCTGTGCCACCAAAAATACTGTGTAATACTTGGCCATTTTTTTTTGGGGGGGGGGTACATTCTCCCTTTTCCCAAAAAAAAATTAGTGGGAGATAAATATTGGCAAGTCTGCCTCCGTGCCATTGCTGTGTGTGGTATCTGTCTCTCATTGTGTGCCACCGAAAACACTGTGTAATACTTGGCCATTTTTTTTTTTTTGCTAAATTCTCCCTTTTCCCCCAAAAAAATTAGTGGGAGATAAATATTGGCAAGTCTGCCTCCGTGCCATTGCTGTGTGTGGTATCTGTCTCTCATTGTGTGCCACCGAAAACACTGTGTAATACTTGGCCATTTTTTTTTTTTTGCTAAATTCTCCCTTTTCCCAAAAAAAAATTAGTGGGAGATAAATATTGGCAAGTCTGCCTCCGTGCCATTGCTGTGTGTGGTATCTGTCTCTCATTCTGTGCCACCGAAAACACTGTGTAATACTTGGCCATTTTTTGGGGGGGGGGTACATTCTCCCTTTTCCAAAAAAAAAATTAGTGAGAGATAAATATTGGCAAGTCTGCCTCCGTGCCATTGCTGTGTGTGGTATCTGTCTCTCATTGTGTGCCACCGAAAACACTGTGTAATACTTGGCCATTTTTTTTTGGGGGGGTGGTACATTCTCCCTTTTCCCCAAAAAAAATTAGTGGGAGATAAATATTTGCAAGTCTGCCTCCGTGCCATTGCTGTGTGTGGTATCTGTCTCTCATTGTGTGCCACCGAAAACACTGTGTAATACTTGGCCATTTTTTTTTTTGGGGGGGGGTACATTCTCCCTTTTCCAAAAAAAAAATTAGTGAGAGATAAATATTGGCAAGTCTGCCTCCGTGCCATTGCTGTGTGTGGTATCTGTCTCTCATTGTGTGCCACCGAAAACACTGCGTAATACTTGGCCATTTTTTTTTTTTTAGGGTAAATTCTCCCTGAAAAAAAAAAATAAATAGTGGGAGATTAAGATTGGCATTTCTGCTTGAGTGCTGGTCCTGTGTGTGCCATCTGTCTCAAATTATTGGGGCACAGAAAACCTAGTGTGTAACATTGGGCCTGATTTTCCTTTCAGTGTCAGGCACCTATAAAGGTATATATAAATCCTACAGAAGTTTGAGTTCACCTGATAAGTTGTTTTACAGTAACAAATAGCGTTACTGTGGTTACGTTTTGCAAACAATGAGGAAGTCTAGTGGAAGAGGTCATGGCCGTGGGCGGTCATTGTCAGCTGTTAATGATGGTAGTGGTGGTAGAGCATCAGGTGGTCGTGGTAAAAGCAGTACAGCACCTAAGTCTCGAGTTGTTGAGCCAGGTTCGTTGTCTGGCTACACAAGGCCTTGAATGCTCTCTTTTCTGGGAGTAGGAAAACCACTTTTGAAGCCGGAGCAGGAGGAACAAGTATTGGCTTTCATTGCTGACTCTGCCTCTAACTCTTTCGCCTCCTCCTCGGAAAGTGCCAAATGTCAGAGCAGTGCATCGTCAGTGGATGCTCCCGGTCAGGAACAAGTCGCTTCCTTGTGTCCTTCACTAAAAACAACAGTGAAGGATGCATCAGTCGACACAACAGGTTACTCCATGGAGCTCTTTACACATACCGTTCCTGGGTTACACAGTGAAACAGTTAACAGGCTATGCCCATTAGAAGTTGAATCGGACATGGAGTGCACAGATGCACAGCCACAGCCAGATTACTATGCTGTTCCTTTGACTCAGACCAGAACATTGCCCTCGCAGTGTACTGAGGCAGAATCAAAACCAGCGGAGACTATGGTGCTCCGTCACGAACGCAATACCACCGGCTTACACGGTGACACAGACGAAGTTGCACACAACATAGAAGAGGAGATCATAGATGACCCAGTTGTGGACCCCGATTGGCAGCCATTGGGGGAACAGGGTGCAGGCGGCAGTAGTTCTGAAGCGGAGGAGGAGGAGCCGCAGCAGGCATCAACATCACAACAGGTTCCATCTACCGGGCCCGTATCTGGCCAAAAACGCGTGGCAAAACCAAAACCAGTTGGAGGACAGCGTGGCCATCCGGTTAAAGAAGCTCAGTCTGCAATGCCTGAAAAGGTATCCGATAGTAGAAAGAGTGCAGTCTGGCATTTTTTTAAACAACATCCAAATGATCAGCGCAAAGTTATCTGTGAAAAATGTTCAACTACCTTAAGCAGAGGTCAGAATCTTAAAAGTCTAAATACAAGTTGCATGCATAGACATTTATCCACCATGCATTTGCAAGTCTGGACTAACTACCAAACGTCCCTAAAGGTTGCAGCACCCTCGGCCAATGAAGCTAGTCAGCAACGCTACATCCCTTCCCTCCCTGTAAGCCCACCATTTCTAGCGCTACCTGCAGTGTCTGTGCAGCTTTCGTCGCCAGGCCAAAGCAGTCAGGGAATCACCAGGTTAGTAGTAGGAAACACCGCATGTAGGGCACCGGCAAGAATACCATCTCCAACCCTCTCTCACTCACCCATGTCCACCGGCACCACCGCTAGTTCCAAGATCTCCAGCTCTCCAGTCCAGCTCACCCTACATGAGACTCTTGTTAGGAAAAGGAAGTACTCATCCTCGCATCCGCGTACACAGGGTTTGAACGCCCACATTGCTAGACTAATCTCATTAGAGATGATGCCCTACCAGTTAGTTGAAAGCAAAGCTTTCAAAGCGCTGATGGACTACGCTGTACCACGCTACGAGCTACCCAGTCGGCACTTCTTTTCTAGAAAAGCCATCCCAGCCCTCCAACAGCATGTTAAAGACCGCATCGTCCATGCACTCAGGCAGTCTGTGACTACAAAGGTGCACCTGACAACAGATGCATGGACCAGTAGGCATGGCCAGGGACGTTACGTGTCCATCACGGCACACTGGGTGAATGTGGTAGATGCAGGGTCCACAGGGGACAGCAATATTGGGACAGTTCTGCCTAGCCCACGGTCAAGGAAAGAGTTGGCTGTAGGTGTTCTCCCCCCCTCCTCCTCTTCCTCCTCCTTCTCCTGCAGAAGTGAGAGCTCGTCCACAGACCGCAGTCGCACATCCACTCCATCCGCAGCAGCCACTGTTGCACACCAGGTGTGCCATTATGGGACAGCTAGTGGCAAGCGTCAGCAGGCTGTATTGGCAATGAAGTGTTTGGGCGACAACAGACACACCACGGAAGTTCTGTCCGAGTTCTTGCAGAATGAAACTCAGTCATGGCTGGGCACTGTACATCTTGAGGCGGGCAAGGTTGTGAGTGATAACGGAAGGAATTTCATGGCTGCCATAGCCCTTTCCCAACTGAAACACATTCCTTGCCTGGCTCACACCTTAAACCTGGTGGTGCAGTGCTTCCTGAAAAGTTACCCGGGGTTACCCGACCTGCTCCTCAAAGTGCGCAGACTTTGCTCGCATATCCGCCGTTCGCCACTACACTCCAGCCATATGCAGAACTATCAGCGGTCTTTGAACCTTCCCCAGCATCGCCTAATCATCGACCTTGCAACAAGGTGGAACTCCACACTGCACATGCTTCAGAGACTGTGCGAACAGAGGCGTGCTGTTATGTTTTTGTGGGAGGATACACATACACGGGCAGGCAGTTGGATGGCAGACATGGAGTTGTCAGGTGTGCAGTGGTCGAAGCTACAAGACCTGTGTCAAGTCCTTCAGTGTTTTGAGGAATGCACACGGCTGGTTAGTGCAGACAACGCCATAATAAGCATGAGCATCCCCCTAATGCGTCTGCTGATGCAAAGTTTGACGCACATAAAGGAGCAGGCGTCTGCAGCCGAGGAAGAGGAATGCCTTGATGACAGTCAGCCATTGTCTGGTCAGGGCCGTGTAGAGGACGCGGTAGCGGGCGAATAGGAGGAGGAGGACGAGGAGGATGATGGGGATGAGTACTTTTTGAATGAGGAAGCTTCTCCTGGGCCAACAGAAATTAGTGGCATTGCAAGGCCGGGTTCTGTTTTTTTAAGGGAGACAAGTGACATAGATTTGCCTGTAACTGCCCCTCCAACCAGCACAACCGCAGATTTGACAACTGGAACTTTGGCTCACATGGCAGATTATGCCTTACGTATCCTCAAAAGGGACACACGCATTATAAAAATGATGAGCGATGATGATTACTGATTGGCCTGCATCCTTGACCCTCGCTATAAAGGCAAATTGCAAAATATTATGCCACATGAGAACCTCGAACAAATATTAGCAACCAAACAAGCTACTCTTGTAGACCGTTTGATTCAGGCATTCCCAGCACACAGCGCCGGTGATGGTTCTCACACAAGCTGCAGGGGGCTACATGGCAGAGGTGTTAGAGGTGCACAGATCAGAAGTGGCGTTGGACAGAGGGGTTTTCTGACCAGGTTGTGGAGTGATTTCGCAATGACCGCAGACAGGACAGGTACTGCAGCATATATTCAAAGTGACAGGAGACAACATTTGTCCAGTATGGTTACTAACTATTTTTCATCCCTTATCGATGTTCTCCCTCAACCGTCATTCCCATTTGATTACTGGGCATCCAAATTAGACACCTGGCCTGAATTGGCAGAATATGCATTGCAGGAGCTTGCTTGCCCAGCAGCTAGTGTGCTATCAGAAAGAGTATTCAGTGCTGCTGGTTCAATATTAACCGAAAAAAGGACTCGTCTGGCTACCCAAAATGTGGATGATCTCACCTTCATTAAAATGAACCACTCCTGGATTTCAAATTATTTTGCCCCACCTTTCCCTGCTGACACCTAGCTTTCCTATAAAAATTGCTTGCTTGTGGACTGGTCTTACTGAGTGTTCCAATCTCTTAATTTGCAGCAGCTGTTTGTCCAGCATACGACATGTTTACACCTCCCCCAATGGGAAAACTCCCCCCACGGGGCCGTGGTCTCGCCACTTGGCGCAAGCACCCGTTACAGTGCTGTTTGTCTGAAGAGGTGGGTGTGCCCGCTTTTGGTCGACGGCACTGCCACTGGGTCCCTCATAGTACAATGTAGTGTCTCTGGCGGTGGTGGTGCGCACCCAACGTCAGACACACCGTTGTAACATGAGGGGCCCTGGGGCGGTACCGCCGGCCACAAGAGAGTTACCCCCCCAGCAAAAACTGTGCTCTACCACGTGCAAAATTATCTCGCACAGCTCCACCAATGTTTAGTCTATGCGCTGACATCATTCAATGCCTGGCACTGACAAACAATACCAATTTGTTGACATCTATGATGCTATTTAAAGTAGTCTGGGTCAGTGTCCTATATTGACACCAGTAAACACTAATTTACTCCCAAATTACTTTGTCATAAACTCTGCAGATGAGCCCACCCCTGTACCTAAGCATGCCACCCTTTTTTTTATTTATAGTTGTTTTGCGAGACATTAACATCTATTTATTTTTTGGGAGTACTAACTGTATCAGACACTTCTTGCAATACTCCTCCACTGACCACAATGCTGCCTGCCTGTGTATCCATGTAACCGATTTAAAACTGCCATGCCTGCCTATTGTTTGTTATTTTAGGCCTTTGATAGCCTGTCTGTGGCCCCTACTTGCAATACTCCTCCACTGACCACAATGCTGCCTGGAGTGCCTGCCTGTGTATCCATGTAACCGATTTAAAACTGCCATGCCTGACTATTGTTTGTTATTTTAGGCCTTTGATAGCCTGTCTGCGGCCCCTACTTGCAATACTCCTCCACTGACCACAATGCTGCCTGCCTGTGTATCCATGTAACCGATTTAAAACTGCCATGCCTGACTATTGTTTGTTATTTTAGGCCTTTGATAGCCTGTCTGCGGCCCCTACTTGCAATACTCCTCCACTGACCACAATGCTGCCTGGAGTGCCTGCCTGTGTATCCATGTAACCGATTTAAAACTGCCATACCTGCCTATTGTTTGTTATTTTAGGCCTTTGATAGCCTGTCTGCGGCCCCTACTTGCAATACTCCTCCACTGAGCACAATGCTGCCTGCCTGTGTATCCATGTAACCGATTTAAAACTGCCATGCCTGCCTATTGTTTGTTATTTTAGGCCTTTGATAGCCTGTCTGCGGCCCCTACTTGCAATACTCCTCCACTGACCACAATGCTGCCTGGAGTGCCTGCCTGTGTATCCATGTAACCGATTTAAAACTGCCATGCCTGACTATTGTTTGTTATTTTAGGCCTTTGATAGCCTGTCTGCGGCCCCTACTTGCAATACTCCTCCACTGACCACAATGCTGCCTGCCTGTGTATCCATGTAACCGATTTAAAACTGCCATGCCTGACTATTGTTTGTTATTTTAGGCCTTTGATAGCCTGTCTGCGGCCCCTACTTGCAATACTCCTCCACTGACCACAATGCTGCCTGGAGTGCCTGCCTGTGTATCCATGTAACCGATTTAAAACTGCCATGCCTGCCTATTGTTTGTTATTTTAGGCCTTTGATAGCCTGTCTGCGGCCCCTACTTGCAATACTCCTCCACTGACCACACCAATGCTGCCCGTGTACCCCTGGAACCTATTTAAAAGTTCATAGAGCCTAGTTATATATTTTATTTACTATTAATAAGGCCATGATGGACTACGCTGTACCACGCTACAAGCTAACCAGTCGACACTTCTTTTGCGAGAAAAGCCATCCCAACCCTCCACCAGCATGTAAAAGACCGCATTGTCCATGCACTCTGGCAATCTGTGAGTACAAAGGTGCACCTGACAACAGACGCATGGACCTGTAGTCATGGCCATGGAAGATTACGTGTCCATTACGGCGCAATGGGTTAATGTGGTGGATGCATGGTCCACAGGGGACAGCCTACTAAGTCTGTCTGCAGTCCCTAATTCAAATTGTCCTCCACTGTCTAAATCGGAGCTTCCACCTTCTGGCTTTCGGCCTATAGTATCAGATATTAAACTGCATTTGGCCTTCAACTTTGGTTATGGCCTACTAACGGTGTCTGCCGCTGCCTGGTGTTTTTCCTCAACTGAATAAAGCTGAGCTTCAACCTTCTGGCTCTCATTAAGTGCTGTGTTTTTAAAAATTGGTGGTTAGGGCCTACTAACGGTTTCTGCCCCTCCCTGGTGTTTGCCCTCAACTGAATAAAGCTGAGCTTCCACCTTCTGGCTTTCGGCCTATAGTATCAGATATTAAACTGCATTTGGCCTTCAACTTTGGTTACGGCCTACTAACGGTGTCTGCCCCTGCCTGGTGTTTGTCCTCAACTGAATAAAGCTGAGCTTCAACCTTCTGGCTCTCATTAAGTGCTGTGTTTTTAAAAATTGGTGGTTAGGGCCTACTAACGGTGTCTGTCCCTCCCTGGTGTTTGCCCTCAACTGAATAAAGCTGAGCTTCAGTCTTAGGCTTTTGGCCTAAAGTATCAGATATTAAACTGCATTTGGCCTATTAGTGTGTTTGGGCCCTTAAAACAGTGTCTGCTGCTCCTGGGTTTGCTACTCCACTGAACAAAGCAATGCCGCCTGTTTAGTCCTGTTACCAATTTTGAACTGCATTTAGCCTACTTTATTCTTTGGCCCTATATCTGTTTCCTCCTCATCCTGCCCATTGCCCAGCCACTGCTAGATGAGTCTGCTGGTACATTGACCTAGACCACTACATTCCCCTTGCACTCTACACAGCCAGAATCTGACCCTGCTGAAAGTAAGGTTCCCCTTCCCGCATGTTATACCACCTTACACAGGGACAAAGAGGAAGGTGCAGATGAAAGTGCAGGTTCCTTCATCAGGTGGGGGGGGCATACTCGTTGGCTACGTCACTGGCACAGGGCCCCTCAGAGTACGCAAAAGTGTCGCTGCTGGTGGGAGGCGCCCCCGCCGTGCAAACACACCGCTGTACTTTGAGGGGCCCTGTGCCAGTGCCAATGCGAACAAGTGTCACAGCACTTGCAACGTTGAAATACTTACCTCTCCCTGCTCCACCGCCGTGACGTAGTCCACGATTCCTGGGCCCACTAAAACCTTGAACCAGCCCTACCCCCCACAACTTTTGCCAAATGACCCCCAAGTTCCATTGAACAACTATTATTATAAAGTTAATTAAGATTGACAAGCTTCAGAAACAAGAATGGATGTTTTTGGCATTAAAATTGGCACTGTAGGTGTTTTCCTGGCCTCCACTCACTGCCGACTATGCTTCCCCATTGACTTGCATTGGGTTTCGTGTTTCAGTCGATCCCCGACTTTTAGCGATAATCGGCCGACTGCACTCGACTCGACTCTGGACAAAGTCGGGTTTCACAAAATCTTTAAAAAATGAAAGTCGCTCAACCCTAATCACATCATTTTTCTATGTCATTTGCAAATCCCCATAAATAATCTGATCGCTGTGTTGTGTTGCTCTTTATGATTATAGGGACACCAAATATGTCAGTGTCATTTGCTGATTTGTGATGTTTATTATGTAAAAAAAAAGTGCATTAAAAATGACTTTTTTCCATTACCGAGTGTTTTTTTTATTATTTTTTAGTAATTTTATAGGATGAAAAAATCTCTTACTCTCCTTCTAGAATACAAATAGATACATTGTACATAGTAGTGTATTTTTATCAGTATAAACTGCCTGTGCAGTCAGAGCCTGCAAAACAGAACAAGTATACAAAATTCTCCCAATTAGATGATACATACATTGTGTCTCAGAAGCTTAAGTGCCTGCCTGTAATGTTAGGCTATGTTCACACGCGGATTTTGCTGCAGATCCACAGTGTTTCCGCAGCTGCGGGTCCGCAGCAGTTTCCCATGTGTTTATGCAGCGCCCCAGAGTCCTGGTCGTTGCAGTAATGTCGCTCTTCCACAAGGGGGAGTGATGTTACGTCTGATGGCACTAAAGGAGTTCACCTGACCAGGTATCACAGTCACACACTACACTTCACACTCCAGTCCACCAGGGGGAGCAAAGGTTCTATGTACTAGGCCACTCCTCACACACGGGTAAAACTGGTGGGTTGGATAGGAAGTCAGTCAGAAGCTACCTGGGTTTGACCCAGGGAAGACCTGTCAGGCAGACAGGGAGAAGGAGGAACATCTGAGCTGCAGACAGAGGTCCCTGTCAGGGGTGGGATCCTGACAGAGACAGAGCACGAGATAGAACGTTACGGAGCTGCGCCTGCACCTCATTGCGGCAGCATCTTAAGAAAGGACACGAAGCGAAGTGTATTGTGGAGAGTGAGAAACGAAATCACAGCACAAGGAGATAACACCGGGAGGAGTTCTGCCTTAAGATCGGCAACATCCTTCTGAGGCGCGGAGCCGGTGGCCGGCTCTAATAAGATCTACGCATTACTTTGAAACACGGCAGGACAGTTAATTCCAAGTTGGCTGCCCAACCTTTACTCCTATGAAGACAACGGAGGCAAATTGTGGGAGAGGGGCGTCACTAAGGTCCCTATAAAATAGCTCCAGGCCTACCCCGTCATATGGGTCGTCCTAGCCATACCATCTGGGGGACGGAGAGAGAACATCAGAAACATCCACGAAAGTTGTGAGGACTATCCCGTGCTGCTCAGCAGGGAGATACTACAACACACAGGTGCTAGTAGGAAGGCTAGTGATTTCCACCTGCAAAGGGAACTCTGGATGTGCCTTCGGACCGGCCGGACTCAGCCAGACCTGTGAACAGTGCTCTGGACTGTGGACGCTGAAGTCTTCAGTAAAAGGTAAAGAGACTGCAACCTTGTGTCCTCGTTATTTACTGTGACCTACCATCACCATCTACTCTACTGGGAAGCCCTGGGGACATACTTCACCTGTGGGAAGGTACACCATCTGGCTGCTACAACATCACCCCAGTGGACCCCCTCAGCAGCGTCAGTCATCCTGACCGAATACCACAGGTGGCGTCACGAACACCGTACAAACTTCACCTTTAATTGGATGCCGGGTCGGGCCACCGTGACATTCCCCGAACTGAGAGAGATAGACCCTATACCGAGTACCACATTGCCCTTACGCGTGGGGGTGCTCCATTTACAGTACAATGTAAACCTATGGGAAACGCAATCCGCAGTGCACATGCTGCAGAAAAAATGCACGGAAACGCAGCGGTTTACACTCCGCAGCATGTCAATTCTTTGTGCGGAATCCGCCGCGGTTTTACACCTGCTCCATAATAGAAAACCGCAGGTGTAAAACTGCAGTGGAATCCGCACAAAAACCGCGGTAAATCCGCTATAAATCCGCAGGAAAAAAGCAGTGTTTTTGCCCTGCGGACTTATCAAATCCACTGTGGAAAAATCCGCAGTGGACCATTCTACGTGTGCACATACCCTCAAGGTTATGAGTTTAAAAACTGGGGATACTCACATAAAAAAAAAATTTGCATTTTGGTAATTGCTTATTAGAAACTACTACTTTTATAGAAACAAAAAAAATATTTATCTTCACCTCAGTATACAAGGACCATAGAAATACATATATATATATATTTAGATATATATATATATCTAATATATAATTGCCTAGAATACTACTTCCTGCAATTTGTGCCAACTTCCGTGGCTTTGTCCGGAGCTAATGTCCGGAGATAATGTTCGGAGCTAATGTCCGGAGCTAATGTCCGGAGCTAATGTCCGGAGATTAATTGCCTAGAATACTACTTCCTGCAATTTGTGCCAACTTCCGTGGCTTTGTCCGGAGCTAATGTCCGGAGATAATGTCCGGAGCTAATGTCCGGAGCTAATGTCCGGAGCTAATTTCCGGAGATAAGTGACGTCACCAGTGTCCTACACCCAGGCAGAGCACAGGGGCCGCAGGCAGCATATGGGGCCCCAGGCAGAGCACAGTGGCCCCAGGCAGAGCACAGGGGCCCCAGGCAGCATATGGGGCCCCAGGCAGAGCACAGTGGTCCCAGGTAGAGCACAGGGGCCCCAGGCAGCCTATGGGGCCCCAGGTACAGCACAGGGGCCCCAGGCAGCCTATGGGGCCCCAGGCAGAGCACAGGGGCCCCAGGCAGCCTATGGGGCCCCAGGCAGAGCACAGGGGCCCCAGGCAGCATATGGGGCCCCAGGCAGAGCACAGTGGCCCCAGGCAGAGCACAGGGGCCCCAGGCAGCATATGGGGCCCCAGGCAGAGCACAGTGGCCCCAGGCAGAACATGGGGCCCCAGGCAGAGCACAAGAGCCCCAGGCAGAGCACAGGGGCCCCAGGCAGCATATGGGGCCCCAGGCAGAGCACAGGGGCCCCAGGCAGCATATGGGGCCCCAGGCAGAGCACAGGGGCCCCAGGCAGAGCACAGGGGCCCCAGGCAGCATATGGGGCCCCAGGCAGAGCACAGTGGTCCCAGGCAGAGCACAGAGGCCCCAGGCAGCCTATGGGGCCCCAGGCAGAGCACAGTGGCCCCAGGCAGAACATGGGGCCCCAGGCAGAGCACAGGGGCCCCAGGCAGAGCACAGGGGCCCCAGGCAGAGCACAGGGGCCCCAGGCAGCATATGGGGCCCCAGGCAGAGCACAGGGGCCCCAGGCAGCATATGGGGCCCCAGGCAGAGCACAGTGGCCCCAGGCAGAGCACAGGGGCCCCAGGCAGAACATGGGGCCCCAGGCAGAGCACAGGGGCCCCAGGCAGAGCACAGGGGCCCCAGGCAGCGTATGGGGCCCCAGGCAGAGCACAGGGGCCCCAGGCAGCATATGGGGCCCCAGGCAGAGCACAGTGGCCCCAGGCAGAGCACAGGGGCCCCAGGCAGCATATGGGGCCCCAGGCAGAGCACAGTGGTCCCAGGCAGAGCACAGTGGCCCCAGGCAGCATATGGGGCCCAAGGCAGAGCACAGTGGTCCCAGGCAGAGCACAGAGGCCCCAGGCAGCCTATGGGGCCCCAGGCAGAGCACAGTGGCCCCAGGCAGAACATGGGGCCCCAGGCAGAGCACAGGGGCCCCAGGCAGAGCACAGGGGCCCCAGGCAGCATATGGGGCCCCAGGCAGAGCACAGGGGCCCCAGGCAGCATATGGGGGGGCCCCAGGCAGAGCACAGTGGCCCCAGGCAGAGCACAGGGGCCCCAGGCAGAACATGGGGCCCCAGGCAGAGCACAGGGGCCCCAGGCAGCATATGGGGCCCCAGGCAGAGCACAGGGGCCCCAGGCAGCATATGGGGCCCCAGGCAGAGCACAGTGGCCCCAGGCAGAGCACAGGGGCCCCAGGCAGCATATGGGGCCCCAGGCAGAGCACAGTGGTCCCAGGCAGAGCACAGTGGCCCCAGGCAGAGCACAGGGGCCCCAGGCAGCATATGGGGCCCCAGGCAGAGCACAGGGGCCCCAGGCAGCATATGGGGCCCCAGGCAGAGCACAGTGGCCCCAGGCAGAGCACAGGGGCCCCAGGCAGCATATGGGGCCCCAGGCAGAGCACAGTGGTCCCAGGCAGAGCACAGGGGCCCCAGGCAGCCTATGGGGCCCCAGGCAGAGCACAGTGGCCCCAGGCAGAACATGGGGCCCCAGGCAGAGCACAGGGCCCCAGGCAGAGCACAGGGGCCCCAGGCAGCATATGGGGCCCCAGGCAGAGCACAGGGGCCCCAGGCAGCATATGGGGCCCCAGGCAGAGCACAGTGGCCCCAGGCAGAACATGGGGCCCCAGGCAGAGCACAGGGGCCCCAGGCAGAACATGGGGCCCCAGGCAGAGCACAGGGGCCCCAGGCAGAGCACAGGGGCCCCAGGCAGCATATGGGGCCCCAGGCAGAGCACAGGGGCCCCAGGCAGCATATGGGGCCCCAGGCAGAGCACAGTGGCCCCAGGTAGAGCACAGGGGCCCCAGGCAGCATATGGGGTTCCAGGCAGAGCACAGTGGTCCCAGGTAGAGCACAGAGGCCCCAGGCAGCCTATGGGGCCCCAGGCAGAGCACAGGGGCCCCAGGCAGCATATGGGGCCCCAGGCAGAGCACAGGGGCCCCAGGCAGCATATGGGGCCCCAGGCAGAGCACAGTGGCCCCAGGCAGAGCACAGGGGCCCCAGGCAGCATATGGGGCCCCAGGCAGAGCACAGTGGTCCCAGGCAGAGCACAGGGGCCCCAGGCAGCCTATGGGGCCCCAGGCAGAGCACAGTGGCCCAAGGCAGAACATGGGGCCCCAGGCAGAGCACAGGGGCCCCAGGCAGAGCACAGGGGCCCCAGGCAGCATATGGGGCCCCAGGCAGAGCACAGTGGTCCCAGGTAGAGCACAGGGGCCCCAGGCAGCCTATGGGGCCCCAGGCAGAGCACAGGGGCCCCAGGCAGCATATGGGGCCCCAGGCAGAGCACAGGGGCCCCAGGCAGCATATGGGGCCCCAGGCATAGCACAGTGGCCCCAGGCAGAGCACAGGGGCCCCAGGCAGAACATGGGGCCCCAGGCAGAGCACAGGGGCCCCAGGCAGAGCACAGGGGCCCCAGGCAGCATATGGGGCCCCAGGCAGAGCACAGGGGCCCCAGGCAGCATATGGGGCCCCAGGCAGAGCACAGCGATATTTTGGACCACTGTGCGGTGTTTCAGACCCCCTGTGTGATGTCTGGGGCCCTGTTCTTAAGTATATTAAAGATTAAAGTAATGTATATTAAAGTATATTATAGATCAAATTTGACACGTTTATGAGCACCATTGAGTGATATACTCAAGAATGACATAATTTTTCAACATTTTATGGTTTCAAACTGTAAACACTCAGAGTTTTTTTTACTTCAACCAGAAAACCTTAACGGTTCATAAAAAACTTGACTGTTCAGGATATGATAAAAGTCATAGTATTCTGAATCTTTAACTTATAAAGATACCTTTACATGGGGTGATTATTGGTTCTAGAGAGGCTTTCGGCCGATAATCGTACACATGGCTGGTGACAGGACAATACAATATAAACGTTCAAGGTTTAAATGTTAAACACTGATAACATTAAAATCTAATATATAATTGCCTAGAATACTACTTCCGGCAATTTGTGCCAACTTCCGTGGCTTTGTCCGGAGATAAGTGACGTCACCAGCGTCCTACACCCGCTCAGGGTGGACAAAGATATATGCCTTCGTGGTGCGCGGCACTTTTCTGATTGGTTGCCGCCTGCCGCGAGCGACCAATCAGAAATGTGCCGTACTGTGACACACTCCGCCCGCCATTTTGGTGTGATTTTTGAATTTTTACCTCACAGCAAGTTTCTATGGCGTGGAGGCGGTCCCAGTGACGTCGCTCTTCAAGCTCCTGCCGAATTTCGTCAAAAAAATGATAATACCATTTACCAAAACTATATATATTTAGTTGTGAAGTGGTTCAGTGACATTTTCACACCAATTTTGAACTTTTGTTTGGTGTTTTCTCCATATACTGCCTATTATTCACTGACTGTTATACTGAGAGACTGCCGTTTATTAACCTCTTCTTTGCCACACTGGGTATATTGCTCTATTATTTGCCACATAAGGACATTGTCCATTATTGCCCAGCAATTTCTCTGCAATATAAACTGCCTATTTATTAATATCTGTATTCCTGCAAAGAACTATTGCCTATTATTAACTGGCTATTTTCCTACTACCTGACACTGCCTCTTATTAACCTGTTGTTTGCCACCACCACGCTTAAAGCTGTTTAGCTTAGCCAACATGAGCTCTAATAGTAAGGATACTAATGACACAGAGCCCAAAGCTGCTGATGGCGCACGTAAGATTAGGTCTGATATAAAGTATACTAATAATGCAGAGCAAAAAGACGCCGATGTCGCTCGTAAGCGTAAACAGCGTGCTAACAAGAGTACAGAGGATAGATGCAAGTGCCTGGACACTGTTAAGTATAGTAATGACACAGAGTCCAAAGCTGCTGATGGTGCACGTAAGATCAGGTCTGATATAAAGTATGGTAATGATGCAGAGCGAAAAGCCGCCGATGCCGCACGTAAGCGTAAACAGCGTGTTAACAAGAGTACAGAGGATAGATGCAAGTGCCTGGATACTGTTAAGTATACTAATGACACAGAGCTCAAAGCTGCTGATGGCGCACGTAAGATCAGGTGTGATATAAAGTATGGTAATGATGCAGAGCGAAAAGCCGCCGATGCCGCATGTAAGCGCAAACAGCGTGTTAACAAGAGTACAGAGGATAGATGCAAGCGCCTGGATACTGTTAAGTATACTAATGACACAGAGTGTAAAGCTGCTGATGGCGCACGTAAGATCAGGTCTGATATAAAGTATGGTAATGATGCAGAGCGAAAAGCCACCGATGCCACACGTAAGCGCAAACAGCGTGTTAACAAGAGTACAGAGGATAGATGCAAGCGCCTGGATACTGTTAAGTATACTAATGACACAGAGTCCAAAGCTGCTGATGGCGCACGTAAGATCAGGTGTGATATAAAGTATGGTAATGATGCAGAGCGAAAAGCCGCCGATGCTGCACGTAAGCGCAAACAGCGTGCTAACAAGAGTACAGAGGAGAGATGCAAGCGCCTGGACACTGTTAAGTATACTAATGACACAGAGCCCAAAGCTGCTGATGGCGCACGTAACATCAGGTCTGATAATAAGTATACCAATGACGCAGAGCGAAAAGCCGCCGATGCTGCACGTAAGCGTAAACAGCGTGCTAACAAGAGTACAGAGGATAGATGCAAGCGCCTGGACACTGTTAAGTATACTAATGACACAGAGCCCAAAGCTGCTGATGGCGCACGTAACATCAGGTCTGATAATAAGTATACCAATGACGCAGAGCGAAAAGCCGCTGATGCCGCACGTAAGCGCAAACAGCGTGCTAACGAGACTACAGAGGACAGACAGAAGCGCCTGGACACTGTTAATGCTGCTTGCAATAAAGGCATTACTAATGAGTCTTTTGAGGACAAAACTAATCGATTAAGTAATAAAGCTGCTGCTGCACGCTCTCAACGTTGCAAACATAATATTTCCACGTCCTCAGTCATAGATTCTGCCCACAATACAGCTTCTTTGTCTCCATTCATAGAATGTGTGCAGCCTGAAGCTCCGTTAACCGTTGGTAAATCTGCACGTAAGCGCAAACACTGTCCTACTTACACTCCAAATGATAAACGCCGTCGCCTGTACACCGTTAAGTCTGCTTATAAGACATGCTTCACACCTGACTCTTCTAAGGCAACAAACAAACCATTACCAAATGCAGCTGGTGCACGCCGTGAACGGAGCAAAAAAACCGCTTGCACCTCCATATTAATAAACCCTGACCACGATACACCTTCCAACTCCTCAGTGATTAAATCTGTGGACAGTGAAGATCCTCTACCAGGTCCACGCTTTATATATGTTGGCTTAAAGAAACATTCCAATGCTCCGTTACCACAACCTGTACCTCAACATCCTACAGGTTTTACTAATGATGACAGTACCATAGTAGAACACTCCTGTGGTCCTATGAACTATTTATGTGAACATTGTCAAGCATTACATTTTAATGCTGAGATACCAGCAGATAAAAATTTTACTCTGTGTTGTCACAAGAGTAAAGTGCATATACCTATACCCCAATATCCCGAGGTCTTTAAACGATTGCTGACAGGGGAGAGTGAGTTCAGTAAGAATCTCATGGAAAATATTCGTAGTATTAACAGCTCATTTGCTTTCGCCTCCATGGGTGCCAATATATCCCCTCCACCTGGACATGGCCCTTACTGTTTCCGTATACATGGACAAATATATCATCGTACTGGAACCCTACATCCCAGTGATGATCAAGTTCCAGCTTATGCCCAACTGTATATTTTGGATACCGCTACCGCGAATGAACAACGTTTAAACTGTGAACAAAATCAAAAATGTCATCCCACTTTGATGAGTATAATTGCTCTTCAGTTAGACAATGTGAATCCCTTTGTTGCTGCTTACAAAATGTTACGAGATGTGGAACATGAAGAACATCTTAAAGCTGAAGCTAATGGCACTCTCATGCCACATATCATCATGGCCCTTAAACAAGATCGGAATCAAGACCCTCGCCGATATAATAATCCAACTGTCAATCAAGTTGCTGTCGTATTTGAAAATGACAATGGAGAGCCACCATTTAATCGTGATATTTTAATACATTTACAACCGGACCCCAAAAATCCTTTGGCGCCAAGAACACAACAGGTCAGCATTCTACACAGTAATTTAGATGCTTTACTCTATCCTTTATTTTTCCCTTACGGAGACCAGGGCTGGCATGATGGCCTCAAGCAACAAGGGCAAAGTCCACGCAGAGTTACACAACTGCAATATTACTGCTATGTGCTGTCTGTCCGTAATCAGTTTAATCCACTCCTGAATGGTGGCAAACTCACTCAGCAGTACTTAGTGGATGCTTATGTGAAAATCGAGGCAAATCGCCTAAATTATATCCGTCAACACCAAAAGGATTTGAAAGTAGAGGATTATTGTGTACTCCAGGAACATCTCCAGAAAAAATCCATTGAGAAGGGCATCCCCATTGGAAAAACGGTCATTTTACCATGTTCGTTTGAAGCGGTACCAGGATGCCATGGCTATTGTGACTAAATATGGTCGTCCTGATCTATTCATCACCATGACCTGTAATCCGAAATGGAATGAGATTACTGAGAATTTGGAACCTTGGCAGCGTGTGGAACATAGACCTGATTTGGTGGCACGTGTTTTCAAAATAAAACTGGAAGCACTCTTAAAAGACATTAACAACGGATTATTTGGGAAAGTTTGCGCTATGGTTCATGTAATTGAATTTCAAAAACGTGGCCTTCCACACGCTCACATTTTGATTATTCTGGACAGCAACTCCAAATTAAGGACTGAGGAGGACATAGACAATACTGTGTGGGCTGAAATTCCCAATCCTACCCACTACCCTCATCTCCATAAAATTGTTCTCCAACATATGATTCATGGTCCGTGTGGAGAACACAACCCAAATTCTCCCTGTATGGATCTGGGGAAGTGTACAAAAGGTTTCCCTAAAGATTTGCAACCAAGAACCATCATAGCTAAGGACGCCTATCCTACTTATCGCAGACACTTTGGCCCATCTTTTCAACACCATTCTAACATGATTGACAATTCGTGGGTGGTTCCATATAATCCGTTCCTGCTATTAAAATACAAGTGCCATATAAATGTCGAAGTTTGTGGTTCCATTCAGGCTGTGAAATATTTATTTAAATACGTCTACAAAGGACATGATAAAGCCAATCTTGAAATCTGCCAGACTAACATCCAACATGATGAAACACACCAATTCATGGATTCAAGATATGTCAGTGCACCAGAGGCAGCTTGGCGAATATTCTCATATCCAATGCATAAACAATCTCATAGCATCATTCGCCTTGCTGTACATCTACCGCATTCTCAGCCACTCTATTTTCATGAGGATGACTCTATTCGAAACATCAAACAAAAGCTCCATCAAAATTCTACACTTATGGCCTACTTCAAGCTTAATCAGAACGACCATCATGCTCATATTTATTTATACCGTGAAATTCCCAAAAACTATGTTTGGAAAGAAGGTTCTTGGGAAGTTAGAAAGCGAGCAGGTGGTTCTGTGATTGGACGAATGTATACTGTCAGTGTGAAAGACCAAGAACGCTACTATTTAAGATTGTTATTGTTACATGTCAAAGGTGCAACCAGTTTTGACAGCATAAAAACTGTACACGGAGTCACACATGAAACCTTCAAAGATGCGGCATTAGCTCTTGGCTTACTATTTGATGATAGTCTGTGGAGAAATACATTACTTGATGCCAGTATTCTCAACATGCCAGCACAGCTACGTGACATGTTTGCCTACATTTGTATTTTTGGTCCTCCAGCTAAACCTCGGGACTTATGGGATGAATTTAAGGAACACTTTGTAGAAGACTACTGCTATGCATACCACTCCGACACTCTGGAGTGTGTCAATTGTGAAGGCTATGCTATGACAGATGTCCAACATGTTCTTAAAGCTCATGGCAAAACTTATACTGATTTTAATTTGCCACGTCCAGTCAAGAAACAACACCTCCTCCCACAGTATGATAAAGATTATGAGTTATCAGCAGCTGCTGAAATGAAAGCTACTCTAAATGAGGACCAACTTTTTGCTTTTGATGCTATCACTCAAGCTTTAGAAGACACTAATTCTACAGCAAAGTGTTTTTTCCTTGATGGTCCTGGTGGCAGCGGAAAAACGTACCTATATCATCTACTCCTACATCAGCTAAGAGGACAAGGAGACATTGTGTCACCTGCTGCCACTACTGGAATTGCCGCCAACTTGCTACAAGGTGGACGAACCATTCATTCTCTTTATGGGATTCCAATTCCTGTGAATGAAACATCTGTTTCCAGGATTAAGAATGATACCGATGCAGCAAAAGATTTGCACAGCACTAAACTTTTTATTATTGATGAGTGCACAATGCTATCCAAATATGCATTGCATGTCATTGATAGAGTTTTACGTGATGTCATGACAACAAATGTAGCTCACAAAGAAAAAACACCGTTTGGAGGTAAAGTGATTGTTTTTGGAGGCGACTTTAGACAATGTCTTCCTGTCATCCCTCATGGGACAAGAACTGATGTTGTAGAGAGCTGTATAAAATATTCACAACACTGGCAACATTTTACTCGCCTGCCACTTATTAACAACATGCGCTCCATTGATCCTCACTACAGCAGTTGGTTGCTTCAACTGGGAAATGGTGAACTATCTAATGAACATAACCTTGGAGATGATGTAATTGAAATTCCTCCAGACATGGTATGCACTGGCTCTTTAATAATTGAAATTTTTGGAGATAATCTTTGTATTGATGTGAATGACACCGAAAGCATAAATACAGCTGCATCTCATGCAATTTTATGTCCAAAAAATGAGGACGTTGAGAAAGTCAATTCCCAAGTCATGGATTTATTGATAGGTGACTATACTGAATATATCAGTGATGATTCCATTGATCCTGATGAAGCTGATGACCTCGATCAATACCCACTTGAGTTTTTGAATTCACTAACACCAACTGGAATGCCTTCACATCGGCTGAAACTTAAAATTGGCACCATTGTCATGTTATTACGTAATCTGAACACGAACAAAGGTCTCTGCAATGGTACGCGGCTCATTGTCACTGCCTTACATGCCAATATCATACTGGCTAAAGTAATTAGTGGGTCAGCAGCAGGAAATGTGGTATTCATTCCACGAATTGATTTGTGTCCATCAGAGACTGGATTACCTTTTAAATTAAGACGGAGACAATTTCCCATCAAGCCCGCATTTGCAATGACCATAAATAAATCTCAAGGCCAGACCCTCCATCGAGTTGGCATTTATCTACCAGAACCTGCTTTTGCCCATGGTCAATTGTATGTTGCTTTTTCCAGGGTGAAGCAATGTTGCAATGTGAGGGTTAAAGTGGTTAATACACCACTTCAAGGACAATTATTGGCTGATAGTACTAAAGTCTTCACACGTAATATTATCTACAAAAATATTTTAGTTTAAAGTTACTTTTCTTTTTTTTCATTATTCAGTTTTTCTAATAACATAGACAGCAATAGGCAAATTCTATGTATAGAGATAAGGAAAAAAAACAATAACAAAAAAAAATGAGTGTAGCCATAGACATAGATTTTAAGTACTTATGTAGGAAATACGTATATAACATACGTACTCATTAGCATATAGGGTTAATAACTCTATATCATATCTACATAAATTTAAAAATATGATATATCAATACATATTTTTATAGGTAAGTAGAACACACATTAAGTACAAGATGTAAGATGTGTATCATCCAAATGCCTGTATTTGGTGATAGGAACCTGTATTTGAAGCTCCAGAAGTATAGCTGCTGAGAGATTTCATTTTGTTTTTAAAAAGGGTGAGGTTTTTGTGAACAGGTAAGAGATGGGTGGGATGACTGTTCACACACATCTCTATCTCCAGGTGTGTTCTGTACATAGAAATAGATATATAGATAGGTACATATTTAGATAGATAGGGAAAGAATAGAGATTTTGCTTTCACATCAACATTTTTCTGCTATTTGGAGAATTTATGGTGGAAAAAAGGCTATTTCTGCACTTCCTGCCTAAGGGCTGACCCACGCCACTCTTGCTGTAAGTTGCATGCAATGTATATGGAATTTGTACTTCACTTGCGGCAGGTGCGGCACATGTGGTTTCTGCAGTTTTCGCCACAAAATCTCCACTTACCAGTGTTTTTGTTGTGGCTGCATTTAATGCAATTGTCGAAGCCGCGTTTGCCGCATTTACTGCAAGTTAACTCCAAGCTTCATCTACATTGCATGGCACTTGCTGAAAGTGTGTTGTAGGTCAGTTCTTTGGTGCCAAGTGTGGAAGTTGTATTGTTTTTAACATTACTTCTGCAAATATCAGAAACATGCAGATGTGAAAGAGGTTTGAGTATTAAGAAATAGGAATCAGTTAGTTAGGACCCATCAGTTCAAAGGCTACCGTGACGTGGTAGATGGGCATGCTTATATTAGCCCATCGGTGTACTATGAACGTTGATTTCTTAAATTTTACACTTCTGTAAAAATAAACACAAAAAATTTGGATACACAAAAAGGCTTTTATTTCTGTTGTACTTATTAGAATTATTTAAAATGAAGGCTTAGCTAAGCCCAAGAGATGATTAAAAATGTTTCATACCAACCCATCAGATGTAAAATTACTGTGAAAATACCTGATGGGCACACAAGTATGCGCCAGTATGGGTACTAAGAGCTTTTCCACATAATAATGAAATATTTTAAAATGTCATAGAACATACCAATATACATAGTTATTGATACATATTATTTATTATTTACATTATTGTTCTTAAGCAAAGAACCGTTGTTGTGGCATTTGCCACAACACGCAAAGTTGTTGTCTGATGTCTTTCATCACTCCCCTCATAAGCATGTTCATGGATCCTGTGTAACTGTACCTTAAATAACAAGAATTGTCAAGAGCTGGTGAGTGCAGCCATTTTTTGTTCTTTCTTACTATTATTTATTAATTGTATTATTCTTACATTTGAATAAATAAAGTATATATGGATTCTAGACTCCCGATTCTTTAGAATCGGGCTGCCATCTAGTATATATATATATATATACTGTGTGCAGAATTATTAGGCAAGTTGTATTTTGAAGGATTATTTTTTATTATTGATCAACAACTATGTTCTCAATCAACCCAAAAGACTCATAAATATCAAAGCTTAATATTTTTGGAAGTTGGATTGTTTTTTTTTTAGATTTGGCTATCTTAGGAGGATATCTGTTTGTGCAGGTAACTATTACTGTGCAGAATTATTAGGCAACTTAATAAAAACCAAATATATTCCCATCTCACTTGTTTATTTTCACCAGGTAAACCAATATCACTCCACAAAATTTAGAAATAAACATTTCTGACATGTAAAAACAAAACCCCAAAAAATTAGTGTCCAATATAGCCACCTTTCTTTATGATGACACTCAACAGCCTTCCATCCATAGATTCTGTCAGTTGCTTGATCTGTTTACGATCAACATTGCGTGCAGCAGCAGCCACCACAGCCTCCCAGACACTGTTCCGAGAGGTGGACTGTTTTGCCTCCCTGTAGATCTCACATTTTATGAGGGACCACAGGTTCTCTATGGGGTTCAGATCAGGTGAACAAGGGGGCCATGTCATTATTTTTTCTTCTTTGAGACCTTTAATGGCCAGCCACGCTGTGGAGTAGTTGGAGGCATGTGATGGAGCATTGTCCTGCATGAAAATCGTGTTTTTTCTTGAACGATGCCGACTTCTTCCTGTACCAATGCTTGAAGAAGTTGTCTTCCAGAAACTGGCAGTAGGTCTGGGAGTTGAGCTTCACTTCATCTTCAACCCGAAAAGGTCCCACAAGTTCATCTTTGATGATACCAGCCCATACCAGTCCCCCACCTCTACCTTGCTGGCATCTGAGTCGGAGTGGAGCTCTCTGCCCTTTACTGACCCAGCCTCTGGCCCATCAAGAGTCACTCTCGTTTAATCAGTCCGTAAAACCTTTGAAAAGTCAGTCTTAGGATATTTCTTGGCCCAATCTTGACGTTTTATCTTATGTTTCTTGTTCAAAGGTGGTCGTTTTTCAGCCTTCCTTACCTTGGCCATGTCCCTGAGTATCACACACCTTGTGCTTTTTGATACTCCAGTAATGTTGCAGCTCTGAAATATGGCAAAACTGGTGGCAAATGGCATCTTGGCAGCTTCACACTTGATTTTCCTCAATTCTTGGGCAGTTATTTTGCGCGATTTTTGCCCAATACACTTCTTGTGACCCTGTTGGCTATTTGCTATGAATCGCTTGATTGTTCGGTGATCACGCTTTAAAAGTTTGGCAATTTCAACACTGCTGCATCCCTCTGCAAGATATCTCACAATTTTGGACATTTCAGAGCCCGTCAAATCTCTCTTCTTACCCATTTTGCCAAAAGAAAGAAAGTTGCCTAATAATTAAGCACACCTTATATAGAGTTTTGATGTCATTAGACAACACCCCTCCTTATTACAGAGATGCACATCACCTGATTTACTTAATTGGTGGTTGGCTCTCAAGCCTGAACAGCTTGGAGTAGGACAACATGTATAAAAAGTATCATGTGATCCAAAAAACAACTTGCCTAATAATTCTGCACGCAGTGTATATATAATGAGGAAAAAAAGTGTTTAGTCAGCCACCAATTGTGCAAGTTCTCCTGCTTAAAAAGATGAGAGAGGCCTGAAATTGATATCATAGGTAGACCACAACTATGAGAGTCAAAATTGAAAACAAATCCAGAAAATCACCTTGTCTGATTTGGTAAGATTTATTTTTCAAATTATGGTGAAAAATAAGTATTTGGTCACCTAAAAACATGCAAGATTTCTGGCTCTCACAGACCTGTAACTTCTTCAGTAAGAAGCTTCTCTGTCCTCCACTCATTACCTGTAGCAATGGCACCTATTTGAACTTGTTATCAGTATAAAAGACACCAGTCACGCTACTGCAGTGCAGTAGAGTGGAAGCAGGACTGCACCTAATCATAGCTGGCTCCAGTGCAGCAGTGAGGCTACCACAGGTGGCAGCAGAATAGTCAAAAAAGCCGGGTCAAATCCTAGACTGTAGTGCAGTACCAAAAGAATAAGCAAAGTCACGGTCAGAGACAAGCCAGGGAGTCAGTAATGGTCAGGAGCGGATGAGCCAAAAGACAGAAGCAGGTCATGATACAAGCCAAGTCAAAACCAGGGAGTCAGCACACTAAAGGGAAACACTGAGTCAAGACGGGAATAAGGGAAAACAGAGACATTGGGTTCAGACAGCAACACAGCAGGACAAATCAGAGCAATCAGAGTCAGCTACAGCAGCACTAGGCAAAAACTATAACTGACATTGATTGCAGGAAGCAGATGAGCTAAATAGCCAACCTGAACCCAGAGAGAGGCTGAGAAAGGTTAACTCTTGACATGACCAGACCGGGAAAAAGGGAAAACAGGACTCAAAACCCAGACTGGATCATGACAACACCTGTCCACAACCTCAAACAGTCACACTCTAAACTCCACTATGATGAAGATCAAAGAGTTGTCGAAGGACACCAGAAACAAAATTGCAGCCCTGCACCAGGCTGGGAAGACTGAATTATTATTATTTATTTATATAGCACCATTGATTCCATGGTGCTGTACATGAGAAGGGGTTACATACAAATTACAGATATCACTTACAGTAAGCAAACTAACAATTACAGACTGATACAGAGGGACGAGGACCCTGCCCTTGCGGGCTTACATTCTACAGGACTGTGTTGATGGAGACAACAGGTTGAGCGTTGTAGGAGCTCCAGTGTTGGTGAGGCTGTAGCTTTGGTAGGGGTGAGGAGACAGCAAGGTCAGTCCAGGCTGTAGGCTTTCCTGAAGAGGTGGGTTTTCAGGTTCCGGCTGAAGGATCCAAATGTGGTTGACAGTCGGATGTGTTGGGGCAAAGAATTCCAGAGGATGGAGGATATTCTGGGAAGTCTTGGAGGCGGATGGGTGAGGAGCGGATAAGTGTGGAGGATAGAAGGAGGTCTTGGGAGGACCGGAGATTACATGAGGGAAGATATCGGGAGATTATTTCAGAGATATATAGAGGAGGCAAGTTATGGATGGCTTTGTAGGTCAGTATTAATAATTTGAACTTGATACGCTGATCGAATGGGAGCCAGAGAAGAGATTTGCAGAGGGGGAAGTGGAGGAGTAGCGAGGAGAGAGGTGAATTAGTTGGGCAGCAGAGTTAAGAATGGACTGGAGAGGTGCAAGGGTGTTAGCAGGGAGGCCACAGAAAAGGATGTTGCAGTAGTCAAGGCGGAAGATGATGAGGGCATGCACAAGCATTTTAGTAGATTGATGGCTGAGGAAAGGATGGATTCTGGAGATGTTTTCGAGCTGGAGGAGACAGGAGGTGGAAAGAGCTTGGATGTGCGGTTTGAAGGACAGGGCAGAGTCAAGGGTTACTCCGTGGCAGTGGACTTCCAATACGGGGGAAAGCGTGATGTCGTTAATTGCGATAGATAGGTCAGGTATGGAAGATCTATGAGATGGAGGAAAGATGATGAGTTCAGATTTGTCCACATTGAGTTTGAGGAAGCGAGAGGAGAAGAAGGAGGATATGGCTGATAGACACTCTGGGATTCTGGACAGCAGAGAGGTGACGTCTGGGCCAGAAAGGTAGATCTGAGTGTCATCAGCATAAAGGTCGTACTGGAATCCATGGGACTTTATGAGTTGTCCCAGGCCAAGTGCATAGATTGAGAAGATTAGGAGTCCTAGAACAGAGCCTTGGGGGACTCCAACAGAGAGAGGATGGGATGAGGAGGTAGTGTGGGAGTGGGAGACGCTGAATGTACTGTTGGAAAGGTATGAGGAGATCCAGGATAGGACGAGGTCTTTGCTGCAAGGAGGAGAGGATCTGTAGTAGGAGGCAGTGGTCAACTGTGTCAAAAGCAGAGGACAGGTCTAGAAGGAGGAGTACAGAGTATTGTCCATTAGCTTTGGCTGTAAGTAGGTCATTAGTGATTTTGGTCAGGGCTGTCTCAGTTGAGTGATGGGGGCGGAAACCAGATTGTAGATTGTCAAAGATCAAGTTAGATAAGAGGTGGGAGGAAAGTTCAGCTGCTCCAGGATTTTGGAAGTGAATGGAAGCAGTGATATTGGGCGATAGCTGGATATAGCTGTTGGGTCGAGGGTTGGATTTTTAAGGATATGCGTGATTGTGGCATGTTTGAAGCAGAGGGGAAGGTGCAAGAAGTTAGTGATAGGTTGAAGAGGTGGGTTAGGGATGGGATAAGTGTGGTGGTGAGGTTGGGGAGGAGATGGGATGGGGTCAAGCGCACAGGTGGTGAGGTGCGATTTGGAGGAGACAATTAAGCCCCCCTTCAGTGATCTTGGAGAGGGAGGTTATGGGGTTTGGGCATTGGTCTGGTATTCAAAGGGGTTGTATACAATGAAGGCTTGCCTTGTTTGGTCGATCTTATTTTTAAAGTGTTTGGCAAAGTCCTCAGCAGAGATGAGGGAGGTTGGAGGGGGCAGTGGGGGGCGGAGGAAGGAGTTAAAGTTTTTGAATAACTGTTTGGGGTTGTAGGATAGGGAAGATATTAGGGTTGTGAAGTAGGCCTGATTAGCAGAGGTGAGAGCAGATAATGCAATAAGTAAGCAGCTTGGTGTGATGAAATCAACTGTGGGAGCAATAATAAGAAAATGGAAGACATACAAAACCACTGATAATCTCCCTCAATCTGGGGCTCCACTCAAGATTTCACCTGTGGGGTCAAAATGATCACAAGAAAGGTGAGTAAAAATCCCAGAACCACACGGGGGACCTAGATAATGACCTGCATAGAGCTGGGACCACTATAACAAAGGCTACAATCAGTAACATACTACGCCGCCAGGGAATCAGATCCTGCAGTGCCAGACTTGTCCCCCTGCTTAAGCCAGTACATGCCTGGGCCTGTCTCAAGTTTACTAGAGAGTATTTGGATTATCCAGAAGAGTATTGGGAGAATGTCTAATGGTCTGATGAAACCAAAGTAGAACTGTTTGGTTGGAACAAAACCCGTCGTGTTTGGAGGAGGCAGAATGCTGAGTTGCATCCAAAAGAACACCATAACTACTGTGAAGCATGGGGGTGGCAACATCATGCTTTGGGGCTGTATCTCTGCAAAGGGACCAGGACGACTGATCCGTGTACATGAAAGAATGAATGGGGCTATGTATTGTGAGATTTTGAGTGCATAAGCAAGTGGATTGACGATGAAACGTGGATTGGTCTTTCAGCATGATAATGATCGCAAGCACACCGCCAGGACAACTAAGGTGTGCCTTCGTAAGAAGCATATGAATGTCCTGGAGTGGCCTAGCCAGTCTCCAGATCTCAACCCCATTGAAAACCTTTGGAGGGAGTTGAAAGTCCGTGTTGCCCAGCGACAGGCCCAAGACATCACTGCTCTAGAGGAGCTCTGAATGGAGGAATGGGCCAACATACCACCAACAGTGTGTGCCAACCTTGTGAAGACTTACAAAAAACTTTTGACCTCTCATTACCAACAAAGGATATATAACAAAAAATTGTGATGAACTTTTGTTAATGACCAAATACTTATTTTCCACCATAATTTGAAAAATAAATCTTGCCAAATCAGACAATGTGATTTTCTGGATTTGTTTTCTCAATTTTGGCTATCATAGTTGTGGTCTGCCTATGATGTCAATTACAGGCCTGTCTCATCTTTCTAAGTGGGAAAACTTGCAGAATTGATGGATGACTAAATACTTTTTCCCCCACTGTATGTATACACAATGTATTATATTATATATACAATGTATTTCTATGGACATCTGTAACTTGCTTCTGAGTTTACTGCCTGACATTACACATTACTCTATGTCCTGGTTATGCTGATTCTATTTCTGACATATTTTTGAATTTTTTGTTACATACCGTATATACTCGAGTATAAGTCGACCCGAGTAAAATCTGACCCTCTAATTTAGCCACAAAAAACTGGGAAAACTTAATGACTAGAGTATAAGCCTAGGGTGGAAAATGAAGCAGCTACCTGTAAATTTCAAAAATAAAAATAGGTACCAATAAAAGTAAAATTAATTGAGATATCAGTAGGTTGTGTTTTTAAATATCCATATTGAATCAGGAGCCCCATATAATGCTTCATACAGTTCATGATGGGCCCCATAAGATGCTTCATATTAAAATATGCCCCCATATAATGCTGCACAAAGGTTAATAATGGCCCCTTAAGATGCTCCATAGACACCTTTGCCCCATACAGTACTACATAAAGGTTAATAAGGGCCCCATAAGATGCTCCATAGAGACATTTGCCCAATATAATGCTGCACAAATGTTGATTATGGCCCCATAAGATGCTCCATAGAGATATTTGCCCCATACAAGGCTGCACAAATGTTTATTATGGCCCCATAAGATGCTCCATAGAGATATTTGCCGTTATAATGCTGCACAAACGTTGATTATGACCCCATAAGATGCTCCATAAAGATATTTGCCCCATATAATGCTGCACAAATGCTGATTATGGCCCCATAAGATGCTCCATAGAGATATTTGCCCCATATAATGCTGCACAAACGTTGATTATGGCCCCATAAAATGCTCCCTAAAGATATTTGCCAAATATAATGCTGCACAAACGTTGATTATGGCCCCATAAGATGCTCCATATAGATATTTGCCCCATATAGTGCTCCACAAATGCTGATTATGGCCTCACAAGATGCTCCATAGAGATATGTGCCCCATATGCTGTTGCTTCAATTAAAAAAAAAAAAAAATCACATATTCACCTCTCGTCGCTCATGCCGCTGGCACCTGCAATTGTCACCTGTCCTCGTTCCGGCGTCGCTGTGTCTTCCATGTCCTCTGCACTAACGTTCAGGCAGAGGGCGCGGACTAACCAGGTCATCGCGCCCTCTGACCTGAGCGTCACTCCAGAGGACGCGGAAGACACAGCGACGCCGGAGCGAGGAGAGGTGAATATCGTGCAGTGCTCCCCCTCGCCATTATACTCACCTGCTCCTGGCGCGGTCCCTGCATCTCCGGTCTCCGGGCACTGACAGCTTCTTCCAGCATTGAGAAGTCACCGTTACCGCTCATTACAGTAATGAATATGCGGCTCCACCCCTATGGGAGTGGAGTCGGGTCCATATTCATTACTGTAATGATCGGTACCATGAGACCGCTCAACGCTGGAAGAAGCTGTCAGCGCCCGGAGACCGGAGATGCAGGGACCTCGCCAGGAGCAGGTGAGTATGTCACAGCCGCCGCTCTCCCTCCCCCGCCGACCCCCGGAGATAATGACTCCAGTATAAGGCGAGAGGGGCACTTTCAGCCTAAAAAAATGGGCTGAAAATCTCGGCTTATACTTGAGTATATACGGTAATTGTTTTTGATTTCCATTTTAATATTCAGAAACAACCCTATCCATTTTTTTTTTTGCTGTCTAGCTCTGCCTTTATCATGGATCACTAGATGGTGGCTTTTTCAATGCTAAACACTTTTATGCATTTTTGTTCTTGCATATTCCCTGATCCTTCTACCTGCCTCCAGCCTTGGAGTGACAGATCCCTGGAATAGATTTCAAACAAAGGAGGCAGGTCATTGTAAAACCGGGTGCAGGCGAAGGCGCTGGGAAATCACAGGCAGGAAGGAGAAAAACCCAGTGCACAGTCCATCCCCAGGGCACCGAAATATAATTAGCACAAAATCGCAAAGGGTGATTAAAAAAGAACAACAAACTCCATTCACTAAAGGTATCAATTTAATCTGTACTACAGCGCCTTTACAGCCATGTCTTTAATTTATATCATAAAATTATACTCACAGATTCTCTTAAAAAAAACATTGCTCACTTAATCAAACCCTCTCAACTCCAGGTGCACCATTCTGGAGGTCCCAGCCAGTCCTACAGTATTGACGTTACAGCTGTAGCCAATTACTAGTCTCAGCAATGTTACATGCATGCAAGCATCACTGTTTAGAACAAATAATTGGCTGCACCAGTTTCATGAATAAGAAATGAAGTGTCAATGAAAAATCCATGTTATACTTTTCTAGATGTATGTTTCGAAAATATGTATGATCAATTCTCAGTTTGTGATCACAAAAGTATTGGCACTACCACAAATTATTTTTTTAATTAACTATTGGCATTACCACAAATTATTTTTTTAATCAACCATACATGGTTATGCTTCATTCGGTCAGTATGTATTTGTGGGCCGGTTTAGGGACACAGCGACAGAGCAAATAGTCAGATAACACTGTAGGGAGGTATGATAAAGGGACATAGTAGAACTTGGAGTCCGAGCCAGGAGAATATCTTGTCCAAGGGTGCACAGCGGTCAAAGCATGCTCCATACAATTTGTAGCTTCGTATAATCTGGGAAATCCCATACCAAGACAATGCTTTAGACTATTGATACCTGTAGATAAATGAGTGAAAATATTAGTCTATTTCTATCCAAGAAGACAATTATATCTGTAGAAAAAAAATACATTACCATACACCCTATTGTACATCCATATAGGGTTTTTTTTCAGTTTTTTGGCCGAAATCCAACATGATGACTTACCATACAGGATCGAATATCTAACTGGGTAATCAAGCTGCAATTCTCACCAAACAAGCAATACCCACCTCACAAACACCAACCATCCACGGAAGACTAATGCAAAGTTTACATTGCCATACTGCTCTCTCGATGGTTAACATAGTGTGGTATATGTGTAAAAGGGTGTGCCGTAGAAGATGAGATTCACCTGCACTGTGTTGCATGTGTGTCTGAAAACTGCCACCTGCTAACCAAGCAGGACCCGGTTGAAGCAACCAGAAATGGGAGAGTTTTGAGAAGGAAGAATCTAGAATAGCACCTGGTCAGGTGACCTATGTAGTGCAGTCCCCCAATATAAGAAGCTGGCATGGCAAGGTGGGAAGAGATTTGGCGACAAACAGTGAGATGAGTGGGATGGGTGCAGAGGGGGTCGTTGAGGCCAAGACACCGGAGCGTACCAGGAGAGCTGAACCAGCAAGTTGTTGTGTGCTTGTGAGCAAAGTTCAGATGATGCTGGTAAAGATCTGTGAACCAAACGACGCCGATCAAGACCTAAGAGTCAGTTCCACGACAGTTAAGGTGTGTGAACCAAACTACGCCAGTCAAGGCCCGATAGATGACATTCGGTGGTCAAGCACTGAAGACCCAGTGAGGACCCTGATTGATGTCTGCCGCTGTGGACCGGAGGCACGAGTGAGCTGGGCAGTCACTTCCAGCTCTGATGTATGGTACAGGGTTCAGTCTGAGGTGGTGCAGCAGATGGGACTGGGACCAGCCAGTGTGATAAAGACCCAGAGAGCACTGATTGACTTTGTTAAAAGGACTTGCGGTCTAGTAGGAAGAATCGGAGACCAGCGTTAGGGACTGGATTTAAGAGAGAAACCTGACATTGACTCATTGGTGACTGTGAATACTGCTGACAGCAGAAGTCATCAGATAGCATTAAGAGGTAGCCATAAGAGTTACAGAGAAGGAAATAATTATTTGATCCCTTGCCGATTTTGTAAGTTTGCCCACTGACAAAGACATGAAAAGTCTATAATTTTAAGGGTAGGTTAGCTTTTAACATTGAGAGATAGAATATCAAAAATAAAAACCAGAAAAAGACACTGTCTAAATTATATTATATAAGTTTATTTGCATAAAATTATATATATAAATTTATTGCAATTTATTTGCATTTTGCAGTGAGAACTTAGTATTTGATCCCCTACCAACCATTAACCCCTTAAGCCCCAAGGGTGGTTTGCACGTTAATGACCGGGACAATTTTTACAATTCTGACCACTGTCCCTTTATGAGGTTATAACTCTGGAACGCTTCAACGGATCTTGGCGATTCTGACACTGTTTTCTCGTGAGATATTGTACTTCATGCTACTGGTAAAATTTATTCGATATAACTTGTGTTTATTTGTAAAAAAAATGGAAATTTGGCAAAAATTTTGAAAATTTCACAATTTTCCAACTTTGAATTTTTATGCCCTTAAATCACAGAGATATGTCACACAAAATACTTAATAAGTAACATTTCCCACATGTCTACTTTACATCAGCACAATTTTGGAACCAAAATTTTTTTTTGTTAGGGATTTATAAGGGTTAAAAGTTGACCAGCAATTTCTCATTTTTACAACACCATTTTTTTTTAGGGACCACATCTCATTTGAAGTCATTTTGAGGGGTCTATATGATAGAAAATAACCAAGTGTGACACCGTACTAAAAACTGCACCCCTCAAGGTGCTCAAAACCACATTCAAGAAGTTTATTAACCCTTCAGGTGTTTCACAGGAATTTTTGGAATGTTTAAATAAAAATGAACATTTAACTTTTTTTCACACAAAATTTACTTCAGCTCCAATTTGTTTTATTTTACCAAGGGTAACAGGAGAAAATGGACCCCAAAAGATGTTGTACAATTTGTCCTGAGTATGCCGATACCCCATATGTGGGGGTAAACCACTTTTTGGGAACATGACAGAGCTCGGAAGCGAAGGAGCGCCATTTGACTTTTCAATGCAAAATTGACTGGAATTGAGATGGGATGCCATGTTGCGTTTGGAGAGGCCCTGATATGCCTAAACATTGAAACCCCCCACAAGTGACACCATTTTGGAAAGTAGACCCCTTAAGGAACTTATCTAGATGTGTGGTGAGCACTTTGACCCACCAAGTGCTTCACAGAAGTTTATAATGCAGAGCCGTAAAAATAAAAAATCATATTTTTTCACAAAAATGATCTTTTCGCCCCCAATTTTTTTATTTTCCCAGGGGTAAGAGAAGAAATTGGACCCCAAGAATTGTTCTGCAATTTGTCCTGAGTACGCTGAAAACCCATATGTGGGTGTAAACCATTGTTTGGGTGCATGGCAGAGCTCGGAAGGAAAGGAGCGCCATTTGACTTTTCAATGCAAAATTGACTGGAATTGAGATGGGACGCCATGTTGCGTTTGGAGAGCCCCTGATGTGCCTAAACATTGAAACCCCCCACAAATGACACCATTTTGGAAAGTAGACCCCTTAAGGAACTTATCTAGATGTGTGGTGAGCACTTTGACCCAACAAGTGCTTCACAGAAGTTTATAATGCAGAGCCGTAAAAATAAAAAATCATATTTTTTCACAAAAATGATTTTTCACCCCCAATTTTTTATTTTCCCAAGGGTAAGAGAAGAAATTAGACCACAAAAGTTGTTTTTCAATTTGTCCTGAGTACAACGATGCCCCATATGTGGGGGTAAACCACTGTTTGGGCGCATAGCAGAGCTCGGAAGGGAAGGAGCGCCATTTGACTTTTCAATGCAAAATTGACTGGAATTTAGATGGGACACCATGTCGCGTTTTGAGAGCCCCTGATGTGCCTAAACATTAAAGCCTCCCACAAGTGACACCATTTTGGAAAGTAGACCCCCTAAGGAACTTATCTTGATGTGTTTTGAGAGCTTTGAACCCCCAAGTGTTTCACTACAGTTTATAACGCAGAGCCGTGAAAATAAAAAAATAAAAAATTTTCAGAAAAATGATTTTTTAGCCCCCAGTTTTATATTTTCACAAGGGTAACAGGATAAATTGGACCCCAAAAGTTGTTGTCCAATTTGTCCTGAGTACGCTGATACCCCATATGTGGGGGGAACCACTGTTTGGGTGCATGGCAGAGCTCGGAAGGGAAGGAGCGCCATTTGGAATGCAGACTTAGATGGATTGGTCTGCAGGCGTCACGTTGCATTTGCAGAGCCCCTGATGTACTTAAACAGTACAACCCCCCACAAGTGACCCCATATTGGAAACTAGACCTCCTGAGGAACTTATCTAGATGTGTTTTGAGAGCTTTGAACCCCCAAGTGTTTCACTACAGTTTATAACGCAGAGCCGTGAAACTAAAAATGCTTTTTTTTTCAGAAAAATGATTTTTTAGCCCCCAGTTTTATATTTTCACAAGGGTAACAGGATAAATTGGACCCCAAAAGTTGTTGTCCAATTTGTCCTGAGTACGCTGATACCCCATATGTGGGGGGAACCACTGTTTGGGCGCATGGCAGAGCTCGGAAGGGAAGGAGCGCCATTTGGAATGCAGACTTAGATGGATTGGTCTGCAGGCGTCATGTTGCATTTGCAGAGCCCCTGATGTACCCAAACAGTATAAACCCCCCATAAGTGACCCCATATTGGAAACTAGACCTCCCAAGGAACTTATCTAGATGTGTTGTGAGAACTTTGAACCCCCAAGTGTTTCACTACAGTTTACAACGCAGTGCTGTGAAAATAAAAAATCCTTTTTTTCCCACAAAAATGATTTTTAGCCCCCCAAATTTTTATTTTCCCAGAGATAACAAGAGAACTTGGACCCCAAAAGTTGTTGTCCAATTTGTCCCGAGTACGCTGATGCCCCATATGTTGGGGTAAACCCCTGTTTGGGCGCACGGGAGAGCTCGGAAGGGAAGGAGCACTGTTTTATTTTTTCAACGCAGAATTGTCTGGAATTGAGATCGGACGCCATGTCGCGTTTGGAGAGCCCCTGGTGTGCCTAAACAGTGGAAACTCCCCAATTCTACCTGAAACTAATCCAAACACACCCCTAGCCCTAATCCCAACTGTAACCCTAACCACACCCCTAACCCTGACACACCCCTAATTCTAATCTCAACCCTAATCCCAACCGTAAATGTAATCCAAACCCTAACCCTAACTTTATCCCCAACCCTAACTTTATCCCCAACCCTATCCCTAACTTTAGCCCCACCCTAACTTTAGCTCCAACCCTAACCCTAACCCTAGCCCTAACCCTAGCCCTAACCCTAGCCCTAACCCTAACCCTAGCCCTAACCCTAACCCTAGCCCTAACCCTAGCCCTAACCCTAGCCCTAACCCTAACCCTAACCCTAACCCTAGCCCTAATGGGAAAATGGCAATAAATACATTTTTTTAATTTTATTATTTTTCGCTAACTAAGGGGGTGATGAAGGGGGGTTTGATTTACTTTTATAGCATTTTTTATATCGGATTTTTATGATTGGCAGCTGTCACACACTAAAAGACGCTTTTTATAGCAAAAAAGTTTTTGCGTCTCCATATTTTGAGACCTATAATTTTTCCGTATTTTGGTCCACAGAGTCATGTGTGGTCTTGTTTTTTGCGGGACGAGTTGGCATTTTTATTGGTAACATTTTCGGTTATTGGTAACATTTTCGGACATGTGACAGTTTTTGATCACTTTTAATTCCGATTTTTGTGAGGCAGAATGACCAAAAACCAGCTATTCATGAATTTCTTTTGGGGGAGGCGTTTATACCGTTCCACGTTTGGTAAAATTGATAAAGCAGTTTTATTCGTCGGGTCAGTACGATTACAGCGATATCTCATTTATATAATTTTTTTATGTTTTGGCGCTTTTATACGATAAAAACTATTTTATAGAAAAAATAATTATTTTGGCATCACTTTATTCTGAGGACTATAACTTTTTTATTTTTTTGGTTATGATGCTATATTGTGGCTCGTTTTTTGCGGGACAAGATGACGTTTTCAGCGGTACCATGGTTATTTATATCCATCTTTTTGATCGCGTGTTATTTCACTTTTTGTTCGGCGGTATGATAATAAAGCGTTGTTTTTTGGCTCGCTTTTTTTTTTTTCTTACGGTGTTCACTGAAGGGGTTAACTAGTGGGACAGTTTTATAGGTTGGGTCGTTACGGACGCGGCAATACTAAATATGTGTACTTTTATTTATTTTTTTTCTTCTTTATTTAGGAATTTTTTTTTTTTTTTTTTTTACACATGTGGAAAATATTTTTTTTTTACTTTTTTACTTTGTCCCAGGGGGGGACATCACAGATCGCCGATCTGATAGTGTGCACAGCATTCTATCAGATCGGCGCTCTCACTCACATCGCTGCAGGCTTCAGCTTTCATCTGCAGCCTGCTCCGGACCCGGAAGTACTCCCTGCAGGACCTGGATGCAGCCCCGCGGCCATTTTGGATCCGGGGCCTGCAGGGAGGAGACGCTCGGTACAAGGTGAGTACATTCCCTTGTACCGATCGTCTCAGGGAAGCACGCAGGGAGCCCCCTCCCTGCGCGATGCTTCCCTGTACCGCCGGTACACCGCGATCATGTTTGATCGCTGTGTGCCGGGGGTTAATGTGCCGGGGGCGGTCCGTGACCGCTCCTGGCACATAGTGCCGGATGTCAGCTGCGATAGGCAGCTGACACCCGGCCGCGATCGGCCGCGCTCCCCCCGTGAGCGCGGCCGATCGGCTATGACGTACTATCCCGTCACTGGGAATTAAGTCCCAGGTCACCTTGACGGGATAGTACGTCATATGGGATTAAGGGGTTAAAAGTTCTGGCTCCTACAGGCCAGTTAGATGCTCCTAATCATCTCAAAACCTGCATTAAAGACAGCTTTATAAAAGTCTCCTGTCCACCGACTTAATTAATCAGTCAGACTCTAACCTCTACAACATGGGCAAGACCAAAGAGCTTTATAAAAATGTCAGGGACAAGAACATAGACCTGCACAAAGCAGGAATGGGCTACAAAACCACAAGTAAGATACTGGGTGAGAAGGAGACAACTGTTGGTGCAATACTAAGAAAATGGAAGAAATAAAAAAATGACTGTCAATTGACATCGATCTGGGGCACCATGCAAAACTCACCTCATCGGGTATCCTTCATCATGAGGAAGGTGAGACATCAGCCTAAAACTACATGGGGGAACTTGTTAATGATCTCAGGGCAGCTTTGACCACAGTCACCAAGAAAGCCATTGGTAACACATTACTCCGTAAAGGTTTAAAATTCTGCAGTGCCCGCAAGGTCCCCCTGCTCAAGAAGACACATGGGAAGTTTGCTAATGAATACCTGGATGATTCTGTTAGTGATTGGGAGAAGGTGCTGTGGTCAGATGAGAAAAAAATTGAGCTCTTTGGCATTAACTCATCTCACCGTGTTTGGAGGAAGTGAAATGATGCCTATGACCCAAAGAACATCATCCCCACTATCAAGCATGGAGGTAGAAACATTATGTTTTGGGGTGTTTCTCTGCTGAGGGCACAGGACTACTTCACTGCATCTGTGCACCTGATGTCGTCATCGTATTGATCAAACATCCCTTGATACTGTTGTAATAGCTTCTCAACCTGGTCCTCTTGCCCGGTGGTGAATTCTGTGAGTTTTGCTTCTATTTGTTCCGAGAGATCACGGCCGGTCTGGACTTCACCCTTATTCCCCTTGATGTTGAGAGATACTGACTCCATTGGACTCCTTTCACAGGAGTCAGCTCACTGTAATTGACAGTGGTGAGATCTTTTGGCATCACATACACTTGGGTTACTTCCTCCCAGGTAGTCAACTGCAGGCTTGTTCCACTTAGGCTGATATAGCCCACAGGTTCATGCCCTTGACAGATGGTGGCTAGGGTGTGAGCGACCAGCAATCCTGTTTTGATTTCCTGCCCCTCTGTGGGTTCAATTTGTACTTCTACTCCTTCCAATGACAGATGAGCCCGTACCAGCATAGTGAGTACAGTCTGCCCCTCATATGTCCATGTGATGTGGATATAAAAATAAAGATTATGGCTCTGTGAAGAAGGAGAGGAAAAAATGGAAATGTGAAAACAGAAATTGGCTGCGGTGTGAAGGGGTTAAACAAAATATACAGTGAAGGAAATAATTATTTGAGCCCTTGCTGATTTTGTAAGTTTGCCCACTGACAAAGACATGAGCAGTCTATAATTTTAAGGGTAGGTTAATTTTTAACATTGAGAGATATAATATAAAAAATAAAATCCTGAAAATCACACTATCTGAATTATATACATTTATTTGCAGTTTGCAGTGAGAAGTAAGTATTTGATCCTTCTTGCAAACAAGACTTAATACTTGGTGGCAAAACCCTTGTTAGCAAGCACAACAGTCAAACATTTTTTGTAGTGGATGATGAGGTTTGTGCACATGTCAGGAGGAATTTTGGTCCACTCCTCTTTGGAGAACATCTCTAAATTATAAAGATTTTAAGGCTGTCGCTTGGAAACTCGGAGCTTCAACTCCCTCCATAAGTTTTCTATGGGATTAAGATCTGGTGACTGGCTAGGCCATTCCATGACCTTAATGTGCTTCTTTTTGAGCCTGTCCTTTTTTGCCTTGGCTGTATGTTTTGGGTCATTGTCTTGCTGAAAGACCCAGCCAAGACCCATTTTTAATTTCCTGGTGGAGGGAAGGAAGTTGTCACTCAGGATTTTATGGTACATCCATTTTCCTACTGATGCAGTGAAGTAGTCCTGTGCCCTCAGCAGAGAAACACCCCAAAACATAATGTTTCTACCTCCATGCTTGATAGCGAGGACGGTGTTCTTTGGGTCATAGGCATCATTTCACTTCCTCCAAACACGGCTAGATGAGTTAATGCCAAAGAGCTCAATTTTTTTCTCATCTGACCACAGCACCTTCTCCCAATCACTAACAGAATCATCCAGGTATTCATTAGCAAACTTCCCATGTGCCTTCTTGAGCAGGGGGACCTTGCGGGCACTGCAGAATTTTAAACCTTTACGGAGTAATGTGTTACCAATGGCTTTCTTGGTGACTGTGGTCAAAGCTGCCCTGAGATACTTAACAAGTTCCCCCGTGTAGTTTTAGGCTGATGTCTCACCTTCCTCATGATGAAGGATACCCGATGAGGTGAGTTTTGCATGGTGGGCCAGATCGATGTCGATTGACAGTCATTTTTTTATTTCTTCCATTTTCTTAGTATTGCACCAACAGTTGTCTCCTTCTCACCCAGTATCTTACTTGTGGTTTTGTAGCCCATTCCTGCTTTGTGCAGGTCTATGTTCTTGTCCCTGACATTTTTATAAAGCTCTTTGGTCTTGCCCATGTTGTAGAGGTTAGAGTCTCACTGATTAATTAAGTCGGTGGACAGGAGTCTTTTATAAAGGTGGCTATGTAAGACAGCTGTCTTTAATGCAGGTCTTGAGATGATTAGGAGCATCTAACTGGCCTGTAGGAGCCAGAACTTTTAATGGTTGGTAGGGGATCAAATACTTAGTTCTCACTGCAAAATGCAAATAAATTGCAATAAATTTATATATATAATTTTATGCAAATAAACTTATATAATATAATTTAGACAGTGTCTTTTTCTGGTTTTTATTTTTGATATTCTATCTCTCAATGTTAAAAGCTAACCTACCCTTAAAATTATAGACTTTTCATGTCTTTGTCAGTGGGCAAACTTACAAAATCGGCAAGGAATCAAATAATTATTTCCTTCTCTGTAACTCTTATGGCTACCTTTTAATGCTATCTGATGACTTCTGCTGTCAGCAGTATTCACAGTCACCAATGAGTCAATGTCAGGTTTCTCTCTTAAATACAGTCCCTAATGCTGGTCTCCGATCCTTCCTACTAGACCGCAAGTCCTTTTAACAAAGTCAATCAGTGCTCTCTGGGTCTTTATCACACTGGCTGGTCCCAGTCCCATCTGCTGCGCCACCTCAGACTGAACCCTGTACCATACATCAGAGCTGGAAGTGACTGCCCAGCTCACTCGTGCCTCCGGTCCACAGCGGCAGACATCAATCATCAAGACATCTGTTATGACCCCAATGGCAGAGGGTCTCAAAAGTACATACCAAGTCTGCAAACACAAAAAACCAGCTCATAGGGCAGTGGTAACTGGGCTGACCATATATCTAATCCTAGCACCACAAATAGCAGCAGCCGGGGAACGTGCCTACGTTGGTTCTAGACGTCTCGCGCCAGCCGGAGAACTAACTAACCCTAGAAGGGAAAAGATAGACCTTTCTTGCCTCCAGAGAAAAGACCCCAAAAGTTGGATACAAGCCCCCAACAAATAATAACGGTGAGGTAAGGAGAAAAGACAAACGTAAGAATGAACTAGGCATTTAGCAAAGAGAAGCCCACTGACTAATAGCAGAATATAGTAAGATGACTTATATGGTCAGCAAAAACCCTATCAAAATTTCCACGCTGGATATTCAAGAACCCCCGAACCGTCTAACGGCCCGGGGGGAGAACACCAGCCCCCTAGAGCTTCCAGCAAAATCAGGAATCACATTTAGTACAAGCTGGACAAAAAATAAGAGCAAGCAAATAACCAAAAAAACAAGGAAGCAGGACTTAGCTTAATTTTGCAAGATCCAAGACCAGCAGACAGGAGCAAACAGAAAGGAACTGATTACAATGATGCCAGGCACTGGACTGAGAAACCAGGAAGTTTATATAGCAACACCCCTGGACTAACGACCCAGGTGGGTGCCAAACTGAGGAAAGACAATCCCAGAGTCATATCACTAGTGACCACAAGAGGGAGCCAAAAAAGTCTAATTCACAACAGTACCCCCCCTTTAAGGAGGGGTCACCGAACCCTCACCAAGACCACCAGGGCGATCAGGATGAGCAGCGTGAAAGGCACGAACTAAATCGGCCGCATGCACATCAGAGGCAACCACCCAGGAATTATCCTCCTGACCATAGCCCTTCCACTTGACCAGATACTGAAGCCTCCGCCTGGAGAGACGAAAATCCAAGATCTTCTCCACCACGTACTCCAACTCGCCCTCAACCAACACCGGAGCAGGAGGCTCAACAGAAGGAACCACAGGTACAACGTACCGCCGCAACAAAGACCTATGGAACACGTTGTGAATGGCAAACGACACCGGAAGATCCAAGCGAAAGGACACAGGATTAAGGATTTCCAATATCTTGTAAGGACTGATGAAGCGAGGCTTAAATTTAGGAGAGGAGACCTTCATAGGAACAAATCGAGAAGACAGCCATACCAAATCCCCAACACGAAGTCGGGGACCCACACCGCGGCGGCGGTTGGCAAAATGCTGAGCCTTCTCCTGTGACAACTTTAAGTTGTCCACCACATGATTCCAGATCCGCTGCAACCTATCCACCACGGAATCTACCCCAGGACAGTCAGAAGGCTCCACATGTCCCGAGGAAAAACGAGGATGGAAACCAGAGTTGCAAAAAAATGGCGAAACCAAAGTAGCGGAACTAGCCCGATTATTAAGGGCAAACTCAGCCAACGGCAAGAAGGTCACCCAATCATCCTGATCTGCAGAAACAAAACACCTCAAATAAGCCTCCAGAGTCTGATTAGTTCGCTCCGTTTGTCCATTAGTCTGAGGATGAAAGGCAGACGAAAACGACAAATCAATGCCCATCTTAGCACAAAAGGATCGCCAGAACCTGGAAACAAACTGGGATCCTCTGTCAGACACAATATTCTCAGGAATGCCGTGTAAACGAACCACATTCTGAAAGAACAAAGGAACCAGATCGGAAGAGGAAGGCAGCTTAGGCAAAGATACCAAATGGACCATCTTGGAAAAGCGATCACATACCACCCAGATGACAGACATGCCCTGAGACACCGGAAGATCTGAAATGAAATCCATGGAAATGTGTGTCCAAGGCCTCTTCAGGACAGACAAGGGCAAGAGCAACCCGCTGGCATGAGAACAGCAAGGCTTAGCTCGAGCACAAGTCCCACAGGACTGCACAAATGACCGCACATCCCGTGACAAGGAAGGCCACCAAAAGGACCTAGCCACCAGATCTCTGGTGCCAAAAATTCCCGGATGCCCTGCCAACACCAAGGAATGAACCTCGGAAATGACTCTGCTGGTCCACTTATCAGGAACAAACAGTCTGTCAGGTGGACAAGAGTCAGGTCTACCAGCCTGAAATCTCTGCAACACACGTCGCAAATCCGGAGAAATGGCTGACAGGATAACTCCCTCTTTGAGAATACCAACTGGTTCTGCGACTCCAGGAGAGTCAGGCACAAAGCTACTTGAAAGAGCATCAGCCTTCACATTCTTTGAACCTGGTAAATACGAGACCACAAAGTCAAAACGGGAGAAAAACAATGACCAGCGGGCCTGTCTAGGATTCAGGCGTTTAGCAGACTCGAGATACATCAGATTTTTGTGATCAGTCAAGACCACCACACGATGCTTAGCACCCTCGAGCCAATGACGCCACTCCTCAAATGCCCACTTCATGGCTAACAACTCCCGATTGCCAACATCATAATTCCGCTCAGCAGGCGAAAACTTCCTAGAGAAAAAAGCACATGGTCTCATTACAGAGCAACCAGGGCCTCTCTGCGACAAAACGGCCCCTGCCCCAATCTCAGAAGCATCCACTTCAACCTGAAAGGGAAGTGAGACATCAGGCTGGCACAAAACAGGCGCCGAAGTAAACCGGCGCTTCAAATCTTGAAAGGCTTCCACGGCTGCAGGAGCCCAGTTAGCAACATCAGAACCTTTCTTGGTCATATCCGTCAAAGGTTTAACAACGCTAGAAAAATTAGCGATAAAACGACGGTAGAAGTTAGCAAAACCCAAGAACTTCTGAAGACTCTTAACTGACGTGGGTTGAGTCCAATCATGAATAGCTTGGACCTTGACTGGGTCCATCTCCACCGCAGAAGGGGAAAAAATAAAACCCAAAAAGGGAACCTTCTGTACTCCAAAGAGACACTTTGAGCCCTTAACAAACAAAGCATTCTCACGCAAAACCTGAAACACCATCCTGACCTGCTCTACATGGGAGTCCCAATCATCAGAAAAAAACAGAATATCATCCAGATAAACAATCATAAATTTATCCAGATACTTCCGGAAAATATCATGCATAAAGGACTGAAACACTGAAGGAGCATTAGAGAGCCCGAAAGGCATCACCAAGTACTCAAAATGACCTTCGGGCGTATTAAATGCAGTTTTCCATTCATCTCCTTGCTTAATGCGCACAAGGTTGTACGCACCACGAAGATCTATCTTGGTGAACCACTTGGCACCTTTAATCCGGGCAAACAAGTCCGACAACAGAGGCAAAGGATACTGAAATTTAACAGTGATTTTATTCAGAAGCCGATAGTCAATACAAGATCTCAAAGATCCGTCCTTCTTGGCCACAAAAAAGAATCCCGCACCAAGAGGGGAAGAGGATGGACGGATATGCCCCTTCTCCAGAGATTCCTTGATATACGAACGCATTGCGGTATGCTCAGGTACAGACAGATTAAATAATCTTCCCTTAGGAAATTTACTACCTGGAATCAAATCTATAGCGCAGTCAAAGTCCCTATGAGGAGGAAGAGCACTGGACCTGGACTCGCTGAATACATCCTGGTAATCAGACAAATACTCAGGAACTTCCGAAGGAGTAGAGGAAGCAATAGACACCGGCGGGGAATCACCATGAATTCCCTGACAGCCCCAACTTGACACAGACATTGCCTTCCAATCCAAGACTGGATTATGGGTCTGTAACCATGGCAGACCCAAAACGACCAAATCATGCATTTTATGCAGAACAAGAAAACGAATCACCTCCCGATGTTCAGGAGTCATGCACATGGTTACCTGTGTCCAAAACTGCGGTTTATTTTCCGCCAATGGCGTAGCATCAATACCTCTAAGAGGGATATGATTTACCAACGGCTCAAGAACAAAACCACAGTGCTTGGCAAACGACAGATCCATAAGACTCAGGGCAGCACCTGAATCCACAAACGCCATAACAGGGTAGGAGGACAATGAGCAAATTAAAGTCACAGACAAAATAAATTTAGGTTGCAAATTACCAATGGCGACAGGACTAACAACCCTAGTTAGGCGTTTAGAGCATGCTGATATTACATGTGTAGAATCACCACAGTAAAAACACAACCCATTCTGACGTCTATGATTTTTCCGTTCATTTCTAGTCTGAATTCTACCACATTGCATTAAATCAGGTGTTTGTTCAGACAACACCACCAGAGGATTCGCGGCTTTGCGCTCCCGCAAACGCCGGTCAATTTGAATAGCCAGCGCCATGGAATCATTAAGACCTGTAGGAATGGAGAAACCCACCATCACATTCTTAATGGCTTCAGAAAGGCCATTTCTGAAATTTGCGGCCAGAGCACACTCATTCCACTGAGTAAGCACGGACCATTTCCGAAATTTTTGGCAATACACTTCAGCTTCATCCTGACCCTGAGAAATAGCCAGCAAGGCTTTTTCTGCCTGAATTTCAAGATTGGGTTCCTCGTAAAGCAATCCGATCGCCAGAAAAAACGCATCAATATTTGCCAATGCCGGATCTCCTGGCGCTAGCGAGAAGGCCCAATCCTGAGGGTCGCCCCGTAAGAAAGAGATAACAATTTTTACTTGCTGAGCTGAGTCTCCAGATGAACGGGGTCTCAGAGATAGAAACAATTTACAATTATTCCTGAAATTCCTAAACTTAAATCGGTCTCCAGAGAACAGTTCAGGAATAGGTATTTTAGGTTCAGACATTGGACTACTGGTAACAAAATCTTGTATGCCCTGCACACGAGCAGCAAGCTGATCCACACTTGTAATCAAAGTCTGGACATTCATGTCTGCAGCAAGCACAAGCCACTCAGAGGTAAAGGGGAGGAAAAAAGAGAGGAAAGAAAAAAAAAAAAAAACTCAGACTTTCCTTTCTTGTAATCCCACTTCTGCAATGCATTAAACATTCAACCTTGGCCTGGCATACTGTTATGACCCCAATGGCAGAGGGTCTCAAAAGTACATACCAAGTCTGCAAACACAAAAAACCAGCTCATAGGGCAGTGGTAACTGGGCTGACCATATATCTAATCCTAGCACCACAAATAGCAGCAGCCGGGGAACGTGCCTACGTTGGTTCTAGACTTCTCGCGCCAGCCGGAGAACTAACTAACCCTAGAAGGGAAAAGATAGACCTTTCTTGCCTCCAGAGAAAAGACCCCAAAAGTTGGATACAAGCCCCCAACAAATAATAACGGTGAGGTAAGGAGAAAAGACAAACGTAAGAATGAACTAGGTATTTAGCAAAGAGAGGCCCACTGACTAATAGCAGAATATAGTAAGATGACTTATATGGTCAGCAAAAACCCTATCAAAATTTCCACGCTGGATATTCAAGAACCCCCGAACCGTCTAACGGCCCGGGGGGAGAACACCAGCCCCCTAGAGCTTCCAGCAAAATCAGGAATCACATTTAGTACAAGCTGGACAAAAAATAAGAGCAAGCAAATAACCAAAAAAAACAAGGAAGCAGGACTTAGCTTAATTTTGCAAGATCCAAGACCAGCAGACAGGAGCAAACAGAAAGGAACTGATTACAACGATGCCAGGCACTGGACTGAGAAACCAGGAAGTTTATATAGCAACACCCCTGGACTAACGACCAAGGTGGGTGCCAAACTGAGGAAAGACAATCCCAGAGTCATATCACTAGTGACCACAAGAGGGAGCCAAAAAAGTCTAATTCACAACAGACATCATCAATAAGCTGATCTAAAGCCGCTAGGCAAAAATTTATATAACTGAATATGAGGTTTTCAGTTTAACATTCAACTTATGATTTTTGGAGGTGCGGTTCATGCCTTTTTTTTTTCCTTTTTGTTCAAAGCATGTTTTAGTCTTTCTTGGACCAGCACTCCTCCCATTTGGCAAAGGTGATTTTAATTGGCAGGAGACTGTAAAGTAAGGGGTCTAGCCCATTTTGGCTCTCACTGAAGAGCTGGAGGAAGGTGAGTTTCAGTGCTCCTTTCATTTTGGTGCTGGTGCTGTGTGGCGGCCATTGTTGCCGTGGCTTTGTGCTGGTGGTGCGGCACGGCCTGGAGTCATGGGGGCTCAGTCTCGCAGCATGGGTGCTGTAGGGCAACAGGCCATCCGCCCTGCTGGTGCATTGCCGCTGTGGCGATGGTCGCCGCACGGCTCCGCTCCGTTAGGGCGGTAGGACCCACTACGAGGTTTGCCATGACGTGGCAGTGGGCTTCATACAGTCTGATCAGAATGTTAAACTGAAAACCTCATTTTCAGTTATATAAATTTTTGCCTAGCGGCTTTAGATCAGCTTATGATTTTTGGAGGTGCGGTTCATGCCTTTTTTTTTCCGTTTTGTTTAAAAATGGCTAGTACCTACCACAATGAGAGAACCAAGTTTGTTCCTGGGGATGGCTGGGTACTACCAAACGTTCATCAAGAACTTTGACAAGACTGCAGTAACACTACCTGAGCTATTAAGAGGCACAGCAGGGGGAGACCAAGCATCAGGCAATCCAGTGGGGCCCGAGGCAAGAAGAGGCCTTCCAGTCTCTGAAGATGATGCTGACTAGTGATGAGTGAACATGTTCGGTGATACACGGATATCACTCGTGTATCCGGGTGTTCAGATGTGCTCGGCACTCTGTGAAAATTGGCTGGTACTCGGATATAATGCCTGAATCCCCGCATGTTTGGCACATGCTACATAGCCAATAAACATGCGGGGATTACCTACCAGTCCATGTAATGCCATAACCATTACTGTGATTGGCTAGCCACATTACCTCATCAAAGGTTATAAAAGAACTGGAGTCACCATGCTCACCACGCTGTAATCATTGCACAGCTCAGTGACAGTTGTGATTCGAGGGAGAGAGTAGTTGTGCAGGTTTGTGTGTGTGCATAGTTTCATTAAAGGGAACCTGTCACCCCCCCCAGGCATTATAAACTAAAATAGCCACCTTGTGCAGCAGTAATGCTGCATTCTGACAAGGTGGCTCTGCTCTTTTTGTTCTGAGTGCTGTAACTACCGAAATAATCAGTTTTATTATTTGTCCGAAATACCTGCTCCTCAGTCAAGTGGGCCGGCGTTTCCCCCCTGCTTCAGACAGCACACAGCTGTCACTCACATCTTCTTGGCGCCGCCTCCTCCTCACCGCTGTTTTCAAAAGTACCCGGCGCCTGCGCTCTTATCCCCTGCCTGGTGCAGGCGCAGTGAGTGCTGGCCGTCTTTCCTCATATGCAGCCCAGCTGACTGCGCATGCGCCGCCGCCCTGCTTGTGAATTCCAGCCCCGCAGTGACTTATGATTTAATCACATTGCGGGGCTGGGATTCACAAGCAGGGCGGCGGCGCAGTCAGGTGAATTTTCTGGAAGCAATATATATAAAAGAGGAGAACAGAAAGAGAGCTGTGTTCCTGCATTGTGCGGGCACAGGAGTCTATGACATATACAGCACATTGCCAGCAGCAGAGACAGTCACGTACAGCAACTGCTCCAAAGCTCTCACTGACTACTTCAACCCTAAACAAAACATCAGATATGAAAGATACAAGTTCAGGATTGCTAAGCAGCTTCCAGAAGAATCCATAGACACCTATGTCACCCGGCTAAAAGAACTAGCACATGGGTGTGCATTTACTGACGTAGATGATGAAATCCTAACTCAAGTAATTGTCACCTGCTCGTCTAATAACATAAGGCGTAAAGCTCTGCAGCAGGATCTCTCTCTGCATGATTTACTCAAGACCAGCGTCGGACTGGGGTGTCTGGGGCCCACCAGAGGAATGGACTCTAGGGGCCCACCCTACAGCTATATGCAAATATCTGTCATTATAGTGGAGCATCAGCTGTAAAACACCGGCGGCTGCCGCACATCTACCGTGTGCCCCAATAACTGGGATGTATAATTACGGTAGTTTACATTAATGTGGTTCTTGGTAAAACAAGTTATCACTGATCCATGGGCTCCACAGGATAGGTGATCGCTTAGATCCGACCATTAGAAACTGGGGAAGTTTTATCCCTGACAGGACACTTTTATCACTATTTTAAAATGCAGCGGCAGGTGGGATTTCTGACCGCAGCTCCATTCATTCTCTTTGGGGCTTCCAGAAAAAAACAAGTGCAGCCACTGAGGGAATGAATGGATCAGTGATCTAGTCGGACATGCCACTCCAGTCTAATGGGGATAAAAAGTTCCACATTTTGCTGAGTGGGTCCAAGCAGTCAGACCCCCACCAATCAATATGTTATCACTTATCCTGTGGAGAGGTGATTACTTTTTTCCACAGGAAACCCCTGTAAGTGCATCTCCGCCGCTGTGTACAAAGCATTAAAACTCTAATGGAAATAAAGAATCTTCTCCTAATTAATATCAGAGAGAACAAATGACCGCCATACACAACACAATCCACTATACCAAGACCAATATTACCACATACAGGAAGAAATACCACCACACCATGACCAGACCACATAGTGACCGAATAATACTACATACAAGGGACAAATACCACCGCACCATGTCAAGACCACATATTACCACCACTTGGTGACCAAATAGCACATACAAGGGACAAATACCACAACACCATTTCCAGACCACATATTACCACCACATAGTGACTGAATACTACAATACTGATCAGAAATAAAAAAAAAAACAAAACACAATACTATCACCATAAGGCTGCTGTCACACTAGCAGTATTTGGTCAGTATTTAACATCAGTATTTGTAAGCCAAGACCAGGAGTGGAACAATCAGAGGCAAAGTATAATAGAAACATATGCACCACTTCTGTATTTATCACCCACTCCTGGGTTTGGCTTACAAATACTGATGTAAAATACTGACCAAATACTGAATGTGTGACGGCAGCCTAAGTGACATTATACACAGGAGATCTGTACTTAGTATGCAGTGTCTGTGTAGAGGTAATACAGAGATCACTGGTGGTATTATACACAGGAGCTCTGTATATAATGTATAGGTAATACAGTGATCACTGGTGACTAGGGTTGAGCGAAACGGGTCGGCAATTTTCAGAAGTCGCCGACTTTTGGCAAAGTCGGGTTTCATGAAACCCGACCCGACCCCTGTGTGGGGTCGGCCATGAAGTCGGCGATCTTCTGAATCTGGAATCGGAATTCCGATACCGATTCCCGATATGTTTAAGATATCGGGAATTGGTATCGGAATTCAGATTTAAGTGTAAAATAAAGAATTAAAATAAAAAATATTGCTATACTTACCATCTGACGGGCCCTGGTACTAACCGGGAACCTTCCTTCCTTAGAATCAGCCTTCCAGGACCTCGCGGTGACGTCACGGTGACGTTGCGGCTTGTGATTGGTCGCGCGGCCGCCCATGTGACCGCTGCGCGACCAATCACAAGCCGCGATGTCACCGTGACGTCACCGTAGGTCCTGGAAGGGCTGATTCTTAGGAAGGAAGGCTGCCGGAACGAAGCCGAGGGTGAGTATATTCCTATTAGGTATATACTCACCCTCGGACACGCCCTGCTTCGTTATTATATTTATATTATATATATTATATATTATATATTATATTATATTATATTATATTATATTATATTATATTTATTATATTATATTATATTCGTTACTATATTTTGCACTGAAGCACTTTGTACTGCTGTGAGGCTGTTAAGCACGCATGCACTAGACACTTTGTAGGCAAATAGATTACATCTATAGGGGCACTAGGCACTTTGGCAGATCTAGATAGCACAAAGCACTTTGGCAAACATAGGCAGGATAATTCTATACTGGGCATATATGTCTGAATGAGTATCTAACCCACACCTATATGTGTATCCTTATTGAGTCGCTATACTCATTTAGATTAATTATTTATGGTAAGCACTTTTGCTTGTATATTTATATTTAAGTATAATGGTTATAATTTAGTAGCATTTTTTATGCTCCTTTTTGATCTTACTTGTGTTAGATAGCACAGTGGTAGGCTCATATATGACACAGTGGGTTCTTCTATGTATTTTTTATGTATATTTAATATCTATTGATACTGTAAGGTGCTATTTTTTGATGCATACCAGTGTTGGCAGTTCCTTTGTCTGTGTTCCTTCTTATATGTATGTCAATGTTATGTTATATTGGAATACAATTTGTTTAATTTTTATATTGGGCGTTTGACTTCCTTATGAGTTCGTTTTGGTTAAATTGATATTGGAAGTGCCATTTATCTAGGGCCAGTGTTTTTTTGATATATACATACACATACAGTATACTGTACATACACACAGTTATATACACACTAGATGGTGGCCCGATTCTAACGCATCGGGTATTCTAGAATATGTATGCGTAGTGTATAGCACAGCCCACGTAGTATATTGCGCAGCCCACGCAGTACATTGCACAGCCCACGCAGTACATTGCGCAGCTCACGCAGTACATTGCGCAGCCCACGCAGTACATTGCGCAGCCCACGCAGTACATTGCGCAGCCCACGCAGTACATTGGGCAGCCCACGTAGTATATCGCACAGCCCACATAGTATATCGCACAGTACACGTAGTATATCGCACAGTTCACGTAGTATATTGCACAGCCCACGTAGTACATTGCGCAGCCCACGTTGTATATTGCACAGCCCACGCAGTACATTGCGCAGCCCACGTAGTATATTGCGCGCCCACGTAGTATATTGCGCAGCCCATGTTGTATACTGTATTGCACAGCCCACGTCGTATATTGCCCAGCCCATGTAGTACATTGCACAGCCCATGTAGTATATTGTGCAGGCCACGTTGTATATTGCGCAGCAGTCCACGTTTTATATTGCCCAGCCCACGTAGTATATTGTGCAGCCCACGTTGTATATTGCACAGCCCACGTAGTATATTGCACAGCCCACGTTGTATATTGCGCAGTCCATGTTGTATATTGCGAAGCCCACATTGTACATTGCGCAGCCCACGTAGTATATTGCGAGCCCACGTAGTATATTGCACAGCCCACATTGTATATTGCACAGGCCACGTAGTATATTGCCCAGCCCATGTAGTATATTGCGCAGCCCATGTAGGATATTGCGCAGGCCACGTTGTATATTGCGCAGCAGCCCACGTTTTATATTGCCCAGCCCACGTAGTATATTGCGCAGCCCACGTTGTATATTGCGCAGTCCATGTTGTATATTGCGAAGCCCACATTGTATATTGCGCAGCCCACGCAGTACATTGTGCAGCCCACGTAGTATATTGCGAGCCCACGTAGTATATTGCACAGCCCACGTTGTATATTGCACAGGCCACGTAGTATATTGCCCAGCCCATGTAGTATATTGCGCAGCCCATGTAGTATATTGCGCAGGCCACGTTGTATATTGCGCAGCAGCCCACGTTTTATATTGCCCAGCCCACGTAGTATATTGCGCAGCCCACGTTGTATATTGCACAACCCACGTAGTACATTGCGCAGCCCATGTTGTACATTGCGCAGCCCACGTAGTATATTGCGCAGCCCACGTTGTATATTGCGCAGCCCACGTATATAGCAATGTGGGCATGATATCCCTGTTAAAAAAAAAAGAATTAAAATAAAAAATAGTTATATTACCGACGCTTGGGATCCACTGAAGCTCCGCCGAGCCACTGGCGCCGGCCGCCATCTTCCTTTCCCAGGATGCATTGCGAAATTACCCAGATGACATAGAGGTCTCGCGAGACCACTAAGTCTTCTTGGTAATTTCGCAATACATCGCCGGGAATGGAAGATGGCGGCTGGCGCAAGCGGCTCGGCGAACTACGGAGGGTGAGTATAGCAGGTTTTTTGTTTTTTTATTATTTTTAACATTACATTTTTTTACTATTGATGCCGCATAGGCTGCATCAATAGTAAAAAATTGGGGACACACAGGGCTAATAGCAGCGGCTACGGAGTGCGTTACCTGCGGCATAACGCGGTCTGTTACCGCCGGCATTAACCCTGTGTGAGCGGTGACCAGACAGCGTATGCGGGCGCCGGGCACTGAGTGCGGGGAGTAAGGAGCGGCCATTTTCTTCCGGACTGTGCGCGTCGCTGATTGGTCATGGCAATGGTCGTGGGCATTTTGCCACGACCAATCAGCAACTTGGATCCCATGAGAGACAGAGGCCGCAACCAATAAATATCTGTGACAGAAAGAAAGACAGACAGAAGGACAGACAGACGGAAGTGACCCTTAGACAATTATATAGTAGATAGTATACTGTACACATACCGTACACACATATACATAAACATATACTGTACATACATGCACATAAACATACATATATACATACAAATATATCGCATATACACAGATACACACATATTATACACACAGACATACACATATACTGTACATCCATATACAGATACACACACACTGTACATACACAGATGCACATACATACTGTACATCTACAAGCATATACATACACACATACTAATCTTGTATATCAGGTGATCAGATGAGCCCTGGAGGAGGTTAGTTCAGTTGGAGAGGGCTGCAGAACTCACTGTGGGGGATGGGGCACAGAGCAGACAGGACTGATATCAGCCCCCTGGTGTTGCCGTGTTGTCCCGTGCAGTGAGCGTCCTCCCCCATCTCTTCACAGTGAGGAGATACCGCAGCCAGCTGGGAACAGAGCAGTGGAGGGAGCAGATATACAACTTAAGTCCTGCTCTTCCTCCAATGCTGTCCCTGACTCCCTGTGTGCTGTGCGGCGGGGCCCCTGACTGTAGGTGAGTACTCACCAGCCTCCATTGGGATGCGCCATGCACGAGAACAGAGAGACAGCAGCCAATGAACGCTCTCCTCAGTCTGGTGAGGAAAGCGTTCATTGGCCAGCATCTCTCCCTTCGTGACATGCCCCCTTTTGAACTCCTGCACTCCGCACACCGCTCTCTCCCTGGCACTGGGTGTTAGCATGATTACAGGAGTGAGTGAGAGGGGCCCGATGCCAGGGGTATGTCCGCCCCTGGCTGGGGGCCCCTAGGGAAGCGGGGGCCCTAGGCAGCTGCCTAGTCTGCCTGCCCCTAACGCCAGCCCTGCCTGTTGGTGGCTCTTGAGGACCGGAGTTGGGGAACACTGCTGTAACATATTAAACATTTGTTAAAATATCCTGTACTCTTTTTAGGTATATTTTTATTTATGTTTCTTTAAGGGAATGTGTCACATTCATTTTTTTTTAAAATAAACAATAATACCACATAGAGGGGACAAATACTGTCACACCATGACCAGACCACATATTACACCACAAGGTTACCAAATAATACCACATACAAGAAACAAATACCGCCACACTATGACCAGACCACATATCACAACCAGATAGTGAATGAATAATGCCATATGCAATGGAAAAATACCACCACATCATGACTAGACCACATATTACTACTAGTGATGAGTAAGCATACTCGGTAATGCTCGTTACTCGCATGAGCATCGCTATACTTGCGGTACTCAGCGATCGCCGAGCATCTCCAGGATTATTCGTCGGGAGCTCGGGTCCCCGCCCTGCATGATTGGTGCTCTTTAGAGTGCCAATCAACATGCAGGGATTGTCTGCCACGCACTGTAATGTCGCAGCAATGTTGGTTGTGGTATTACAGAGACTGGCTGGCCGCACAGCGTCATCAGGTCTATAAGAAACCTGCAGCCGCCATGCTCGTGGCATTCAGGTCCGGATTCAGACAGTGTAAGGAGAGGTGCTGCCGAGATAGGGTCAGATTTGGGGGTTTATCAGTTAGTGTGGGTATACCATCATAGAATACACAAATCCAGCTAAACCAATAGTCCTTCTAAGGACTAATTACGAAGAATATAGATTGCAGTGGTAGACAGGGGAGTGTATGTGGCTCAATACATATGAGTGCAAGGCATGCAGGCACTGTATGTTGGTATATAGAGATCATTGCATACATCAAGATGGTCCATTCCATTACTGCCTGCTGCTGCTGCTTCCTATTGCATATATTGACCGTATATACCTAGCCCCAGGTATCAGTGGCTAGGAATAATTTTTTTTGCATCTTAATCCTGATTATTTTATTCCAAAGCAATCCAGAGCCCTCTTTTTTTCTCCATTTGCTTGTTGACACTGCAGACTACAGCCAGATCCTTTTCTTAGCACAGCGAGAAAATCCAGCAATTTTAAACCGGTTTGCCCGTCCCAGCCATCACATCTGAGTGCGCAGAAAATTCTGCCATTTTTTGTGGTACTGTAGAATTTTTTTGGAGTGTCTTATACAATTTCTTGACATCATTTTGCTTCACAAAAAATATTTAGCTCCCAAAAAAATATTTGGCTACAGGGCAGATATTTTACACCGGGTTTTGTCCACCACATGGATCGCATATCATTGCGCTCAAAATTGTGCCATTACACGCATCCATAGAATTTTTTTTGTTGTGACACAGCCGACTTACTGACACAATTTTGCTGGCCCCCCCAAAAAAAACAGGCTAGATATTGTAAAGTGGGATATCTTCGTCACACGCCTCACCTATCTGTGGGTTACAAATTGTGGCATTTGAAACCTCCATCCATCTGTTTTGGCTGTCTATTACCCTAGTTCTATACACTATTTTGTGTAAAAAAAATATATAGGCCACATTTAACAGTGTGGTATCTCCGTCAGAGTCCTCATCTATCTGTGGCCTACAAATTGTTGCATTTGAGGCCTCCATTCAACTGTTTTTGCTGTGTATTACCCTAAGTTCTATACACTATTTTGGTTAAAAAACAAAAAATATTCCACATATTTAACAGTGTGGTATCTCCGTCAGTTGCCACATCTATCTGTGGGCTACAAATTTGGGCATTTCAGGCCTCCATTCAACTTTTTTGATTGTGTGTTACCCTAGGTCTATACACTATTTTGTGGTAAAAATACAGGCCACATATTAAACAGTGTGGTATCTCCTTCAGATGCCTCATCTATCTGTATGTTACAAATTGTGGTATTTGATGCCTACATTGAACTGTTTTTTCTGTCTGTTACCCTAATTCTACACACTATTTTGTGTTAAAAGAAAAAACAGGCCACATATTGAACAGTGTGGTATCTCCAGCAGAGTCCTCATCTATCTGTGGCCTACAAATTGTGGCATTTCAGGCCTCCATTCAACTGTTTTTGCTGTGTCTTACCTTAGTTTTTGACAACAGTTTGCTAAAAAAATTGTTACCTACAGTCCCGATATTTTAAACTGTGGTTTTCCCGCACATGGATCACATATAAGTTCTCTCCAAATTCAGCCATTTGTAGTGAATGTGGAAAATATTGTAGTCCATTTAAAATGGGCGAGGCTCGTGGTAAGGGACGGGGAAGTGGACGTGATGCTGATGGTGCATGCCGAGGCCGTGGGCAAGCTGAAATTGTGCCACAACAAACACCCACATCTTATCGCCCGACCTTCCAGTCTGAATTACTAGGGGACCGCAGAACACCACTATTGAACCCAGAGCAGTGTCAAAATATTGGATAGTAGATAATGCTTCCAGTCACTTTGCCACCACCACCAGCACCCTGTCTTCCACACGGTCAAGTCTGAGTAGCCGTGAGTCTCGACTGCATATTCCTCACCCTGGTACTCCTTTCTCCCGCCATGCCGAGTGCCCAGAGACAACTGATCCCACATTTGAACACTCCGAAGAGCTGCTCACTATTCCTTTATAGGTTCTGGCCTCTCGTCCAGTCTACTTGAAGCATGTAGCAATGCCCAAATATTTGAGCAGCCACAGTCACATGAAGGAGACGGTGGGAACGTGTTATAAGAGGTGGACGAAAATGAAACACAACTGCTAGAAAGTCAGGAGAAGGACCAGGGTGCGGAAGTGGAAGATGAGGTGGTGGATGATAGAGTAACTGACCCAACCTGGCAAGAGAACATGCAGAGCGAAGACAACAGCACACAGGGGGAGGGAGGCGTAGCACCCCAACAGTCAGGAAGAAGCAGTGTGGTGGCCACAGAAAGAAGGCAGGCAACCGTTCCTCGTAACACCAACATGACGGAAGTTGGCAGCCCAACTGTTAGATCTTCCTGAGTCTGGTTGTTTTTTAACCCCTTAATCCCATATGACGTACTATCCCGTCGAGGTGGGGTGGGCCTTAATTCCCACCGACGGGATAGTACGTCATATGCGATCGGCCGCCCTCACGGGGGATCGCGGCTGGGTGTCAGTTGACTATCGCAGCTGACATCCGGCACTATGTGCCAGGAGTGGTTACGGACCGCCCCCGGCACATTAACCCCCGACACACTGCGATCAAACATGATCGCAGTGTTCCGGTGGTATAGGGAAGCATCGCGCAGGGAGAGGACTCCCTGCGTGCTGTCATGGTTCCCAATGGCAAGGGAACGTAAGAAACATATAAATAACGAACGAGCTCTCGGGTGATGGAAACTCGAGTTGACCGTGAGCTAAATCTACCACACAACTAATAGTAGCCAGGGAGCATACCTACGGCTTCCTATATGCCACGCGCCAGCCGGAGGACTAACTACGCCTGGTAGAGGAAGAAACAGACCTGGCTTACCTCTAGGGAAATACCCCAAAAGATGATAGCAGCCCCCCACATGTAATAACGGTGAATTAAGAGGAAAAGACATACACAGTATGAAAGTAGATTTAGCAAAGAGAGGTCCACTTACTAGATAGCAGAAAGATACAAAAGAGGACTTCACGGTCAACTGAAAACACTTTCAAAAACCATCCTGAAATTACTTTAAGACTCCTGTGTCAACTCATGACACAGGAGTGGCAATTTCAGCCCGCAAGAGCTTCCAGCTACAGAGAATTACAAAAACTGCAAACTGGAAAAAAGATACAAAACAAAAGGACAAAGTCCACTTAGCTGATCAGCAGACTAGTAGCAGGAACATGCAACCGAAGGCTCTGGTTACAATGATGACCGGCAAGGAAATGACTGGAGAGCAAGGCTAAATAGGAAACTCCCAAACGCTGATGGAAGCAGGTGAACAGAAGCAGCAAAGTGCAAACAAGTCACCAATACCACCAGCAACCACCAGGGGAGCCCAAAAAGCGGATACACAACAGTACCCTCCCCTTAAGGAGGGGGCACAGAACCCTCACAAGAACCGCCAGGGCGATCTGGATGAGCCCTATGAAAGGCACGAACCAAATCCGAGGCATGAACATCAGAGGCAGTTACCCAAGAATTATCTTCCTGACCATAGCCCTTCCATTTAACCAGATATTGAAGTCTCCATCTGGGAATACGGGAGTCCAAGATCTTTTCTACCACGTACTCCAATTCACCCTCCACCAGCACAGGAGCAGGAGGTTCAGTAGAAGGAACCACCGGTACCTCATATCTCCGCAACAGCGACCGATGGAACACATTATGGATAGCGAAAGATGCCGGGAGGTCCAAACGAAAGGAGACAGGGTTAAGAATCTCCAAAATCCTATAAGGACCGATGAACCGAGGCTTAAATTTAGGAGAAGAAACCCTCATAGGGACAAAACGGGAAGACAACCACACCAAGTCCCCAACACAAAGGTGGGGGCCAACACGACGACGGCGGTTAGCAAACTGCTGAGTCCTCTCCTGGGACAATTCCAAATTATCCACCACTTGTCCCCAAATCTGATGCAACCGATCCACTACCGCATCCACTCCAGGACAATCCGAAGATTCAACCTGACCAGATGAAAAACGCGGATGAAACCCTGAATTGCAAAAGAAAGGAGAAACCAAAGTGGCAGAACTAGCCCGATTATTAAGAGCAAACTCCGCCAACAGCAGAAAGGCAACCAATCATCCTGATCCGCAGACACAAAACACCTCAAATAAGTCTCCAAAGTTTGATTAGTTCGTTCCGTCTGGCCATTGGTTTGAGGATGGAATGCAGACGAAAAAGACAAATCAATGCCCAACCTGGCTCAGACTGCCCGCCAAAATCTAGACACGAACTGGGTACCCCTGTCAGAAACGATGTTTTCCGGAATACCATGCAAGCGAACCACATTTTGAAAAAACAGAGGGACCAACTCAGATGAGGAAGGCAACTTAGGCAATGGCACCAAATGAACCATTTTAGAAAAACGGTCACACACCACCCAGATGACAGACATCTTCTGAGAAACAGGGAGGTCCGAGATAAAGTCCATAGAGATGTGCGTCCAAGGCCTCTTCGGAATAGGCAAGGGCAACAACAACCCACTAGCCCTAGAACAACAAGGCTTGGCCCGAGCACACACATCGCAAGACTGCACAAAAACACGCACATCTCGAGACAGGGAAGGCCACCAGAAGGATCTAGCCACCAAATCTCTGGTGCCAAAAATTCCCGGATGACCTGCCAGAGTAGAAGAATGAACTTCCGAGATGACTCTAGTGGTACACTCGTCAGGAACAAACAGTCTACCAGACGGACAACGATCAGGTCTATCCGCCTGAAATTCTTGCAAAGCACGTCGCAAATCTGGAGAGACAGCAGACAAAACCACTCCATCCTTAAGGACACCAGCAGGTTCAGAATTCCCAGGAGAGTCAGGCTCAAAACTCCTAGAAAGTGCATCTGCCTTCACATTCCTAGAACCCGGTAAGTACGAGACCACAAAATTAAACCGGGAAAAGAACAACGACCAACGTGCCTGTCTAGGATTCAGGCGCCTGGCAGACTCCAAATAAATTAAATTCTTGTGATCAGTCAAAACTACCACCTGATGTTTGGCACCCTCAAGCCAATGACGCCACTCCTCAAATGCCCACTTCATGGCCAAAAGCTCCCGATTACCAACATCATAGTTTCGCTCGGCGGCCGAAAATTTTCGCGAAAAGAACGCACAAGGTCTCATCACTGAGCAGTCGGAACTTTTCTGCGACAAAACCGCCCCCGCTCCGATCTCGGAAGCATCAACCTCAACCTGAAAGGGAAGAGAAACATCAGGCTGGCGCAACACAGGTGCAGACAAAAAGCGGCGCTTAAGCTCCCGAAAGGCCTCCACGGCAGCAGGGGACCAATTGGCAACATCAGCACCCTTTTTAGTCAAATCCGTCGGAGGTTTAGCAACGCCAGAAAAACCAGCTATAAATCGACGATAAAAATTAGCAAAGCCCAAGAATTTCTGGAGACTCTTCAGAGAAGTAGGCTGCGTCCAGTCGTAAATAGCCCGAACCTTGACAGGGTACATCTCAATAGAAGAAGGGGAAAAATGTACCCCAAAAAGGAAATTTTTTGAACCCCAAAAACACACTTTGAACCCTTTACACACAAAGAATTCTCCCGCAAAACCTGAAAAACCCTCCTGACCTGCTGAACATGAGACTCCCAGTCATCAGAAAAAATCAAAATATCATCCAAGTACACTATCATAAATTTATCCAAATATTCACGGAAAATATCATGCATTAAGGACTGAAAGACAGAAGGTGCATTAGAAAGGCCGAAAGGCATTACCAAATACTCAAAATGGCCCTCAGGCGTATTAAATGCGGTTTTCCACTCATCCCCCTGCTTAATTGGCACCAAATATACGCCCCACGAAGATCAATCTTAGAGAACCACTTAGCCCCCCTTATGCGAGCAAACAAATCAGTCAGCAAAGGCAACGGATACTGATATTTGACTGTAATTTTATTCAGGAGTCGATAATCAATACAAGGCCTCAGAGAGCCATCCTTTTTAGAGACAAAGAAAAAACCGGCTCCTAAAGGTGATGAAGAAGGACGAATATGTCCCTTTTCCAGGGACTCCTTAATATACTTGCGCATAGCAGCATGTTCAGGTACAGATAGGTTAAACAAACGACCCTTTGGAAATTTACTGCCAGGAATCAGATCTATGGCGCAATCACAATCCCTGTGAGGAGGGAGTGAACCAATTTTAGGCTCTTCAAAAATATCACGATAATCAGACAAAAATGCCGGAATCTCAGATGGAATAGATGACGAAATGGACACCATAGGAGTGTCCCCATGAGCCCCCCGACATCCCCAGCTTAACACAGACATAGCTTTCAAGTCAAGGACTGGGTTATGAGACTGTAACCATGGTAATCCAAGCACCAAAACATCATGTAAATTGTACAACACAAGGAAGCGAATCACCTCCTGATGGTCTGGAGTCATACGCATAGTCACTTGCGTCCAGAACTGTGGTTTATTACAAGCCAAAGGTGTAGAATCAATACCCTTCAGAGGTATAGGGACTTCCAGAGGCTCTAAATCAAACCCACAGCGCCTGGCAAAGGACCAGTCCATAAGACTCAGAGCGGCGCCAGAGTCCACATAGGCATCCACGGTAATAACTGATAATGAACAAATCAAGGTTACAGACAAAATAAATTTGGACTGTAAAGTGCCAATTGAAATAGACTTGTCAACCTTCCTAGTACGTTTAGAGCATGCCGATATAACATGAGCAGAATCACCACAATAGAAGCATAACCCATTTTTACGCCTATAATTCTGCCGCTCGCTTCTGGACATAATTCTGTCACATTGCATTTTCTCTGGCGTCTCTTCAGAAGATACCGCCAAATGGTGCACGGGTTTGCGCTCCCGCAAACGCCGATCAATCTGAATTGCCAATGTCATGGACTCATTCAGACCTGTAGGCGCAGGGAACCCGACCATAATATCTTTAACGGCATCAGAAAGGCCCTCTCTGAAATTTGCCGCTAAGGCGCACTCATTCCACTGAGTAAGCACAGACCATTTACGAAATTTTTGGCAGTATATTTCAGCTTCATCTTGCCCTTGAGATAGGGCTATCAAAGCTTTTTCAGCTTGAATCTCCAAATTAGGTTCCTCATAAAGCAACCCTAAAGCCAGGAAAAACGCATCCACATTGAGCAACGCAGGATCCCCTGGTGCCAATGAAAATGCCCAATTTTGAGGGTCACCTCGCAGCAAAGAAATTACAATCTTAACCTGCTGGACAGGATCTCCTGAGGAGTGAGGTCTGAGAGAAAGGAACAATTTACAATTATATTTGAAATTCAGAAACCGAGATCTATCTCCGGAAAACACCTCTGGTGTAGGGATTTTAGGTTCAGAAATAGGAGTATGCATAACAAAATCTTGTAAATTTTGAACCTTCGTAGCAAGATTATTTAAACCTGCAGCCAAACTCTGAGGCTCCATCTTTAAACAGGTGAGCTCAGAGCCATTCAAGGTTTATAAGGAGAGAAAGGCAAAGGCAGTAATTAGAGCTGAAATACAACTGATCCAACTATGGAGCAAGCATAGGGAAAAAGAAGAAAAAAAAATTTTTTTACAGACTTCTTTTTTTCTCTCCTTTCTTCTGCCAATAAGTTTTAACTCGGGCCGGTCATACTGTCATGGTTCCCAATGGCAAGGGAACGTAAGAAATATATAAATAACGAACGAGCTCTCGGGTGATGGAAACTCGAGTTGACCGTGAGCTAAATCTACCACATAACTAATAGTAGCCAGGGAGCATACCTACGGCTTCCTATATGCCACACGCCAGCCGGAGGACTAACTACGCCTGGTAGAGAAAGAAACAGACCTGGCTTACCTCTAGGGAAATACCCCAAAAGATGATAGCAGCCCCCCACATGTAATAACGGTGAATTAAGAGGAAAAGACATACACAGTATGAAAGTAGATTTAGCAAAGAGAGGTCCACTTACTAGATAGCAGAAAGATACAAAAGAGGACTTCACGGTCAACTGGAAACCCTTTCAAAAACCATCCTGAAATTACTTTAAGACTCCTGTGTCAACTCATGACACAGGAGTGGCAATTTCAGCCCGCAAGAGCTTCCAGCTACAGAGAATTACAAAAACTGCAAACTGGACAAAAGATACAAAACAAAAGGACAAAGTCCACTTAGCTGATCAGCAGACTAGTAGCAGGAACATGCAACCGAAGGCTCTGGTTACAATGATGACCGGCAAGGAAATGACTGGAGAGCAAGGCTAAATAGGAAACTCCCAAACGCTGATGGAAGCAGGTGAACAGAAGCAGCAAAGTGCAAACAAGTCACCAATACCACCAGCAACCACCAGGGGAGCCCAAAAAGCGGATACACAACAGCGTGCTTCCCTGAGACCCTCGGAGCAACGCGATGTGATCACGTTGCTCCGAGCGTCTCTTACCTCCTCTCCCTGCAGGTGCCCGGATCCAAGATGGCTGCGGGGCTGGATCCGGGTCCTGTAGGGAGTGGCTTACCAAGCGCCTGCTGAGAGCAGGCGCTGGTAAGCCTGCAGCGCTGTAAGTCAGATCGCTGATCTATATAAACTGTGCAGGAGGTGTGGGTTAAATCCACGCTGCCTTAATGATGAAGTTCCAAGGATAATAAATTTAAAAGGTGGTTTATTCAACGCGTTTCAAGGTCAGTGCGACCTCTTCTTCAGGAAATTCCACATATAACATTATATGTGGAATTTCCTGAAGAAGAGGTCGCACTGACCTTGAAATGCGTTGAATAAACCACCTTTTAAATTTATTATCCTTGGAACTTCATCATTAAGGCAGCGCAGATTTAACCCACACCTCCTGCACAGTTTATATTGTCATACGGCCGTTGATCGGCTTGTGGATCGGCAGCAGCCGAAATCACTACATGCTCTTCATTCAACAAAATCAGGTGAGCAATTCTAAGAAAGCTCTCTTGGTTATCTATAGGATAAGACCCTATTTTGCCCTTTGTGTCTCCATTTTTTTTCCTATAGATCGCTGATCTGACAGAGTGCTGTGCAAACTGTCAGATCAGCGATCTGTGATGTCCCCCCTGGGACAAAGTAAAGGAGTAAAAAAAAAAATTTCCACATGTGTAAAAAAAAAAAAAAAAACCTAAATAAAGAAAAAAAAAAATATTCCCATAAATACGTACATTTCTTTATCTAAATAAAAAAAAACAATAAAAGTACACATATTTAGTATCACCGCGTTCGTAACGACCCAACCTATAAAACTGTCCCACTAGTTAACCCCTTCAGTGAACACCGTAAAAAAAAAACAAGGCAGAAAACAACGCTTTATTATCATACCACCGAACAAAAAGTGGAATAACAGGCGATCAAAAAGACAGATATAAATAACCATGGTACCGCTGAAAACGTCATCTTGTCCCGAAAAAAACGAGCCACCATAAAGCATCATCAGCAAAAAAATAAAAAAGTTATAGTTTTCAGAATAAAGCGATGCCAAAATAACTATTTTTTCTATAAAATAGTTTTTATCGTATAAAAGCGCCAAAACATAAAAAAATTATATAAATGAGGTATCGCTGTAATCGTACTGAGCCGAAGAATAAAACTACTTTAGCAATTTTACCAAATGTGGAACGGTATAAACGCCCCCCCAAAAGAAATTCATGAATAGCTGGTTTTTGTTCATTTTGCCTCACAAAAATCAGAATAAAAAGCGATCAAAAAATGTCACATGCCCGAAAATGTTACCAATAAAAACGCTAACTCGTCCCGCAAAAAACAAGACCTCACATGACTCTGTGGACCAAAATATGGAAAAATTATAGGTCTCAAAATGTGGAGACGCAAAAACATTTTTGCTATAAAAAGCGTCTTTTAGTGTGTGACAGCTGCCAATCATAAAAATCCGCTATAAAAAACGCTATAAAAGTAAATCAAACCACCCTTCATCACCACCTTAGTTATGGAAAAATATTAAAGTTAAAAAAATGTATTTCCATTTTCCCATTAGGGTTAGGGCTAGGGTTATATGGCTAGGGTTAGGGCTAGGATTAGGGCTAGGGTTAGGGTTAGGGCTAGGGTTAGGGTTAGGGCTAGGGTTAGGCTAGGGTTAGGGCTAGGGTTAGGGTTGGGGCTAGGGTTGGAGCTAAAGTTAGGGTTAGGGTTGGGGCTAAAGTTAGGGTTAGGGCTAAAGTTAGGGTTAGGGTTGGGGCTAAAGTTAGGGTTAGGGTTGGGGCTAAATTTAGGTTTAGAGTTGGGGCTAAAGTTGGGGTTAGGGTTTGGATTACATTTAGAGTTGGAATTAGGGTTGGGATTAGAGTTAGGGGTGTGTCAGGGTTAGCGGTGTCGTTAGGGTTACCGTTGGGATTAGGGTTAGGAGTGTGTTTGGATTAGGGTTTCAGTTAGAATTGGGGAGTTTCCACTGTTTAGGCACATCAGGGGCTCTCCAAACGTGACATGGCGTCCGATCTCAATTCCAGCCAATTCTGCATTGAAAAAGTAAAACAGTGCTCCTTCCCTTCCGAGCTCTCCCGTGCGCCCAAACAGGGGTTTACCCCAACATATGGGGTATCAGCGTACTTGGGACAAATTGGACAACAACTTTTCCGCACTCGCCTTCCTGGCACTAAGGGAGTGATTCTGTCAATGCTCCAGGTACAGTTTGTCATGTAATGTTATTTAATGTGGTCTGTCCCTTTTTTTTTTTTTCTCACACTCTATACATTTAGAGGCCGTAATGGCACAATGTAAATAAAAAACGTAGAGTTAGGACTGCCCCATTATGAGATTGCCGTGAAGTGGCGGGGTAGCTCAAAGAATTGATCAATTATTTGCTAAATATCTCATATTTGAAATACAGTCAGAATTTATTATGTGCATGTGCACTTTAGATATTGCGTTTTGACCTTCAGCAGTGCTGGCTTCTCCCCTCTTTTTGCTTCTGTATTGGTATGTGGCTGACCACCACTGTTGCCGCGCACGCTGGGTCATATGCGCCATTCTGTCTGGGTTCACTATGATTGATAGGCTGCTGTGCACACACACACACAGCAGCCCTGCCCTGCCTCAGGCTCTAGTTAATTAGGCAGCTGTGCCTCAGCCAGTTTCATCCTTTAACTTTGGTGTTGGTTTGGCAGTGTGGAGGCCAGATCTGATATGTCCGCACAGGACCTGATCGGCCTCTATCCGCGCTCGCCTTCCTGGCACTAATGGAGTGATTCTGTCAATGCTCCAGGTACAGTTTGTCATGTAATGTTATTTAATGTGGTCTGTCCCTTTTTTTTTTTTTTTTTCTCACACTCTATACATTTAGAGGCCGTAATGGCACAATGTAAATAAAAAACGTAGAGTTAGGACTGCCCCATTATGAGATTGCCGTGAAGTGGCGGGGTAGCTCAAAGAATTGATCAATTATTTGCTAAATATCTCATATTTGAAATACAGTCAGAATTTATTATGTGCATGTGCACTTTAGATATTGCGTTTTGACCTTCAGCAGTGCTGGCTTCTCCCCTCTTTTTGCTTCAACAACTTTTGGGGTCCAAGTTCTCTTGTTACCCTTGGGAAAATAAAAATTTGGGGGGCTAAAAATCATTTTTGTGAGAAAAAAAAAGAATTTTTATTTTCACGGCTCTGCATTGTAAACTGTAGTGAAACACTTGGGGGTTCAAGGTTCTCACAACACATCTAGATAAGTTCCTTTGGAGGTCTAGTTTCCAATAAGTAATCACTTGTGGGGGGTTTCTACTGTTTGGGTACATCAGGGGCTCTGTAATTGCAACATGACGCCTGCAGACCAATCCATCTAAGTCTGCATTCCAAATGGCGCTCCTTCCCTTCCGAGCTCTGTCATGCGCCCCAACGGTGGTTCCTCCCACATATGGGGTATCAGCGTACTCAGGACAAATTCGACAACAACTTTTGGGGTCCAATTTATCCTGTTACCCTTGTGAAAATACAAAACTGGGAGCTAAAATATCTATTTTGTGAAAAAAAAAAAATTATTTTCACGGCTCTGCGTTATAAACTGTAGTGAAACACTTGGGGGTTCAAAGCTCTCAAAACACATCTAGGTAAGTTCCTTAGGGGGTCTACTTTCCAAAATGGTGTCACTTGTGGGGGGTTTCAATGTTTAGGCACATCAGGGGCTCTCCAAACGCAACATGGCGTCCCATCTCAATTCCAGTCAATTTTGCATTGAAAAGTCAAATGGCGCTCCTTCCCTTCCGAGCTGTGCCATGCGCCCAAACAGTGGTTTACTCCCACATATCAGGTATCAGCGTACTCAGGACAAATTGCACAACAACTTTTGTGGTCCACTTTCTTCTCTTACCCTTGGGAAAATAAAAAATTGTGGTGAAAAGATCATTTTTGTGAAAAAATATGATTTTTTATTCTTACGGCTCTGCGTTATAAACTTCTGTGAAGCACTTGTTGGGTCAAAGTGCTCACCACACATCTAGATAAGTTCCTTAAGGGGTCTTCTTTCCAAAATGGTGTCACTTGTGGGGGGTTTCAATGTTTAGGCACATCAGGGGCTCTCCAAAGCAACATGGCATCCCATCTCAATTCCAGTTAATTTTGCATTGAAAAATCAAATGGCGCTCCTTCCCTTCCGAGCTGTGCCATGCGCCCAAACAGTGGTTTACTCCCACATATCAGGTATCAGCGTACTCAGGACAAATTGCACAACAACTTTTGGGGTCCACTTTCTTCTCTTACCCTTGGGAAAATAAAAAATTGGGGGCGAAATGATCATTTTTGTGAAAAAATATGATTTTTTATTCTTACGGCTCTGCGTTATAAACTTCTGTGAAGCACTTGTTGGGTCAAAGTGCTCACCACACATCTAGATAAGTTCCTTAAGGGGTCTACTTTCCAAAATGGTGTCACTTGTGGGGGGTTTCAATGTTTAGGCACATCAGGGGCTCTCCAAAGCAACATGGCGTCCCATCTCAATTCCAGTTAATTTTGCATTGAAAAATCAAATGGCGCTCCTTCCCTTCCGAGCTCTGCCATGCGCCCAAACAGTGGTTTACCCCCACATATGGGGTATCAGCGTACTCAGGACTAATTGTACAACACCTTTTGGGGTCCATTTCCTCCTGTTACCCTTGGTAAAATAAAACAAATTGGAGCTGAAATAAATTCTGTGTGAAAAAAAGTTAAATGTTCATTTTTATTTAAACATTCCAAAAATTCCTGTGAAACACCTGGAGGGTTAATAAACTTCTAGAATGTGGTTTTGAGCACCTTGAGCAGTGCATTTTTTAGAATAGTGTCACACTTGGGTATTTTCTGTCATATAGACCCCTCAAAATGACTTCAAATGAGATGTGGTCCCTAAAAAAAAATGGTGTTGTAAAAATGACAAATTGCTGGTCAACTTTTAACCTTTATAACTCCCTAACAAAAAAAATATTTGGTTCCAAAATTGTGCTGATGTAAAGTAGACATGTGGGAAATGTTACCAATTAAGTATTTTGTGTGACATATCTCTGTGATTTAAGGGCATAAAAATTCAAAGTTGGAAAATTGCGAAATCTTCAAAATTTTCACCAAATTTCCGTTTTTTTCACAAATAAACGCAAGTTATATTGAAGAAATTTTACCACTATCATGAAGGACAATATGTCATGAGAAAACAGTGTCAGAATCGCCAAGATCTGTTGAAGTGTTCCAGAGTTATAACCTCATAAAAGGACAGTGGTCAGAATTGTAAAAATCGGCCTGGTCATTAACGTGCAAACCACCCTCGGGGCTTAAGGGGTTAAAGACTCTGCCAATAATCCCAATCAGGTCATCTGCACCACCTGCGATGCCCGCATGAGCATGGGTTGCAAAACTAGCAGCCTGACCACCACCAGCATGATCAGGCACATGGCAGCAAAGCACCCGACTTTGTGGGCCGAACCTCAGGCTCCAGGAACAGTGACACTACTGCGGGTGACTCCACTGCTTCTTCCCCTGTCCTCGGTGCATACCAAGATGCCTCATTGGAATGCAAGCAGAAATACGCAGCCAACGTCGCACAGGCTACAGTACTAAATTCACACATTTCTCATCTGCTTGTGCTCGAAATGATGCCTTTTAGGCTTGTGGAGATGGAAGCTTTCCGCAACCTGATGGTGGTGGCCGTCCCAAGGTACTCAGTCCCGAGCCGCCACTATTTCTCTCGGTGTGCAGTCCCGGCATTACACAAGCACATTGTCATGCAGCTGCAGTGCAGTACAGCGCAACCTCCACCAGGGGGAGCTTGATAGGGAAGAGAGACTGCACACACTGAGCAGCAGAACAGATGCCACCTAGTGGCAAGAGAGAAGTCAGAATAGCCGAGTCAGAGCACAAGATAGCACGACAGTACAGAAAGGATTTAAACAGAAAGGATAGTCAGGACGTAGCAAGAGATCAGTAAACCAGGACGGGCAAAATATGGTACAATAGGGACAAATCGAAACAGAGTCAATAGCCAAGCCAGGAGGTCAGAATCAGAGAATCAAGCAGAGCAGACAAACGATGGGAAAGGGCAGACAGAGGGAGATAACAGACACAGGACAACTCAGGGTTCACAGCAGGACAAACCAAGGGCTTCCAGAGTCAGGTTCACAAGCCAAAGACAGAACTATAGCTGACACTGCCAGCAATATTCATGGGAGCTAAATAGCAAACCTGAACCCAGAATGAGGCAGAGTAAAGTTAACCCTTGACATGATCCGTCCAAAAAAGGGCAGACACTAATAAACCCTGGAACGGATCATGACACACGTGTCCCACAACATTACCCATGCCCTCAACAATGCTGTTACTGGGAAAGTCCACCTAACCATGGACACAGACAAGTGCATCTAGGCAGGGATGGTACATCTCACTGACGGCACACTGGGTTAACATAGTGGAAGCCGGGACCCAGTCGGACCTTAAGAAGGAACATGCCCTCAATCAGGGTTACCCCCACAGTCTACAGCTCCTGCACCTCCTCCACGATGAGATGGAGCAAGGAACCATACAGGGTGATTACACACAGCCCAGCCTCATGTCATCCCAATGTGGATTGGGTGACAATGAGGAAGAGAAGGAGGAAGAGCAGGAGCTAATTTCATGAGCTATCGACGGTACTACAAGCACAACTGTCACACCGTCTGTTCAGTGTGGATGGCCTGAGGACAGAGAGAAGGAGGAGGACAACATGGACAGTTGTCCTGTTGGTGAGGACATGGAAGTCTTGAATGTTAGTAGCCTGGCATGCATGGCTGACTATGTTGCGCTGCCTTTCCCGTGACCCTCGCATTATCAAAATTTTCAGTGACACTCATTACTGGTTGGTGACACTTCTAGACCCACACTACAAAGAGAACTTTCAATCTCTTCTTCCAGAGGCAGATAGGTGTACTTAAATGTTGCAGTACCAGAGGGCCATTGTTGCAGAATTATTAAAAAAATTCCCACCTAAAAACGCTGGTGGCAGAGGTCACAGTTTGTTGGATAACCAAGGAGTACAGGCGAGAGAGACACAACTCCAATCCAGCAGAAGCAGGGGAACACTGACAAAGTTCTGGGAAAGTTTTCTCAGACCCTCCCATCGCCCTGGCCCAGACGCATGGGGTATTGTCACAAGGAGTGCAAAGTTTGGAAAGATGCTTAGGGAGTACCTTTCTGACCATACCAACATCCTCCGTGATTCCTCTGTGCCTTTTAATTATTGGGTATGCAAGCTGGACACATGGCCTGAACTGGTTCTCTATGCTTAGGAGCTCCTGGCCTACCCTGCCGCTAGCGTTTTGTCAGAGCGGGATTTTAGTGCCGCTAGTGGAATTATAACTGATAATTGCATCCGCCAGTCAACTGAAAATGCTGACATCCTCATCTTTTCTTTTCAATGTTCTTTTTATTAAATTTAGCAAATTTAAACATACAGTAGCAAATTTCAACAAGCCATAACAAAGAAAAGGAGATGGGTCATAACATGCAGACAAATGAACAGGCATAAAACAAGCGTAAAGAGTCCTGAGAGTTGGTGTAGATTAATACGATGGAGCACTGCACTTGATCAGTAACTCTATGGTGTTTAACATTGGAATAGCTCAAAAGTCTCATAGAAAAAAATGGTTGAACTGTGAGTTAAGACACTGATTATAACTTGTTTTAGTTGCAAACAAGAAGTGATTCTAAGTGAATAATTAACAATGGAAGAGTAGAGGATAGAAAAGAGGGGGCTAGTGGGTGAGAGTGAGGAGGGGGTAGCATAGGTTGGGAGGAAAAGGGTGGGGTGGGGGGGAGAAGCACCTTTTAACAACCTCGGATGACCATCAGATTGAGTCTTCGGATTTCGTATAACGGTGAGCTCTAAAAAGGGCCCATGCACGCCACATCTCTGTAAATTTTGCTTGTGAGTGGTGTACTGAAGCAACTAGTTTAGCCATGCGGTATAGTTGATCTATTTTCGCTAATAATTGGGAGTGTGAGGGCATGTTTGTTGACTTCCAGTATAATGGAATCAGTAGTTTAGCAGCAGCTATGATATTGCCGATAAGAGTGGTTGAACAAGCATATTCAGGCCCAATAGGGAAGTTTAAGAGTGTTATTTCGGGTGTCAGTTTCAGTGTTTTCCTCGTAATTTCTTGAATGACCTTCTCCACTGATGACCAATAGATTTTTATAATCGGGCATGACCACCATAGATGCATGTAGCCTCCAATCCCTTTCTCACATCTCCAGCATGTGGTTGGGGTATCTGCCTTCCAGGTCCGAATTTGCATCTGTGATAAACAAATAGCCCAGATCCTTTTCCCATTTTGTTATGTAAGCCCATTTTAAACAAAGGTTTTAGGAGTGAATGATACATTGTGGAGAGTATTTTTGAAGGTCTAGATGTTTTGGCGCATAGAGTTTCAAAGGGAGTAAGATTTTGCGTGGAGTCTGGGTTAAAATGCAGTTGTTTCAGTGAATTTTTGAGAGAGGAGTATTGTATAAAATTGAGATTTGTGAGGCCCGGAAGTGTACCTACTTCTGCTAATGGGAGGAGTACACCGTCCAACATCAGTCGATCTAAAGGTATATCAAATCCTTGCTGTCTGAAAATATCCCTTTTTTTTGTTGCTGTGAGTGCGTGTGGCAAGATATCCGCAAGTGTAAATAGTGGAGACGAGGGAGGAAGAAGAATGTTGTAAGTAGGGTTGAGCGACTTTCATTTTTTTAAGATCGAGTCGGGTTTTGTGAAACCCGACTTTGTCCAGAGTCGAGTCGAGTGCAGTCGGCCGATTATCGCTAAAAGTCAGGGATCGACCGAAACACGAAACCCAATGCAAGTCAATGGGGAAGCATAGTCGGCAGTGAGTGGAGGCCAGGAAAACACCTACAGTGCCCATTTTAATGCCAAAAACATCCATTCTTGTTTCTGAAGCTTGTCAATCTTAATTAACTTTATAATAATAGTTGGGCATAGGAAATTGGGGGTCATTTGACAAAAGTTGTGGGGGGTAGGGCTGGTTCAAGCCTTTAGTGGGCTCAGGAAACGTGGACTATGTCACAGCGGTGGAGCAGGGAGAGGTAAGTATTTCAACGTTGCAAGTGCTGTGATCCTGAGCAAGCAGGGGGGGCACACTCGTTCGCATTGGCACTGGCACAGGGCCCCTCAAAGTACGGCGGTGTGTTTGCATGGCGGGGGCGCCTCCCACCAGCAGCGACACTTTTGCGTACTCTGAGGGGCCCTGTGCCAGTGACGTCGCCAACGAGTATGCCCCCCACCTGATGAAGGAACCTGCACTTTCATCTGCACCTTCCTATTTGTCCCTGTGTAAGGTGGTATAACATGCGGGAAGGGGAACCTTACTTTCAACAGGGTCAGATTCTGGCTGTGTAGAGTGCAAGGGGAATGTAGTGGTCTAGGTCAATGTACCAGCAGACTCATCTAGCAGTGGTTGGGCAATGGGCAGGATGAGGAGGAAACAGATATAGGGCCAAAAAATAAAGTAGGCTAAATGCAGTTCAAAATTGGTAACAGGACTAAACAGGCGGCATTGCTTTGTTCAGTGGAGTAGCAAACCCAAGAGCAGCAGACAGTGTTTCAAGGGCCCAACCACACTAGTAGGCCAAATGCAGTTTAATATCTGATACTATAGGCCGAAAGCCAGAAGGTAGAAGCTCAGCTGTATTCAGTTGAGGGCAACACCAGGGAGGGGCAGACACCGTTAGTAGGCCCTAACCACCAATTTTTAAAAACACAGCACTTAATGAGAGCCAGAAGGTAGAAGCTCAGCTGTATTCAGTTGAGGACAAACACCAGGCATGGGCAGACACCGTTAGTAGGCCCTAAACACCATTTTTTTATTTAAAACACAGCACTTAATGAGAGCCAGAAGGTAGAAGCTCAGCTTTATTCAGTTGAGGACAACACCAGGGAGGGGCAGACACCGTTAGTAGGCCGTAACCAAAGTTGAAGGCCAAATGCAGTTTAATATCTGATACTATAGGCCGAAAGCCAGAAGGTAGAAGCTCAGCTGTATTCAGTTGAGGGCAACACCAGGGAGGGGCAGACACCGTTAGTAGGCCCTAACCACCAATTTTTAAAAACACAGCACTTAATGAGAGCCAGAAGGTTGAAGCTCAGCTGTATTCAGTTGAGGACAAACACCAGGCATGGGCAGACACCGTTAGTAGGCCCTAAACACCATTTTTTTATTTAAAACACAGCACTTAATGAGAGCCAGAAGGTAGAAGCTCAGCTGTATTCAGTTGAGGACAAACACCAGGCATGGGCAGACACCGTTAGTAGGCCCTAAACACCATTTTTTTATTTAAAACACAGCACTTAATGAGAGCCAGAAGGTAGAAGCTCAGCTTTATTCAGTTGAGGACAACACCAGGGAGGGGCAGACACCGTTAGTAGGCCGTAACCAAAGTTGAAGGCCAAATGCAGTTTAATATCTGATACTATAGGCCGAAAGCCAGAAGGTGGAAGCTCCGATTTAGACAGTGGAGGACAATTTGAATTAGGGACTGCAGACAGACTTAGTAGGCTGTCCCCTGTGGACCATGCATCCACCACATTAACCCATTGCGCCTTAATGGACACGTAATCTTCCGTGGCCATGCCTACAGGTCCATGCGTCTGTTGTCAGGTGCACCTTTGTACTCACCGATTGCCAGAGTGCATGGACAATGCGGTCTTTTACATGCTGGTGGAGGGTTGGGATGGCTTTTCTCGCAAAAGAAGTGTCGACTGGTTAGCTTGTAGCGTGGTACAGCATAGTCGATCATGGCCTTATTAATAGTAACTAAAATATATAACTAGGCTCTATGAACTTTTAAATAGGTTCCAGGGGTACACGGGCAGCATTGGTGTGGTCAGTGGAGGAGTATTGCAAGTAGGGGCCGCAGACAGGCTATCAAAGGCCTAAAATAACTAACAATAGGCAGGCATGGCAGTTTAAAATCGGTTACATGGATACACAGGCAGGCAGTATTGTGGTCAGTGGAGGAGGATTGCAAGTAGGGGCCGCAGACAGGCTATCAAAGGCCTAAAATAACTAACAATAGGCAGGCATGGCAGTTTAAAATTGGTTACATGGATACACAGGCAGGCAGTATTGTGGTCAGTGGAGGAGGATTGCAAGTAGGGGCCGCAGACAGGCTATCAAAGGCCTAAAATAACAAACAATAGGCAGACATGGCAGTTTAAAATCGGTTACATGGATACACAGGCAGGCACTCCAGGCAGTATTGTGGTCAGTGGAGGAGGATTGCAAGTAGGGGCCGCAGACAGGCTATCAAAGGCCTAAAATAACTAACAATAGGCAGGCATGGCAGTTTAAAATCGGTTACATGGATACACAGGCAGGCAGTATTGTGGTCAGTGGAGGAGGATTGCAAGTAGGGGCCGCAGACAGGCTATCAAAGGCCTAAAATAACAAACAATAGGCAGGCATGGCAGTTTAAAATCGGTTACATGGATACACAGGCAGGCAGTATTGTGGTCAGTGGAGGAGGATTGCAAGGAGTGTCTGACACAGTTAGTACTCCAAAAAAAAAAAAAATTTAATGTCTCGCAAAATAACTATAAGTAAAAAAAGGGTGGCATGCTTAGGTACTGGGGTGGGCTCATCTGCAGAGTTTATGACAAAGGAATTTGGCAGTAAATTAGTATTTACTGGTGTCAATCTAGGACACTGCCCCAGACTACTTTAACTAGCATCATAGATGCAAACAAATTGGTATTGTTTGTCAGTACCAGGCATTGAATGATGTCAGTGCATAGACTAAACATTGGTGGAGCTGTGCGAGATAATTTTGCACGTGGTAGAGCACAGTTTGAGCTGGGGGGGGGGACTCTCTTGTGGCCGGCGGTACCGCCCCAGGGCCCCTCATGTTACAACGGTGTGTCTGACGTTGGGTGTGCACCACCACCGCCAGAGACACTACATTGTACTATGAGGGACCCAGTGGCAGTGCCGTCGACCAAAAGCGGCCACACCCACCTATTCAGACAATCAGCACTGTAACGGGTGCTTGCGCCAAGTGGCGAGACAACGGCCCCGTGGGTGGATTTTTCCCATTGGGGGAGGTGTAAACATGTCGTATGCTGGACAAACAGCTGCTGCAAATTAAGAGATAGGAAGACTCAGTAAGACCAGTCCAGAAGCAAGACCTTTTTATAGGAAAGCTAGGTGTCAGCCGGGAAAGGTGGGGCAAAATAATTTGAAATCCAGGAGTGGTTCATTTTAATGAAGGTGAGATCATCCACATTTTGGGTAGCCAGACGAGTCCTTTTTTCGGTTAATATTGAACCAGCAGCACTGAATACTCTTTCTGATAGCACACTAGCTGCTGGGCAAGCAAGCTCCTGCAACGCATATTCTGCCAATTCAGGCCAGGTGTCTAATTTGGATGCGCAGTAATCAAATGGGAATGACGGTTGAGGGAGAACATCGATAAGGGTTGAAAAATAGTTAGTAACCATACTGGACAAATGTTGTCTCCTGTCACTTTGAATAGATGCTGCAGTACCTGTCCTGTCTGCGGTCATTGCGAAATCACTCCACAACCTGGTCAGAAAACCCCTCTGTCCAACGCCACTTCTGATCTGTGCACCTCTAACACCTCTGCCCTGTAGCCCCCTGCAGCTTGTGTGAGAACCATCACCGGTGCTGTGTGCTGGGAATGCCTGAATCAAACGGTCTACAAGAGTAGCTTGTTTGGTTGCTAATATTTGTTCGAGGTTCTCATGTGGCATAATATTTTGCAATTTGCCTTTATAGCGAGGGTCAAGGATGCAGGCCAACCAGTAATCGTCATCGCTCATCATTTTAATAATGCGTGTGTCCCTTTTCAGGGTACGTAAGGCATAATCCGCCATGTGTGCCAAAGTTCCAGTTGTCAAATCTGCGGTTGTGCTGGTTGGAGGGGCTGTTACAGGCAAATCTACGTCACTTGTCTCCCTTAAAAAAACAGAACCCGGCCTTGCAACGCCACTAATTTCTGTTGGCCCAGGAGAAGCTTCCTCATTCAAAAAGTACTCATCCCCATCATCCTCCTCGTCCTCCTCCTCCTCTTCGCCCGCTACCGCGTCCTCTACACGGCCCTGACCAGACAATGGCTGACTGTCATCAAGGCTTTCCTCTTCCTCGGCTGCAGACGCCTGCTCCTTTATGTGCGTCAAGCTTTGCATCAGCAGACGCATTAGGGGGATGCTCATGCTTATTATGGCATTGTCTGCACTAACCAGCCGTGTGCATTCCTCAAAACACTGAAGGACTTGACACAGGTCTTGTAGCTTCAACCACTGCACACCTGACAACTCCATGTCTGCCATCCAACTGCCTGCCCGTGTATATGTATCCTCCCACAAAAACATAACAGCACGCCTCTGTTCGCACAGTCTCTGAAGCATGTGCAGTGTGGAGTTCCACCTTGTTGAAATGTCGATGATTAGGCGATGCTGGGGAAGGTTCAAAGACCGCTGATAGTTCTGCATACGGCTGGAGTGTACGGGCGAACGGCGGATATGCGAGCAAAGTCTGCGCACTTTGAGGAGCAGGTCGGGTAACCCCGCGTAACTTTTCAGGAAGCACTGCACCACCAGGTTTAAGGTGTGAGCCAGGCAAGGAATGTGTTTCAGTTGGGAAAGGGCTATGGCAGCCATGAAATTCCTTCCATTATCACTCACAACCTTGCCTGCCTCAAGATGTACAGTGCCCAGCCATGACTGAGTTTCATTCAGCAAGAACTCGGACAGAACTTCCGCGGTGTGTCTGTTGTCACCCAAACACTTCATTGCCAATACAGCCTGCTGACGCTTGCCACTAGCTGTCCCATAATGGCACACCTGGTGTGCAACAGTGGCAGCTGCGGATGGAGTGGATGTGCGACTGCGGTCTGTGGACGAGCTCTCGCTTCTGCAGGAGGAGGAGGAAGAGGAGGAGGGGGGGTGAACGCCTACAGCCAAATCTTTCCTTGACCGTGGGCTAGGCAGAACTGTCCCAATATTGCTGTCCCCTGTGGACCCTGCATCCACCACATTCACCCAGTGTGCCGTGATGGACACGTAACATCCCTGGCCATGCCTACTGGTCCATGCATCTGTTGTCAGGTGCACCTTTGTAGTCACAGACTGCCTGAGTGCATGGATGATGCGGTCTTTAACATGCTGTTGGAGGGCTGGGATGGCTTTTCTAGAAAAGAAGTGCCGACTGGGTAGCTCGTAGCGTGGTACAGCGTTGTCCATCAGCGCTTTGAAAGCTTCGCTTTCAACTAACCGGTAGGGCATCATCTCTAATGAGATTAGTCTAGCAATGTGGGCGTTCAAACCCTGTGTACGCGGATGCGAGGATGAGTACTTCCTTTTTCTAACAAGAGTCTCATGTAGGGTGAGCTGGACTGGAGAGCTGGAGATCGTGGAACTAGCGGTGGTGCCGGTGGACATGGCAGACTGAGAGAGGGTTGGAGATGGTATTCTTGCCGGTGCCCTACATGCAGTGTTTCCTACTGCAAACCTGGTGATTCCCTGCCTGCTTTGGCCTGGCGACGAAAGCTGCACAGATACTGCCGGTGGTGCGGGAAATGGTGGGTTTACAGTGAGGGAAGGGATGTAGCGTTGCTGACTAGCTTCATTGGCCGAGGGTGCTGCAACCTTTAGGGACATTTGGTAGTTATTCCAGGCTTGCAAATGCATGGTGGATAAATGTCTATGCATGCAACTTGTATTTAGACTTTTAAGATTCTGACCTCTGCTTAAGGTAGTTGAACATTTTTGACAGATGACTTTGCGCTGATCATTTGGATGTTGTTTAAAAAAATGCCAGACTGCACTCTTTCTACTATCTGATAACTTTTCAGGCATTGCAGACTGAGCTTCTTTAACCGGATGGCCACGCTGTCCTCCAACAGGTTTTGGTTTTGCCACGCGTTTTTGACCAGATACGAGCCCGGTAGATGGAACCTGTTGTGATGTTGATGCCTGCTGCAGCTCCTCCTCCTCCGCTTCTGAACTACTGCCGCCTGCACCCTGTTCCCCCAATGGCTGCCTATCGGGGTCAACAACTGGGTCATCTATGACCTCCTCTTCTATGTTGTGTGCAACTTCGTCTGTGTCACCGTGTAAGCCGGTGGTATAGCGTTCGTGACGGGGCACCATAGTCTCCGCTGGGTTTGATTCTGCCTTAGTACACTGCAAAGGAACAGCATAGTAATCTGGCTGTGGCTGTGCATCTGTGCACTCCATGTCCGATTCAACTTCTAATGGGCATGGCCTGTTAACTGTTTCACTGTCTAACCCAGGAACGGTATGTGTAAAGAGCTCCATGGAGTAACCTGTTGTGTCGACTGACGCATCCTTCACTGTTGTTCTGGGTGATGGACACAAGGAAACGACTTGTTCCTGACCGGGAGCATCCACTGATGATGCACTGCTCTGACATTTGGCACTTTCCGAGGAGGAGGCGAAAGAGCTAGAGGCAGAGTGAGCAATGAAAGCCAATACTTGTTCCTCCTGCTCCGGCTTCAAAAGTGGTTTTCCTACTCCCAGAAAAGAGAGCGTTCGAGGCCTTGTGTAGGCAGATGACGTTTTTGGCTCAACAACTCGAGACTTAGGTGCTGTACTGCTTTTACCATGACCACCTGATGCTCCACCACCACTACCATCATTACCAGCTGACAATGACCGCCCACGGCCACGACCTCTTCCACTAGACTTCCTCATTGTTTGCAAAACGTAACCAAAAGTAACGCTATTTGTTACTGTAAAACAACTTATAAGGTGAACTCAAACTTCTGTAGAATTTATATATACCTTTATAGGTGCCTGACACTGAAAGGAAAATCAGGCCCAATGTTACACACTCGGTTTTCTGTGCCCCAATAATTTGAGACAGATGGCACACACAGGAGCAGCACTCAAGCAGACTTGCCAATATTTATCTCCCACTAATTTTTTTTTTTTTTGAAAAGGGAGAATTTACCAAAAAAAAACAAAAAGGCCCAGTATTACACACACACTGCTTTTCGGTGGGACACAATGAGAGACAGATGCCACACACAGGACTGGCATGGAGGCTGACTTGCCAAGATTTATCTCCCACTAACTATTTTTTTTTTTGAAAAAGGAGAATTTAACCAAAAAAAAGGACCAGTATTACACACTGCTTTTCGGTGGGACACAATGAGAGACAGATGCCACACACAGGACTGGCACGGAGGCAGACTTGCCAAGATTTATCTCCCACTAACTATTTTTTTTTTTGAAAAGGGAGAATTTAACCAAAAAAAAAAAAAAGGACCAGTATCACACACTGCTTTTCGGTGGGACACAATGAGAGACAGATGCCACACACAGGACTGGCACGAAGGCAGACTTGCCAAGATTTATCTCCCACTAACTATTTTTTTTTTTGAAAAGGGAGAATTTAACCCCCCCCCAAAAAAAAAGGACCAGTATTACACACTGCTTTTCGGTGGGACACAATGAGAGACAGATGCCACACACAGGACTGGCACGGAGGCAGACTTGCCAAGATTTATCTCCCACTAACTTTTTTTTTTTAAAAGGGAGAATTTAGACGAAAAAAAAAAAAATGGCCAAGTATCACAGTGGTTTTTTCGGTGCCACACAATGAGAGTGAGATGCCACCCACAGCAATGGCACGGAGGCAGAGTTGCCAAGATTTATCTCCCACTAACTTTTTTTTTGGAAAAGGGAGAATTTAGACAAAAAAAAAAAATGGCCAAGTATCACACAGTGGTTTTTTCGGTGCCACACAATGAGAGACAGATGCCACACACAGGACTGGCACGGAGGCAGACTTGCCAAGATTTATCTCCCACTAACTTTTTTTTTTTAAAAGGGAGAATTTAGACGAAAAAAAAAAAAATGGCCAAGTATCACAGTGGTTTTTTCGGTGCCACACAATGAGAGTGAGATGCCACCCACAGCAATGGCACGGAGGCAGAGTTGCCAAGATTTATCTCCCACCAACTTTTTTTTGGAAAAGGGAGAATTTAGACAAAAAAAAAAAATGGCCAAGTATCACAGTGGTTTTTTCGGTGCCACACAATGAGAGTGAGATGCCACCCACAGCAATGGCATGGAGGCAGAGTTGCCAAGATTTATCTCCCACTAACTTTTTTTTTTTGAAAAGGGAGAATTTAGACAAAAAAAAAAAAAAATGGCCAAGTATCACAGTGGTTTTTTCGGTGCCACACAATGAGAGTGAGATGCCACCCACAGCAATGGCACGGAGGCAGAGTTGCCAAGATTTATCTCCCACCAACTTTTTTTTTGGAAAGGGGAGAATTTAGACAAAAAAAAAAAAAATGGCCAAGTATCACAGTGGTTTTTTCGGTGCCACACAATGAGAGTGAGATGCCACCCACAGCAATGGCACGGAGGCAGAGTTGCCAAGATTTATCTCCCACTAACTTTTTTTTTTTGAAAAGGGAGAATTTAGACAAAAAAAAAAAAATGGCCAAGTATCACAGTGGTTTTTTCGGTGCCACACAATGAGAGTGAGATGCCACCCACAGCAATGGCACGGAGGCAGAGTTGCCAAGATTTATCTCCCACCAACTTTTTTTTTGGAAAAGGGAGAATTTAGACAAAAAAAAAAAAAATGGCCAAGTATCACAGTGGTTTTTTCGGTGCCACACAATGAGAGTGAGATGCCACCCACAGCAATGGCACGGAGGCAGAGTTGCCAAGATTTATCTCCCACTAACTTTTTTTTTGGAAAAGGGAGAATTTAGACAAAAAAAAAAAAATGGCCAAGTATCACACAGTGGTTTTTTCGGTGCCACACAATGAGAGACAGATGCCACACACAGGACTGGCACGGAGGCAGACTTGCCAAGATTTATCTCCCACTAACTTTTTTTTTTTTGGAAAAGGGAGAATTTAGACAAAAAAAAAAATGGCCAAGTATCACAGTGGTTTTTTCGGTGCCACACAATGAGAGTGAGATGCCACCCACAGCAATGGCACGGAGGCAGACTTGCCAAGATTTATCTCCCTGCAGTTATCTCAGAAAAGTATGGCAGGCAGCTAGAAAAAGGACTGCTGCACACAAAAGTGTGGACAAACACACAAGATAGCTGTGCAGAAAGGAAGGAAATACAGGATTTGTGCTTTGAAAAAAGCAGTTGGTTTGCACAGCGTCGTACACACACAGGCACAGCAACGCAGCTATCAGGGTCATGGAGCCTTCTAGTGCAGCCCAATGAGCTACAGCGCTGAGGAAAAAAAAAAGTAGCTTCCACTGTCCCTGCAAACAAAAGGTGGTGTTGGACAGTGGAAATCGCTACAGCACAAGCGGTTTGCAGCTTTATGTACCCTGCCTATCACTATCCCTGCTTCTGAAGAAGCGGCAGCAACCTCTCCCTACGCTCACATCAGCAGCAGTAAGATGGCGGTCGGCGGGAACACCCCTTTATAGCCCCTGTGACGCCGCAGAAAGCAAGCCAATCACTGCAATGCCCTTCTCTAAGATGGTGGGGACTGAGATCTATGTCATCACGCTGCCCACACTCTGCGTCCACCTTCATTGGCTGAGAAATGGTGCTTTTAGCGTCATTGAAACGCGACTTTGGCGCGAAAGTCGCGTACCGCATGGCCGACCCCACACAGGGATCGGCTCGGTTTCATGAGACGCCGACTTTTCCAAAAGTCGGCGACTTATGAAAATGAACGATCCGTTTCGCTCAACCCTAGTTGTAAGTTTTGGCCCAGATTCTAAAAAGCGATCGGGTAAGCGGATTGCGAGACTTAGGGGGCGGCTGCGCCTTAACATAAGTCGATAAAAGTGGTCTGATGGGTAGAGGAGAAAGTCCCTCCTCCACCGCCAGCCACTGTGTGTTCCGAGTGCCTCGGATTAAGTCAACTGCTACCGACAATACTGCGGCATAATAATATTTTCTTATGTCAGGAGCACCCATGCCGCCATTGGGTCTGGATAGTGTTAGCATGCGGTAGCCAATTCACGGTTTAATATTTTTCCACATATATTGGAGAAATATGGAGTTTATTTTAGCGAGATAGGAGTCTGGGATGTGTATATGGAGCATTTGAAATAAATAAATAAATTTGGGTAGTATTAAACTTTTAAGGAGGTTTTTCCTTCCTGTCTATGATAGGTATTGGTCCCTCCAAGATTTAATAATAGATTTCACCTTATCGAGTAGAGGATAGAAGTTAAGAGCAAATAATTTTTTATGGTTTCTGCATATTTTAATTCTGAGGTACGTAATGAATTGTTTATGCCATGAGTAGGGGTAACGTTTCTTTAGTTTAGTAAGAGTATGTGAGGGGATATTGAGGTCTAGTGCCTCCGATTTTGATAGGTTTACTTTGAAATTAGTAAGGGAGCTATATTCCTCTAAGATCTTCGTCAGGGCAGGGAGGCTTTTAAGCGGTCTTGTCATCAGTATAAGAAGGTCATCGGCAAAAGCCGCTGTTTTGTATTGGGTTTTGCCTATTTTGATACCTTCAATTTCTGTGTTCTGCTGTATAGATCTTAGCAGAGGTTCCATCGAAAGCACAAAAAGAATCGGCGACAGGGGGCAGCCCTGATGGGTGCCACTTTTAATTGTAAATGCGTCTCTCAACGAACCATTAATTCTAAGCCCTGGGGTTTCTATACATATCCATTATTGATGTAATTAGTTGCTGTGGAAAACCAAAACCGACCAGGGTCTCCTCTAAATAGGTCCAGTCCACCCTGTCGAAGGCTTTCTCCACTTCAGTCCCGAGTAAAACTAGGGGTAATTTTCTTTCCTTTGCATAGTGCATCAAATGTAGTATTTTATCTGGTTCGTCATAATCAGTTCTGGCAAGAACACTGCCACTCTTCGTGCTATCATACTAACAAACAGTTTCAGGTCAACATTCAACAAAGAGATTGGTCTGTAGCTGCTACACTGTTCTTGGTCTTTGCCCTCTTTGTATATTAATGATATTTTAGCTTCTAGTGTTTGTGTAGGGAAATGATCACCATTTAAAACTGAATTGCACATGTTTAAGAGGTGTGGGAGGAGCACAAGAGGAAAGGACTTATAATATATTGTTGGTAGTCCATCAGGACCAGGGGCTTTCCCTGCAGGGGTCCTCGACAGGGTGGACCGGAGCTCCTCCATCTGGAATGGTTTAATTAATAGGTGCTTTTGAGGGGCTGTCAGTTGGGGTAAATTCAGGCGCGTTAGGAAGGTCTTAATAGTGCGTTTCCGTTTGGATTTATAGGGACTAGACTCTTTTGGGCGTAGATTATAGAGTTGTTTATAATAGTTTAGGAATTCTGTCTCTATTTGCTTATAATTTTTTCGGTTTCCAGGGAGTTCAGAATTGATTTCATTGAGTTGCCATGATCTATTAATAGAAAAGGGGTTGGTTAGTGTTGTTTGAAACAGCACTATGGAGTGATCTGAATGAATATTAGGAATTATGTTGGCTTTCAATGCGTTGGGTAGCAGCTGTCTGGGTGTGAAGATATAATCAAACCGATGGTATGAGTAGTAAGTGAAATCGAGGTCCGACGGGTGCAAATACCTCCAGATGTCTATTATCTGCATTGACAAAAGCTTTGTTTTTATTCTAATTAAATCTTTTGTGGAAAGAGTGCTCTTTTTTGTGTTGTATCTATTAGAGGTTCTAATGCTATATTCAGGTCTCCGCCTATGATAAGAGATCCTTCTCGGAAATCCTCAATCTTCCTTAACAGTGACATTAACCATTTTAGGGTTTTTTTTATTGGGAGCGTATAAGCTACAGATAGTGACTAGGTTCCCAGCTAGGAGTCCCTTGACCAACACATATCTGCCATTGGGATCTGTTATCAAATTACGATGTTGAAAAGGTATTCCTTTTGCTATCGCTATCGATGTACCTCTTGAACCGGTTTGTGTTGTGGTAGCATGGAACCATGTATCATACTGAGAATGTTCGAAGTTGGGAAGTTTGTCAGGTTTAAAGTGTGTTTCTTGGAATAGAAAGACATCCGCTTTTTGCTTTTTAAGTTGATTTAGTGTGTGTCGCCTGGTGTTCGGTGAGTTTAAGCTATTTGCATTGAGGGAAGCGAAGGTAAATACCTTATCCTGAGTTGCCGCGCCCATGAAGTTCGGGGGAGTCGGGTGTTTGTAGGATAGTCGTCATCCGATGATGCGGGTGCCCTAGGGTGCTGGGATAGAGGTTGGGAAGGAAGGAGGGAGAGAAGAAACAGAGGAGGGAGAAGGAAGAAAAAGAAGAAAACCAGAACCTGAAAGAATTTATAAACAACACATCTATATATAATTGTCTAAGGGTTTTTCTGTCTGTCCTGGAAATCCCACGTCTCTGATTGGTTGAGGCCGCCTGGGCCTTGACCAATCAGCGATGGGCACAGTATCGACGTAGATGTCATAATGGTTGCCATGGCGACGATGATGTCATAAAGGTTGCCTTGACCAATCAGCGACGGGCACAGTCTGCCGCGAATTCTGGAATCATCATTGTCCATATACTACGGGGACATGCATATTCTAGAATACCCAATGCATTAGAATCGGGCCACAATCTAGTTAGTTATAAATGCGAACACGAGAAAAATCTTAATTAACATATTTGGACAGATAACATGACTGTCTCACAGACTTCTTTTGAGGGAGAATCATAACCATATTCGGAAGCCTAGTAACTGAGAGTCTAACTTCCGTACCAGGGTATAGGGGTAGGTTAGGGTGGGGGTAGGGTGTGGAGTGGGGAGGATAGGGTGGAAAACTGTGGGGGGGGTGGCTTAAGGTAGGGACAAGGATGGGGTGTGAGGAAAGGGGGGTGTGTGGATGAGGGGGGTTGGGAAGAGAAGATCCAGGGTCACTAGCTAAATCTACAATGCGTTAATAGCTATTTCAGGGTATAGAGGTAGGTTAGGGTGGAAGTGGGTATAGGATCAAGAGGGAAGGATGGGGAGCTTGGAGGGGGGGTTGGGGTAAAATTGGGGATGGGGTGGGAGGGGTAAGGGGGAGACGGATTGGGTAGGTTCAAGGACAATAGTTAAGCATCCAAGTACGGTGGAAAATTTAAACTCAAATTAGAGTGGATGGCATATTATTACAAGTTAGAGCTGTCTTCAGCAGATCAGGTTACTTCAGGGTCTCCTTTTGGAGGTGGTGTTTTTGTTGATTTCCTTTTCAGCCTTTGGGATTTAGGAGTCCCTGCGAGGTGCCATGGGGCAGGAGTTGGGAACGGTTGTTGCTGTGAAGCAGAGTTGAATGTTTCCAGATCTGGGTATGTATCTAAGGTGATATTTAGAACCTTGCAAAGTTCCTTGATCTCCGTAGATGTTCTGGCTTGGAGCTTTTTATCTCCTGCTGTGATAAAGATTCCAAAGGGAAATAACCAGCGGAAGCGATGACCCTTTAATGTCAGGGCCTCCGTAAAGGGTTTCAGGATCCTTCGTTTTTTCAACGTTGTAGCCGAAAGGTCTTGGAATAGACCTTTTATTTGTGAGTCTTCATATGTGATATCCTGTGATTCATGCGCTCGGCGAAGAATGAGATCTTTAATTCGGTAGTCGAGGAAACGGCATATTACATCCTGAGGGGGTTCTCCCTGTTTGGGTTTTGAGCGAAGAGACCTATGAATTCTGATAAGTTCAATATCTTTAGGGTCTTCAGTTGTTAGAAGTTTACCAAAAATCTCTATTGCAGCCTTGGATAAAGCATCAAATGCTACTGATTCTGGAAGCCCCTTAATGCGGATATTATTTCTATGTTCACGATTTTCGTGGTCTTTGTTGTGAATTCCGCTCTTGGGCTCCCTCCGGTGGTTGTAAGTGGCACTTTTGTGAGTTCTGCTCTTGGGCTCCCTCCGGTGGTTTTGAGTGGAACTGCTGCTCCTTGGATTTAGCAGTCAGCAGCTGCTTCCACTGGCTCGGCTATTTATCCTGGCTCTATCCTTCAGCCTGGGCCAGTTGTCAATGGTTCCTGGTTGGATTCACATCTCTGCTTGGATTTCCCTGATATTCTGACCAGTTCAGCAAAGATAAGTCCTTGCTTGTTCTTTTGCTGTCCACATATTGTGGACTTAATCGTTCAGCTCTTTCTATGTTTTTTTCTTGTCCAGCTTGTCAATATGGATTTATTCAGTTAAGCTGGAAGCTCTGGGAAGCAGATTTACCCTCCACACCTTTAGTCAGGTGTGGAGATTTTTGTAAACTCTGTGGTGGATTTTTCTAGTTTTTTTATACTGACCGCACAGTATTCTGTCCTGTTCCATCTATCTAGCTAGACTGGCCTCCTTTGCTACATTCTGATTTCATTCTGCGTATGTCATTTCCCTCTCCACTCACAGTCAATATTTGTGGGGGGCTGCCTTTCCTTTTTTAGGATTTTTTCTGAGGCAAGATAGCTTTCCTGTTTCCATCTTTAGGGGTAGTTAGTCCTCCGGCTGTGACGAGGTGTCTAGGGAGTGACAGGAACATCCCACGGCTACTTCTAGTGTTGTGATAAGCTCAGGAACTGCGGTTAGTACAGGTACCACCTCCTCCAGAGCTCGTCCCATGTTGCTCCTAAACCACCAGTTCATAACAGGTCTTCTAATGTAGATTGAATTGTTTGAATCTGTGATTCGTGGTCTTTGAGGCAGTTTAGTAGCATATTGGTATGTTGTGACATTGATGTCTGACTGTTCTCAACTATTTCCAACCTGTGACCTTGTTGTGATAGGTCCTGTTTTATTTCAGCTAGTTCTTTTCCTATTGGTTCTAACCCTTTCGAAAGTATTCTCTTTATGAATGAGCAGGTCACTAGATTGTCTTTAGTGTTCCCTCCTAAGTCAGAATCACTTTCAACATCTGAGTCTGAGTCTTCTTCTATTTGTGAGTCTATGTGTCTTGGGAATGTAATAGACTCAGATATATCAGATTGCTTTTTTAGGAATTTATCCACATCAGCTTGAGTTATAGATTTAGAGGGTTTTGCAGTTCCTCATGAAGATTTAACCCCGGTTTTCCCCATGACTAATTGATCAGGCTTCAGAATGTCTCTTATTCATTAGCTTCAATAGTCTCCCCCAGCCCGTAAGACAAAGAGGCTAGTTCTCCATGTCAGATTTCCAGTCTGTCTGATAACGTTGAAAGGGGGTCTGTCGTGTTGTAAAGACGGGGGGGGGGGGGTTAGTGATCTCGGTCAGACAATTAGCAGTTCAGAGTGATTATAATATTTGGGTGGAATCCCGTCAACCAGGGAGACCCGGTATGTGATGAGCACTGCGTGGTAAAGATGCCTTTATAATCTTGCGTTCCAAAAATTGGTCACTTAGGCCTTTCTGTGTGGACTGTCTTTCTGTACAGTGGTCACCAAGATGCCAGAGTGACCCCCTGCATGAGAGGGGACTGAAATGGCGTCAGATGTGGGAGAGGGGCCCTCCAGGCTAGCGTTCGGCCAGTAAGCATGCGAATATGTGAATATTGCCGCTTTTATCTCCAGGCTTATTAAGGCACAGGGTGCTATAAAAGCGTTATGCCCACCTAGCATTTTTTCTCGGCCCGTGTGAACCTTCCTCTGTCCGGCCGCGAGCAGGGAGCGGGGGCTCAAATACCGCTGCGGCTAGTTGTAGTTTTGCCAAGTGACGCAGATAGTACCTGCTTCCAGGGGTGACAGAGCGCCGGTCACCAGTCCGCACCTAGCCACGGCAGCACTGGTATAACCCCGCCGCCGAGTGCCACTCCCAGGTCGGCTCACCTTCAGCCGCGGCTGCAGGATGTCTCCGAAGGAGCCTTCAGCTCCACTCAGTCTCCGCTGTGGTCAGGAGTGGTGTCCGGTGTCGCTGCCGTTCTCCGGGTCCCCTTCGGATGTTGCTCCGGTGTCACTGCTGCAGTCTGAAGCGGTATCTCCGCTGTGTCCTGGAAGGCTTTGCAGCGGTTGCAGCAAGCCGGGGACTCGGCGGCGCAGTGCTGGCTGTCGCGGCGGCTGCTGGTCTGTCGGCGGCAGTGCACGGCGGCCTGTATCCCTCGTCGGCTGTGTCGCTGTGATCTGGCCGCAGTCAGGAGCGGCTTCCCGGCTATGATGCGGAGGGGTCTGGAGCGTATGCTGCAACTCGGGGATCCGGCGATGTGGCGGGCCGTCAATGGCTGCTTGCGGCGGCGTGTAGGTAGCGATTCCCCGGCCTCAATCCAGGTAGCAGTTGAGCTGGCGTGGGGAAGGAGCTCCGGTTGACAGTGTAGGGGTGACTCACTGCCGGCTGCTGCAGAGGGTATGGCTTCTCCTCCCGTCCTCCGCTTTGATCCGCGGTCTTCAGCGGTGTAGCTGCTGTGTGTCTCTCCTGTCTGGGCGCTGCAGCGCAGCTCTCGGGAGGGTGCCGTTGTGCTGTGGAGATGAAGGGCCTCAGCTCCCAGTGTCCGCCGTTGTTTGTGGTTAGAGGTGATTCACCTCCTCCTCCTTCTGTGCTAGTCCCCAGTGAGTAGGGGTAACCAGCACTGCAGACGATGAGCTGCACAGGCTGTCTTATCAGTATGGAGGAGATGTTGATCCAAAATGGCGCTCCCGCCTCTCTCCAGTCAGGCAGGGAAGGGCCCGCACAAAGCTCCTTCCGTGCTCAAGTTAGAGGCTTGTTCCAGGTCTTGTTTCAACGCCTGTTATGAAGGCTGTTGAGTGATGCCAATAAATCCTCTTTTTTGCTTCAAAAAGTTGCTTTTTGGTCTCTTTTACTGGTGTTCTATGAGGGAGCTCCAAGCTCCTGCAGCCTCTCACGTCCACAGCTAGGCCACGCCCCCCTGCTCATCCTCATCATCCACCACTAGATCACCATGGTGACCATGGTCTGTGATGCAGCAGACAACTTATTGTGTAAAAGGGTGTTTTTGATTCCCTTTATAAAAAAAATGTTTACACAGTATGTTGATGTGTACCCCCTAGGGGGAAATATTTGTCGGCCCAAACACTTAGTGTATGGGCATTACATGTATAGGAAACCCGCTCCTTTAAACTGGGAAAGCATTTTTCGGAGGCCATCCTCCAGGTCTCTTCTGACACCACCACTAGATCACCAGGGTGAACGTGTTCCGTGATGCAATAGCCAAGTAATTTTTTCATGGGTGTTTATGATGCCTGTTCCAAAAATGTTTACATAGTATGTTAAAGTATACCCCCCAGGGGGAAATGTTTGGCACCCCATACACTTAGTGCATGGGCATTACAAGTATAGGAGACCCGCTCCTTTAAACTGGGAAAACATTTTTCAGAGGCCATCCTCCATGTTTCTTCCTTGGGGGATTGGAGTGCGTGCAAACTTTGGGCAGCCCTTGTATTTACTTCATGGGCAAACTTTAGGTGACTTAAAAGAATCATACTAATGGGAACTTTGGTTTCAGGTGGCCATGCAGTATGTGTGTTCAAAGGCTTATTGAGGGCAGACCTTGCATTCAATGCATAAGCAAACAGTATGGGAGTACCAAATGAACACTGGGAACTTTGGTTGCATGTGGTCATCCATGACGTCTGTTGAATGGATTGTTATGGTGCGTCCAAATTTTGGTCAACCCTGCCACTCACTGCATACACAATAACAGTGTAAGGGAAATGAGGGACCCACTGTTTAATAATGGGAGCAACAAAGAATAGCCAGCTGATGGCTTTCTAAGAATAGTGAGGGCCGACTGCTGGCCCTATAAAAATAGACTTTGTGACTTTCAGAGTCCCTCCTACATAAATAAAACAGGATGTGTCTGATGATGTGTCACACACCACATGGCCAAATAAGGTTGTAAAACGTTAAAATTATATTTCCCAGTGAATGCATTTGTCTTGGTTGAAATTAATGGTAAAGTTGAAAAATGCATAAAAAGGGCTACGTGTGAACATAGCCCAAGTGGTGGAGGAACATTTTTGTTTTGGATTATTTATTTTGCCTTACATACAAATCATTACCCTGGAAAGAATGTTCCATAACATATTTCCCAGGAAAATCCATTTTGGTTTCGTTTTTGTATGTTTTATTGTGCGCCTGTAAATGTGGCGTAAGACTCTGACAACATTGTTCACAGCATTCCAATTTGCTCAAGCCAAGCAATGAGCACCCAAGCATTTTAGTGCTCGCTCATCCCAAATTACTACCATATAGTGACCAATAATACCATATACAAGGGACATATACTGCCACACCATGACAGGACCACATATTACCAACACATAGTGACCAAATACTACAGTACCGATCATTAACAAAAAAACACAACACTAATACGTGCCATTATACACACAAGCACTTTGCATAGTATACAGTGTATAGTATCAGTGTACAGGTAATACAGTGATCAACGGTGACATTATACACAGAAGTTTTATACATAGTACATACTGTGTATACATAATTAGTCCATTAATATATAGAATAACACGTTCAGAAATGATAACACAAAGGCCTCTCAAGAAAATTATTTAGAGACAGGCCACACGAATGTATAGTTAAAAATATATGTTTTATTATATCAAAAACTGGTTTAAACCTCAACCTTAAATACACACACAGTATAGAAAGTACCTCTGATCTACCACAGGTCTAATGAAAGCCCATATAGGTATCTAAATGTCGATACAAAAACATATATTTCAGCACGCCACTAAGTGGCTGTTTGCCATATGAGTCGACATGATAGTGGCAAATATGATTGAAAGAGGCTACAAGTAAAGTGCAATGTGCATACGTGTAAATATAAACAACTACCGATATAGGGGAAGTGTAAAGAAGGCCATCAGTGACCATTACCAAGGGTATACCCCTAAATATAAACAATCACCTACTGTATGTAGAGCAAATGTTGGGTGAGCCACAATTAAACCTGTACCGAGGGAAAAACCCTAACATAGGGTCCTGCTAATGTACTCAGCTCAAATGTCTGAACATGGTAGAATGCTGAGCACCGTGACAAGAAACCTCAAAGTATAATTACCGCAATGGGAGACACGAGACCTGGAAACCCCTACGCGCGTTTCGATGAATATCCGAGGGCGTGTACCATAGAGGGAAATGGGAGTGCTTTTTAAGTAAATCTCAGCCAATCGAATCATTGCAGCCACAATAGAAATTACCATAATGTGACGAGTATGATACCACGTGGGACCAACGCACCGACGCTAAAATAACATCAGATGCTAATAAAGAAAGTGCCAAGTGCACAGTAACGGAATTGGTCAATTATAGCACGAAGTGCAAACCACTGAATAATAAATATATACAGTATAAGATAATATCGTGCCATGATGTATTTTAAAGGGGCCAAATGGACCAGAAATTAATATAATTTGATAATTCCATAAAACAACCCGGCTGCGCAGACCGGAAGTGACGGGCCAAATATAGTAACTAAGCAACGTGTTTGTTTGCAGAAAATCCGGATAAGATAGAAACACAAATACCGGATATGACGACCGTGATTGTGTTGGCATGAAAACCAATTGTAAAAGAGTCCGGATATTGACCCATAGTGGAGTAGCATGGTGACCAAGTAAAGCGGCGCATGCGCTGTCGGAGCCGCAAGCCAATGGATCCACCAACCAGCGGCGGCGACCGGACCCGCGCACTAGCCTGGACAAACCAGGTAGGTCACAAGTCTAATCTATGCCGCTAGTGGGAAGGTCCGCCCGCGGCGCCAAGGCGCATGCGCACACCTAGTGACCAATGCTTGAAAGGGTGAATACTAAAACCAGCCTTCAGGAATGTGATTCTATAGGGTGCAATGCGCAACAAAAAACACATAGTTGTAACTGAAGTGCATGCGACTGGGTGATAAGACAAAAGGTGATGTGACTAAAGTGATACTTATGACAAAACACAGAACAATATTTTGACCAATTAATAAATACTTATATAGATATATGGACTAATAATAGAATCTACACATATACATATAATTGCTAATAAATTCATAATAATATAAAGTCCATGAGGCAAATACATCAAATATAAATTATAATATGTATAAAGTAGCTGTCCGTGAAACGTCCGACGTGAGGCATGAAGGTCCAATTTCCAAAATACTCCAAACTTGCAATCGCAAAGTGGCCACAAGCAAGAATCTATGAAGCTCAGGTGTACTATTAAGGTAAACAAACATACAGAACAATTAATAAATTGCAATGATAAAACATAATAAAAAAACCCAAAACCCATAAAACAGTATCCGATAGGAAAAGTTATGAGAAGAATGCAAAGAGCAACTTACAAAAAGGCCCCAAAACCCAGGCTCTCATTTAACCCCTGTGGAGCCATGGTACCCAACCTATAGATCCAACGAATTTCAATCTGTGCCAAAAGTCACCCTAAGTCACCACCCCGTATCCCCATTGATACCGAATCAATACCCCTCACTATAAGGCCCACGGTGCTACAATTATGATGGGTTCTGAAATGATGGGGTAATGTTTTTAAAGTTGTTTCATCTTCAGTAGTTTTGGCCTTCTCAATGTCCCTACAGTGCTCTCTAATCCAGACCTTGTGTTCACGTGTAGTGAGGCCGATATAAATTTTACCGCAAGGACAGGTAGCGTGGTAGATGACCCCTTTAGTAGAGCAGTTGATATACTTCCTGATTTCAAATTTCTTGGAACCATCAAAATTAACAAAGGTTTTAGCCTTAGTGGTATTGGCACAAGCCTTACAGAACCCAAATGGATAAAAACCAACATTAGCACCATCTCCAAGATTCTTGTTGGGGCCAGTGGGGTTGTAAAAGCTATGTACCAAGGTATCCGACAAATTTTTGGACCTCCTAGCTGTAATTAATGGTTTTAGTAGGCAGAATCTTTTTCAATATAGGGTCAGCAAAAAGAATTTGCCAATGCCTGTCAATGATGTCCCTAAATTGGTGCCATTTATTATGATAAATGGTGATCAATCTCGCCTGTCCAGGGTCTTTGTATTTACTTTTATTTGTTTGTTCATATACCACCGATATTGAAAATTTAAGTAATAATGGGTATGGTGGTTCAAACTGCAGCAGAGTTGAGAGAGAGGCCATCAACACCCTGGCTAATCTTACCGATGTGGTGTTTAAATCCTCTGATAAGGGCGGCAATATTGTCATCTGGCCAAATTCAATGTACAAGAAGCAAGCTATGAAACTACTAAATGATAGACATTGCTATCGTAAACTGACCAGCAGTCCATTGCTGTCCTTTCAAAATGAATTAATACATCTTCTGGAAAATGCCTTTAGTCAAGGTATTATCCCTAAGAAATTTTTGGATATTGTCAAAGGAATGCATCCACGACTCCCAACCCTATATTTGATCCCCAAGATTCACAAGGATCCTTTGGATCCGCAGGGGAGACCAATTATCTCAGGGCATGGGAGTCTATGTGAGATTATTACTAGGGTTATTGCCCATTACCTTAACCCCTTGGTCAGTGAATTACCGTCCTATATACAAAACACAAATGCTGCCCTTCGAAGAATTGAGGGTATTCACCTCAGCGATTCAGCAGTCATGGTAACAGCCGATGTCAAAGCACTTTACACTTCCATCCGTCATGGTGACGGGCTTCGGGCAATTCGAATGTTTTTGAATTCCAGCAGCATGGATCCTGACGTTGCTGAGTTGCTGTTGCCACACGTACCTACAGCTACAGGGTACGGCGATGGGGGCCAGTTGTGCCCCCTTGTACGCCAATTTGTTTCTCGGGGCGTGGGAACATGAGATTTTTGTGTGTGCCCCTATACCTCATGCCAGCCTGGTCTCAGGCTGGATGAGGTATATTGATGACATTTGGTTTATTTGGGATGGCCCCACTAATGTTTTGAACACATTTATGACCCAACTCGATGATAATAACTTAAACATCAGACTCACATTCAAATTTGGTAGGGATGTTGAATTCCTAGATCTCTCCATCAAGGCTGACCAAGATGGCTGTCTTCAAACGAACCTGTACAGAAAACCTACTGCCACAAACTCCTTCTTACATGCAACCTCCTCTCATCCACCCTCTACCATCAGGGGAATCCCTATCAGCCAGTTCCTTAGAGCTAAAAGGATCTGTACCAATCCTGGTGATTTTGAAGCCCAGGCTATGGATCTGGCTGATCGGTTTCAAGAAAGGGGTTATAGCAAAAAAAGTATTAGGAGGGGTTACCAAAGGGGTGTAAACAGCTCTCGACAAGAGCTGTTACATGAACAAACAAATAACAGTAAATACAAAGACCCTGGACAGGCGAGATTGATCACCACTTATCATAATAAATGGCACCAATTTAGGGACATCATTGACAGGCATTGGCAAATTCTTTTTGCTGACCCTATATTGAAAAAGATTCTGCCTACTAAACCATTAATTACAGCTAGGAAGTCCAAAAATTTGTCAGATACGTTGGTACATAGCTTTTACAACCCCACTGGCCCCAACAAGAATCTTGGAGATGGTGCTAGTGTTGGTTTTTATCCATGTGAGTTCTGTAAGACTTGTGCCAATACCACTAAGGCTAAAACCTTTGTTAATTTTGATGGTTCCAAGAAATTTGAAATCAGGAAGTATATCAACTGCTCTACTAAAGGGGTCATCTACCACGCTACCTGTCCTTGCGGTAAAATTTATATCGGCCTCACTACCCGTGAACTCAAGGTCCGGATTAGAGAGCACTGCAGGGACATTGAGAAGGCCAAAACTACTGAAGATGAAACAACTTTAAAAACATTACCCCGTCATTTCAGAACCCATCATAATTGTAGCACCGTGGGCCTTATAGTGAGGGGTATTGATTCGGTATCAATGGGGATACGGGGTGGTGACTGAGGGCAACTTTTGGCACAGATTGAAATTCGTTGGATCTATAGGTTGGGTACCATGGCTCCACAGGGGTTAAATGAGAGCCTGGGTTTTGGGGCCTTTTTGTAGGTTGCTCTTTGCATTCTTCTCATAACTTTTCCTATCGGATACTGTTTGATGGGTTTTGGTTTTTTTTAATATGTTTTTATCATTGCAATTTATTAATTGTTCTGTATGTTTGTTTACCTTAATAGTACACCTGAGCTTCATAGATTCTTGCTTGTGGCCACTTTGCGATTGCAAGTTTGGAGTATTTTGGAAATTGGACCTTCATGCCTCACGTCGGACATTTCACGGACAGCTACTTTATACATATTATAATTTATATTTGATGTATTTGCCTCATGGACTTTATATTATTATGAATTTATTAGCAATTATATGTATATGTGTAGATTCTATTATTAGTCCATATATCTATATAAGTATTTATTAATTGGTCAAAATATTGTTCTGTGTGTTGTCATAAGTATCACTTTAGTCACATCACCTTTTGTCTTATCACCCAGTCGCATGCACTTCAGTTACAACTATGTGTTTTTTGTTGCGCATTGCACCCTATAGAATCACATTCCTGAAGGCTGGTTTTAGTATTCACCCTTTCAAGCATTGGTCACTAGTTGTGCGCATGCGCCTTGGCGCCGCGGGCGGACCTTCCCACTAGCGGCATAGATTAGACTTGTGACCTACCTGGTTTGTCCAGGCTAGTGCGCGGGTCCGGTCGCGCCGCTGGTTGGTGTATCCATTGGCTTGCAGCTCTGACAGCGCATGCGCCGCTTTACTTGGTCACCATGCTACTCCACTATGGGTCAATATCCAGACTCTGGTTTCGCTTTTACAATTGGTTTCCATGCCAACACAATCACGGTCATCATATCCGGTATTTGTGTTTTTATCTTATCCAGACTTTCTGCAAACAAACACGTTGCTTAGTTACTATATTTGGCCCGTCACTTCCGGTCTGCGCAGCCGGGTTGTTTTATGGAATTATCAAATTATATTAATTTCTGGTCCATTTGGCCCCTTTAAAACACATCACGGCACGATATTCTTATATATATTTATTATTCAGTGGTTTGCACTTCGTGCTATAATTGACCATTTCCGTTACTGTGCACTTGGCACTTTCTTTATTAGCATCTGATGTTATTTTAGCGTCGGTGCATTGGTCCCACGTGGTATTATACTCGTCACATTATGGTAATTTCTATTGTGGCTGCAACGATTCGATTGGCTGAGATTTACTTAAAAAGCACTCCCATTTCCCTCTATGGTACACGCCCTCGGAAGAAGAATATTCATCGAAACGCGCATAGGGGTTTCCAGGTCTCGTGTCTCCCATTGCGGTAATTATACTTTGAGGTTTCTTGTCACGGTGCTCAGCATTCTACCATGTTCAGACATTTGAGCTGAGTACATTAGCAGGACCCTATGTTAGGGTTTTTCCCTCGGTACTGGTTTAATTGTGGCTCACCCAACATTTGCTCTACATAGGTGATTGTTTATATTTAGGGGTATACCCTTGGTAATGGTCACTGATGGCCTTCTTTACACTTCCCCTATATCGGTAGTTGTTTATATTTACACGTATACACATTGCACTTTACTTGTAGCCTCTTTCAATCATATTTGCCGCTATCATGTCGACTCATATGGCAAACAGCCACTTAGTGGCGTGCTGAAATATATGTTTTTGTATCGATATTTAGATACCTATATGGGCTTTCATTAGACCTGTGGTAGATCGGAGGTACTTTCTATACTGTGTGTGTATTTAAGGTTGAGGTTTTTACCATTTTTTGTTATAATAAAACATATATTTTTAACTATACATTCGTGTAGCCTGTCTCTAATTAATTTTCTTGAGAGGCCTTTGTGTTATTATAGTACATACTGTATAGTGTCAGAAGTGTTAGTGTACAGGTATTAAAGGGATATGCAGTGACTTTTCTACACAGGAGCTCTGTATATAGCGTCAGTGTACAGGTAGTACTAGGATCACTGGTGATATTATACACAAGAGCTCTGGATATAATGTTAGTTGTACAGGTAAAACAGTGATTACCAATGACATTATACACAGGAGGTCTGTATATACAGCTCTGGCATAAATTTAGAGACCACTGCAAAATGTTCAGTTTGTCTGATTTTTCTCTTTATAGGTATATTTTTGAGTAAAATGTAAATTTTTCTTTTATTCTATAAACTACTGACAACATGTCTCTGAATTTCCAAGCCATACATTTTGTATTTTTTTTCTGAAAAGGTGAAATGGTCAAAATTACAAAAAAAGCCCAGTGCTTTCAGACCTCAAATAATGCAAAGGAAACAAGTTCATAATCATTTAGAAATAACAATACTAATGTTTTAACTCAGGAAGAGTTCAGAAATGAATATTTTGTGGAATAACCATGATTTTCAATCACAGCTTTCATGCGTCTTGGCATGCTTTCCAACAGTCTTTCACACTGCTTCTGGTGCAAAAAAAATCAAGCAGTTCTTTGTTTGATGGCTTGTGACTATCAATCATCCTCTTGATTACATTCCAGAGGTTTTCAATGGGGTTCAGGTCTGGAGATTGGGCTGCCCATGACAAGGTTTTGATGTGGTGGTCTCTTAATTTTTGCCAGAGCTGTAGTGTCAGTGTACAGGTAATACAGTGAACATCAGTGACATTATACACAGGAGCTCTGTATATAGTATACAATGTATACTATAGTTGAAGTCCTTCATCTTCATCCAGCACATCCATCTTCACTTTTTCCAGCCAGGACTTGTCTCTGCAGAAAATAACAATTATCTAGAGCATATTTCCCATTTTTTCCCCAACTTCTACACTACGTCAGATGCAGAAAAAAAAGCGACAGTGTGGCCCTTCACAGTAACAGGACCTCCCACCCCCGCACTGAAAACAGTATCCTCAAAAATAAAATATATCACAGCATTAATAATATCCCATAATTAGCTCCTACAGTAATAATATCCTACATCCAGCTCCTATATGTACTCCATTCTGGACACGACATGTCTCATTCGTTGCCCCATGTCTTTCCACACTGCCCCCGTGTCTCTCCACACTGCCCCGTGTCTCTCCACACTGCCCCCGTGTCCCTCCACACGGCCCCATGTCTCTCCATACTGCCCCATTTCCCTGCTTACTGCCCCATGTCTCTCCAAACTGGCCCAGTGTCTCTCCATACTGCCTCAGTGTTTCTCCATATTGCGGCTTTGCACACAAAAAAAAAAAAGTTTCTTCTTACCTGGCTGAGGTCCAGCAGTGTCCTCTCCTCGATTCATGGGTACAGCTAAAGAGTAGGCTGCGCTACATAAATGGGTGTAAATGGCATATAAAAGGGTGCTGCACCATGCATGAAAAGGAAGTATACTGAAGAGAAAAAAAAGGTCGATGCAGGAAAGTTGCGCACACCTAGATGAAGAACATATAGCAAAAATATTTTATTGACGACAAGAAGAACACCCAAAATAATTAAAAACAGTTAAGAACAAATGTGAGACAACAAGATCCCATCCCTGGTATCAATTTGGTCCATATGAAAGTCAATATAAACTATGGAATAAATGGACAAGGTCATAAATAATCCCAAAAAAGTTTGTACAGAAAAATATATATAAATGGGACTGTCCCTGCTTTTGTAGCTCATGCAATGAAAGGAAAATAGCAATGGAAAACATGCAATGCAATGTCATGTACTATAAATAGCCGAACATAGGCGGTAACAAAGCACATGCAAACAATTGGGCCCAATAAAAAAAATACATAGGCATATAAAGTCAATTATGAAAAAAGGCTGTACATATGATGTAAAGGCCAACGAAAGACAAGAGCAGTGATAAGTTATCACTGCTCTTGTCTTTCGTTGGCCTTTACATCATATGTACAGCCTTTTTTCATAATTGACTTTATATGCCTATGTATTTTTTTTATTGGGCCCAATTGTTTGCATGTGCTTTGTTACCGCCTATGTTCGGCTATTTATAGTACATGACATTGCATTGTTGACATCATTGACATTGCATTGTTGACATCTAGTGTTGAGCATTCCGATGCTGCAAGTATCGGGTATCGGCCGATACTTGCTGTATCGGAATTCCGATACCGGGATTCCGATACTCTTGTGGTATCGGGTATCGGGTATCGGAACAACATTAATGTTAAAATGTGTAAAATAGAGAATTAAAATAAAAAATATCGCTATACTCACCTGTCCGACGCAGCCGGGACCTCAGCGCAGGAACCGGCAGCGTTGTTTGTTTAAAATTCCCGCTTTTACATGGTTACGCGAAGTCCCGGCTTGTGATTGGTCAGGGCGGCCATGTTGCCGGGCCGCGGACCAATCACAGCAAGCCGTGACGAAAATACGTCACGGCTTGCTGTGATTGGTCCGCGTCCCGGCAACATGGCCGCCATTAACCAATCACAAGCCGTGACGTCACGGGAGGCTGGAAACGCGCTCATTTTAAAAAGGGCGCGTGTCCAGCCTCCCGTGACGTCACGGCTTGTGATTGGTTGCGTCGCGGTCAACCAATCACAAGCCGGGAGGCTGGACACGCGCCCATTTCAAAATGAGCGCGTCCAGCCTCCCGGCTTGTGATTGGTTGATCGCGGCGCAACCAATCACAAGCCGTGACGTCACGGGAGGCTGGACACGCGCCCATTTTAAAATGAGCGCGTGTCCAGCCTCCCGTGACGTCCCGGCTTGTGATTGGTCAGGGCGGCCATGTTGCCGGGACGCGGACCAATCACAGCAAGCCGTGACGTAATTTCGTCACGGCTTGCTGTGATTGGTCCGCGTCCCGGCAACATGGCCGACCTGACCAATCACAAGCCGGGAATTCACGTAACCAAGTAATAGCGCGATTTTTAAACAAACAACGCTGCCGGTTCCCTCGCTGAAGTCCCGGCTGCGTCGGACAGGTGAGTATAGCGATATTTTTTATTTTAATTCTTTCTTTTACACATTTATATGGTTCCCAGGGCCTGAAGGAGAGTTTCCTCTCCTTCAGACCCTGGGAACCATCAGGGATACCGTCCGATACATGAGTCCCATTGACTTGTATTGGTATCGGGTATCGGTATCGGATTGGATTCCGATACTGTGACGGTATCGGCCGATACTTTCCGATACCGATACTTTCAAGTATCGGACGGTATCGCTCAACACTAGTGATAACAAGAAGCTTAAAGTATAATAACCTCTAGGTGAAGCTGATCAAAAACAGATAAACTGGCGATCATGTAGTAGCAACAGTGAGTGCTATCAAAAAAGTCAGCATATGTCATATATATGGAGTAGTCAGGGAGTCAGGCCAAAATGTTAAGGATATCCATTATAAGGAAAAAGCAGTCCCAGGAGCAGGGAAAGGTAAGGAAGACCCCACGCGTATCACTGTGAAGGCAGCTTTATCAGGGAAAGTGTACAAATACTGATGTAAAATACCGTCCAAATACTGAAAGTGTGAACTTGGCCTTAGAGTGAGAGCTTGTTTGTAACGATCAGCTTTAAGCTCCGGCGGTGGCCCGCGCATGTGCACAGGTAGAGAAGCATTGCATGTTGAGACAATGGCCGAAACAGCTGGAGATGGGGCTTAGGCCGAAACCGGCGTGTGCGCACAGCAGATGAGTGCTCTGCTTGTCATGTCACCAGCAGCTGCTCACCTCTGTACATTGCCGATGTAATGCCTAACCATTCTCCATTTGCGCATGCGCCACTGCGGCCTGTATACCAGCAGTAGTGGCCTTTATCGTTGACACGGCCCTGCTTGGCACTCGTCTGTTGTGTGCACGTGCCGGTTCCGGCCGTAGCCCCATCTCCAGCTGATTCGGCCATTGTCTTCACTTGCAATGCTTCTCTACCTGTCCACATGCGCTGGCCCCAGCCAGAGCTTACAGCTGATCGCTACACTCACTCCGACTCTGTGACGGCACTTGGAAGCACACTGGTAATCTATCATGTTTGATTATCCCTCTATATAGTCTCTGACTAACTGGCACCCTGTACACTTCCCCTGACGAAGATGCCTTCGCAGCGATACACGTGGGGCCTTCCTCACCTCTCCCTGGTACCGGGATTGGCATTATCATGGATATGTTGCACCCCAGCAGTTTGGGTACCACAGTGCTGCTGCCTTCCTCTCGGGGAGTGTAATGCCATGCCTGGAGACAGGAGAGATCCCTTTGGCAGGTAATCTTACATGCAACACTTTCTGACTCCAGGCCAGAAGGGGAGCTCTATACCTGGTTTAAGGGGAACTTCCATATATACATCCTGGTCTGGAGGAGAAGTTAGACAGTCTGGTACAGACAAGAGACAGGGAAGGAGCAGCGGAGTGATCAGGAGCTAGAGGTGGGCTGTAATTGGGCCTCCTCTAAGGTAGAGCACAGAAACCCGGCACCGGGAGCGTGAGGCCGTGGGGAACTACAGGTCCCACGGCAGAACCGGAGGGCAAGAAGCTAACAGGAATTGCCCACACAACACCTGAGGTACAGAGCCTGGAGTCACCGTATACAGAGACCCCAAGGGAACGGCTCAAGTTGTCTACCGTGCAGGTACTGTCCCAGGACAGGCGAGAAAGGGTACCTTGTCAGACAACCACAGATAGCAAGGGACCAGAAACCAGGGCATAGTGGAAGGCTCCCAAACTGACCTGTCAAAGGGATTCTCAATGTTTTCAGGCTGCCTGGACTCCATCGACACCTGTTGCCGGTACCCTGGACTGAGGCTGACTACAACTTCAGTAAACTAGGTAAAGACTGAAACTCTGTGTCCTCAATTTATTTGCCGGCATTCCTCATCCTTGCCAAACACATCGGGAGCCCTGGGGACCCTGCTTCACCTGTGGGGAGCGTCACCATCTTTGCTGCAGCAACATCACCACCGAGGACCCCTTTAAGCAGCGTCGGTCCCCTCTGACCGAGAACCACAGGTGGCGTCACGAACACAAACTTTATTACAACTCTCTTAAAAGACCTTTCCCATTTACTTGGGTGCCCAGGGCCACGGACCGGGTCACCACCACCGTATCATCCCCTTTAAAGGGAACCTGTCACACCGAAAATCGAAGGTGAGCTAAGCCCACTAGCATTAGGGGCTTATCTATAGCATTCTGGAATGCTGTAGATAAGCCTCCAATGTATCCTGAAAGATGAGAAAAAGAGCTTTCCCGGCATCTGCGCACTGCAGTACTTTGCTCTGCCCTCAACAGGGCAGACAAAGTACGCCTGCACCAGAGCCGCACCGTGACTACAAGAAGAGGACGTCATCGTAAGAAGATGGAAGGCCCTGGATCAGACTGCGATGCCTATCGGACCGGACCGCAGCGGGACCACCCCTGGGTGAGTATAATCTAACCTCTTTTCATTTTGATACCAGGGATGTGATCTTGTTGTCTCACATTTGTTCTTAAATGTTTTAATTATTGTGGGTGTTTTTCTTGTCGTCATTAAAATATTTTTGCTATTTGTTCTTCATCTAGGTGTGCGCAACTTTCATGATTTGACTTTTTTCTCTCTTCGGTATACTCTCTTCGATTCATCTGAAGTTCGAACATCCCTGCGTATGGCAGTGACGTCATACACTGGCGACGTGCACCTTGATATCAGCTATCGGCCTGTATTTGGCTGGCAGCTGTTAACTGTTGCTGTGATGAAAGCCCTTCCCGCATGGCAATACAGATTTTAATTCAACGTGCGTCTGAGGATGATTGATCAGTCACTGAAGCAGCAGAAACCTGCCGCTGTGGTCCGGTGAGCAGAAGAAAGGGGGCCCGGACCAGGCCCCATACGCCAGTAATGGCAGTATTGTCCTGATGGCGGTCCTGGTGTCATTAATGGTATGGGGAAACATTTCTTTGGAGGGCTGCACAGCCCTCCATATGCTAGCCAGAGGTACCCTGACTGCCATTAAGTACTGAGATGAGATCCTCAGACCCATTTTTAGACCATATACAGGGGGAATGGGCCCTGACTTCCTTCTGATGCATGACAATGATAGGCCTCATGTGGCTGAAGTGTGTCAGCAGTTCCTGCATGTTGAAGGCATTGATGCTGTGGACTGATGTGCCTGTTACCCAGACCTGAATCCAATCGAGCACATCTGGGGCATCATGTCTCATTCCATCCACAAATGCCACGTTGCACCACAGATTATTCAACAGCCTATAATTTGATTTTCTGCTTTTATTTTGAGTATCATTCCAAATCTAGAACCCCATTGGATATTTATTTTGATTTACATTGATCAATTAATTCACTGTGAAAGCGTGTCTCTATTATCTCTAAAAAAATCAAAACTGGTTCACTGACTAATCCAATTGGAGTAAAAGAGTTAAAACATAACTTTAAATATTTTTTATAAAAATAGTGAATAACAAAAAACAATATTAAAAAGATTTTCAGAATTGCTTTTAGTGTCCTTCAGAGCCATAGCAAATGCTATGATATCTGCATGCTATTACCTAAACAATGAGGGAATTTTGACAGCCACACGCTGTATTTTATTGGGCACTGTCCTAACCAAACAATAATGGGAATTTAACCCCTTCACCCCGAAGCCTGTTTTCAAATTCCTGACAAGGCCATTTTTTTCAATTCAGAACCACTGTCACTTTATGAGGTCATAACTCTGAAACGATTCAACGGATCCTGGTGATTCTGAACGGATCCTGGTGATTCTGAGACTGTTTTCTCGTGACATATTGTACTTTATGATAGTGGTAAAATTTCTTCGATTTGACTTGTGTTTATTTGTGAAAAAAATGGAAATTTGGTGAAAATTTTGAAAATGTTGCAATTTTTAAACTTTTAGTTTTTATGCCCTTAAATTAGAGCGTCATATCATACAGAATAGTTAATAAATAACATTACCCACATGTCTGCTTTACATTAGCACAATTTTGGAAACACAAGTTTTTTGTTAGGAAGTTATAAGGGTTAAAAATTGACCAGCGATTTCTAATTTTTACACCAAAATTTGCAACACTATTTTTTTTAGGGACCACCTCACACTTTGAGTCACTTTGAGGGGTCTATATGACAGAAAATGCCCAAAAGTGACACCATTCTAAAATCTGCACCCCTCAAGGTACTCAAAACCACATTCAAAAAGTTTATTAACCCTTCAGGTGCTTCACAGGAATTTTTGGAATGTTTAAAAAAAAATTGAACATTTAACTTTTTTACACGGGATCCAAGAAGTGTCGCTTCTCCTTGAGGAGAGTGACACAATAAGCATGTCGAGGTGAGGAGACTTAAAGCCACAATGCTCCTCTGGGAAATATGCAAATTGTCTCTTCAGAGAGGAAGAGGACTAGAACTCTAGTGCCACCTATTGGAAGTAGCAATCCTAACAGCCAATGTCAACCCTTTAACGAGCCTTGTCACATGACTTAGGATAATAGCCAAAGCAGAATTTCAATTTGCAGACACTGTGTTTCAGGGTACTGCCCCTCGTCAGTGCAAAGTGGAGATCTGGTTTGGCTGATTGAGAGGCGTCTGACCGGGATCCAAGAAGTATCGTTTCTCCTTGCGGAGAGTGACATGATAAGCATGTCGAGGTGAGGAGACTTAAAGCCGCAATGCTCCTCTGGGAAATATGCAAATTGTCTCTTCAGAGAGGAAGAGGACTAGAACTCTAGTGCCACCTATTGGAAGTAGCAATCCTAACAGCCAATGTCGACCCTTTAACAAGCCTTGTAACATGACTTAGGATAATAGCCAAACCAGAATCTCAATTTGCAGACACTGTGTTTTGGGGTACTGCCCCTCGTCAGTGCAAAGTGGAGATCTGGTTTGGCTGATTGAGAGGCGTCTGACCAAGATCCAAGAAGTATCGTTTCTCCTTGCGGAGAGTGACATGATAAGCATGTCGAGGTGAGGAGACTTAAAGCCACTTATCTTATACCCCATATGTGGGGGTAAACCACTGTTTGGGCGCATGGCAGAGCTCGGAAGGGAAGGAGCACCATTTGGCTTTTCAATGTAAAATTTGCTGGAATTGAGATCGGATACCATGTCGCGTTTGGAGAGCCTGTGATGTGCCTTAACAGTGGAAACCCCCACAAGTGACACCATTTTGGAAAGTAAACCCCCTAAGGAACTAATCTAGATGTGTGGTGAGCACTTTGAACCTCCAAGTGCTTCACTACAGTTTATAATGCAGACCCGTAAAAAAAATAATTTTTTTCACAAAAAATGATCTTTTCGCCCCACATTTTTTATTTTCCCAAGGGTAACAGGACAAATTGGACCCCAAAGGTTGTTGTGCAATTTGTCCTGAGTACGCTGATACCCCGTTTGTGGGGGTAAACCACTGTTTGGGCGCATGGCAGAGCTCGGAAGGGAAGGAGCGCCTTTTGACTTTTCAATGCAAAATTGGCTGGAATTGAGATCGGACACCATGTCGCGTTTGGAGAGCCCCTGAGGTGCCTAAACAATGGAAACCCCCAATTCTAACTGAAATCCTAACCAAAACACACCCCTATCCCTAATCCCAACCATAACCCTAACCACACCCTTAACCCTAATCCCAATCCTAATCCCAACCGTTAATGTAATCCAAACCCTAACTTTAGCCCCAACCCTAGCCCTAACCCTAGCCCTAACCCTAGCCCTAACCCTAGCCTTAACCCTAGCCCTAGCCCTAAACCTAGCCCCAATCCTAACCCTAGTCCTAACCCTAACCCTAGCCCTAACCCTAATCCTAGCCCTAACCCTAGTCCTAACCCTAATGGGAAAATGGAAATAAATACATTTTTTAAAATTTTATTATTTTTCCCTAACTAAAGGGGTGATGAAGGGGGTTTGATTTACTTTTATAGCGTTTTTTCGGTGGATTTTTATGATTGGCAGCCGTCACACACTAAAAGACGCTTTTTATTGCAAAAAATAGTTTTGCATCACCACATTTTGAGAGCTATAATTTATCCATATTTTGGCCCACAGAGTCATGTGAGGTCTTGTTTTTTGCGGGACGAGTTGTCATGTTTATTGGTACCATTTTCGGGCACATGACATTTTTTTATCGCTTTTTATTCCGATTTTTGGGAGGCAGAATGAACAAAAACCAGCAATTTCTGAATTTCTTTTAGGGGGGGGGCATTTATACCGTTCCACGTGTGGTAAAAATGATAAAGCAGCTTTATTCTTCAGGTAAGTACAATTACAGCGATACCTCATTTATATCATTTTTTAATGTTTTGGCGCTTTTACACAATAAAAAACTATTTTATATAAAAAATAATTGTTTTTGCATCGCTTTATTCTGAGAGCTATAACTTTTTTATTTTTCTGCTGATGATGCTGTATGGCGTTTTTTTTTGCGGGACAAGATGACGTTTTCAGCGGTACCATGTTTATTTATATCCGTCTTTTTGATCGCGTGTTATTCCACTTTTTGTTCACCGGTATGATAATAAAGCGTTGTTTTTTACCTTGTTTTTTATTTTTGTTTTTTGCGGTGTTCACTGAAGGGGTTAACTAGTGGGATAGTTTTATAGATTGGGTCGATACGGATGCGGCGATACTAAATATGTGTACTTGTTATTGTTTTTTTTTATTTACATAAATAAATGGATTTATTGGGAATTTTTTTTTCTTTATTTGGGAATTTTTTATTTTTATTATTTTTAAACATTCTATTTTTTTTTTTACTTTCTAACATTGTACCAGGGTTGGACATCACCATATTAGATCAGATAGATGATCTAACACTTTGCATAGCACTCTGTCAGATCAGCGATCTGACAGGCAGTGGAGGAGGCTTTCCGACGCCTGCTCTGAGCAGGTGTCGGCAAGTCACCTCACTTCAGGACCCGGAAGGAGCCCCGCGGCCATTTTGGATCCGGGCACTCCTTCCAGCACACCGGAACAACGCGATCGCATCGCGTTGTTCCGGTGTGGGAGCGCAGGGAGCCCCCGTCCTGCGCGATGCCCCCCTCTATGTCGCTGTCACTACTGACAGCGGCATCAGAGGGGTTAAATGCCCATGATCGGAGCCGACTGTGGGCATTGCTGCGGGGTGTCAGCTGTCATATACAGTGGGGCAAAAAAGTATTTAGTCAGTCAGCAATAGTGCAAGTTCCACCACTTAAAAAGATGAGAGGCGTCTGTAATTTACATCATAGGTAGACCTCAACTATGGGAGACAAACTGAGAAAAAAAAATCCAGAAAATCACATTGTCTGTTTTTTTAGCATTTTATTTGCATATTATGGTGGAAAATAAGTATTTGGTCAGAAACAAAATTTCATCTCAATACTTTGTAATATATCCTTTGTTGGCAATGACAGAGGTCAAACGTTTTCTGTAAGTCTTCACAAGGTTGCCACACACTGTTGTTGGTATGTTGGCCCATTCCTCCCTGCAGATCTCCTCTAGAGCAGTGATGTTTTTGGCTTTTCACTTGGCAACACAGACTTTCAACTCCCTCCAAAGGTTTTCTATAGGGTTGAGATCTGGAGACTGGCTAGGCCACTCCAGGACCTTGAAATGCTTCTTACGAAGCCACTCCTTCGTTGCCCTGGCGGTGTGCTTTGGATCATTGTCATGTTGGAAGACCCAGCCACGTTTCATCTTCAATGCCCTTGCTGATGGAAGGAGGTTTGCACTCAAAATCTCACAATACATGGCCCCATTCATTCTTTCATGTACCTGGATCAGTCGTCCTGGCCCCTTTGCAGAGAAACAGCCCCAAAGCATGATGTTTCCACCACCATGCTTTACAGTAGGTATGGTGTTTGATGGATGCAACTCAGTATTCTTTTTCCTCCAAACACGACAAGTTGTGTTTCTACCAAACAGTTCCAGTTTGGTTTCATCAGACCATAGGACATTCTCCCAAAACTCCTCTGGATCATCCAAATGCTCTCTCGGACATGTACTGGCTTAAGCAGTGGGACACGTCTGGCACTGCAGGATCTGAGTCCATGGTGGCGTAGTGTGTTACTTATGGTAGGCCTTGTTACATTGGAACCAGCTCTCTGCAGTTCATTCACTAGGTCCCCCCGCGTGGTTCTGGGATTTTTGCTCACCGTTCTTGTGATCATTCTGACCCCACGGGGTGGGATTTTGCGTGGAGCCCCAGATCGAGGGAGATTATCAGTGGTCTTGAATGTCTTCCATTTTCTAATTATTGCTCCCACTGTTGATTTCTTCACTCCAAGCTGGTTGGCTATTGCAGATTCAGTCTTCCCAGACTGGTGCAGGGCTACAATTTTGTTTGACAGCTCTTTGGTCTTCACCATAGTGGAGTTTGGAGTCAGACTGTTTGAGGGTGTGCACAGGTGTCTTTTTATACTGATAACAAGTTTAAACAGGTGCCGTTACTACAGGTAATGAGTGGAGGAAAGAGGAGACTCTTAAAGAAGAAGTTACAGGTCTGTGAGAGCCAGAAATCTTGATTGTTTGTTTCTGACCAAATACTTATTTTCCACCATAATATGCAAATAAAATGCTAAAAAAACAGACAATGTGATTTTCTGGATTTTTTTTTCTCAGTTTGTCTCCCATAGTTGAGGTCTACCTATGATGTAAATTACAGACACCTCTCATCTTTTTAAGTGGTGGAACTTGCACTATTGCTGACTGACTAAATACTTTTTTGCCCCACTGTACAGCTGACACCCGCACCCGATCGCCGCGGCGCTCAGCATGAGGCCGCACGATTGTGCCGCCGTGCTAATACTGCTGTTTGCGGGAACTCAGTTCCCGCAGAGCAGTACTAGTACGGCGCATGTCAGGAAGGGGTTAAACAGCAACACGCTGTATTTTCTTGGACACTATCCGGACAACTTATTAATTACAAACAAGAAAGTGCTATCCGTGCTACTGATTATCCCTAAGATATGTGGAAAGTGCTATTGGTGCTATCAGTTCAGTAATGCAGATTTCCTCAGTGAGTGAGTGCGTTGGAAGTTATACTCCACCTCAAGTATTCTCTTTGGTTCAAGAGCAAATAAAACTACCGTCAAATGGTTGTTGAAGCCCTATGTGTTTCATTATTATTTGTTGCTGCTATAATCTTTTTCAAAGAGTTTTATTAACATTTTCAATATAACATACAGGGAAAATTAGGAAAGAATTAATTAGGAAGGGAAAAAACAAAAGAGGAGGAGAGGAGGAGGGGTTAGAGGAAAAAAGAAATAGAGGAAGCTTTATATTACTTTAAATCTGAAAATTTCCAACCATGAAGTAATTTTTCAAAAAAGTACCAATAAAAATACAGTAATTGTAAAAACATTTAAGGGAATAATTCTGACCATCTATGCTATTTTTTTTTTAATTATCAGAACAGGAATTAAGCTGTGCTAGTTTATATTCAACTGACTTATGTAATTTCATTCTATCAATTATATCCTTCAAAGAAGGGATGTCAGGGCCTTTCCATTTATAAGCGATAACATTTTTGGTAACCAATAGTAAGTGGATTATGATTCTTTGAGAGGAGGCAATTTGTTCTGTATCAAGGGATAAAAGAGCCAATTGAGGACTGAGGTTAAAATCATTTGTTTTTAAAATTTGGTTAATAAGGAAAGAGATTCTTTTCCAAAGAGGTCTAATTTTGTGACATCTCCAGAAAATATGGATTAGGTTTCCATAATGACCACAACCTCTCCAACAAGAAGATGAGGATTCGGAATTTATCACGGCCAATCTCGATGGCGTGTAATACCATCTTGTAATTGTTTTGTAATAAGTTTCTTGTAACGAAAACAAGGTAGTAGACAAGTAGGTTAAATCTAATGCTTTTTCACATTTTTCTTTTTCTATTGAGATATGAAGAGCAGATTCATACTTTTTCATATATGGAATTTCTAAGAATTCATTGTTGTTTAGCCAATAATATATAAATATATTTGAAGCTCCAGAAAATATTGTGCCTGATATTTGTTAAAAGATTAATGGTAGTTTCTGTGAATGTCGGATTTTTACTAAGAAAATCTCTGATTTGATCTCTAAGAATGAAGTATGTTATGAAGGCTGAGGAAGGCACTTTAAACTTATTTTTGAAGTAGTCAAACGAGTAACAGTTTGATCTGTCGCTAATGTCCTGTAGTTTTTTGATTTTTAATTCTGCCCATAATGGTTCTGGAGTTACATTTAATGATAACCAGATTAAAGAAAGGGGAATAATTTTTATCATTTCTGTTTTATTTATACCTTTTTTTATTTTTGAAAGTTTTTTCCATGCCTCTATTGGAGCCTTAAAACAGGGGTAACTAGCAGTATCTTTTTTAGAGTTTGATACATGATTTAGTATTAGAAAATAAAGTGGTTTTCCTCTATTACATGAAGTTTCTATATCAGACCAGGAAGGAGTATACTATTCCGGCCACCAGTATACACTTTGAATTATTAAATTAGTATTATAGTATGCAATAATATTTGGAAGACTGGCACCACCTTGTCTTTTATTTTTATACTAGATGGCAGCCCGATTCTAAAGAATCGGGAGTCTAGAATCCATATATACTTTATTTATTCAAATGTAAGAATAATACAATTAATAAATAATAGTAAGAAAGAACAAAAAATGGCTGCACTCACCAGCTCTTGACAATTCTTGACAGTACGGCACATTTCTGATTGGTCGCTCGCAGCAGGCGGCAACCAATCAGAAAAGTGCCGCGCACCACGAAGGCATATATCTTTGTCCACCCTGAGCGGGTGTAGGACGCTGGTGACGTCACTTATCTCCGGACATTATCTCCGGACAAAGCCACGGAAGTTGGCACAAATTGCCAGAAGTAGTATTCTAGGCAATTATATATTAGATTTTAATGTTATCAGTGTTTACCTTTGAACGTTTATATTGTATTGTCCTGTCACCAGCCATGTGTACGATTATCAGCCGAAAGCCTCTCTGGAACCAATAATCACCCCATGTAAAGGTATCTTTATAAGTTAAAGATTCAGAATACTATGACTTTTATCATATCCTGAACAGTCAAGTTTTTTATGAACCATTAAGGTTTTCTGGTTGAAGTAAAAAAAACTCTGAGTGTTTACAGTTTGAAACCATAAAATGTTGAAAAATTATGTCATTCTTGAGTATATCACTCAATGGTGCTCATAAACGTGTCAAATTTGATCTATAATATACTTTAATATACGTTACTTTAATCTTTAATATACTTAAGAACAGGGCCCCAGACATCACACAGGGGGTCTGAAACACCGCACAGTGGTCCAAAATATCGCTGTGCTCTGCCTGGGGCCCCATATGCTGCCTGGGGCCCCTGTGCTCTGCCTGGGGCCCCATATGCTGCCTGGGGCCCCTGTGCTCTGCCTGGGGCCCCTGTGCTCTGCCTGGGGCCACTGTGCTCTGCCTGGGGCCCCATATGCTGCCTGGGGCCCCTGTGCTCTGCCTGGGGCCCCATATGCTGCCTGGGGCCCCTGTGCTCTGCCTGGGGCCCCATAGGCTGCCTGGGGCCCCTGTGCTCTACCTGGGACCACTGTGCTCTGCCTGGGGCCCCATATGCTGCCTGGGGCCCCTGTGCTCTGCCTGGGGCCCCTGTGCTCTGCCTGGGGCCCCATGTTCTGCCTGGGGCCACTGTGCTCTGCCTGGGGCCCCATAGGCTGCCTGGGGCCCCTGTGCTCTGCCTGGGACCACTGTGCTCTGCCTGGGGCCCCATATGCTGCCTGGGGCCCCTGTGCTCTGCCTGGGGCCACTGTGCTCTGCCTGGGGCCCCATATGCTGCCTGGGGCCCCTGTGCTCTGCCTGGGGCCCCATATGCTGCCTGGGGCCCCTGTGCTCTGCCTGGGGCCCCTGTGCTCTGCCTGGGGCCCCATGTTCTGCCTGGGGCCCCTGTGCTCTGCCTGGGGCCACTGTGCTCTGCCTGGGGCCCCATGTTCTGCCTGGGGCCACTGTGCTCTGCCTGGGGCCCCATAAGCTGCCTGGGGCCCCTGTGCTCTGCCTGGGACCACTGTGCTCTGCCTGGGGCCCCATATGCTGCCTGGGGCCCCTGTGCTCTGCCTGGGGCCACTGTACTCTGCCTGGGGCCCCATATGCTGCCTGGGGCCACTGTGCTCTGCCTGGGGCCCCATATGCTGCCTGGGGCCCCTGTGCTCTGCCTGGGGCCCCATATGCTGCCTGGGGCCCCTGTGCTCTGCCTGGGGCCCCATATGCTGCCTGGGGCCCCTGTGCTCTGCCTGGGGCCCCTGTGCTCTGCCTGGGGCCCCATGTTCTGCCTGGGGCCCCTGTGCTCTGCCTGGGGCCACTGTGCTCTGCCTGGGGCCCCATATGCTGCCTGGGGCCCCTGTGCTCTGCCTGGGGCCCCATATGCTGCCTGGGGCCCCTGTGCTCTGCCTGGGGCCCCTGTGCTCTGCCTGGGACCACTGTGCTCTGCCTGGGGCCCCATATGCTGCCTGGGGCCCCTGTGCTCTGCCTGGGGCCAATGTGCTCTGCCTGGGGCCCCATATGCTGCCTGGGGCCCCTGTGCTCTGCCTGGGTGTAGGACACTGGTGACGTCACTTATCTCCGGACATTAGCTCCGGACATTAGCTCCGGACATTAGCTCCGGACATTAGCTCCGGACAAAGCCACGGAAGTTGGCACAAATTGCAGGAAGTAGTATTCTAGGCAATTATATATTAGATGGGCATTTCCTGAAGGAAATACATGGTGCTTGAACAGCGCTACCAGCTTTACAGCAGCACTTTTCACACACGGGACTGGGGGGCGCGCTTACTTTTGCACCCGGGGCCGGGGGCGCGCTTACTTTTGCACCCGGGGGCGCACTTACTTTTGCACCCGGAGGCGCACTTACTTTTGCACCCGGCGGCGCACTTACTTTTGCACCCGGGGGCGCACTTACTTTTGCACCCGGGGGCGCACTTACTTTTGCACCCGGGGGCGCACTTACTTTTGGGGCCGCACTTACTTTTGGTGGGCGGGGCTCCTCGGCCTCCGATTTGGTTGGTGGGGCCCCTCGTCCTCCGATTTGGTGGGTGGGGACCCTCGGCCTCCGATTTGGTGGGCGGGGACCGGCCTCCGATTTGGTGGGCGGGGACCCTCGACCTCCGATTTGGTGGGCGGGGACCCTCGGCCTCCGCTTTGGTGGGCGGGGCCCCTCGGCCTCCGATTTGGTGGGCGGGGTCCCTCTGCCTCCGATTTGGTGGGCGGGGACCCTCGGCCTCCGGTTTGGTTGGCGGGGCCCCACGGCCTCCGATTTGGTGGGCGGGGTCCCTCTGCCTCCGATTTGGTGGGTGGGAACCCTCGGCCTCCGATTTGGTGGGCGGGGCCCCTCGGCCTCCGCTTTGGTGGGCGGGGCCGGGCCCCTCGGCCTTCCCTTTGGTGGGCGGGGCCGGGCCCCTCGGCCTTCGCTTTGGTGGGCGGGGCCGCTCGGCCTTCGATTTGTTGGGCGGGGCTCCTTGGCCTTCGATTTGGTTGGTCGGGGCCCCTCGGCCTCCGATTTGGTTGGCGGGGCCCCTTATCCTCCGATTTGGTGTGCGGGGACCCTCGGCCTCCGCTTTGGTGGGCGGGGCCCCTCGGCCTTCGATTTGGTGGGCGGGGCCCCTCGGCCTCCGATTTGGTTGGTGTGGACCCTCGGCCTCCGATTTGGTGGGCGGGGACCCTCAGCCTCCGATTTGGTGGGCGGGGACCCTCGGCCTCCGATTTGGTGGGCGGGGACCCTCGGCCTCTGATTTGGTGGGCGGGGCCCATCGGCCTCCGATGTGGTGGGCGGGGCCCATCGGCCTCCGATGTGGTGGGCGGGGACCCTCGGCCTCCGATTTGGTGGGCGGGGACCCTCGGCCTCCGATTTGGTGGGCGGGGACCCTCGGCCTCCGATTTGGTAGGCGGGGCCCCTCGGCCTCCGATTTGGTGGGCGGGGACCCTCGGCCTCCGATTTGGTGGGCGGGGACCCTCGGCCTCCGATTTGGTGGGCGGGGACCCTCGGCCTCCGCTTTGGTGGGCGGGGCCCCTCGGCCTCCACTTTGGTGGGCGGGGCCCCTCTGCCTCCGATTTGGTGGGCGGGGTCCCTCTGCCTCCAATTTGGTGGGCGGGGACCCTCGGCCTCCGCTTTGGTGGGCGGGGCCCCTCGGCCTTTGATTTGGTGGGCGGGGCCCCTCGGCCTCCGATTTGGTTGGTGTGGACCCTCGGCCTCCGATTTGGTGGGCGGGGACCCTCGGCCTCCGATTTGGTGGGCGGGGACCCTCGGCCTCCGATTTGGTGGGCGGGGACCCTCGGCCTCCGATTTGGTGGGCGGGGCCCATCGGCCTCCGATGTGGTGGGCGGGGCCCCTCGGCCTCCGAAGTGGTGGGCGGGGCCCCTCGGCCTCCGATTTGGTGGGCGGGGACCCTCGGCCTCCGATTTGGTGGGCTGGGACCCTCGGCCTCCGATTTGGTGGGCGGGGACCCTCGGCCTCCGATTTGGTGGGCGGGGACCCTCGGCCTCCGATTTGGTGGGCGGGGACCCTCGGCCTCCGATTTGGTGGGCGGGGCCCCTCGGCCTCCGATTTGGTGGGCGGGGCCCCTCGGCCTCCGATGTGGTGGTCGGGGCCCCTCGGCCTCCGCTTTGGTGGGCGGGGCCGGGCCCCTCGGCCTCCGCTTTGGTGGGCGGGGCCGCTCGGCCTTCGATTTGTTGGGCGGGGCTCCTCGGCCTCCGATTTGGTTGGCGGGGCCCCTCAGCCTCTGATTTGGTTGGCGGGGCCCCTTATCCTCTGATTTGGTGGGCGGGGACTCTCGGCCTTCGATTTGGTGGGCGGGGCTCCTCGGCCTCCGATTTGGTTGGCGGGGACCCTCGGCCTCCGATTTGGTGGGCGGGGACCCTCGGCCTCCAATTTGGTGGGCGGGGACCCTCGGCCTCCGATTTGGTGGGCGGGGACCCTCGGCCTCCGATTTGGTGGGCGGGGCCCCTCGGCCTCCGATTTGGTGGGCGGGGCCCCTCGGCCTCCGATGTGGTGGTCGGGGCCCCTCGGCCTCCGCTTTGGTGGGCGGGGCCGGGCCCCTCGGCCTCCGCTTTGGTGGGCGGGGCTCCTCGGCCTCCGATTTGGTTGGTGGGGCCCCTCGGCCTCCGATTTGGTTGGCGGGGCCCCTCGGCCTCCGATTTGGTTGGCGGGGCCCCTCGGCCTCCGATTTGGTGTGTGCTCTGCCTGGGGCCACTGTGCTCTGCCTGGGGCCCCTGTGCTCTGCCTGGGGCCCCTGTGCTCTGCCTGGGGCCCCTGTGCTCTGCCTGGGGCCCCTGTGCTCTGCCTGGGGCCCCTGTGCTCTGCCTGGGGCCCCATGTTCAGCCTGGGACCCCTGTGCTCTGCCTGGGGCCACTGTGCTCTGCCTGGGTGTAGAACACGGGTGACGTCACTTATCTCCGGACATTAGCTCCGGACATTAGCTCCGGACAATATCTCCGGACAATATCTCCGGACAATATCTCCGGACAAAGCCACGGAAGTTGGCACAAATTGCAGGAAGTAGTATTCTAGGCAATTATATATTAGATAAGATATTTGTGGTAACTCTACCCCTTTTTTCTTCCAAATGAAGGAATTTAAAAGCAATTGAATATTAGTTAGATGAGGTATGGATATCTTATGGGAAGAGATCTAAATACATAAAGTATCTTTGGTAGAATAATTAATTTAACTATCATAATTCTCCCCCACAAGGTCAGATCTTTTTCATCATAAAAATTTAGTTCTTTGGAAATGGAATTTGTAAGCGTTTTTATATTGTTATGTAACAATGAATCAATATTTTTAGTAATATGTAGGCCCAAATAAGTAAAATCTTTCTCTACCCAAAATCATGAAGTAATTTTTTTTAAATTATCTAGATGAGAGTTTTCCATGTTAAATTGAAGAATTTTAGATTCAGATTGGTTTATTTTAAAAAAGGATATTCGGGCAAAATTGTCGAGAAGTTGCTGAGTTTTTGGAATCGATTTAATTGGGTTAGTTAAGGTCAGGATAATATCATCAGTAGGGTTGAGCGACTTTTATTTTTATAGGATCGGGTCAGGTTTCACGAAACCCGACTTTCTCAAAAGTCGGGTTGAGTGAAATCGGCCGATCCTATAAAAAAGTCGGGGTCGGGGTCGGCCGAAACACGAAACCCAATGCAGTGCAATGGGATACTATGGTTCCCAGGGTCTGAAGGAGAGGAAACTCTCCTTCAGGCCCTGGGATCCATATTTAAGTGTAAAATAAAGAATCAAAATAAAAATATTGATATACTCACCCTGAGACACGCCCTGGTACTAACCGGCAGGCTTCCTTCCTAAGAATGAGCGCGTGAATGACCTGCGGTGACGTCGCGGCTTGTGATTGGTAGCAAGCGGTCACATGGACAAGCCGCGACGTCACCGCAGGTCATTCATGCGCTCATTCTTAGGAAGGAAGCCTGCCGGTTAGTACCAGGGCGCATCTGAGGGTGAGTATATCAATATTTTTTTATTTTGATTCTTTATTTTACACTTAAATATGGATTCCGATACCGATTCCCGATATCGCAAACATATCGGAACTTGGTATCGGAATTCTGATACCAGATTCAGAAGATCGCCGACCTCATGGCCGACCCCACACAGGGGTCAGGTCGGGTTTCATGAAACCCGACTTTGCCAAAAGTCGGCGACTTCTGAAAATGGCCGACCCGTTTCGCTCAACCCTAATCATCAGCATATAGTCCAATTTTATATTCTCTTCTGGGTAGTTTAATACTAGAGATGGAATAATCGTTTCTGATTTGTTGAGTGAGGGGTTCTAAGTCTAGTACAAATAAGAGAGAGGATAAAGGGCATCCTTGTCTAGTCCCATTTTTCATGTTAAATGGATGTGTAAGGTAGTTGTTAGCATAAACCTTTGCTTTCAGATTAGAGTATAAAGCCATAATTGTTGAAATACATGGGATATTTAAACCAAAGTTTTGAAGAGTTGCTTTTAAGTATTTCCAATTAAGTCGGTCAAACGCCTTGTCGCCGTCAAGGGAGGCTATAACAGAACATAATTTTTTTGAATGTATCCATTTAATTAAATTAGTGACTCTTCTGGTACCGTCGATAGATTGTCTACCACTTACGAAACCAATTTGATCATTACAAGTTATTTTTGGTAGAATCGAATTCAATCTATTGGCCAGAATTTTGGAATAAATTTTTAGATCGCAATTTATTAGTGAAATTGGTCTATAATTGGTGACTAGACTAGGGTCAGATTTTGGTTTAGGAATGACGATTATCATGGCATCTAAATTTTCTTCTGTGAATGAACCTAATTCTGAAGCATAGTTAAAGACTTTAGTAAGGTGAGGGGCTAGGAGGTGTCCAAAAGATTTATAATAGTTGTTAATGAAACCATCAGGGCCAGAAGCTTTAAATGATTTTAAATGTTTTAATGTTTTATAGTGTCTGAGATTTCTTCAGTGTTAAATGGTGCTGAAAGGAATTCCAAGTCTTCTGTACAGGAAAGATATATATCTTGGTACCGTGTTAAGTCCTCAGTGGTTGATACCTTTTAATGGCTAACTGAAAAGAAAAGCTTCATGTCACCTGTCTTATCCATGGTTGCTTTTTTTTTTTCTGTGCTATGTTGTGCATAAATATGATTCTTCAGAATTTCTTTTAGTCTTTGCCTGATGAAGAGACCTGTGTAGTCTCGAAAGCTTGCAATTTGTTACCATCTTTTCAGTTAGCCATTAAAAGGTATCAACCACTCAGGACTCTCAATTCTAAATATTTTTCAAGTCTTCTGTAGAAATTTTAGGGAGGTTGACAAATGCTAGGAAAGAATCAATATCTTTTTTTAGGGATTGGAGTTCTGGGTTGATTTTATTAATATTATATAAGTTGGTATAGAACTCAGCAAACATATTGACTATATCTTGGGGTGAATGAGGATTTTGTCTTTATGTGTGATAATTTTGTCTATTCTGTTTTTTTCTTAATTTTTTTATTCTATTAGTCATGAATTTAGAGGGCTTATTAAAAGAGGCATAGAATTTAAATTTCGCGTTTTTAACAGCTGCGTCATAAAAAGAAAAAATAATTGATTTCAAATCCTGTCTAAGTTTTAATATTTCATTTTGGATTATGGGACAAGGGGATGATCTGGTAGTTTGAGTAGTTTCTTTATAATTAGATTTTGTATTTTTTTAATTTTTTCTCTATTCAGTTTTTTTTTACTTTTCAAGAGATTTGTATTATTATAACCCCTCTAATAACGGCCTTATGAGCCTTCCAAATTAATATTGGGTTATATACATCTGTAATATTTTCATATTTTCAGTAATTTTTTATAGCAAGAGAGATGTCATTAATATGAGATGGGTTATTTAACAATGAAGAATTATATTTCCATAGAAATTGATTTTTAACTGTATGGCCTTCTATTATTTCTCCAAAGACTGGGGCATGGTCAGAAATAGTTTTGGAACCGATAATAATGGAGGAGAAATGAGGGAGGGAAAAATATCTGTTAAAAAAAGGTCAATTCTGGAGGCTGAATTGTGTACATCAGAGTAATGCGCATATTCTTTTGAGCTGGTATTTAAGCAACAGAATAAATCAAATAATTCTTTACCAAAAAGCCAATTATTGAGAGAGATTGAATTTCTTCTGGTTATTGAAGTGGAGTCTAGGTGATTATCTGGAACAACATTGAAATCTCCTAAGATTACTAATGTACCTTTTTTTATTTTGTCTATTTTTTTGATTAATTTGTCAAGAAATCTAATTTGACCTATGTTGGGAGCATATACGTTAACTATAGTATATGTATGGTAGTGTTGAGCGATACCTTCCAATATTTGAAAGTATCGGTATCAGATTGGATCGGCCGATACCGGCAAAATATCGGATCTCGCCGATACCGATACCCGATACCAATACAAGTCAATGGGACACAAATATCGGAAGGTATCCTGGATGGACCCAGGGTCTGAAGGAGAGGAAACTCTCCTTCAGGCCCTGGGATCCATATTCATGTAAAAAATAAAGAATAAAAATAAAAAATATGGATATACTCACCCCTCCGGCGGACCCTGGACCTTAGCGATGTAACCGGCAGCCTCCGTTCCTAAGAATGCAGAGTGAAGGACCTTTGATGACGTCGCGGCTTGTGATTGGTCACATGACCGCTCATGTGACCGCTCACGCGACCAATCACAAGCCGCGACGTCATCGCAGGTCCTACACTCACTGCATTCTTAGGAACAGAGGCTGCCGGTTACACCGCTAAGGTCCAGGGTCCGCCAGAGGGTTGAGAATATCCATATTTTTTATTTTTATTCTTTACATGAATATGGATCCCAGGGCCTAAAGGAGAGTCTCCTCTCCTCCAGACCCTGGGAACCATACACTGGGAACTTCCGATTCCGATATCACAAAAATATCGGAACTCGGTATCGGAATTCTGATACAGCAAATATCAGCCGATACCCGATACTTGCGGTATTGGAATGCTCAACACTAATGTATGGTTATTGATATTGCATAAAAGGATGTGGAAGTTCCCTTTTTGATCTGTAACCTCTTCTAAGAATTCGAACGAGAGTGAATTTTTAATCATTGTAATTACGCCACCTTTTTTTTATTGGGGTTTGAAGCTTCAAAGTTATTGGTGAAGTATTTATTTGAAAAACTTGGATGATTATTAAGTTTAAATTTAGTTTCCTGCAAACAGATAACTTCAGAATGTGAGGAATTTATTTCTTTTAAAATAGCATAGCGTTTATTAGGGCTGTTTAGGCCTCTGACATTGTATGTCATAAATTTGAATATGTCATTTTGAAGTGGTCAGAATTTTGGGGATTTTGATTAAAGTGGCAAGAGGTTGGAATTGAACAAAATTACCTTAAAACGATAGACAATTAAACCAAAATTAAAATACAAAAAATTACAATAACAGTTAAACTTAAAAGTCCTCTAGAAGGAATCCTTAAAAAGGATTCTACTTCACCTGTGGGGAAAAGTCTGTGGAAAAAAAAAGATCTGAAAGGAAACATTCTCTATTTAGAAGAACATATAATAAAATACATGTTATATATCAAATATAACCATAACAATGAAAATTTGTTAATAATAGCAGAATAGGAAGGTAATTCAAGTAATTTCATCAGGATCTGAAGAGGGACCAATTTTTGTCTGAACATTATGACCAATTGAGGTTAGAAAGTCAGAACCATTTTTGGGGTGAGAAGAGGAATTGTTTTACCTTTAAAGAGGACGAGAAGTTTTAAGGGGATACCCCCATTTATAGGGGATCTCCCTGTCTCTCAAAGCTGCAGTAATTGTTTTGAATGCTTTTCTACCATCTAAAGTTGCCTTGGAGAGATCTGTGAAGAGTTTCAAGCGTTGGTAGGATACTGGGAATTTCTTCTCTTTTTTAATGCAATTTTGAACTTTTTCTTTTACATGAAAGAAGTGAAAGCGTAAAATAGTGTCCCTAGGAAGCTCTGCCGGAATACTTGATGGTTTCAGTTAAATCTTGATCCAAGAGAGTGGGACATATTTTTTTAAATATGGTGTTGACATAGTCAATAAGTTTACGATTTGAAACATTTTCTGGAATTCCTCTTATTTTGAGGTTTTTTCTTCTATTCCTATCTTCGAGGTCTGCCATTTTTAATTTTAAGTTTTGCAACTCAGAAACGATATCTTGATTATCATGAATTAATTTTTCAGAATTTTTTTCCACTTCTTCAATCCTTTTATCATGATGATCAAATATTTTATTGAATAAATGAAAGGTATTTTGAAAAATTAAAGATTGTTTTTCTAACTTAATGGATAGATCATCTTTAATTTTTTGAGCCAAAATAGACAAGTATTTTTCAATGGTATCTTTATATGTAATTGGAGATATATGACCCCGAGGCTACAAGGTCTAGGAGAGGGGAAAAGACAAGTAACAGGGCGCAGATCTAAGTGCAGATTATTTAGTTCAACTCAATTTTCAAAGGCTAAATTGCTCACCTTTGATGTGGCTTGTGTCATAGCGTATCGACCTTTGTGGTCTGGGTGAGATGCCTTGTCTCCCTGATATGCAGCTATAGTCTGGATACAACGGATCTCTCAGCCAGGAGACCGTTGAGTGAAGTTAAGAAAAAAAAAAAAAGGGAAGATCATCCAGTCTGTTCAGCGCTCCCAGGTATCTATCTGAGGAAGGCTATTTTTAATAAGTATATAGCTGAAACGCGTTGTTCTATGTATTGTTTTTTAAGATCCTTTATTTTAAATAAATTACTGAAGATTTGTAATACCTCTGCCTGGTGCCGGTTACCTGGGAGCGCTGAACAGACTGGATGATCTTCCCTTTTTTTGTTTTCTGAACTTTATCTGTAATTGGAAAGACTGGGAAAGGTGTTGTTTCTTTTTTAAAGAGAGATTTATCTGGTTTTTCATTAGGGGAGTGATCATCTGACTCTTCTGAAGAGTCAAATTTTTTACCCCAACTGCCCAGATCCTTCCTTTTGATTTTAACAGAAGTGTCCATAGTGTCAGAGTTTGTATTAAGTGAAGAGGATTCTGATTGTTTATTTTTGCATCCAGAAGAGAGTGTTCTAAAAAGTGTAAGGATGTTTGAATATCCTTTTTAATTGGAGATCTGGATTTTAAAGGACTTAAAGTATTTACTTGGTCTTCAGAAGGATGACGGTTTATACTTTTGTTTTTAAGACTTGTAAGGAATCGCGGAGGAGGTTGTTTTATTTTTTGTAATGTTAGAATTCATATTGAATGTAGAATTCCCTATTGAAAGTAGGTCCAAACGCAGAAAGTGAGATAAGAGAAAAAATAAGAAGTATAACTCAGAGCCTTATAGTTGAATTCCGGTCCGGCATAGGTACTGTTTCCGAGTATATCTCAATAGCTTAATTAAAATTGGTATTTATGCTTATGTCTTATTTTAATTCTGCAGCCTAATATATATATATATATATATATATATATATATATATATATATATATATATATATATATATATATATATATATATATATATATATATATATATATATATATTATTATAACTTATAACTGAAGTAAGTCCTTTAAATGTGTACATAACAGCATGTAGTGTCAAAAACAATGACACTATAATATCTAATATAATAAAATTTAGTGTAAAATATTATAGTTTTAAATAACTATTTAAGTATTGGCATTAAGGATAAAACTAAAATATGTAGCTGAAGATCTCATAAAAATAATGCCAAAAAATTATATTTGTTGACACCCACGGTGTTTAGTGGAGATGATAAGAGGTGGGAAGAGAAGGAACCCTGCAGATCAAGAGGATCTTATAAATTATTACCTTTTTCTCTTATTTCCTCCTATAGCTATAGAACTCAGGTCCTATAGATGAGAATGAAGGTTTTGGATAAATGTAGAAACCAGGTAACGCACAATAATACAGAACAACAGGCTGCTGATAGTTAAATAATTGAAGCTGTGCATATAACCCATTCACAAAGGCTGGAATAGGAGAGGGGAGGGGGGAGGAGTGAAGCCAGCAGCACTGATGTGTTGCTGAGTAAGGCTTCTTTCACACTTGTGTCGTGTGGCATCCATCGCAATGCGCTGTTTTGGGAAAAAAACGCATCCTGCAAATGTGCCCGCAGGATGCGTTTTTTCCCATAGACTTGTATTGCCGACGGATTGCGACGCATGGCCATACATCGCGTCCGTCGTGCACTGGATGCGTCGTGTTTTGGCGGACCGTCGTCACGAAAAAATGTTCAAGGGAACGTTTTTTCATACGTCGCATCTGCCATTTCCTACCGCGCATGCGCGGCCGGAACTCCACCCCCTCCTCCCCGGCACTTTACAATGGGCAGCGTATGTGTTGAAAAACTGCATCCACTGCCCACGTTGTGCCGAATTTTCACTACGTGTGTCGGTACGTCGCCCCATACCGACGGAAGTGTGAAAGTAGCCTAACAAGAAGCCGGCCAGTGATCTCAATAAAACTGATGTTACAATCTCAGATGAATATCAGAGTTTCGATCTACACTACTCCCCAGACTGCAGCACCACTAATCCGTGGACAGCAGTCGGCGATCAGCTGCAAGAACAGCCGATCGCAATGATGAAGATAGGAGAGGGGTGGGGGAAGGAGCAGGGACAATCTGATGACAGCAGGTACAAGGACCTGCTCCCCCTCTCCCCCTCACCTCTTCCCAATGCTCCGGCTCTGCTACTTTTTTTCTGTTGGCACCGAAGTGCCCACTTTTGCAGACACCTCAGAGTCCCCAGCTGTAATGTCTGACACTCCACTCTGCAGATCACTGAAAAGCCGTCCGGCTTTCAGCAATCAGCTGATGTGGCGCGCTCAGCTGGGCGCGCTCGTCTGAAGTCTCGCTGAAACAGGATCTTCGTAATCCCTAATTCACCTCTTTATTCTCCGCTCCTCAGATGTAGCTGCTCCGGTGACATCCTTTTCAGCGGTAATAGGCAGGCACTTCAGAGACCTCTCAGACCTCTCAGATCTTCTGCTCGCTTCAAATACCAGGTGCCGGTGTCCGCTCCACACAGATTGATCGAGGATCAACTACCTTAATGGCACTTGTATTGAGCAGATTCAGGGATCCCCTTCAGCGATCTGGAATTCTCTGGCCAAATGGAGATTACGGTCCTTTTCTCCGTCAACTGGCTACTTTTACAAGATGGCGGCTGACAGATTTCATTCAGCTGTAGCTGCGTGTACAGCTGATCGTGCGCACAGTCGCAGCCCAGGCATGAGGAATTCTTCAAAATCCCATAACGTAGGCAAAAATTATCCAATTTAACTGCAAATTGTCTCAAAATGATCTGGAGACATTAAATATTGAATAAAAATAAAATGAAATGTAAAAATAAATAAAAGATAAAAATTTTCTAGTCACGTTGTAGGAGCTTAGCCTCAGATCAGTAATGAGGTAATCTTCAAAAGCTTATAACTTAAGCAAAAATTGTCTGATTTTGCTGAAAATTGTCTCAAAATGATCCTGATGCATTAAATAATATGTTCAGAATAAAAAGGATGGATAACAAAAATCTTCTTGTCGCTTTGTAGTAGCGTTGTTAGGGTTTCCCTCAGAGCTCACTGAACCTATGTCCTACGCCATTCAGGTCCAGGCCACGCCCCCCTGTAGCTTCTATAATCATCAGGGGCTAGCAGTCATAGATAAGATACAAAAATGATAGTGTATCGGCATTGGTTGTAAGCCACATGCAACAGCTAAACTGGCGTGTATTTAAAACAACAGTAGTCCCACCCTCTAATGTCGGTGTTCCCATTTCCACCAATCATGACAGTGCCGTTCAGAGACAACAGCCCATGAAAATGGTGGAACCAAATAGGGGTATAAGTACGCCAGCCTGTCAAAAATGATATAACAAGCCGGCGAGCACTCCTACTATACTCAGTAACCAATTGTGTATATGAGTCAAATCTCATAAGCCCAACCCCGCATCCAATCATGGCACAAGGATTCCTGGAGGCTTGTCAGTGCTAAGCTAATCATAGGCTAGATGGAGGCAGTCATTAACTCTGCCCCTCATCCAATCATCATGCAGGGATTCCAGGAGGCTCTTGTATGTCAGCCAATCAGCATGGAATCAACTGTATCCCGTGCGGTGGATAGTGAGGTAAATGTAAAACATCACCTGTCCATGACACCGGCGCAGATGCCTCCTGGCCTGCACCTGTCCTTGTACATTCTGAAGCACCATCACGAGACACTTCCAAAACTTTGTCCCAGCACAGTATTCAGCTGTCCCAACCCCAGGCCATGGAATGAAAAAGAAAGTTCCCAGCCTCCCACCCAGAGGCCCAAAAGCTAAATGGAAATGTTGCCATTTAGACTTGTAGAGGTGGAGGATTTCTGCCGACTTTAAGGTTGTACTTCAGAAAGCTAGATTTTAATGGACTCAGAAAGAGGGTAGGAAAGGACAAATGGCTGGATGTTAATTAATTAATTAATTAATTAAAATCTCCATCCAGATTAATTACATCCTACAGTACTGATCCACATGGAAAGAAATAGAACCGGAGGATAGAAGCCGCGCAGACCACAATAAAAGTAACAGAGTTACACACACACTCTGTTTATTAGCCTACGCGTTTCGTGGCAAACAGGCCACTTCATCAGGGCATCAAGATTCATCAGTAAAATCACTAAACCACCAAGTGGTCTAAGGTGATAGTGGTATAAGACGGAGGTTTAATCTCTGGAGGATAGTTTTTAGGTTTCTTCCAGCGTGAGTTCTAATCCTGGTTTATCTGGATACCAGAAATGTTTACATTTGTTTTTATTATTTATTGATGAATATATATGGTTTTAAAGATCGATCATTGTGTTTTAATGTATTTTAATGTTTTGTATCCAATATTATGGGTGTATTTACAAATTTTTGATCTAAAGTGGGTGTTCCCACCAGAAGTGATGTCGTAAGAGGGTGGGGTTTATACATGTTTTGTGTTTTTTTTATTGTATTCGTGGGTATATATACCTGGTTTTACTGATGAATCTTGATGCCCTGATGAAGTGGCCTGTTTGCCACGAAACGCGTAGGCTAATAAACAGAGTGTGTGTGTAACTCTGTTACCTTTATTGTGGTCTGCGCGGCTTCTATCCTCCGGTTCTATTTCTTTCCATGTGGATCCATACTGTTTGCCGGGAGCCTGCTGCGACCATACGTGCTTATCCAAGGGAGTTGTGACTTATCACAACCAGACCAGGTGAGTCTGTTTTGTGGGGGTCCAGGTGATTGCGATACCTGAAGGTATTACTCTATGTGCGATTCTTTTTCTTGTTTTTAGAGATCCTACAGTACTGAAATAGATAGCAGAGGAAATTGCAGAACCACTAGCAAGAATCTTTGCAAAATCTTGGAGAACAGGTCGTGCATCCAGGGAACTAGTCTGATTGCTGTATGTGGAGTCGGGAAGGATTTTTTTCCCCCAATGTGAAGCTTGTTTTTTTCTGCCTTCCTCTGGATCAACATGTTAGGCTATGGGTTGTACTAGATGGACTTAAAGACTTCCTTCAACCTTAAATACTATGTTACTATGTTAAGTCCCAGAAGATTAGAGAAGGGCAAATGTTGTCTCTATCTTCAAAATAAGAAAGAAGATGGAGCCAGGAAACTACAGGCCAATGAACCTTACTTCTATACTAGGAAAGCTTTGAATAAAATATTAAACAGAATGTACAGTATATAAGTACTTGGATAAGAATACAATAATTAAACAGAGCAAGCATGGGTTTTGTAGCAAACAAGTCATGCCAGACTAATCTAATTTACTGATATGATGGAATCTGTTGTGAATTCTGTTGTGGGTTCTGCTCTTGGGCTCCCTCCGGTGGTTATAAGTGGTAGTGCTGCTGTTTGTCCTTCACAGCAGTCATCAGGTGCGTCCACTTCGGACGGGGCTATTTAGTCTGGCTTCACCCTTTAGTGAGTGCCAGTTGTTCATTGTTTCTGGAGGATTCACATCCCTTCCTGGTCGCTCCAGCTTGCAGTTCAGTTCTACAAGATAAGTTCTGCTTGTTTTTCTGCCCACATGTTGTGGGCCTCATTGTTCAGTGCATTGCATGTTTTTTCTTGTCCAGCTTTATCTGTGTAAGGATTTATGCAGCCAAGCTGGAATCTCTGGAGAGGCAGATTTACCCTCCATGTCTTTAGTTAGATGTGGAGTTTTTTTTGTATTATCTGTGGTGGACATTTCATAGTATTTTAATACTGACCGCATAGTTCTCTGTCCTATCTTTTCTATCTAGCTAGATTGGCCTCCTTTGCTAAATGTTTTCAGCCTGTGTATGTTTTTTCCTCTCCTCTTACAGTCAATATTTGTGGGGGGCTGCCTATCCTTTGGGAATTTTCTCTGAGGCAAGATAGTTTTCCCTTTTCTATCTATAGGGTTAATTAGTCCTCCGGCTGTGTCGAGGTGTCTAGGATTGGTAGGTACATCCCACGGCTACTTCTAGTTGCGGTGTTAAGTCCAGGGTCTGCGGTCAGTACAGTTACCACATTCTCCAGAATACGTCTCATGCCGCTCCTAGGCCACCAGATCATAACAGTACAACTGGCCCACAATGAGTTAACCGCATCTCAAGAGAAGGGAAAGAAAGTGCTGGGCCATTTTTTTTCTGTACTCTGTTGTTTGTTTTTTTCCTCTTTACCTCTGGGTGGCTCAGGAGTTAGGCGCTGACATGGATGTTCAGGGACTTGCTTCTCGTGTGGATCAACTTGCTGCTAGAGTACAGGGTATTTCTGATTATATCGTGCAGACTCCTGTTTTAGAGCCTAGAATTCCTACCCCCGATCTGTTTTTTGGGGACAGGTCCAAATTTTTGAGCTTTAAAAATAACTGTAAACTGTTTTTTGCTCTGAAGCCCCATTCCTCTGGTGATCCCATCCAGCAGGTAAAAATTGTCATATCTCTGTTGCGTGGCGACCCTCAGGATTGGGCATTTTCCCTGGAATCTGGGAATCCGGCCTTGCTTAATGTAGACACCTTTTTTCAGGCGCTTGGGTTATTGTATGATGAACCTAATTCTGTGGATCATGCTGAGAAAACCTTGTTGGCCCTGTGTCAGGGTCAAGAAGCGGCAGAATCATATTGCCAGAAATTTAGAAAATGGTCTGTGCTTACTAAGTGGAATGAGGATGCTTTGGCGGCAATTTTCAGAAAGGGTCTTTCTGAATCTGTTAAAGATGTTATGGTGGGGTTCCCCACGCCTGCTGGTCTGAGTGATTCTATGTCTCTGGCCATTCAAATTGATCGGCGCTTGCGTGAGCGCAGAGTTGTGCACACTATGGCGTTGTCTTCCGAGCGGAGTCCTGAGCCTATGCAGTGTGATAGGATTGTGTCTAGAGCTGAACGCCATGGATTCAGACGTCAGAATAGGTTGTGCTTTTACTGCGGCGATTCTGCTCATGTTATTTCTGATTGCCCTAAGCGTGCCAAGAGAATCGTTAATTCCGTTACCATCAGTACTGTACAACCTAAATTTCTGTTATCTGTGACCCTGATCTGCTCATTATCATCATTTTCTGTCATAGCATTTGTGGATTCAGGCGCCGCTTTAAATTTGATGGACTTAGAATTTGCCAGACGTTGTGGTTTTCCCTTACAGCCTTTGCGGAGTCCTATCCCTTTGAGGGGCATTGATGCTACACCATTGGCTAAAAATAAACCTTAGTTTTGGACACAGTTAACCATGTGCATGGCGCCAGCCCATCAGGAAGATTGTCGTTTCCTGGTTTTGCATAATTTGCGTGATGCTATTGTGCTGGGGTTTCCATGGTTACAGGTACATAATCCGGTGTTGGATTGGAAATCTATGTCTGTGACTAGTTGGGGTTGTCAGGGGGTTCATGATGACGTTCCTCTGATGTCAATTTCCTCCTCCCCCTCTTCTGAAATTCCTGAGTTTCTGTCAGATTTCCAGGATGTTTTCGATGAGCCCAAGTCCAGTTCCCTTCCACTTCATAGGGACTGTGATTGTGCTATTGACTTGATTCCAGGCTGTAAGTTCCCTAAGGGCCGACTTTTCAACCTGTCTGTGCCTGAACATGCCGCCATGCGGAGTTATGTTAAGGAGTCTTTGGAGAAGGGGCATATTCGGCCATCTTCTTCTCCATTGGGAGCAGGGTTTTTTTTGTTGCCAAGAAGGATGGCTCCTTGAGACCCTGTATTGATTATCGCCTCTTCAATAAGATCACGGTCAAATTCCAATACCCTTTGCCTTTGCTTTCTGATTTGTTTGCCAGGATTAAGGGGGCTAGTTGGTTTACTAAGATTGACCTTCGAGGGGCATATAATCTTGTTCGTATTAAGCAGGGTTACGAATGGAAAACTGCGTTTAATACGCCCGAGGGCCATTTTGAATATCTTGTGATGCCATTCGGACTCTCTAATGCCCCATCTGTGTTTCAGTCCTTCATGCATGATATTTTTCGAAATTATCTTGATAAATTCATGATTGTATATTTGGATGATATTTTGATTTTTTCAGATGATTGGGAGTCTCATGTGAAACAAGTCAGTATGGTATTTCAGGTCCTTCATGATAATGCCTTGTTTGTGAAGGGGTCTAAGTGCCTCTTTGGAGTACAGAAGGTTTCTTTTTTGGGCTTCATTTTTTCTCCATCATCTATAGAAATGGATCTGGTTAAGGTTCAGGCCATTCATGATTGGATCCAGCCCACATCCGTGAAGAGCCTTCAGAAATTTTTGGGCTTTGCTAATTTTTATCGCCGTTTCATTGCCAACTTCTCCAGTGTGGTTAAACCCCTGACCGATTTGACGAGGAAGGACGCTGATGTAACGAATTGGTCCTCTGAGGCTGTTTCTGCCTTTCAGGAGCTTAAGCGCCGATTTACTTCTGCCCCTGTGTTGCGTCAGCTGGATGTTTCTCTTCCTTTTCAGGTTGAGGTTGACGCTTCTGAGATTGGGGCAAGGGCCGTTTTGTCTCAGAGGAATTCTGATGGTTCGTTGATGAAACCGTGTGCCTTCTTTTCTCGAAAGTTTTCGCCTGCGGAATGCAATTATGATGTCGGCAATCGTGAGTTGTTGGCTATGAATTGGGCATTTGAGGAGTGGTGACATTGGCTTGAGGGGGCCAAGCACCGTATTGTGGTCTTGACTGATCATAAGAATCTGATTTACCTCGAGTCTGCCAAACGGCTGAATCCTAGACAGGCCCGATGGTCCCTGTTTTTCTCCCGTTTTGATATTGTTGTCTCGTATCTTCCGGGTTCTAAGAATGTTAAGGCTGATGCCCTCTCTAGGAGTTTTTTGCCTGATTCCCCTGGGGTTCTTGAGCCGGTTGGTATTCTTAAGGAGGGGGTGATTCTTTCTGCCATCTCCCCTGATTTGCGACGGGTTCTTCAGGAGTTTCAGGCTGATAAACCTGATCGCTGTCCAGCGGGGAAACTGTTTGTTCCTGACAGATGGACTAGTAAAGTGATTTCTGAGGTTCACTGTTCTGTGTTGGCTGGCCATCCTGGGATTTTTGGTACCAGAGATTTGGTTAGTAGGTCCTTTTGGTGGCCTTCTTTGTCACGGGTTGTGCGTTCTTTTGTGCAGTCCTGTGGGACTTGTGCGCGGGCCAAACCTTGCTGCTCCCGCGCCAGTGGGTTGCTTTTGCCTTTGTCGGTCCCTGAGAGGCCTTGGACGCATATTTCTATGGATTTTATTTCGGATCTTCCAGTTTCCCAGAGGATGTCGGTTATCTGGGTGGTCTGTGACCGGTTTTCTAAGATGGTTCATTTGGTACCTTTGCCTAAATTGCCTTCCTCTTCTGAGTTGGTTCCGTTGTTTTTTCAGCATGTGGTTCGTTTGCATGGCATTCCGGAGAATATTGTGTCCGATAGAGGTTCCCAGTTTGTTTCTAGGTTTTGGCGGTCCTTTTGTGCTAAGCTGGGTATTGATTTGTCTTTTTCTTCCGCATTTCATCCTCAGACAAACGGCCAAACCGAGCGAACTAACCAGACTGGAAACTTATTTGAGATGCTTTGTGTCTGCCGATCAGGATGATTGGGTGGCTTTCTTGCCATTGGCCGAGTTTGCCCTTAATAATCGGGCTAGTTCTGCTACCTTGGTTTCACCATTCTTTTGTAATTCTGGGATTCATCCTCGTTTTTATTCAGGGCAGGTTGAGTCTTCTGATTGTCCTGGGGTGGACTCTGTGGTTGACAGGTTGCAGCAAATTTGGGCTCACGTTGTGGACAATTTGGTGTTGTCTCAGGAGGAGGCTCAGCGTTTTGCCAACCGTCGTCGGCGTGTGGGTTCCCGGCTTCGGGTTGGGGATTTGGTCTGGTTGTCTTCTCGTCATGTTCCAATGAAGGTTTCTTCCCCAAAGTTCAAGCCTCGGTTTATTGGTCCTTATAGGATTTCTGAGATTATCAATCCAGTGTCTTTTCGTTTGGCCCTTCCAGTCTCTTTTTCCATCCATAATGTTTTTCATAGATCTTTGTTGCGGAAATATGTGGTGCCCGTGGTTCCCTCTGTTGATCCTCCTGCCCCGGTGTTGACTGATGGGGAGTTGGAGTATGTTGTGGAGAAGATCTTGGATTCTCGTTTTTCAAGACGGAGGCTTCAGTATCTTGTCAAGTGGAAGGGTTATGGCCAGGAGGATGATTCTTGGGTTGTTGCCTCCGATGTTCATGCTGATGATTTGGTTCGTGCCTTCCATTTGGCTCGTCCTGATCGGCCTGGGGGCTCTGGTGAGGGTTCGGTGACCCCTCCTCAAGGGGGGGTACTGTTGTGAATTCTGTTGTGGGTTCTGATCTTGGGCTCCCTCCGGTGGTTATAAGTGGTAGTGCTGCTGTTTGTCCTTCACAGCAGTCATCAGGTGCGTCCACTTCGGACGGGGCTATTTAGTCTGGCTTCACCCTTTAGTGAGTGCCAGTTGTTCATTGTTTCTGGAGGATTCACATCCCTTCCTGGTCGCTCCAGCTTGCAGTTCAGTTCTACAAGATAAGTTCTGCTTGTTTTTCTGCCCACATGTTGTGGGCCTCATTGTTCAGTGCATTGCATGTTTTTTCTTGTCCAGCTTTATCTGTGTAAGGATTTATGCAGCCAAGCTGGAATCTCTGGAGAGGCAGATTTACCCTCCATGTCTTTAGTTAGATGTGGAGTTTTTTTTGTATTATCTGTGGTGGACATTTCATAGTATTTTAATACTGACCGCATAGTTCTCTGTCCTATCTTTTCTATCTAGCTAGATTGGCCTCCTTTGCTAAATTCTGTTTTCAGCCTGTGTATGTTTTTTCCTCTCCTCTCACAGTCAATATTTGTGGGGGGCTGCCTATCCTTTGGGAATTTTCTCTGAGGCAAGATAGTTTTCCCTTTTCTATCTATAGGGTTAATTAGTCCTCCGGCTGTGTCGAGGTGTCTAGGATTGGTAGGTACATCCCACGGCTACTTCTAGTTGCGGTGTTAAGTCCAGGGTCTGCGGTCAGTACAGTTACCACATTCTCCAGAGTACGTCTCATGCCGCTCCTAGGCCACCAGATCATAACAGGAATCACTGACTGAGTGGATCAGGGAAAAGTTGTAGATATAGTATAACTTTACTTCAGCAAATCATTTGATAAAATATCCTTATTGCAAAAATTACGAAGTATGGGACTGACAAGGCTATGGTTAGGTGGATTCATAACTGGCTCAGTGATCGTACTCAAAGAGTGGTAATAAATGCTTGCACATCCAATTGGAAGAGTGTTTCAAGTGGGTTGCCACAAAGCTTTGTCCTGGCTCCAGTGTTGTTCAACATTTTTATAAATGATCTAGATAAGGGAACTGAAGGTAAATTAATCACATTTGTAGACCATGTAAAGCTAGGAGGGTTAGCTAACACTAGAAAAGACAGATAAAGGATTCAGAAGTATCTAGATAAGCTTGAACAATTTGCAACGACTAATAGAATTGTATTTAACAGAGAGAAATGCAAGATTCTACATTTGGGCAAGAAAAATGAAAGTTACATCTACAGAATGGAAGATACAGAACTAATTAAAAGCATGTGTGAAGAAGACTTGGGTATAGACTTGGGAACAAAGACTGTACATGAGTCAACAGTGTGATGCAGCAGCAAAAAAAGGCAAACACAGTTCTAGGAAGTATTAGGAAGCACAGAGTCTAGATCCCTTTTACGGTACTCCTCCTTGGTCAGGACTCATCTGGAATACTGTGTCCAGTTCAGGGAACCACATTTTAAAAAAGACATTGAAAAACTGGAGCAAGTTCAGAGAAGAACTACCAGGATGGTGAGCGGACTGCAAAGTATATCCTACGAGAAACGATTAAAAGATCTGGGCATGTTTAGCTTGCAAAATAGAAGGCTAAGAAGAGACTTAATAGCGGTCTTTAAATATCTGAAGGGATGTCAGTGTAGAGGGATCATCCTTATTCTCATTTGCATATGGAAACACAAGAAGCAATGGAATGAAACTGAAAGGGAGAAGATACAGATTAGATATTAGAAAAAACTTTTTGACAGTAAGGGTGAGTGATCAGGTGGTGAGATCTCCTTCAATGGAAGTCTTCAAACAGAGACTGAACAGACATCTGTCTGAAATGGTTTGGTGATTAACTATAGCTTGTTCAAGTTAGAATTGCTGGCATGGGCCATGACTGAAAATTTGGGAAGCACCTATTAGTTTCGGAGGTCCATGCACAAACTGACAATCCCCTTGCCCCACTGGAGATCGCAACGTTGGGTGCGCAGGTACAAGGATAGGTTGCAAGAAAGTCTAAATACAGGTATAAGATCTCTTATCAGTTGAAGTCCAAGAACATGCATGCAAACATGCTGTCCCAGGTGATGCAGATGCGCCCGAAGTGAGACGCAGTCGACGAGCTAGAAGGTGATGAAACCCCAGACTTAAAGCATTTTGTGGCAGCCATGGTAGCTGCTCAAGAATCAGGAGAAGAGCCCGAAAACACACACATCCTGGGTAGAGATGAATGAACCGAACAGTAAAGTTCATTGTTTGTACCAATTGCCAACTGTTCGGACACGGACACTGAATACGGACTTCACCAGGAAGTCCGTGTTACTGTTCGGCTTCGGCCCACCTAACACCAGGTGTTTGACATGCTGACATGTGCACTTAGGATTGGACTGCTGCAGTTGTATCCTCTCGTCCCTTGGATGGCCCAGGATTAGAGAAGGGCAGACCCTTGGATGTTCGGCTCCGGAGGGTTTGGCTGAATAGTTAAAAAAAAAGTTTGGATTCGGGTACAGAGCAGTACATGAACCCAAACTCAAAACTGGACCCTATTCACTTGAATGGAGGTCCCAACCATCCAGTGTTTGCCAGTTTGAAAACTAATTATCTCCTGACATGGATTATGGCATGGGACAGAACGAGAGACAGGTGAGGGATATGGTTGTTTTTGTATTTTTGTTTTATTAGAGAAGAGGGATTCAATGAAATGGGTGTTAGATGAGCATTACTGTTTATTTTTAAATGAAAAAATAAAACTGGCTGTGTGTTTATTTACCATACAACTATAGGATTAGAAATGGATGGCATCTTGTGTGGGCTTGATATTACCAGACAATAAAAAGGTGACATCAATCCAACAAATATGGACACCACTTGCCATCTCCACAGGGCAAATGAGAAGAGCCGGGCAAAGCACCGGAATTTGCGCATCTAACAGAAGCTCCTTTTCTAGGTGGCTGCAGGCTGCTATTATTAGGTTTGGGGGGCAATGTCCATGGCCCCATACCAGCCTGAGAATACCAGTTCCCAGCTGTCTGCTTTAGCTTGGTTGGTTGTAAAAAATGGGGGTAACCCCACACCGGAGTTTTAATTATTTTTTTAAATAATTAAAAACATCTGAGTTGGGACCCCTCTATTCTTGATAACCAGCCTTGCTAAAGCTGACAGCTGAGGGTTGCAGCCCCCAGCTGTGAGTTTTGCCTGGCTGGTTATCAGAAATACAGGAACTCACGCTGTTTTTTTTTTAATTATTTAATGCGCAGGCGGTGACTTACGAATACTCCCATCTGCCGCTGCCTGCTTTCGCTATTAAGTATTTGCATGTTAAATGTTTGGATGTTTAAGCCCCCCATCAAAGTGAATGGGGTCCGGGTACTGTTTTGGTACTCAAACTTTTTTTTAAACTGTTCGACTGTCTGCCCCATGAGAACATCAAAGGGTACACCCATCTCTAATAATGGAACATCCAAGAGATGAGAGGGTGCAATTGCAGCAGTCCGACCCAAAGTTAGCTGAGCTATGGAAGTGTTTCACTCTTGGACAGAAATCCAACATGGAGATCAGAGAGGTGCAAACTGCATGTACCCTGGAGACCCAGGGACAGTGGCAAAGACTCTTCATGACAAAATTGGTCTGTTATACCAAAGGTTCCAATCACCTTGGGAGTTCAACATCACCTGGGAGGTAGTGGTCGTGGAAGGGGTGGCGGCAAGCCTGGCTGAAGAAACTCATGAGAAAGGATCCCACTTCGGTACTGAGAGGACCTTCCAATGGCTGCAGCAGCTGGTGTATTGACCTCAATTTCATCAACAGTGGAAGAGACTTGTCAAAGATGTAAGCTGTGTGAGCTGAAAAAAACCCCAGAATAGAGAGCCCCTATCCATGTTATTCGAACCTTAGCATCCTTAGAAGTTTTGATGGTTGACTAACTGATGATCGGGATGTCTCATAATGGCTATGAATATTGCTTGGTGATGACCAACCATTTCACTAAACCAGAGACCAGACAGTATTTTGGGATTTCATTTGTGTATATGGATGCACGTAGAGGATACATTGAGGTCAAGGGGCTTACTTTCAAGGGAAGGTAAAGAAAAAGTTGCATCAGTTCTATTGAATTGGTAAATCTCGGACTACATTGTACCACCCCAAGGGAATGGAGCTTATGAGCACTTCAACAGAACCCTGCTGCAAATGTTGCGAACATTGGAAGAAGGCGAGAACATGAAGAGGCCTGAAGTCACTTTAGAATTGGTATGGTTGTACAATAAACAAGTCCACACAACCACTGGGTACACACCACAAATGTTACTGTTTGGTGGGCAAAGTGAACCAGAAATTATGGAATTTTAGCTAGATTCGGAAGACAACTAGTCATGGAGCAATCCTAATATTTGGGTCCGAGAGCATAGACACCAACTTCAGACAAGGATACGATTGGTGGAGCAGAAATTTTGGAAATTAGATAATTTGGGTGGTTCCCCGACATGACAAATACCACTCCAGATGGAGGACTGTGTGCTGGTACAAACCAAGCAGCCTAGAAACAATTTGGACTACTGCTTGAAGATAGTGCCCTACAGAGTTGTAAGAAGTATCCAGCCCAAAAACCCAGTCTATGAAGTCCTTCCTGAAGGGGTCGAATATGTTCCTCCCATGCCTCTCTGGAGCAGAAGGAAAAGTGGGTTGCTGTGCCTATGGGGCCATGAGAGGTGTCCCTGGCAATGTCACCCCGAGCAGGGTTGTAAGATGAGTCAGAAGACAACCTTCTAGATGGAGTGCCTGACAACTATGAATTTCCTGAAACACCTTGGCATGAAGAACTGCATATAATCGAAAGCACCAATACTGGTAGTCCGCCTACCCGATATGCACAGGATGAGTTTGTTTGGGAGCAAATCAAGCAAAAGACCCATGAATAGTGTTGAGCAATACCTTCCGATATCCAGAAGTATTGGTATCATATTGGATCGGCCAATATCCAAAAAATATCGGATATCGCCGATACCAATACCCGATACCAATGCAAGTCAATGGGACACAAAGATTGGAATGTAAATAAGCCCTTTCTGTCCTTCTACATCCTGTTCCGGAGGGGGGAAGAGTGTGGGTGGTGCGTGGGCAGACACTGTGCGTGTCTGTGTGTGCGGTCGGGGTCTGTGCGGGCCTGCCGAGGATCTGTACAGGCCTCTCGGGGGTCTATGCGGGCTGCCGGGGGTCTGTGCGGGCCCACCGGGGCTCTGTTCGGGCTGCTGGGGCTCTGTGCGGGCTGCCGGGGGTCTGTGCGGGCCTACCGGGGCTCTGTGCGGGCCTTCCGGGGGTCTGTGCGGGCCTGCCGGGGCTCTGTGGGGGCTGACGGGGCTCTGTGTGGGCTGCCGGGGCTCTGTACGGGCTGCCGAGGCTCTGTACGGGCTGCCGGGGCTCTATACCGGCTGCCTGGGCTCTGTGCGGGCCTGCCGGGGCTCTGTGCGGGCCGCCGGGGCTCTGTGCGGGCCGCCGGGGCTCTGTGCGGGCCGCCGGGGCTCTGTGCGGGCTGCCGGGGCTCTGTGCGTGTGTGAAGGCATCGTCCGATGGGACTACAAGTCCCATCGGACGATGTCTGCTACAGTGACAGTGATTGACACATTAGCCAATGATGGGACAGTAGTAGTCCCATCATTCGGATAATGTGTTGAATGTAAAAAAAACCAAAAACATACATACTACATACATACTACATACATACTGCATACATACTACATACATACGAACATACATACTGCATACATACTACATACATACTACATACAATACATTCATACAATACATACATACAGACATATATGTTGTGAATTCTGTTCTCGAACTCCCTCCGGTGGTTATGAATGGTACTTCGGCGAGTTCTGTCCATGGACTCCCTCTGGTGGCTGTGAGTGGAGCTGCTGGTTTTGAGGTTCTGTCCTCAGTGGACCTCGTTTAGTCCTAGGCTGGCTGCTCTATTTAACTCCACTTAGATCGTTACTTGATGCCAGCTGTCAATGTCCTAGTACTGGTTCAGTTTGCTCTTGGATCTTTCAGATGACCTGTCTACTCCAGCAAAAGCTAAGTCCCTGCTAGCTTATTTGTTTACCTCTGTTTTCTTTTCCAGCTTGCTATAATGATTCTGCCTGGCTAGCTGGAAGCTCTGGGATGCAGAGTGGCACTTCCACACCGTGAGTCGGTGTGGGGTCTCTTTTGCACACTCTGCATGGTTTTTTGGTAGTTTTTTATGCTGACCGCAAAGATACCTTTTCTATCCTCAAGTCTGTTTAGTTAAGTCTGGCCTCCTTTGCTGAAATCTATTTCATTCCTGTGTTTGTGACTTCCATCTTAACTTACAGTCAATACGTGTGGGGGGCTGCCTATTTCTTTGGGGAATTTCTCTGAGGCAAGTTAGGCCTTATTTTCTATCTTTAGGGGTAGTTAGCTCTTAGGCTGTGAAGAGGCGTCTAGGCAGAGTCAGGTACGCTCCACAGCTATTTCTAGTTGTTGTGATAGGTTTAGGGGTTGCGGTCAGCAAAGCTCCCACTTCCCAGAGCTTGTCCTGTATTACTAGTTTGCTCATCAGGTCATTCCTAGTGCTCCTAACCACCAGGTCATCATAACAGTACAGCTGGCCCGTAAAGTGTTGATGCATCTCAATAGAGGGATAAGGGAAGTTCTGAGACCATTTTTTTTTTCTCTGCAGCGTGTTTTGTTTTTCTTTTCCCCTGAATCTCTGGGTGGTTCAGGACACAGGTGTAGATATGGACATTCAAGGTCTGTCCTCTTGTGTGGATCAACTCACTGCAAGGGTACAAGGCATTCAAGATTATGGAGTTCAGAACCCGATGTTAGAACCCAGAATTCCAATTCCTGATTTGTTTTCTGGGGATAGATCTAAGTTCCTGAATTTCAAAAATAATTGTAGACTGTTTTTTGCTTTGAAACCCCGCTCCTCTGGTGACCCCATTCAGCAAGTAAAAATCATTATTTCTTTGCTACGTGGCGACCCTCAAGACTGGGCATTTTCCCTTGCGCCAGGAGATCCTGCATTGCGTAATGTAGATGCGTTTTTTCTGGCGCTTGGGTTGCTTTATGATGAACCAGATTCAGTGGATCAGGCAGAGAAAATCTTGCTGGCTTTGTGTCAGGGTCAGGATGAAGCGGAGGTATATTGTCAGAAGTTTAGAAAGTGGTCTGTGCTTACTCAGTGGAATGAGTGTGCCCTGGCGGCAATTTTCAGAAAGGGTCTTTCTGAAGCCCTTAAGGATGTTATGGTGGGATTTCCCATGCCTGCTGGTCTGAATGAGTCTATGTCCTTGGCCATTCAGATCGATCGACGCTTACGTGAGCGCAAAACTGTGCACCATTTGGCGGTATCTTCTGAGCAGAGGCCTGAGCCTATGCAATGTGATAGGACCTTGACCAGAGCTGAACGGCAAGAATACAGACTTCAGAATGGGCTGTGTTTTTACTGTGGTGACTCCACTCATGCTATCTCTGATTGTCCTAAACGCACTAAGCGGATCGCTAGGTCTGCCACCATTGGTACGGTACAGCCAAAATTTCTTTTGTCCGTTACTCTGATTTGCTCTTTGTCGTCCTATTCGGTTATGGCATTTGTGGATTCAGGCGCTGCCCTGAATTTGATGGACTTGGAGTTTGCCAGGCGCTGTGGTTTTTTCTTGGAGCCCTTACAGTATCCTATTCCATTGAGAGGAGTTGATGCTACGCCTTTGGCCAAGAATAATCCTCAGTACTGGACTCAATTGACCATGTGCATGGCTCCTGCACATCAGGAGGATATTCGCTTTTTGGTGTTGCATAATCTGCATGATGTGGTCGTTTTGGGTTTGCCATGGCTACAGGTCCATAATCCAGTATTGGATTGGAAATCAATGTCTGTATCTAGTTGGGGTTGTCAAGGGGTACATGGGGATGTCCCATTGTTGTCAATTTCGTCTTCTCATCCTTGTGAAGTCCCTGAGTTCTTGTCAGATTACCAGGATGTATTTGATGAGCCCAAATCCAGTGCCCTACCTCCTCATAGGGAGTGTGATTGTGCTATTAATTTGATTCCTGGTAGTAAGTTTCCGAAGGGCCGACTGTTCAATTTATCTGTGCCAGAACACGCCGCTATGCGGAGTTATGTAAAGGAGTCCTTGGAGAAAAGGGCATATTCGCCCGTTGTCGTCACCGTTGGGAGCAGGGTTCTTTTTTGTGGCCAAGAAGGATGGTTCTCTGAGACCTTGTATAGATTACCGCCTTCTCAATAAAATCACCGTTAAATTTCAGTACCCTTTGCCGCTACTGTCTGATTTGTTTGCTCGGATTAAGGGGGCTAGCTGGTTCACCAAGATAGATCTTCGAGGGGCGTATAATCTTGTGCGTATTAAACAGGGCGACGAATGGAAAACAGCATTTAATACTCCGGAGGGCCATTTTGAGTACCTGGTGATGCCATTCGGGCTTTCTAATGCTCCATCTGTGTTTCAGTCCTTTATGCATGACATCTTCCGAAAGTACCTGGATAGATTCATGATTGTATATTTGGATGATATTTTGGTCTTTTCGGACGATTGGGAGTCTCATGTGAAGCAGGTCAGAATGGTGTTCCAGGTCCTTCGTGCTAATTCCTTGTTTGTGAAGGGGTCTAAATGTCTCTTTGGAGTTCAGAAGGTTTCATTTTTGGGCTTCATTTTTTCCCCTTCTACTATCGAGATGGACCCTGTTAAAGTTCAGGCCATTTATGATTGGACTCAGCCTACTTCTGTGAAGAGCCTTCAGAAATTCCTGGGCTTTGCTAATTTTTACCGTCGCTTCATCGCTAATTTTTCTAGTGTTGTTAAACCATTGACTGATTTGACCAAGAAAGGTGCGGATGTGGTCAATTGGTCCTCTGCGGCCGTTGAGGCTTTTCAGGAGTTGAAGCGTCGTTTTTCTTCTGCCCCTGTGTTGTGTCAGCCAGATGTTTCGCTCCTGTTTCAGGTCAAGGTGGATGCTTCTGAGATTGGAGCAGGGGCTGTTCTATCTCAAAGAAGTTCTGATGGCTCGGTGATGAAACCATGTGCTTTCTTTTCTAGAAAGTTTTCGCCTGCTGAGCGCAATTATGATGTGGGCAATCGAGAGTTGTTGGCTATGAAGTGGGTATTTGAGGAGTGGCAACATTGGCTTGAAGGAGCCAAGCATCGCGTGGTGGTCTTGACGGATCACAAGAATCTGACTTATCTCGAGTCTGCCAAGCGGTTGAATCCTAGACAGGCTCGATGGTCGCTGTTTTTCTCCCGCTTCGATTTTGTGGTTTCACATCTTCCGGGTTCTAAAAATGTGAAGGCTGATGCCCTTTCAAGGAGTTTTGTGCCTGATTCTCCGGGAGTTCCTGAGACAGCTGGTATTCTCAAAGAGGGGGTAATTTTTTCTGCCATCTCTCCTGATTTGCGGTGGGTGCTGCAGGAGTTTCAGGCTGATAGACCTGACCGTTGCCCAGCGGAGAAACTGTTTGTCCCTGATAGATGGACTAGTAGAGTTATCTCTGAGGTTCATTGTTCGGTGTTGGCTGGTCATCCTGGAATCTTTGGTACCAGGGATTTGGTGGCTAGATCCTTTTGGTGGCCTTCCTTGTCACGGGATGTGCGTTCTTTTGTGCAGTCTTGTGGGACTTGTGCTCTGGCTAAGCCCTGCTGTTCTCATGCCAGTGGGTTGCTTTTGCCCTTGCCGGTCCCGAAAAGGCCCTGGACGCATATTTCCATGGATTTTATTTCAGATCTCCCTGTCTCTCAAAGTATGTCGGTTATCTGGGTGGTTTGTGATCGCTTCTCTAAGATGGTCCATTTGGTGCCTTTGCCTAAGTTGCCTTCCTCCTCTGATTTGGTTCCGTTGTTTTTCCAGCACGTGGTTCGTTTACCCCTCCTCAAGGGGGGGTACTGTTGTGAATTCTGTTCTCGAACTCCCTCCGGTGGTTATGAATGGTACTTCGGCGAGTTCTGTCCATGGACTCCCTCTGGTGGCTGTGAGTGGAGCTGCTGGTTCTGAGGTTCTGTCCTCAGCTGACCTTGTTTAGTCCTAGGCTGGCTGCTCTATTTAACTCCACTTAGATCGTTACTTGATGCCAGCTGTCAATGTCCTAGTACTTGTTCAGTTTGCTCTTGGATCTTTCAGATGACCTGCCTACTCCAGCAAAAGCTAAGTCCCTGCTAGCTTATTTGTTTACCTCTGTTTTCTTTTCCAGCTTGCTATCATGATTCTGCCTGGCTAGCTGGAAGCTCTGGGATGCAGAGTGGCACCTCCACGCCGTGAGTCGGTGTGGGGTCTCTTTTGCACACTCTGCGTGTTTTTTTGGTAGTTTTTTATGCTGACCGCAAAGATACCTTTTCTATCCTCAAGTCTGTTTAGTTAAGTCTGGCCTCCTTTGCTGAAATCTATTTCATTCCTGTGTTTGTGACTTCCATCTTAACTCACAGTCAATACGTGTGGGGGGCTGCCTATTTCTTTGGGGAATTTCTCTGAGGTAAGTTAGGCCTTATTTTCTATCTTTAGGGGTAGTTAGCTCTTAGGCTGTGAAGAGGCGTCTAGGCAGAGTCAGGTACGCGCCACGGCTATTTCTAGTTGTTGTGATAGGTTTAGGGGTTGCGGTCAGCAAAGCTCCCACTTCCCAGAGCTTGTCCTGTATTACTAGTTTGCTCATCAGGTCATTCCTAGTGCTCCTAACCACCAGGTCATCATAACACATATAGTACATATAACAAAGATTACATACTCACCATTACTTGTCATTTTGATCCCCGAAGCCAGTGTCACCTGTAAAAAAGATTAAAATAACAAACAACCAATATGCTCCCTATCCGCAGAAATCCACAAGTGTCCCACGACGATCTCCCTTGGAGAACGACAGCATCAGCTGATGTGACCACTCTCCAGGGGCTCCAGAAACACAATGATGGAAGGAAGGTATCCTTCCACCACTGTATTCCTCCACCGCTATAAAAAATAGTCCCTAGTCTCACTGTTTGCATTGCTGTGTGAGAAATTTTCCCATGCAGCAATTGGCATAAAGTGAGACTTTGAACTACTGTAACCTCAGTGAGCCATTGTCTCCTGTCAGTGTGTCACTGAGGGTCCTATAGAGCAGTGACATCACCCGATATCACTGTTCTATAGGGGAGATCATCGTGGGACACTTGTTATTAATTGGACTTCTACCAATAGGAAAGTGCAGTTGAAAATCCGCAGAGGAATCCACAGAAGAAACCGCGATAAAATCCGCAGTGAAAACCGCAGTGGTTTTGCACTGTGGATTTTCCAAATCCACTGCGGGAAAATCCACAGCAGAATCTGCAACGTGGGCACATGCCCTCAAAGACAGCACCAAAAAGCCTGCATCACAAACAGCACCAAAAACCTGCACCAAAAACTGCATCAAAACCGCACCCAAAACGTGCATCAAAAACAGCACCAAAAACTGCATCAAAAACAGCATAAGGGCTTGTTCACACGATCCTTTTTTCGCTGCGGAATTTTCAGGTCCTGATTTGTGAAAACCGCAGTGCAAATCCTGCGGTGGTTTTCACTGCGGTTTTCAGTCCTTTTTCTCCTGCGGATTCCACTGCAGGTTTCCAGCTGCATTTTCCTATTGGTGCTGGTGGAAACCCGCTGCGGAATCCGCAGAAAGAATTGACATGCTACTTCTTTTTTTCCGCTGAAAATCCGCGCTGATTTTCCAGCCGAAAAAAGGATAGTGGGCACAGCGGATTTCGTTTTCCATAGGATAACATTGTACTGTACCCTGCATGGAAAACGTCTGCGGATCCGCATCGTGTGAGCATAGCCTAAAAAACCGCACCAAAAACTGCATCAAAAACAGCATCAAAAACCGCACCAAAAACCTGCATCAAAAACTGCACCAAAAACTGCATCAAAAACAGCTTCAAAAACCTCACCAAAAACCTGCATCAAAAACGGCACCAAAACTGCATCAAAAGCCGCACTAAAAACCTGCATCAAAAACTGCACCAAAAACTGTATCAAAACTGCACCAAAAACTGCATCAAAAGCCACATCAAAAACTGCACCAAAAACCTGCATCAAAAACTGCACCAAAACCTGCATAAAAAACAGCATCAAAATCCGCACCAAAAACCTGCATCAAAAACTGCACCAAAAAAAGCATCAAAAACTGCACCAAAAACTTGCATCACAAACAGCATCAAAAACCGCACCAAAAGCCTACATCAAAAACAGCACCAAAAACTGCATCAAAAACAGCACCAAAAACTGCATCAAAAACAGCACCAAAAACCTGCACCAAAAACTGCACCAAAAACCTGCATCAAAAACAGCATCAAAAACCACATCAAAAACCGCACCAAAAACCTGCACCAAAAACTGCATCAAAAACATGCATCAAAAACAGCACCAAAAACTGCATCAGAAACGGCACCAAAAAGCCTGCATCACAAACAGCACCAAAAACTGCACCAAAAACCTGCATCAAAAACCGCACCAAAAACCTGCATCAAAAACAGCACCAAAAACTGCACAAAAACAGCATCAAAAACTGCACCAAAAACTGCACAAAAACAGCATCAAAAACTGCATCAAAACCTGCATCAAAACCGCACTAAAAACTGCATCAAAAACCGCACCAAAAAGTCTGCATCACAAACAGCACCAAAAACTGCATCAAAAACAGCACCAAAAACTGCACAAAAACAGCATCAAAAACTGCACCAAAAACTGCACAAAAACAGCATCAAAAACTGCATCAAAACCTGCATCAAAACCGCACTGAAAACTGCATCAAAAACCGCACCAAAAAGTCTGCATCAAAAACATCACCAAAAACCTGCATCAAAAAGAGCACCAAAAACTGCATCAAAAACTGCAACAAAAACCTGCATCAAAAACAGCATCAAAAACAGCACCAAAACTGCATCAAAAACAGCATCAAAAACCGCACCAAAAACAGCATCAAAAACAGCATCAAAAACAGCTTCAAAAACCGCATCAAAAACAGCACCAAAAACTGCATCAAAAACCACAAAAAAAACGCACCAAAAACCTGCATCAAAAACAGCATCAAAAACAGCTTCAATAACCGCATCAAAAACAGCACCAAAAACTGCATCAAAAACCACACCAAAAACTGCATCAAAACCTGCATCAAAAACTGGTGCAGTTTTGGTGCAGTTTTTGGTGCAGTTTTGATGCAGGTTTTTGGTGCAGTTTTTGATGCGGTTTTGAAGCTGTTTTTGGTGCAGTTTTGATGCTGTTTTTGGTGCAGTTTTGATGCAGGTTTTTGCTGCGGTTTTTGATGCAGTTTTTGGTGCAGTTTTGATGCAGTTTTTGATGAAGGTTTTGATGCGGCTTTTGGAAATAAATAAATAAACAGAAAATGTGCATGATTTGAATGGAAACATGCATGAAAAAACGGATTCCGAGGCCGGATTCATCATTTCACATCTCAGTTTCATCCGTTTTTTGCCGGATCCGTCGCTGTGCGTTTTTTCGCCAGACAGAAAAACTCTGTATGTGTTTTCCGTCTGGCAGAAACAGCTTTCTTGATGGATCCTGCAAAAAACGGATGAAACGTGTGGCCATCAGGCGCAATCCGGCGCTAATACAACTCTATGAGAAAAAAACGGATCCTGCAAATGTGCTCTCAGGATGCGTTTTTTACCCATAGACTTGTATTAGCGACGGATCGCGATGGATGCAACACGTCGCGTCCGTCGTGCAACGGATTCATCGTGTTTTGGTGGACCGTCGACATGAAAAAACGTTCAAGTGAACGTTTTTTGTCCATCGCGTCTGCCATTTTCTACCACGCATGCGGGGCCGAAACTCCTCCCCCTCCTCCCCGGACTTCAGAATGGGCAGCAGATGCGTTGAAAAACTGCATCCGCTGCCCATGTCATGCACAAATTTCACAACGTGTATTGGTACGTCGGCCCGACGCATAGCGACGGACCCGTACCGATGCAAATGTGAAAGAGCCTTTAAGGAGCATTTAATTTAAAAAAAATGGAAAAAAATGGCGTGTGCTCCTGCGCAATTTTCTGCGCCAGAGGGGGACAGCCGACGGCCGGGGGCCAATATTTTTAGCCTGCTATGAACATCAGCCCGCAGCTGTCTGCGTAGCCTTTACTGGCTATTAAAATAGGGGGACCCCCCAAAAAAATGACGTGGGGTCCCCCTATATTTTATAGCCAGAAAGGCTACGCAGACAGCTGCGGGCTGATATTCATAGCCTAGAGAGGGGCCATGGATATTGCCCCCCCGGCTACAAATACCAGTCCGCAGCCGCCCCGGAAATGGCGCATCTGTAAGATGCGCCAATTCCGGCACTTAGCCCCTCTCTTCCCACTCCCGTGCAGCTGTGGGATATGGGGTAATAAGGGGTTAATGTCACCTTGCTATTGTAAGGTGACATTAAGCCGGGTTAATAACGGAGAGGCGTCAATAAGACGCCTGTCCACTATTAATCCAAAAAACTATTGCCACATGGGCAAACCCTGTACAGCGAATATAGGAATGTATTATGTCCACAGATCACGGCATGAGGGTCATTTCCACTCTAGGCTTCTGTAGAAATCCATTCATGGAAACATCAACGCTTCTCCAAAAGAAAATTAGAGGTAACAGGCAACCGGCAGGGTAGTATCGCTCTGTACAACACATTTTTTTTGGCAGGTTATAGCCTGCAAAATGTATTATGTCTGACGTATCATAAAACACACACACATTAGGAAAAAAATATTTTAATATTCTTCATTTAACCATACTTACCATACTTCAGCCACTGCAAAAAACGTAAAATAATAAACCGTATCCTACCTGTCCGCCGTAGTCCAAGCAATAACGAGTGTCCCACGAAGATCTCCCCTATAGAACAGTGACATCGGGTGATGTCACTGCTCTATAGGACCTTCAGTGACACACTGACAGGAGACAATGGCTCCTGCAGTGCATCACTGAGGTTACTATAGTTCAAAGCCTCACTTTATGCTAATTGCTGTGTGGGAAAATTTCTCACACAGCAATGCCAAAAGTGAGACTAGGGACTATTTTTTTTACAGCGTTGGAGGAATACAGTGGCGGAAGGATACCTTCCTCCCATCATTGTGTTCCTGGAGCCCCTGGAGAGTGGTCGCATCAGCTGATGCTGCTGTTCTCCACAGGAGATCATCGTGGGACACTCGTAGATTTCTGCTGACAGGGAGTATACTGGTTGTTTGTTATTTTAATCTTTTTTTTACAGATGACACTGGCTTCGGGGATCAAAATGACAAGTGATGGTGAATATGTACTCTATGTTATATGTACTGTAGTTACATAGTTACATAGTTATTAAGGTTGAAGGAAGACTTTAAGTCCATCTAGTTCAACCCATAGCCTAACCTAATATGCCCTAACATGTTGATCCAGGGGAAGGCAAAAAAACCCCATGTGGTAAGAGTAAGCTCCACCATGGGGAAAAAAATTCCTTCCCGACCCCACATACGGCAATCAGACTAGTTCCCTGGATCAACGCCTTATCAAGGAATCTAATATACACTCACTGGCCACTTTATTAGGTACACCATGCTAGTAACGGGTTGGACCCCCTTTTGCCTTCAGAACTGCCTCAATTCTTCGTGGCATAGATTCAACAAGGTGCTGGAAGCATTCCTCAGAGATTTTGGTCCATATTGACATGATGGCATCACACAGTTGCCGCAGATTTGTCGGCTGCACATCACCACCACCAGCCTGAACCGTTGATACAAGGCAGGATGGATCCATGCTTTCATGTTGTTTACGCCAAATTCTGACCCTACCATCCGAATGTCGCAGCAGAAATCGAGACTCATCAGACCAAGCAACGTTTTTCCAATCTTCTACTGTCCAATTTCGATGAGCTTGTGCAAATTGTAGCCTCAGTTTCCTGTTCTTAGCTGAAAGGAGTGGTACCCGGTGTGGTCTTCTGCTGCTGTAGCCCATCTGCCTCAAAGTTCGACGCACTGTGCGTTCAGAGATGCTCTTAGGCCTACCTTGGTTGTAACGGGTGGCGATTTGAGTCACTGTTGCCTTTCTATCAGCTCGAACCAGTCTGCCCATTCTCCTCTGACCTCTGGCATCAACAAGGCATTTCCGCCCACAGAACTGCCGCTCACTGGATTTTTTTTCTTTTTCGGACCATTCTCTGTAAACCCTAGAGATGGTTGTGCGTGAAAATCCCAGTAGATCAGCAGTTTCTGAAATACTCAGACCAGCCCTTCTGGCACCAACAACCATGCCACGTTCAAAGGCACTCAAATCACCTTTCTTCCCCATACTGATGCTCGGTTTGAACTGCAGGAGATTGTCTTGACCATGTCTACATGCCTAAATGCACTGAGTTGCCGCCATGTGATTGGCTGATTAGAAATTAAGTGTTAACAAGAAGTTGGACAGGTGTACCTAATAAAGTGGCCAGTGAGTGTATATACTCTGTAACATTATACTTTTCCAGAAAGGCATCCAGTCCCCTCTTAAATTTAAGTAATGAATCACTCATTATAACATCATATGGCAGAGAGTTCCATAGTCTCACTGCTCTTACAGTAAAGAACCTGCGTCTGTTATTATGCTTAAACCTTTTTTCCTCCAGACGTAGAGGATGCCCCCTTGTCCCTGTCACCGGTCTATGATTAAAAAGATCATCAGAAAGGTCTTTGTACTGTCCCCTCATATATTTATACATTAACATAAGATCACCACTTAGCCTTCGTTTTTCCAAACTAAATAGCCCCAAGTGTAATAACCTATCTTGGTATTGCAAACCCCCCAGTCCTCTAATAACCTTGGTCGCTCTTCTCTGCACCCGCTCTAGTTCAGCTATGTCTTTCTTATACACCGGAGACATGTATGTCTGCATGTATGTATTGTATGTAATGTATAAATGTATTGTATGTAGTATGTGTGTAGTATGTATGTAGCATGTATGTTGTATGTATGTATGTAGTATGTATGTAGTACATATGTAGTATGCATGTATGTAGTATGTATGTAGTATGCTGTATGTATGTAGTATGTATGTAAATAGTATGTATGTAAGTAGTATGTATGTAGTATGTAAGTAGTATGTATGTAGTATGCATGTAGTATGTATGTAGTATGTTGTATGTATGTAGTATGTATGTAATATGTATTTGGTATGTATGTAGTATGTTGTATGTATGCAGTATGTATGTAGTATGTATGCAGTATGCATGTAGTATGCATGTATATATGTAGTTTGTATGTAGTATGTATGTATGTTTTTTTTTTTTACATTCAACACATTAGCCGGATGATGGGACTACTACTGTCCCATCATTGGCTAATGTGTCAATCACTGTCACTGTAGCAAGCATCGTCCGATGGGACTGGCACTTAGCCTCGCTCTTCCCACTTGCCCTGTACAGGTGGCAAGCGGGGTGATAGTTGGGGGGTTGATATCACGTTTATATTGTCAGGTGACATCAAGCTGCGAGGTTAGTAATGGAGAGGCGTCAATAAGATGCCCCCATTACTAACCCCATCGACAGATTGTAAGAAAACACAAACACCCAGAAAAAGTCCTTTAATTGAAAAAAAAGACACAGACTCCTTTAATAATCTTAATTAAACCATACTTATGACCTCGCCCATTCTCCTGATGCCTCCGTCATCTGCAAAAGAGGTAAAAAAACAAACAACAATATTCCTCACCTTTCCGCAGAGATGCTTTTAAGCCTTTTGTCCCACGATGGGTCCAGCTCTGCCACACCTAGATGGCAGGCTGCATGATGCGACCATGCCGCCTGTCATCCAGCAGACACACTGAGCACATACTCAGTGTCTGCCTCTGAACTGCTATTCCCTGTCTGAGGGTACCGAGAGCATGAGAATGTTCTCCTGCTCGTGGTGCTGTCTGACAGGTCCTGTGAGTTCACGGCCAATTAACTCACTTCACCAATGTGACGTAGCTACAAGCACCGTGTCACCGGACAATACAAAGGTGACATCAACCCCACAAATATGAACCCCACTTGCCACCTGAACAGGGCAAGTGGGAAGAGCCGAGCAAAGTGCCAGAAATGGTGCATCTAATAGATGTGCCTTTTCTGTGCAGCTGCGGGGCGCTATTTTTAGGCTGGGGGGGCAATATCCATGGCTCCTTACCAGTCTGAGAATACCAGCCCCAGCTGTCTGCTTTAGCAAGACTGTTGTCAAAAATGAGGGGGAACCCACGCCGTTTTTTTAGTTATTTATTTAAATAATTAAAATATAAGGCGTGGGGACCCCTCTATTCTTGATAGCCAACCTTGCTGAAGCTGGCAGCTGAGGGTTGCAGCCCGCAGTTGTGAGTTTTGCCTAGCTGGTTATCAAAAACACAGAAGAACCCAAGTAGGGGTTTTTTATTATTATTTATTTACAGCGCAGGAGCCACTGATGAATACACGCGTCCGCTGCTCCTGCTCTCGCTGTTATTAGCAGCAGCAAGTGTCGGAGGATGGGAGCTGTAATCCAATCAGCTGACACAGTGACCGGAGGTAAACTTTATACCTCCAATCACAGCTGAGCGCTCACGCTGTCTTGAGACAGCATGGGAACCGGCCGGGATGATTTCACCGCTGATCTGAAGTGTTACGCTGGTGTTTCCCATGCTGTCACACAGCGTGGGAAACACCGGCTTTTGTGCTGTGTATGTTCGGCTATATTCGGTGATTAAATCGACAAATAAATAGGCAAATATTGCAAATTCGGCAATCGCGAGCAGAACTGAATATTGAAATATTCGATCATCTCTACTTTTGACCCAGCTCAGCTGTGGCCAAGCACATCTACTATCCTTGATTACTAATCCATAGAATAATGTATGCAATGTGCCCCTTGAACTTAATATTGGAACATTATGAGACCAATTCAATTAACAGGCTCAATGGAGAACAATGAGGCTAATTCATTAAAAATAGTGATGAGAGAGCACTAGAATGCTTGGGTACTCATTACTCGGGTCGTGCAAATCATAATGCTCGGGTGCTCAACCCGAGTAACTAGTATAATGGAAGTCAATGGAAAGCTCAAACATTTTTCTGGGCCCACCCCTCCCTGCAGTTCTGTAGGGGGTCTAAAAACTGCTTAAAACAATGGAAAGAGCACTGAAATTTGATGAGATCAGTTGGGGAAGACACCTGGAAGAATCTCTGAATCACAGGTTGCTGCTGAGAACAATGTTGTCAGAGTATTACACCACTGTTAGGCTACTTTCACACTAGCGTCGTGCACTGCACGTCGCTATGCGACGTTGCAACGCACCGACGCATAGCGTGGAAGCGCCGCACAAAGGGGGCAGCGGATGCTGTTTTTCAATGAATCCGCTGCCCCATTGTGAGGTGCAGGGAGGCAGGGGCGGAGTTCCGGACTCGCATGCGCGGTCGGAAATGCTGCAGACGATGCACCAAAAAACGTTACATGCAACGTTTTTTGATGGCGACGGTCCGACGCAACACGACGCAACCGTCGCACGACGGTTGCGACGTGTGGCAATGCGTCGCACTACGTCGCTAATGCAAGTCAATGGAGAAAAAACACATCCTGCAAGCACTTTTGCAGGATGCGTTTTTTCTTCAAAACGACTCATAGCGACGTGCAGTGCACGACGCTAGTCTCAAAGTAGCCTTACAGACTGACAATATAACATACAAAATCGCAGTTAAAATAGGCTTGACTTGAAAAAATGTTAAGAAACATTCTTTCCAGGATAATGATTTGTATATCAGGCAAAATAAATAAGTGGAAAAAAATGTTCCTCCACATCTTGGGTTATGTTCACATGTAGCGTTTTTGCTGCATTTTTGCATGTTTGCATTGCTTTCAATGTTGAACAAAACATTCTACAGGAAATAAAATTTTAGCATTTTAATACCGTATCTGTCCATGTGGTGTGTGAGACATGATCAGACACATCTTGCTTAATTTATGAAGGAGGGACTCTGAAAGTCACATTTTATTTTTCACGGTCATTTGCTGGCCATCACTATTTGAAGAGGGCCATAAGGCAGTCCTTACTATTGTCAGAGGGCCATCAGTTGGCCCTCACTAAGCATTTATGGAGGGCCAGCAGACTGCTATGCTTTGCATAGCCATATATTGCTACTGCAATATATTTTATCCATCTGAGGTGGGCAGATTTTCTTTTTTCATATTAATATATTAATATTGTAAAATTTGAAACTTGGAGGACCAGCAAGGGGCCCTCACAATTTATAGAGGGACAGAAGGCGGCTCCACCATTTTTAGAGGGCCAGCAGGCATCTTCTGGACAGATGAGACTAGATAGAGTGTTTTGGTAAAACACACCATTCTACTGTTAACTGTAAATAGAATGAGGCCTACAAATAAAAGAACACAGTGGTTACAGTCAAATATGATGGAGGATCAAAGAAATTTAGGGGTTGTTTTGCTTCCTCTGGTCCGGAGTGCCTTGACTGTGTGCAAGGCATCATGAAATGTGAAGATTCCCCAAGGATTTTGGGTTGCAAAGTAGTGCCCAGGGTCTGAAAGTTGGGTATGCATCCTAGGTCATGGGTCTTCCAGCAGGACAATACTTGAAACATACTTCAAGAAGATGTAATGAAGGAAAGTGAGCTCACCAGTGTGAGTTGTGGGTGTGTATCCTCATTGCAAACCAATGCCTAGCAAGGGTGAGGGTGAGGCAGCCACAGCATATACCAGAAAAGAAAAAAAAATCCAGCAAAGTGCAGAGGTTGCTAAAAAATAACTTTTAATCCAAGTAGATAAAATATATTCTACATGTTGTGTCTTGCACTAAACACATTTGTGAGGAAAGATCAATGCTTTTCGACGTGCGTCTTAGTCATGATCATGACAGGATCTTCTGTACAAACACTTGTCCACGTGTCCGTGTTTAAGAGGACCTTCCCAGTAACAGCATTGGTCAGGGCATGGCTGATGTTATGGGACACGTGTTTGTGTGAGGCAGGGATGGCACACTGGGTGAAATAGTGGCGGCTGGGGATGAGCATAACGACTGGCATAGACCTGATGACGCTATGCGGCCAGCCAATCACAGTAATGTCACATCGAAGATGGCTACATTATTACAGTGACTGGCAGGCAATCATCACACAGGGCCGTAACTACAACCGGGGCATCCGGGGCACTGTCCCGGGGCCTCAACCACCCAAGGGGCCCCAAACTGATGGTAAAAAATTGTATTTTAATACTTTAATTTCACATAAAATACCCAGCTCCTATATTCCTGTGAGACAATATCACCCGGAGGACAGGAGAGACTATCATTTCAATAATTTCCAGGAGCTCTGCCAGCTGTCAATGAATGGAAACCTGCACTGGCCTGGAGAGTCTCATAGCACAAGATTTGTAACAATATAATATAATATAATAATGTAACTAGTCTGCAGTGTGATTCCTAGAAGTGTGTTCTAAAAGTGTGAAGATAACAGTAGAATTAGGGTTGAGCGAAACGGGTCGGCCATTTTCAGAAGTCGCCGACTTTTGGCAAAGCAGGGCGCGTCCGAGGGTGAGTATATACCTAATAGGAATATACTCACCCTCGGATGCGCCCTGCTTCTTTCTGGCAGCCTTTCTTCCTAAGAATGAGCGCGTGAAGGACCTTAGATGACGTCGCGGCTTGTCCATGTGACCGCTCGCGACCAATCACAAGCCGCGACGTCACCGCAGGTCATTCACGCGCTCATTCTTAGGAAGGAAGCCTGCCGATTAGTACCAGGGCGCGTCCGAGGGTGAGTATATCAATATTTTTTATTTTGATTCTTTATTTTACACATTAATATGGATCCCAGGGCCTGAAGGAGAGTTTCCTCTCCTTCAGACTCTGGGAACCATAGTATCCCATTGCACTGCATTGGGTTTCGTGTTTCGGCCGACCCCGACCCCTTTATAGGATCGGCCGATTTCACTCGACCCGACTTTTGAGAAAGTTGGGTTTCGTGAAACCTGACCCGATCCTATAAAAATAAAAGTCGCTCAACCCTAAGTAGAATTAAAACCTGAAAGATGCATACAGACTGTGCCCTGCTACCTGCCACCATCGCACTCTAACAAGCATCTCTATTCTTCCGACAGGCTTGATTGTATGCATCTGGTCCACCCTTAATTCTCTGACCAAGATGAGCAGAGATCACTCCTAGAAGTGTGTTCTAAAAGTGTGAAGATAACAGTAGAATTAAAACCTGAAAGATGCATACAGACTGTGCCCTGCTACCTGCCACCATCGCACTCTAACAAGCATCTCTATTCTTCCGACAGGTATGTTCATCCACCCAGCTCTCCTGCTCTCCTGCTGTCTGTCTATGAAGTGCACATATTACATCACCCAGCTTTGCACACAGACTTTCCTCTGCTCCTAGCATTCTCATGGTATGTTCATCCACCCAGCTCTCCTGCTCTCCTGCTGTCTGTCTATGAAGTGCACATATTACATCACCCAGCTTTGCACACAGACTTTCCTCTGCTCCTAGCATTCTCATGGTATGTTCATCCACCCAGCTCTCCTGCTGTCTGTCTATGAAGTGCACATATTACATCACCCAGCTTTGCACACAGACTTTCCTCTGCTCCTAGCATTCTCATGGTATGTTCATCCACCCAGCTCTCCTGCTCTCCTGCTGTCTGTCTATGAAGGGCACATATTACATCACCCAGCTTTGCACACAGACTTTCCTCTGCTCCTAGCATTCTCATGGTATGTTCATCCACCCAGCTCTCCTGCTCTCCTGCTGTCTGTCTATGAAGTGCACATATTACATCACCCAGCTTTGCACACAGACTTTCCTCTGCTCCTAGCATTCTCATGGTATGCATTTCAGCTAACCCCAGCTTACCCTGTGTTATTTATGACCTTGTTTACTCAGGCTTGATTGTATGCATCTGGTCCACCCTTAATTCTCTGACCAAGATGAGCAGAGATCACTCCTCTCTGCTTCACACCTGAACGCACTTAGTTTTACATATATTGCATAGCTAAAGTCTGCATGACTTTAGTCTGCAGTGTGATTCCTAGAAGTGTGCTCTAAAAGTGTGAAGATAACAGTAGAATTGAAACCTGAATTGAACCTGAAGGGAACTGAAGGTAACTGGCCAGTCACTGTAAACAATGTTTCTGTTTATTTTCACTCTCACCCCTTTAATCCTTCACTTTATGCTACCTCCACTAATCCCTACACCAAGTAAGGAACTGTTTATCTCTGCTTCAATTCTCCCCATCCATCTCACCTCCTCCTCAGAACTGTTCCTTAACATACAATCCTCTTTCTCCAAGCACAGACAGCCCCCTCATGCCCTCTCCTGCTCCCACCTGCTAACACTTTCTCTGCTCCTTCTCACTGCTGGTGATATCTCTCCAAATCCTGGTCCTCCTCACCACATTCCCACAGTCATTTCTACCTCCCAACCACGCTCTATCACAAATTTCCGTAACCTCTCTAACCTTATACCCATTCGCCCAGCCCCCACTTCCCCAGTCCCTCTAACAGGAGCTCTGTGGAACGCTCGCTTTGTCTGCAACAAGCTTTCCTACATCCATGATCTCTTTGTTACTATCAAACTTTCCTTCCTCGCCATCACCGAAACCTGGCTCACCCCTTCCGACACAGCCTCCCCTGCTGCACTCTCTTACGGTGGCTTTCACTTTTCTCACCCCCCCCCCCCCCCGCTGCAGCAGCAAACATGGCGGAGGAGTTGGTTTTCTCCTGTCAGACACCTGCTCCTTCACCCCAATCGCACTTCCAACCTCTTTTACCCTCCCTTCCTTCGAGGTGTACTCTGTGCGCATCTACTCCCCCTCCAACCTCCAACTGGCTGTCATTTACCGCCCCCCAGGGCCAGCTACCACCTTCTCTGACCACTTCACCACCTGGCTACTTCATTTCCTTTCCGCGGACATTCCCACTATCATCATTGGTGACTTCAACATCCCCATTGACACTTCCCTCTCAGCTGCCACTAAACTTCTATCTCTCACTTCCTCCTTCAGCCTCACTCAATGGTCCTCTGCAGCCACTCACAAAGATGGTCACACACTGGACCTCATCTTCACGCACCTCTGCTCCCTATCTAACCTCTCTAACTCACCTCTTCCTCTCTCTGACCACAACCTTCTCACATTCTCTTCCCTCTCCACTCCATGTCTACAATCCCCACCCCACAAACTTTCACACCCTCGCAGAAATCTTAAACATCTTAACCTACATTCATTCTCTGAATCCCTCCTCCCTCTCACAGACATAAGTTCTTTACACAATGCGGATGATGCTGCCGCTCTATATAACACCACAATAGCTGTAGCTTTGGAATCTGCTGCCCACTTACACATACCAAAACTCGCAAAATCATCAGACAGCCCTGGCACACCAGCCTGACCAAAGAACTGAGGCGAGCTTCCAGGGCTGCTGAGCGCAGATGGAAAAGATCCCACTCCAACGAGCACTTCATCACATTCAAACAGTCCCTCACTACTTTCAAGACCACACTCGCCACAGCTAAACAAACCTACTTCTCATCTCATATCCTCCCTGTCTCACAACCCTAAACAGTTATTCAACACCTTCAATTCTCTCCTCCGTCCCCCAGCACCTCCTCCCTCCCCACTTATCTCAGCTGAAGACTTTGCCTCATTTTTCAAGCAGAAGATTGATAACATCAGAGACAGTTTTGGTCAACAACCCCCAGAGCCCTTCCTCCAGACTTCCCAGCCCTCCACCTTCAAATCCAACTTCTCCACCATTACAGAAGATCAACTCTCCACTCTACTCTCAAGATCGCATCTCAACACCTGTGCACTTGACCCGCTCCCATCCCACTTCATCCCAAACCTCACCAAAGTCTTCAGCCCAACCCTAACCCATCTCTTCAACCTATCACTAACAACTGGTGTTTTCCCCTCAAGCTTTAAACATGCCTCAATCACACCTATCCTCAAAAAGCCTTCTCTTGACCCATCTTCTGTATCTAGCTATCGCCCTATATCACTTCTCCCTTATGCCTCCAAACTACTGGAACAACACGTCTACCTTGAACTGTCCTCCCATCTCTCTTCTTGCTCCCTATTTGACCGCTTACAATCTGGCTTCTGGTCACACCACTCCACTGAAACTGCCCTAACTAAGGTCACCAATGACCTCTTAACCGCCAAGAGCAACTACTACTCTGTCCTCCTCCTCCTCGACCTGTCGGCTGCCTTTGACACAGTGGACCATTCCCTATTATTACAGACCCTCTCATCCCTTGGCATCACAGACTTGGCCCTATACTGGATCTCATCATACCTAACAGACTGGACATTCAGCGTCTCCCACTCACACACCACCTCCTCACCTCGCCCCCTATTTGTCGGAGTCCCACAAGGTTCAGTCCTTGGGCCTCTGCTCTTCTCCATTTACACCTTTGGCCTGGGACAGCTCATAGAATCTAATGGCTTCCAGTATCACCTCTATGCTGATGACACACAGATCTACATCTCTGTACCAGATATCACCTCCCTACTAACCAGAATCCCTCAATGTCTGTCCTCTATTTCATCCTTCTTCTCTGCTAGATTTCAGAAACTTAACATGGACAAAACAGAATTCATCATCTTTCCCCCATCTCACGTGACCCCCCCAATGAACCTATCCATTACAGTGCATGGCTGCCCACTCTCCAGAGTCCCACAAGCTCGCTGCCTCGGGGTAATCCTTGACGCTGATCTCTCCTTCAAACCACATATCCAAGCCCTTTCCACTTCCTGCCGACTTCAACTCAAAAGTATTTCACGAATCCGTACATTCCTCAACCAAGAATCTGCAAAAACCCTAGTCCATGCCCTCATCATCTCTCGCCTTGACTACTGCAACCTCCTGCTCTGTGGCCTCCCCTCTAACACTCTCGCACCCCTCCAATCTATTCTAAACTCTGCTGCCCAACTAATCCACCTGTCCCCCCGCTATTCCCCAGCCTCTCCCCTCTGTCAATCCCTTCACTGGCTCCCCATTGCCCAGAGACTCCAGTACAAAACCCTAACCATGACATACAAAGCCATCCACAACCTGTCTCCTCCATACATCTGTGACCTCGTCTCCCGGTACTTACCTACACGCAACCTCCGATCCTCACAAGATCTCCTTCTCTACTCCCCTCTTATCTCCTCTTCCCACAATCGTATACAAGATTTCTCTCGCGTATCACCCCTACTCTGGAACCCTCTACCACAACACATCAGACTCTCGCCTACCATCGAAACCTTCAAAAAGAGCCTGAAGACCCACCTCTTCTGACAAGCCTACAACCTGCAGTAACCACCGATCAACCAAACCGCTGCATGACCTGCTCTATCCTCACCTACTGTATTCTCACCCATCCCTTGTAGATTGTGAGCCTTCGCGGGCAGGGTCCTCTCTCCTCCTGTACCAGTTATGACTTGTATTGTTTAAGATTATTGTACTTGTTTTTATTATGTATACCCCTCCTCACATGTAAAGCGCCATGGAATAAATGGAGCTATAACAATAAATAATAATAATATGTTAGTCTGGAGATCACAGAGAGTTCGAAGTCAGGCACAGTGCACACTGACTGTAACAAACTCTCAGCATCATTGAGAGGAGACAGTCTCAGCAGACACTAATATCTTTGTGAGTCTGTGACAAACTGTGAGAAGCCCTGCTATAGGTCTATACTGCTGCCGGTTCCGGGTCATGCAGTATCTATCTTCTCAGTCATCTGCCTCTTGTTGTTTTCAATAATCAGAGCGGTGTACAACCCCCACTCTCCTCACAACCGGGAGGGAGCAATAGTGACTGCCATACCTGTGGTCGGGGGTTGTATAAGTCTGGACATAGTGCACATATCCTGGGCAGCGCAGCCTCACTGTCTCTTTGCCAGTAGGTGGCGCCCTGCACGTGACCTGGCATATAAGACGACCCCTGACTTCTGAGAAGATTTTCAGGGGTTAAAAAGTAGTCTTATACGCCGGAAAATACGGTACTAGACAGTCTGTCTGTGATTGTGTGTGTAAAACCAGCCAAGTGGAAATAAAAAAAGACAGACTGCGAAAAGAAGAAACTTGGAGGCTGAAAAAAGTTCGAAGAACTTAGCAGCATGGCTGGATGTTGAAAACCATTCGACAAGGAATGATGATAAGAAAGGTATGTATGTGTATGATTTGATTGGTTACATTTGCATGATGTTTGTTTACATTATGGCCACTACGCTGTCTTTATTCAATTATTTGTTATTCGTAAATATTTATGCAGAAGAAAAGGTTATTTCCAAAACTGAAACTAGCCTACTTATTTTCTTTATAATTTATTATATTGTACTTTTACATTCAAATTTTTCATTTTCTGAATACTAACGCATATTAACACGTTTTTAGTATGTTATTCAAACGTGTGTTAAAAAAATTATTTTTTATTAACCCCTTCCCGACCCATGACGCCACATAGGCGTCATGAAAACCCGTGCCAATCCGACCCATGACGCCTATGTGGCGTCATGGAATGATCGCGTCCCTGCAGATCGGGTGAAAGGGTTAACTCCTATTTTACCCGATCTGCAGGGAGAGGGGGAGTGGTGCTTCAGCCCAGGGGGGGTGGCTTCACCCCCCCGTGGCTACGATCGCTCTGATTGGCTGTTGAAAGTGAAACTGCCAATCAGAGCGATTTGTAATATTTCACCTAAAAAACAGGTGAAATATTACAATCCAGCCATGGCCGATGCTGCAATATCATCGGCCATGGCTGGAAAACCTGAAGTGACCACCCCCCACCCCACCGATCGCCCCCCCACCGCTCCGTTATGGGGTCCGGTCCCCTCCGTCCTGTGCTCCGCTGCCCCGTGCTCCTGCCCGCTCCCCCGTCCTGCTGTCCGCTCCCCCCGTCCTCCGATCACCCCCCCTGTGCTCAGATCCACCCCCCCACCACCCCTTCATACTTACCGATCCTCCCGGTGTCCGGCCGTCTCCTCGCTGGGCGCCGCCATCTTCCAAAATGGCGGGCGCATGCTCAGTACGCCCGCCGGCCGGCAGATTCCTTACAGGTACATTTTGATCGCTGTGGTAGGTTCTACCACAGCGATCAAAATAAAAAAAATAATGAATAAACCCCCCCCTTTATCACCCCCATAGATAGGGACAATAATAAAATAAAGAAAATATATATATATTTTTTTCCAACTGTGGTTAGGGTTAGAACTAGGGTTAGGGTTAGAACTAGGGTTAGGGTTACGGGTAGGGTTAGGGTTATGGCATGTGCGGATTTGGCAGCGGATCCGCAGCGGATCGGCCGCGGATCCGCAGCGGATCGGCCGCGGATCCGCAGCGGATCGGCCGCGGATCCGCAGCGGATCGGCCGCGGATCCGCAGCGGATCGGCCGCGGATCCGCAGCGGATCGGCCGCGGATCGGCCGCGGATCCGCAGCGGATCGGCCGCGGATCCGCAGCGGATTGGCCGCGGATCCGCAGCGGATTGGCCGCTGCGAATTCGTAGCAGTTTTCCATCAGGTTTACAGCACCATGTACACCTATGGAAAACCAAATCCGCTGTGCCCATGGTGCGGAAAATTCCGTGCAGAAACGCTGCGTTGTATTTTCCACAGCATGTCAATTCTTTGTGCGGATTCCGCAGCGTTTTACACCTGTTCCTCAATAGGAATCCGCAGGTGAAATCCGCACAAAAAAACACTGGAAATCTGCTGTAAATCCGCAGGTAAAACGCAGTGCCTTTTACTTGCAGATTTTTCAAAAGTCGTGCGGAAAAATCTCACACGAATCCGCTACGTGGGCACATACCCTTAGGGTTAGGGTTGGAATTAGGGCTAGGGTTGGAATTAGGGTTACGGGTGTGTTGGGGTTAGGGTTGTGGTTAGGGGTGTGTTGGGGTTAGGGTTGGGATTAGGGTTATGGCTACAGTTGGGATTAGGATTAGGGGTGTGTTGGGGTTAGTGTTGAAGTTAGAAATGAGGGGTTTCCACTGTTAGGGCACATCAGGGGTCTCCAAACGCAACATGGCGCCACCATTGATTCCAGCCAATCTTGCATTCAAAAAGTCAAATGGTGCTCCCTCCCTTCCAAGCCCCGACGTGTGCCCAAACAGTGGTTTACCCCCACATTTGGGGTACCAGCGTACTCAGAACAAACTGGGCAACAACTGTTGGGGTCCAATTTCTCCTGTTACCCTTGCAAAAATAAAAAATTACTTGCTAAGACATAATTTTTGAGGAAAGAAGAATTATTTTTTATTTTCACGGCTCTGCGTTGTAAACTTCTGTGAAGCACTTGGAGGTTGAACGTGCTCATCACACATCTAGATAAGTTCCTTGGGGGGTCTAGTTTCCAAAATGGGGTCACTTGTGGGGTGTTTCTACTGTTTAGGCACATCAGGGGCTCTGCAAATGCAACGTGACGCCAGCAGACCATTCCATCAAAGTCTGCATTCCAAAACGTCACTACTTCCCTTCCGAGCCCCGGCATGTGCCCAAACAGTGGTTTACCCCCACATATGGGGTATCAGCGTACTCAGGAGAAACTGGACAACAACTTTTGGGGTCCAATTTCTCCTGTTACCCTTGCAAAAATAAAAAATTCTGGGCTAAAAAAATATTTTTGAGGAAAGGAAACACATTTATTATTTTCACGGCTCTGCGTTATAAACTTCTGTGAAGCACTTGGGGGTTCAAAGTGCTCACCACACATCTAGATAAGTTCCTTGGGGGGTCTAGTTTCCAAAATGGAGTCACTTGTGGGGAGTTCCTACTGTTTAGGCACATCAGGGGCTCTGCAAATGCAACGTGACGCCCGCAGAGCATTCCATCAAAGTCTGCATTCCAAAACGTCACTACTTCCCTTCCGAGCCCCGGCATGTGCCCAAACAGTGGTTTACCCCCACATATGGGGTATCACCGTACTCAGGAGAAACTGGACAACAACTTTTGGGGTCCAATTTCTCCTGTTACCCTTGCAAAAATAAAAAATTCTGGGCTAAAAAAATATTTTTGAGGAAAGGAAACACATTTATTATTTTCACGGCTCTGCGTTATAAACTTCTGCGAAGCACTTGGGGGTTCAAAGTGCTCACCACACATCTAGATTAGTTCCTTGGGAGGTCTAGTTTCCAAAATGGGGTCACTTGTTAGGGAGCTCCAATGTTTAGGCACACAGGGGCTCTCCAAACGTGACATGGTGTCCGCTAATGATTGGAGCTAATTTTCCATTCAAAAAGCCAAATGGCATGCCTTCCCTTCCGAGCCCTGCCGTGTGCCCAAACAGTGGTTTACCCCCACATATGGGGTATCATCGTACTCAGGACAAACTGGACAACAACATTTGGGGTCCAATTTCTCCTATTACCCTTGGAAAATTAAAAAATCCTGGGCTAAAACTCATTTTTGAGAAAAGAAAAATTATTTTTTATTTTCACGGCTCTGCGTTATAAACTTCTGTGAAGCACCTGGGGGTTATAAGTGCTCACTATGCATCTAGATAAGTTCCTTGGGGGGTCTAGTTTCCAAAATGGGGTCACGTGTAGGGGAGCTCCAATGTTTAGGCACACAGGGGCTCTCCAAACGCGACATGGTGTTCGCTAACGATTGGAGCTAATTTTCCATTCAAAAAGTCAAATGGCACGCCTCCCCTTCCGAGCCTTGCCGTGCACCCAAACAGTGGTTTACCCCCACATATGAGGTATCAACATACTCAGCAGAAATTGCCCAACAAATTTTAGGATCCATTTTATCCTGTTGCCCATGTGAAAATGAAAAAATTGAGGCTAAAAAAAATTTTGTGTGGAAAAAAAGTACTTTTTAATTTTTACGGATCAATTTGTGAAGCACCTGAGAGTTTAAAGTGCTCACTATGCTTCTAGATAAGTTCCTTGGGGGGTCTACTTTCCAAAATGGGGTCACTTGTGGGAGCGCTCCAATGTTTAGGCACACGGGGGCTCTCCAAACGTGACATGGTCTCTGCTAGCGATGGAGATCATTTTTCATTCAAAAAGTCAAATGGCGCTCCTTCCCTTCCGAGCCTTACCATGTGCCCAAACAGTAGTTTACCCCCACATGTGAGGTATCAGTGTACTCAGGAGAAATTATCCAACAAATTTTAGGATCCATTTTATCCTGTTGCCCATGTGAAAATGAAAAAATTGAGGCTAAAATAATTTTTTTGTGAAAAAAAAGTACTGTTTAATTTTTACGGATCAATTTGTGAAGCACCTGGGGGTTTAAAGTGCTCACTATGCTTCTAGATAAGTTCCTTGGGGGGTCTAGTTTCCAAAATGGGGTCACTTGTGGGGGAGCTCCAATGTTTAGGCACACGGGGGCTCTCCAAACGCGACATGGTGTCCGCTAAAGATTGGAGCCAATTTTTCATTCAAAAAGTCAAATGGCGCTCCTTTCCTTCCAAGCCCTGCCGTATGCCCAAACAGTGGTTTACCCCCACATATGAGGTATCAGCGTACTCAGGACAAATTGGACAATATCGTTCGTGGTCCAGTTTTTCCTTTTACCCTTGGGAAAATAAAAAAATTGTTGCTAAAAGATCATTTTTGTGACTAAAAAGTTAAATGTTCATTTTTTCCTTCCATGTTGCTTCTGCTGCTGTGAAACACCTGAAGGGTTAATAAACTTCTTGAATGTGGTTTTGAGCACCTTGAGGGGTGCAGTTTTTAGAATGGTGTCACTTTGGGGTATTTTCAGCCATATAGAACCCTCAAACTGACTTCAAATGTGAGGTGGTCCCTAAAAAAAATGGTTTTGTAAATTTTGTTGTAAAAATGAGAAATCACTGGTCAAATTTTAACCCTTATAACTTCCTAGCAAAAAAAAAATTTGTTTCCAAAATTGTGCTGATGTAAAGTAGACATGTGGGAAATGTTATTTATTAACTATTTTGTGTCACATAACTCTCTGGTTTAACAGAATAAAAATTAAAAATGTGAAAATTGCGAAATTTTCAAAATTTTCGCCAAATTTCCGTTTTTTTCACAAATAAACTCAGAAATTATCGACCTAAATTTACCACTAACATGAAGCCCAATATGTCACGAAAAAACAATCTCAGAATCGCTACGATCCGTTGAAGCGTTCCTGAGTTATTACCTCATAAAGGGACACTGGTCAGAATTGCAAAAAACGGCAAGGTCATTAAGGCCAAAATAGGCTGGGTCATGAAGGGGTTAATTTAATTATTTTCTTTTTAGGTCCAAATAAATTAACGACCCAAGATCTGGAAGACACTTTGGAGGAAAATGAAAAAAAAGGGGATTCTTCTGGTATTGAAATGTCACAAAAATTAAATTCAGATTCGTCGGAACAAGACAACCTTAATAATGATAATGACTTGAAACAGCAAAAATTTATAGGCGAAGGAGATATAACAGACCCAACCAATGATACACCAAATTTTGGAAGATGAAGATTCTGCCTAAAACGACGCCTTTCCTACTGTGATTGAAAATCAAGATAATAAACGTAGGCTGATAGCGTCTGGTCCAATACAGCCTGACAGACCATTTCCCAAGGATATCAATCAAAAAGGTTGATCTTTTTCATGTAACTATTATTTTATCAACACAAAGTCAGGGTTGAAGCTTAAAAGAAGTTGGTTATGTTACTCAACAAAACTAGATTGTATTTACTGCTTGCCATGTTGGCTATTCCCTCAGTCATAGTCAGAAGCACTTGAATACAGAAATCGTGCATTACCGTTTTCAACAACCAGAGTTCGAGACTGGAAGCATATTTCAGAACGTTTTTCAGTTCATGAAGCATCCAAAAGCCATACACATGCTTGTGTAGTTTATGAGCAATGGCGGAAACGTGGTACTTTAGAAGACGTTTTCGACAAAAATGTGGAGAGTAAAAGAAGCTTTTGGCGTAAAGTTCTTGAAAGAATCCTGAATGTGACATTAACACTTGCAACATGTGATCTTGCGTTTCGTGGATCTATTGAAAAGTTAGAATATAGTAACAAAGGAAACTTTCTCTCTATAGTTGAGCTTTTGTCAAAATATGACCCAGTACTACAAAAATTGCTTCAGCATCCACAAGGGACTGTGAAATACCTCAGTCCTAAAATTCAGAATGAGCTTATTAATCGATTAGCCTTACAAATCAAAGATGAAATTGTAGATTAGCTTCAAAATTCCTTGTTTTTTTCATTGATGCTAGATACCACCCAGGACATAGCTAAAATTGATCAGATGAGTGAAGTTTACCAGTATGTCAAAATAGTTAATGATGAAGAGGGGAAACGTATTGAAATCAAAATATGTGAAACTTTTGTATCTTTCAGAGAGATAAAAGATCAGTCTGTGCAAGGTCTTGCAGAAGAAATAATAACTTCATTGAAAGAGAAAAACTTGGATTTGACCAAATGTCGGGGACAGGGCTATGATGGTGCTGCAGTCATGAGTGGGGTATACAATGGATTGCAGTAGCGTATTAAAGAAAAAGCCCCACACGCATACTTAGTGCACTGCGCTGCTCATAACCTTAATTTAGTGGTGTTGAAGGATGCTGTGGAAGAGAAAGGAGTAATGAGCCAGTTTTTTGAAACAATTCAAAGTGTATATTGCTTTTGTGGTAATAGTATTGTTGGCAAGATTTGAAATCAGTGTACTGCATCGAGGCTCAGCCCGATTCACTGAATTCGAAATTGAAAATAAAACACTGAAAACTCGTTGGTCTGGCAGACATGATGCAGTGTATGCACTGAAACACAGGTTTTGTGACGTGATGAAAAAAGTCTTACTCGCATAACTTTGACTTCCAAAAAAAGCAAGGAAAGAAATGAAGCACAGCAGCTAAAGAACAAACTTGAAAGTTTTGATTTTGTATTACTTTTGGTTGTGCAGTGTGAAGTCTTAGAGACTCTCAACCTCATATCGAAATCCTTACAATCTGAAACCATGGACCTCTTGTCTGCATATGAGTTATTGGGTAATGCATTGTTAAAGATAACCAAAATGCGTGAAAGGTTCGAAGCACTTGTTTCTGAAACATCAGATGTGTGTAGTTGATGGGGAATAAAAAATGAATTTCACCAGAACAGAGTAAGGAAAGTGAAGAAACACTTTGATGAGTTGTGTGAAGACGAGAGATTAGCAGACCCAACAACTTGTTTCCGAGTTACTGTGTTCTATCCAATAGTAGACACACTTTGTACTCAACTTCATCGCCGCTTTGAAGGGATGAAAGCTGTTCTTGACTCTTGTGAAGTAATACAAGCTGATTTTTTGGCCAGTGCAAGTGAAAGAGATACTCACAAAAAAGCTGTTGATTTTGTTAACAAGTTTGCAGATGATGTAACTCCAGCCTTTCCTTCACAGTTATGTTCAGTAAAAGATTTGTTTCAAAAGCAACCGGAAAAAATGAAAAGTGTTAATTTCCTAATAGTCGAGCATTCTTCACTTTCATCAAGCTATCCAGACTTTTGCACAGCGTGCATCATGTATTTGACTGTTCCTGTGACTGTGTCTTAGGCTGAACGATCCTTCTCTAAGCTTAAACTCATAAAAAACTACTTGAGAAGTACTATGGCTCAAGAAAGACTCAGCAGCTTAGCTTTACTTTCAATTGAGAATGATCGAGCTTAACAGATCAACTTTGACAAAGTAATTGATGAATTCGCTTCTCTGAAAGTTTGGAAACAAATGTTTAAGTAGCTGTTTAAAACTGAACAAATTGGTAATGTTTAAGTAATGTTATGTTTAAGTGAATAAAGTTTAAATATATACTGTTTAAAACTACTTAATATTTACCGTATATACTCGAGTATAAGCCGACCTGAGTATAAGCCGACCCCCCTAATTTTGCCACAAAAAACTGGGAAAACTTATTGACTCGAGTATAAGCCTAGGGTGGAAAATGCAGCAGGTACCGGTGAATTTCAAAATTAGAAATAGATACTCCATACCATTCATTATGGCCCCATAGATGCTCCACATAAAGCTGTGCCATATATAATACTCTGCACCGTTCATTATGGCCCCATAGATACTCCACATAAAGCTGTGCCATATATACAATGCTCTGCACCGTTGCCCCATAGATAGCTGTGCCATATATATAATGCTCTGCACCATTGCCCCATAGCTGTGCCATATAGTGCTCTGCACCGTTGCCCCATAGCTGTGCCATATAGTGCTCTGCACCGTTGCCCCATAGCTGTGCCATATAGTGCTCTGCACCGTTGCCCCATAGCTCTGCCATATAGTGCTCTGCACCATTGCCCCACAGCTGTGCCATATAGTGCTCTGCACCGTTGCCCCATAGCTCTGCCATATAGTGCTCTGCACTGTTGCCCCATAGCTGTGCCATATAGTGCTCTGCACCATTGCCCCATAGCTGTGCCATATAGTGCTCTGCACCATTGCCCCATAGCTGTGCCATATAGTGCTCTGCACCATTGCCCCATAGCTGTGCCATATAGTGCTCTGCACCATTGCCCCATAGCTGTGCCATATAGTGCTCTGCACCATTGCCCCATAGCTCTGCCATATAGTGCTCTGCACCGTTGCCCCATAGATGCTCCACATAAATCTGTGCTGCTGCAATAAAAAAAAACAAAACACATACTCACCTGTCTTGCTTGCAGCTCCTCGGCGCCATCTTCCCGGCGTCTCTCCGCACTGACTGATCAGGCAGAGGGCGGCGCGCACACTATATGCGTCATCGCGCCCTCTGACCTGCACAGTCAGTGCAGAGAGACGCCGGGAAGATGGCGCGACGCCCGGCGTGTGGAACGAGGACAGGTGAATATGACATACTTACCTGCTCCCGGCGTCCCGCTCCTTCCCCCTGCCTGTCTTCGGTGCCGCAGCCTCTTTCTCTATCAGCGGTCACCGGCGCCGCTTCATTAGAGAAATGAATATGCGGCTCCGCCCCTATGGGAGGTGGAGCAGCCTATTCATTTCTCTAATGAGCGGTCCCACGTGACCGCTCAGGGGAAGAGGCTGCGGCACCCGGAGACAGTGGGACGTGCAGGGGGGGGCGACAGGAGCCCTGGAAGCAGGTGAGTATATGACAGTGCTCACCCGCCGACCCCACCACCGATCATGACTCGAGTATAAGCCGAGGGGGCACTTTCAGCCCAAAAATTTGGGCTGAAAATCTCGGCTTATACTCGAGTATATACGGTAATAAACATATACAGTTATTTGAAAATTGTGCAATATTTGGAATTATTCACCTTATTAATTTTCCAAACATACCCACTGAATATTTACCTTCTAAAACTTGCATCATAAACAAAATCTATTAAAGGTCTTGCGGAACGTGGTGAAGCCTGTGTGTTGTATACAACAATGCGTAGCAGGCTTCACCACGTTCCCACAACCTCTAGTGATTGAAATGTTGAGGGGTCCCACTATGAAGTTTTGCCCCGGGGCCCCGAAGTTTATAGTTACGGCACTGTCATCACATATTTATTGGTTTTCTAAAAAGCACCAAACATTAGGGGCAGGGACTCGAGCTCCCCCTTGAGCATTAAAAAAAATACTCGCGGAGTTACGAGCATCCCGAGCACATTGATGCTCCAGCAAGTTAGGAGTAGTGACGAGCATGCTTGCTCATCACTAATTAAGAGGAATATGACATTTAATGAATTAGAGGCATCTCTTAGCTGGCATGCACTGTCAGAGGCTGGAGTATATTTCTGAAGTAAATTATGCCACTAAAGTGGTATAATTTTTTTTTAATTTGGGAGGATGTAGCCATCCCACACCAGCCACAGCTGATTGATTGATGTATCTGACTGAACAGGCGTAAAAACTCAAAAAGTCACAATATTTTTGGGAAACTTTCGAGAGGTGTATTATGTGTATTATATTGCAAAGAATCATAACTTTACAAAGGCTGATGAATAATTAAATAAAATAATATTTTGTTGCCTTGTCATTGATTTAGAGTTAGAGATGAGCAGATCTGATGAAATTTAAATTCATTGGTTTGCCGAATATTTCCAAAATATTTTGTTAGTGGCAAACAAAATTTATTGTGAATTACATTACCAAAAATCTACTAATTGACAGGAAAAGAGATACATCTGAGGGGTTTAAAGAGTCTGTCAGCACAAAATGACTGTTCAAACCAAGTACAGGTGCTCGGTGCTCCACTGCTTGGCCAGTCATTTAAATACAAGTTCCACCTGCTTATTTTCCCCTCTATCTCTACACTTCTCTGGCTGTAGCCAGAGCTGCAAGCAGATAAGGGGGATCAAGATAGAGGGCCAACAAAAAGGTGGAAAGCTGTATTTAAATGATTGGCCACAGCATGAAGCACCGAGCAGTAGTTTGAACAGTTGTTCTGTGCTGACAGAGTCCCTTTAATATTGACCTCTTTGTTGTCAGTCTGTCAAAATCCCAAAAGACTCTTTTTTTAAAAAAAGGCTGTTATTAAGGTTTTGCTACTGCAGTGTATGTCAGATCAATCAATTTAGTGACACTGAGAGACTATACAAGGTATTTTTCAATTTTTTATATCCCTAGGTGGAATGAGTTATGCTCTCTGACCTCCTATCCTAAAATGGTGTCCGGATTATTTTTTTCTACCCTTGCAAATGAAAGTCAGAAATTAGAGTGTTCAAATTTGCAGATTCCTGTGAATTTCAGGAACCTTGTCACAGAGTTAGTCCTATATCAAAAATAAGAAATGGATCTGAAGCCAGAGGTCTAAACCAAAGCAGCTAACATAAGAAAACTTCTGAAAAAAACCTTAATTAATGACTTGTTAAAATAAAGGAATAGTAATCTCAAACAGACACAACATGTATACACTAATAGTGATTAAGTTAGAAAGAAAAGTTATACTAACAGCACCATAGTGAAGGACCTGGCCTGTGTTTCTGCCTGTCAGCGGAGGTTGGCACTCTATAAAAAACTACAGTGGCGCCCCTACTCCTCGGTGACTGCCCCTGATATCCCTATTCTGCCCTATGTTAGAAAGAAAAGACAGGAAATAAAAAGAACAGGTACCAAGTGTTAAAACCCCAAATCTGACTGGAACATCTAAGTCATCCTTATCGAATTGGAGTCTTTTTGTTGATAACCACCAAATCAAACACAATTAATCAAAGAGAGGTTAACCACTTATGCAGATGTCAAAGCGTTCCCCCAAAATTTTTTCTGGGGGAATATACCCACCCACAGTGACCCCACATGTGCACACAGGGATGGGGATATCAGGGACAGCCACTGAAGAGCGGGAGCGCCACCATCGTTGTTTATATGGTGCCAACCTCCACTGATATGCAGGAACACAGGACAGGTCCTTCACTAGGGTGCTGCTAGTATATCTTTTTTTCTATCTTAATAAGTATTACTGTATAAATGTTGTGTCTGTTTGGGATAATTATCCCTTAATTTTAACAAGTCATTAAAAAAGGTTTTTTTTCTAGAGGTTTACTTATGTTAGCTGTCAAAGTTAGTCCTCCATAGACTGATCTGCTCATCTCTATTTAAAGTGTTTTATCAACAAATTCTGTGTGTAAGCCATAGTTATGTTAACTTTAGAAAAGCCAATGCCTATATTCAATCTGAGTAATGTCCATAATGCACAGTGGCGGATTCATCTATCAGCAAATACTAATAGCAATGGATGAATCTCATTGACTGAATGTCATCAGGTTTCAATTGGCTGTATGACATTTTGGCAAACAAAGTAATATTTTCTCACAAAATGTAATGAACTCTGCTGCAGAGACTTTTCACACAGGTTCTGACACAGGAGTGAACACAACCCATGTTATTTGTCAATTTTAATGCAGATAAATGGAAAAAACGTGAATATCACCCACGCTGCTGTAACAATAACGATCCAGGCAAATAGATGTACATCTCCTGAGGAAGAAGTCGCTCGCGAGACCGCTACGTCACCACGAGCCTGGGCTGGATCCGGGGGCCACCGGAAGGTGAGTATATAACTATTTTTTTAAATTGTTTTTTAACAGGGATATGGTGAGAATATAATGATTTTATTATTATTATTATTATTATTATTATTATTATTTTTAACATTATATGTTTTTACTATTGATGCTGCATAGCCAGTATCTATAGTAAAAAGTTGGTCACACAGGGTTAATGGCAGCGTTAATGGACTGCATTACACCGCGTTATGCTGCGGTGAAACGCAGTCCGTTAAACGGACTGCTAAAACGCTGTGTGGGCGCTGACTGGAGGGGAGTATGGAGTGGGCACTGACTGGAGGGGAGTAGGGAGGGGCCAATTTGCGGCCAGACAGTGCCTGTTGCTGATTGGTCTCACCCAGCCGGCCGCGACCAATCAGCAACGCGGGACCATGACAGACAAACAGACAGACAAACAGACGGAAGAGGACCTTAGATGATTATATAGATAGATATTTTAAGTAGACCTAGTGTCTTGGCTTCTTCTGATCTGTGCAGATCAACTTACAGTTCTCATAAAAGTGATTGCCATAGCTGTCTTTAATTTCTTTGGGAAGATTGTTCCAAATATGTGTTATGGTGTTTAAGCGGCCATCAATCGAGAGCGTCATCATTGTTCGGAAACCACCGGGTTCTATTATGGAGACCTTTACACCAAAATGGCGTAGTTCCTTCCTGTAGATAAAAAACAAACATATATACAGGTCCTTCTCAAAAAATTAGCATATAGTGTTAAATTTCATTATTTACCATAATGTAATGATTACAATTAAACTTTCATATATTATAGATTCATTATCCACCAACTGAAATTTGTCAGGTCTTTTATTGTTTTAATACTGATGATTTTGGCATACAACTCCTGATAACCCAAAAAACCTGTCTCAATAAATTAGCATATTTCACCCGTCCAATCAAATAAAAGTGTTTTTTAATAACAAACAAAAAAACAATCAAATAATAATGTTCAGTTATGCACTCAATACTTGGTCGGGAATCCTTTGGCAGAAATGACTGCTTCAATGCGGCGTGGCATGGAGGCAATCAGCCTGTGACACTGCTGAGATGTTATGGAGGCCCAGGATGCTTCAATAGCGGCCTTAAGCTCATCCAGAGTGTTGGGTCTGGCGTCTCTCAACTTTCTCTTCACAATATCCCACAGATTCTCTATGGGGTTCAGGTCAGGAGAGTTGGCAGGCCAATTGAGCACAGTAATACCATGGTCAGTAAACCATTTACCAGTGGTTTTGGCACTGTGAGCAGGTGCCAGGTCGTGCTGAAAAATGAAATCTTCATCTCCATAAAGCATTTCAGCCGATGGAAGCATGAAGTGCTCCAAAATCTCCTGATAGCTAGCTGCATTGACCCTGCCCTTGATGAAACACAGTGGACCAACACCAGCAGCTGACATGGCACCCCACACCATCACTGACTGTGGGTACTTGACACTGGACTTCAGGCATTTTGGCATTTCCTTCTCCCCAGTCTTCCTCCAGACTCTGGCACCTTGATTTCCGAATGACATGCAAAATTTGCTTTCATCAGTAAAAAGGAATTGGGACCACTTAGCAACAGTCCAGTGCTGCTTCTCTGTAGCCCAAGTCAGGCGCTTCTGCCGCTGTTTATGGTTCAAAAGTGGCTTTACCTGGGGAATGCACGGTGGCTCTGGATGTTTCCACACCAAACTCAGTCCACTGCTTCCTCAGGTTCCCCAAGGTCTGGAATCGGTCCTTCTCCACAATCTTCCTCAGGGTCCGGTCACCTCTTCTCGTTGTACAGCGTTTTCTGCCACATTGTTTCCTTCCAACAGACTTACCATTGAGGTGCCTTGATACAGCACTCTGGGAACAGCCTATTTGTTGAGAAATTTCTTTCTGGGTCTTACCCTCTTGCTTGAGGGTGTCAATGATGGCCTTCTTGACATCTGTCAGGTCGCTAGTCTTACCCATGATGGGGGTTTTGAGTAATGAACCAGGCAGGGAGTTTTTAAAAGCCTCAGGTATCTTTTGCATGTGTTTAGAGTTAATTAGTTGATTCAGAAGATTAGGGTAATAGGTCGTTTAGAGGACCTTTTCTTGATATGCTAATTTATTGAGACAGGTTTTTTGGGTTATCAGGAGTTGTATGCCAAAATCATCAGTATTAAAACAATAAAAGACCTGACAAATTTCAGTTGGTGGATAATGAATCTATAATATATGAAAGTTTAATTGTAATCATTACATTATGGTAAATAATGAAATTTAACACTATATGCTAATTTTTTGAGAAGGACCTGTAGTTACACATACACAGGGGTGTAACAAGAGTACATTTTTGAACTTGGTGTCCAAACAACCATAATGTTGTTGCATGTCTGGTTTTAGACAAAGTGTGGCTCTGAGCAAAAGTGTAAAGTGGGTCCCCAAATGCCATCACATAGAAACTTATGAAGAACTAGCAGTCCTCATTGGCCCCAATCTCCTCCATCTCATGTCCTGATTCTGCTCTGAAGTATTACAATGAAACCCTGCAAAGTGCCCTGGATGAAGCTGCACCTCCGATACATAGAACAACTCAGCACAGACGGCGACAACCGTGGCACACGCTGCAAACACATTTCCTGCAGCGGTGCTCCAGGTGCGCCGAACATCTGTGGAGAAAATCTAATCTACCCGAAGATTTCATCCATTATAAGTTCATGCTAAAAACATACAACTCTGCCCTTCACCTCTCCAAACAAACCTATTTCAACACCCTCATCACCTCACTGTCCAATAACCCTAAACGTCTCTTTGACACTTTCCACTCCCTACTCAACCCAAGAGTGCAGGCCCCAACCACGGATCTCCGCGCTGACGATCTGGCCAATTACTTCAAAGAAAAAATTGACCACATTCGACAGGAAATCATCTCCCAATCTCTTCATACCATGCACTGTCTTCCCTCCCCCACTGCATCTAGTTAACTCTCTGACTTTGAACGAGTTACAGAAGAAGTAATCAGGCTCCTTGCATCTTCTCGCCCTACCACTTGCACCAGTGACCCCATTCCATCACATCTCCTCCAGTCCCTTTCCCCGGCTGTCACCTCTCACCTAACAAAAATATTCAACCTCTCTCTCACTTCCGGTATTTTTTCCTTCTCATTTAAGCATGCCATCATATATCCATTATTTAAAAAAACCATCCCTCGATCAAAGCTGTGCCGCTAATTATAGACCTGTCTCTAATCTTCCCTTCATCTCTAAACTCCTCGAACACCTGGTCCACTCCCGTCTTATCCGCTATCTCTCAGATAACTCTCTTCTCGACCCTCTTCAATCTGGCTTCCGCTCTTTACACTCTACTGAAACTGCCCTCACTAAAGTCTCTAATGACCTAATAACAGCTAAATCTAATGGTCACTACTCCATGCTAATTCTCTTGGATCTTTCCGCAGCATTCGACACTGTGGATCATCAGCTCCTCCTCACTATGCTCCACTCCATCGGCCTCAAGGACACCATTCTCTCCTGGTTCTCCTCCTATCTCTCTGACCGATCCTTCACTGTATGTTTTGCAGGTTCCTCCTCCTCTCACCTTCCCCTTACTGTTGGGGTTCCTCAAGGATCAGTCCTAGGCCCCCTCCTCTTCTCTTTGTATACTGCCCCTATTGGACAAACAATCAGTAGATTTTGGTTCCAGTACCATCTCTATGCTGACGACACCCAATTATACACTTCTCCTGTTATCACGCTGACCTTTTTAGAAAACATCAGTGATTGTCTTACCGCTGTCTCTAACATCATGTCCTCCCTCTATCTGAAACTGAACCTGTCAAAAACTGAACTCCTCGTGTTCTCTCCCTCTTCTAACCTACCTTTGCCTGACATTGCCATCTCCGTGTGCGGTTCCACCATTACTCCAAAGCAACATGCCCGCTGCCTTGGGGTCATCCTTGATTCTGAGCTTTCATTCACCCCCCACATCCGATCACTGGCTCGCTCTTCTTATCTGCATCTTAAAAATATTTCTAGAATTCGCCCTTTTCTTACTTTCGACTCTGCAAAAACTCTTACTGTTTCACTTATTCATTCTCGTCTGGACTATTGTAACTCTCTACTAATTGGCCTCCCTCTTACCAAACTCTCCCCGCTCCAATCTGTCCTGAATTCTGCAGCCAGGATCATATTCTACACCAACTGTTACACCGATGCCTCTACCTTGTGCCAGTCATTACACTGGCTACCCATCCACTCCAGAATCCAGTACAAAACTACTACCCTCATCCACAAAGCACTCCATGGCTCAGCACAACCCTACATCTCCTCTCTGGTCTCAGTCCACCACCCTACCCGTGCCCTCCGCTCCGCTAATGACCTCAGGTTAGCATCCTCAATAACTAGAACCTCCCACTCCTGTCTCCAAGACTTTACACGTGCTGCGCCGATTCTTTGGAATGCACTACCTACTAACTAGGTTAATACGATTAATCCCCAATCCCCACAGTTTTAAGCATGCCCTAAAAACTCATTTGTTCAGATTGGCCTACCGCCTCAACGTATTAACCTAACTATCCCTGTGTGGCCTATTAAAAAAAAAAACATAATCAGGTTCCTCGCATCATGTTCTCATACACTTTATGCAGTTAATAGCTCTCTGTGTCTGTACTGCTACATACTTAGGCAGTTAACTGGTTCATGCAGCTTTACATGAACACCCGAGCCTTACACTATGGCTGGTCCGAATAACTAAAGCAATTGTTACCATCCACCTCTCATGTCTCCCCTTTTCCTCATAGTTTGTAAACTTGCGAGCAGGGCCCTCATTCCTCCTGGTATCTAGTTTGAACTGTGATTTCTGTTTTGCTGTAATGTCTATTGTCTGTACAAGTCCCCTCTATAATTTGTAAAGCACTGCGGAATATGTTGGCGCTATATAAATAAAATAATAATTATTATTATTATAGAAACATTTCGGCTGTACTTACATGCGCTGAGTTCAGGCTGTTAAACAGGCGCCATCAACAATAATAAAGTAATTTGACACATGTTTCCCGGCCTCTTTACACTGGCTGAGGAAGAATGATGGGCACAGAATGATCACTATTAGAGCAATCTGTCCCCATACATAATCATGTTATCAGCAGCATATCTGCAGTTTTCACCAGGCGATTTTGCTTGTTTAGTATAATATACCCCATAGTCCTCCATATTGTATAATATACCCCATAATCCTTTATATAGCATAATACATTCCCCATAGTCCTCAATACAGTATAATGCAGGACCCATAGAGTACATATGGTATAATGCACTCCACATGGTCCTCGATACACTATAATGCAGTCCCCATATAGCATAATGTAACCCATAGTCCTCAACAGAGTATAAAGCAGCCCTCCTCAGAGCATGGTGCGGCCCCCCATAGAGTACAATGCAGCCCCGCCATAGAGTACAATGCAGCCTCCCCATTGAGTAGAATTCAGCCCCTTCCTAAAGTAGAATGCAGTCCCCTCATACAGTATAATGTAGCCCACATGGAGCAGAATGTAATTTTAGTATAGATGGTTAGCACTCGACCACGTAGAAAAAGGTGCAAGTGAAAAGGAACCAAAGATTCCGTAAAGTCCAAAAATAGCTATAGAATCACTGCACTCAATAGAGAAGGTATGCTTTCAAGTGAATAAATTTTATTTACGGTGGTGGATGAAGCGACAATTTTTTGACGTTTCGGCCGAACTCCGGCCTTTATCACATAGTCGCTGGAAAAAATATAAAACAATATATACAATCAGAATGCTTCATATACAAATATACAAGATAATTACAAAATATAAGAGAGCTAGTCTATCCAGGTTGATGAGGGTGCAAATATGCAGATGCAACTAGGCTGGCAATATCAAAAACGACACTGGGTATCAGTAGTACAGGAGTTGGCATAGAACGTAAATGATTAAGTACAGAGTAAAAAGACATAAAAAGACATGGAGCATACCCTTTAAGGTCACCAAAAGGTTATTGGCACCGTTTATTGGGATGTCTCAAATTGATGATATACTTCCTGAAGGTGAAAGGAGAGGGGGAAGAATAGTTAAGAAGGTGGCCTAGAAATCGCTGGCAAAGTGTAACATTAAGAACAGTGACCTTGATGTAGTTTGTAGTAGTGCGTCTCTTGAATGATATAATGTGACGTGACCGGGGGTGGGAACAAGAGGAGAGAAAAAAACTAAGAGGGGAAAGAATTACATCCACCTCTCGTGTCTCCCCTTTTCCTCATAGATTGTAAGCTTGCGAGCAGGGCCCTCATTCCTACTGGTATCTGTTTTGAACTGTGATTTCTGTTATGCTGTAATGTCTATTGTCTGTATAAGTCCCCTCTATAAGTTGTAAAGCGCTGCGGAATATGTTGGCGCTATATAAATAAAATTATTATTATTATTATTATTATATATATGTACCCGTTTAATGGATGATCCAGGAGGGGTTTGCGGCAAGCCAAAGGAGTGCTGTCCTGATTTTGATAATTGAGCTACAATGGGCAAAGTAGTCAGGGTAAGAATATGGCATATGATAGCGCTGGAGTCATTTTACCGGGTGGGTGCTAGATGTATGCAACAGTACTCACAGAAATAGAAGGCGTAGTAGTCTTGCGGGAGCAACAACGTGCTCGTGCAGTAATTGTGTGCTGCACTGGATGCGGAATACGAGCAGCAAGCCAGGGGAGCGCTGTCCTGACCATGAACACAGGGCTGTAGTAAGTAGAATAGTAAGGGTGAGAGTGTGGCATATAATGCCGCTAGAGTTTAAAAGGGTAGTAAAGACGTACTTACTAGGATTGGTGGCGCAGTGGTCCTGTGAGCACAACGGCGTGCTGGTGCAGCGTGTGAGTTCTCTGCAACAGAGAGGGAATCCTTTTCATGTGGTGCCGTCCGGTCATGTGACCGGAAGTGAATGCGGCGTCACTGCGCCTGCGCCGAACCCTAGCCTGGTATCTATAGAGACCTGTGCCGCGTGTATGGTGTAACACCGCTCTCTGTCATGATGTGAAATGTCATGGCAGTTTGCGGAGGGGATAGCGCATGCGCTGGACTGTACCAGCAGGGAATGTCTGCATCTGCGACCGAGCTGCTATAGTGATATGTGAGAAGGAGGGAGGCACTAGTAGATGAAGACAAGAGTGGAATAGCCTTCTAAAGAGCATGTTAGTAATGTACATATGGTGATAATATATAGTGCAATCGACGGTATATATAGTACAATAAGCGGTCCGTATAATGATAATGGTGCGATAGACAATAGACAATGGAAATCAATAAACAAAAAACTGAGTAGATAAATAAATAAATTGGTCAATAAAAAATAAATAAAAAATAAAATAATGGTAATTAGCATTTGTAGGAGTCCAAACAAAAGAAAAATGGGAAGTAAAAGAAAATGAACAAAAAGGGGGAGGTTGAAGGAAAAAGAAAAAAAGGAGAAACAAGGAGAAAAGGAACATGGGAAAAATAGGAAAAAGGAGAAAAAAAAGGGGGGGGGGGGGGAAGGAGAAAGAAAAGAGGGATATAGGTTGGTCTTACCGCCCCAGAAGAAGGATGAAGAAATTGAGACATACGATTTTTCAAATGTTTTTTCAATGGGTCTAAGGAAAGAAAAGTATCAGATTAGCCAATCTATTTCTCGATTTAACCCTCTGGGGTGTAGGGTATCTAAGGTGTATATCCAGTACGTCTCCCTTTGTTTTAATAAGCGGATGTGGTTACCACCTCTCTTTGGTCTTGGCACTTTTTCAATGATCTGGTATCTCAGTTGAGATATGTTGTGTTTTGCCTCTTTGAAATGTGCTGGTAGGGGTAGCCATGTCTTACCACATCGAATCGTGGACTTGTGTGCAGAAATACGGTCACGTATGGCCTGGGTGGTCTCCCCCACGTAAAGCAGTCCACATGGGCATTTTATTATGTATACCACAAAGTTTGTTTCACATGTGAAAAAATCTTTAATAGGGTATGATTTGCCAGTTCGGGGGTGTATGACTTCATTGCCCTTAATGATGTTTGAACAACTCATACAGCTTAGGCACGGAAAGGTGCCAGTTCTGCGAAGCCCTGTGAGGGTACGTGTGGATGTTTTGTTGGTATGTCCTAAGTCAGCTCTGACCACTCTGTCTTTAATGTTTTGGGGTCTTCTGAGACACATTAACGGTGGATTTCTGAATATGGTGATATTGGGATATGATTTCGTGAGGAGAGGCCAATGTTTATGAATCAGATTGTGGACTTTTTTCATGGATGGATGATGGTCATGAACGAAGGGTAACCTAGGTGGTTTCGTGGTGGAAGAGTTGATTCCCGTGTCATCGAGGGCCCTGGACATTTCCGTGGCTAGTAGTGTAGATGGATAATTCCTAGATTTGAATTTGTCTGACATTTCCTGTAATCTGGATTTTCTAGTGGCACTGTCGGATACAATTCTCGTAACCCTTTTAAATTGTGATCGTGGAAGACTATCTCTTGTGGACTTGGGGTGGCAGCTGTCATAGCGAAGGAGATTATTACAGTCAGTGGGCTTGGTGTAAATGTCGGTAGTCAATTTGCCCTGGGGGTTCTTCTGTACCCTCGTGTCTAAAAAGGTAATCGTCTCTGAATCATGAGAAAGTGTAAATTTGAGTTCTTCCCTGACGCTATTGAGGGTGTTGAAGAAGGTGGATAAGCTACTGGGGTCTCCAAGCCAGATACAAAAAATGTCATCGATATAGCGGAGCCATACGATGGCATGCTGCTGGAATAGTGGATTAGTGTAGATGTGGTCACGCTCGAATCTGTCCATATATAGATTAGCGTAGGCGGGCGCAACATTTGAGCCCATGGTGGTCCCGCACGTCTGGACAAAAAAATCGTCCTCAAAACGAAAGAAATTGTCTCTCAGTACTATGTTGAGAAGGTCGAGACACAACTCTCGTGACCTTATGTCAGTGTTTGCTTCCTCAAGAGTTTGTAAAACTGCTTGTATGCCCTTTTCATGAGCGATAGATGTGTACAGACTGTTCACATCGAGAGTACAGAGGATACTGGTTGATGGGACTGTGTCAAGAGTGCGGATTTTGTTCAAAAAATCGCCTGTGTCCAAAATGAAGGATTTGGTATTGTAAGTGTATGGTGTTAATATTTTTTCGAGAAATATTGATAGTGGATTCAGAATGGAATCAGTTGAGGCAACAATGGGACGACCAGGTGGGTTATGTAAGTCTTTGTGGATCTTGGGTAGGGTGTACAGCACCGGGGTGACTGGGTGTTGGTTAATTAGAAAAGTTTTAGTTTTGTTATCAATCGTCTTGTTTTCTAGATGTTTGTTAAGGATATTGTCAATTTTCCTACGTATGGCAAATGTAGGGTCGGATTGCACTTTTCTATAGGTTTTGGTGTCAGCTAGTTGTCTCCTTATTTCACCCACGTACTGGCTTTTGTTCATGACTACTAGAGCTCCACCCTTGTCTGCTGCCTTAATAATGATGTTGGTATTGTCCTGTAAGGACTTCAATGTTTGTGTCTCTAGTGTCGATAAGTTATGGCGGATGGGAAGTAAGCCCAACCGTTGGGTATGAATGATTTGTTTGATGTCCCTATCTACCAAGTCAACAAATGTCTCCACGGCATGATTGGATCTGGGGGGCATAAAGTTACTTGGACTCCTTAGACCCAAGGAGCTAATTGTGATGGGCGGACTTGGTTCACTATCAGAGATGGAACCTAGGGAGTTGGGTACGTGTGGTGAGGTGTTTTCAAAGTGTACCTTTAATCTAATATTACGATAGAATTGCTGGAGATCTTTCTCCAGTTGGAAGGCATTCCATTTAGGTGTTGGACAAAAGGAGAGACCGAGATTAAGAACTTTCAGCTCTAGGGGAGAAAGTGAATAGTCAGAAATGTTCACAACTATGTTTGGACTCCTACCTGCGAGCGAAGGACCATCTGTCCTCGACCAACGAGGCGGTCGAGGAGGAGGAGACGAGAATCGACAGATGGTCCTTCGCTCGCAGGTAGGAGTCCAAACATAGTTGTGAACATTTCTGACTATTCACTTTCTCCCCTAGAGCTGAAAGTTCTTAATCTCGGTCTCTCCTTTTGTCCAACACCTAAATGGAATGCCTTCCAACTGGAGAAAGATCTCCAGCAATTCTATCGTAATATTAGATTAAAGGTACACTTTGAAAACACCTCACCACACGTACCCAACTCCCTAGGTTCCATCTCTGATAGTGAACCAAGTCCGCCCATCACAATTAGCTCCTTGGGTCTAAGGAGTCCAAGTAACTTTATGCCCCCCAGATCCAATCATGCCGTGGAGACATTTGTTGACTTGGTAGATAGGGACATCAAACAAATCATTCATACCCAACGGTTGGGCTTACTTCCCATCCGCCATAACTTATCGACACTAGAGACACAAACATTGAAGTCCTTACAGGACAATACCAACATCATTATTAAGGCAGCAGACAAGGGTGGAGCTCTAGTAGTCATGAACAAAAGCCAGTACGTGGGTGAAATAAGGAGACAACTAGCTGACACCAAAACCTATAGAAAAGTGCAATCCGACCCTACATTTGCCATACGTAGGAAAATTGACAATATCCTTAACAAACATCTAGAAAACAAGACGATTGATAACAAAACTAAAACTTTTCTAATTAACCAACACCCAGTCACCCCGGTGCTGTACACCCTACCCAAGATCCACAAAGACTTACATAACCCACCTGGTCGTCCCATTGTTGCCTCAACTGATTCCATTCTGAATCCACTATCAATATTTCTCGAAAAAATATTAACACCATACACTTACAATACCAAATCCTTCATTTTGGACACAGGCGATTTTTTGAACAAAATCCGCACTCTTGACACAGTCCCATCAACCAGTATCCTCTGTACTCTCGATGTGAACAGTCTGTACACATCTATCGCTCATGAAAAGGGCATACAAGCAGTTTTACAAACTCTTGAGGAAGCAAACACTGACATAAGGTCACGAGAGTTGTGTCTCGACCTTCTCAACATAGTACTGAGAGACAATTTCTTTCGTTTTGAGGACGATTTTTTTGTCCAGACGTGCGGGACCACCATGGGCTCAAATGTTGCGCCCGCCTACGCTAATCTATATATGGACAGATTCGAGCGTGACCACATCTACACTAATCCACTATTCCAGCAGCATGCCATCGTATGGCTCCGCTATATCGATGACATTTTTTGTATCTGGCTTGGAGACCCCAGTAGCTTATCCACCTTCTTCAACACCCTCAATAGCGTCAGGGAAGAACTCAAATTTACACTTTCTCATGATTCAGAGACGATTACCTTTTTAGACACGAGGGTACAGAAGAACCCCCAGGGCAAATTGACTACCGACATTTACACCAAGCCCACTGACTGTAATAATCTCCTTCGCTATGACAGCTGCCACCCCAAGTCCACAAGAGATAGTCTTCCACGATCACAATTTAAAAGGGTTACGAGAATTGTATCCGACAGTGCCACTAGAAAATCCAGATTACAGGAAATGTCAGACAAATTCAAATCTAGGAATTATCCATCTACACTACTAGCCACGGAAATGTCCAGGGCCCTCGATGACACGGGAATCAACTCTTCCACCACGAAACCACCTAGGTTACCCTTCGTTCATGACCATCATCCATCCATGAACAAAGTCCACAATCTGATTCATAAACATTGGCCTCTCCTCACGAAATCATATCCCAATATCACCATATTCAGAAATCCACCGTTAATGTGTCTCAGAAGACCCCAAAACATTAAAGACAGAGTGGTCAGAGCTGACTTAGGACATACCAACAAAACATCCACACGTACCCTCACAGGGCTTCGCAGAACTGGCACCTTTCCGTGCCTAAGCTGTATGAGTTGTTCAAACATCATTAAGGGCAATGAAGTCATACACCCCCGAACTGGCAAATCATACCCTATTAAAGATTTTTTCACATGTGAAACAAACTTTGTGGTATACATAATAAAATGCCCATGTGGACTGCTTTACGTGGGGGAGACCACCCAGGCCATACGTGACCGTATTTCTGCACACAAGTCCACGATTCGATGTGGTAAGACATGGCTACCCCTACCAGCACATTTCAAAGAGGCAAAACACAACATATCTCAACTGAGATACCAGATCATTGAAAAAGTGCCAAGACCAAAGAGAGGTGGTAACCACATCCGCTTATTAAAACAAAGGGAGACGTACTGGATATACACCTTAGATACCCTACACCCCAGAGGGTTAAATCGAGAAATAGATTGGCTAATCTGATACTTTTCTTTCCTTAGACCCATTGAAAAAACATTTGAAAAATCGTATGTCTCAATTTCTTCATCCTTCTTCTGGGGCGGTAAGACCAACCTATATCCCTCTTTTCTTTCTCCTTCCCCCCCCCCCCTTTTTTTTCTCCTTTTTCCTATTTTTCCCATGTTCCTTTTCTCCTTGTTTCTCCTTTTTTTCTTTTTCCTTCAACCTCCCCCTTTTTGTTCATTTTCTTTTACTTCCCATTTTTCTTTTGTTTGGACTCCTACAAATGCTAATTACCATTATTTTATTTTTTATTTATTTTTTATTGACCAATTTATTTATTTATCTACTCAGTTTTTTGTTTATTGATTTCCATTGTCTATTGTCTATCGCACCATTATCATTATACGGACCGCTTATTGTACTATATATACCGTCGATTGCACTATATATTATCACCATATGTACATTACTAACATGCTCTTTAGAAGGCTATTCCACTCTTGTCTTCATCTACTAGTGCCTCCCTCCTTCTCACATATCACTATAGCAGCTCGGTCGCAGATGCAGACATTCCCTGCTGGTACAGTCCAGCGCATGCGCTATCCCCTCCGCAAACTGCCATGACATTTCACATCATGACAGAGAGCGGTGTTACACCATACACGCGGCACAGGTCTCTATAGATACCAGGCTAGGGTTCGGCGCAGGCGCAGTGACGCCGCATTCACTTCCGGTCACATGACCGGACGGCACCACATGAAAAGGATTCCCTCTCTGTTGCAGAGAACTCACACGCTGCACCAGCACGCCGTTGTGCTCACAGGACCACTGCGCCACCAATCCTAGTAAGTACGTCTTTACTACCCTTTTAAACTCTAGCGGCATTATATGCCACACTCTCACCCTTACTATTCTACTTACTACAGCCCTGTGTTCATAGTCAGGACAGCGCTCCCCTGGCTTGCTGCTCGTATTCCGCATCCAGTGCAGCACACAATTACTGCACGAGCACGTTGTTGCTCCCGCAAGACTACTACGCCTTCTATTTCTGTGAGTACTGTTGCATACATCTAGCACCCACCCGGTAAAATGACTCCAGCGCTATCATATGCCATATTCTTACCCTGACTACTTTGCCCATTGTAGCTCAATTATCAAAATCAGGACAGCACTCCTTTGGCTTGCCGCAAACCCCTCCTGGATCATCCATTAAACGGGTACATATATATATATATATATATATATATATATATATATATATATAGACATAATTCTTTCCCCTCTTAGTTTTTTTCTCTCCTCTTGTTCCCACCCCCGGTCACGTCACATTATATCATTCAAGAGATGCACTACTACAAACTACATCAAGGTCACTGTTCTTAATGTTACACTTTGCCAGCGATTTCTAGGCCACCTTCTTAACTATTCTTCCCCCTCTCCTTTCACCTTCAGGAAGTATATCATCAATTTGAGACATCCCAATAAACGGTGCCAATAACCTTTCGGTGACCTTAAAGGGTATGCTCCATGTCTTTTTATGTCTTTTTACTCTGTACTTAATCATTTACGTTCTATGCCAACTCCTGTACTACTGATACCCAGTGTCGTTTTTGATATTGCCAGCCTAGTTGCATCTGCATATTTGCACCCTCATCAACCTGGATAGACTAGCTCTCTTATATTTTGTAATTATCTTGTATATTTGTATATGAAGCATTCTGATTGTATATATTGTTTTATATTTTTTCCAGCGACTATGTGATAAAGGCCGGAGTTCGGCCGAAACATCAAAAAATTGTCGTTTCATCCACCACCGTAAATAAAATTTATTCACTTGAAAGCATACCTTCTCTATTGAGTGCAGTGATTCTATAGCTATTTTTGGAGCAGAATGTAGGCCCTTATAGAGTATAATGCAGCCCCCTCATAGAGTGTAATGCAGCCCCCTGATACACACTATAATGCAGATCTCCCACACACTCTATAATGCTGCCCCCCCACTTTAATGCAGTTTCCCCCACCAACAAACACAGTAAATGCAGCCTCCTCCCCCACCACACAAAGTATAATGCACCCTCCTCCCCCACACACACAATATAATGCAGCCTCTTCCCACACACACAGTATAATGCAGCCTCCTCCCCCATACACACAGTAAAATACAGCCCTCCCACACAGTATAATGCAGCCCCCTGTTAGGGGTCAAGTTCCCGCCTCTGCACAGGGGGAATCTCGGGCCATCTCTGCTGTGGTCTCCCATTCATCTCCTGCCGCAGTGGAGCCTGCTCAGCGGAGATGTTGGTCCCAGCGTCTCGCTCAGTCTGACTCTGTGCAAAGGGTTACTGCTGCTTTTCCAGCTTCTGCCATTGAAGCCAGTGCTGGGCAGCGGCGAGCAGATGCTTATGGGTCTAAGTCCTTCTTTTCCCCTTCTGAGCATGCCCAGGGTAAGATCTCTCATTGGAGATCGAGGGTCACATGCTTAGATACTGCAGCAAAACCCATTGGTTCTCCAGGAAGGTCCTGAAGTTCCTCAGGCTCTGTGGCAGCCTCTCATTGGTCCTTCTAGGAAGGTCCTGTACTTTCTGCAGCTATAAAAGGTTCGCATGGCCACACGGCAATGCGCTAGTATCAAATCTAAGTTATATGCTTTGCGCCAGTGTGGTTACATTTGTATGTTTTCAGGGACCCGGCTGAAATAAGCCCATAGAATACCGGCCCCTACGGTGAGGAGATTGTGTGTATGGATTCAGGGCCCCAGCTGAAATAAGCCCCTAGAATACTGGCTCCTCCGGTGAGAAGATTGTATGTTTGCGTAACCACCAACTGCTATCTGCTCGGCAGTCGCTGTGTACTCCTGTGAGGTTAACAGGACACAGTGCTTTCTTTAGGTGACTCTGTGAAGTAAGAGTTCACTTCTACCGCCATATAGGGTCGCCATTTGCCAGCAGCAGGTTCTCTCCTGCACGGTGGACCCCAGGCTGCGAACGCACCAAATAACATCTCTCTATTTACTTGGTGCGTTCCACCAGCCCTAACACCGCTCAACCCCCCACAATCAGTATAATGCAGCCCCCATCTCCCCACACTGTATAATGCAGCCCCCAACCCCTACACACTATAGTGCAGCTCAACTCCCAACACTTTCCCCCACAAAAACAGTATAATGCAGAGCCCAACCTCCCCACACACAGTATAATGCAGCCCCCATTGGCCAACACAGTATAATGCTGCCCTGAATCACCCCACACACTATAATGTAGCTCAACTCCCAACCCTTTCCTCCACGCAGACAATATAATGCAGCACCCAACCTCCCCACACACAGTATAATGCAGCCTATTCTCCCTCCACATACATTTTAATGCAGCTCCCAACCCCGTCCAACACACACACACAGTATAGTGCAGACCCCAACCCCCCACACACAGTATAATGCAAACCCCGACCACCATGGCACAATGTGCAAAGGTTTAAAAAAAATTAGCCAATGGGTCTCTCTCAGATCAGCTGAAAGACACCATGATGGGGACTTCACAATACACTTAGCAGTTATTACAAGAGATAGAGATAGAGAGTACAAGTTTCATCATTGCACAATGTGCAAAGGTTTCAAAAAGTACAAAACAATACCCACGTGGGGTATGCAAAGATGAATACTAAGTAATTGTTGCAGAAACAGGAGGAGTTGATTTCCTGAACAAAATGGTTTTGGATGGTAAGGGATGGACGTTAAGACAGCTTTAAAAAAATTTTTTGCCTGCATTTACGTTATGTTGCTGTCATCCGTACGGCTTACAAAGTTGGAGGAAATCCAGCCCTTTCTCAATTTTAGTAGAGTCAGCCTGTTTGCATTTTCCGTTGACAGCCATGTGCGCCTATCCATTATGATTGCACCTGCCGAACTAAAAACATGCGCAGACAACACACTTGTGGCAGGGCGTGGCAGCAACTCCAAGATGTACAAGGAAAGGTCGGGCCAAGTGTACAGCTTAGACAACCCATAGTTAAAGGGCACTGAAGAATCATGGAGGATGCTGGTATGGTCACTTAAGTAGTCCTTCACCATGGTCAACTTCTCCCTCCTGGTCATAGTTACACCCACAGATAGGACAGTCTCATAAAAATGGCCTAGTTGGTGGACATCCCCCCCATGAGTTGAACCTGGTGTTTGTGGCCCTCCCCTGTAATCCTTGTGGATGAAAAGAGCCAGTACCTTTGTCACCAGTGCTGTCTGAGGGTAATCTTTTTGACCAAGTCTTCCACTATGGCCCTCTGGCATGCATGCACTGAATAATGGCACGTCTGCCTCTGACATTAGAGAGGCAAATGTCTTCATGTACCGTGCGTCAAGAAAGGTGCACAGCCAGTATTTCATGGTGGACTAAATGTCTTTCCTGCGAGGGTCTTGGGAAATGCATCTGGACATGAACTCTGCCATGTGTGGCAGACTACAAAGAGTCAAACGTTCAGTGTCCTCACCAGGAAGAATACTAACCATCCTTTCCTCCTCATGAGGCATAGCCTCTTCCTCCTCATTTTCAGGCAATCCATGCTAGACAGGCATGATGCTGGAATTTAAAGTCCCCTCTATAGCGTAGAGCAAAAAATCCTATTCCTCCTCCCCCTCCTCCTCCTGTTACTAGTCATCACTCAATGTGATCTGTGAATACTGTGTGAGGCTGGGCTTTGTGGAATCAGCCACTGCACAATCTTGCTCAAAGCCACCTGCTCAGCATTCAAAGCTTCCTCTTTCAGATTTCTGCAGCAAGCCTTTTAATAGACAGAGCAGTGGGATTGCTGCGCTCATAATATCGTCATCAACACTCACCATTAGTGTTGAGCGATACCGTCCGATACTTGAAAGTATCGGTATCGGAAAGTATCGGCCGATACCGGCAAAGTATCGGATCCAATCCGATACCGATACCCGATACCAATACAAGTCAATGGGACTCAAGTATCGGACGGTATTCCTGATGGTTCTCAGGGTCTGAAGGAGAGGAAACTCTCCTTCAGGCCCTGGGATCCATATTAATGTGTAAAAGAGAGAATTAAAATAAAAAATATTGCTATACTCACCTCTCCGACGCAGCCTGCACCTTACCGAGGGAAGCGGCAGCGTTCTTTGTTTAAAATTCGCGCTTTTCTTTCCTTACGTGAAGTCCCGGCTTTGTGATTGGTTGCGTCGCAGTCACATGGGCGACGCAACCAATCACAGCAAGCCGTGATGTAATTTCAGGTCCTTAAGGATTTTAAAATTACGTCCCGGCTTTGTGATTGGTTGCGTCGCAGTCACATGGGCGACGCAACCAATCACAAGCCGTGACGTCACAGGAGGCTGGACACGCGCGCATTTTAAAATGCGCGCGTGTCCAGCCTCCCGTGACGTCACGGCTTGTGATTGGTTGCGTCGCGGTCAACCAATCACAAGCCGGGAGGCTGGACACGCGCGCATTTTAAAATGCGCGCTTGTCCAACCTCCCGTGACGTCCCGGCTTGTGATTGGTTGCTTCGCGGTCAACCAATCACAAGCCGGGAGGCTGGACACGCGCGCATTTTAAAATGCGCGCTTGTCCAACCTCCCGTGACGTCCCGGCTTGTGATTGGTTGCTTCGCGGTCAACCAATCACAAGCCGGGAGGCTGGACACGCGCGCATTTTAAAATGCGCGCTTGTCCAACCTCCCGTGACGTCCCGGCTTGTGATTGGTTGCTTCGCGGTCAACCAATCACAAGCCGGGAGACTGGACACGCGCGCATTTTAAAATGCGCGCTTGTCCAACCTCCCGTGACGTCCCGGCTTGTGATTGGTTGCTTCGCGGTCAACCAATCACAAGCCGGGAGGCTGGACACGCGCGCATTTTAAAATGCGCGCGTGTCCAGCCTCCCGGCTTGTGATTGGTTGATCGCGACGCAACCAATCACAAGCCGGGACGTCACGGGAGGTTGGGCAAGCGCGCATTTTAAAATGCGCGCGTGTCCAGCCTCCCGGCTTGTGATTGGTTGATCGCGACGCAACCAATCACAAGCCGGGACGTCACGGGAGGTTGGGCAAGCGCGCATTTTAAAATGCGCGCGTGTCCAGCCTCCCGTGACGTCACGGCTTGTGATTGGTTGCGTCGCCCATGTGACTGCGACGCAACCAATCACAAAGCCGGGACGTAATTTTAAAATCCTTAAGGACCTGAAATTACATCACGGCTTGCTGTGATTGGTTGCGTCGCCCATGTGACTGCGACGCAACCAATCACAAAGCCGGGACTTCACGTAAGGAAAGAAAAGCGCGAATTTTAAACAAAGAACGCTGCCGCTTCCCTCGGTAAGGTGCAGGCTGCGTCGGAGAGGTGAGTATAGCAATATTTTTTATTTTAATTCTCTCTTTTACACATTTTTACATTAATGTTGTTTCGATACCGATACCCGATACCACAAAAGTATCAGATCTCGGTATCGGAATTCCGATACAGCAAATATCGGCCGATACCCGATACTTGCGGTATCGGAATGCTCAACACTACTCACCATCTTGGTGCAGTATTCAAAGTTTTGAAAAACCTCACATAGGTCAGCGATCCACACCCACTCGGCAGTTGTTATATGTAGGGACTAAATGTTACTGTGATGGGCATTGAGAAGATGGAGGGGGGGGGGGTAGTCAAACTATCAAACCACAGATTACACCTCAAAAGGAATAATACCATAGGGTGCCAGGAGATATATAAAAGGTTAAGTGCCACAGTATGTATTCAACCAAAGCGAAAAATAGCACCAACAACCAAGAATAAAAGTTAATAAATTTTATTGATATCACAAGAAAGATTAAAATAGAGTATAACAGGAAAATGACAAGGGATCACTCAAAAAAGGATGGCAGAGGGGTTATCCACAGGCGCGCATATAATATAGCCCACTGGTGCAAAGATAGTAAGTCCGCAGAAAAGAGCAAAATCTGTATTCCTGACAAAGTGCACATATGTAGAGTAATAGAGGTATCAAAAAAGAGTCTCAAGCGGATACAAGTTGTAAATTGCACACAGCCCAAAGGGGGCCCCCGGAAGAAGGCACATTGCTGAAACGCGCGTTGGGGTGGCTGGCAGCGTGGTCCCACAGGTAATTAGGCGCTATACTTACCATCTATTCACTTCTTTGGGCTGTTGTTATGATCCCAATGGCAAAGGATCTCAGAGATTACAGCAAAGTCTGCAAACATAAATACCAGCTCATAGGGACGTGGTAACTAGGCTGACCATATACCTGCTTCTAGCACAAACACTAACAGTAGCCGGGGAACGTGCCTACGTTGATCCTAGACGTCTCGCGCCAGCCGGAGAACTAACTAACCCTATCAGGGAAAATAAGACCTCTCTTGCCTCCAGAGAAAAGACCCCAAAGTAATACAAGCCCCCAACAAATAATAACGGTGAGGTAAGAAGAAAAGACAAACGTAAGAATGAACTAGATTTTAGCAAAGAGAGGCCCACTGACTAATAGCAGAAAATAGTAAGATGACTTATATGGTCAGCAAAAAACCCTGCAAAATATCCACGCTGAATATCCAAGAACCCCCAAACCGACTAACGGTGAGGGGGGAGAATATCAGCCCCCTAGAGCTTCCAGCAATATCAGGAATCACATTTTGTACAAGCTGGACAAAAATATGAACAAAGCAAAATAACTAAAAATAAGAAAGCAGGACTTAGCTTATCTTGCAAAGAACCAGGACCTGAAGACAGGAGCAAACAGAAATGAACTGATTACAACGATGCCAGGCACTGGACTGAGAATCCAGGAAGTTTAAATAGCAACACCCCAGGCCTAACGAAGCAGGTGAGTACCAACCTGGTAAAAGACAATCCAGATGCCAAATCACTAGTGACCACAAGAGGGAGCCAAGAAGTATAGTTCACAACAGTACCCCCCTTTTAAGGAGGGGTCACCGAACCCTCACCAAGACCACCAGGGCGACCAGGATGAGCAGCGTGGAAGGCACGAACCAAATCGGCCGCATGAACATCAGAGGCGGAGGAATTATCCTCCTGACCATAGCCCTTCCATTTGACCAAATACTGAAGCCTCCGTCTAGAGAGACGAGAATCCAAGATCTTCTCTACCACATACTCCAACTCGCCCTCAACCAACACCGGAGCAGGAGGCTCAACAGCAGGAACCACAGGCACAACGTACCGCCGCAACAAATACCTATGGAACACGTTGTGAATGGCAAACGACACCGGAAGATCCAAACGAAAAGAAACCGGGTTAAGAACTTCCAAAATTTTATAAGGACCAATAAAGCGAGGCTTAAACTTAGGAGAGGAAACCTTCAGAGGGACATACCGAGAAGACAACCAAACCAAATCCCCAACACGAAGTCAGGGGCCCACACCGCGGCGGCGGTTGGCAAAACGCTGAGCCTTCTCCTGTGACAACTTCAAGTTGTCCACCACATGATTCCAAATCCGCTGCAACCTATCCACCACGGAATCCATCCCAGGACAGTCAGAAGACTCAACATGACCCGAGGAGAAACGAGGATGAAAACCAGAGTTGCAGAAGAATGGCGAAACCAAAGTAGCGGAACTAGCCCGATTATTAAGGGCAAACTCCGCCAATGGCAAGAAGGTCACCCAATCATCCTGGTCCGCAGAAACAAAACATCTCAAATAAGCCTCCAGTGTCTGATTAGTTCGCTCCGTTTGACCATTAGTCTGAGGATGGAAGGCAGATGAAAACGACAAATCAATGCCCATTTTAGCACAAAAAGATCGCCAGAATCCGGACACAAACTGGGATCCTCTGTCGGACACGATATTCTCCGGAATGCCGTGTAAACGAACCACATTCTGAAAAAACAAAGGAACCAGATCAGAAGAGGAAGGCAACTTAGGCAAGGGTACCAAATGGACCATCTTGGAAAAACGATCACACACCACCCAGATGACAGACTGTTATGATTTTCCCAATGGCAGGGAAATCAAAATAACAACGGACTAGCTCTCGGGTGATGGGAACTAAAGTGACCGTGACCTGAACCTGACACAACACTGGAAGTAGCCGGGGAGTGTTTCCTACGATGCCCTAGACACCACGCGCCAGCCGGAGATCTAACTACCCCTATCAGAGGAATATACAGGCCTGCCTTACCTCCAGAGATGAACCCCAAAAGGAGATAGCAGCCCCCCACAGATATTGACGGTGAGTCAAGAGGAAAAGACATACGTAGGATGAACAGCAGATTTAGCACAGTGAGGTCCGCTTACTAGATAGCAGAAGTACAGGAAAGAGTCACTTCACGGTCAACTTCAAAACACTACTCAAAAACACCATCCTGAAATTACTTTAAAACTCCAGTGACAACTCATGCCACTGGAGTGGCAATTTCAGTCCACGAGAGCTTCCAGCTACAGAGAGTCACATTGCAAATAGCTGGACAAAAATAGCATTAACTAGAAACAAAATTCAACTTAGCTGAACAGGATCTTGAGGCAGGAGAATGCAACAGAATGCTACTGATACATTGTTGGCCGGCATCGGACCAGCAGCCAAGCAGCCTTAAATAGGAAACTCCCCTAATGGGTGTCAACAGGTGATCAAGGATAGAAGAAGGCAAATAAGTGGCACTACCATAAAACACCACCGGGGGAGCCCACAAACAGAATTCACAACAACAGACATTCCTTGAGACACCGGAAGATCAGAAATGAAATCCATGGAAATGTGTGTCCAAGGCCTCTTCGGGACGGGCAAGGGCAGAAGCAACCCGCTAGCACGAGAACAACAAGGCTTAGCCCGAGCACAAGTCCCACAGGACTGCACAAATGACCGTACATCCCGTGACAAGGAAGGCCACCAAAAGGACCTAGCCACCAAATCTCGGGTACCAAAAATTCCCGGATGCCCTGCCAACACCGAGGAATGAACCTCGGAAATGACTCTGCTGGTCCATTTATCAGGAACAAACAGTCTGTCGGGTGGACAAGAGTCAGGTCTACCAGCCTGAAATCTCTGCAACACACGTCGCAAATCAGGAGATATGGCCGACACGATTACTCCCTCTTTAAGAATACCAGCTGGCTCCGAGACTCCAGGAGAGTCAGGCACAAAGCTCCTAGAAAGAGCATCAGCCTTAACATTCTTCGAACCAGGCAGGTACGAGACCACAAAGTCAAAACGAGAGAAAAACAATGACCAACGAGCCTGTCTAGGATTCAGGCGCTTAGCAGACTCGAGATACATCAGATTTTTGTGATCAGTCAAGACCACCACACGATGCTTAGCACCCTCGAGCCAATGACGCCACTCCTCAAATGCCCACTTCATGGCCAACAACTCCCGATTACCAACATCATAGTTCCGCTCAGCAGGCGAAAACTTCCTAGAGAAAAAAGCACATGGTCTCATCACAGAGCAACCAGAGCCTCTCTGTGACAAAACAGCCCCAGCACCTATCTCAGAAGCATCCACTTCAACCTGAAAGGGAAGTGAGACATCAGGCTGGCACAAAACAGGCGCCGAAGTAAACCGGCGCTTCAGCTCCTGGAAGGCCTCCACGGCTGCAGGGGCCCAATTAGCCACATCAGAACCTTTCTTGGTCATATCCGTCAAAGGTTTAACAACGCTAGAAAAGTTAGCGATAAAGCGACGGTAGAAATTAGCAAACCCCAAGAACTTCTGAAGACTCTTAACAGACGTGGGCTGAGTCCAATCATGAATAGCTCGGACCTTGACTGGGTCCATCTCCACAGCAGAAGGGGAGAAAATAAAACCCAAAAAGGAAACCTTCTGCACTCCAAAGAGACACTTTGAGCCCTTCACAAACAAAGCATTATCACGCAAAACCTGAAACACCATCCTGACCTGCTTTACATGAGAATCCCAATCATCCGAGAAAACCAGAATATCATCCAGATAAACAATCATAAATTTATCCAGATACTTCCGGAAGATATCATGCATAAAGGACTGAAACACTGAAGGAGCATTAGAGAGCCCAAAGGGCATCACCAAGTATTCAAAATGACCTTCGGGCGTATTGAATGCAGTTTTCCATTCATCTCCCTGCCTAATGCGCACAAGGTTGTACGCACCACGAAGATCTATCTTGGTGAACCACTTGGCACCCTTAATCCGAGCAAACAAGTCTGACAATAGTGGCAAAGGATACTGAAACTTAACAGTGATTTTATTCAGAAGCCGATAGTCTATACAAGGTCTCAAAGACCCGTCCTACTTGGCCACAAAAAAGAATCCCGCACCAATAGGGGAAGAGGATGGACGAATATGCCCCTTCTCCAAAGACTCCTTGACATAAGAACGCATCGCGGCATGCTCGGGTACAGACAAATTAAATAATCGTCCCTTAGGAAATTTACTGCCAGGAATCAAATCTATAGCGCAGTCACAGTCCCTATGAGGAGGAAGATCACTGGACCTGGACTCACTGAATACATCCTGATAGTCACACAAATACTCAGGAACCTCTGAAGGAGTAGAAGTAGCAATAGACACCGGCGGAGAATCGCAATGAATTCCCTGACAACCCCAACTCGACACAGACATAGCCTTCCAATCCAAAACAGGATTATGGGTCTGTAACCATGGCAGACCTAACACGACCAAATCATTCATTTTATGCAGAACAAGAAAACGAATCACCTCCCGATGTTCAGGAGTCATGCACATGGTCACTTGTGTCCAAAACTGCGGTTTATCTTCCGCCAGTGGCGTAGCATCAATTCCTCTGAGAGGAATAGGAACTTTTAAAGGCTCCAGGACAAAACCACAGCGCTTGGCAAACGACAAGTCCATAAGACTCAGGGCAGCACCTGAATCCACAGACGCCATAACAGGGTAGGAAGACAATGAACAAATTAAAGTCACAGACAAAATAAATTTAGGCTGCAAATTACCAATGGAGACAGGACTGACAACCTTGGTTAGGTGTTTAGAGCATGCTGATATAACATGTGTAGAATCACCACAGTAAAAACACAGCCCATTCTGTCGTCTATGATTTTGTCGTTCGGTTCTAGTCAGGATTCTATCACATTGCATTGCTGGATCGGGGTTTCTATGACATTGCGTTGAAACAGGTGTCTGTTCAGACAACACCGCCAGAGGATTAGCGGATTTGCGCTCCCGCAAACGCCGATCAATCTGAATAGCCAGCGCCATAGAATCATTCAGACTTGTAGGAATTGTGAAACCCACCATCACATTCTTAATGGCTTCAGAAAGGCCATTTCTGAAGTTTGCGGCCAGAGCACATTCATTCCATTGAGTAAGCACGGACCATTTCCGAAATTTTTGGCAATACACTTCGGCTTCATCCTGGCCCTGAGAGATAGCCAGTAGAGCTTTTTCTGCCTGAATTTCAAGATTAGGCTCCTCATAAAGCAATCCGAGCGCCAGAAAAAACGCATCAACATCCGCCAATGCCGGATCTCCTGGCGCTAACGAGAAAGCCCAATCCTGAGGGTCGCCAAGCAAAAAGGAGATAACAATTTTAACTTGCTGAGCTGAATCTCCAGACGAACGAGGTTTCAAAGATAGAAACAATTTACAATTATTCCTAAAATTCCTAAATTTAAATCGATCTCCAGAGAACAGCTCAGGAATAGGTATCTTAGGCTCAGACATAGGTCTGCTAACAACAAAATCCTGAATGCTCTGCACTCGTGCAGCAAGCTGATCCACACTAGTAATCAAGGTCTAAAACATTCATGTCTGCAGCAAAGCTTACAGCCACTCAGAGAAAAAGGGGAAGGAAGAAAGAGGAGAAAAAAAAACAAAACTCAGAACTCCTTTTCTTTTAATCCCACTTCTGCAATGCATTAACTATTCATGGGCCTGGCATACTGTTATGATCCCAATGGCAAAGGATCTCAGAGATTACAGCAAAGTCTGCAAACATAAATACCAGCTCATAGGGACGTGGTAACTAGGCTGACCATATACCTGCTTCTAGCACAAACACTAACAGTAGCCGGGGAACGTGCCTACGTTGATCCTAGACGTCTCGCGCCAGCTGGAGAACTAACTAACCCTATCAGGGAAAATAAGACCTCTCTTGCCTCCAGAGAAAAGACCCCAAAGTAATACAAGCCCCCAACAAATAATAACGGTGAGGTAAGAAGAAAAGACAAACGTAAGAATGAACTAGATTTTAGCAAAGAGAGGCCCACTGACTAATAGCAGAAAATAGTAAGATGACTTATATGGTCAGCAAAAAACCCTGCAAAATATCCACGCTGAATATCCAAGAACCCCCAAACCGACTAACGGTGAGGGGGGAGAATATCAGCCCCCTAGAGCTTCCAGCAATATCAGGAACCACATTTTGTACAAGCTGGACAAAAATATGAACAAAGCAAAATAACTAAAAATAAGAAAGCAGGACTTAGCTTATCTTGCAAAGAACCAGGACCTGAAGACAGGAGCAAACAGAAATGAACTGATTACAATGATGCCAGGCACTGGACTGAGAATCCAGGAAGTTTAAATAGCAACACCCCAGGCCTAACGAAGCAGGTGAGTACCAACCTGGTAAAAGACAATCCAGATGCCAAATCACTAGTGACCACAAGAGGGAGCCAAGAAGTATAGTTCACAACAGGCTGTGTGCAATTTACAACTTGTATCCGCTTGAGACTCTTTTTTGATACCTCTATTACTCTACATATGTGCACTTTGTCAGGAATACAGATTTTGCTCTTTTCTGCGGACTTACTATCTTTGCACCAGTGGACTATATTATATGCGCGCCTGTGGATAACCCCTCTGCCATCCTTTTTTGAGTGATCCCTTGTCATTTTCCTGTTATACTCTATTTTAATCTTTCTTGTGATATCAATAAAATTTATTAACTTTTATTCTTGGTTGTTGGTGCTATTTTTCGCTTTGGTTGAAAAAAAAAATTAAGAAGATGGAATTCAGTGACTGCCCTCTGCTGCTCCCTAAGCCCTGCCAACATATGAAAGGTCGAATTCCAGTGTTTGGGCAGGTCACAAATAAATCGGTGAGGAGGTAAATTACAGTGCTGCTGCAGTGAAGCTAGACAGGAGAAAGCCTAAGATGACTTTTGGAAATGTGCGCTGATATGATATACCTTGGCAAGTAGGTCAGGCAAGTAAGGGTATATTTTTAAAAACCGCTGCACAACCAAGTTCAGAACGTGGGCCATGCATAGAATGTGTACTAGCTTGCTAAGTTTTAAAGCAGCCACCAAGTTACGCCCATTATCACACACAACCTGACCTGTTTGGATGATCAGCCATTAATCCGTCTCAACTTTTATCCCTATCAACAGATTGGCTGCGATGTGAGCTTTAACACCTAAATAGATAAGCTTCAGCAGAGCGTGCTGCCGCTTCGCTAAGGCAGTGCTGCAGATTTCCCAGCTGGGAAGTGATACGGAAGCTAGTTCCACTGAGGAGGAGGAGAGACAGGAAGTGGAATAAGAGGAGACTGAAACCCTGAAGGAAGCTGGACCCGCTATTCTAGGTGTGGGTAAGATGTGTAATGTCCCAGCCTCTATCTCTGTCGCAGACTCCACCAGGTTCACCCAGTGTGCCATCAGGGAAATGTATCATCCCAGTCCACAAGAACTTGTTCATATGTCTATGGTTAGGTGGACCTTCCCCGTGACTGCATTGGCCAGAGCACGGCTGATATTGTGTAACACGTGCTTATGTAAAGCGGGGATGGCACACTGGGAAGAATAGTGTCGGCTGGGAATCGAGTATCGTGGGGCTGCCATGGGAAGAGGATACGGAAGGATTCAGTTCCCAAAATTCGAAATGGCAACATTTCCAGGGCTAGCAATCTGGCAATGTGGGTGTTTAGCATTTGGGCCTTTAGGTGGGTGGCTGGATATTTCTGCTTTCTAGTAATTGTCTGGGGCAGGTATAACTGAATGCTGCGCTGGGACAACTAAGTAGACATGGTTGCTGACTGTTGTGTGGGCAACTTCTGGCTGTGGGCAGGAGGCATCAGTGCCTGCTGCATGGTAAGTAGATTAGGAAGGCCGTAACATGGGGAAGGGGTAGTGGTTTCACCCTCAGGCTGGGGTCACACATGCGTGTTTTACGTACGTAAGAGCGCAAAAACTACGTACGTAAAACTCGCATTACATACGGCACAATGCTTTTCAATGGGGCTGCTCCTATTAGCCGTATATTACGGTTCAGTATTATACGGCGTTCTACGGCCGTACAAAATCGCAGCATGCTGCGTTTGTCAGCGTATTGCGCAAATAATACGCCAATGAAAGTCTATGGGGGCGAGAAAAATACGGATTCCACACGGACCTGCAGTGTGACCTGCAAGAAATACGCAGCGGTGTTAGTGAAAAGTCGGTAATTCAATTGCCGGCTTTTCATTTCTCCTGCACAAACCCGACAGGATATGAGACATGGTTTACATACAGTAAACCATCTCATATCCCCTTTTTTTTGCATATTCCACACTACTAATGTTAGTAGTGTGTATGTGCAAAATTTCAGCGCTGTAGCTGCTGAAATAAAGGGTTAAATGGCGGAAAAAATTGGCGTGGGCTCCCGCGCAATTTTCTCCGCCAGAGTGGTAAAGCCAGTGACTGAGGGCAGATATTAATAGCCAGGACAGGGTCCATGGTTATTGGCCCCCCCGTGGCTAAAAACATCTGCCCCCAGCCACCCCAGAAAAGGCACATCTGGAAGATGCGCCTATTCTGGCACTTGGCCACTCTCTTCCCACTCCCTGTAGCGGTGGGCTATGGGGTAATGAAGGGTTAATGCCACCTTGCTATTGTAAGGTGACATTAAGCCAGATTAATAATGGAGAGGCGTCAATTATGACACCTATCCATTATTAATCCAATTGTAGGAAAGGGTTAAAACACACACACACACATGATTTAAAAGTAGTTTAATGAAATAAACACAGCGGTTGTTTTAATAATTTATTGTTCTCTCAATCCATCAGGAACACCCTCGCTTGGAAAAATAATAAACGCACAAGATACATACCTTCTGGTGAACCGTCTCGTCCCACGAAGTAATCCATCTGAAGGGGTTAATTATTTTACAGGCAGGAGCCCTGCTAAATGCAGCTGTGCTCGTGCTTGTAATTCCCCGGCGAATGAATGAAATGTAGGTCATTGACCTACATTTCCTTCAGTCGCGGTGATGCGCCCCCTGGTGGATGTCCTCATATGACCTGGAGCGTGGGAAAAAGTTCCCAGGCTGCAGTTCATGAGAACATCCACCAGAGGGCGCCTCACCGCGACTGAATGTAAGTATAGATCCTGCTTTCCTTTCAGCACCCAGGGGATTACAGGCACGAGCGAGTGGTTTATCGCAGCTCTGCCTGTAATATTAGTTAACCCCTTCAGATGGATTACTTCGTGGGACGTGATCTGACATCAGAAGGTATGTATCTTGTGCGTTTATTATTTTGCCAAGCGAGGGCCTGGAAATGGATTGCGAGAACAATAAATTATTACAACAACCGCTGTGTTTATTTCATTAAAATCCTTTTTAATAATGTGTGTGTGTGTTTTTTAACCCTTTCCAACAATTGGATTAATAATGGATAGGTGTCATAATTGACGCCTCTCCATTATTAATCTGGCTTAATGTCACCTTACAATAGCAAGGTGGCATTAACCCTTCATTACCCCATAGCCCACCGCTACAGGGAGTGGGAAGAGAGTGGCCAAGTGCCAGAATAGGCGCATCTTCCAGATGTGCCTTTTCTGGGGTGGCTGGGGGCAGATGTTTTTAGCCACGGGGGGGCCAATAACCATGGACCCTCTCCTGGCTATTAGTATCTGCCCTCAGTCCCTGGCTTTACCATTCTGGCGGAGAAAATTGCGCGGGAGCCCACGCCAATTTTTTCCGCCATTTAACCCTTTATTTCAGCAGCTACAGCGCTGAAATTTTGCACATACACACTACTAACATTAGTAGTGTGGAATATGCAAAAAAAAAAGGGGATATGAGATGGTTTACTGTATGTAAACCATGTCTCATATCATGTCGGGTTTGTGCAGGAGAAATGCAAAGCCGGCAATTGAATTACCGGCTGTTCAAAGATATCGCGCTGAATGAAATCTAAATACAGAATATATATATATGTGTCTCAATGACATATATATATATATATATATATACTGTATATATGTTTTCCCTAACATTTGAGCACATAAATCCATTAGATGTCGGTTTTGCAAGCCTGCGCGAAAATCTCGCAGTACGGATGGCATACGGATTACATACGGAGGATGCCATGCGCAAAATACGCTGACACACCCTGACTACGGATCACTATTTTGGGAACATTTCTCCGTATTACGGCCGTAGTATGGACGTATAATACGTGGCGTATTGTCTTACGCCATGTGTGACCCCAGCCTCAGACACACTTTTGGTACCCAGGCATTCCGCCCACCCACTGGGGTGCTTGGCTGCCATATGCTTTTGCATGCCGGTGGTGCTCAGGTTGGCAGTATTCTTGCCTCTTCTTAGTTGTTTTATCTGAAGGACTTTCAGAAAAAAATGCCATACAGGGGAACAACACACCCTTGGCCTTTTATTCACCCAAGTTGGGGGCTCTTTGGAACAGTTGATCGATTTCTACTTCTGGGCAAACCACTACCTCTTCTTGCCTGTTTTCTTGCTACAGATCCATCTCTCTCTGCACTGTTGTGCTCGCTAGGCGTGCCACTGTGCCAGGTTGGATAAGTGGCCTCATTATCGACCACGTCTTCTTCCAATTCCTCAATCTGATCCTTCTTCTGAGCTGTGATTTGAGGCTGACCTGATGGCATCTGTGCCTCTTGATTATCCTCCACCTCTCCAGACATCAATTGACCTTCCCTTTCTCCTGGCTGTGGGTACTCATTTTAATGGTGCACATTGAGAGGCCTGAAAAAAAATTACAAGGGGACATAAACAGTTCCTCATAGTTGCCAGCGTTGGGGTCATATATCTCCTGGAACTATTGATGGTGGGAGAAAGAAGGATCAGGTTGAGGATTCAAAGACCCAGCCTCTTGGCTACTGAAACTGGGCCATGTAGAAGACTTCATGGTGCTGCTTGTCAACACACTGGAGCCTTTGTCTGGCATCCAACCCACAACATCCTCACACTTGTCTGGGTTCGTTAGTGGTGTAGCGCGCTGACCAAATTTTGACAGGAACCAAGAATGAGATGCAGTCACCTTGGGATCCGTCACATGGCCTTGGCGGACACCACCACATCCACATCCCTTAATGTCACCCTTTCTCATCTTGAATGCACTACGCTTACGAAAACAAAAAATACTGGCTTTATTTTTCACAAGTACCCTTACAAAGGTCCTGTGTACAAATTCACTGTATCTAGCAATGTGTGGCTATTTTATTGGAGATCATCTTGCTGACACACTCCAAATGCAGAGTAATGAAAATTATTGCCCCTGCTACATTGTCACATAAGATTATCTCTGTCCGGATTGCACCAGTTGCACAACTGCTAGATAAAGATACACTATTTTTTAAGCCAATAGGAAATTATGATATTTTTTTCAATTGCCTTGCTGACACACTCCAAATGCGGAGTAATGAAGATTATTGCCCTTGCTAAATTATCACATACGATTATCTCTACCCTGATTGTGCCAGTCGCGCAACTGCTAGATAAAGATACACTATTTTTTTTAAACCAATAGAAAATTATGATTTTTTTAATCGTCTTGATGACACACTCCAAATGCAGAGTAATGAAGATTATTGCAATTGCTTAATTGTCACGTATGATTATCTCTACCCGGATTGTGCCAGTCGCACAACTGCTAGACAAATGTTAGGTATTTTAAGCACTAGACGAGAAATATTATTTAGCAATTAGATTTTAAAATGAATGTTACTAAATGCTGCTACTGAAGAATATTATGTTGCAGTAAAAAAAAAAAAATTTATACACTGCTACATAGGAATATTATGCAGCTCCCAAAACATTGGTTTTGTATATACTGGTACTACATAATATTATTTCCCTCTACAAATAGCTGATTTGCATATTTTTGTAGTGGATGAAGCCCTCTCTATTTCATCCTAATCCCACAGTCTGTTCATAATACTAACTACTATGCAACACAGTGGAATATAGCAGAGATCTGCAGCATGCATTTGCAATGATGAGAACACCCAGGTGCCTGCATTTCACTGACCCTCCTATTAAATCTCTACATAATTAAATCCCTAACAAATAAATAATCTCTTCACAATCTTCAGGTCTTTAAAGACTTTTATGGAATAAATAACACTCACTATAACCTCCTATCACAAAACTTACGCTCCTTACACTCTCAATATGCTGAAACTACGCTCTCTCTACGCTGTTTCTGGCTGCAATGTGCGCAAGATGCTGCCAGCAGCCCTTAAATAGTCCATATGTCGAAGGAAGGCCAGCCAATAACAGTAAAGCCACACCAACGATGGCGCCAGCATTACTGTGATTGGCAAGCCAGCCCAGCTTGTTCATTGGCTGCAAAAAGAGTGCAGGGTCACTCAGATATACCGAGGCAAATACCTAAGTACTCGCCATGTAACGAATAGCCCAAATACCGTACTATTCGTGCGAGTAATGAATAGTGCAGAATGTATTCTCTCATGACTAGTGTTGAGCATTCCGATACTGCAAGTATCGGGTATCGGCCGATACTTGCTGTATCGGAATTCCGATACCGAGATCCGATATTTTTGTGATATCGGGTATCGGTATCGAAACAACATTAATGTAAAAATGTGTAAAAGAGAGAATTAAAATAAAAAATATTGCTATACTCACCTCTCCGACGCAGCCTGCACCTTACCGAGGGAAGCGGCAGCGTTCTTTGTTTAAAATTCGCGCTTTTCTTTCCTTTACGTGAGTCCCGGCTTGTGATTGGTTGTGTGCCGCCCATGTGACCGGGACGCAACCAATCACAGCAAGCCGTGACGTAATTTCAGGTCCTTCAGGATTTTAAAATTACGTTCCGGCGTTGTGATTGGTTGCGTCGCAGTCACATGGGCGACGCAACCAATCACAGCAAGCCGTGATGTAATTTCAGGTCCTTAAGGATTTTAAAATTACGTCCCGGCTTTGTGATTGGTTGCGTCGCAGTCACATGGGAGACGCAACCAATCACAAGCCGTGACGTCACGGGAGGCTGGACACGCGCGCATTTTAAAATGGGCGCGTGTCCAGCCTCCCGTGACGTCCCGGCTTGTGATTGGTTGCGCCGCGATCAACCAATCACAAGCCGGGAGGCTGGACACGCACGCATTTTAAAATTTTAAAATTTTAAAATGCGCGCGTGTCCAGCCTCCCGGCTTGTGATTGGTTGACCGCGGCGCAACCAATCACAAGCCGGGACGTCACGGGAGGCTGGACACGCGCCCATTTTAAAAAGCGCGCGTGTCCAGCCTCCCGTGACGTCACGGCTTGTGATTGGTTAATGGCGGCCATGTTGCCGGGACGCGGACCAATCACAGCAAGCCGTGACGTAATTTCGTCACGGCTTGCTGTGATTGGTCCGCGTCCCGGCAACATGGCCGCCCTGACCAATCACAAGCCGGGACTTCACGTAACCAAGTAAAAGCGCGAATTTTAAACAAACAATGCTGCCGGTTCCCTCGCTAAGGTCCAGGCTGCGTCGGACAGGTGAGTATAGCGATATTTTTTATTTTAATTCTTTCTTTTACACATTTATATGGATCCCAGGGCCTGAAGGAGAGTTTCCTCTCCTTCAGACCCTGGGAACCATCAGGAATACCGTCCGATACTTGAGTCCCATTGACTTGTATTGGTATCGGGTATCGGTATCGGATTGGATCCGATACTTTGCCGGTATCGGCCGATACTTTCCGATACCGATACTTTCAAGTATCGGACGGTATCGCTCAACACTACTCATGACTAGGAGACACTGAATGTCCTGTCTGTTAAGTACGAGGAGATCCAACAAAGGGCTAAGTATGTAATGCCAAGAGATCAGAAAGTCGGAAGTAAGTACAGATGAGTGAATATTTCAATGTTCAGTTCGAATTATGATTGCCGAATTTGCAATATTCGCCGATTAATTCGACGAATATTCGTCGAACATAATCAAATTCAAGTTAATGGGAGGCAAAAACAAACACATGCACAACACCTTATAACGGCCCCAAAAGATGCCAAAACGCATCAAATGAGGGACAGACACCAGAAAAGTGGCCTCAATTCACCCACAGTTCAAATTGTAGCATAGCCCTGCAGAAATCAGCCAGTCATAAGGTATCAGAGTCTGGGAAAGCATTTACAGCTTTCAATTGAATGTCACTGTAAGACAAAGTGGGTGAGGGATCGGTGTAGGCCTCCTTTGCTGGGAGCCCTGATACCACATGCAACACTTCTACCTGCTTTCATGCTGAGCTACACTCAGGCGGCACAAATATCAGTTTCGTAGACTACCATTGTAAGAAAAATCTAAGGATATTAACACGGTGCAGGGGTTCACTCACACAGGTGCGTAGGAGGAAACAGGAGCCACATTCTCTTCTGCGTTCAAGTGGGTTTATTGCTCCATAAACCACATAACAGCGTGAACAACAGGTAAACAAATAGCCTTTAGCTCAGGAACGGAAAATACAAGAGTCCAGTCCTTCAGGCTCAGTCCTGGAGCCTTAACACACTGTGGGGGCTTTCTCCTCCACACACACAGACTCCTGTCTGTAGTGTCCCGCCTGGACACAGGGATCTCTGTCCACACTGACGGATTCCCAAACACTCACTCCCTTGTGCCAAACACACCTCCATTATGTAGCCTGAAACCACACCCAGGTACCTGTCACATGGCCAGTCAGGTGAGCGTGACATCACCACAGGTCCTGAAACACACATAGCCCCTTAACCAGGGGTGAGGTATATGGGTAGCCAGACCCTCCCATCTCTCATAGCTACCCGTAACCCGGACCCAAATATACTTAAACAATTCCTTATTGCTTTATGTGCATTACAGAAAACACTCCGGGTTACATCACAGCGACAAGCCTTCTCTGTGATACATACCTCCCGTCGACTATCCAACCTTTAGCCACGCTACATACCTCCCTCCTCTGCCTAAAGTCATGGGGCTTGGCACTTGTCCTAAACCAACTAGAGACCCCTCTCAGTCATCCCTGACAGTCAAACCGTCTGTCTAATTCAGGGCCTGTTATTGAACCCGTTCGTCGGCATTCGTCATCCCTTTCCATCACATCCTTTGATAACGATGACCCCTTGTCATCTCGTCTGCTACAGGATCTCCCGCTTAAGTCACTGAGCCCTGAGCTATCTGAGGAGTCACTATTTCTAGCTCTTCCATCTGACCACCTTCGGTTCTCTCTCGGTCGTTGATCTCTCCTATTGTCTTTCTTCGGAGAGCAGCTCTTTTCTTTACGTCTATATCCTCTGTTAACTTCAGCTTGAGGACTTCCAGGCTTTAGAGCACCTCTTCGCCTCTCTGGCAGCTGTTTATTAACTTGCAGTCTCTCAAGTTTCAGCTGTTCTACCTCCCTTAGGTATGCCATGCGATATTCCAGGAGCATGCGGATATTCCTAAGACTCTCTCTGGATCCAACAACCAGGAACAGAACCATCCCATCTTCACCCATGACCTGGACCTTTTCATCAGCCGGTATCCTCAGTCTCTTCAGACCGGATTTATCCACCATCTCCTGCATCACTCTCCCAAGTTTCCCAATGACTTTCGCCACCAGAACTTTGGGTACTTGAACTGTGTCTTCTACTAAGCCCAGCCGACTAAGAGCTTTCCTTTCACACTCCAAACGTCGAACGGCTTCATCATTCTTCAAAATGATCCTCTGTTTTGTATGGAGGCAGTGTAGGTGCATATCCCTCAGGACAGCCACCTGCTTCACTGTGACTTCCCTAGTCGACAGCATGCCAATTGCTGAGTCTCAGGCACCCAGTCCACACTACAAGCCTCTACTGCCTTTCTAAATGCTTCATGCACACCCTTCCAGGCGCACGCTTCTCGCTTGTCTTCGGGTACTTCTATTATGCTCTTGAAAAATGGGGTCTCGTCTTCACGGACATCTGCCACAACCGGGTGACTGTCTTGTTCCGCTTTTAGCATGAACTCTTCCTCAGTCTTTTCTTCTGCTTGAGCCTTCGCCAAGATGGGCATTGGCAACTCCTCTGCCAGGCAGTGACGCTCCTTTTCTCTCTGGAGAAGTTCCTGCTGATGCTTTTCTTGAGCCATTCTGAGCACATCCATATCTTTCAATATGGCCCTATTCATGGCCTGACACACCGACAGGTGACGTCTGAGTTCAAAGACCTCCTTCTCTAGGTCACCCACTTTGTGTTCAATTGCTTGCCTCAGGACCCTTTCTCGTTCGACTGTTTCTTTAAGCAGCTCTAGGTTATGGTCCTGCTCTCTTTTGGCTAGCACATGTCGCACCACCAGTTCTTTAACTAAACTTTCAGACGGGATCTCTTGCCCACCCACACTGTTGTGAATTCCGTTCTTGGGCTCCCTCCGGTGGTTGTAAGTAGCACTTATGTGAATTCTGCTCTTGGGCTCCCTCCTGTGGTTTTGAGTGGTATAGCTGCTTCTTGGATTTAGCATCAGCAGCTGCTTCCACTGATCGTCTTTCTGGCTTGGCTATTTTAGTCCGGCCTTATCCCTCAATCAATGCCAGTTGTCAATTGTTCCTGCTTGGAGTCACTGCTCTTTTGGATTTTCCTGACATTCTGACCCTTTCAGCAAAGATAAGTCCTTGCTTGTCCTTTTGCAGTCCACTTGTTGTGGACTTTATTGTTCAGCACATTCTATGTTTTGCTCATTTGTCCAGCTTATCAGTATGGATTTATTCAGCTAAGCTGGAAGCTCTGGGCAGCAGATTTTGCCCTCCACACCTTTAGTCAGGTGTGGAGATTTTTTGCATTTCTCTGCGGTGGACTTTTTCTAGTTTTTATTACTGACCGCACAGTGTTCTTTCCTGTACTATCTATCTAGCTAGAAGTGGCCTCCTTTGCAAAATCTTGTTTCATACTACGTATGTCATTTCCTTCTCCTCTCACAGTCATTATTTGTGGGGGGCTGTCTATCCTTTGGGGATTTTCTCTGAGGCAAGATAGCTTTCCTGTTTCTACCTTTAGGGGTAGCTAGTTCTCCGGCTGTGACGAGGTGTCCAGGGAGTGACAGGAACATCCCACTGCTACTGCTAGTGTTGTGTTAAGATCAAGAACTGCGGTCTGTATAGTTACCACCTGCTCAGAGCTAGTCGCATCTCGCTCCTAAATCACCAGTCCATAACAGTACAACTGGCCAAAAATGAGTTGAATGCATCTCAAAAGAAGGAAAAGAAAAAGAGTTCTGAGCCATTTTTTTTTTTCTTTAGTCTGTTTTGTCTTTTTCCTTCCTCTTAATCTCTGGGTGGTTCAGGATTTGGGCGCGGACATGGATGTTCAGGGTTTGTTTTCTCGTGTGGATCAGCTTGCTGTAAGAGTTCAGAGTATCCAAGATTATGTTGTTCAGACTCCAGCCTTAGAGCATAGAATTCCTACTCCAGATTTGTTTTACGGGGATAGATATAAGTTTTTGAACTTTAAAAATAACTGCAAATAGTTTTTTGCTCTGAAACCCCGTTCCTCTGGTGACCCCACTCAGCAAGTTAAAATAGCTATTTCTCTGCTGCGTGGTGATCCTCAGGACTGGGCATTCTCCCTTGAGTCAGGGGATCCGGCATTGCTTAATGTAGATGCATTTTTTCAATCGCTCGGATTATTGTATGACGAACCTAACTCTGTGGATCATGCGGAAAAAACCTTGTTGGCCCTGTGTCAGGGTCAGGAAGTGGCAGAATTGTATTGCCAGAAATTTAGAAAATGGTCTGTGCTCACTAAATGGAATGAAGATGCTCTGGTAGCAATTTTCAGAAAGGGTCTTTCTGAAGCCCTTAAAGATGTTATGGTGGGGTTCCCCACGCCTGTTGGTTTGAGCGAATCTATGTCCCTAGCCATTCAGTTTGATCGGCGCCTGCGCGAGCACAAAGTGGTGCACCATATGGCAGCGTCCTCTGAACAGAGTCCTGAGCCTATGCAATGTGATAGGATTCTGACTAGAGCGGAACAGAGGGGATACAGATGTCAGAATGGGCTGTGTTTTTACTGTGGTGATTCTGCTCATACTATTTCTGATTGCCCTAAGCGTATTAAGAGGGTCGCTAGATCTGTTACCATTAGTACTGTACAGCCTAAGTTTCTCCTGTCTGTGACCCTGATTTGCTCATTGTCATCTTTCTCTGTCATGGCATTTGTGGATTCAGGCGCTGCCCTGAACTTAATGGACTTTGACTTCGCCAGGCGCTGTGGTTTTTCTTTGCAGCCTTTGCAGAGCCCTATTCCTTTGAGGGGTATTGATGCTACACCGTTGGCCAAGAATAAACCTCAGTATTGGACTCAGCTGACTATGTGCATGGCTCCAGCACATCAGGAAGATTGTCATTTTCTGGTGTTGCATAATTTACATGATGTTGTTGTACTGGGTTTTCCATGGTTACAAGTACACAATCCAGTGTTGGATTGGAAATCGATGTCTGTGACTAGTTGGGGTTGTCAAGGGGTACATAGTGACGTTCCTTTAATGTCAATTTCCTCTTCCCCCTCTTCTGATGTTCCTGAATTTTTGTCAGATTTCCAGGATGTATTCGATGAGCCCAAGTCCAGTTCCCTTCCTCCACATAGGGACTGTGATTGTGCTATTGACTTGGTTCCTGGCTGTAAGTTCCCTAAGGGCCAACTCTTCAATCTGTCTGTGCCAGAGCATGCCGTGATGCGGAGCTATGTGAAGGAGTCCTTAGAGAAGGGGCATATTCGGCCGTCTTCGTCACCATTGGGAGCGGGATTCTTTTTTGTTACCAAGAAGGATTGCTCCTTGAGACCCTGTATTGATTATCGCCTTCTTAATAAGATCACGGTCAAATTCCAACACCCTTTACCTTTGCTCTCTGATTTATTTGCTCAGATTAAGGGGGCTAGTTGGTTTACCAAGATTGACCTTCGAGGGGCATATAATCTTGTCCGTATTAAACAGGGTGACAAATGGAAAACTGCATTTAATACGCCCGAAGGCCATTTTGAATACCTGGTGATGCCTTTCGGGCTTTCTAATGTTCCTTCTGTGTTCCAGTCCTTCATGCATGATATTTTCCGCAATTATCTTGATAAATTCTTGATTGTGTATTTGGATGATATTTTGATTTTTTCCAATGATTGGGAGTCTCATGTGAAGCAGGTCAGGATGGTATTCCAGATCCTTTGTGATAATGCTCTATTTGTGAAGGGGTCTAAGTGCCTATTTGGAGTTCAGAAGGTCTCTTTTTTGGGGTTTATTTTTTCTCCTTCGTCTATAGAAATAGATCCTGTTAAGGTCCAAGCCATTCATGACTGGATTCAACCAACATCTGTGAAGAGCCTTCAGAAATTTTTGGGCTTTGCTAATTTTTATCGCCGTTTCATTGCCAACTTTTCTAGTGTGGTTAAGCCCCTGACCGATTTGACGAAGAAAGGCGCTGATGTGACAAATTGGTCCTCTGAGGCTGTTGAGGCCTTTCAGGAGCTTAAGCGCCGATTTACTTCTGCCCCTGTCTTGCGTCAGCCGGATGTGTCTCTTCCTTTTCAGGTTGAGGTTGACGCTTCTGAGATTGGGGCAGGGGCCGTTTTGTCACAGAGGAATTCTGATGGTTCCTTGATGAAACCATGTGCCTTCTTTTCCCGAAAGTTTTCGCCTGCGGAACGCAATTATGATGTCGGCAATCGGGAGTTGTTGGCTATGAAGTGTGCATTTGAGGAGTGGCGACATTGGCTTGAGGGAGCCAAGCACCGCGTTGTGGTCTTGACCGATCATAAGAATCTGATTTACCTCGAGTCGGCCAAGCGGCTGAACCCTAGACAGGCTCGATGGTCCCTGTTTTTCTCCCGTTTCGATTTTGTGGTCTCATATCTTCCGGGATCTAAGAATGTTAAGGCGGATGCTCTCTCTAGGAGTTTTTTGCCTGATTCTCCTGGGGTTCTTGAGCCGGTTGGCATTCTTTGGAAAGGGGTGATTCTTTCTGCCATCTCTCCTGATTTACGGCGAGTGCTTCAGGAATTTCAGGCTGATAAACCTGACCGCTGTCCTGTGGGGAAGTGTTATGATCCCAATGGCAAGGGATCTCAGAGATTAAAGCAAAGTCTGCAAACATAAATACCAGCTCATAGGGAAGTGGTAACTAGGCTGACCATATAGCTGATCCTAGCACAAACACTAACAGTAGCCGGGGAAAGTGCCTACGTTGATCCTAGACGTCTCGCGCCAGCCGGAGAACTAACTAACCCTATCCGGGAAAATAAGACCTCTTGCCTCCAGAGAAAAGACCCCAAAGAAATACAAGCCCCCAACAAATAATAACGGTGAGGCAAGAAGAAAAGACAAACGTAAGAATGAACTAGATTTTAGCAAAGAGAGGCCCACTGACTAAATAGCAGAAGATAGTAAGATGAGTTATATGGTCAGCAAAAAACCCTGCAAAATATCCACGCTGAATATCCAAGAACCCCCAAACCGACTAACGGTGAGGGGGGAGAATATCAGCCCCCTAGAGCTTCCAGCGATATCAGGAATCACATTTTGTACAAGCTGGACAAAAATAAGAACAATGCAAATAAACAAAAGTAAGAAAGCAGGACTTAGCTTATCTTGCAAAGAACCAGGACCTGAAGACAGGAGCAAACAGAAATGAACTGATTACAACGATGCCAGGCACTGGACTGAGAATCCAGGAAGTTTAAATAGCAACACCCCAGGCCTAACGAAGCAGGTGAGTACCAACCTGGGAAAAGACAATCCAAGTGCCAAACCACAAGAGACCACAAGAGGGAGCCAAAAAGTATAGTTCACAACAGGGAAGCTGTTTGTTCCTGATAGATGGACAAGTAAGGTAATTTCTGAGGTCCATTGTTCGGTGTTGGCCGGTCATCCTGGGATTTTTGGTACCAGAGACTTGGTGGCTAGGTCCTTTTGGTGGCCTTCCTTGTCACGGGATGTGCGTTCTTTTGTGCAGTCCTGTGGGACCTGTGCCCGGGCTAAGCCTTGCTGTTCCCACGCTAGTGGGTTGCTTTTGCCTTTGCCTGTCCCTGAGAGGCCCTGGACACATATTTCCATGGATTTTATTTCGGATCTTCCTGTTTCCCAGAAGATGTCTGTTATCTGGGTGGTTTGTGACCGGTTCTCTAAAATGGTCCATTTGGTACCTTTGCCTAAATTGCCTTCCTCCTCTGATTTGGTTCGATTATTTTTTCAGCATGTGGTTCGTTTGCATGGCATTCCGGAGAATATTGTATCTGACAGAGGTTCCCAATTTGTTTCCAGGTGTTGGCGGGCCTTTTGTGCTAGGATGGGCATTAATTTGTCTTTTTCTTCGGCGTTCCATCCTCAGACAAATGGCCAAACTGAGCGAACTAATCAAACCTTGGAAACCTATTTGAGATGCTTTGTGTCTGCTGATCAGGATGATTGGGTGGCTTTCTTGCCGTTGGCCGAGTTTGCCCTTAATAATCGGGCCAGTTCGGCTACTTTGGTTTCGTCTTTTTTTTGTAATTTTGGTTTCCATCCTCGTTTTTCTTCAGGGCAGGTTGAGCCTTCTGATTGTCCTGGTGTAGATTCTGTGAAGGACAGGTTACAGCAGATTTGGACTCATGTGGTAGAAAATTTGACGTTGTCTCAGGAAAAGGCTCAGCGTTTTGCTAACCGCCGTCGGTGTGTTGGTCCTCGGCTTCGTGTGGGGGATTTAGTCTGGTTATCTTCCCGTCATGTTCCTATGAAGGTTTCTTCACCTAAGTTCAAGCCTCGGTTTATTGGTCCTTATAAGATTTCTGAGATTATCAATCCGGTGTCTTTTCGTTTGGCCCTTCCAGCCTCTTTTGCCATCCACAATGTTTTCCATAGATCTTTGTTGCGGAGATATGTGGTACCTGTTGTTCCCTCTGTTGATCCTCCTGCCCCAGTGTTGGTTGAGGGGGAGTTGGAATATGTGGTTGAAAAAATTTTGGATTTTCGTTTTTCGAGGCGGAGGCTTCAGTATCTTGTCAAGTGGAAGGGTTATGGCCAGGAGGATAATTCTTGGGTGGTTGCCTCCGATGTCCATGCCGCTGATTTGGTTTGTGCTTTTCACTTGGCTCATCCTGATCGGCCTGGGGGCTCTGGTGAGGGTTCGGTGACCCCTCCTCAAGGGGGGGGGGTACTGTTGTGAATTCCGTTCTTGGGCTCCCTCCGGTGGTTGTAAGTAGCACTTTTGTGAATTCTGCTCTTGGGCTCCCTCCTGTGGTTTTGAGTGGTATAGCTGCTTCTTGGATTTAGCATCAGCAACTGCTTCCACTGATCGTCTTTCGGGCTCGGCTATTTTAGTCCAGCCTTATCCCTCAATCAATGCCAGTTGTCAATTGTTCCTGCTTGGAGTCACTGCTCTTTTGGATTTTCCTGACATTCTGACCCTTTCAGCAAAGCGAAGTCCTTGCTTGTCCTTTTGCAGTCCACTTGTTGTGGACTTTATTGTTCAGCACATTCTATGTTTTGCTCATTTGTCCAGCTTATCAGTATGGATTTATTCAGCTAAGCTGGAAGCTCTGGGCAGCAGATTTTGCCCTCCACACCTTTAGTCAGGTGTGGAGATTTTTTGCATTTCTCTGCGGTGGACTTTTTCTAGTTTTTATTACTGACCGCACAGTGTTCTTTCCTGTACTATCTATCTAGCTAGAAGTGGCCTCCTTTGCTAAATCTTGTTTCATACTACGTATGTCATTTCCTTCTCCTCTCACAGTCATTATTTGTGGGGGGCTGTCTATCCTTTGGGGATTTTCTCTGAGGCAAGATAGCTTTCCTGTTTCTACCTTTAGGGGTAGCTAGTTCTCCGGCTGTGACGAGGTGTCCAGGGAGTGACAGGAACATCCCACTGCTACTGCTAGTGTTGTGTTAAGATCAGGAACTGCGGTCTGTATAGTTACCACCTGCTCAGAGCTAGTCGCATGTCGCTCCTAAATCACCAGTCCATAGCACCACACTCTGCCTCTTCAGAGTTCCACCTGTTTCTGCATCCACCTCTATGGTCTCTCCTGGGCTCTCTGTCTGTTTACTCTTAGGTACCTCTGGACTCTTGGTAACGTCTGAGTTCTCCATCTCTTCAGCATCAGGTACTTCATCCTACTGAGCCACTTCACTCTTTCCGGGCATTGCAGATGTGGGTCTACTACAGGTCTATTCTATCTCCAGCCCGTCACTAACTACCTCAGTGCTAGGGTTTGTCAGAGATAAAGTGACCTCCTTATCAAGGACAGTAATCTGATCTGTACCTGACTTTGTCTCTTCCTCATCATCTCTATTCTCAGAGGGTGTAACCTGTCCCGCCTTTCTGCGGCCCCCGCGACGAGATGAAGAGCTGTGATTTTTACTCGGCTCCTCCTTACTGCACTCTTTTCCCTTTGCGCTCGAGTCACAGTCTGGATAGGAGTCACCCCCTCTCACTCTGTCATCCTGGAACAGCAATTCCCCACTTAAACAAGTGTCAGACCCACACTTTCTTCCAGTCACCTGGAACTCTGGACTATTGACCTTAGGTGTCGCTATCTCGCTTTCACACATCACACGATCCGGAATCACTACAGCCGCCTGTTGTGGTGGGGCTCCCTTAGGGTCATTCCGACTCCGTTCTGAGCAATCAGACACTCCCCTTTCCTCCCACAAGTCCCAAAACCTTTCAAAGTCCTAGCCTATTACAATAGGGAATGGCAAGTCTGAGACTACAGGTACATCATGGCTGGTAATAATAGTGGGCGTCTCAATGATTACCCTGGACACCTGAAAATCCCTAGCCACCCCATGAACGCAGTGGACTTCCATCTTCCTTCCAGGAATCAGATAGACAGGGAGTGTGGCGCTCACCAGCGTCACCAGGCTCCCTGAGTCCAGAAGTCCAGTCACGCACACTCCATTGACTTCTACAGAACAGCTCTGTCATCTTGTCAGATGAAAAGTCAGTACAATATTCTGAACATGTGCTGTTCGAACACTGAACCCGGCAACAGTCCACCAGCGCATTCACTGCCGCCCCTTTTTTGGACTCCACCCCCTTTTGGGTTACCGCCCCCTTGTGGACCTTTTTCTCCTTTAGGGCTACCACCCCTTTTAGGGACTCCACCCCTTTTGGGCAACTACCCCCTTTTGAGACGCAGCCCCTTTTTGGCCAACCATAATTATTTGGGCACTGCTCCGTTTTTGGGACTCCACCCCCTTCTAGGGACACCACCCCTCTCTGGGGTACACCCTGTGGACTTCCCACAGTACTCTCAGGCTCCAGTCCGCACTGCAGACCAATGTGACTCTGGCCCTTTAAGAGTCTGCACACTCTAAACCAGCAATGTCTTTTTTTTTTTTTTTCTCTTTGCTGCAACTGCAGCTACACTTCACAAGGCTCTGCACCGCGGACTTCGTGGAGCCGCCGATCCACAGCAAACTTCGTAACCCCGCCGAGTTACTGCCAGATGCCTTCAGTCTTCGTGGCCCAGCCGAGCCACAGCAAGTTGACCAGAGAAGGAAAAAAAGAAATACATGGACTCGCCGGTCCACAGCAAGCACTTGCACACGTGCTTATAGAAAAAAAAAAACACAGTCTCTCACTGACCCCGGTCAGATTAACACATACTACGGTCTGTTACACACCCAGCTTTAACACAGCCCATAGTTTTTCACTGACCCCGGTCAGTACAATACACGGTTTTCAGACCGTCACCCGTTGGCAACTTCACGGGTTCCTGGACACCCCTCAGCCTCAGAGATGCCCAGACGCACTGCCTCTGTTTTCTTCCACTCTGACCCCGGTCAGTACACACGGACACCTGTCCGTTAGCTGTTGGTGCCGGCCACACAGGTTCCCGGATCCCTCTTCTCCTCAGAGGTATCCCAAAACAGCAGTTCTCACTGACCCCGGTCAGTATTTACTCACGGTTGTCAAGACCGTCCACTCCTCTTGCTCAGCCCAGCCAGCACTGCAACACATGCTCCTTGGATCTTAGCCCGCATTCTCCACCAATTGTAGGGGTTCACTCTCTCAGGTGCGTAGGAGGAAACAGGAGCCACATTCTCTTCTGCGTTCAAGTGGGTTTATTGCTCCATAAACCACATAACAGCATGAACAACAGGTAAACAAATAGCCTTTAGCTCAGGAAAGGAAAATACAAGAGTCCAGTCCTTCAGGCTCAGTCCTGGAGCCTTAACACACTGTGGGGGCTTTCTCCTCCACACACACAGACTCCTGTCTGTAGTGTCCCGCCTGGACACAGGGATCTCTGTCCACACTGACGGATTCCAAAACACTCACTCCCATGTGCCAAACACACCTCCATTATGTAGCCTTAAACCACACCCAGGTACCTGTCACATGGCCAGTCAGGTGAGCGTGACATCACCACAGGTCTTGAAACACACATAGATAGGCATGGTTATGCCCCTTACCCAGGGGTGAGGTATATGGGTAGCCAGACCCTCCCATCTCTCATAGCTAACCGTAACCTGGACCCAAATATAGTTAAACAATTCCTTATTGCTTTATGAGTAGTGTTGAGCGATACCTTCCGATATCGGAAAGTATCGGTATCGGAAATTATCGGCCAATACCGTCAAAGTATCGGATCTAATCCGATACCGATACCCGATCCCAATGCAAGTCAATGGGACGAAAATATCGGAATTAAAATAAACCCTTTATAAACTTGTAGGTTCATTCTACATGAAGGAAAACAACTAAGAATAATGTAGGATGTATTGGGGGACGTGGCGGATACATTAAAGGCACAGAGGTTTAGCCCAATCTAATAGAATAGCAGGATTTTGTTTTGTTTTTTATGACGTTCGGCGTTAGAAAGATTTTGACTATGTTAATTTTTTTTTTATTTTGTCAGATATTGATGTTTCACTACTTCCACGCCCTTCACCTTCTTTTTTACTTCTCCCACACTTTCTTCTTCATTATCCTCATCATCAGTTTCTTTGACATCAACTTCTTCACCTTATTCATCTTCTTCTTCATCTTCTACCTATTATTTTTTTGGTTACATTGTTCATATTCTTTTTATTTTACTATTATCTTCATCATATTCTACTTCTTCATCATATTCTTATTTGTGACAGGCATTCCCGTAGTTGTTATCTATAAAAGTTTGAAGATTACACCTTCCGTTCTGCCTGTCACAAAACAGTTACATTTGTCCGCGTTCAGTTTGGCCTGCAGCATCAGGCTTTATCCAGGGGCACCACGAGGAGGAACGGACTCACCCCCATACACTGCTTAGTCTTCTTCTGCTTATAATTTAGATAATATCTTTTGCTCTGATATTTAGTCTTATGCTTAATGTTCTTCTGCTCTTTGTTCTGCAGCCTCTTGTTCTTCTGCTTCTCGGTCTTCCAGGTCGTCGTCGTCTCCAGGGTCGTCGTCTCCGGGGTCGTCGTCATCGGGGTGGTCTTCAGGGTCGTCGTCTCCGGGGTCGTCGTCATCGGGGTGGTCTTCAGGGTCATCGTCTCCAGGGTCGTCGTCATCACGGTGGTTGTCGTCTCTGGTGTCGTCGTCATCTTAGGGGTGGTCTTCCGGGTCATCGTGTTTAGTCTCTTGAACTTGGAAATGTAGCAGAAGGTACAAGAAGGCTGAGAAAATGCCGAGAACCAGCTGATGGAACTGGAACTCGGATGGCTACCCGAAGGTCCAAGAGCCAATGGAACTACCAGCTGACGTTACTGGAACCAGGATGGGGAGCAGAAGGTACAAGAGCAAAAGACACTGCCGAGAACCAGCTGACGGTGCTGGAACCCGGATGGGTAGCCAAAGGTCCAAGAGCCAATGGAACGACCGAGGACCAGCTGACGTTACTGGAACCCGGTTACTAAGCAGGAGGTACCCGTGCCTGAAAGCACTACCAAGGACCACCTGACGTTGGTGGAACTTGGATACCCAGAGGGAGGCACCTAAGCCAAAGACTCTGCCCGGAACCAGCTGATGGTACTGGAACCAGGATGGGGAGCAGAAGGTACAAGAGCAAAAGACACTGCCGAGAACCAGCTGACGGTACTGGAACCCGGATGGGTAGCCGAAGGTCCAAGAGCCAATGGAACGACCGAGGACCAGCTGACGTTACTGGAACCCGGTTACTAAGCAGGAGGTACCCGTGCCTGAAAGCACTACCAAGGACCACCTGACGTTGGTGGAACTCGGATACCCAGAGGGAGGCACCTAAGCCAAAGGCTCTGCCCGGAACCACCTGACGGTGCTGGAACCAGGATGGGGACCTATTCAAGCTTGTCTTCCTAGAGCCCCAACTAGCAGTGTTGGAGCAAAGGGTCAGCAGGAGGAGGAGAGGGAGCAGAGTGTAGGCCGAAGCCTGCACTGGCGGCAGCTTTGGGTCTGTTGTGTCTGCGTGGCAGTTGCAGGACACGTTGTCGGCTGCACAGCAGGGGAACAGCTGGCAGTGCTGAACCCCACTGACACATTGGCTGGTGTTTTTCTCTGTGCAGCTAGCAGTACCGGGCCCCAACTGGCGGTGTTGGAGCCCGGGCTCTGCAGGGGGAGCAGAGTGTAGGCCGAAGCCTAATTGAAGCAATTTCAAAGGTAACCTTTAACCCCCCCTCAGGGGTTACAAAGTAGAAGAGCCACAGCTTATGCAGCAGTAGTGCTGCACAAGTCAAAGGTTGCTCTTTTAATTTTTCTCCTTGCACACGCTGAATGAAACACGTATAACATTTAGCCCTTTATACAGTCAAACTGTGTTGGAGGCGCGAGTTCCCTTCGTAATGAGACGCAGCACAGATGTCAAGAATCCCACCTGTTGTGAATTTGGATTCTGGGCTCCCCCGGTGGCTACTGGTGGAATTGAACTTGTGTCATCATCTTCCCTGTTCACCTGTTCTCATCAGATCTGGGTGTCGCTATATAACCTGGCTTCTCTGTTAGTTGCTTGCCGGTCAACAATGTTATCAGAAGCCTCTCTGTGCTTGTTCCTGCTCCCAGACATCTACTAGATAAGTTGGACTTTCGTCCTTGTTTGTTTTTGTTTTTTGGTTCCAGTTCACAGCTGCAGTTTCGTTACTGTGTCTGGAAAGCTCTTGTTGATCAGGAATTGCCACTCTGGTATTATGAGTTAATGCCAGAGTCCTAAAGTAATTTCTGGATGGTGTTTTGTTAGGGTTTTCTACTGACCATGAAAGTGTGCTTTCTGTCTTCTGCTATCTAGAAAGCGGACCTCAAATTTGCTAAAACTATTTTCCTGCTGCGTTTGTTATTTCATCTAAAATCACCGCCAATATATGTGGGGGGCCTCTGTCTCCTTTTTGGGCATTTCTCTAGAGGTGAGTCAGGTCTTATATTTCCCTCTGCTAGCATTATTTAGTTCTCCGGCCGGCGCTGGGCATATAGGGATAAAAAGTAGGACATGCTACCTGGCTACTTCTAGTTGTGCGGTAGGTTTAGTTCATGGTCAGTACAGTTACCATCTTCCAAGAGCTTGTTCCTATATAGGCTTATGCTAGTTCTCTGGCCATGGAGATCATGACAGTTTGACCGGTAGGGCCTCTGTCTCCTTTTTGGGCATTTCTCTAGAGGTGAGTCAGGTCTTATATTTCCCTCTGCTAGCATTATTTAGTTCTCCGGCCGGCGCTGGGCATATAGGGATAAAAAGTAGGACATGCTACCTGGCTACTTCTAGTTGTGCGGTAGGTTTAGTTCATGGTCAGTACAGTTACCATCTTCCAAGAGCTTGTTCCTATATAGGCTTATGCTAGTTCTCTGGCCATGGAGATCATGACAGTTTGACCGGCCCACTAAAGGGTTAAAATCCTTGGCTGAGAAAGGAGAGAAATAAGAAGTCTGCTGAGAGTTTTTTTTTTTTTTTTTGTGCTCTTAATTGGATCACTTGCCAGTCTGTCTATGCTGCAGTCTTTTTTTTTTTTCTCTCTCCTTCTAATCTTTGAATGGCTCTGTGTTCACCTGTCTATAATGGATCTTCAGAGTGTAACTGCAGGTTTGAATAATCTCGCCACGAAAGTACAAAGTTTGCAAGATTTTGTTGTTCATGCTCCGGTATCAGAGCCGAGAATTCCTTTGCCGGAATTCTTCTCAGGGAATAGATCTGGCTTTCAGAATTTTAGAAATAATTGCAAGTTATTTTTGTCCCTGAAATCTCGTTCTGCTGGAGACCCTGCACAGCAGGTTGGGATTGTGATTTCCTTGCTCCGCGGCGACCCTCAAGACTGGGCTTTTTCATTGGCACCAGGGGATCCTGCGTTGCGCAATGTGGATGCGTTTTTTCTGGCCTTGGGGTTGCTCTATGAGGAACCTCATTTGGAACTTCAGGCAGAAAAAACTTTGATGTCCCTATCGCAGGGGCAAGATGAAGCTGAAATTTACTGCCAAAGATTCCGTAAATGGTCTGTGCTTACTCAGTGGAATGAGTGTGCCTTGGCGGCTACTTTCAGAGAGGGTCTCTCTGATGCCATTAAGGATGTTATGGTGGGGTTCCCTGTGCCTGCGGGTCTGAATGAGTCCATGACAATGGCCATTCAGATCGATAGGCGTCTGCGGGAGCGCAAACCAGTGCACCATCTGGCGGTGTCCACTGAGAAGACGCCAGAAAGCATGCAGTGTGATAGAATTCTGTCCAGAAGCGAGCGGCAGAATTTTAGACGGAAAAATGGGTTGTGTTTCTATTGTGGGGATTCTACTCATGTTATATCAGCATGCTCTAAGCGTACTAAAAAGCTTGATAAATCCGTTTCCATTGGCACTTTACAGTCTAAATTTATTTTGTCTGTGACCCTGATTTGCTCTTTGTCATCTATTACCACGGACGCCTATATCGACTCTGGCGCCGCTTTGAGTCTTATGGATTGGTCCTTTGCCAATCGTTGTGGGTATGATTTAGAGCCTTTGGAGACTCTTATTCCTCTGAAGGGGATTGACTCCACCCCATTGGCTAATAATAAACCACAATACTGGACACAAGTAACTATGCGTATTAATCCGGATCACCAGGAGACTATTCGTTTTCTGGTGCTGTATAATCTACATGATGATTTGGTGCTAGGATTGCCATGGCTGCAGTCTCACAACCCAGTCCTTGACTGGAGAGCTATGTCTGTGTTGAGCTGGGGATGTAGGGGGACTCATGGGGACGTACCTTTGGTTTCCATTTCATCATCTATTCCCTCTGAAATCCCTGAGTTCCTGTCTGATTATCGTGACGTCTTTGAAGAACCCAAGCTGGGTTCACTACCTCCGCACCGTGAGTGCGATTGTGCTATAGATTTAATTCCGGGTAGTAAATACCCAAAGGGTCGTTTATTTAATCTGTCTGTGCCTGAACATGCTGCTATGCGAGAATATATAAAGGAGTCCTTGGAAAAGGGACATATTCGTCCATCGTCATCTCCCTTAGGAGCCGGTTTTTTCTTTGTGTCAAAAAAAGACGGCTCTTTGAGACCATGTATTGATTATCGGCTTTTGAATAAAATCACGGTTAAATATCAATACCCATTGCCGTTGCTGACTGATTTGTTTGCTCGCATAAAGGGGGCCAAGTGGTTCTCTAAGATTGATCTCCGTGGGGCGTATAATTTGGTGCGGATCAGGCAGGGGGATGAGTGGAAAACCGCATTTAATACGCCCGAGGGCCACTTTGAGTATTTGGTGATGCCTTTTGGTCTTTCTAATGCCCCTTCAGTCTTCCAGTCCTTTATGCATGATATTTTCCGCGATTTTTTGGATAAATTTATGATAGTGTATCTGGATGATATTCTGATTTTTTCGGATGACTGGGACTCTCATGTCCAGCAAGTTAAGAGGGTTTTTCAGGTTTTGCGGTCTAATTCTCTGTGTGTCAAGGGTTCTAAGTGCGTATTTGGGGTTCAGAGAATTTCCTTTTTGGGATATATTTTTTCTCCCTCTTCCATTGAGATGGATCCTGTCAAGGTTCAAGCTATTTGTGATTGGACGCAGCCCTCTTCTCTTAAAACTCTTCAGAAATTTTTGGGCTTTGCCAACTTTTATCGTCGATTTATTTCTGGTTTTTCGGATGTCGTTAAGCCATTGACCGATTTGACTAGACAGGGTGCTGATGTTGCTAATTGGTCCCCTGATGCTGTGGAGGCCTTTCAGGAGCTTAAGCGCCGTTTTTCTTCTGCCCCTGTGTTGCGTCAGCCTGATGTGGCTCTTCCTTTTCAGGTTGAGGTCGACGCTTCTGAGATCGGAGCTGGGGCAGTGTTGTCGCAGAAAAGTTCTGACTGCTCCGTGATGAGGCCTTGTGCCTTCTTTTCCCGTAAATTTTCGCCCGCTGAGCGGAATTATGATGTTGGGAATCGGGAGCTTTTGGCCATGAAGTGGGCGTTTGAGGAGTGGCGCCATTGGCTTGAGGGGGCCAGACATCAGGTGGTGGTATTGACTGACCACAAAAATTTGATTTATCTTGAGACCGCCAGGCGCCTGAATCCTAGACAGGCGCGCTGGTCATTATTTTTTTTCTCGGTTTAATTTTGTGGTGTCATACCTACCGGGTTCTAAGAATGTTAAGGCGGATGCCCTTTCTAGGAGTTTTGAGCCTGATTCACCCGGCAACTCTGAGCCCACAGGTATCCTTAAGGATGGAGTTATTTTGTCAGCCGTTTCTCCAGACCTGCGGCGGGCCTTGCAGGAGTTTCAGGCGGATAGACCGGATCGTTGTCCGCCTGATAGGCTGTTTGTTCCTGATGATTGGACCAGTAGAGTCATCTCTGAGGTGCATTCTTCTGCATTGGCAGGTCATCCTGGAATTTTTGGTACCAGGGATTTGGTGGCAAGATCCTTCTGGTGGCCTTCCCTGTCACGAGATGTGCGAGGCTTTGTGCAGTCTTGTGACGTTTGTGCTCGGGCCAAGCCTTGTTGTTCTCGGGCTAGTGGATTATTGTTGCCCTTGCCTATTCCTAAGAGGCCTTGGACGCACATCTCGATGGATTTTATTTCAGATCTGCCTGTTTCCCAGAAGATGTCTGTCATCTGGGTGGTGTGTGACCGTTTTTCTAAGATGGTCCATTTGGTTCCCCTGCCCAAATTGCCTTCTTCTTCCGAGTTGGTTCCCCTGTTTTTTCAAAATGTTGTTCGTTTGCATGGTATTCCTGAGAATATCGTTTCTGACAGAGGAACCCAATTTGTGTCTAGATTTTGGCGGGCATTCTGTGCTAGGATGGGCATAGATTTGTCTTTTTCGTCTGCTTTTCACCCTCAGACTAATGGCTAGACCGAGCGGACTAATCAGACCCTGGAGACATATCTGAGGTGTTTTGTGTCTGCTGACCAGGATGATTGGGTTGCTTTTTTGCCATTGGCGGAGTTCGCCCTCAATAATCGGGCCAGCTCTGCCACCTTGGTGTCCCCGTTTTTCTGTAATTCGGGGTTCCATCCTCGATTTTCCTCCGGTCAGGTGGAATCCTCGGATTGTCCTGGAGTGGATGCGGTGGTGGAGAGATTGCATCATATCTGGGGGCAGGTGATGGACAATTTGAAGTTGTCCCAGGAGAAGACTCAGCTTTTTGCCAACCGTCACCGTCGTGTTGGTCCTCGGCTTTGTGTTGGAGATTTGGTGTGGTTGTCTTCTCGTTTTGTCCCTATGAGGGTCTCATCTCCTAAGTTTAAGCCTCGGTTCATCGGTCCGTATAAAATATTGGAGATTCTTAACCCTGTTTCCTTCCGTTTAGACCTCCCTGCATCCTTTTCTATTCATAACGTTTTTCATCGGTCGTTATTGCGCAGGTATGAGGCACCGGTTGTGCCTTCCGTTGAGCCTCCTGCTCCGGTGTTGGTTGAGGGTGAGTTGGAGTACGTTGTGGAGAAAATCCTAGACTCCCGTGTTTCCAGACGGAGACTCCAGTATCTGGTCAAGTGGAAGGGATACGGCCAGGAGGATAATTCTTGGGTCACTGCATCTGATGTTCATGCCTCCGATCTGGTTCGTGCCTTTCATAGGGCCCATCCTGATCGCCCTGGTGGTTCTGGTGAGGGTTCGGTGCCCCCTCCTTGAGGGGGGGGTACTGTTGTGAATTTGGATTCTGGGCTCCCCCGGTGGCTACTGGTGGAATTGAACTTGTGTCATCATCTTCCCTGTTCACCTGTTCTCATCAGATCTGGGTGTCGCTATATAACCTGGCTTCTCTGTTAGTTGCTTGCCGGTCAACAATGTTATCAGAAGCCTCTCTGTGCTTGTTCCTGCTCCCAGACATCTACTAGATAAGTTGGACTTTCGTCCTTGTTTGTTTTTGTTTTTTGGTTCCAGTTCACAGCTGCAGTTTCGTTACTGTGTCTGGAAAGCTCTTGTTGATCAGGAATTGCCACTCTGGTATTATGAGTTAATGCCAGAGTCCTAAAGTAATTTCTGGATGGTGTTTTGTTAGGGTTTTCTACTGACCATGAAAGTGTGCTTTCTGTCTTCTGCTATCTAGAAAGCGGACCTCAAATTTGCTAAAACTATTTTCCTGCTGCGTTTGTTATTTCATCTAAAATCACCGCCAATATATGTGGGGGGCCTCTGTCTCCTTTTTGGGCATTTCTCTAGAGGTGAGTCAGGTCTTATATTTCCCTCTGCTAGCATTATTTAGTTCTCCGGCCGGCGCTGGGCATATAGGGATAAAAAGTAGGACATGCTACCTGGCTACTTCTAGTTGTGCGGTAGGTTTAGTTCATGGTCAGTACAGTTACCATCTTCCAAGAGCTTGTTCCTATATAGGCTTATGCTAGTTCTCTGGCCATGGAGATCATGACACCCACCTTGGTGCTGGGTGCAGCCTCCTGAGCGTTGTTATTTGCTGTACAGGAGTCTGCGCTGTCGTGTTATCCCCTGGCCTAGCGCTGTTAGCGCTGCCCATCTTCTGACATCATGTAATGTCGGCCGTTGCGGTTTGCGATGACCATGAATCTAAGCCCCGCAGTGTCTTAACATTGTTAAAACACTGCGGGGATGGGATTCATGGCCTGGTGCAGTACATATGTTCGCCTCTCGCTTGGGTTCTTACACCCGCTTCAGACTATGCGGCGAGGGCTCCAACACCGCTAGTTGCCGTCCAGAAGTGCTGTCCGCACAGTCCCAACAGTCCCTCCTCTGTTATTGGGGTTCAGTAACGTCAGCTGTTCCCCTGCTGTGTGTGTGGCAATCCCTCCTACCTCCTCCTACCTCCTCCACCTCCTCCTCCTCCATCTGTCCCTGGGCTCCAACACCGCTAGTTGTTGTCCAGAAGTGCTGTCCACACAGAGCCAAACACCTCGCCAATGTGTTAGTGGGGTTCAGCACCGCCAGCTGTTCCCCTGCTGTGTATACGGCAACGTGTACTGCGACCGCCACGCAGGCACAACAAGTTAAATTTAAGGGAACCTGTCCCCCCCCCCCCCCAGGCGTTTGTTACTGAAGGAGCCACCTTGTGCAGCAGTAATGATGCAAAGGGAAAAAGTGCCTCTTTTCGTGGTGCTCCTTGCACATGCTGAACCTAACACTTATGAAAAGTGTCCCCTCCTACCGTGATACCGTCCGGTTGGTGTAACTGTCCTTTGTGATGTGACGCAGCACAGCCGTCATTCTTACCCCCTTGGCGCCATGCGCTGCCTCCTCAGCGTTGTTTGAATCAGTCCCGGAGCCTGCGCTGTTAGGTTAGCCCTTGGCCATGCACACATTTTGCACTGCCCGTCTTCTGACATCATTTGGTGTCAGGCTGGCTGCGCCTGTGCGGCCGCGCTGGCCGAGAGCCCGCCTCGTACTGTCTTCTGATTTAATCCCACTGGGGGCCTGAGATCCATGGACATGCGCAGTGCATATCTGAACCTCCACCTCTCACTCATCTCCCTACGGCTTTTTCAGACTGTGCGGTGTCAGCTGGTCCCTAATAGCATGCCACGGCCGTGACACCGCACAGTGTGAAGAAGCCGTAGGGAGGGGAGTGAGAGATGAGGATATGCACTGCGCATGGCCACGGATCCCAGGCCCGCGGTGGGATTACATTAGACAACACTGCGAGGCGGGCTCTCGGCCAGCGCGGCCGCACAGGCGCAGCCAGCCTGACACCAAATGATGTCAGAAGACGGGCAGCGCAAAATGTGTGCTTGGCCAAGGGCTAACCTAACAGCGCAGGCTCCGGGACTGATTCAAACAACGCTGAGGAGGCGGCGCACGGCGCCAAGGGGGTAAGAATGACGGCTGTGCTGCGTCACATCACAAAGGACAGTTACACCAACCGGACGGTATCACGGTAGGAGGGGACACTTTTCATAAGTGTTAGGTTCAGCATGTGCAAGGACCATAATTAAAAGAGCTAAGTTTAACTTTTCCAGCATTAGTGCTGTACACGATGGCTCTTTCAGCTACAAATGCTTGGGGGGGGGGGGTTAAAGTTTCCCTTTCAACTTGCTCCAGTGTAGGCTTCGGCCTACACTGTAATCCCTCTCCTCCTCCTGCTGACCCTGGGCTCTAACACCGCCAGTTGGGGCCCAGATGTGCTGGCTGCAGAGAGCCAAACACCAGCCAATGTGTCAGTGGGGTTCAGCACCGCCAGCTGTTCCCCTGCTGTGTAGCCGGCAACGTGTCCTGCAAAAGCCTCGCAGGCACAAGAACTGAAATTGAAGGAAACCTGTCCCCCCTCCCCCAGGCGTTTCTACGTTTTACAGCCACCTTGTACGACAGTAATGCTGCATGTGTGCAAGGTGGCTCAGAAACTTAATCTCCTTGCCCAGGTTGAACTGAACACGTCTAAAATGAGTCCTCTGCAACCATTAAAACGTCCCTCAGGTGTGATTTTCCTTTGTATTGACACGCAACAAGCTCCTTGGTAGCGCTGCCCGCCTTCTGGCATCATTGTTTGGCTGCCTGCGCCTCTGCGGCCGCCTTGCCCCACACAACGCCCCTCGGTGTCTTATTTATTTTGACTGCGAGGGTGTGATTGATGGGCATGAGCAGTGCATATGTTCGCCTGTCACTCGTCTCCTTCCGCCTTCTTCAGACTGTGCAGCTTCATGGCCGTGGCATGCGATAAGGGATCAGCTGACTGAATCAAACAACGCTGAGGAGCCGTGGCACGGCGCCAAGGGGGTAGGAATGACGGCTGTGCTGCGTCATATTACGAAGGAAAGTCCCACCTCCGGGACGGTTTTACGGTATCAGTGGACACATTTTATAAGTGTTAAGTTCTGCGTGTGCAAGGAGCTAAACAAAAATAGCTACCTTTTCCTTGTGCAGAATTACTGCTGCACAAGGTGGCTCTTTCAGTAACAAACGCCTTGGGGGGGGGGGACAGATTCCCTTACATTTCAGTTGTTGTGTCAGCGTGGCGGTCGCAGGACACATTGCCGGCTACACAGCTGGGGATCAGCTGACGTTACTGAAACCCAATAACACTGGGTCGTATGTTTTGACTGTGCAGACGGCACTTCTGAGCCTCAACTGGCGGTGTTGGAGCCCAGGAATTTAAGTTCAGGTGGTAGAAAGATGAACACAACAGGAGACCTGGATAACGTAGACAGTGAACTAATTATTTAATCAGGAAGAGGAGTGGCAAATTCCTGCGAGATCCAGGCCTTGTTCATTTTCAGGAAAGAAAGCCGGTCAACGTTATCGGAGGATAGTCGCATGCGACGGTCAGTTAGTACACCACCTGCAGCACTAAAGACACGTTCCGATAATACACTGGCCGCAGGGCAAGACAGCACCTCCAATGCATACTGGCTTAGCTCTGGCCATGTATCCAGCTTTGAGACCCAAAACTTGAAAGGTGAAGAGCCGTCTGGGAGTACAGCAAGAGGGCAAGACATGTAGTCTGTCACCATCTGACGGAACCGTTGCCTCCTGCTGACTGGAGCCGTCTGTGATGGTGTAGACTTTTGTGGCGGGCACAAAAAACTGTGCCACAGTTGGGCCATACTGGTCTTGCCTTGGGCAGAGGCACTGCTTCTGCTCCCTCTTTGTGCAGAGCCTCCACCACTGCCTGGACGCACTGAGCTGCTTTGGAATGCACTAGCAGCACTTCTCTCAGTTGGAATGGAGAAGATGATGGAATTCACCAGTGTGTCTTGGTACTCCCGCATTTTTCGCTCCCGGTTCAACGGTGTGATGAGGCTTTCTACGTTGTCCCGGTAGCGAGGATCGAGGAGGGTGAACACCCAATAATCAGACATGTTGAGAATGTGGGCGATGCGGCGGTCGTTTCTCAGGCACTGCAGCATGTAATCCACCATGTGCTGCAGACTGCCAACTGCCCAAGAAACGCTGTCCCCTGCTGGAGGCGTGATCTCTGCCCGCTCGTCATCACCCCACCCTCGCTGTACACACTGAGTACTGGACAATTGTGTAACTCCCTCCTCTGGACGGATGTCTTCCTCCTCCATTGACTCCTCCTCATCCTCCTCACAAACTGTCCCCTGCCTACGCGTTTGTGAGGAACCACGTGGCGCTGACTGTCCAGAAGATGATGGAAATGCTGAATCCTCATCCTCCACCTCTTCCACAACATCATCCCTTAGCGCTTGCAGTGATTTTTCAAGCAGGCAGATAAGGGGGACAGTCATGCTGACTAGTGCATCATCTGCACTCGCCATCCGCGTGGAATAATCAAAGGGACGCAAAACCTGGCAGACGTCATTCATAGTGGCCCACTCTGTGGTTGTGAAGTCTGTACGGCGCTGAGTGCGACTTCTTTGCGCCTGAAGCAGCTGGTACTCCATTACAGCTTGCTGCTGCTCACACAACCGCTCCAACATATGTAACGTGGAATTCCACCTGGTAGGTAGGTCACATATGATGCGATGTTCCAGCAGGCGGTGTCGGCGCTGCAGAGCCGCAATGCTCGCTTTTGCCGTGCTGGAACGCCGCAAGTGAGCACACTCTAGGCGGACCTTGTGCAGCAGTGCATCAAGATCCGGATAGTCCCTCAAAAAACTCTGCACGACCAAATTGAGCACATGTGCCAGACATGGGATGTGAGTGAGGTTGCCGAGGCCCAGAGCTGCCACCAGATTTCGGCCATTATCACACACTACCATGCCTGGCTGGAGATTCGCTGGCACAAACCACACATCGCTCTCCTGCTTGATGGCATTCCAGAGCTCCTGCGCTGTGTGGCTTCGATTCCCCAAATAAATTAATTTCAAGACGGCCTGTTGACGTTTGGCCACGGCTGTGCTCATGTCGGTCGTAACAGGTAAACGTTCATCACGGGTCCATGTGGAGGTGGACTGTGACGGCTCCTGCAGCGATGATTCTGAGGAACTGGTGTAAGAGGAGGAGTCAATGCGTACAGAATGGATTCCTGCAATCCTTGGAGTGGGCAGGACACGTCCTGCGCCACTCGCACGATCTGTACCCGGCTCAACGACATTAACCCAATGGGCAGTGAGGGAAAGGTATCGCCCCTGTCCATGTTGACTGGTCCACGCATCGGTGGTGAGGTGGACCTTGCTACTGACGGCGTTCAGTAGCGCGTGTTTTATGTGTCCCTCCACATGCTTGTGCAGGGCAGGGACGGCTTGCCTGCTGAAGTAAAAGCGGCTGGGCACATTGTACTGTGGGACTGCCAATGACATCAAGTCACGGAAGCTGTCAGTCTCCACCAGCCTGAATGACAGCATTTCCAGTGACAGAAGTTTGGCAATGCCTGCAGTCAGAGCCTGCGCTCGTGGGTGGTTTGACGAGAAAGGCCGCCTTTTCTCCCATGCCTGTACTACCGATGGCTGTAGACTGGGCTGGGAGTGTGTGGATGACTGGGAAAGTGGTGCTGCGGGTGGAATTACATCGGGTCTCTGGACAACAGGGCCAGAGGTTCTTCCACGGTGATCCTGGGAGGAAGCCAAACCAGCTGCGTGTGAGCTGGAGGAAGAGGCAACACGAGCTGAAGAGGTGGTAGCTGCCGCTGTTGGTTGGCCTAGCTCTTCAGTGCGTTTCTGTAACTCCGCCGCATGCCTGGTGCGCACATGTTTCCACATATTTGTGGTATTGAGGTTGCTGACACTTTTCCCTCTTTTCACTTTGTAATGACACACCTTGCATTTGACATAGCAAATGTCATCTGCAACTGTGTCAAAAAAGGACCAGGCACTGCAAGTCTTGGGAGCGCCCTTTTTGGCTTTTGGAAGAGACATGCTCCTAACGGGTGCCAAAGCGGAGGCTGCAGGATCCGCAGTCTTCCCCCTCCCTCTCCCTCTTTGGGCCGTACGGGGAATCTCTTCCTCAGAGCTGCTCCCACCACCTTCCTGTCCCTCACGCCAAGATGGGTCAAGGACCTCATCATCTACACTACCCTCTGCCCCCAACTGCTCCTCCTGGGTAGTCTCAGCAGCAGAGCACACACCAGTAAGTGGCACCTGAGTGTCATCATCAGCTGATGCGGCCTGCGATGTGGTGAACGGAGCCACTGGCCCACCCGCCTCTTCAGAGGAAGAGAGAAAAAGCTGTTGGGCATCACTGCACCCTGCCTCTTCTTCCATTTCTCCAATGCTGCTTGGCTGGCCCCCTGTTTCCAAGCCAAGAGATTCAGAGAACAGAAGTAGAGACGGCTCCTGTCCTGGGCTCTCTGTCTGCCTGGGCAATTTGGCAGGTGGTGAAGAGACAGATGGCTGCTCTCCAGTGCTCTGTGTCTGAGAGGATGTGGCACTAATTGAAGTTGATGCATTAGCTGCCATCCATCCGACAACGGCTTCAATTTGTTCTTCACGCAGCAGCGGTGTACGGCGCTCTGCGACAAAGCTGCGCATGAATGACTGTTCCCTGGTGAAAGTGGGTGCTGATGAGTCACCGGTGCCCGCAGCAGGCACAGAATCCCCACGTCCCCTCCCTGCTCCGCGCCCACGCCCACGTGCCTTACTCACTGCCTTCTTCATCTTGGTTGACTGATAAAGATAAGCAGAAAAGTACTAACGGCTTTGTGTGCTTATTCCTGAACAACTCCTCCTAACAGGTATAAGAAACACTAATTTTCTAAAGTGTGGACTAGACTTTAATATGAGCTAATGTGGCCTACACAAATGTAAAGTGGTGTCACTGGTGTGTTTGGTGAACTTTATTATTTATTTATTTTTTGGGGGCTGAACTGACAACAGATAGAGCTGCAGTCACACGGAGACCGTGCAGACAGCCGTAAACGGCGCTGCAAGGCCCAAAAACCCTCCTCTACGTTATCCTATGTAGTGTTTTTCCACAAGTTAGCTGGAGACGGGTGGAAAGACACTAATAGGAATTTTTTGAAAAAATGTGCAGCAGCCTGCACTACTTAAAACAAAATGAAAATTGATTTAGCGGTATGACGCAGTGAAGAACTCTGAGCTGGAGACAACCAGGCTATGGCTGCTCACAGACTACAGGGCGAGCTGCAGTCACACGGAGACCGTGCAGACAGCCGTAAACGGCGCTGCAAGGCCCAAAAACCCTCCTCTACGTTATCCTATGTAGTGTTTTTCCACAAATTAGCTGGAGACGGGTGGAAAGACACTAATAGGATTTTTTTGAAAAAATTAGCAGCAGACTACACTACTTGGAAAAAAAAAAAAAAGAACAGTATGAGGCAATGAACCACCCTCCCTGAACTGAATACAACCAGCTATGGATGGCCTATGTGGCTGCACTCAGACTAGAGAGTGGGCTGCACTCACACACACACACACACACACAGACCTTGCAGATCGCTGTGAAAACAGCGCTACAAGGCAAAAGCAAGGTGAATAGTAGGTGAACACAGCGGTTGCTAAATTAGCCTTTGGAAAGCACAAAGAAGCAAATCGCTATCTCTAAACTGGCCCTCAGTCAGCAAACAGCGTCCTGTCACTAACTGAATTCACAGCAGAGTGAGCGCAAAATGGCGCCAGCGACTTTTAAACTGCATCATGACATCATTTCAGCAGCCAATCACAGCCATGCCAGTAGTTTCATGCCCTCCATGCTGAACAGGATGTGCCCACACTTGGAATCATTCTCATTGGCTGAATTCGTGCAAATTCGTGCAGTTTGAATCCTGGGAACTTCCGATTCCGGTATCCGATACGCGGCAAGTATCGGAATCCCGGTATCGGAATTCCGATACCGCAAGTATCGGCCGATACCCGATACTTGCGGTATCGGAATGCTCAACACTATTTATGAGCATTACAGAAAACACTCCAGGTTACATCACAGCGACAAGCCTTCTTTGTGATACATACCTCCCGTCGACTATCCAACCTTTAGCCACGCTACAAAGGGTAGATGAGTCCAAGGAAGTGGATGCCTCACAGTCTCAGAGGCCTACTGCTACAGGCAACATGCATGAAGGAGACCCAACCAGGATTCTACACATTTTCAAAAATTAGTTGCAGACACTACCAAAGTGGCATCAATTTCACCACAGTAGAAATAGTATAATAGGCACAGACAGGTCTTCCACTACGCCCAAACCAGCAGATGGACACCCAACCAGAAGTGTTCACATTTAGACAAATGAGGACCTTACACCACAGGAGTGGCATAAATTTCACGAGAGTAGAAATAGTATAATAGGGTTAGACACGTCTTCCACTACACCTAATCCAGCAGATGGTGTCCAACCAGGTGTTTTCACATTTTCAAAAATTATTGGCAGACAATACCAAAGTGGCATTAATTTCACCACAGTAGAAATAGTATACTGGGGACCTACAGATCTTCCACTACGCCCAATCCAGCAGATGGACACAAAACATGAGTGTTCAAATTTAAACAAATGAGGGCTTTACACCACAGACATGGCATAAATTTCACGAGAGTAAAAATAGTATAATAGGGACCAACAGGTCTTTCACTACACCCAATCCAACAGATGGACACCCAACCAGGAGTGTTCACATTTCAAAAAATTATTGGCAGACAATACCAGACAAGTGGCATCAATTTCATCACAGTAGAAATAGTATAATTGGGAACTACAGGTCTACCACTACACCCAATCCAGCAGATGGACCCCCAACCAGGACTGCTCACATGTATACAAATGAGGGCCTGACACCACTGAAGTGGAATAAATGTCACGAGAATAGAAATAGTTTAACTGGGACCGACAAATCTTCCACTACAGCTAACCCAGCAGATGTAGACCAACCATGATTATTCACATTTACACAAAATTGTGTTAAACTCAGCAGCAGGAGCCACAGCAGGCACATAAGCCACACTAAAGATATTAAAGAGTGCAGTTGCGTGACATTAATGCATCACACTAAAAAAATGCAATATCACCTAGTCTGTACCGACAGCAATTGGGGTGCAAAAGTCCTTGGAGATCCATGACTTGTTATTGATGAAAGTTAGGTGGTCTACACTTTCTGGGGACAGCCTGCTGCGCTAATCCATCAACAGTGCTGAAGACACATTCTGTGAGAACGCTGGCTGCCAGGCATGATAAAACCTCCAAGGTATGTGAGGCGAGCTCAAGACACTCATCCATTTTGGAAGACCAAAATGTGAAAGGGTCCTAACCCTCCCTGATGGTATTGATATTCAGTTCTAGAAACTCCGGCACCATCCTCTTCATTTATTCTCCACTTGTAAGACTTGGACTCTGTTGTGCTGGTACACTAGCTGGACTAAAAAAAAGTGTCATAGATCTCACAGAAATTGCTTCTTCCACTTACACCACTGCTGCTGCTGCTAATGTTTTGGCGCTGACGAATTCAAGTGCCGGAGGTTGTATATCTAGAGCTGCAAAGTGAACTGTGTTCTTCACTGATGTCTTGGGGAAAAGCTCTCTTAAGGTTGTGTAAAAGCGTATTTCAATACTCCAGCGTTCAATACTCCAGCAAAATTTGGTTTTATAATGTGGATCTAACAGAGTGGCAACCCAGTAGTCAGTAGTATTCCTAATCATAACTATACGGGGATCATTTTGCAGATAGTGCAGCAAAATGGCACTTAAATGTCGGGCTCTACCATGAGGCCCAAGCACATGCTGTTGTATAAATGCAGGAACCGGGATGTCGTCATGGACAGGAGGCAGATCAAGGGTTAAAAAATGTATTAACAGAGTTAAACTCCATGCCGGGAGAGAGGGCGTACAGGAGCTAAGGTAAAGAACAATGTGGGGATGGAGGGAATAGAAAGGGAGAACTAGAGTAAGGTGAAAGTTCAAGAGATAGAGTAAACTTATCAGTCTGTTGGTTTCTTGATTGCAGCGTCTCGGTCTCCAAAGATGGCACTGACACCAGCGGCACATGATGTCCCGGAGTTGTCCTGAGTAGACAGAGGTCTGATTCTCGATGCAAGCGGGGAGTCTTTACTGTCCTAGGTGGGCTCTTGTTTCCAGTTTCTTTGTATAGGGCTTAGCTCAAAGGGTGAAACCGCCAGAATGTATCTCCGTTCTGCGGTGTATGTGGGTGAGGAGTCAGTCAGTACCGGCCTAGTCCCCTGTTCTTGGCGGGACGGTGTGCACACAGCAGTCACTGTTTTAGAGTGTGCGCCACCTCCAGGAGCAGGAGAGAGCAGAGGTTTTGCCGTCAGTAGTACACAAACAATGGACATAGTCACAGGGAATCTGCAAGGTGGGCCTGCGCTCACGCGATGCTCCGCTGACAAGGCCGGCACTTTAGCCTGCTGCACACTCAGTCTTCCCACCAGGTCTGATCTCCTTTTCCTGTGCTCGCCCCTTTTTCTCTCTGACCCACCCCCTACTGTCCAGTGCCAAGTTCGGTCCTTGTCTGAAAGCTCTCCCCCCATTCCAGATTGGTGACAGTCCCGACAGTTCTGGAACCGGGGCAAGAGAGGCACCCCTGGTCCTGTACATCTTCTTACATTCCCCCCTTCTTTTTGCTCGCCATTCCACGAGCCAGAATTTCTTTTCTTATGTTGACACTCTTCTATCCCTTGTACTATTTGTCATCAAACAAATTGATCCTGATTATATCGATTGGGGGGTATGCTAGCTGTTGTTCGTTCAGAGCACCGTAAGTCAGAAGGAGCAGTTGAGTCCAATTGAGTAGTTGAATCAGGCTGTACAGGTGAGGACGGAGACGTACACATTTCGGTTGGGATGGCTGCTTCTGGTACCTCAGGCATTTGCCACTCTCTTAAATCTACCATAGATTGTGCAGAGCATTCTTCCTCTTCACCATCAGCAATGACTAATGGGACTATTTCTGGAACACTTTGCACCTATTCAACCTGGTCAGGATCTCTCGATAAGCAGGGCCGTAACATATTCCAGTGAGCTATTCGAGTGGAAGCATTCTCCTCTCCCTAATTCTGAATCTCTTAGACGGGCACCTCAGAGTTGATTCTCTGCTTCACCCGGTATGGGTTTTTTCCCTATGAGACTCCAGTTTACCTCGATGATGTTTTTCTTGCACCAATACACAGTCCCCAGCTTGAAGATCTGTCCCACGCAGAGGAGCTGTTTTCGAATGTTCCAGTTCCTTAAATCTAGTCTACCAGACGATGTACAGTCTGCAGCCAATGATGATGTTCTCGGACCCAGGTGGACACTCGCATGCGTAGGTAGTCCTCCTCAGGTTCCAGCTCGGTAATCTCTCTTCCAGGGTGGCAGAAAAATAGGGTATTAGACATGTAGCCAGTCATGCTGTGTCTTCGGTTATTGTACACCCACATTAACTTAGCTATGAATTCAGGCCACTCGGCCTTTCTATCTTCCTCCAATGTCCTCAACATCTGGATCAGAGTGCGGTTGAACCACTTCCTTGAGGGTGATAAGGCATCGTCTGAGATTTCCCGATCTGATACAACCGGTGTAACTCCTCCATAACTTTCCCCCAAAAAACAGCCACCTTGATTGGAGTGAAATCTCTTTGGGCAGTTGTATACCTGGATGAAGTTCATACAGATGGCAAATGCAGCAGATTCGGCGGTCTGCTCTCACATCGGAGTCATGACAGCAAACTTTGTGAAGTGATCCGTCATCACCAAGCAGTGTTCATATCCATGATGTGCTGGGCCAATTATCAGATAATATATACTGTAATTAATACCTCTAGAGGGGCCAAAGTCATCATGGTCTGAGTGGAAGCCCTCTGTTCTGGCGGCTTGGCCAATTCGCAGCTTCTACATAGCTGACAGGTCTCCTCCACTACAGCTTTCATTCGAGGATGATAAACTAATCTTTGTAGCCACTGAAACGTCTCCTCCTTACGCTCTTCCTATTGGACTATTCTGTTTCTTGCATTCGACAGTACCCCATTCAACAGCTCTAACAGCGGGTTCACTATGTGAGTAAAGTTCTTCACAAATAGCCGAAAGTATCCGGTGAGCCCTAATAAGGCCCGCACATCTTTCATGGCCTTTGGGGTAGGCCAATCCTGTACTGCAGCAATTTTCTCAATTTGGGTGCAGAACAGATGACATTTCTGGGGCTTTGCTTTTAAGCCATGCTGTTGAAGACGGGCTCAACACCTGTTCTAGTCTTCGGAGGTGTTCCTCGAACGAGGCAGCATAAACAATGATATCGTCCAAGTAAATGAGAGTGGCTTCAAAGTTCAAATCACCTGAAAACCTCTCCATCAACCGCTAAAAACGTACCCGGGGCGTTAGTCAGACCAAACAGCATCCAATTGAATTCGTATTATCCCATGGGGAGTATAAAGGCCATCTTTGCTCGGTCCTGCTTGGACATCGGTACTTGCCTATAGCCACTGGCTAGGTCTAATGTGAAGAAATATTTGGCATTTCCCAGGGCAGACAAGGACTCATCATTCCTTGGTAGCGAGTAGGAATCTCATACAGTGCAAGCATTGAGTTTTACAGTAGTCCACACAAAAATGCAGCGTACCATCCTTTTTCCGCACAGCACAATAGGGGTAGTCCAGGGGCTCTGAAGCTCACGGATTACACCATTTTGCAACATCTGAGTCAGCATTCCTTTCACCTCCTGATACCTGGAATTTGATGGGACCATTCTCTTAAGGGTGCAATGTTTCCAGTTGGAATCTCGTGCGTGATCTCTGTGGTGCAGCCAAAATCATCTTCATGATGCACAAACACATCCTGGTATCACTCTAATAGAGCTTTCACCTGCTGGACCAGCTGTGATGTGAGTTTGGCCCTCATTTGTTCTAATATTTAGAGTTCTTCTCGCAGGTGTTGAGGCTCGGGTAGCAGAGTAGTATCTACAGCCACCGTCCATAGATCCCACTGTTTTACTGTCAATTGCACAGCCTGTGGTGATATCAATTCTTCCGGCATGCCCAAAAGTTGAGCCACTTCACTTCTGGGTGGAAGCATGACACAATTTTCCCCCAAATTGACACAACGCACAAGGACCGTCCCGTCACAAACTGTAGCTAACGTCCGCACCACAAGGAGCCCCGGAGGCAATTGTTCTGCATTGGCTGGCTCTATCTGAACCTCGACTCCATCCAGAGGGGTACAAGCCCATACGTGTAGATTGCGCACTGTTTGTCCCGGTAGCAAAGCACTGTTTGTCCCGGTAGCAAAACCGGATTAATATAGGCTGGAGCGATTACTTTTCCCAGTGTCTTTCCACCGCTAGAGGTCTCTTTGGCCTCCCGGATTAGCTGTTGAAACACCTTTCTCAAGGGGTGTGTGGGTTCCATTGTTTCAGGAACAGGTCTGTAGACTCACTGATGAGAAGGCTCCCAAAGTCTTTTAGCACGTTCATACCTAGCGTGACAGTGTATCCATTATTCAAATCTCCAGCAGTTAGCACTACTCCCTTTTGACCTAGATCCTTTCTGCAGACCGTTATCTGTATCCAGACCACCCCTGCAACCAGGATGGGCAAGTGATTAGCAGCCGTTATCTTAATCACAGGGCTCCATTCAGGTCGCATCACCTTGGTAAAGTGTTGTCGGAAGTAGGGTTGAGCGAAACGGATCGGTCAATTTCATAAATCGCCGACTTTCGGCAAAGACGGGTTTCGTGAAACCCAACCCGATCCCAGTGTGGGATCGGCCATGCGGTCGGCGATCTTCGCGCCAAAGTCGCGTTTCATATGACGCGTTCAGCGCCATTTCTCAGCCAATGAAGGAGGACGCAGAGTGTGGGCAGCGTGATGACATAGGTCTCGGTCCCCACCATCTTAGAGAAGGGCATTACGGTGATTGGCTTGCTTTCTGCGGTGTCACAGGGGCTATAAAGGGGCGTGCACGCCGACCGACATCTTACTTCTGCCGATCTGAGCATAGGGCAAGGTTGCTAGCAGCTTCATGAGAAGCAGGGATATTGTTAGGGAGGAAATATTAACCCCAAACCGCTTGTGCTGTAGCGATTTCCACTGTCCAACACCACCTTTTCTTTGCAGGGACAGTGGAGGCTAGATTTCTGTGCATCAGCTCTGTAGCTTATAAGGCTCCCTGATATCTGCATTGCTGTTTGTACGCCGCTGTGCAAACCAACTGCCTTTTTCAAAGCAAAAATCCTGTTGCTCTTTCCTTTCTGCACAGTTATCTGGTTTATTTGTCCACACTTTTGTGTGCAGCAGTCCTTTTATTGCTAGCTGCCATACTTGTCCTGACTGAGATCATTGTAGGGACATTGTTATTGTAGTACAGTCCCTTTTTTTTTTAACATATCTGCCAGCCACTGCCTGCCACTGAAACTGTGTAGTGTAATACAGTGGGCCTGATTTTTCTGCTGTCTCCCACAGATAAAAAGGGAGGTTTATATTGCCACTAAGGGCATCTGCGTCAGTCCTGTTTGTGGCATATCTGTCAGCCACTTTCTGGCACTGAAACTGTGTAGTGTAATACAGTGGGCCTGATTTTTCTGCTGTCTCCCACACATAAAAAGGGAGGTTTATATTGCCACTGAGTGCATCGGCGTCAGTCCTGTTTGTGGCATATCTGCCAGCCACTGTCTGCCACTGAAACTGTGTAGTGTAATACAGTGGGCCTGTTTTTTTCTGCTGTCTCCCACACATAAAAAGGGAGATTTAAACTGCCACACAGTGCATCTGCGTCAGTCCTGTTTGTGGCATATCTGCCAGCCACTGTCTGCCACTGAAACTGTGTAGTGTAATACAGTGGGCCTGTTTTTTTTTCTGCTGTCTCCCACACATAAAAAGGGAGATTTAAACTGCCACAGAGTGCATCTGCGTCAGTGCTGTTTGTGGCATATCTGCCAGCCACTGTCTGCCACTGAAACTGTGTAGTGTAATACAGTGGGCCTGTTTTTTTTCTGCTGTCTCCCACACCTATAAAGAGAAATTTATATTGCCACCAAGGGCATCTGCGTCAGTCCTGTTTGTGGTATATCTGTCAGCCACTTTCTGGCACTGAAACTGTGTAGTGTAATACAGTGGGCCTGATTTTTCTGCTGGCTCCCACACATAAAAAGGGAGGTTTATATTGCCACTGAGTGCATCGGCATCAGTCTTGTTTGTGGCATATCTGCCAGCCACTGTCTGCCACTGAAACTGTGTAGTGTAATACAGTGGGCCTGTTTTTTTCTGCTGTCTCCCACACATAAAAAGGGAGATTTAAACTACCACAAAGTGCATCTGCGTCAGTCCTATTTGTGGCATATCTGCCAGCCACTGTCTGCCACTGAGGCCGGTTTCACACGTCAGTGGCTCCGGTACGTGAGGTGACAGTTTCCTCACGTACCGGAGACACTGACACACGTAGACCCATAAAAATCAATGCATCTGTTCAGATGTCATTGATTTTTTGCGGACCGTGTGCGGACCGTGTCTCCGTGTGCCAAACACGGAGACATGTCAGTGTTCGTGGGAGCGCACGTTTTACACGGACCCAATAGAGTCAATGGGTCCGCGTAAAACACGGACCTCACACGGACATTCTCCGTCTGGGGTCCGTGTGCGTGCCGGAGACAGCGCTACAGTAAGCGCTGTCCCCCCCACATGGTGCTGAAGCCGCGATTCATATCTTCCCTGTAGCAGCGTTTGCTATAGAGAAAATATGAAGAATAGTGTTAAAAATAAAGATTTAGGTGTCCGCCGCCCCCCCACCCCCTGTGCGCCCCCCCCGCTGGTCAGAAAATACTTATCCGGGTCCCCCGTCGGCTGTCGCTCCTTCCTGGTCTGGCCGCGCCTCCTACTGTATGCGGTCACGTGGGGCCGATCAATTACAATCATGAATTAGTCGGCTCCGCCCCTATGGGAGGTGGAGCCACATATTCATGACTGTAAATGATCGGGCCCACGTGACCGCATGCAGGAGAAGCCGCGGCAAGACCAGGAAGGAGCGACAGCCGACGGGGGACCCGGGTAAGTATTTTCTGACCAGCGGGGGGGCGCACAGGGGGTGGGGGGGCGGCGGACACCTAAATCTTTATTTTTAACACTATTCTTCATATTTTCTCTGCAGCAAACGTTACTGCAGAGAGGATATGAATCGCAGCTTCAGCACCATGCAGAGTGGGTACCACACGCTCCGTGTGGTACCCACTCGCTATACGGGCGGCACACGTGTGCCGCAGGTATGGCCTCCGTGAGTTCCCAGGCACACGGACACGGATAACTCCGGTACCGATTTATTCCGGTACCGGAATTATCTGGACGTGTGGGACAGCCCTGAAACTGTGTAGTGTAATACAGTGGGCCTGATATTTTCTGCTGTCTCCCACACCTATAAAGGGAAATTTCTATTGCCACTAAGGGCATCTGCGTCAGTCCTGTTTGTGGCATATCTGTCAGCCACTTTCTGACACAAACTGTGTAGTGTAATACAGTGGCCCTCATTTTTCTGCTGTCTCCCACACATAAAAAGGGAGATTTATATTGCCACTGAGTGCATCTGCGTCTGTCCTGTTTGTGGCATATCTGCCAGCCACTTTCTGACACTCAATCTGTGTAGTGTAATACAGTGGCCCTCATTTTTCTGCTGTCTCCCACACATAAAAAGGGAGATTTATATTGCCACTGAGTGCATCTGCGTCAGTCCTGTTTGTGGCATATCTGCCAGCCACTTTCTGACACTCAAACTGTGTAGTGTAATACAGTGGGCCTGATTTCTTTCTGCATTCTCCCACACATAAAAAGGGAGATTTATATTGCCACTGAGTGCATCTGCGTCAGACCTGTTTGTGGCATATCTGCCAGCCACTTTCTGACACTCAAACTGTGTAGTGTAATACAGTGGGCCTGTTTTTTTTCTGCTGTCTCCCACACATAAAAAGGGGGATTTAAACTGCCACAGAGTGCATCTGCGTCAGTCCTGTTTGTGGCATATCTGCCAGCCACTTTCTGACACTCAAACTGTGTAGTGTAATACAGTGGGCCTGATTTTCCCAGCAGTCTCCCACACCTATAAAGGGAAATTTAAATTCACAACAAGTTTACGTACACCTTCTACCTGGTTTTACAGTACCATATAACGGTTGTTAGTTTGGTTTCATTTTTCCAAGAATGAGGAAGTCTGGTGGAAGAGGTCGTGGCCATGGGCGGTCATTGCCAGCTGGTAATGATGGTAGTGGTGGTGGTCGTGGAGCATCAGGTGGTCGTGGGAAAAGCAATATAGCACCTAAGTCTCGAGTTGTTGAGCCAGCGTCATCGTCTGGCTACACAAGGCCTCGAGCGCTCCTTTTTCTGGGAGTTGGAAAACTGCTTTTAAAGCCGGAGCAGCAGGAAAAAGTTTTGGCTTTCATTGCTGACTCTGATTCTAGCTCTTCGCCTCCTCTTCGGAAAGTGCAAAATTTAAAAGCAGCACATCGTCAGTGGATGCTCCCGGTCAGGAACAAGTCGCTTCCTTGTGTCCTTCACCCAGAACAACAGTGAAGGATGTGTCAGGCGACACAACAGGTTACTACATGGAGCTCTTTACACATACCGTGCCTGGGTTAGAAAGGAAAATTGTTAACAGGCCATGCCCATTACAAGATGAATCGGACATGGAGTGCACAGATGCACAGCCACAGCTAGATTATTATGCTGTTCCATTGACTCAGATCACAACATTGCCCTTGCAGTGTACTGAGCCAGAATCTCACCCTGATGAGACTATGGTGCCCCGTCCCGAACGCTATAGCACCTTACACGGTGACACACAGGAAGGTGCACAGGACATAGAAGAGGAGGTGATAGATGACCCAGTTGTTGACCCCGATTGGCAGCCATTGGGGGAACAGGGTGCCACTGACAGTAGCTCTGAAGCGGAGGAGGAGGAGCCGCAGCAGGCATCAACATCGCAACAGCTTTCATCTGGCAGGCCCGTATCTGGCCAAAAACGTGTGTCAAAACCAAAAACAGTTGCAGGACAGCGTGGCCATCCGGTTAAAGTAGCACAGTGTGCAATGCCTGAAAAGGTATTCGATAGTAGGAAGAGTGCAGTCTGGCAATTTTCACTTCCCACATGTAAGAAGTTTATTAACCCTTCAGGTGCTTCACAGGAATTTTTGGAATGGTTAAAAAAAAATTACTTCAGATTCAATTTGTTTTATTTTACCAAGGGTAATAGGAGAAATTCGACCCCAAAAGTTGATGTACAATTTGTCCTGAGTTCACCAATACCCCATATGTGGGGGTAAACCACTGTTTGGGCACATGGCAGAGCTCGGAAGGGATGGAGCGCCATTTGACTTTTCAATGCAAAATTGTCTGGAACTGAGATAGAACGCCATGTTGCGTTTGGAGAGCCCCTGATGTGCCTAAACAGTGGAAAGCCCCCACAAGTGACCCCATTTTGGAATTTAGACCCCCTAAGGAACTTACCTAGATGTGTGGTGAGCACTTTGAACCCCCAAGTACTTCACAGAAGTTTATAAGGTAGAGCGGTAAAAATAAAAAATCATATCTTTTTCACAAAAATGATCTTTTCGCCCCCAATTTTTTTATTTTCCCAACGGTAACAGGAGAAATTAGACCCAAAAAGTTGTTACGCAATTTTTCCTAAGTACGCTGATACCCCATATGTGGGGGTAAACCACTGTTTGGGCGCATGGCACAGCTTGGAAGGGAAGGAGCACCATTTGATTTTTTCAATGCAGAATTGGCTGGAATTGAGATCAGATGCCATGCCGCGTTTGGAGAGCCCCTGATGTGCCTAAACAGTGGAAACCCCCCACAAGTAACCCCATTTTGGAAACTAGACTCCAAAAGAAACTTATCTAGATGTACTATTAGAACTTTGAACCCCCAAATGTTTCACTAAAGTTTATAACGCAGAGCCATTAAAAATTAAAAAATCTTTTTTTCCCACAAAAATGATTTTTAGCCCCCAAATTTTTATTTTCCTAAGGGTAACAGGAGAAATTGGACAGCAAAAGTTGTGGTCCAATTTGTCTTGAATCCGCTAATACCCCATATGTGGGGGTAAATCACTGTTTGGGCGCAGGTCGTGGCTCGGAAGGGAAGAAGTGGCGTTTTGTAATGCAGACTTTGAATGGTCTGTGGGCGTCACGTTGCGTTTGCAGAGCCCCTGATGTGCCTAAACAGTGGAAACCCCCCAATTCTAACTTCAACCCTAACCCCAACACACCCTTAACCCTAATACCAACCCCAACCACACCCCTAACCCCAACACACCCCTAACCTTAATCCCAACCCCAACACACCCCTAACCCCAACACACCCCTACCCCTAATCACAACCCTAACCATAACTCTAACCACACCCCTAGCCCTGATACACCCCTAACCCACCTGTAAACGTAATCCAAACCCTAACCCCAACTTTAGCCTCAACCCTAACTTTATCTTCAACCCTAACCCTAACTTTATTCCCAACCCTAACCCTAACTTTAGCCCCAACCCTAACCCTAATGGGAAAATGGAAATAAATACATTTTTTTATTTTATTATTTTTCCCTAACTAAGGGGATGAAGAAGCGGGGTTTGATTTATTACTTATAGCAGGTTTTTATAGCGGGTTTTTGTTCGGCAGGTGTCACACACTAAAAGATTCTTTTTATTGCAAAAAATAGTTTTTGTGACACCGCATTTTGAAAGCTATAATTTTTCCATATTTTGGCCCACAGAGTCATGTGAGGTCTTGTTTTTTGCAGGACGAGTTGCCGTTTTTATTGGTATCATTTTCAGGCACATGACATGTGTTGTGAGAACTTTAAACCCCAATTGCTTCACTAAAGTTTATAACGCAGAGCCGTGAAAATAAAAAAATCATTTTTTTTCCCACAAAAAAAGGATAGGGCTCTCCTAGACTTACATTGAAAACGCCAGAAGGTGAGAATCAGACAGGTGTCAGGGAACTTGTATTTTAAGCACCACTCCAGCAGTGAAATAAAAAAATGCTGGAGTGGTGCTTTAAATATGTTGCAGCTCATGGTTACTGAATGGGAGCTTGTTATACCAAAACTGGTAAAAGAGCCAGGTGGTAAGTATAAAAAGCCCCCGACCACCCAATCTCCAGCCCCCACAGACAGCAATGATTACATGTGATGGAGTGCATATAATCTCATAATAGAACATTATAATAATCAGCCCCCAGTGCTCTGTCACTCCTCACCCACCTCCACTTCAGCTCCCACAATACCCCCATTCTCCCCCGTACACTGTCCCCCCTCCTCCAGCTCCTCTTCAGCCCCCACAATACCCCCATCTTCACACATTCACCCCCAGTGCCCTGACCAACCTCCCACACAATACCCCCATGGTCTCACATTAAACCCCCCAGTGCCCTGTCCCACTCCCCCACCTCTACTTCTGCCCCCACAATACCCTCATCCTCTCACATTCACCCCACAGTGACATACCTGACTTTAGGAAATCTAATAAATTCCATTCCATACCTCCCAACCGTCCCGGATCCAGCGGGACTGTCCCGATCTTGACAGTCAGTCCCGCGATCCCGGGTGGGACATTAGTTGTCCCGTACTGGTTGGGAGATGTGTATATCACCCGTCAGCTCCCTGAGCCCCTGCACCCGCAGAGCAGAATATTGGCTACTCTGTGCGCACAGGACCTGTGATGAAGTCACAGGATGGGAGGAGTCGGGGGGTCACATGATCGGGAGGACCTCCGTGTACAGGACTCTGCTGGTTGTCATTGCGCTGGAGGAAGGTAAGCATATGTGTGAGGTCAGGAGGTGTTTTACAGTGTGGATGTAGCATAGCCGTGTGTGTACGAAGTGTATGGATTGGAGCAGCGTGTGAAAGGTGTATGGAGTGGAGTCGTGTGTGTAAGACGTGTACGGAGCGGTGTGTACGAGGTGTACAGAGCGGAGCAGCGTGTGAAAGGTGTATGGAGCAGAGTCGTGTGTGTAAGACGTGTACAGAGCGAAGCCACGTGTGTACGAGGTGTACAGAGTAGAGCCACAAGTGTACGAGGTGTGCGGAGCAGAGCCATGTGTGTACAAGGTATATGGAGTGGAGCAGCGTGTGCAATGTGTATGGAGCGGAGCCGTGTGTGTACGAGGTGTACGGAGTGGTGCCGTGTGTGTACGAGATGTATGGAGCGGAGCCGTGTGTGTATGAGGTGTACGGAGTGCAGTCGTGTGTGTACGAGGTGTATGGAGAGGAGCCATGTGTGTATGAGGTGTACGGAGCGCAGTCGTGTGTGTACGAGATGTATGGAGAGGAGCCGTGTGTGTATGAGGCGTACGGAGCGGAGCCGTGTGTGTGCAAGGTATACTGAGTGGAGTAGTGTGTGCAATGTGTATGGAGCGGAGCCGTGTGTGTACGAGGTGTATGGAGCGGAGCCGTGTGTGTACGAGATGTATGGAGAAGAGCCGTGTGTGTATGAGGTGTACGGAGCGGAGCCGTGTGTGTGCAAGGTATACCGAGTGGAGTAGCGTGTGCAATGTGTATGGAGTGGAGCCGTGTGTGTACGAGGTGTATGGAGCGGAGCCATGTCTGTACGAGGTGTACGGAGTGGTGCCGTGTGTGTACGAGATGTATGGAGAGGAGCCGTGTGTGTATGAGGTGTACGGAGTGCAGTCGTGTGTGTACGAGGTGTATGGAGAGGAGCCATGTGTGTATGAGGTGTACGGAGCGCAGTCGTGTGTGTACGAGATGTATGGAGAGGAGCCGTGTGTGTATGAGGCGTACGGAGCGGAGCCGTGTGTGTGCAAGGTATACTGAGTGGAGTAGTGTGTGCAATGTGTATGGAGCGGAGCCGTGTGTGTACGAGGTGTATGGAGCGGAGCCGTGTGTGTACGAGATGTATGGAGAGGAACCGTGTGTGTATGAGGTGTACGGAGCGGAGCCGTGTATGTGCAAGGTATACGGAGCAGAGCAGCGTGTGCAATGTGTATGGAGCGGAGCCATGTGTGTGGAGCGGAGCCATGTGTGTACGAGGTGTACAGAGTGGAGCCGTGTGTGTATGAGGTGTACGGAGCGGAGCCGTGTGTGTATGAGGTGTATGGAGCGGAGCCGTGTGTGTATGAGGTGTATGGAGCGGAGCCGTGTGTGTACGAAGTGTTAAGAGTGGTGCCGTGTGTGTACAAGATTTATGGAGAGGAGCCATGTGTGTATGAGGTGTACTGAGTGGAGCCATGTGTGTGCAAGGTATACGGAGTGGAGCAGCGTTTGCAATGTGTACGGAGCGGAGCCGTGTGTGTACGAGGTGTACGGAGTGGAGCAGTGTGTGTACGAGATGTATGGAGAGGAGCCGTGTGTGTATGAGGTGTACGGAGTGGAGCCATGTGTGTGCAAGGCATACGGAGCGGAGCAGCATGTGCAATGTGTATGGAGCGGAGCCGTGAGTGTACAAGGTGTACGGAGTGGTGCCGTGTGTGTACGAGATGTATGGAGTGGAGCCATGTGTGTATGAGGTGTACGGAGTGGAGCCATGTGTGTGCAAGGTATACGGAGCAGAGCAGCGTGTGCAATGTGTATGGAGTGAAACCGTTTGTGTACGAGTTGTACGGAGTGGAGCAGTGTGTGTATGAAGTGCACGGAGCGGAGCGGTGTGTGTGCGAGGTGTACGGAGCGGAGCCGCATGTGCAAAGTGTATGGAGCGGAGCCATGTGTGTACGAGGTGTACGGAGTGGAGCCGTGTGTGTATAAGGTGTATGGAGCGGAGCCGTGTGTGTACGAGGTGTACGGAGAGGAGCCGTGTGTGTACGAGGTGTACAAAGCGGAGCCGTGTGTGTACGAGGTGTACAGAGCGGAGCCGCATGTGCAAGGTGTATGGAGCGGAGTCGTGTGTGTACGAGGTGTATGGAGTGGAGTCGCATGTGTACGAGGTGTACGGAGCGGACGCTGGCTGTGTCGGATCGGAGCAGATATTGCTCCTCGCTCTGACACTGACTGCACAGATGACACGAAGAGGTCTTTATCAGTGGCGTATCACAGCTGCAGCGACGTGAGCAGTCAGCGGCGCAGCTGGATAACATCATTCAGCGCTGTCGGAGTGGAAGCTGCCGGCTGCTGCGAGGGTGCGCGGTGAAAGGTGTGTGTGTGTGTGTGTGTAGTGATGGAGAAGGCAATGATGGGGGTGGGGTAAACATGTGTGGCCATTATACTGTACCCAGCATTGTGTGGGGCCATTATACTATGGAGCATCATGAGGGGCCATTATACTGTACCCAGCATTATGTGTGGCCATTATACTGTACCCAGCATCGTGCGGGGCCATTATACTGTACAAAGCATCATGTGGGGTCATTATACTGTACAAAGCATCATGTGGGGCCATTATACAGTATGGAGCATAATGTGGCCATTATACAATATGGAGCATCATGTGTGGCCATTATACAGTATGGAGCATCATGTGTGGCCATTATATGGTATGGAGCATCATGTGTGGCCATTATACAGTATGGAGCATCATGTGGCCATTATACAGTATGGAGTATCATGTGTGGCCATTATACAGTATGGAGCATCATGTGTGGCCATTATACAGTATGGAGCATCATGTGTGGCCATTATACAGTGTGGAGCATCATGTGGCCATTATACAATATGGAGCATCATGTGTGGCCATTATACAGTATGGAGCATCATGTGTGGCCATTATACAGTATGGAGCACTGTGTGGCCATTATACAGTACTAGATGGTGCAAAAAACAGAGAACAAACAACCGATCTGATGCCCATATAATCAATAAATAGAGTTTATTAAGGAAAGGTAATACTACATAAATTGGTAGGGGGGGGAAAAAGAAACCAAAAAATGGGGCACACAGAGGAGACACAGCAGCATACAAAACACAGTCCCAAAATATTACGGTACTAACATGATATAAATAAATAAATAAATATATATATATATATATATCATTGAATATCGGACTGATAAATGTTAATATTACTCTGTTTAAACCAGCATAGAGTGCCAAGAAAATATATATGTGGCCAAAGTGCAAAAATGAGTGCAAATATAAAGTGCACAAGTGCAAAAAATCGGCCGCTGGAATAACTAATTAGAGCAGGTAACTGCTGTAAGGTATGGTGGGCACTGACACAGGTATGGTTAATAGTACTATCAATAAATAGTTAAATATTGTAGGTATAATAAAAGGAAAGTGCCCAGAGCAGGATTTACCCGAATTGCTGCTGTCTCCTGGATGTGCCAGTCCCCAACGCACGTTTCGGCGTGAGCCTTCGTCAGGGGGTACTAGATGGTGGCCCGATTCTAACGCATCGGGTATTCTAGAATATGTATGCATAGTGTATAGCACAGCCCACGTAGTATATTGCACAGCCGCGCAGTACATTGCGCAGCCCACGCAGTACATTGCGCAGCCCATGCAGTACATTGCGCAGCCCACATAGTACATTGCACAGCCCACGTAGTATATTGGGCAGCCCACGTTGTATATTGCACAGCCCACGTATATAGCAATGTGGGCATGATATCCCTGTTTAAAAATAAGAATTAAAATAAAAATTAGTTATATACTCACCTTACGTTGGCCCCTGGATCCAGGAAGCTGTTACCGACGCTCCTCGGGCGCTCCGGTCTGAAGAGTGCATTGCGGTCTTGCGAAATGATGACGTAGCGGTCTCGCAAGACTGCTACGTCATCATCTCGCGAGATTGCAATGCATGGAGCGGTTACCGGAGCGTTGCAAGGAGCGGGAAAGGCGCCGGAAGGTGAGTATATGATGATTTTTTATTTTTTTATTATTTTTAACATTAGATTTTTTTTACTATTGAAGCTGCATAGGCAACCTCAATAGTAAAACAGTTGGTGACACAGGGTTAATAGCAGCGTTAATGGAGTGCGTTACACCGCGGCATAACGCGGTCCATTAGTGCTGCCATTAACCCTCTGTGAGCGCTGAGTGGAGGGGAGTATGGAGGGGGCACTGACTGCGGGGAGGAAGAAGAGGCCATGTTGCCGTCGGACTGCGCCCATCGCTGATTGGTCGTGGCAATGGCCGTGGGCATGTTGCCTCGACCAATCAGCGACTTAGATTTCCATGACAGACAGAGGCCGCGACCAATGAATATCCATTACAGACAGGCAGACAGACAGACAGAAGTGACCCTTAGACAATTATATAGTAGATGGAGCACTGTGTGGCCAATATACAGTATGGAGCATCATGTGGAGCCATTATACAGTATGGAGCATTATGTGTGGCCATTATACAGTATGGGGCACTGTGTGGCCAATATACAGTACGGAGCATCATGTGTGGCCATTATACAGTACGGAGCATCATGTGTGGCCATTATACAGTACGCAGCATCATGTGGCCATTATACAGTATGCAGCATCATGTGGGGCTATTATACAGTATGGAGCATACTGTGGCCATTATACAGTATGGAGCATCATGTGTAGCCATTATACAGTACGCAGCATCATGTGGGGCTATTATACAGTATGGAGCATAATGTGGCCATTATACAGTATGGAGCATCATGTGTAGCCATTATACAGTATGGAGCACTATATGTGGCCATTATACAGTATGGAGCACTGTGTGGCCATTATACAGTATGGAGCACTGTGTAGCCATTATACAGTATGGAGCATCATGTGTGGCCATTATACAGTATGGAGCGTCATGTGTGGCCATTATACAGTATGGAGCGTCATGTGTGGCCATTATACAGTATGGAGCGTCATGTGTGGCCATTATACAGTATGGAGCATCATCTGTGGCCATTATACAGTATGGAGCATCATGTGTGGCCATTATACAGTACGCAGCATCATGTGTGGCCATTATACAGTATGGAGCGTCATGTGTGGCCATTATACAGTATGGAGCGTCATGTGTGGCCATTATACAGTATGGAGCATCATGTGTGGCCATTATACAGCATGGAGCGTCATGTGTGGCCATATTTTTTGTTTATAATTATTGTTTGCGAAACATTGTGATCAGAAGTGCTAAATGGGTGTGGTTGGGGTGTGACTAGTTGTGAAATGGGTGTGGTCAGAGGTGTGGCCTAAAATTTGCCACGGTGCGCTATGCGCGCCGCTAACTTTGTCCTTCTTTCCCTTCCTCGAAAGTTGGGAGGTATGATTCTCATTTACCAATGAAGTTTGCAGGTAGTGAGGCAGGACCAGAAAGTGTCTGAGAGAAGTGCAAGGTGGGCGGTGGCACTAGGACCCAGCGTGCCTGAGACAATCCGAGCGTGCACAGAGTGAAAAAAAACTGCAGCCTGGCAGAAGCTCCTTCATCAGGTCAGACAGCACCGTGCACAGCAGGAGTGAGACTCTGCAACTGACCACTGTGTTACCAGCCTGCAGAGTCTGCGTCAGTCAGGCGCAGGCATTGTGCTGCTCTCCTCCTATGCTGTGGTCTGCCTTTCATGGAAGTGGCAGTGACTCCCAGTGGGCCTCTTCATGTGACAGGCCCTGGGGCGACAGCCCCCTCTGCCCCCCAGTAGCTACACTACTGGTTCAGGGTGATTCAAAGTGATACACTCCTTTTTTTTCTACTTTGGTTACATGAATCTTGAATGGTTTGAGAACCATTTCTCAAACATATCCATAAAAAGTGTTGTTTAAAGTTTGCAACAAGCCACCTGGGAGACACACCAAACATGTGGAAGAAGGTGCTATGGTCCGATGAAACCAAAAACAAACTTTTTGGCAACAATGCCAAACGATATGTTTGGTGTAAAGGCAACACAGCTCATCATCCTGAACACACCATCCCCACTGTCAAACGTGGTGGCAGCATCATGGTTTGGGCCTGCTTTTCTTCAGCAGGGACAGGGAAGATGGTTAAAGGGAACCTGTCACCCCGTTTTTTCCATATGAGATAAAAATACCGTTAAATAGGGCCTGAGCTGTGCATTACAATAGTGTATTTTGTGGACCCTGATTCCCCACCTATGCTGCCGAAATACGCTACCAAAATCGCCGTTTTCGCCTGTCGATCAGGCTTGTCTGGTCAAATGGGTGTGGTGACATCGCTGTTCCTTCCCCCAGATCTTGCTTATTTTTCCGTTGGTGGCGTAGTGGTTTGCGCATGCCCAAGGCCCGAATCCACTTCATAGGTGTGGAAAAAGAGCGCGATCTATTCTCCTGGTGATCGGTGGGGGCGGCCATCTTCCTGTGGCCGCGCGTGCGCAGGTGGAGCGCTCTGCTGCCCGCGGCTTCAGGAAAATGACCGCGGGATGCCGCACGTGCGCAGATGGAGATCGCGGCGGCCATTTTCCTGAAGCCGAGATGCGAACTCTGCTTCAGGAAAATGGCCGCCGCGACCTCCATCTGCGCACGTGCGGCATCCCGCGGCCATTTTCCTGAAGCCACGGGCAGCAGAGCGCTCTATCTGCGCACGCGCGGCCACAGGAAGATGGCCGCCCCCACCGATCACCAGGGGACTAGCGCAGATCGCGCTCTTTTTCCACACCTATGAAGTGGATTCGGGCCTTGGGCATGCGCAAACCACTACGACACCAACGGAAAAATAAGCAAGATCTGGGGGAAGGAACAGCGATGTCACCACGCCCATCCGACCAGACCAGCCTGATTGACAGGCGAAAACGGCGACTTTGGTAACGTATTTCGGCAGCATAGGTGGGGAATCAGGGTACACAAAATACACTATTGTAATGCACAGCTCAGGCCCTATTTAACGGTATTTTTTATCTCATATGGAAAAAACGGGGTGACAGGTTCCCTTTAAAATTGATGGGAAGATGGATGGAGCCACATAAAGGACCATTCTTGAAAAAAACCTGTTGGAGACTGCAAAAGACCTGAGACTGGGACGGAGATTTGTCTTCCAACAAGACAATGATCCCAAACATAAAGCAAGATCTACAATGGAATGGTTCACAAATAAACGTATCCAGGTGTTAGAATGGCCAAGTCAAAGTCCAAACCTCAATCCAATCGAGAGTCTGTGGAAAGAGCTGAAAACTGCTGTTCACAAACGATCTCCATCAAACCACACTGAGACATACCCCAAGTGACTTGCAGCTGTAATCGCAGCAAAAGGTGGCCAACAAAGAATTAAGTTAAAGGGGCCGAATAATATTGCACGCCCCACTTTTCAGTTTTTGAATTTCCACAAAAATTTAAAATAACCAATAAATTTCATTCATCTTCCCAATTGTGTTCCACTTGTTGTTGATTCTTCACCAAAAATGTACATTTGGTATCTTTATGTTTGAAGCATGATATGTGGGAAAAGGTTGAAATTTCCAGGGAGCTGAATACTTTCGCAAGGCACTGTAGTAATGTCCCATACTGGGACAATGTAAAAAAAATATATATATATTATAATGGGTAAAAATATATATTTTTTAAATCCCCAAATAAAGAAAAAAAATTAAAATAAATATTTTTCCAATAAATACATTTATGTAAAATATATAAAAAAAGTACACATATTTGGTATCACCGCATCCGTAACGACCCGCTCTATAAAACTGCCCCACTAGTTAACCCTTTCAGGGAACACCGTAAAAAATGAATAAAAAACGAGGCAAAAAACAATGCTTTATCATCATACCGCCGAGCAAAAAGTGCAATAAAATGCGATCAAAAGGATGGATGTAAATAATAATGGTACCACTGAAAATGTCATCTTGTCCTGCAAAAAACAAGCCATCATACAGTTCCATCAGGAGAAAAATAAGTTATAGCTCTCAGAATAAAACGATGCAAAAGTAATTATATTTTCTATAAAATAGTTTTTATTGTGTAAAAGCGCCACATAAAAAAAATATAAATGAGGTATCACTGTATTTGCACCAACCCGAAGAATAAAGTTGCCTAATATCTTATACCGCATGAGGAATGGCATAAAAAATAAAATTCTTCACATGCTGTTGATTTTTTCATTCTGCCTCTCAAGGATGGCAGTAAGGCTTGGTGCACAGTTATCCTGCGCACTGCACTGAGTGCTTGCATCGGGGTGTCCTTGTAAATCTCTGAAGTACGTGATTCAAACAGAACCCTAGTGGAAAATTCCTTATAATGAGGCAGATGGAGGCACTGTGGACGCCATCTGACCTGTGATCCGGTGGAGTCCGTCTTTTTAGGATTGCATAAAAGTGACATCGGCCACAGTTTTGTGCACTTCTGAAAAGAAGGAAACAGAGGCCAGACGAGTCCAGAGTAATTCTACTGCCTCATTATATTGAATGGATATATTGATGGGGTTTCATCTGAATCACGTCACTCAGAGATTTAGATGGAAACCCCAAAGTAAGTGGTCAGTGTAGAGCACCGCATAACTGTGATCCCAAATGTTATGTAAAATGTTCCCAATAAAAGCTTCCACTCAATCCACAAAAAAGTAAGTCCCCACTCACATTTGTCATCTCTTAATATAGGAAATATAGGGGGCTTCCACATTACTGGTAGCACAAAAGCTCTGGAAAAGCGAAATGGCTCCTCACCTGCCAAAAGAAATTCAGCAAATTCTCTGCTCCCAAATCCAAATGCCCCGCTCGCTTTTGAGCCCCAGTGTGCCTAAACAACATTTAGCACCCACACATTTGGCATTTCTGTAGTGATGAGAGCCCGCCTAATTTACAGGTGCATGTCTCCAGAAGCATAAGCTGGGCATAATGTACTGGTCACTACAATGTACTGGTCACTACAACGGTAGTTTGCAATTTTAACTCAGCAACATCCTGTTTCTGGAAAACACCCATGGAGACAAAATCATCACTACATCTGTAGATAAAATCCCAAAGGGTTATAATTTCCCAAATGTGGTTACTTCAGGGGGATTCTGCTTTTCTAGGGGCTCTTTATATGGAATCCACAAACTAGTCCAGGAAAATCTGCACTCCAGGAGCCAAACAGCGCTCTGTCCCTCCTGAGTCACACCATATGGCAAAGTAGTATTGTACAGCCACATATGGGGTATTTCTACATTCAGCAGAAATTGTGGGACAAATTTTGGTGCCATTTTTACCCATTTCCCAGTGTGAAAATGTAAAACTTGGGGCTAACACACAATCTTGGTGGTAAAAATGTAAATTATTTTTTCTTCACTGCCCAATGGTATAGATGAATTCATTGAGAGGTTTAATTGGTAAAATGGGGTCACTTATGGGAGGTTCTGGTGCTCTGGCACCTCAGGGGCTCTGCCAGTGTTACATGTCACCCTCAAACAATTGCAGCAAAATCTGCACTGTAATATGGCACTGTCACGAACCCCTGACCGCTTTCACCAATATGTCAGGGATCCACACCGTGACCGTCACCCCTACGTCACGGATCGGGGTGACTTTAGGCCAACAGACGGCTATCACATGTGCAGGGGGGCTTATCTTAGTTATCCCTCCACTCCACAAGGTGATAAAAAGACACACACAAGGATATTGACCTCTTAGTTTACAGCAGGGGCTTATTCTAGGTATCCCACTGCTCTTCAATATACCACGAACTGCAGGGACTTATGTATCCCGCTTACAGTTCCACTTAACACTTGCAGCTCTCTGGCGCCCCCCTTACTCTTAGGTCAGATAAGGTACTGCACCTAGGGTAATTAGTCGCCAGAAAGGCTGCCTGCTATGTACTGGCTATGGGGCATGCTGCAGCGACGCGATAAACTACTCCCGCTCAGGCAGGAACAATAATTATCAATGCCGCAGTCGCTACAACAGCACCCAATGGCTTGTACACGGTATTGCTGCCACCAGCTCCGATTAACGGGTCCGAAGCTAACCCAACACAGTAGCGTAATTCCCTTCCGGAGTCAGGGTACGTTTTAGAACAGGAGAACGAATCTGGTATATTAAATATTATACCCCATAAATGATTTTCAGGCAGTGTTTATAAAAGTTATATTTTACAAAGATGTTACAAAAGAGACAATTGCAAATATGTACAAGGTAATTATAACATAAAGGGATTTAAAGGAGAAAAGATAACACTCACATGTTCTCAGAGCATTGCAGGCAACCAGGCTAGTGGAGTTCCCATACATCCCAGTGCATTAGGACTTGCTCAGGGTTCTTCAGGAAAAAGGCTCAACTGACTGCTGGAAGCCTGCCAGAAACTTAAAACCTGCAGCCTGTGACATCACAGAAAGGGGTTGGTTTACCCAGTCCGTCCTACCTCTCCAGTCTTACTAGCTTTACCTCAAGTTTTCAAATGCTTGTATCTCTGCTCCAGAACATGTCATAGTCATAACACACCCAGCATTCATCTCGTATTAATGGTGGCATTCTAATGAGATCAAATATGTCCTATGTGCGATGCCTAATTGCAGAGAAATCCAAACTCTTTACCTGATGGAGTTATAAGCTCATGTTTAGAGTGATGGATAGATCCACCGAGGGAGATTAAGAATATATATTTTCCGGTTCCTAACTTAAATGGTTTGCCTAATATCTTACAAAAACAGAACAAAGGACTTTCATGGATTCTGGAAGCTTCTCTACCAGTTTAGGCTGGTCACTTTCCACTGCAGGGATGCCAGTCGTAAATACCTTGGCTAGGGGGATGAGGGGCTTGAGAGCTGAAAGTCAGGAATTTGCAGCTACAAGCCATAAAAGCTGTTCCAGAATCACTCCAAGAAGGGGGGGCTTAGCCCACAGCATGCTAGCAAGAGAAACTAAACTTATATGATATTTCATACCATATCGTGACAGGCACTACTTCCCTTCTGAGCTTTGTAGCGTGCCTCAAAAGTAGTTTTTGACCACATATTGATTTTTTGTGTTTTGACGGCTTAAGGTTATAAACTTCCCAAAGGGGTCTAGTTTCCAAAATGGTGTCACTTGTGGGGGGTTTTCACTGTTTAGGCACATCAGGCACAATTGAACAACAAAATGTATGGTCCATTTTCTCCTGTTACCATTGCTAAAGTAAAAAAAATAGGTCTAAAGGAAACATTTTGTGAAAGAAAGGTACCGTATTTTCTGGCGTATAAGACGACTTTTTAACCCCTGAAAATAGTCTCAAAAGTCGGGGGTCGTCTTATACGCCGGGTACGGAGTGTGCGGGGAGCGATCCTGGATGGTTCCCAGGGTCTGAAGGAGAGGAGATTCTCCTTCAGGCCCTTGTATCCATATTCATGTAAAAAAAAAGAATAAAAATAAAAAATATGGATATACTCACCCTCTGACGGCCCCTGGCTCTCAGCAGTGCAAGCGGCAGCCTCTGTTCCTAAGAATGCATTGAGCGTAGGACCTGCGATGAGGAACGGAGGCTGCCGCTTGCACCACTGAGAGCCAGGGGCCGTCGGAGGGTGAGTATATCCATATTTTTTATTTTTATTCTTTTTTTTACATGAATATGGATCCCAGGGTCTGAAGGAGAGTCTCCTCTCCTCCAGACCCTGGGAACCATACGCACCGCACATGGAGCGGCCCCCAAACGCAGGGCAGTGGGGTACTCGGTACCGGGTCCCTTCTGTCTCAGTGCTGGGGATGTCACGGTGGCCCGACCCGGTCCATGGCCCTGCTAAGGGGCGCCCAATTAAAGGTGTAGGTGAGAGTTTGTCAAGTGTTCGTGACGCCACCTGTGGTATTCGGTCAGGGTGACCAACGCTGCTAGGGGTCCGCTGGGGTGATGGAATGGCAGCTAGATGGTGTAACTTCCCACAGGTGAAGTATGCCCCCAGGGCTTCCCTTGATGAGTAGGTGGTGATGGTGTAGGTCGCAGTAAACGACGAGGACACAGGGTTGCAGCCTCTTTACCTTTTTACTGAAGGCTTCGGCATCCACAATCCAGAGCACTGCTAACAGGGCTGGCTGAGACCGGCCGGTCCGAAGGCACATCCAGAGTTCCCTTTGCAGGTGGAAATCAGTAGCCTTCCTACTAGCACCTGCGTGTTGTAGTACCTCCCTGCTGAGCACCACGGGATAGTCCTCACAACTGTCGTGTATGTTTCCGTTCTCTATCTCCATCCCCCAGATGGTTTGGATAGGACGCACCCTGTCATGTTTCCCAATGGCAGGGAATTTGTCAACATAACACGGGCAAAAACAGGATGAGCTCTAGGGTGATGGAACCTGAGCTGACCGCGATCCTGAACCTCAACACTCAACTAACAGTAGCCGGGGGACGTTCCTGGGGGGCCCCCAGACGTCTCGCGCCAGCCGGAGATCTAGCTTCCCCTATCAGAAGAATAACAGACCTCACTTGCCTCCAGAGAAATATTCCCACAGAGATAGCAGCCTCCCACATATAATGACGGTGAAATGAGAGGAAGGCACAAACGTAGTTATGAAAACAGATTCAGCAAAATGAGGCCCGCTTAAGCTAGATAGCAGAGGATACAAAAGGTGAACTGCGCGGTCAGCTGAAAAACCCTTCAAAATACCATCCTGAAATTACTTGAACTCATGTGCCAACTCATGGTACATGAGTGGTAATTTCAGCCCACTAGAGCAACCAGCAGCAGAGAATTACATATCTGCAAGCTGGACTAAAAAAAAAATGAAAGCAATCATGAAACAGGGAAATACAGACTTAGCTTGTCTTGAAGGCCTAGGAGCAGGTAACAGAGACACACACTGATACATTGATAGCCGGCAAGGGAATGACAGGAAAGCCAGGTTAAATAGGAAACACCCAGCCACTGATGGACAGGTGGAAACCAGAGACCGCAACCCACCAAAGTCACCCAGTACCAGTTGTAACCACCAGAGGGAGCCCAAAAACGGAATCCACAACAGTACCCCCCCTTGAGGAGGGGTCACCGAACCCTCACGAGAACCCCCAGGGCGATCAGGATGAGCTCTATGGAAGGCGCGGACCAAATCAGTCGCATAAACATCAGAGGCGACCACCCAGGAATTATCCTCCTGACCATAACCCTTCCACTTAACCAAATACTGGAGTTTACGTCTGGAAACACGAGAATCCAAGATCTTCTCAACAACATACTCCAATTCTCCCTCCACCAGCACCGGAGCAGGAGGCTCAACCGAAGGAACAACGGGCACCTCATACCTCCGCAATAACGACCGATGGAACACATTATGAATAGCAAACGATGCTGGGAGATCCAAACGAAAAGATACAGGGTTAAGAATCTCCAAGATCTTATAAGGACCGATGAACCGAGGCTTAAACTTGGGAGAAAAGGGACAAAACGAGAAGACAACCACACCAAGTCCCCAACACGAAGTCGGGGACCCACGCGGCGACGACGATTAGCAAACTGCTGAGCCTTCTCCTGAGACAACTTCAAATTGTCCACCACCTGATTCCAAATCTGATGTAGCCTATCCACCACCACGTCAACTCCAGGACAATCCGAAGGCTCCACCTGACCAGAGGAAAAACGAGGATGAAACCCCGAATTACAAAAGAAAGGAGAAACCAAAGTAGCAGAACTAGCCCGATTATTAAGGGCAAATTCGGCCAGTGGCAAAAAGGCAACCCAGTCATCTTGATCAGCAGAAACAAAACACCTTAAATAAGTTTCCAAGGTCTGATTAGTTCGCTCCGTCTGGCCATTCGTCTGAGGATGGAATGCAGACGAGAAAGACAAATTAATGCCCATCTTAGCACAAAACGTCCGCCAAAATCTAGACACAAACTGGGATCCCCTGTCCGAAATGATATTCTCCGGAATCCCATGCAAACGAACCACGTTCTGAAAAAACAAAGGGACCAACTCAGAGGAGGAAGGCAACTTAGGCAAGGGTACCAAATGAACCATCTTAGAAAAGCGGTCACACACAACCCAGATAACGGACATTTTCTGTGAGACAGGGAGATCTGAAATAAAATCCATGGAAATGTGCATCCAAGGCCTCTTCGGGATAGGCAAGGATAACAACAACCCACTGGCCCGAGAAAAGCAAGGCTTAGCCCGAGCACACACTTCACAAGACTGCACAAAGGTGCGCACATCCCTTGACAAGGAAGGCCACCAAAAAGACCTGGCCACCAAGTCTCTAGTACCAAATATTCCAGGATGACCAGCCAACACAGAAGAATGGACCTCGGAGATGACTCTACTGGTCCAATCATCCGGAACAAACAGTCTTTCTGGTGGACACCGATCAGGTTTATCCGCCTGAAACTTCTGCAATGCACGTCGCAAGTCTGGGGAGATGGCGGACAATATTACCCCATCCCTAAGGATGCCAGTAGGCCCAGAGTCTCCAGGAGAGTCAGGCACAAAACTCCTGGAAAGAGCATCTGCCTTCACATTCTTTGAACCTGGCAAGTATGAAACCACAAAATTGAAACGAGAAAAAAACAACGACCAACGAGCCTGTCTAGGATTCAAACGCCTGGCAGACTCAAGGTAAATCAGATTTTTGTGATCAGTCAAGACCACCACACGATGTCTAGCACCCTCAAGCCAATGACGCCACTCCTCAAATGCCCACTTCATGGCCAAAAGCTCCCAATTACCCACATCATAATTGCGCTCGGCGGGCGAGAATTTTCTAGAGAAGAACGCACATGGCTTCATCACCGAGCCATCGGAACTTCTCTGTGACAAAACCGCCCCCGCTCCAATCTCGGAAGCATCAACCTCAACCTGAAAAGGAAGTGAAACATCTGGTTGACATAACACAGGAGCAGAAGAAAACCGGCGCTTAAGTTCCTGAAAGGCCTCCACAGCCGCAGGAGACCAATTAGCAACATCAGCACCCTTTTTAGTCAAATCAGTCAAAGGTTTAACAACACTGGAAAAATTAGAAATGAACCGACGATAAAAATTAGCAAAACCCAAGAACTTCTGAAGACTCTTAACAGATGTAGGTTGTGTCCAGTCACAAATCGCCTGAACCTTGACGGGATCCATCTCAATAGTAGAAGGAGAAAAAATGTACCCCAAAAAAGAAATCTTCTGGACTCCGAAGAGACATTTTGAGCCCTTCACAAACAGAGAATTGGCCCGCAGGACTTGAAACACCTTCCTGACCTGTAGAACATGAGACTCCCAGTCATCAGAAAACACCAAAATATCATCCAAATACACAATCATAAACTTATCCAGATATTCACGGAAAATATTGTGCATAAAGGACTGAAAGACTGAAGGAGCATTAGAAAGTCCAAAAGGCATTACCAAATACTCAAAATGGCCCTCAGGCGTATTAAATGCGGTTTTCCACTCATCACCCTGCTTTATCCGCACAAGATTATACGCACCGCGAAGATCTATCTAAGGCTACTTTCACACTAGCGTCGGGAACAACCCGTCGCTGCGCGTCGGGCCGACGTTCCCGACGCTAGTGTGGTCTCCGCCGCACAACGGGGGCAGCGGATGCATATTTCCCACGCATCCGCTGCCCCATTGTGATGTGCGGGGAAGTGCGGGGAGGTGGGGGCGGAGTTCCGACTGCGCATGCGCGGTCGGAAAAAGCGGACCGTCGGGAGCAAAAAACGTTACATGTAGCGTTTTGTTTTCCCGACGGACCGCTACCATACGCCCAAACGCCGCCAAACGCATTCACCGTTTGGAAATGCGTCGCAAATGCGTCGCAAATGCGTCGCTAATGTTACTCTATGACGAAACAACGTATCCAGCAAAAACTTTTGCTGGATGCGGCGTTTCGCAAAAACGACGCATTTGCGACGTATTGCAGTTAACGCTAGTGTGAAAGTAGCCTTAGTGAACCACCTAGCCCCCTTAATGCGAGCAAACAAATCAGTCAATAATGGCAATGGATACTGATATTTGACTGTAATCTTATTCAGAAGGCGATAATCTATACAAGGCCTCAGGGAACCATCTTTTTTAGCCACGAAAAAAAAACCTGCTCCCAGAGGGGACGAAGATGGACGAATATGTCCCTTTTCCAAGGACTCCTTAATATAATTCCGCATAGCAGTATGCTCTGGCACTGACAGATTAAATAAACGACCCTTAGGGAACTTACTGCCAGGAATTAATTCTATAGCACAGTCACAATCCCTATGAGGAGGGAGCGAATTGAGCTTAGGCTCCTCAAAAACATCCCGATAGTCAGACAAAAACGCAGGGACCTCAGAAGGAGTAGATGAAGCAATTGAAATCAGAGGTGCATCATCATGAACCCCCTGACATCCCCAGCTTAACACAGACATTGTTTTCCAATCCAGGACTGGATTATGAGTTTGTAACCATGGCAGACCAAGCACTAGTACATCATGTAAATTATACAGTACAAGGAAGCGAATCACCTCCTGATGAACGGGAGTGATGCGCATGGTCACTTGTGTGCAATTGTACTGCGTGTACACTTGTGTCCAGTACTGCGGTTTATTCATAGCCAATGGTGTAGAGTCAATTCCCTTCAAAGGAATAGGAACTTCCAGAGTCTCCAGACTAAAACCGCAGCGTTTGGCAAAAGACCAATCCATAAGACTCAGGGCAGCGCCCGAATCCACATAGGCATCGACGGAAATGGATGACAGTGAACAAATCAGAGTTACAGACAAAATGAACTTAGACTGCAGAGTACTAATGGCAAAAGATTTATCAACCTTTTTTGTGCGTTTAGAGCATGCTGATATAACATGAGCTGAATCACCACAATAAAAACACAATCCATTTTTCCGCCTATAATTTTGCCGTTCACTTCTGGACTGAATTCTATCAAATTGCATAGTCTCAGGTGCCTGTTCAGAAGACACCGCCAACTGGTGCACAGGTTTGCGCTCCCGTAAACGCCGATCAATCTGAATGGCCATAGTCATAGACTCATTCAGACCTGTAGGCGCAGGGAACCCCACCATAATATCCTTAATGGCCTCAGAAAGACCATCTCTGAAGTTTGCAGCCAGGGCGCACTCATTCCACTGAGTAAGCACCGACCATTTCCGAAATTTTTGACAATATACTTCCGCTTCATCATGCCCCTGAGAGAGGGCCAATAAAGCCTTTTCAGCCTGAATCTCCAGGTTAGGTTCCTCATAGAGCAATCCCAGTGCCAGAAAAAACGCATCCACACTGAGCAATGCAGGATCCCCTGGTGCCAATGCAAATGCCCAATTCTGAGGGTCGCCCCGCAGGAAAGATATTACAATCTTGACCTGCTGAGCAGGGTCTCCAGAGGAGCGAGATTTCAAAGAAAGAAACAATTTGCAATTGTTCCTGAAATTCAGGAAGGTAGATCTATCTCCAGAAAAAAACTCTGGAATAGGAATTCTAGGTTCAGACATAGGAGTGTGAACAACAAAATCCTGTATATTTTGAACTTTTGCAGCAAGATTATTCAGGCTGGAAGCCAAACTCTGGACATCCATGTTAAACAGCTAAGGTCAGAGCCATTCAAGGGTTAAGAGGAGGTAAGAAGCAGCTAGACAGCAATTAAGGGCTAGGCAGCAAAACTCTGAGGGAAAAAAAAAAAAATTCCCTTCAACACTTCTTTTTCTCCTGCTTCAGCCCAAACAATTAACACTTTGTGGGCCGGCTATACTGTCATGTTTCCCAATGGCAGGGAATTTGTCAACATAACACGGGCAAAAACAGGACGAGCTCTAGGGTGATGGAACCTGAGCTGACCGCGATCCTGAACCTCAACACTCAACTAACAGCAGCCGGGGGACGTTCCTGGGGGGCCCCTAGACGTCTCGCGCCAGCCGGAGATCTAGCTTCCCCTATCAGAAGAATAACAGACCTCACTTGCCTCCAGAGAAATATTCCCACAGAGATAGCAGCCTCCCACATATAATGACGGTGAAATGAGAGGAAGCCACAAACGTAGTTATGAAAACAGATTCAGCAAAATGAGGCCCGCTTAAGCTAGATAGCAGAGGATACAAAAGGTGAACTGCGCGGTCAGCTGAAAAACCCTTCAAAATACCATCCTGAAATTACTTGAACTCATGTGCCAACTCATGGTACATGAGTGGTAATTTCAGCCCACTAGAGCAACCAGCAGCAGAGAATTACATATCTGCAAGCTGGACTAAAAAAAAATGAAAGCAATCATGAAACAGGGAAATACAGACTTAGCTTGTCTTGAAGGCCTAGGAGCAGGTAACAGAGACACACACTGATACATTGATAGCCGGCAAGGGAATGACAGGAAAGCCAGGTTAAATAGGAAACACCCAGCCTCTGATGGACAGGTGGAAACCAGAGACCGCAACCCACCAAAGTCACCCAGTACCAGTTGTAACCACCAGAGGGAGCCCAAAAACAGAATCCACAACAGCACCCGTATGACGGGGTAGGCCTGGAGTTATTTTATAGGGACCCTAGAGACGCCCCTCTCCCAAAATTGCCTCCGTTGTCTTCATTAGGTGTAAAGGTGAGACAGCCAACCTAGAGTTAACTGCCCTGCCATAGTTCAGAGTAATGCGTAGAGCCTATTACTCCCTCGGCGTTCCGGCTGCCGGCTACGCGCCTCAGAAGGAGGTTGCCGATCTTGGGGCACGACTCCTCCTGATTCTACCTCCTTTGTGCTGTGATCTCGTTTCTCACTTCTCCACAAAATACTTCGCTTCTTGTCCTTTCTTAGGATGCTGCCGCAAGGAAGTGCAGGCGCAGCTCCGTAGCAATCTGTCTCGTGCTAGGCCACTGTCAGGCTCCCACCCCTGACAGGGGCCTCCCTGAGTCTTCCCAAGCAACGCTCTCCTCTCACTAGATGTTACCTGGGCAAAACCCAGTCAGCTTCTCTCTAACTTCCTATCCAACCCCCAGTTTTACCAGAGTGTGAGGAGTGGCCTAATACATAGCACCTTTTGCTCCCCCTGGTGGCCGGAGTGTGAAGTGTAATGTGTGACTGTGATACCTGGTCAGGTGAACTCCTTTAGTGCCATCAGACGTACCATCACTCCCCCTTGTGGAAGAGCGACAATACTGCAACGACCAGGACTCTGGGGCACTGCACACACACCGTATAAGATGACTGGGCGTATAAGATGACCCCCCATCTTATACGGAGAGTATATCCCAAATTCCATATTTTATATGGAAAAGTTGGGAGTCGTCTTATACGCCCAGTCGTCTCATACAGCAGAAAATACGGTAAATGTTTGTTTTTTCTTTCCACATTCCAAAATCTCTTGTGAAGCACCTGAAGGGTTAATAAACTTTTTCAGTGTGGTTTTGAGTACCTTGAGGGGTGCAGCTTTTTATGATGGTGTAATTTTTGGGTGTTTTCTGTCTTATAGGCCCCTCAAAGTCACTTCAAGTGTGAGATGGTCCCTGAGAAAAATGGTTTTGCAAATTTTGTTGTAAAAATGAGAAATTGCTTGTCCACTTTTAACCCTTATAACTTCCTAAGGCCGGTTTCACATTTGCGGTTGTGTCCGCAGCGTTTCTTCCGCAATTATCCGCATGCGTTGTGTATTCCTATATTTAACATTAGAGACGCATGTGTCTGCGATTGGTTTCTATGTGCCTCGTTTAACAATGCATGCGTTGTTTCGTCGTCTGCGGTTCGGTGCGGTAAACGCTACATGTAGTAATTTAGAGGCGTCAATTTGCCGCCTAGAAACGTATGCGGTTGTTAGCAGATGCAATGAGGAAAAAAAAGCATTACTGTCTATGTGAACGCAAGCGGCCACAAGCACATGCGTTTGCTTGCATTTGTGAATGCATGCGTTACACCACAGAAAAACATGTCTAGACACTGATTTGCCACCCCCCACATACAAGGTGATAAAGCATAGCTCCCAACCGTCCCTCATTATGCAGGACTGTCCCGGATATGATGCTTTGCCCCGCTGTCCAGCACATGGACACTCTGCTTCCCGCAGACAGCAGGAGAAGCAGCCGTCACACGCCCCCTTGTGTTAGGGCACGCCCCTTCCTCTGCCGTATGTTCCTGAGTCTTCTGTCACGGGAAGCCTAGGTAGGCAAGAGCTAATAACCCGGGCCCCTGCGATTTCCCTCAGACTAGGGAAATCCTGACTGACCCTCTCCCAGAGTTTACACTGATGGTGTGCATGTCTGGGCCTCCATCCTCACCCTATCTCTTGATTCAACCCTAGGCTGAAACCACCACCCACCACCCAGTGAAGAGACCACACACCAATACCCACAGTTAGCACAGACAAGGATAACGGAAAATATGAACCACGCAGCAGTCACTCAGGAATACACTATAAATGCACAGGGAAAAACAAATACAAATATAGGAAGGAGAAAATATGACAAAGGGAAACCACCAGATACGATACTCCTTCTCCTAGATCACCACTCCAGACCGAGATAACAAAGCACAAGACAGAAGCTATAATTGGTGACGCCCAATGTTCAGAAGAACTATTTAAAGGCAGTGGGCGTGACCCAGCTTCCAATCCGAGCACCAGCTAAATTAACCCCGGACCAGCTAGATAAAATCTAGCCGATGCCACTGAGCACATAGTGGACAAAAGCGGAATTACCGCTGTCTGACGAACGCCCTAGTATGAACAGCATCCGACATGACAGTACCCCGCCTTCTACGAGGGACCCCAGGGCCCTCACGACTTATAGGACCTGGCTTGTCCGGATGGCGGCAGTGAAACATACTGACCAGCGGATCCGCATGAATGTCCGAGGCTGGTACCCAGGACCTCTCCTCAGGCCCATAACCACCCCAGTGTGCCAAGTACGGTAAAGTGCGGCGCACCACACGAGAGTCAACCACCTTGGAGACTTCAAATTCCAAATTACCATCCACCAAGACTGGAGAAGGCATCGGTGTCGTGTCCACAAGACCCACCATCTTTTTTAGCAATGATCTGTGGAACACGTTGTGTATCTTATACACCGTAGGAAGCTCCAAACGGTACGCTACTGGGTTAATGACGGCGGCAACCCTAAACGGACCAATAAACCTTGGACCCAATTTAAGGGATGGTATTTTGAGTCTTATGTTTTTTGTGGATAACCACACCCAGTCATCCACACTCAGGTCCGGACCTGGCACACGCCTACTGTCAGCCACACATTTGTACCTAGCACCCACGCTCAACAGGCGCTGTTTAACTCTCCTCCAGACTGATGACAATTGTGCTCCTAACTGGTCTTCCTCCGGGACACCAGAAGAGCCCCCCTGACTCAAAGTACAAAATTGAGGATGTAGCCCGTAAACACAAAAAAAGGGAGACTCCCCAGAAGACTCCTGGCGGTGATTATTGATGGCAAACTCAGCCAAAGGAAGGAACGTCGACCACTCCTCCTGGTTATCAGAAACAAAGCAGCGCAAGTACTGTTCCAAATTTTGGTTCATATGCTCGGTCTGACCATTTGACTGAGGATGAAACACCGAAGAATGAGACAACTTGATCCCCAGCCATGAGCAAAATGCTTTCCAAAATGTTGCCACAAACTGAGACCCCCTATCAGAAACGATGTCAGACGGAACCCCATGAAGTCTGACCACCTCCTGCACAAATACCTGATCCAGAGTTTTAGCGTTAGGCAACGAAGGCAACGACACAAAGTGCAACATTTTTGAGAACCGATCAACAATCACCAAGATGACCGTGTTCCCAGCTGAAGAGGGCAAGTCAGTGATAAAATCCATGGAGATCTCCATCCATGGCTTACTAGGTACCTCGAGAGGAAGTAGTGTGCCAACAGGACGGGAGCGGGGCATCTTAGCCCTAGCGCACGTGGTGCAAGCTGACACGTATGAGACCACGTCCTGTCAGATTTTGGGCCACCAAAACCGATGTGACACCAACTCCAAGGTACCCCTAACCCCTGGGTGGCCAGCCAGGACAGCATCATGATGCTCCGCCAAAACCTTTAAGCGGAGATGAAGCAGTACAAACGATTTGTTGATGGGAAGTTCAGATGGTACCTCCTCCTGGACCTCGGCAATCTCAGCCTCAACCTCAGTAGTGAGAGCCGAAACCACAACACCCTTTTGGAGGATGGGTACCAGATCTTCCCAAGGTTCTCCCCCCGGAAAACACCTGGACAGAGCATCCGCCTTAGTGTTTTTAGACCCAGGTCTGTAAGTAACAACAAAGTTGAACCGCGTGAAAAACAATGCCCAGCGAGCCTGCCTGGGAGATAGATGCTTGTCAGACTCCAAATAAAGCAAATTCTTATGGTCGGTAATAACAGTAACCTGATGAACCGACCCCTCCAGGAAGTGTCGCCATTCCTCAAAGGCCAACTTGATAGCCAACAACTCCCTGTTGCCGATATCGTAGTTACGTTCGGCGGACGACAATTTCTTGGAGAAATAGGCGCATGGACGCAAATCGCTCAAGGATGAACCTTGTGACAACACCGCCAATACACCCACCTCAGATGCATCAACTTCCACGACAAAAGGTTTCTATACGTCTGGCTGCACAAGAATGGGGGCCGAAACAAAACTGTTCTTAAGAAATTCAAATGCGCGCACAGCAGCCTCAGGCCACACGGAGAAATTGGTACTCTTTTTAGTCATGTCAGTTAGCGGTTTAGCAATGATAGAAAAATCCTTGATAAACTTGCTATAGTAGTTAGAAAACCCAAGGAACCGCTGAAGTGCTTTCAGGTTATCAAGCCGTTCCCAACGCAACACCGCTTGCACCTTAGCGGCGTCCATTTTAAAACCAGAAGCAGACACAATATAACCCAAGAAAGGCAACTCCTGAACCGAAAATACACATTTCTCAAGTTTTGCATATAGCTTATTCTCTCTGAGAAGCTGTAACACCTGCCTGACATGATCCAAATGAGTATCACGGTCCCAAGAATATATGAGAATGTCATCTAGGTACACAATAACGAATTTTCCCAAAACATGTGAGAAACTATCATTTATGAAATGTTGAAACACTGCAGGCACGTTTGTCAACCCAAAAGGCATCACTAAATTCTCAAAATGACCCTCAGGAGTATTAAAAGCCGTCTTCCACTCATCACCTTGACGGACTCTTATGAGGTTGTACGCCCCCCTGAGGTCAAGCTTGGTAAACCACTTAGCACCTGCCACCTGATTGAACAAATCCGGTATCAATGGCTTCGGGTATGGATCATGAACCATAATCTGGTTTAACTCCATGAAATCCAGACACGAGCGTAGTCCGCCATCTTTCTTCTTTATGAAGAAGAACCCCGCTGCCAAAGGCGAGGATGAAGGCCTGACGTGCCCTTTGCTCAAACTTTCAGCAATGTAATCCTTTAACGCTTGTCTCTCTGGACCGGAGATGTTAAACATCCTTGCTTTAGGCAATTTGGCCCCTGGTTTAAACCTGATAGTACAGTCATAGGGGCGATGTGGTGGCAACTCTGAGCAACCCTTCTCAGAGAAAACATCCGCAAAATCCAGAAGTGACTCAGGAACGCTTGAAGTCACAGCAGACACACATGTGGCCAGGCAATTCTCCTGGCAGAATTCGCTCCACTGAATTATGTCCTGAGTTTTCCAGTCAATAACCGGGTTGTGCATAGACAACCATGGAAAACATAAAACCACCTGTGCAGGAAGATTCTTGAGCACCTTACATGTAACCTGCTCGAAATGTAGAACCCCAATGTGGAGTTTCACCTCAGCCATAAACTCAGTAATCTCCCCCTGTGAGAGAGAGGAGCAGCATTGATGGTGACCACACGGATAGGAAGAGGCAGTTTTTCGATCTTAAAACCGGCAGTGCGCGCAAACTCCTCATCAATGAGATTTGTGGCAGAACCACTATCCACAAAAACAGTAATTGGCAGCTCTCTGCCAGCGATAATAACCTTAGCAGGGAGCATGCATTGAGAAACCACCATGGAGGATATACATAAGCTCAGATTGGCCTCCTCCACACCCTCTGAGCTTAGAAGTTTTCCGCCGTTGTGTTTTTCTTTGACAGCAGAGGACAAATGTTAACAAAATGACCAGTTTTACCGCAGTAAAAACAGGCTCCCTGCTTCCTGAGCACAGGGGCTCGACGCTTAACATGTGACACCCCTGCGATTTGCATAGGCTCCGTGGGCTCACCTGCAGCAACCTCACGTGAACCTGAACCCTCTCCCAAAAGCAGCATCTCATGCTCCCCCTGACGCAAACGGCGATCAATGTGGACAACCAGACTCATAGCGGAATCTAGAGAAGAAGGAGTCTCGTACATCAGGAGCGCTTTTTTAACCCTTCCAGAAACCCCATGAATAAACTGACTCCGCAGCGTGGGATCATTCCACTGTGTGTCGACCGCCCAGCGGTGAAATTCAGAACAGTAATCCTCTGCAACACGCTCCCCGTGGCAAATAGTGCGTATCTTAGATTCTGCTAGAGCCATTCTGTCAGGATCATCGTAAATGTGTCCAAGAGCGGAAAAAAAACTCTCCACAGAGTCAAATGCAGCAGAATCAGATGGCAAAGAAAACGCCCATGCTTGGGGGTCCCCGTTTAATAATGACAACACCACACGCTGAGCCTCATTACCCGAGGAGATCGGGCGCATACGGAAATATAGTTTGCAAGCTTCACGAAAAGAAACAAATTTACTGCGTTCCCCAGCAAACTTTTCAGGCAAAGGAAACTTAGGCTCAGCAAATCTACCTGTCGCTCCAGCTTGCACATTAGATACTGCTAGTCCCTGTTGCTGCACTGCCCCATTCAACTCAGTGACCTGTAATGACAGCGCCTCCTACTGGCGGGTTATGGAAGTCATGGGATCCATGGAATACAAATAATGTTGGCCGATTATAATGTCACGGGAAGCCTAGGTAGGCAAGAGCTAATAACCCGGGCCCCTGCGATTTCCCTCAGACTAGGGAAATCCTGACTGACCCTCTCCCAGAGTTTACACTGATGGTGTGCATGTCTGGGCCTCCATCCTCACCCTATCTCCTGATTCAACCCTAGGCTGAAACCACCACCCACCACCCAGTGAAGAGACCACACACCAATACCCACAGTTAGCACAGACAAGGATAACGGAAAATATGAACCACGCCGCAGTCACTCAGGAATACACTATAAATACACGGGGAAAAACAAATACAAATATAGGAAGGAGAAAATATGACAAAGGGAAATACACCACCAGATATGATACTCCTTCTCCTAGATCACCACTCCAGGCCGAGATAACCAAGCACAAGACAGAAGCTATAATTGGCGACGCCCAATGTTCAGAAGAACTATTTAAAGGCAGTGGGCGTGACCCAGCTTCCAATCCGAGCACCAGCTAAATTAACCCCGGACCAGCTAGATAAAATCTAGCCGATGCCACTGAGCACATAGTGGACAAAAGCGAAATTACCGCTGTCTGACGAATGCCCTCGTATGAACAGAGTCTGACATGACATCTTCCAGAGAGAGAGGGGACAGTATCAGCTGGTCATCCCTACACCACAGAGCCTTACACCACATAATGCCTGCCTGCTTTGTGCGCACAGGACCTGTGATGAGGTCACAGGAGGGGAGGAGTCAGGGGTCACATGATCGGGACCTCCGTGGATTGCAGGACTCAGCTGTGCTGGTTGCCAACTTGCCATGGTGCTGCTGGATGAGGTAAGTTAGCTGCCTTGTGTGGGGTCAGGAGGTGTTTACAGTGTGGATGTAGCAGAGCCATGTGTGTACGAGGTGTATGGAGTGGAGCCGTGTGTGTATGAGGTGTATGGAGCAGAGCTGAATATGTATGAGGTGTATGGAGCTGAGCCGTGTGTGTATGAGGTGTATGGAGCTAAATGTGTACGAGGTGTATAGAGCGGAGCTGAATGTGTACAAGGTGTACAGAGCAGAGCCGTGTGTATGTGAGGTGTATGGAACGGAGCAGTGTGTGTATGAGGTGTATGGAGCTGAGCTGAATGTGCACGAGGTGTACGGAGCAGAGCTGAATGTGTACAAGGTGTATGGAGCAGAGCCGTGTGTGTATGAGGTGTATGGAACGGAGCCGTGTGTGTATGAGGTGTATGGAGCTGAGCTGAATGTGCACGAGGGGTACGGAGCAGAGCTGAATGTGTACGAGGTGTACGGAGCAGAGCCGTGTGTGTATGAGGTGTATGGAGCAGAGCTGAATGTGTACGAGGTGTACGGAGCAGAGCTGAATGTGTACGAGGTGTATGGAGCAGAGCCGTGTGTGTATGAGGTGTACGGAGTGGAGCCGTGTGTGTATGAGGTGTACGGAGTGGAGCCGTGTGTGTATGAGGTGTATGGAGCAGAGCTGAATGTGTACGAGGTGTACGGAGCGGAGCTAAACGTTTATGAGGTGTATGGAGCGGAGCCATGTGTGTATAAGGTGTATGGAGCGGAGCCGTGTGTGTATGAGGTGTACGGAGCAGAGCCATGTGTGTATGAGGTGTATGGAGCGGAGCCGTGTGTGTATGAGGTGTACGGAGCGGAGCTAAATGTGTACGCCCCATGCACCTCGGAGCTGAATGTGTACGAGGTGTATGGAGCAGAGCTGAATGTGTGCGAGGTGTATGGAGCAGAGCCGTGTGTGTATGAAGTGTATGGAGCAGAGCCGTGTGTGTATGAGGTGTATGGAGCGGAGCCGTGTGTGTATGAGGTGTACGGAGCGGACCTAAATGTGTACGAGGTGTACGGAGCGGAGCCGCGTGTGTACAAGGTGTACGGAGCGGAGCCGCATGTGTACGAGGTGTATGGAGCGGAGCGCGTGTGTACGGAGCAGAGCCGTGTGTGCAAAGTGTACAGAGCGGAGCTGTGTGTGCAAAGTGTACGGAGCGCAGCCGCGTGTGTAGGAGTAGCTATGTGTGGCCATTATACGGTACGAAGTATCGTGTGCGGCCAATATACAGTATGGAGCATCATGTGCGGTCATTATACAGTATGGAGCATCATGTGTGGTCATTATACAGAATAGAGCATCATGTGGGGCCATTATACAGTATGGAGCATCATGTGCGGTCATTGTACAGTATTGAGCATCATGTGGGGTCATTATACAGTATGGAGCATCATGTGCGGTCATTATACAGTATGGAGCATCATGTGGGGTCATTATACAGTATGGAGCATCATGTGGGGTCATTATACAGTATGGAGCATCATGTGGGGTCATTATACAGTATGGAGCATCATGTGGGGCCATTATGCAGTATGGAGCATCATGTGCGGCCAATATACAGTAAGGAGCATCATGTGCAGTCATTATACAGTATGGAGCATCATGTGCAGTCATTATACAGTATGGAGCATCATGTGCAGTCATTATACAGTATGGACCATCATGTGCGGTCATTATACAGTATGGAGCATCATGTGCGGTCATTATACAGTATGGAGCGTCATGTGTGGCCATTATACAGCATGGAGCACTGTGTGGCCATATTTTTTTGTTTATAATTATTGTATATGGAACAGTGTGATCAGCAGTGCTAAATGGGTGTGGTTGGGACGTGGATATGGGTGTGACTAGTTATGAATGGGTGTGGTCAGAGGTGTGGCCTAAAATTTGCCGCAATGCACGTTGCGCGCTGCAAACTTTGTCCCTCTTTCCCATCTTCAAAAGTTGGGAGGTATGATAATGGGAGGGAGTGGACATTTGTTGGTCACTACTCAGCAGACAGAGAACCAGACCAGAAAGACGCAAGCACCTTGGAGGAAAAAGACTGATCAATGTGAGCATATCCTAGCCAATGCCTTTATTTTCTATTTTCTGTCTCTACATGTCCTAATTTCTGCCATTTCTTTCTTTCTGCATGCATCAGAATGTCATCTTCTTCTGATGAGGAGCAACGTCCTGGGCCTTCACAAGCCGAACATGTAAGTGAAGTGAGTACTCAACTCCTCAGATTGGTAAGTATTCACTGTCACATCTACACATGTGACAATTGTTTTTCATTTTTTTAGAGCACTTCTTCCACTGCGGCAGAGTGTGAGCAGGAGCAGCGGGTTCACGGTTGGGTGGCAAGGCGGCAGCTTGTAAGTATACCTGGCTGACTGTTTACTGTTTCCTCACTTTAGTATTCTTGAATCTTCCTTTCTTTACTTTCCTCTTTCATTACATTTTTCTTCTGGACTCCTTTTTTATCTTGACTTTCATTATTCATGCCATTTCTCTGCCTCTGTTTTCTTTCTTTTCCTTATGTTAATGTATCCAACATTAATGTCTTCATTTATTTTTTAGGTTCCAGAACGGGATGAGGACTTCATTGACAACGATATCCTCATCTCCCTGGTCCATGAGCGAGTCCCGTTGTGGGACACTCGGCTTCCCCAGCACTAGGACAATGTGACGATCCGGCGGCTATGGAATGATGTGGCCAAAGCGATGTGGGATGGCTGGGACAACGCCCCGACTCGGGTCCGAAAGTATTGCAATGCAGTGTGATGCAGCATAGACCTTGGCCGTGCTCACTAAAACTGTGTGTGATGACAGAAACTCTCAGGAGTTTCTCTCATCACACACAGTTGTGTGAGCACAGCCAAAAGTCCATTGTCTAACCATTTTTTTTGTTTTTTCAACAGTGCTCAAAGTCAAAACACATTGGCGTTCGATGAAGGACTGCTTCAACAAGGACCTGCGTCAATAGAGCAGTGTTCCCAGTGGTTCTGGAGCAAGGATCCGAAAGTATAAATACCAGTATAAATACCATCGCATTCTGGCATTTTTAAGACCGGTCCTTGCCCAGAGAGCGTAAGTATTTTTTTGGTGTATTAGGCCGGTTTCACACGTCAGTGGCTCCGGTACGTGAGGTGACAGTTTCCTCACGTACCGGAGACACTGACACACGTAGACACATAAAAATCAATGCATCTGTGCAGATGTCATTGATTTTTTGCGGACCGTGTCTCCGTGTGCCAAACACGGAGACATGTCAGTATTCGTGGGAGCGCACGTTTTACACGGACCCAATAGAGTCAATGGGTCCGCGTAAAACACGGACCTCACACGGACATTCTCCGTCTGGGGTCCGTGTGCGTGCCGGAGACAGCGCTACAGTAAGCGCTGTCCCCCCCACATGGTGCTGAAGCCGGTATTCATATCTTCCCTGTAGCAGCGTTTGCTATAGAGAAAATATGAAGAATAGTGTTAAAAATAAAGATCCATGTGTCCGCTGCCCCCCCACCCCCTGTGCGCCCCCCCCGCTGGTCAGAAAATACTTACCCGCTCCCTCGCTCCTTCCTGGTCTGGCCGCGCCTCCTACTGTATGCGGTCACGTGGGGCCGATCATTTACAATCATGAATAGTCGGCTCCGCCCCTATGGGAGGTGGAGCCACATATTCATGACTGTAAATGATCGGCCCCACGTGACCGCATGCAGGAGAAGCCGCGGCCAGACCAGGAAGGAGCGACAGCCGACGGGGGACCCGGGTAAGTATTTTCTGACCAGCGGGGGGGCGCACAGGGGGTGGGGGGGCGGCGGACACCTAAATCTTTATTTTTAACACTATTCTTCATATTTTCTCTGCAGCAAACGCTACTGCAGAGAGGATATGAATCGCAGCTTCAGCAGCTTCAGCACCATGCAGAGTGGGTACCACACGCTCCGTGTGGTACCCACTCGCCATACGGGCGGCACAGGTGTGCCGCACGTATGGCCTCCGTGAGTTCCCAGGCACACGGACACGGATAACTCCGGTACCGATTTATTCCGGTACCGGAATTATCTGGACGTGTGGGACAGCCCTTAGGTTGTGTTGTATTGCCATAATCTGTATGTTTCTATTCAACAGGAGTTGGCATTTAGTAAATTTTTGGTATTATTTTTTTTTTTCTTTTTTCACAGCACATGGAGCAGCACTGCTGACCCAGGTTCTGGAGCGGTCCTTCAACAGACAGCCACGGACCCGTCCCAGCCATCCAGCAGCGCTGCAGCAAGTGGGCCTGCCACACTAACTGGAGATCAGGAAGCTGGTCCATCAGGTGTTCTCCTTTCTGCCACCACCATGACAACTGCTGCTCCTGCTTGGACTTCCTCCACTGCCACCACCATGCAACAGCAGGACCCTGGCATGGTCTTCCGCTCGACCACCACCACGATGCAGCAGGACCCTGGCATGGCCTTCCACTCTACGAGCACTATGGACTCTGGTATGGCTGCCCACTCTACGAGCACAATGGACCCTGACATGGCCTTCCGCTCTACGAGCACTATGGACTCTGGCATGACTGCACGCTCTATGAGCACAGTGCAGCGGGACCCTGACAGGTCACCCACCACGACCAGGCCACAACAAATGAGCCCACCGAGGCTTCCCAGACCACGCAGATCCCAGAAAGGGAAAAAAAATAAAAACCCTGCGTACTATCAGTATTCTTCCCCCCTCACCTCACAGTGTGTCTGTAATGTCAGGTTTGTCTCACCCTTCCAGTGCGTCTCAGGCCTCTCATGTGTCAAGCCCCATTCCCGAACTACCAGACCCCACTAGTTTAATTGCCCCTTCTCCTGCCACCCCTGCGTCGTCCACACTTAGCCAGGCCTCACAGCTACACACCCCTCATTTCCGTCACTCTACCCCAAAGCAGGTGCAGTTAAATAAATATTTTGGTTGTTCTAAAATAAATTCTACTGTTTTTTGCCCCCATTTATGTTTGGTTAATTGTGTATTTCGCCGCCGGTAACATACACCGTGCGCCAAATAAAAAACTGCGCCGCACACTTTATTTTTTGCCCACATCATAGCTCTAGTAGTTAGCAAGTACAACACTGCAGTTTTGTGTGTCTTTATTATAGAGATATGAGGTGGGCCAAAAAATTTATACTTGTATTTTAGCCATAATCTCTTCCTTCTGCTTAGTCTGTGACTAGTGTTGCAGACTGAAGAGAAAATGGTGGCAATACAATGCAGAACTATACTCAACAGGTCATGTGTCCAAAAACTCATTAGTTAGGACACCTGACCTGGTGAGTAGAGAACTGCCTTGTATAACCTCCATTTTCTCATTTGTGCACGTAATCTATTTCACACAAAGTGAAGGGACGATGGCGGTCATACAAGGCATATCTATGCTCACCTGGACATGTGTCAGAAATAGTGAATTCATAAGGCTGTTATATGTGCATCATGAATTCATTATTTCTTACACCTGACTTGATGAGTATAGATCTGTTTTGTATTAAACAGCCATCAGCTCTTCAGTCTGCATCCAATAGATACTGCTGAACAGAATCAGGATGCAATGACGTCAACAACCTTACCACTAACAACCTAAGTGGTTTGTAGAGGAAATACATTGGAGACACGGTCAAGATACCAAAAATATAAAGTTTATTAACAACAAATATTAGTAACATAACTGGTACAGACCCAAACCCAACAGGAGATCTTACACAATATTGTCCTGCCATGCCACACGTCCAATATCAGAATCAAAAAAGGCAGCAAATTGGTTCCGCATGTGGCCAACTTCAGCAGTTGACCGCAGCGGGTGATGCTGGTAATCTGGCAATGGGTTTGCAACGGGTTCATCCAGTTCAATGTTGGGTCGTTCCTTAGCTATTATGTAATTGTGGAGAACCACAATTTTTAGATTAATGGCTGTTGCAAGCAGGCTCGGACTGGCCCACCGGAGAACCGGAGGATCCTCCCGGTGGACCCAGGCACAGGCACCTGCTGGTAGGGCCCCCACTGCTCCAGGGCCCCCCCCCCGCCCGCCCTTGAAGACGATACTCACCAGGACCCTGCTCCAGCGATGGTCTCGACGTCTGCACTGCAGCTCGTCCTGCTTGTGCGGTGTTATGACCCCAATGGCGAGGGTCTCAGAGAAATAGGTAAGTCTGCGAAGTACAAAAATCCAGCTCATAGGGCAGTGGTAACTGGGTTGACCATATATCTACTCCTAACGCCAACACTAAAAGTAGCCGGGGAACATGCCTACGTTGGTCGCTAGATGTCTCGCGCCAGCCGGAGAACTAACTACCCCTAGAAGAGGAAAACAGAGACCTCTCTTGCCTCCAGAGAAAGGACCCCAAAAGTAGGATACAAGCCCCCCACAAATAATAACGGTGAGGTAAGAGGAAATGACAAACATAGAAATGAACTAGGTTTAGCAAAGAGAGGCCCGCTTACTAATAGCAGAATGTAGTAAGATAACTTATATGGTCAACAAAAACCCTATCAAACATCCACGCTGGAAATTCAAGAACCCCCGAACCGTCTAACGGCCCGGGGGGAGAACACCAGCTCCCTAGAGCTTCCAGCAAGGACAGGATACAGATTAAGTACAAGCTGGACAAAAATGCAAACAAAAACAAATAGCAAAAAGCAAGAAAGCAGACTTAGCTTAATCTAGCAGGAACCAGGATCAGTAGACAAGAGCACAACAGATTAGCTCTGATTACAACGTTGCCAGGCATTGAACTGAAGGTCCAGGGAGCTTATATAGCAACACCCCTGAACTAACGGCCCAGGTGAGCATACAAGGGATGACTGACATACCCAGAGTCAAATCACTAGTAACCACTAGAGGGAGCCAAAAAGCAAATTCACAACAGTACCCCCCCCTTAGTGAGGGGTCACCGAACCCTCACCAAGACCACCAGGGCGATCAGGATGAGCGGCGTGAAAGGCCCGAACTAAATCGGCCGCATGCACATCAGAGGCGACCACCCAGGAATTATCCTCCTGACCATAGCCCTTCCACTTGACCAGGTACTGAAGCCTCCGCCTGGAGAGACGAGAATCTAAGATCTTCTCCACCACGTACTCCAACTCGCCCTCAACCAACACCGGAGCAGGAGGCTCAGCAGAAGGAACCACAGGCACAACGTACCGCCGCAACAAGGACCTATGAAATACGTTGTGAATGGCAAACGACACCGGAAGATCCAGGCGAAAGGACACAGGATTAAGGATTTCCAATATCTTGTACGGACCAATGAAGCGAGGCTTAAATTTGGGAGAGGAGACCTTCATAGGAACAAATCGAGAAGACAGCCATACCAAATCCCCAACACGAAGTCGGGGACCCACACCGCGGCGGCGGTTGGCAAAACGCTGAGCCTTCTCCTGTGACAACTTCAAGTTGTCCACCACATGATTCCAGATCTGCTGCAACCTATCTACCACAGAATCCACCCCAGGACAGTCAGAAGGCTCCACATGTCCCGAGGAAAAACGAGGATGGAAACCAGAGTTGCAGAAAAATGGCGAAACCAAGGTGGCGGAACTAGCCCGATTATTAAGGGCAAATTCAGCCAACGGCAAGAAGGTCACCCAATCATCCTGATCAGAAGAGACAAAACACCTCAAATAAGCCTCCAGAGTCTGATTAGTTCGCTCCGTTTGTCCATTAGTCTGTGGATGAAAAGCGGACGAAAACGACAAATCAATGCCCATCCTACCACAAAAGGATCGCCAGAACCTGGAAACAAACTGGGATCCTCTGTCCGACACAATATTCTCAGGAATGCCGTGTAAACGGACCACGTTCTGGAGGAACACAGGAACCAGATCGGAAGAGGAAGGCAACTTAGGCAAAGGAACCAAATGGACCATCTTGGAGAAACGATCACATATCACCCAGATGACAGACATGCCCCGAGACACCGGAAGATCAGAAATGAAATCCATAGAGATGTGTGTCCAAGGTCTCTTCGGGACAGGCAAGGGCAAGAGCAACCCGCTGGCACGAGAACAGCAAGGCTTAGCTCGAGCACAAGTCCCACAGGACTGCACAAAAGACCGCACATCCCTTGACAAGGACGGCCACCAAAAGGACCTGGCCACCAGATCCCTGGTGCCAAAAATTCCCGGGTGCCCTGCCAACACCGAGGAATGAACCTCGGAAATGACTCTACTGGTCCACCTAGCAGGCACAAACAATCTGTCAGGTGGACAAGAGTCAGGCCTACCAGCCTGAAATCTCTGCAACACACGTCGCAGATCCGGAGAAATAGCTGACAAGATAACTCCTTCCTTAAGAATACCCACAGGTTCAGCGACTCCAGGAGCATCAGGCACAAAGCTCCTAGACAGAGCATCGGCCTTCACATTCTTCGAACCTGGTAAATATGAGACCACAAAGTCAAAACGGGAGAAAAACAATGACCAGCGGGCCTGTCTAGGATTCAGGCGTTTAGCAGACTCGAGATACATCAGATTTTTGTGATCAGTCAAAACCACCACACGATGCTTAGCACCCTCGAGCCAATGACGCCACTCCTCAAATGCCCACTTCATGGCCAACAACTCCCGATTGCCCACATCATAATTTCGCTCTGCAGGCGAAAACTTCCTAGAGAAAAAGGCACAAGGTCTCATAGTAGAGCAACCAGGACCTCTCTGAGACAAAACGGCCCCTGCCCCAATCTCCGAAGCATCCACCTCAACCTGAAAGGGCAGTGAGACATCAGGCTGGCACAAAACAGGCGCCGAAGTAAACCGGCGTTTCAACTCCTGGAAAGCCTCCACGGCAGCAGGAGCCCAGTTAGCTACATCAGAGCCTTTCTTGGTCATATCCGTCAAAGGTTTAACAACGCTAGAAAAATTAGCGATAAAACGACGGTAAAAGTTAGCAAAACCCAAGAACTTCTGCAGACTCTTAACTGACGAGGGCTGAGTCCAATCATGAATAGCTCGGACCTTGACTGGGTCCATCTCCACAGCAGAAGGGGAAAAAATGAACCCTAAAAAGGGAACCTTCTGTACACCAAAGAGACACTTTGAGCCTTTAACAAACAAAGAATTTTCACGCAAAATCTTGAAAACCATCCTGACCTGTTCTACATGCGAGTCCCAATCATCAGAAAAAAACCAGAATATCGTCCAGATAAACGATCAAAAATTTATCCAGATACTTCCGGAAAATGTCATGCATAAAGGACTGAAAAACTGAAGGCGCATTAGAGAGCCCAAAAGGCATCACCAAGTACTCAAAATGACCTTCGGGCGTATTGAATGCGGTTTTCCATTCATCTCCTTGCTTAATGCGCACAAGGTTGTACGCACCACGAAGATCTATCTTGGTGAACCACTTGGCACCTTTAATCCGGGCAAACAAGTCTGACAACAGCGGCAAAAGGTACTGAAATTTGACAGTGATCTTATTTAAGAGCCGATAGTCAATACAAGGCCTCAAAGATCCGTCCTTTTTGGCCACAAAAAAGAATCCCGCACCAAGAGGGGAAGAAGAAGGACGGATATGCACCTTCTCCAGAGACTCTCTAATATATGAACGCATAGCGGTATGTTCAGGTACCGACAGGTTAAATAATCTTCCCTTAGGAAACTTACTGCCTGGAATCAACTCTATTGCGCAGTCACACTCCCTATGAGGAGGCAGTGCACTGGACCTGGACTCGCTGAAAACATCCTGATAATCAGACAAATACTCCGGAACTTCCGAAGGCGTAGAAGAAGCAATAGACACGGGCAGGGAATCCCCATGATTTCCACGGCATCCCCAACTTGACACTGACATGGCCTTCCAATCCAAGACTGGATTATGGGTCTGCAACCATGGCAACCCCAAAACAACCAAATCATGCATCTTATGCAGAACAAGAAAACGTATAACCTCCCGATGTTCAGGAGTCATACACATGGTAACCTGTGTCCAAAACTGCGGTTTATTTTCTGCCAACGGCGTAGCATCAATACCCCTAAGAGGGATAGGATTTTCTAATGGCTCAAGAACAAAACCACAGCGCTTGGCAAATGACAGATCCATAAGACTCAGGGCAGCACCTGAATCTACAAACGCCATGGCAGGATAAGATGACAGTGAACAAATCAAAGTTACAGATAGAATAAATTTAGGTTGCAAATTACCAACGGTGACAGGACTAACAACCTTAGTTAGACGTTTAGAGCATGCTGAGATAACATGTGTAGAATCACCACAGTAGTAACACAAGCCATTCTGGCGTCTATGAATTTTCCGCTCATTTCTAGTCAGGATTCTATCACATTGCATTAAATCAGGTGTTTGTTCAGACAGCACCATAGGTGAATTTGCGGTTTTTCTATCACATTGCCTTAAATCAGGTGCCTGTTCAGACAACACCATAAGGGAATTTGCGGTTTTGCGCTCCCACAACCGCCGGTCAATTTGAATAGCCAGGGCCATGGAATCATTTAGACCTGTGGGAATAGGGAAACCCACCATCACATTCTTAATGGCTTCAGAAAGGCCATTTCTAAAATTTGCGGCCAGTGCACACTCGTTCCACTGAGTCAGCACGGACCATTTCCGAAATTTTTGGCAATACACTTCAGCCTCGTCCTGGCCCTGAGACATAGCCAGCAAGGCTTTTTCTGCCTGAATCTCAAGATTGGGTTCCTCATAAAGTAAACCGAGCGCCAGAAAAAACGCAGCAATATCCGCCAATGCCGGATCTCCTGGCGGCAGCGAGAAGGCCCAATCCTGAGGGTCGCCCCGTAAAAAAGAAATAACAATTTTCACTTGCTGAGCGGAGTCTCCAGATGAACAGGGTCTCAGGGACAAAAATAATTTACAATTATTCCTGAAATTTCTAAACTTAAATCGGTCTCCGAAAAACAATTCAGGAATCGGTATCTTAGGTTCTGACATAGGATTTCTGGTAACATAATCTTGTATGCCCTGCACACGAGCAGCAAGCTGGTCCACACTTGTAATCAAGGTCTGGACATTCATGTCTACAGCAAGCTTGAGCCACTCAGAGGTAAAGGGGAAAAGAAAAAAAAAAATGAGAGAGAGGAAAAAAAAAAAACTCAGAATTTTCTTTCTTATAATCCCGCTTCTGCAATGCATTTAACATTTAATACGGGCCTGGCAAACTATTATGACCCCAATGGCGAGGGTCTCAGAGAAATAGGTAAGTCTGCGAAGTACAAAAATCCAGCTCATAGGGCAGTGGTAACTGGGTTGACCATATATCTACTCCTAACGCCAACACTAAAAGTAGCCGGGGAACATGCCTACGTTGGTCGCTAGATGTCTCGCGCCAGCCGGAGAACTAACTACCCCTAGAAGAGGAAAACAGAGACCTCTCTTGCCTCCAGAGAAAGGACCCCAAAAGTAGGATACAAGCCCCCCACAAATAATAACGGTGAGGTAAGAGGAAATGACAAACATAGAAATGAACTAGGTTTAGCAAAGAGAGGCCCGCTTACTAATAGCAGAATGTAGTAAGATAACTTATATGGTCAACAAAAACCCTATCAAACATCCACGCTGGAAATTCAAGAACCCCCGAACCGTCTAACGGCCCGGGGGGAGAACACCAGCTCCCTAGAGCTTCCAGCAAGGACAGGATACAGATTAAGTACAAGCTGGACAAAAATGCAAACAAAAACAAATAGCAAAAAGCAAGAAAGCAGACTTAGCTTAATCTAGCAGGAACCAGGATCAGTAGACAAGAGCACAACAGATTAGCTCTGATTACAACGTTGCCAGGCATTGAACTGAAGGTCCAGGGAGCTTATATAGCAACACCCCTGAACTAACGGCCCAGGTGAGCATACAAGGGATGACTGACATACCCAGAGTCAAATCACTAGTAACCACTAGAGGGAGCCAAAAAGCAAATTCACAACAGTGCGGTCACGTGGTACCGCTCATTAAGGCCATGAATATGCGCATATTCATGACCTTAATGACAGTATCACATGACCGTACAAGCAGGAAGCAGATGCGATGCTGCGCCGCCGCCGCCGGGAGTCGGGACAGAGCGCGAGGGATGTCGGCACGGCCGTGCAGTGGGTGGGACAGGTGAGTATGAGGACGGGGGTACTGGGGGCTGAATGAGGACATAAGGCGGTGCGGGTGCGGCGGCGGCGGGGCATGGGATTAAGTCTGGGGAAGATTGCTGGTCACACTGGGGGCAGTGCTGTACACTGGGGCAATGCTGGACAGTGGCGCAGATTGCTGGACAATGGGGCAGATAGATTTCTGGACACACTGGGGGCAATGCTGGACACTGGGGCAGATTGCTTTTCACACTGGGGGCAGTGCTGTACACTGGAGCAATGCTGGACACTGGGGCAGATTGCTGGTCACACTGGGGGCAGTGCTGGACACTGGGGCAATGCTGGACACTGGGGCAGATTGCTGGACACACTGGGGGCAATGCTGGACACTGGGGCAGATTGCTGGACACTGGGGGCAATGCTGGACACTGGGGCAGATTGCTGGTCACACTGGGGGCAGTGCTGGACACTGGGGCAATGCTGGACACTGGGGCAGATTGCTGGACACACTGGGGGCAATGCTGGACACTGGGGCAGATTGCTGGACAATGGGGCAGATAGATTGTTGGACACTGGGGGCAATGCTGGACACTGGGGCAGATTGCTGGTCACACTGGGGGCAGTGCTGGACACTGGGGCAGATTGCTGGACACTGGGGCAGATTGCTGGACACTGGGGCAGATTGCTGGTCACACTGGGGGCAGTGCTGTACACTGGGGCAATGCTGGACACTGGGGCAGATTGCTGGACACTGGGGCAGATTGCTGGTCACACTGGGGGCAGTGCTGGACACTGGGGCAGATTGCTGGACACACTGGGGGCAATGCTGGACACACTGGGGCAGATTGCTGGACACTGGGGCAGATTGCTGGTCACACTGGGGGCAGTGCTCTACACTGGGGCAATGCTGGACACTGGGGCAGATTGCTGGACACTGGGGCAGATTGCTGGTCACACTGGGGGCAATGCTGGACACTGGGGCAGATTGCTGGACACACTGGGGGCAATGCTGGACACACTGGGGCAGATTGCTGGACACACTGGGGCAGATTGCTGGTCACACTGGGGGCAGTGCTGTACACTGGGGCAATGCTGGACACACTGGGGCAGATTGCTGGACACTGGGGCAGATTGCTGGTCACACTGGGGGCAGTGCTCTACACTGGGGCAATGCTGGACACTGGGGCAGATTGCTGGACACTGGGGCAGATTGCTGGTCACACTGGGGGCAGTGCTGGACACTGGGGCAGATTGCTGGACACACTGGGGGCAATGCTGGACACACTGGGGCAGATTGCTGGACACACTGGGGCAGATTGGTGGACACACTGGGGCAATGCTGGACACTGGGGCAGATTGCTGGACACACTGGGGGCAATGCTGGACACTGGGGCAGATTGCTGGACACACTGGGGGCAATGCTGGACACACTGGGGCAGATTGCTGGACACTGGGGCAGATTGCTGGTCACACTGGGGGCAGTGCTCTACACTGGGGCAATGCTGGACACTGGGGCAGATTGCTGGACACTGGGGCAGATTGCTGGTCACACTGGGGGCAGTGCTGGACACTGGGGCAGATTGCTGGACACACTGGGGGCAATGCTGGACACACTGGGGCAGATTGCTGGACACACTGGGGCAGATTGCTGGTCACACTGGGGGCAGTGCTGTACACTGGGGCAATGCTGGACACTGGGGCAGATTGCTGGACACACTGGGGCAGATTGCTGGACACACTGGGGGCAATGCTGGACACTGGGGCAGATTGCTGGACACACTGGGGGCAATGCTGGACACTGGGGCAGATTGCTGGACACTGGGGGCAGTGCTGGACACTGGGGCAGATTGCTGGTCACACTGGGGGCAGTGCTGTTCACTGGGGCAATGCTGGACACTGGGGCAGATTGCTGGACACACTGGGGGCAATGCTGGACACTGGGGCAGATTGCTGGACAATGGGGCAGATAGATTGCTGGACACTGGGGGCAATGCTGGACACTGGGGCAGATTGCTGGTCACACTGGGGGCAGTGCTGTACACTGGGGCAATGCTGGACACTGGGGCAGATTGCTGGACACTGGGGCAGATTGCTGGTCACACTGGGGGCAATGCTGGACACTGGGGCAGATTGCTGGACACACTAGGGGCAGTGCTGGACACTCTGGGGGCAGTGCTGGACACTGGGGCAGATTGCTGGACATACTGGGGCAGATTGCTGGACAACCTGGGGGTAATACGCTTGACATACTGGGGAAGATTGCTGGACACACTGTCTGGGGGCAATGCTGGACACGGGGGCAGATTGCTGGACACACTGGGGGCAGTGCTAGACATACTGGGGCAGATTGCTGGACACACTGGGGGTAATATGCTGGACACACTGGGGCAGATTGCTGGACACACTGTCTGGGGGCAATGCTGGACACTCTGGGGTAATATGCTGGACACACTGGGGCAGATTTCTGGACACACTGGGGGAAATGCGGGACACACTGGGGCAATATGCTTGACATGCTGGACACACTGTTTGGGGGCAATGCTGGACATACTGGGGCAGATTGCTGGACACACTGGGGGCAGGACTGGAGGCATGGGCAGAATGTAGACACGGGGCATGATTGGAGACACGGGGCAGAATGAAAGACATGGGGCAGGATTGGATCATGGGGCAGGATGGATACGAAGGAGACAGAATGGGGCAGGATGGGGAGATCATATGGGGTAGAATGGATACTCATGAGGGCAGGATGCGAGAACATATGGCTGGAGCCAGGAATGAGATAAACGGGGCCAGGGTGGGGAATATTATTACCATAGGGGCTAATTAAGGGATATTATTACTGCAGTGATGTATTTATTTTATTTTTTGAGGACACTGTTTTAAATGGGGGGGCGGTCCCGTTAGTGTGCAGAGTGACACTATATCGCCTTTTTTTCTTCATGTGGTGTAATGTAGAAGTTGTGAAAAATGAAGTAATGTGTTCTGCAAGCGGAGCTCGAGATAACTGTGTTATTTCCTGCAGAAACGAGTCCTGGCTGGATGAAGTGACGGCGGTCTGTGCTGGATGAATGATGAAGGACTTCACCTAGAGACGTCACTGGTGAGTCAGTGTTACCTATACACTGACACTATACACTGTATACTATATACAGAGGTCCTGTGTACAATGTCACCAGTGATCACTGTATTACCTATACATTATATACAGAGCTCCTGTGTATAATGTCACCAGTGATCTCTGTATTACCTCTACACAGACACTGCATACTAAGTACAGATCTCCTGTGTATTATGTCACTTAGGCTGCCGTCACACATTCAGTATTTGGTCTGTAATTTACATCAGTATTTGTAAGCCAAAACCAGGAGTGGATGATGAATACAGAAGTGGTGCATATGTTTCTATTATACTTTGCCTCTGATTGTTCCACTCCTGGTTTTGGCTTACAAATACTGATGTAAAATACTGACCAAATACTGCTAGTGTGACGGCAGCCTTATGATCAGTATTGTAGTATTCAGTCACTATGTGGTGGTAATATGTGGTCTGGAAATGGTGTTGTGGTATTTGTCCCTTGTATGTGCTATTTGGTCACCAAGTGGTGGTAATATGTGGTCTGGAAATGGTGTTGTGGTATTTGTCCCTTGTATGTGCTATTTGGTCACCAAGTGGTGATAATATGTGGTCTTGACATGGTGCGGTGGTATTTGTCCCTTGTATATAGTATTATTCGGTCACTATGTGGTCTGGTCATGGTGTGGTGGTATTTCTTCCTGTATGTGGTATTATTGGTCTTGGTATAGTGGATTGTGTTGTGTATGGCGGTCATTTGTTCTCTCTGATATTAATTAGGAGAAGATTCTTTATTTCCATTAGAGTTGTAATGCTTTGTACACAGCGGCGGAGATGCACTTACAGGGGTTTCCTGTGGAAAAAAGTAATCACCTCTCCACAGGATAAGTGATAACGTATTGATTGGTGGGGGTCTGACTGCTTGGACCCACTCCGCAAAATGTGGAACTTTTTATCCCCATTAGACTGGAGTGGCATGTCCGACTAGATCACTGATCCATTCATTCCCTTAGTGGCTGCACTTGTTTTTTTCTGGAAGCCCCAAAGAGAATGAATGGAGCTGCGGTCAGAAATCCCACCTGCCGCTGCATTTTAAAATAGTGATAAAAGTGTCCTGTCAGGGATAAAACTTCCCCATTCTTCCGATCGGTGCAATTTCTAATGGTCGGATCTAAGCGATCACCTATCCTGTGGAGCCCATGGATCAGTGATAACTTGTTTTAACCAAGAACCCCATTAATGTAAACTACCGTAATTATACATCCCAGTTATTGGGGTACACGGTAGATGTGCAGCAGCCGCCGGTGTTTTACAGCCGATGCTCCACTATAATGACAGATATTTGCATATAGCTGTAGGGTGGGCCCCTAGAGCCCATTCCTCTGGTGGGCCCCAGACACCCCAGTCCGACGCTGGTTGCAAGAATGTGCCATTTTGAAACTAGAATCCCAAAGGTACACTCTACTGTTCTTCGGGCCCTGGTCAGTCTGTAGTTAAAGATCCTTTTAGTGTGGTTCAAGTCCCGACTGGAATATGGCTTCAGTAGCTTTTCACACATCTGAAAGGCCTCATCCCCAACAATAACAAATGGCATCGGTGGACCTTGAGGGTTGGGGAGAGGTCGTGGCCGTGGAAAATTAAAATTTTTACCATACACACAGCGCCCCATATCCGAGTACTTGAAAGTCTGGGAATCGTTGCCACGGCCAAAAGCTCCAATGTCCACGGCGATGAAGCGACAGTCCGCATCTGCTATTGCCATGAGCACAACAGAAAAATATTTTTTATAGTTGAACTACTTCGATCCTGTTCTGGCTGGTTTGATAATGCGGATGTGCTTTCCATCCACCGCTCCCAAACAGTTGGGGAAATCACACACACTCCAGAATTTTTCAGCAATTTCAATCCACATGTCAGTGGTGGGTAGGGGTATAAACTCATCCTGGAGAACATTCCACAAAGCCCGGCAGGTGCCCACAACTATTCCGGACAGGGTGGAAATTCCAAGCCGGTATTGGAAGTGGAGGAATGATAAACTCTCTCTGGTTGCAAGAAATCTGTAATAAAATAAATTAAAATTTTTTTTACAATCAATTATATTTATGGTGTTCTTCTGCTAAAGACATAAAGGAAAATACAAAGAATGCATGTCAGAACAACCAAACTTAGGACTGGCATTTGTTTTGAATTGTTACGTACCTTAATGTAACCAGCAGACGTTCCTCTGGTGGAATCGCTCTACGGAGCTGGGTGTCCTGTCTCCGGATGGCTCCTTGGACACGACCAAGCATATCCCGGAAAAAGTCTTGCCACATTGTATATTCCGGGAATTTGTCCGGGTTGGCATTAAGCTCTCCATATAGCGTGTGATAGGCTCAACGGCTCTCACGTAGTTTGATAATGGGGTGTCACCAAAAACGCCTACGCCATGTCCTTCTCCATCTTTTGCAATTTCTGTGTTGCTCCCAAGCAAATGCACAGGCAAGAAACAGCTTGATGCTTAAATCCAGGTTGAAATAAAAGCTCTCCATGCGAAGATCCATCATGACACAGGATACGGTAGCACGCTGTTAAGATTTCAGCAGTCCAAGGGTCTATATATATATATATCTCATAATACACGCCCTCTGTAGTCCCATTGGCGGTGTCTGGTTATCTAGATTTTTCTACTGTAAAATTTTCTACCATGCGCACCAAAAACGCAAACACATGACAAAACTCATGATAAAGCGTGAAAACGCGGCGTTTTATTAACCGAATGCGTTTCCGCATGTGTCTAAAAAACGCTGCATTTTTACGTGTTTCTATGCGTTTTACCTAGACTTGCGGATGCGGATTAAACGCTGCGGATTCGAAAGCAAATGTGAAACTAGCCTTACAAAAAAAAAATGTGCTGATGTAAAGTAGACATGTGGAAATGTTATTTATTAACTAATTTGTGTGATATGACTCTCTGATTTAAGGGCATAAAAATTTAAAGTTAGAAAATTGTGACATTTTCTAAATTTTCGCCAATTTTCCATTTTTTTTTTCACAAATAAATGCAAGTCATATCAAATACATTTTACCACTAACATAAAGTACAATATGTCATGAGAAAACAGGATCTGTTGAAGTATTCTAGAGTTATGACCTCATAAATTGACTGTGGTCAGTATTGTAAAAATTGGCCTGATCATTAAGGTGAAAACAGGCTTCGTTTCAAAGGGGTTAAAATTATAGACTGTTCATGTATTTGTCAGTGGGCAAACTTACAAAATCAGCAAGGGATAAAAGAATAATTTCCTTCACTTTATATAGCAAAATTAATTCCACAGCGCTTTACAGGCATTATTGGCACTGTCCCCATTGGGGCTCACAATTTAGATTTCCTATAAGCATGTTTTTGAAGTGTGGGAGGAATCCGGAGGAAATCCGCGCAAAAACAGGGAGAGCATACAAACTCTTCGCAGATGTTGTCCTTGGTGAGATTTGAACCCAGGACCCCAGTGCAAGGCTGCAGTGCTAACCACTGAGCCAATTAGTTTAATAGTTTTATTACTATGCACTATGGAGATAATCTCTCGTTTTGATCACATATAAAACGGCTAACTGCATTGGGCTCCTTAAAAATGGCCGCCGGCTTGTGGGTCGCCCGCCAGGGCCGTGGGGCACATGGTACCGGGTCCGGTCTTAAAGGGGATGTCACGGTGGCTGCGACCTGGTCCGTGGCCCTGGGCGCCCAATTAAAGGGGAAAGATCTTTTAAGGGGTATTGTGAATCAAGTCTATTGTTCATGACGCCACCTGTGGTGTTCGGTCAGTGGGGACTGATGCTGCTTAAAGGGATCCTCTGGGGTGATGGTATGCAGCAAGATGGTGATGCTTCCCACAGGTGAAGCAGGGTCCCCAGGGCTTCCCAAGTGTAGGGCACCGATGGTGTGGTGGATGGTATGGCAAAGAACGAGGACACAGTCTTTACCTGGTTTACAGTTTGCAGTCTTTACCTGGTTTACTGATGATAGCAGTCCTCAGTCCAGGGTACCAAGTGCAGGGTAGCTTTGGTCCGGCTGGCTTGGAGGCAATAGGGGATCCCTCTCCCCGGTGAGGTCCGTAAGCCTTTCCTACGTGTGCTACTTTAGTTGGCGAGGTCCCTGCCACTTGAAGCTTGGTTGCAAAGTCCCCTCTCTCCTGTCCTAAGACAGATGTCTATACGATAGGGAGTGTGAGCCTGTTTATATGGTCTCTATCATGACCCGGGGTTTCGTATTACTGCTTCACCTCAGACTTGATGTGGGCAATTGACATACAGTCCTATGCCCTCCGGTTCTGTCGCGCGTCCTGGAGAACAACACGACCTCAGGCTACCGGTACCCGGTTTCTGCGCTCTGGCTCCTAGGGTGTCCTTCCACTGTTCCCCTCCTGAGCCTCTTCCTCCTCTGTGCTTGTTCCCTCTAAGCTCCTCCACTATTCAACTCCTTCAAGTTCTCACTCTTTCCAGGGGCCACAGCTCCTACGTGGCTGTGCAGCCCCTCTGTCTCTTCCAGACGTCCTTCTCCTCTCCTCACTCCTCTGCTACTCTCTACAACTATGTGACTCCTCCTCCAGACCAGGATACATAAAGTCTAAGGAAGCTCCCCTGAATCCGGGTCCTGAGCTCCCCCTCCTGGCCTAGATTCAGATGTGTTGAATGTGAGTGCCTTACCTGATAGAATCTCCCTTGCCTCCAAGCGTGACATCGCCCTCCCCGAAAGGAAGGCAACATCACTGCAACAACCGGTTACCTGGGGTGTTGAACTTGCGCATGCACTGTGACTCGATTTACCGTTCCATCGCATCCGGCCTCCTAGTTGTCAGTGTGCATGTCCATGACATCACTGGGAGTTTTCTCTCTGATGTGCGCTCTTTCAGAGATTCTGGTCATGTGATGGCTACTTCTGATGTGGACCGCATCCACTGTTATGCTGGCTATTTACAACGCAGTATATAAAATGGCAGACAGGACATCAGCTGCTCAGATCCCTGTTGAAAAAGCTAACGCGTCCTGGGCTGTCCCCTGGGAATGCTTTGATCTGTGCACGTGCATTTTATGATGGAGGAGTGTTATCTTGCATGATTTGCAAATTGCACATGCACCTTACTGCTTATCTTTTTTCATATCATTAGGGTACCGTCACACAGTGCAATTTTGATCGCTACGACGGTACGATTCGTGACGTTCTAGCGATATCGTTACGATATCGCAGTGTCTGACACGCAGCAGCGATCAGGGATCCTGCTGAGAATCGTACGTCATAGCAGATCGTTTGGAACTTTCTTTCGTCGCTTGATCACCCGCTGACTTCGCTGGATCGTTGTGTGTGACAGCGATCCAGCGATGCGTTCGCTGGTAACCAGGGTAAACATCGGGTAACTAAGCGCAGGGCCGCGCTTAGTAACCCGATGTTTACCGTGGTTACCAGCGTAAAAGTAAAAAAAAAAAAAACGTACATGCTCACCATCTGATGTCCGTCCGGTCCCTTGCCGTCCGCTTCCCGCTCTGACTGTCTGCCGGCTCTAAAGTGAGAGCAGATCACAGCGGTGACGTCACCGCTGCACTCTGCTCTCACTGTACGGCCGGATCTGTCAGAGCAGGAAGTGGACGGCAAGGGACCGGACGGACATCAGATGGTGAGCATGTACGGTTTTTTTTTTTTTACTTTTACGCTGGTAACCACGGTAAACATCGGGTTACTAAGCGCGGCCCTGCGCTTAGTTACCCGATGTTTACCCTGGTTACCCGGGGACTTCGGCATCGCTCCAGCGCCGTGATTGCACCGTGTGACCGCAGTCTACGACGCTGGAGCGATAATCATACGATCGCTGCGACGTCACGGATCGTGCCGTCGTAGCGATCAAAATTGCACTGTGTGACGGTACCCTTACTATTGTTAATTAACAACTTTTAGAGAATAAACAAGTGAGTCCTGGTCACCTCTTTGTTAGGTGGTTCTTTTGAGTGATGTACCCAACTTTCCTCATGGAAATTCTCTCTTAATGAATTTTCCTTATATTGGATTCATATATTGTTATTGATAACCCTCTGTGCCCAGTTCCTTTATTCCCAGGGTGACTTTTTGAATTATTTTTGTCTTCCCCAGTTGTCTCTAACTGTTATGTATGTCATCTACTTATAAATATTTAATAAAATATTGTTATCGTGTTTACTCATGAAGTCAGAACTCCAATTATTACCTTTTGTTATAAAAATTGGGGTTCCTCAAGGATCAGTCCTAGGCCCCCTCCTTTTCTCTTTGTATACTGCCCCTATTGGACAAACAATCAGTAGATTTGGTTTCCAGTACCATCTCTATGCTGACGACACCCAATTATACACCTCTTCTCCTGTTATCACGCCGACCTTTTTAGAAAACACCAGTGATTGTCTTACCGCTGTCTCTAACATCATGTCCTCCCTCTATCTGAAACTGAACCTGTCAAAAACTGAACTCCTCGTGTTCTCTCCCTCTACTAACCTACCTTTGCCCGACATTGCCATCTCCGTGTGCGGTTCCACCATTACTCCAAAGCAACATGCCCGCTGCCTTGGGGTCATCCTTGATTCCGAGCTTTCATTCACCCCCACATCCGATCACTGGCTCGCTCTTCTTATCTGCATCTCAAAAACATTTCTAGAATTCGCCCTTTTCTTACTTTCGACTCTGCAAAAACTCTTACCGTCTCACTTATTCATTCTCGTCTGGACTATTGTAACTCTCTACTAATCGGCCTCCCTCTTACCAAACTCTGCCCGCTCCAATCTGTCCTGAATGCTGCTGCCAGAATCATATTCCTCACCAACCGTTACACCGATGCCTCTACCTTGTGCCAGTCATTACACTGGCTACCCATCCACTCCAGAATCCAGTACAAAACTACTACCCTCATCCACAAAGCACTCCATGGCTCAGCACCACCCTACATCTCCTCTCTGGTTTAAGTCTACCACCCTACCCGTGCCCTCCGCTCCGCTAATGACCTCAGGTTAGCATCCTCAATAATCAGAACCTCCCACTCCCGTCTCCAAGACTTTACACGTGCTGCGCCGATTCTTTGGAATGCATTACCTAGGTTAATACGATTAATCCCCAATCCCCACAGTTTTAAGCGTGCCCTAAAAACTCATTTGTTCAGACTGGCCTACCGACTCAATGCATTAACCTAACCATCCCTGTGTGGCCCATTAAAAAAAAACAAAAAAAAAAAACATAATCAGGTTCCTCGCATCATGTTCTCATACACTTTATGCAGTTAATAGCACTCTGTGTCTGTACTGCTACATACTTAGGCAGTTAACTGGTTCATTCAGCTTTACATGAACACCCGAGCCTTACACTATGGCTGGTCCAAATAACTCAAGCAATTGTTACCATCCACCTCTCGTGTTCCCCCTTTTCCTCATAGTTTGTAAGCTTGCGAGCAGGGCCCTCATTCCTCCTGGTATCTGTTTTGATTTCTGTTATGCTGTAATGTCTATTGTCTGTACAAGTCCCCTCTATAAGTTGTAAAGCGCTGCGGAATATGTTGGCACTATATAAATAAAAATTGTTATTCTTATTATTATTATTATTATTATTAAAAGTTTAATGTAGCAGCATCAAGGACTGTTATTTCAGCAGCCCTGCTCGGAAATATAGTGGAGAGTTTTGCAGTTACTCAGCTTGATATGGAGAAAACCAGAATCCTCTGTACTTACTGAACAAACTCTTCTGCCCCGGCTGTGAAAACCTGTATACGGTGTGAGAAGTCCCTATGTGATGACCACGTGACAGACCCCAACAAGCCATTGGATCATATACTAATAGAACCCATTAGCTGTTTCAGTTTCTAAAACCTCATTAGAAGGTGGAGCCTCAGAAAAGAATTTTTAACCATTACCAAGGAGTGGGTATCCTTGACTTGTAATGTAGGGCCCTCCATTATATATTTCTATCTTTCATTCTCCATTTTGTTCTCTCTATCTTCCACACCTACATTGTTTTTGCCAGGGCAAAAGTCATTTCCCCTCAGGCTACTTTTAGTGGTTCTGGTTTCAGCTGGTTCCCAGCTGCTTGCTTTCCCGTTATTTTTAGGTAAGCGCCAATGAGGGACCTAAAAAAGGGAAGATTTCATCTATTTAAACCCCCGGATGCACTGATCAGCTGTCAGTGTCAAAAAAGATTGAAGATGTCAGAATGGAACAGCTGATCAAGGAGCTGCTGAGGAGAACCAGAGAAGCTGGCGGAGAAGCATGGTTGCGTAGCTGCCTTGAAACCCCAGTGCCAGCACAAGCAAAAGAAGTAGCCAGCCTCCAGAGAGAAGACAGAAGATCCTCTGATGAAGATGTGGAGCCCAACAATCAAGCGAGCTATGTAAACCTGGAAAAAAAGAAGACGCGCGGCAAGCTCTTTCTCACCGCCACCATCGCGCATTTGGACGAGGAACCTCTCCTGAAAGAAGTCACTGCCCACTGGAGTAAGAAGAGCATTGAGACACAGCGTCATCAAGCGGTGACAGCTGCCAATGTAAGTCAGCTCCCGGGGGTTTCATCTAGGCCCAACGGCCATACAAGAGCTGAGGAGGTCCAGGGATTGATTGGGCACAACAGCGCAACAGGGCAAATATTGCTCCGGAAATCTGATGGCATTGGGACATCTGCGGCAGAGGCACATTGGGTAAGAAGACCTGCGGGTGATAGCAAGTTACTGGCCCTGCCATTTGCAGAGTGGCTACGCGAGTGTGCATCACCTACAGTGGTCATGAATGCAAAAGACACCTGCTGAAGGATCCAGCCACAGGACCTGCACGGAGGGTGAGAACATTCATGTTCCCCTTTTTGTGCCATCTAGTGACAGTTTAAAGGTAGTGCAGGAATCATTTTGTGAATCCCAGCCCCGCAGTGAGAATAAATCAGAAGACACTGCGGGACTGGGATTCACAGGCAGGGCGGCCGCACAGGCGCAGTCAGCTAGACACTGCATATGAGGACAGAGGACGGGCAGCGCTCACTGCGCCTGCCCAAGGCATGACAAAAGAGCGCAGGTGCCGGCTGATTTCAAAACAGCGCTGAGGAGGCGGCGCCAAGAAGATTTGAGTGATGGCTGTGTGGCATCTGCAGCAGGGGGGGAAAGGCCTGCCTCCAGGACTGAAGAATGGTATTTAGGACAAATTGCAAAACGGATTATTTCTGCAGTTACAGCACCAATAACTAAATGAGCCACCTTGCCAGAATGCAACATTACTGCTGCACAAGGTGGCTCTTTTAGTTAAAAACGCCTGGGGGGGGGGGGTTTGACAGGTTCCCTTTAAAAAGGTTTCCTCTTTTGTTTTCTTGTACCTAAATTCTTGGGATTCAGTTGTTGCCTGATAATTTAAAATCAGGTTCCTTTTACAAAGATATTGTAGAAGAAAAGATAAATCAAGAACTTTCTTTAGGTAGAATCGCAGGTCCTTTTAAGGGTATGTGTCCACGGTCAGGTTTGCTTCAGGCTTTGGTCAGGATTTTATGCAGGTAAAATCCTGACCAAAAATGCACCAGAGGTCACTGGCAATTCACCTGCGGTGTTCCTGCGTGTTTTGCTCATTGTAGCAACATGCTGCGTTCTTAAAAAACGCAACGCATGTGCGTTTTTGCAGGAAAAACGCATGCGTTTTTTAATGCACAGTGGAGACGGGATTTCATTAAATCCCCTCCACTATGCTGTAACATCTGGATGCTGCGTTTTTGACGCTGCGGCTCAGCGCTGCGTCAAAAACGCAGCGTTTCCTGAACGTGGACACATACCCTAAGGCTGGGGTCACACATGCGAGTTTTACGGACGTAAGAGCGCAGAAACTACGTCCGTAAAACTTGCATTACATACGGCACAATTATTCTCAATGGGGCTGCTCCTATTAGCCGTATATTACGGTTCAGTATTATACGGCTTTCTACGGCCGTACAAAATCGCAGCATGCTGCGTTTGTCAGCGTACTGCGCAAATAATACGCCAATGAAAGTCTATGGGGGCGCGAAAAATACGGATTCCACACGGACCTGCAGTGTGACTTGCGAGAAATACGCAGCGGTGTTAGTGAAAAGTCGGTAATTCAATTGCCGGCTTTTCATTTCTCCTGCACAAACCCGACAGGATATGAGACATGGTTTTCATACAGTAAACCATCTCATATCCCCTTTTTTGTTGCATATTCCACACTACTAATGTTAGTAGTGTGTATGTGCAAAATTTCAGCGCTGTAGCTGCTGAAATAAAGGGTTAAATGGCGGAAAAAATTGGCGTGGGCTCCCGCGCAATTTTCTCCGCCAGAGTGGTAAAGCCAGTGACTGAGGGCAGATATTAATAGCCAGGAGAGGGTCCATGGTTATTGGCCCCCCCGTGGCTAAAAACATCTGCCCCCAGCCACCCCAGAAAAGGCACATCTGGAAGATGCGCCAATTCTGGCACTTGGCCACTCTCTTCCCACTCCCTGTAGCGGTGGGATATGGGGTAATGAAGGGTTAATGCCACCTTGCTATTGTAAGGTGACATTAAGCCAGATTAATAATGGAGAGGCGTCAATTATGACACCTATCCATTATTAATCCAATTGTAGGAAAGGGTTAAAAAACACACACACACATGATTACAAAGTAGTTTAATGAAATAAACACAGCGGTTGTTGTAATAATTTATTGTTCTCCCATTCCATTTCCAGGACCTCGCTTGGCAACATAATAAACGCACAAGATACATACCTTCTGCTGTCAGATCTCGTCCCACGAAGTAATCCATCTGAAGGGGTTAACTAATATTACAGGCAGGAGCCCTGCAAATGCAGCTGTGCTCCCTGCCTGTAATCCCCAGCGAATGAATGAAATGTAGGTCATTGACCTACATTTCCTTCAGTCGCGGTGATGCGCCCCTGCTGGATGTTCTCATGAACTGCAGCTTGGGAACTTTTTCCCACGCTCCAGGTCATATGAGGACATCCACCAGGGGGCGCATCACCGCGACTGAAGGAAATGTAGGTCAATGACCTACATTTCATTCATTCCCCGGGGATTACAAGCACGGAGCACAGCTGCATTTGCAGGGCTCCTGCCTGTAATATTAGTTAACCCCTTCAGATGGATTACTTCGTGGGACGAGATCTGACAGCAGAAGGTATGTATCTTGTGCGTTTATTATGTTGCCAAGCGAGGTCCTGGAAATGGAATGGGAGAACAATAAATTATTACAACAACCGCTGTGTTTATTTCATTAAACTACTTTGTAATCATGTGTGTGTGTGTTTTTTAACCCTTTCCTACAATTGGATTAATAATGGATAGGTGTCATAATTGACGCCTCTCCATTATTAATCTGGCTTAATGTCACCTTACAATAGCAAGGTGGCATTAACCCTTCATTACCCCATATCCCACCGCTACAGGGAGTGGGAAGAGAGTGGCCAAGTGCCAGAATTGGCGCATCTTCCAGATGTGCCTTTTCTGGGGTGGCTGGGGGCAGATGTTTTTAGCCACGGGGGGGGGCAATAACCATGGACCCTCTCCTGGCTATTAATATCTGCCCTCAGTCACTGGCTTTACCATTCTGGCGGAGAAAATTGCGCGGGAGCCCACGCCAATTTTTTCCGCCATTTAACCCTTTATTTCAGCAGCTACAGCGCTGAAATTTTGCACATACACACTACTAACATTAGTAATGTGGAATATGCAAAAAAAAAGGGGATATGAGATGGTTTACTGTATGTAAACCATGTCTCATATCCTGTCGGGTTTGTGCAGGAGAAATGAAAAGCCGGCAATTGAATTACCGGCTGTTCACAGATATCGCGCTGAATGAAATCTAAATACAGAATATATATATATGTGTCTCAATGACATATATATATATATATATATACTGTATATATGTTTTCCCTAACATTTGAGCACATAAATCCATTAGATGTCGGTTTTGCAAGCCTGCGCGAAAATCTCGCAGTACGGATGCCATACGGATTACATACGGAGGATGCCATGCGCAAAATACGCTGAAACACCCTGACTACGGATCAATATTTTGGGGACATTTCTCCGTATTACGGCCGTAGTACGGACGTATAATACGTGGCGTATTTTCTTACGCCATGTGTGACCCCAGCCTTACACTCCTCCGTTTGAATAGTTTAGAATCTCTCCATTTTGTATAGTTCCTAAAAAAGAGCCTGGTTCATTTAGGATGATTCATCATCTATCTTATCCAAAGCACTATTCTGTTAATGATGATATCGACAAATCCCAGGCTTCTGTGAAAAATGCATCATTTGATCAGAATATTGATTTGTTAAGAGCCTATGGTGAATGGGCTTTATTAGCTAAAGCTGACATTAAATTAGCATTTAGGCTCTTGCCAATCAGTCTTGATGGCTTCAATTCACATGGCTTCCAATTTAAAGGAAAGTATTACTTTGACAAATGCCTGCTCATGAGCTTAAACATACTGTATTTAGAATTGAGAGTCCTCAGTGGTTGATACCTTTAAAAGGTATCAACCACTGAGGACTCTCAATTCTAAATATTTTTCTATCTACTGGCTAACACGGTACCAAGATATATTTCTTTCCTGCTCATGAGCTTTTCATTATCTTGTTTCTATTTCGAAGCCTTTTCTTCCTTTTTACAGTGGTGTGTCCAGACTAACCCTTGAGACAGTGGAGTGTTGCACCAACTATAGACATTTTTTTTTATATTAGTGGGGCTGGGTCAGATAGTTGTACATACAATCCTGTTAAATAAATTTATTCAGTTAACGGATTGTTTTGGCATTGCTGTAGCTGAAGATAAGACAGTTTATCCTTGTCAAGTATTAGAATTTTTGGGAATCATAATTGTTTCTATAAAAATAGAATATATACTTCCAGTTGAGAAATTCATTCTAATTAAAGGTTCATTAAAAAATATGTTATCAAAAGATAAAACTACACTGAAAGAATTACAATCTCAACTAGGCAGACTTAATTTCGCCCTGCGTACAATTCCAATGGGCCATGTTATTTCTAGGAGATTTTACGAAGCTAATGTTAAATCTCCTAGAGTTCATATTCGAATCAACAATGAAATGAAACAGTATATTTTAGTATGTATTGAGTTTAGGAATAATTTTAATGGCTGCAGTTGCTGGCAGAAAGAATTCATTCTAACCAATTTGTTACCATTATTTTTCATTTTATCAACAGACTGGAAAATGGTCTGCTGAGTAGTGTTGAGCATTCCGATACCGCAAGTATCGGGTATCGGCCGATACTTGCGGTATCGGAATTCCGATACCGAGATCCGATACTTTTGTGGTATCGGGAATCGGAATTGGAAGTTCCCAGTGTATGGTTCCCAGGGTCTGAAGGAGAGGAAACTCTCCTTCAGGCCCTGGGATCCATATCCATGTAAAAAATAAAGAATTAAAATAAAAAATAGGGATATACTCACCCTCTGACGCGCCCTGGTAGTAACCGGCAGCCTGCTTTGCTTAAAATGAGCGCGTTCAGCACCTTCCATGACGTCACAGCTTCTGATTGGTCGCGTGACGCTCATGTGACCGCCACTCGACCAATCACAAGCCGCGACGTCATTCTCAGGCCCTAAACTCCTCATTCTAGGAATTTAGGACCTGAGAATGACGTCGCGGCTTGTGATTGGTCGCGTGCCGGTCACATGAGCGGCACGCGACCAATCTGAAGCCGTGACGTCATGGAAGGTGCTGAACGCGCTCATTTTAAGCAAAGCAGGCTGCCGGTTAACAGCGGTAAGGTGCAGGGGCCTCCGGACGGATGAGTATATCAATATTTTTTATTTTAATTCTTTATTTTACACATTAATATGGATCCCAGGGCCTGAAGGAGAGTTTCCTCTCCTTCAGACCCTGGGAACCATCAGGATACCTTCCGATACTTGGTGTCCCATTGACTTGTATTGGTATCGGGTATCGGTATCGGCGATATCCGATACTTTTCGGGTATCGGCCGATACTATCCGATACTGATACTTTCAAGTATCGGACGGTATCGCTCAACACTACTGCTGAGTTATGGTCAAAATCTGGCTTCTGCAATCAATCGCTTAACTGCGCAGTGAAAGAGTTTATTTTTCTGGTCTCTCTGTCTAGTTGAGGATAGGAACTAAATAATAGACACATACTCATGCGGTCAGCAAATATGGGTATGGTTTTTGCAGTTAATACTCTTTCCTCAAAATGTTCGACAGCTGCAAAGCTGTTCAGACGATTAGCAGTGTGTTGCTTAAAATTTAATATTTGTCGAAAAGCAACTTATGTTGAAAATAATTATCACCCTGTAGCAATTGCTTCATCTCGCCACCAGTTGCTGGAATTTCTGAGATTGGCCGCATGTGCAAAACATGACGGGATCCCATGTCCGCCACAGCTATGGAGTCTAATATTTGATTAATCCCCTTTTATATTAGTCATTCTGTATCATCTAGAATATGGACAGGTTATTCTGCTGCATGGGATACATGGACCAAATTCTGTAAAGTTCTACAAGTAGATCATGCTCAGAGTAGAACGGATGTAGTTCTTTTATTTGTTAAAGGAAACCTGTCACCCCCAAAATCGATGGTGAGGTAAGCTCATTGTCATCAGGGGCTTATCTAGAGCATTCTGTAATGCTGTAGATAAGCCCCCGATGTATCCTGAAAGAGGAGAAAAAGAGGTTATATTATACTCACCCAGGGGCGGTCCCGCTGCGGTCCGGTCCGATGGGTGACTCAGGTCCGCTCCGGCGCCTCCCATCTTCATTCCATAACGTCCTCTTTTGGTCTTCACGCCGCGGCTCCGGCGCAGGTGTACTTTGTCTGCCCTGTTGAGGGCAGAGCAAAGTACTATAGTGCGCAGGCGCCGGGCCTCTCTGACTGCGCACTGCAGTACTTTGCTCTGCCATCAACAGGGCAGACAAAGTATGCCTGCGCTGGAGCCGCGGCGTGAAGACCAGAAGAGGACGTCATGGAATGAAGATGGGAGGCGCTGTACCGGACCTGAGACGCCCATCGGAGCGGGACCTCCCCTGGGTGAGTATAATCTAATGTCTTTTTCTCCTCTTTCAGGTAACATTGGCGGCTTATCTACAGCATTACAAAATGCTGTAGATAAGCCCCTGATGACGGTGAGCTTACCTCACCATCGATTTTGGGGGTGACAGGTTCCCTTTAACAGTTTATTGCTAAGAAAAGCTTTCATACTCTTCATTTTTCAAATTATTAGCAGGAGTATCTTTTTTTCCTCAAATTGCACAGAAACCTTGCTATTTGTAACCTATTCCCAGTGAAACAATTGCTAAAAGGGCTTAAAAAGTAATTTTGGTATCCGGATGAGAAGCGTCCAATAGCTTTAAACCTATTGTCACAATTATGGCACATTCTAAGTCAAATCTTGTGGCATTTCAGGCCTACATTCTCCTTTTTTGCCTGTGTCTTACCGTAATTTTATACAGTATTTTTTGGTAAAAAAACAAACATACAGGCCATATATTGAACAGTCTGGTATCTCCATCAGATGCCTGATCTATTTGTGGGCTACATATTGTGGCATTTCAGGGCTACATTGCCCTTTTTTGCTGTGTCTTACCGTAATTCTATACAGTATTTTTTGTTAAAAAAACATACATACAGGCCACATATTTAACAGTCTGGAATCTCCGCCCGACACCAGATCAATCTGTGGGCTACAAATTGTGGCATTTCAGGGCTCCATTGCCCTTTTTTGCTGTGTCTTACCCTAGTTCAATAGACTACTTTGGGGTAAAAAATTTAAAAATACAGGCCACATATTATACAGTTTGGTATCGCTCTCAACGCCTCCTCTATCTGTGTTCTAAAACTTGTGGAACTTCAGGCCTACATTCTCCTTTTTTGCCTTTATCTTACCGTAATTCTATACAGTATTTTTTGGTAAAAAAACAAACACACAGGTCACATATTGAACAGTCTGGAATCTCCGTCCGACACCTCATCAATCTGTGGGCTACAAATTGTGGCATTTCAGGCCTACATTCTCCTTTTTTGCCTTTGTGTTTCCGTAATTCTATACAGTATTTTTCATTAAAAAAACAAACATACAGGCGACATATTGAACAGTCTGGAATCTCCGTCCGACGCCTGTGCATTCTGTGGGCTACAAGTTGTGCCATTTCAGGGCTACATTGCCCTTTTACTGCTGTGTCTTACCCTAGTTCAATAGACTACTTTGGGGTAAAAAGTTTAAAAATACAGGACACATATTCAACAGTCTGGTATCTCCTTCAAACGCCTCCTTTATCTGTGGGCTAAACATTGTGGCATTTGAGGGCTCCTTTGAACTGGTTTTCCTGTATCTTGCCCTAGTTATTAACAACATAAAAAAAAATTACCTACTGTATATACTCGAGTATAAGCCGACCTAAGTATAAGCCGAGACCCCTAATTTTACCACAAAAAACTGGGAAAACTTAATGACTCGAGTATAAGCCTAGGGAGGGAAATACAGCAGCTACTGGTAAATTTCCAAAATAAAAATAGATACCAATAAAAGTAAAATTAATTGAGACATCAGTAGGTTACGTGTTTTTGAATATCCATATTGAATCAGGAGCCCCATATAATGCTCCATACAGTTCATGATGGCCCCATAAGAAGTTCCATAATAAAATATGCCCCATAAAATGCTCCTTGAAGTTTATGATGGGCCCCATAAGATGCTCCATAAATAATGTGCCCCATACAATGCTGCATAGATTGATTATGGCCCCATAGGATGCTCCATAGATAGTGTGCCCCATATAATACTGCATAGGTTGATTATGGTCCCATAAGATGCTCCATAGAAACATTTGCCCCATACAATGCTGCATAAAGGCTGATTATGGCCCCATAAGCTGCTCCATAAAAACATTTGCCCCATATGCTGCTGCTGAGATAAAAAAAAACATATGCTGCTGAGATAAAAAAAAAATCACAAACTCACCTCTTGTCCTGAGCAGGCCCCCGGCACTTGCAATATTCACCTGTCCGCATTCCACCCCTGGGCGCCGCTGTGTCTTCTGCGTCCTCTGCAGTGACTGTTCAGGCAGAGGGCGGCGCACACACTAATCACGTCATTGCGCCCTCTTACCTGAACATCACAGGCAGAGGAATCAGAAAACAGTGGCGCCCAGCGGTGGAAAGCGGGACAGGTGAATATCACTTAATACTCACCCTCCAGTCCCCATTATACTCACCTGCTCCCGGCGCGGTCCCTGGCAGCTTCTCACTAACAGGTGATCTTCGGTGCCCACAGCTTCTTCCTGTGTTCAGCGGTCACATTGTACCGCTCATTAAAGTAATGAATATGCTTCCATATTCATTACTTTAATGAGCAGTACCACGTGACCGCTGAACACAGAAAGAGCTGGGGGGCTCCAGAGAAGCAGAAACGTGCTGAGACTTGCCGGGAGCAGGTAAGTATGATTTGACAGCTGCCACTCCCCCTCCTCCACCGACCCCCTGGGACAATGACTCGAGTATAAGCCGAGAGGGGCACTTTCAGCCCAGAAAAATGGGCTGAAAATCTCGGCCTATACTCGAGTATATAAGGTACATTCCAGAGAATTAAAACTGTGAGATTTACGCAAACTGATCACTTATAAGTTTGCTCTAAATTCAGCCATTTGTAGTGAACGAGGAAAATATTTTAGTAGTCCATTTAAAATGGGCAAGGTGCGTGGCAAGGGATGGGGAAGTGGACATGATGCTGATGGTGCATGCAGAGGCTGAGACCGTGGGCAACAACAAACACCCACATCTTCTCGCTCGACCTTCCTGCCCCAATTACTAGGGGACCGCAGCACACCACTATTGAACCCAGAGCAGTGTCAAAAGGTTGTTGGTTGGATAGTGGATAATGCTTCCAGTCACTTTGCCACCACCACCACATCTTCCACACGGTCAAGTCTGAGTAGTCGTGAGTCTGGCCCGCATATTACTAACCTTGATCCTCCTTCCTCCCAACATGCCGAGTGCCCTGAGACAACTGATATTGTGTTATAGATGACTCCGGCACACCACAAATTTGCAACAGTTAATCTTGTTTATTTGTAACCCAAATAAGCAGATGGCGGGATGCCATAAAAAGGAAAAATAATCAGGAAAAATAATCACAATCACAATTGAAGAGTGTCCCCGACGTTTCGGCAATAACTTTGCCTTTTTCAAGGGGTATCAATCTATCTGAAATATACATAAACAAATGAGGAATGATATATACAGAGAATGGTATGCTCAACAAAATAGTACTAAAATAGCATATTCAACAGTACAATACAAGAAAACACATAAGGAATATACAACATGTATAAATATATGCATTTATGTATCCAGCCATCTGTACGGAATGGATTCTTTCCTGACTTCTGTGAGTATAATTTCAAATGATACATATATCTACAATAAGAGGCTTTTATAGAAAATCTGTCCAGACAGAGGGCGAGAAAAAGAGAACAACGGCCATAGTGCAATCTTTCACATATAGTATAAAAGGAGCAATGCACTGTCATAAAGCCAATATATAAGAGATAACTACAGTAACCGAAAATAAATGAGGCTTCACCAAAGTACAATCCCATACCAAATGAATAATGATATATAATGTGAAATAGGAGGTAATAAAAAAGGAGGTAGTAAAAAAATTGAAAGTAATTTGAGATAATACATTACTTATAATGTGACGAACAGGGTGTGTGGATCCCGCTGTAAAACAAACAGTATGCTGAATGAGCATAAGGCTAATTAAATAAATCAATGTAGTACAGTAATACAGCTCCTGCACCTCCTCCTTCAGCCTTTATCTCTGAAATGAGCACATCAGTCAGAAGCTGGAAGCCCCACAGCACTGCCTTAGCCAAGCGGCAACAGGCTGTGCTGAAGCTAATCTGCTTAGGTGACAAACCGCACAATGCTGAAGAATTGTGGACAGCTCTGAAAGAGCAGTCAGATTTGTGGCTGACATGGCTGAACCTACAGTCAGGCATGGTTGTGTGTGACAATGTGTGTGACAATGGCTGGAACCTGGTGGCGGCTCTGAGGCGAGGTGATCTCACACACGTACCATGCCTGGCCCATGTGCTTAACCTCGTCATTCAACGGTTTCTCAAAAGCTACCCGGAGCTGTTGGTTCTGCTTGTGAAAGTACGCTGCAGCCCTCAGCCACCCTTGCTGTGCTTCAGCATCGTTTGCTGCTTCCGGCTCACCGACTGGTGTGTGATGTCCCCATGCATTGGAACTCTACACTGCACATGTTGGAAAGGATTTGTGAGCAGAAGAGGGCAGTTGTTGACTACCAGCATCAACAAGGCCATCGTTATTCAGTTCAGACTCCACACATAAGACCTCAGGAGTGGACATGGATGTCAGACATATGCACAATCCTACAAAAATTTGAAGACTCCACCAAGATGGTGAGCGGCAATGACGCCATAATTAGCGTCACCATCCCACTTCTGTGTGTTCTGAAATGCTCTCTGCTCACAATTATAGAGGATGCATTGCAGGCGGAGCACGATGAGATGGAGCAAGGACCCATACAGGGTGATTACACACAACCCAGGTTCATCTCATCCAAACATGGATTGGGTGACAATGAGGAGGAACAGGAGCTACTTCCATGAGCTATAGATGGTACTACCTGCACAACGGTCATATTGTCTGTTTTGCACGGATGGCCTGAGGTCAGGGAGAGGATAGGGAGGAGGAGAAGGAAGAGAGCATGGTCCGTCATACTCTTGGTGAGGACACGGAAGTCTTGCTTGTTAGCAGTCTGGCATGCATGGCTGAGTTTATGTTAAGCTGCCTTTCCTGTGACCCTCAAAATTTTGGGTGACAGTCATTACTGGATGGTGACACCTCTAGACCCACGCTACAAGGTGAACTTTCTATCTCTTATTCCTGAGGCGGACAGGTCTACTAAGATAGGGCCCTACCAGAAGGCCCTTGTTGCGGAATTATTAAAAAAAATTGCCATCTGAATACGCTGGCGGGCGGCAAGGGTAACAGTTAATTGGACAACCAAGGAGTACAGGCGAGAGAGACACAGCTTTAATCCAGCAAAAGTAGAGGACCACTGTCAAAGTTCTGGGACAGTTTTCTCAGACCCTCCCATCACACAGGCCCTGAGGCGTGGGGTACTCTCACAAGAAGTGCAAAGTTTGGGAAGATGCTGAGGCAGTACCTTGCTGAACTTGCCAACATCCTCCGCGACTCCTCTGTGCCTTATAATTATTGGGTGTCCAAGCTGGACACATGGCATGAACTGGCTCTCTACACCATGGAGGTCCTGGCCTGCCTGCGGCTAGCTTTTGTCAGAGCAGGTTTTTAGTGCTGGTGTAATTATAACTGATAAGCGCATCCCCTGTCAACTGAAAATACTGACAGGCTGACTCATAAATATAAACAAGGGCTGGATTGGGCCAGACTTTTCAACACCACCGAATGATAGCAGCGTAACATAAACTCAAATCCAGTGTCTTTTTTTGGGAGGCCTATTCCCATGCACCTTTTCACATCCACACAGGGTATATGCTTCCTGATTTTGGCTATTTGCCACTGTACTCCTCCTTCTCCTCATCCTCATCCTCCACCACCATATCACCAGGGTGACAGTGGTCCGTGATGAGACACCCACTTAATTTTTTTAAAGGGTGTTTATGATGCCCATAAAAATTTTTGCTATAGAGTATGTTCATGTATACCATCCAGGGGTAAATGTTTGTCAGCCCATACACTTAGTGCATGGGCACTACAAGTATAGGAGACCTGCTCCTTTCTAATCGGAATATTTTTTTATGAAGCCCTCCTTTCTTCCAAGGGGCATTGGAGTGCCTCCAAAGTTTTGGCAGCCCTTGCATTCACTGCATAGGCAAACAGTATGGGAGACACACTTCCTAATAATGAGAACATTGTTTTCAGGAGGCCCTCCTGTATGTCTCCTCAAAGAGGTATTGGGGTGCGTCCAAATTTTGGGCAGCCCTGCCACTCACTGCATATGCAATAACAGTATAGGAGACCTACTGGTTAATAATGGGAACAACACAGCATAAGCGGCTGATGGTTCTCTAAGACTAGTGAGGGCCAACTGCTGGCCCTTTAAGAACTGTAAAGTCTACCTGATGGCCCTATGAAAATAGGCTTTGTGACTTTCAGAGTCCCTCCTTCATAAATGAAACAGGATGTGTCTGATGATATGTCACACACCACTTGGCCAGATAATTTTGTAAAATATTAACCCCTTCACCCCCGGAGCTTTTTCCGTTTTTCCGTTTTCGTTTTTCGCTCCCCTCCTTCCCAGAGCCATAACTTTTTTATTTTTCCGTCAATTTGGCCATGTGAGGGCTTATTTTTTGCGGGACGAGTTGTACTTTTGAACAACATCATTGGTTTTACCATGTCGTGTACTAGAAAACGGGAAAAAAATTCCAAGTGCAGTGAAATTGCAAAAAAAGTGCAATCCCACACTTGTTTTTTGCTTGCCTATTTTGCTAGGTTCACTAAATGCTAAAACTGACCTGCCATTATGATTTTCCAGGTCAGTACGAGTTCATAGACACCTAACATGACTAGGTTATTTTTCACCTAAGTGGTGAAAAAAAATTCCAAACTTTGCAAAAAACAAAACAAAACAAAATTGCGCCATTTTCCGATACTCGTAGCGTCTCCATTTTTCGTGATCTGGGGTCAGGTGAGGGCTTATTTTTTGCGTGCCGAGCTGGCATTTTTAATGATAGCATTTTGGTGCAGATACGTTCTTTTGATCGCCCGTTATTGCATTTTAATGCAATGTCATGGCGACCAAAAAAACGTAAATCTGGCGTTTCGATTTTTTTTCTCATTACGCCGTTTAGCGATCAGGTTAATGCTTTTTTTATTGATAGATCGGGCGATTCTGAACGCGGCGATACCAAATATGTGTAGGTTGGGGTTTTTTTTAATTGGGGCGAAAGGGGGGTGATTTAAACTTTTATATTTTTTTTATTTTTTTCACATTTTTTTTTACTTTTATTTTTTACTTTTGCCATGCTTCTATAGCCTCCATGGGAGGCTAGAAGCAGGCACAACGCGATCGGCTCTGCTATGCAGCAGCGATCATAAGATCGCTGCTACACAGCAGAAATGCCGGTGTGCTGTGAGCGCCGACCACAGGGTGGCGCTCACAGCCACCGGCGATCAGTAACCATAGAGGTCTCCAGGACCTCTATGGTTACAATGTACAAGCATCGCCGACCCCCGATCATGTGACGGGGGTCGGCGATGCGCTCATATCCGGCCGCACGGCCGGATGCGGTAGTTAAATGCCGCTGTCTGCGTTTGACAGCGGCATTTAACTAGTTAATAGCGGCGGGTGATCGCGATTTCACCCGCTGCTATTGCGCGCACATGTCAGCTGTAAAAAACAGCTGACATGTCGCGACTTTGATGTGCGCTCACCGCCGGAGCGCACATCAAAGCAGGGGACCCGACATCTGACGTACTATACCGTCAGATGTCGGGAAGGGGTTAAAATGACATTCTCCAGTGAATGAATTTGTCTTGGTTAAACGCAATGGTAAAGTTCAAAAATACATCAAAAACGCTACGTGTGAACATAGCTCAAGGTGTGGAGGAGCATTTTTGTTTTTGGTTATTTATTTTGCTTTATTTACAAGTCATTACTCTGGAAAGGATGTTCCTTGACATATTTCCCAGAAAAATCCATTTTGGTTTGTTTTTGTATGTTTTATTGTGAGTCTGTAAAAGTGGCGTAAGACTCTGACAACATTGTTCACAGCAGTGACCTTGGAGTCAAAAATTCTTCCAAGGGTCTTCCCCATGCTGTTCCCATGTCATTTGAGCACTGTTTCCATCGATTTCCACAATTTCTAGTCCCTCTGCAGACCGCCAGGAAGGCCGCCGGAAAAATGCTCAAGTTTCCCATAGACTTACATTGAGCTCGTTGCTTGGGTCGAACATCCAAGCATTCCAATTTGCTTGTCCCAAGCTTTTTAGCGCTCGCCCCTCACTAGCAGACACCACCAAAGTGACAACAATTTCATAACAGTAGAAATATTCTAAAGGGGACCAACAGGTCTTTTTCTACACCCAATCCAGCAAATGGACACCCAACGATGAGCATTCATATTTAAAGAAATGAGGGCCTTGCGCCACAAAAGTGGCATCAATTTCACCACAGTAAAAATAGTATAATAGGGAACGACAGGTCTTTCACTACCCCCAATACAGCAGATGGACACCCAACAAGCAGTATTCACATTTAACCCCTTTCTGACATCGGACGTACTATCCCGTCGAGGTGGGGTGGGCCCGTATGACCACCGACGGGATAGTACGTCCAGCGCGATCGGCCGCGCTCACAAGGGGAGCGCGGCCGATTGTGGCCGGGTGTCAGCGGACTGTCGCAGCTGATATCCGGCACTATGTGCCAGGAGCGGTCACGGACTGCCCCCGGCACATTAACCCCTGGCACACTGCGATCAAACATGATCACAGTGTTCGGGCGGTATAGGGAAGCATCGTGCAGTGAGGGGGCTCCCTGCGTGCTTCCCTGAGACCCCCGGAGCAACGCGATGTGATCATGTTGCTCCGAGGGTCTCTTACCTCCTCCTCCCTGCAGCAGGCCCGGATCCAAGATGGCCGCGGCATCCGGGTCCTGCAGGGAGGTGGCTTCACAGCGCCTGCTCAGAGCAGGCGCCGGGAAGCCTGGAGGAGCTGTGCACGTCAGATCGCCGATCTCACAGAGTGCTGTGCAAACTGTCAAATCAGCGATCTTACACTATAACATGATGCCCCCCCCCGGGGCAATGTTATAGTGTAAAAAAAAAAATATTCACATGTATAAAAAAAATAAAAATAAGAAATCCCCAAAAAAATTCAAAAAAAAAAAAATTATATTGTTCCTATAAATACATTTCTTTATCTAAATTAAAAAAAAAACAATATAAGTACACATATTTAGTATCGCCGCGTCCGTAACGACCCGACCTATAAAACTGTCCCACTAGTTAACCCCTTCAGTGAACACCGTAAAAAAAAAAAAAACGAGGCAAAAAACAACGCTTTACTATCATACAGCCAAACAAAAAGTGGAATAACACGCGATCAAAAAGACAGATATAAATAACCATGGTATCGCTGAAAACGTCATCTTGTCCCGCAAAAAACAAGCTGCTATACAGCATCATAAAATAAAAAATAAAAAAGTTATAGTCCTCAGAATAAAGCAATGCAAAAATAATTATTTTTTCTATAAAATAGTTTTTATTGTATAAAAGCACCAAAACATAAAACAATGATATAAATGTGGTATCGCTGTAATCATACTGACCCAAAGAATAAAACTGCTTTATCCATTTTACCAATTGCGGAACGATATAAACGCCTTCCCCAAAAGAAATTCATGAATAGCTGGTTTTTGGTCATTCTGCCTCACAAAAATCAGAATAAAAAGCGATCAAAAAATGTCACGTGCCCGAAAATGCTATCAATAAAAACATCAACTCGTCCCGCAAAAAACAAGACCTCACATGACTCTGTGGACCAAAATATGGAAAAATTATAGCTCTCAAAATGTGGTAATGCAAAAAATATTTTTTGCAATAAACAGCATCTTTCAGTGAGTGACAGCTGCCAATCATAAAAATCCTCTAAAAAACCCACTATAAAAGTAAATCAAACCCCCCTTCATCACCCCCTTAGTTAGCGAAAAATTAAAAAATTAAAAAAATGTATTTATTTCCATTTTCCCATTAGGGTTAGGGTTAGGGCTAGGGTTAGGGTTAGGGCTAGGGTTAGAGTTAGGGCTAGGTTTAGGGCTAGGGTTAGGGTTAGGGTTAGGGCTAGGGCAAGGGTTAGGGCTAGGGTTATGGTTAGGGTTAGGGCTAGGGTTAAGGCAACAGTTAGGGTTGGGGCTAAAGTTAGGGTTAGGGTTGGGGCTAAAGTTAGGGTTTGGATTACATTTAAGGTTGGGAATAGGGTTGGGATTAGGGGTGTGTCAGGGTTAGGGGTGTTGTTAGGGTTAGGGATGTGTTTGAATTAGGGTTTAAGTTATAATTGGGGGTTTCCACTGTTTAGGCATATCAGGGGCGCTCAAAACACGACATGGCGTTCGATCTCAATTCCAGCCAATTCTGCGTTGAAAAAGTAAAACAGTGTTCCTTCCCTTCAGAGCTCTTCCGTGCGCTCAAACAGGGGTTTACCCCAACATATGGGGTACCAGCGTACTCACGACACATTGGACAACAACTTTTGGGGTCCAATTTCTCCTGTTACCCTTGGGAAAATACAAAACTGGGGGCTAAAAAATAATTTTTGTGGAAAAAAAAGATTTTTTATTTTCACGGCTCTGCGTTATAAACTGTAGTGAAACACTTGGGGGTTCAAAGTTCTCACAGCACATCTAGATAAGTTCCTTGGGGGTCTAGTTTCCAATATGGGGTCACTTGTGGGGGGTTTCTACTGTTTAGGTACAATAGGGGCTCTGCAAACGCAATGTGACGCCTGCAGACCAATCCATCAAAGTCTGCATTCCAAATGACGCTCCTTCCCTTCCGAGCTCTGCCATGCGCTCAAACGGTGGTTCCCCCCACATTTGGGGTATCAGCGTACTCAGGACAAATTGGACAACAACTTTTTGGGGTCCAATTTCAACTGTTACCCTTGGAAAAATACAAAACTGGGGGCTAAATAAGAATTTTTGTGGAAAAAAAAAGAATTTTTATTTTCACGGCTCTGCGTTATAAACTGTAGTGAAACACTTGGGGGTTCAAAGCTCTCACAACACATCTAGATGAGTTCCTTAGGGGATCTACTTTCCAAAATGGTGTCACTTGTGGGTGGTTTCAATGTTTAGGCACATCAGTGGCTCTCCAAACGCAATATGGCGTACCATCTCAATTCCTGTCAATTTTGCATTGAAAAGTCAAACGGCGCTCCTTCCCTTCCGAGCTCTCTAATGCGCCCAAACAGTGATTTACCAGCACATATGGGGTATCAGCATACTCAGGACAAATTGTGCAACAACTTTTGGGGTCCAATTTCTTCTCTTACCCTTGGGAAAATAAAAAATTGGGGCAAAAATTTCATTTTTGTGAAAAATATGATTTTATATTTTTACGGCTCTGCATTATAAACTTCTGTGAATCATTTAATGGGTCAAAGTGCTCACCATACATCTAGATAAGTTCCTAAGGGGGTCTGCTTTCAAAAATGGTGTCACTTGTGGGGGGTTTCAATGTTTAGGCACATCAGTGGCTCTCCAAATGCAACATGGCGTCCCATCTCAATTCCTGTCAATTTTGCATTGAAAAAAATGGTGCTCCTTCGCTTCCGAGCTCTGGCCTTGTGCCCAAACAGTGGTTTACTCCCACATATGGGGTATCGGCGTACTCAGGACAAATTGTACAACAACTTTTGTGGTCCATTTTCTCCTGTTACTCTTGGTAAAATAAAACAAATTGGAGCTGAAATAAATTTTTTGGGAAAAAAAGTTAAATGTTCATTTTTATTTAAACATTCCAAAAATTCCTGTGAAACACCTGAAGGGTTAGTAAACTTCTCGAATGTGGTTTTGAGCACCTTTAGGGGTGCAGTTTTTAGAATGGTGTCACACTTGGTTATTTTCTATCATATAGACCCCTCAAAATGACTTCAAATGAGATGTGGTCCCTAAAAAAAATGGTGTTGTAAAAATGAGAAATTGCTGGTCAACTTTTAACCCTTATAACTCCCTAACAAAAAAAAATGTTGGTGCCAAAATTGTGCTGATGTAAAGTAGACATGTGGGAAATGTTACTTATTAAGTATTTTGTGTGACATATCTCTGTGATTTAATTGCATAAAAATTCAAAGTTGGAAAATTGCAAAATTTTCAAAATTGTCACCAAATTTCCATTTTTTTCACAAATAAACGCAGGTAATATTAAAGAAATGTTACCACTATCATGAAGTACAATATGTCACAAGAAAACTATGTCAGAATCACCGGGATCCGTTGAAGTGTTCCAGAGTTATAACCTCATAAAGGGACAGTGGTCAAAATTGTAAAAATTGGCCTGGTCATTAACGTGCAAACCACCCTTGGGGGTAAAGGGGTTAAAGAAATGAGGGCCTGACACCACAAATGTGCCATCAATTTTACCACAGTAGAAAAATTCTAATAGGGACCGACAGGGCTTTCACTACACCTAATCCAGCAGATTTCCAAAAATTATAGGCAGACAGCACCAAAATGGCATCCATTTCACCACAGTAGAAATAGTATAATAGGGACCGACCGGTCTTTCTTTACACCCAATCCAGCGGATGGACACCTAACTATGAATGTTCACATTTCCAAAAATTATTGGCAGACACCAAAGTGGCATCAGTTTCACCACAGTAGAAATAGCCTAATAGGGATAGACTGGTTTTTCATTACACCCAATCCAGCATATGGATTGGACACCCTACAAGATGTGTTCACATTTAAAGAAATGAGGTCCTTACACCACAGAAGTGACATACATTTCACCACAGTAGAAATAGTATAATAGGGATCGACAGCTCTTCCACTACACCCAATGCAGCATTTGGTCACCCAACAAGGAGTGTTCACATTTAAAGAAATGAGGGCCTTAGGCTAGGTTCACGTTAGCGTTTCCGTGCACAGCGTATCATCTGCATGCACAAACGCATGCCAAAACACATGCAAACGCATGGTTATGCAGCGTTTTTTGTCCACATGATCTTACGCAGGATGGCAAAAAAAGCTGCATGCATGCATTTGTATGGATTTTGCATGCGTTTGCATTGTTTATGTTCATGCGTTCAAAACGACAATACTTTTCTAGAAGAATTTCCTTGACACAAGACACACAATGGGCATGTCTCATGGGATTTCTATATATATACATATATATACAGGTCCTTCTCAAAAAATTAGCATATAGTGTTAAATTTCATTATTTACCATAATGTAATGATTACAATTAAACTTTCATATATTATAGATTCATTATCCACCAACTGAAATTTGTCAGGTCTTTTATTGTTTTAATACTGATGATTTTGGCCTACAACTCCTGATAACCCAAAAAACCTGTCTCAATAAATTAGCATATCAAGAAAAGGTTCTCTAAACGACCTATTACCCTAATCTTCTGAATCAACTAATTAACTCTAAACACATGCAAAAGATACCTGAGGCTTTTAAAAACTCCCTGCCTGGTTCATTACTCAAAACCCCCATCATGGGTAAGACTAGCGACCTGACAGATGTCAAGAAGGCCATCATTGACACCCTCAAGCAAGAGGGTAAGACCCAGAAAGAAATTTCTCAACAAATAGGCTGTTCCCAGAGTGCTGTATCAAGGCACCTCAATGGTAAGTCTGTTGGAAGGAAACAATGTGGCAGAAAACGCTGTACAACGAGAAGAGGTGACCGGACCCTGAGGAAGATTGTGGAGAAGGACCGATTCCATCCCTTGGGGAACCTGAGGAAGCAGTGGACTGAGTCTGGTGTGGAAACATCCAGAGCCACCGTGCACAGGTGTGTGCAGGAAATGGGCTACAGGTGCCGCATTCACCAGGTAAAGCCACTTTTGAACCATAAACAGCGGCAGAAGCGCCTGACCTGGGCTACAGAGAAGCAGCACTGGACTGTTGCTAAGTGGTCCCAAGTACTTTTTTCTGATGAAAGCAAATTTTGCATGTCATTCGGAAATCAAGGTGCCAGAGTCTGGAGGAAGACTGGGGAGAAGGAAATGCCAAAATGCCTGAAGTCCAGTGTCAAGTACCCACAGTCAGTGATGGTGTGGGGTGCCATGTCAGCTGCTGGTGTTGGTCCACTGTGTTTCATCAAGGGCAGGGTCAATGCAGCTAGCTATCAGGAGATTTTGGAGCACTTCATGCTTCCATCGGCTGAAATGCTTTATGGAGATGAAGATTTCATTTTTCAGCACGACCTGGCACCTGCTCACAGTGCCAAAACCACTGGTAAATGGTTTACTGACCATGGTATTACTGTGCTCAATTGGCCTGCCAACTCTCCTGACCTGAACCCCATAGAGAATCTGTGGGATATTGTGAAGAGAAAGTTGAGAGACGCAAGACCCAACACTCTGGATGAGCTTAAGGCCGCTATTGAAGCATCCTGGGCCTCCATAACATCTCAGCAGTGTCACAGGCTGATTGCCTCCATGCCACGCCGCATTGAAGCAGTCATTTCTGCCAAAGGATTCCCGACCAAGTATTGAGTGCATAACTGAACATTATTATTTGATGGTTTTTTTGTTTGTTATTAAAAAACACTTTTATTTGATTGGACGGGTGAAATATGCTAATTTATTGAGACAGGTTTTTTGGGTTATCAGGAGTTGTATGCCAAAATCATCAGTATTAAAACAATAAAAGACCTGACAAATTTCAGTTGGTGGATAATGAATCTATAATATATGAAAGTTTAATTGTAATCATTACATTATGGTAAATAATGAAATTTAACACTATATGCTAATTTTTTGAGAAGGACCTGTATACGGTACTTATATATATATACAGTATATATATAGACACACTGCACGGATGAAATTCTCATATTGTGATGGTGTATTCTGCTGCAAGATGGATCTTAGCATGGAGAGCTTCAATATGAATCTGGATTTGTCATTGAAATTGGCTTTTGCTGTGGCTCGTGAGGAAGAAAGGAGAAGAGAAAGACAGAAAAGACGTTGTCGTTTCTATTGGCAACACCCCATTGTTGAACTCCGAGAGAGCCATGAAGCCTACCACTCATTGTACACTGAGCTTCGTGATAACCCACAAAGGTTTTTTAAGTACACGAGAATGTTGCAACAGAGCTTCGAAGAATTGCTGCAACGTGTCTGATGATTCATCACCAGGCAGGACACACAGCTACGTAGAGCAATCCCTGCTGAGGAATGTCTGTTGGTGACCCTAAGGTACGTAGTTTTTAAAAAGAAAACCTGTCATTAATATTATTTTTCTGAAAGCCATGTACTGATATTTTTTTTCACAATTTCTTTTCCACAGATTCCTGGCTACCGGAGAGACCTTAAGATCTATACACCTTCAATTTCGTACTGGAGTGTCCACCCTTTCAGGGATTGTTGGAGACACCTGCATTGTGTGACATTCTGCGTGCAGAATTCCTCCCCCAACCCACAACTGAACTCTGGCTGGAAAATGCTGAAAAATTTCATGAAATTTGTAATTTTCCAAACTGTGTGGGGGCTGTGGACGGCAAACATATTGAAATTCTGAAACCTGCTGGAAGTGGATCCGAGTACTTCATTTATAAAAAAATACTTTTCCATTGTTCTCATGGCGATTGCAGATGCTGAGTGTCGATTTGTCGCCATTAACGTTCGCTCATTTGGACGAAGAAATCACTCGCAGACTTTCAAAAACTCGGACATGAGCCAATGTTTGTATGGTAATAATTTTAATTTTCCACCGCCACAACCTCTTCCAAACACTGAAGGACCACCAATGCCATTTGTTGTGGTTGGGGATGAGGCATTTCAAATGTGTGCCAACCTCATAAAACCATACTCGAGTCGGGACTTGATTCACACAAAAAGGATTTTCAACTACCGACTGACAAGGGCACGAAGAACTAAGGAGTGTGCCTTTGGTTTGCTGGCAGCTAAATGGCGCATTTTGGGTACAGCTATCAATATTAAAATTGAGACAATTGATGAGGTTGTGAAAGCTTGTGCTGTTCTGCATAATTTCATCATGTCAAAAGAGGGACCCCACTTCGAACTTGAGGAACCTATTAATACCACATTGCAGGATTACCAAGCTCACCCTCTGAGGACTACAATGGAAGTTTCCCAAATGAGGAATATATTGGCTATCTAGTTTGTTTCTGATATTGAACGTGTGGCATGGCAAGATGAAATGGTTTAAGCTGTAAGTCAAATGTACCTGTTTTGTTTTCAGACTGTAATACTAATACCTTGACTGTAACTTTAATAATAAACACCTTAACTGTAACACCCGTTAATACTTCACTCAACAATTCACACAGGTTTAAATAAAGAGATAATGAAAACACAGGGAGACAAGTATTGTGAAACAAAATAATTTTTACTAACAAAAATAAATATAATTGGAAATTGTCGGGGTCTGCGGGAGGGAGTTATATTGTGGACCTAGGGGGTGTCGGGCTTTGAAGGTAGACTAGGAGTGTTTGGGGAAGTTGTTACAGGGGAAGTGGCAGTTAATTGGAGGATTGGGTCAGACACATTGGGGGAAGAGGACATGGAGCGCCCCCATGGGCAGCGGGGTACTCGGTTCCAGGTCCTTCGGTTCACAGGGGGATGTCACAGTGGCTGACCCGGTCCATGGCCCTGGGATGTCCATGTAAAAGAGAAAGGTCTTTAAAGGGGAATTGTTCGTGACTAGTGTTGAGCGATACCGTCCGATACTTGAAAGTATCGGTATCGGAAAGTATCGGCCGATACCGGCAAAGTAATCTAATCCGATACCGATACCCGATACCAATACAAGTCAATGGGACTCAAGTATCGGACGGTATCCTGTATGGTTCCCAGGGTCTGAAGGAGAGGAAACTCTCCTTCAGGCCCTGGGATCCATATCAATGTGTAAAATAAAGAATTAAAATAAAAAATAGGGATATACTCACCTCTCCGGCGGCCCCTGGACTTTACCGCCGTAACCGGGAGCCGTTGTACCTAAGAATGCACGCTTGAAGGGCCTTAGATGACGTCACGGCGCTCTGATTGGTCCGTAGCTGTCGCGTGACCGCTACGCGACCAATCACAAAGCCGTGACGTCACCTAAGGTCTTTCAAGCGCTTGAAAGACCTTAGGTGACGTCACGGCTTTGTGATTGGTCGCGTAGCGGTCACGCGACCACTACGAACCAATCAGAGCGCCGTGACGTCATCTAAGGCCCTTCAAGCGCGCATTCTTAGGTACAACGGCTCCCGGTTACGGCGGTAAAGTCCAGGGGCCGCCGGAGAGGTGAGTATATCCCTATTTTTTATTTTAATTCTTTATTTTACACATTGATATTAATCCCGATACCGATTCCCGATACCACAAAAGTATCGGATCTCGGTATCGGAATTCCGATACCGCAAGTATCGGCCGATACCCGATACTTGCGGTATCGGAATGCTCAACACTATTCGTGACGCCACCTGTGGTATTTGGTCAGGGTGACCAACGCTGCTTTAAGGGGTCCGCTGGGGTGATGTTATGGCAGCTAAATGGTATACCTTCCCACAGGTGAAGTGTATCCCCAGAGCTTCCCAGTGTGTAGATGGTGGATGGTGAGAGGCGCTGTGAAGAACGAGGACACAAGGTTGCAGCCTCTTTACCTTTACTGAAGGCATCAGTGTCCACAGTCCAGAGCACCAGATCATAGGGCAGACAGAGTCCGGCCAGTTTGGAGGCAAATTCAGAGTCCCCTTATCCAGATGGAAATCAGTATCCTTCCTCTAGAGCCGTGGTGTTGTAGTACCTTACTGCTAAGCTTCTCATAAGGTCCTCACAGATGTTGTAGATGTTATGTCTCTCTCTCTGTCCCCCAGATGAATAGGACAAACCCGTATGACTGGTGGCTTGAGGCATTTTACAGGGACTCTATCATGCCCCAGCCTCTAAGGGGTGCCACCTTGCCTCCTGGGTGTAGGGGCGGACAGGTAACATGAAATTAGCTGTCCTGCCGGTCTCTGGAGCAAGGCATAAAGGATTGTTGCTCCCTCGGTGTTCCGGCTACAGGGATCCTGCACCTCAGAAGGAGGCAGCCTGTGTAGGGCAGAACTCCTCCTGGTATCCACTCCTTTGCTATGACTTCTTCACCCTCTCTACAACACAGTTCTCCTTCAGTGTCTCTTTCTAGAAGCTGCAGCTCTCAGGGCATGCACAGCTCCGTGTCCTTCTATCTCGATCTCTGAGAGGATCCCACCCCTGCCAGGGACCAACTACCTGAGCGAAGCTCATCCAGCAACTAACTTCCTCCCCAGGCAACCAGTTTTACCTAAGTGTGAGAAGTGCCCTAATAAATAGGAGCAGAGCTCCCCCTGGTGGCCTGGAGTGCGAAATATGTTGCATGTTTGTGATACCTGGATTCAGTTGTCCTTCTTTGCCTCCAAACGTAATATCACTCCACCCTAGAGGAAAATGACATTACTGCAACGACCAGGACCCTCGGGTGCTGCAGACACATTAGGAGTGGAAAACAAGTTGGAAGGGATTGACACATTACAAGGGAGAGAGTTAAGGGAAGGTGTGGACAACCTTGAAAATAAAGACACATTTGGAGGTGAGGGTACAGGGGGTAGGTAATGTCTCTTTCCTTTTCGATTCCTGCCCTTTGTTTTGCTGCTTCCTCGGCCTTTTGGTTCCTGGTGCTGCGTGGTGGGAGTGGAAGGCTGGGCTGCTGCACTCGGCTGCGTGGTTGAAGAGGAAGGCTGGGCAGCTGCACTCAGCTGCATGGTTGAAGAGGAAGGCCGGGCTGCTGCACTCGGCTGCGTGGTGGAAGAGTAAGGCTGGGCTGCTGCACTCGTCTGCATGGTGTAGCTGGGTACTGTTTGAACAGTCCTAATCTCCAGTGGTGCTGGTGGTGGATAGGTCACTTGGTGACCAGACTGGTATCCAAGTCCTTGTGATGTTGGGAAAGGTGCTGACGGATTCTGCAACTGATTGTTGCACTGCAGGGAATGAAGTTTGTGCCTGCTGCTGATATCGGGACCGCTATATGGTCTCGGTGTAAGCAGCCTGACAGGCCTTCATCACATACAGCTGGAGATCAGGACTAAGGTTTTTCATCACGCCCCGTTCTATAGCGGAAAAATAATGTTGCGCCGGTCTATTAAGGTCGGCTTCCAGGTGGTCAAGGCGTCTGTGGACATCCTGGAAAAGTGTGTTCACCTGAGTGAACCCACTATCCAGTCTTTCTACAACCTCCTTCATCCCAGCCTGGAAAACCGAGCTTAAGTAAATAAACTCGGGCATGACTGACCTCTCCCAGGACCTCTGCCGCTGGCGAGCAGACCCAAGGAAAGCAGTGGCAGAGGGCTTGGAGAGGGGAAAACCAGATTGTACAGCTTCCTGTTCCCCAGCCTGTGAAGCCTGCCTGGTTGCTCCATCACTAGTCATTGGGATTGTGCCTGTTCGTTGGCTGGTCGATGAGGGGCTGCTCCAACAGAGGACGATCCAGGTTGTGTGCTGCTGCTCCAGATTCTGTGTGGAAAATAAAAGAAAAATATTACTAAAAAAAAATCAAAAGTTTAAATAATAGTAAAACAACACAAGAGATACTCACGTTTGCTGAGCAACCGTAGGCTTCAGAAAAGAAAGCTGATGATGGTACTTATATTTTCTGATTTTTTGAGCAGCACCTTTTCGGATCCGCATCTCCTGTCTGATATCCTTATTGAAGCGATCCTTCATTGAATGCCAACAGACTTTTTTCTTCACTGTGAAGGGGGGGAAAGAAAAAATTAATTGTAAAACAATGCCCCTACATTAACAGGTTCACTGCCGTGGCAGACAACATTGCAATACTTACGAAAATTCTTTCTGGCATGTGGCGTGGCACAGTCCCAATCAGCCAGCAGCGATGTTGCCACTTCTTCCCAGAGTCGTCGGATGAAGGCTGAGTGCGAATGATTACGGAGGTCCTATAACGCTGCTCGCTCTTGCACAACTTGAATAAGTAGGTCGTTATCTATTTCACGTTGTCCTCCCTCACGTCACGGAACCTATAGATGAAATAAAAAAATTATTTGTAAGTAAAACTGAAAACAAATTCAATTACAATTCTGATAAAGGCCACTTACACCTCAGCAACTTGAGGCCGAAGACCCTGGGAAGAATCATTTCCACTCGACTGCTCCTGCTCTTCTGTACTGGAAAGTACCTGTAAAGAAAATACATGATTTACCACATGTATAGTATTGCCAGTAGTGTTGAGCGATACCGTCCGATACTTGAAAGTATTGGTATCGGAAAGTATCGGCCGATACCGGCAAAGTATCGGATCTAATCCGATACCGATACCCGATACCAATACAAGTCAATGGGACTCAAGTATCAGACGGTATCCCTGATGGTTCCCAGGGTCTGAAGGAGAGGAAACTCTCCTTCAGGCCCTGGGATCCATATTAATGTGTAAAAGAAAGAATTAAAATAAAAAATATTGCTATACTCACCTCTCCGACGCAGCCTGGACCTTACCGAGGGAACCGGCAGCGTTCTTTGCTTAAAATGCGCGCGTTTACTGCCTTCCGTGACGTCACGGCTTGTGATTGGTCGCGTGCCGCCCATGTGGCCACGACGCGACCAATCACAGCAAGCCGTGACGTAATTTTCAGGTCCTGAATGCCTAATTCTAGGCATTCAGGATTTGAAAATTACGTTACGGCTTGTGATTGGTCGCGTCGCGGTCACATGGGCGACGCGACCAATCACAAGCCGTGACGTCACGGGAGGCAGGAAACGCGCGCATTTTAAAATTACGTCACGGCTTGTGATTGGTTGCGTGCCGCCCATGTGACCGCGACGTGACCAATCACAGCAAGCCGTGACGTCATTTCAGGTCCTGAATGCCTAATTCTGCATTCAGGACCTGAAAATTACGTCACGGCTTGCTGTGATTGGTTGCGTCGCGGCCACATGGGCGGCACGTGACCAATCACAAGCTGTGACGTCACGTAAGGCAGTAAACGCGCGCATTTTAAGCAAAGAACGCTGCCAGTTCCCTCGGTAAGGTCCAGGCTGCGTCGGAGAGGTGAGTATAGCAATATTTTTTATTTTAATTCTTTCTTTTACACATTAATGTTGTTTCGATACCGATACCCGATACCACAAAAGTATCGGATCTCGGTATCGGAATTCCGATACCCGCAAGTATCGGCCGATACCCGATACTTGCGGTATCGGAATGCTCAACACTAATTGCCAGTCAATACATAGCAATCAGTAAATCAAATGTGATTATCTAATCAGTGTAGAGGAGCTGCGGAGACACCATCACGTGTTTCTCAACGCAGGCAGTGAATAGCCAGGCCTTTCCCCGGGAAGGAACAACCAAGGGAAGGGCAGCATCCAATAAAGGAAAACATCCAATAAAGGAAAACCACCTATGCCAAGCATGGTATCCATCCACAGACAGCTGTTTCGGGGGTTTTGCCCCTCATCAGTGTGGAGTAGGAAACTGGCTATCAGGAGCAGTGCCTAGTAGAAAGACTATAAAGGCACGGATGATTGACCTCGTGGAGACCAAAACATCCAACACCGCGGAGACACCATCACGTGTTTCTCAACGCAGTAATCCAGAACACTGCCCCCAAATATGCAAATGCATGTAGAGGAGCTGCAGAGACACCATCACGTGTTTCTCAACGCAGGCAGTGAATAGCCAGGCCTTTCCCCGGGAAGGAACAACCAAGGGAAGGGCAGCATCCAATAAAGGAAAACATCCAATAAAGGAAAACCACCTACGCCAAGCATGGTATCCATCCACAGACAGCTGTTTTGGGGTTTTTGCTCCTCATCAGTGTGGAGTAGGAAACTGGCTATCAGGAGCAGTGCCTAGTAGAAAGACTATAAAGGCACGGATGATTGACCTCGTGGAGACCAAAACATCCAACACCGCGGAGACCCCGAAACAGCTGTCTGTGGATGGATACCATGCTTGGCATAGGTGGTTTTCCTTTATTGGATGTTTTCCTTTATTGGATGCTGCCCTTCCCTTGGTTGTTCCTTCCCGGGGAAAGGCCTCGCTATTCACTGCCTGCGTTGAGAAACACGTGATGGTGTCTCCGCAGCTCCTCTACATGCATTTGCATATTTGGGGGCAGTGTTCTGGATCACTGCGTTGAGAAACACGTGATGGTGTCTCCGCGGTGTTGGATGTTTTGGTCTCCATGAGGTCAATCATCCGTGCCTTTATATTACATAATCAGTGTCATGTCCACTTTCTGAAGCTTCAGTGGAGGACATGTTGGAATAGCAGGCAGCAGTCAAGTGAAACTCTAGAGAAAAGAACAAATAAGAAAAATTTACCTTTTTAAGAGCCAAATACAATGAAGCAAAAAAACAAACAATGGACACCAGTACTTACATTACAAGCAGTAGTCCAACAGCACAGCAGTTAGGCAGCACAGAACACTACTACTACTAGGAACAGAAAAAAAAAATAAGTACAGAGTACAGACTGCACAGAGACAATTTCAAAGATTCTAAACTTACATCCAGAGGACGGCAGCACCTGGACGGTAGCACCAGGACGGCAGTCAGGGACAGGAGCAGCAAACAGTCTACTTGGAACAGAAAAAAAATAAGTACTGAGTACAGACTGGAAAGACAGACATTTTCAAAGCTTCTATACTTACATCCAGAGTCTTGTCCAGAGTCTTGTGCTTGCTTCCAGAGTCTTAAGAGTAATGGACTTCCTGTCTTTAGACCCCCTTTTATACAGCAGGGATTTTGCGGGTCGTAACATAATTTCCTGAACATGATTAGTGTGAAGAACGCAAGTGCATCGAACGCATGCGTACGCATGTCCTTGCATACCAATGCATTCCCATAAACAGTAAGGCGTTGTTTTGACGCACTTATCCGCAATCATCCACATGAGCATGATTGCGCAATATTTTACGCCTCAAAAAATGCAACTGGAGCGCCCCCACACCGCCGCAGGGCCGAGGGGTACCCGGAGCCGGGCCTCTGGGTCTCAGTCCTGGGGTTGTCACGGTGGCTAGACGCGGTCCGTGGCCCTGTCCGTCAGTGGGGGACGTCCGGTGAAATAAGTAGTGTTGTAACGGTGCAGTTTTGGGGTGCAGGTCATGGTAAATAACGAGGACACCAGGTTGCAGTCTCTTTACCTCTTTACTGGAGATCTCTAAGTCCTCAGTCCAGAGTACGGCTCACCAGGCTGCGCAAGTCCGGCCGGTCCAATGGCACCTCCAGAGTCCTCTTCACAGGTGGAAATCGGTGCCTTCCTTCTTAGCGCAATGTGTTGTAGTCCTCCCCTGCTGTGCTTACGGAAAGTACCCCACAACTGTTGTGTCTGTTTCTTAAGTTCCCTCACAACTCGATTAAATGATGTTCTTCTAATCGTCCGTCCCTCCCTGATGTTACGGTTAGAACGGCACCCGTTTGTCGGGTAGGCCTGGAGTTCTTCCGGGACCCTAGAGACGCCCCTCTCCCGCAATTGCCTCCCAAGACTTCATAGGTGATATGTGTTAGACAGCCCGCCTTAAACTGTCCTGCCGCTGTTTAGAGTATTGCTTGAAGCTGAATGTTATAATACTCCCTCGGCGTTCCGGCCACCGGTAGTGCGCCTCAGTATGGTGTTGCTCCGGTCTTACAGCACGACCCCTGCTGGAATTCTCCTATTGCTTGATCTCGTTTCTCACTCAGCACAATCTATCTCGCTTCTAGTCCTTTCTTGGATCCCGCCGCTTCCCGGAGCTGGCGCGGACCCGTTACGTTCTTTCCAATGCCAAGCCTCTGTCAGGATCCCACCCCTGACAGAGACCCTACTGTCTCTTCCTCCACAACACCCTCTGCCACTGAGTGTTGCTTCGTCCAATCCAGTCAGCTTTCTCATCTAACTTCCTGTCTGACCCCCAGTTTACCCACTATGGTGGGGAGTGGCCTAATGAATAGAACCCTTAGCTCCCCCCGGAGGCCCGGCTGTGAAATGTATTGGTGTCTGTGATACCTGATCAGATGAACTCCTTCAGTGCCATCGGACGCACCATGGCTCCCCATAGTGGCGGAGCCACAGTACTGCAACGACCAGGACTCTGGGGCGCTGCACTCCCCCCTGGTTAAACACAGTACTCCGGGACTGGGAAGAAAACAACAATACAAGTTAGCAAAAAGACATACAATTTTTGTTGAGTGTGATAACAATAAGCATATTTGAACAGGCTTCCCTTTATGGGAGGTAAGGACACTTGAACGTTACAAACATGGTAATTTATCATAGCAACATGCTACAATTAACTTTTCTTACCCAACCGGGTATTCTACTAAGTGCAAACATTATTGAACAATAATTTAACTTTGCCTTTAAGGATATACACTCTTAGTCCATTAAAGACCTTCCTATAATCACATTATAAGGTATTTCAACTTTTTCATTCTCCTTCTTTAAATCTGCAGGACCGCCTGTCCTATCGGCACCAGACCTACTGCCTCTCCTTTCAGTTACAGGACCGCCCCGTTCAGCCAGGGCCTACTGCCTTTTCAACTACTATACACAGTATAGAACATAACTTTTCTTTCAGTTCAAGAACACTGAGCCGGCTCTACTTGGCTCCTATAAGGACTCACCCACTAACCCTTACCGGTTCACTTTCTGTCCTTAGTAACACATTACTAACTTTCGATGGGGAACGCAGGGTTTACCTTCTATCCCCCCCCCTTTTCTTATCAACATTATCAACTATCTTCTTTTCACAACATTAACCTTTCTCATTTCTTCCTTCTACTTTTTCTTTCAGAGAACATTATCAATATTTCTTCACATTTAACCAGTTAAACACATATAACTTTTCTCATGTAAACATTATCATCATTTTCTTCCATTGACATTATGGCTACCGATCTTAAAGCAATATCACCATTTACGTGCATCAAATGAACATCCCCTTTAAGAGAGGACCAAGTCTCTGTGAGGTAGCACATCTTCTTAAGCTACCAGTCCTTACTCATCAAAGGTTCCAGTGCGGTATCTTCGCAAAGAGTCTTTTGTCTAAGTAAAACCAGTAGGGAGCGCCTTTAATAAGGTGCAAACTATGTACAACCCAAAGTTCGTATCATGCATGGTCCATGATTACTGCAGTTCTTTTACTTGAAGAAAATAAACAAACAACAAGGATCCCGGGTAAACAAAGGGATCCATAAAAGGGGGTTAACCCTGGACGGGTTCAGCAGCAGTACAGTAAAAAAACACAAACAGTTAACCAACAAGCAGTGAAACAGAGAACTATATACATTTTCATTTTTCCGAGGTTTATTCTTATTCAGGTGGCCTTGGCCCCTGACCCCCGGCTACGGTGGCACGGATACCAGCGGCAGGCCCCGCAGGGACCACCAGGTCACCTGTTGCCTGAATTTGAAGATTCACTCTGTTAGCAAGTTCGGGAGCTGCTACAAAGCGTACAGTAGAGACAGTAACAAGGTCCGGAAAACCTGGATCAACCATGGTTGGGGCCACAGGTGACACTTCCTCAGGCTCACATCGCTGAACATTCCGGGCACGCCATCCTTGTGCATTCCAGTGACGGGTGTACGTCACCTGATCCCCTTCTCGCAAGGGTTCGCCATCTCGATCACAACAGGGAGTTTCTACGTCATAGCTGGCAACAAAGACGTCAGTCGACAGGCCCGGTTCTTGTATTGAGCCCCATCCTTTCCTTGGGTGGAAGGCCGACACCCTTCCTCGCTTCACTACGTCTTTCCTGCCTTGCACTGACTTCTTGCGTTGTGTCTCCCGTTGTTCAACTTCATTTCGCTGTTTCCAGTGCTGGAGCACGCATTGATTATACTGGTCCCAGGTAAGTATCGCGATGGTGAGGCCATCCACCGGAACCCCATCTTGCTCAACCCAGGGGGTGTCCCACCGGAACATCACTCCACCCGGGTCCATCTCTATGGGTTCCCCCCACCTGGTTGGTAGTGGCGGTAACAGCTTCCCGATCGCCATGGGGCCGAGGACCACCCGCTCGATGGTGAGCGAAGAATTACTGCTGCGGGGAGGATCGGTCACGGGAGCGGGATCGAGCGTGGAGGCTGGGGTGCTTGTCGTACCTGCGTCTGATGTGGTTCCACCGGTGTCGATCCGGTCCGCTAACAAGGACGCTGGAGTCGGCTGCTGCTCGGACTGCGGCTCCTCCAATACGGTCCCCGGACACGGCTCCGCTCGCTGTGGTTCCTCCTCCTCTGGCTCCGAGGTCGGGATTGGTGGACTCGGCTCTGCTACCGGTTCCAGGGGCTTCGGATCCTCCGGCCGCAGGGGACACGGGTCCGCCTCCAGTGAACGAGGGCAAGCCGGGACTGCTCCTTCCCCGTTCTGGCACTCGCTGTTCTTCATCATGATCTGCTGATCGGTGGCAATGCATGCATCGGACTCCGCCATTTCTCCAGGGACGGGCTTCTCCATCTCCTGCTTCCCGCCGTTGCAAATCAGGAGGTTGTCCTCTGCTTTGGGGCAGGTCCTCACATTGCAGCCAGAAGCGCAGGGGGCGGTAGCCATTTCTCGCGCCACTCTGGTGGTCTCCTCCCATAGCACGCCCTCCTCCTTCTCCGAAGTAGCAATGGCGGCGGCTTTTGGCGGGAACTTCTCTTGGTCAATGGCAATACACAGTCTCTCAATAAAGTACAGTCCAAGCACAGTAAATCACAGTTCCTAGGCACACATGACCTGATTCCTCAGGCTTAAGTAGATCCTGTTCGTGACGCCAAGTTGGAGCGCCCCCACACCGCCGCAGGGCCGAGGGGTACCCGGAGCCGGGCCTCTGGGTCTCAGTCCTGGGGTTGTCACGGTGGCTAGACCCGGTCCGTGGCCCTGTCCGTCAGTGGGGGACGTCCGGTGAAATAAGTAGTGTTGTAACGGTGCAGTTGTGGGGTGCAGGTCACGGTAAATAACGAGGACACCAGGTTGCAGTCTCTTTACCTCTTTACTGGAGATCTCTAAGTCCTCAGTCCAGAGTACGGCTCACCAGGCTGCGCAAGTCCGGCCGGTCCAATGGCACCTCCAGAGTCCTCTTCACAGGTGGAAATCGGTGCCTTCCTTCTTAGCGCAATGTGTTGTAGTCCTCCCCTGCTGTGCTTACGGAAAGTACCCCACAACTGTTGTGTCTGTTTCTTAAGTTCCCTCACAACTCGATTAAATGATGTTCTTCTAATCGTCCGTCCCTCCCTGATGTTACGGTTAGAACGGCACCCGTTTGTCGGGTAGGCCTGGAGTTCTTCCGGGACCCTAGAGACGCCCCTCTCCCGCAATTGCCTCCCAAGACTTCATAGGTGATATGTGTTAGACAGCCCGCCTTAAACTGACTGTCCTGACGCTGTTTAGAGTATTGCTTGAAGCTGAATGTTATAATACTCCCTCGGCGTTCCGGCCACCGGTAGTGCGCCTCAGTAGGGTGTTGCTCCGGTCTTACAGCACGACCCCTGCTGGAATTCTCCTATCGCTTGATCTCGTTTCTCACTCAGCACAATCTATCTCGCTTCTAGTCCTTTCTTGGATCCCGCCACTTCCCGGAGCTGGCGCGGACCCGTTACGTTCTTTCCAATGCCAAGCCTCTGTCAGGATCCCACCCCTGACAGAGACCCTACTGTCTCTTCCTCCACAACACCCTCTGCCACTGAGTGTTGCTTCATCCAATCCAGTCAGCTTTCTCATCTAACTTCCTGTCTGACCCCCAGTTTACCCACTATGGTGGGGAGTGGCCTAATGAATAGAACCCTTAGCTCCCCCCGAAGGCCCGGCTGTGAAATGTATTGGTGTCTGTGATACCTGATCAGATGAACTCCTTCAGTGCCATCGGACGCACCATGGCTCCCCATAGTGGCGGAGCCACAGTACTGCAACGACCAGGACTCTGGGGCGCTGCACAACATGTTGCATTCTCTGGACACCACAAAACGACGCATGCGCACGCATCTGCATGCGATCCCATGCTAACGTATGTCCCTGCATACACCGTGTTAAAGATATGTACGCAATGACGCATGCGGATCTATGCAGATCATACGCTGTGCACACATATGCTAATGTGAACCCGGTCTTACACCACAGAAGTGGCATCAATTTCACGAGAGTAGAAATAGTGTAATAGGGACCGACAGGTCTTCCACTACACCAATTCAACAGATGGACGCCCTACAAGGAATGTTCACACTTAAAGAAATAAAAGCCTTACATCACAGAAGTGGCATCAATTTCACCACAGCAGAAATAGTCTAATAGGGACTGACAAGTCTTTCTCTACACCCAATCTAGCAGATGGACACCCAACAAGGAGTGATCAGATTTAAAGATATGAGGGCCTTACAACACAGAAGAGGCATTAATTTCACAACAGTAGAAATAGTATAATAGGGACTGAGTAGTCTTTCCCTATACCCAATCCAGCAGATGGAAACCCAACCATGAGTGTTCACATTTCCAAAAATGATTGGCAGACACCACCAAAGTGGCATCAGTTTCACCACAGTAGAAATAGTCTAATAGGGACAGACAGGTCTTTCTCTACACCCAATCCAGCAGATGGACACCCAACCACGAGTGTTCACATTTAAAGAAATTAGGGCCTTACACCACAGAAGTGGCATCAATTTCACCACAGAAGAAATAGTCTAATAGGGACCGACAGGTCTTTCTCTACACCCAATCCAGCAGATGGACACCCAACCAGGAGTGTTCAAATTTAAAAAAATGAGGGCTTGACACCATCGAAGTGGAATAATTGACACGAGAATAGAAATAGTATAGTTAGGACCGACACGTCTTCTACTGCAGCTAATCTAGCAGATATAGACCAACCATGCATGTTCACATTTCCACAAATTTGTGTTAACATCAGCAGCAGCAGCCACAGAAGTGACACTAAAGCTATCACAGAGTGCAGTTACATGACATTAATGCATCACACTAAAAATGCAATATCACCTAGCCTGTAAAGTCTGCAATAGCTTTGCAAAAGTCCTTGGAGATCCATGACTTGTTCTTCTTAATGGAAGTTAGGCGGTCTACATTTCAGGGGACAGCCGGATGCGCTTATCCGTCAGGACACCAAAGCAGCACTAAAGACACCTTCTGAGAGAACGCTGGCTGCCGAGCTCGATAAAACCTCCAAGGCATGTGAGGCGAGCTCATTCCACTCCTCCATTTTGGAACACCAAAATATGAAAGGGTCCAAACCCTCCCTGAGGGTATTTGTATTTAGTTCTAGACACTCCTGCACTATCCTCTCCATTCATTCACCACATGTAAGACTTGGACTCTGTTGTGCTGGTGCACAAGTTGGTAAAAAAAAATGTGTAAAAAACTCACATAAATTGCTTCTTCCACTTCCACCACTGCTGCTGCTAATGTTTTGGTGTTGACGAATTGACGGGCTCGAGGTTGGAAGTCTTCAGCTGCGATGCAAACTGTTGCCACCCCTGCCCCTGATGCATCGCTCATCGTGCTGCATCACTCTGTGTCTGCAACAGATGACGAAACGTAGCCTCCTCGTCTTCCTCCTCAGATGACTTACTCAGCTGTGTACCTCTATGTTCAAGCCAACTGGGATCTAACACCTCATCATCATCCTCTGTGCTATCACGTTCCTCACCATTGTAGTCACCCTCCTACCCTCCTCCTCTTCTTGCCCTGACAGTACAGTATAGTCCGCGTGAGAATCAGATATCTGAGTCTCATCAGGATCACCTCCTCCCAGGGGTTAATGTCTGATTACGAGGGTAAGGATGCTGTTTGGACTGTACTTCTTCATGCCTCAGGTCCATGCTAAAAAAAATGTGGGCATCGGTGCAGATATCCTCCTCTTGACTCTGCAAAGCTTTTGAGTATACTTCTGATGAACATGGCATAGAGTGTGTGAACAGCTGTTCAGACTCACATATCTGTGGTTCCGGACAGTCAGTTGAACGGTTGGATAGTTGTGACGTGGGGGAAGCAAGGAGAATTTGAGTGCCACATCTGTTGACTGTACTGGGTGTGATGTTGAGATGGAGGAAGCGGAGGAGAGACCACTTGAAGCTGCACTTGCCATCCACTCCAGTACATGCTCTTTCTGGACATCATCGACAAGGCATACCGCTGTGCGGCTGCCAAAGAAAGGTAGTGGTGTAGCGTGTCTAGTAACATAAATTGTCATTTGTCTTTGCATAGGACGTGACATTGCTTCACTAATGCTTTCACAAATATTACCACCTACCCCCGTACACCTTGAACACCTAATTCCCTTTCCACCACGGCCTCCCTTTTTCCCAGTCATGTTGCTCAGATAGTGTGGTAGGAGCACAGCATTAGCAACCAAAAATTAGATTTTAAACTCTGCACCACGTCTGCAAACAGCTGAATTTCAGTTACAGTAAATTCAAAGTTGAAATATGGCGTGCTGTATCGTGTTAGTCACAGAAAAAATAATTGCTTGAGTGTGGTTCAGGCTTCTATAACACACTAGATGCTACAAACTATTTTTAAACTCAGGCCCTTTACTGTATGACGTTAATAACAGAAGAATTTTTTGTGGCCTCTTTATCAGGCCTCTACAGCTTAATTTCAACCCAATCAAATGACAAAGTGTGATACGATGTGTTGTCTTACTTTTTGCAACTGAAAAATTATAATGTTTTTATAATGTACCTTATGTCTGTAGACAGGTTCATATCACAGCCACAAAATGACAAGGTGGGATACAGCAGGCTGTTTAATATTTTTTTCACTATCTACATGTGAATTACAATGCTATACTCGTGCATGGATCACAATAGAAGCAGTGAACAACACGTGCCCTGCTAGCCTTCTTTGTGCACCTCAGTATGGTCAAAAAAGAAAAAAAAGTGCTGAAAGGTAAATTTAACAGCCACACTTGACAGTAGCTACCTACACTACCTGAATGATATACAACTACCTATCTAACTAGCTAAAATGTGGAACACAGCAGGCTTTTCACATTTAGCTACTGGAAAAATATTATGTAGAATGCTATACTTGTGCATGGAGCACAAGTGAAGCTGTGCACAACCCACTTGTAGGATATGTGCACTGCTAGCTTTTTCGTTGAACCTCAGTAATGCCCCCCCAAAAATACAATTCTGGAAGGTTAATTTTACAGCCACACTGGACACTATATAGCTACACTATCTGACTGATACACAACTGCCCAACTAAGAAGCTGAAATCTATCTGTTAACAGTGGCAGCATCAGGAGCAGCCTCTCTGTGCTGTTACAATGTCAAAATGGCGCTAAAACAAGATGTCCGCTATTTATATGGAGAGGGACATGTGATTTCCGCAGCCAATGACAAAAGCTGTTGCGTGAGGACATTGTGGGTGTTTCCTGCACCCTGAATGTGCACACATGAAGTTAGGAAGGAAAGAAAAAGCGATACACCACCATTATTGTTGCTAAAGTGCGTAAAATATTTTTGTGGCAACGCAAATATTTTCCCACACTTTTAACGAATGTTACCGATATTTACCAATTTTATAAAATGTTGCTTGGGTTTCTGATCACTAATCCGAATGTGCCATATTCCTGTCAAATTTATGTTTAGCGATCGTTTTCTGAACAAATTCGCTCATCTCTAGTTCCGAGTATGCAGATACCCCATATGTGGGAGTAAACTACTGTTTGGGAGCATGGCAGAGCTTGGAAGGAAATAAGCACCGTTTTACTTTGTCAACGCAAAATTGTCTGGAATTAAGATCGGACACCATGTCACATATGGAGAGCCCCTGATGTGCCTAAACAGTGGAATCCCCCACAAGTGAGACCATTTTAGAAACTAGACCCCCAAGGAACTTATCTAGATGTGTGGTGAGCACTTTGAACCCCCAAGTGCTTTACAGAAGTTTTCTAAAGTAGAGCCAAAAAAATTAAAAATCATATTTTTTCCACAAAACTGATCTTTTCGCCCCCAATTTTTTTAATTTTCTCAAGGGTAACAGGAGAAATTGGACCCCAAAAGTTATTGTGCAATTTGTCCTCAGTATGCTGATACCCCATATGTGGGGGTAAACCACTGTTGGGCGCATGGCAGAGCTCGGAAGGGAAGGAGCACCATTTGACTTTTTCAACATAAAATTGGCTGGAATTGAGATCGGACGCCATGTCGCGTTTGGAGAGCCCCTGATGTGCTTAAACAGTGGAGACCCCTCCCCCCACAAGTGACACCATTTTAGAAACTAGACCCCCCAAGGAACTTATACAGAAGTGTGATGAGCACTTTAAACCCCCAAGTGCTTCACAGAAGTTTATAATGTAGAGCCGTGAATGTGCAATCTCTCTTGCGTATGCCGATACCCCATATGTAGGGGAATACTACTTTTGAGGCACAATGCAAAAGCTCAGAAGGGAGGAGGAGCCATATTGGAGTTCAGATTTTGCTGGAATGGTTTGAGGCTGCCATGTCAAATTGGCAGAGCCCCTGAGGTGCCAAAACAACAGAAACCCCCTATATGTGAACTCATTTTACAAACTACACTCCCCAGTGAATTCATCTAGGGGTGCAGTTATCATTTTAACACCACATGTGCCTCACAGAATTTTATGCCACTGACTGGTGAAGAAATAATAAATTACATTTTTACCCCTAAAATTTTATTTTAGCCCCAAGTTTTTAATTTTTCTAAGGGCTAATAGGAATTTTTTTTACAACAAACTGAGGTGCATTTTTTTCCTGAGTGTGCCAAGCTCAGAAGACAAGGAGCACCAGATTTTACTGTCATGGTTTGCAGGTGCCATGACCGACTGGGAGAGCCCATGAAGAGCCAGAACAGCAGAACCCCCCATAAGTGACCCCATTTTATGAACTACACCTCTCAATGAATTCATTTAGGGATGCAGTGATCATATTGACACCATGAGTGTGTCAGAATTTTATACCATTGGCTATTGAAGACAAAATAACTACATTTGTACCACCAAAATTTTGTTTTAGCCAAAGATTTTACATTTTCAGAAAAGACATGGGTAAAATGGCATCAAAATTTGTGCCACAATTTCTACTCAATGTGGCAATACCCCATATGTGGCTGTACAGTGCTACTTAGCCATACGGAGACTCGGGAGGAATGGAGCGCTATTTGCCTATTCAAGTAAATGGGTCTGTGCACATGTGTTTCCACTGACCATGTGTCCATGGGCAAAACACGGACATTTCCGTTTTTTAATGTCAACACAGGCCAAAAAACATACCGCACACGTGCATACGCATAACACACATGGATGTCATCCATGTGACATGCATCGGCGCCGGGGAAGAAGCGTCACAGTAAGCACTGTTCCCCAGCGCCGGGTGCTGAACATGACTCTCATCATTCTCCCCTGCTCTGCCGGCAATCGGCGCGAGCAGGGGAAAATTATGAGAGTTACATTTAAGTGATGAAAGAGACAGCAGGCAGTGGCTGATGGGACTATTACTCCCATCAGCCTACCGCTGCTGCTGCTAATAACAGTGACAGCAGGAGTGGCTGATGGGGGTATTCATCAGCCACCGCCTGCACTATAAATAAATAGACAAAAAAAATGGCATGGGTTCCCTTGTATTTTCTATAACCAGCTAGGCAAAACTGACTGCTCGTGGCTGCAATCCTCAGCTGTCATCTTCAGCAAGGCTGGTTATCATGAATAGAGGGGTCTCCATGCTGTTTTTTTTTAATTATTTAAATAAATCATTTAAAAAACTGAGTGTGGTTGCCCCAATTTTTGACAACCAGTGCTCACAGCTCACGGTGCTAGCGGGGATCTCACCAGATGTCACTGCAGCTCAGCCCGGCTGGGAACAGAGTCTCAGTGACCAAATGTAACTTCAGAGCTGTAGTATTCATAAAACTATAAATCTCAGCACAAGTTCTGCTGTAGAATATTTAGCTATCAATGGTTTGTTCTTATAATAATAATAATCTTCATTATTATCGTGTCTTCCCCCTTGATGTGGGCTCTGGAGCTGAGCCCACATCTTTCTCGACACATGTCAACTGTTTTGAACAGCTGTCATGTGCCAGGAACAGACGCGGGTGGAATCGCGATACTCCCACTGCTATTAACCCTTTAAATGCCACTGACAAACTCTGACAGTGGCATTTAATGTGCGCTTCCGGCCATCAGACCAGAAATCCGCCCACCGATGACCCCGTCACATGATCGCGGGTCACCGATGGGTTGGCATTACAACCAGCGGTCTCTTACAAACCTCTATGGTTGTGATTACTGGCTTGCTATGAGCGCCACCCTGTGGTTGGCGCTCATAGCAAGTCAGCAGTTCTGCTACATACAAGTGATCTGATCATCGCCTGTATGTAGCAGGGCCAATTGGGTTATGACAGCTTCTAGTCTCCCATTGAGACTATTAAAGCATGCCAAGAGTGAAAAAATGTTTTTAAAAATATTTAAAAAATAAAAAAATATAAAAGATCAAATCACACCCCTTTTCACCCCATTCAAAATAAAACAATAAAAAAATCAAACAGACATATATTTGGTATTGCCATGTTCAGAATCACCCAATCTATCAATAAAAAAAGGATTAAAGGGGTTGTCCACTACTTTCAATTAACCCCCCAATGTATCCCCCCGGGGCCCCTGATGAATTGTGCAAATACCTTTTGTTGCCGTTTTTGCCTGTGAGCGGCGCTGTAGCGGCGGCTGAGTCCGGGTCACGTGACCCCCAGGCTGCAGCCGCCGCTTATTTCCGCTGACGTCACGTCAATTTCCAGGCTCTGGAAATTGACGTGACGTCAGCAGCAGGTGTGTCCCAGCCGCACAGTCAGAGCAGTCACTCATCAAGAGTGACTGGGCTGTGGGCGGGGCTGGTGGCTGCCTGCGGGGCTGTGCTGGGGGCGGGCGGGGCTAGGCAGTGATGATGAAGGTGCGGGCGCTGGGGTCTGTATGTACGCGCCGGGGCCGGTGCTCTGCGTGCCAGCGCCGGAATGTGGGTACGGCTCCGGGGCTCTGCGCCGGCATGTGGGGGTGGGGGCTGGCGCCGGTGCCCTGCATGCCAGCACCGGTATGTAGGTACGGCGCCGGGGCTCTGCGCCGGCATGTGGGGGTGGGGGTGGGTTGGCCGGCGCCGTACCTACATACCGGCGCTGGCACGCAGGGCACCGCAGTGACAGTCAGTGACACATTAGCCAATGATGGGACAGTAGTAGTCCCATCATCCGGCTAATGTGTTGAATGTAAAAAAAAACAAAACAAAAAAACCCCACACATATACAGTACATACACACATACAGAACATGCGCCATGCGACGACATGCAACATGCTGCATGCGACGACATGATGCATGCGATGGCATGCGCCATGCAACGGCATGCGCCATGCGACAGCAAGCGACGACATGCGCCATGCGACGGCATGCGACGACATGCGCCATGCGACGACATGCGCCACGCGACGGCATGCGCCACGCGACGGCATGCGACGAAATGCGCATACAGTACATACATACATACAGACATACAGTACATACATACAGTACATACATACAGACATACAGTACATAAAACATAGATTACATACTCACCATCACTTGTCACTTTGATCCCCGAAGCCAGTGTCATAAAAAATGTTAAAATAATAAACAACCAATATACTCCCTGATCCGCAGAAATCCAATTAAAACGAGTGTCCCACGACGATCTCCCGTGGAGAGCAGGAGCCTCTGCTGATGCAACCACTCTCCAGGGGCTCCAGGAAGACAATGAGGGGAGGAAGGTATCCTTCCACAATGTATTCCCCACAATGTATTCCTACGCCCCTGTGAGAAAATAGTCCCTAGTCTCACTTTATGGTATGCTGTATGAGAAAGTTCCCACGCAGCTTTTTGCCATAAAGTGAGACCAGTGAACTATAGTAACCTCAGTGATGCAGTGCAGGAGCCATTGTCTCCTGTCAGTGATTCACTGAGGGTCCTATAGAGCAGTGACATCACCCGATGTCTCTGTTCTATAGGGGAGATCGTCGTGGGACACTCGTTATTATTTGGACTACGGCGGACAGGTAGTATACGGTTTATTATTTTACGTTTTTTGCAGGGGCTGAAGTATGGTAAGTATGGTGAAATGAAGAATATTAAAATACTTTTTCCTAATGTGTGTGTTTTTTTAACCCTTTATTAATATTGGATTAATAATGGATAGGCGTCTTATTGACGCCTCTCCGTTATTAACCCGGCTTAATGTCACCTTACAATAGCAAGGTGACATTAACCCCTTATTACCCCATATCCCACCGCTACACGGGAGTGGGAAGAGAGGGGCTTAGGCTGGTTTCACACTTGCGTTTTTATCTGCATGCGTTTTTTAAAAAACCGCATGTGTGAAAAAACGCATGTAAACGTGGTAAAACGCAGCGTTTTTTAGACGCATGCGTTTTTGCATGTAGAAAAAAAACGCGGCGTTTTGCCGCGTTTACATGCGTTTTTTTAATGCGTTTGCGTTTTTAAAACGCATGCTGAGAAGTGTGTGACAGCTGCCAATCATCAAAATCCACAAGAAAACCCACTATAAATAGAAATAGCTAGGGGTAGGGTTAGGGTTAGGGCCTAACCCTAACCCTAAACGTGACAGAAATACGTGGCACTGAAATACGTGGCACTGAAATACGTGGCACGTGGCACTTACATACGTGGCACTTAAATACGTGGCACTGAAATACGTGACACTTACATAGGTGGCACTTAAATCTGTGGCACTGAAATACATGGCACGTGGCACTGAAATACGTGGCACTTAAATCCGTGGCACTGAAATACGTGTCACGTGGCACTTAAATACGTGGCACTTACATACATGGCACTTACATACATGGCACTTATATACGTGGCACTTACATACGTGACACTTACATACGTGGCACTTACATACGTGGCACGTGGCACTTACATACGTGGCACTTACATACGTGGCACTTAAATACGTGGCACGTGGCACTTACATACGTGGCACTTACATACGTGGCACTTACATACGTGGCACTTACATACGTGGCACTTAAATACGTGGCACGTGGCACTTACATACGTGGCACTTAAATACGTGGCACTTACATACGTGGCACTTATATATGTGGCACTTACATACGTGGCACTTACATACGTGGCACTTACATACATGGCACGTGGCACTTACATACGTGGCACTTAAATACGTGGCACGTGGCACTTACATACGTGGCACTTATATACGTGGCACGTGGCACTGGCACTTACATACGTGGCACTTACATACGTGGCACTTACATACGTGGCACTTATATACGTGGCACTTACATACGTGGCACTTACATACGTGGCACTTACATACGTGGCACTTAAATACGTGGCACGTGGCACTTACATACGTGGCACTTAAATACGTGGCACTTACATACGTGGCACTTACATACGTGGCACTTACATACGTGGCACTTACATATGTGGCACTTACATACATGGCACGTGGCACTTACATACGTGGCACTTAAATACGTGGCACGTGGCACTTACATACGTGGCACTTATATAGGTGGCACGTGGCACTTGCATACGTGGCACTTATATACGTGGCACTTACATATGTGACACTTACATACGTGGCACTTACATACGTGGCACGTGGCACTTACATACGTGGCACTTATATACGTGGCACTTATATACGTGGCACTTACATACGTGGCACTTACATACGTGGCACGTGGCACTTACATACGTGGCACTTATATACGTGGCACTGAAATATCGTGGCACTGTCATAAAATGTTCATTAAACGGTTAAGGGTGAGGTTAGGGGTAGGGTTAGGGTTTGGATCCCTTTATCACCCTGATGGTGGTGGGTGGTTTTTCAGTGTTTTTTCTGTTTTTTTTCCTATAAAAACGCATGCGTTTTTAACGCAAACAAACGCGCGCGTTCAAAAACGCATGCGTTGCCGAAAACGCGTCAAAACGCATGCGAAAAAACGCATGTGTTTTTAATGTTAAGTATAGGAAAAAAACGCATGCGTTTTTTAGCGCTAAAATGCAGCGTCCAAAAACGCAAGTGTGAAACCAGCCTCAGTGCCGGAATTGGCGCATCTAAGGCTACGTTCACATTTGCGTTGTGCGCCGCAGCGTCGGAGACGCAACGCACAACGCAAACAAAAACGCAACAAAACGCACGCTAAAACGCTGCGTTTTGCGACGCATGCGTCCTTTTTGGCCGAAAGTTGGACGCAAAAAAAATGCAACTTGCTGCATCCTCTGTGCCCAACGCTTGCGGCCAAAAAAACCCATGCGTCGCAAAACGCAGCACAATGCATGTCCATGCGCCCCCATGTTAAATATAGGGGCGCATGACGCATGCGGCGACGCTGCGGCGCCAAACGCTAATGTGAACGTAGACTTACAGATGCGCCATTTCTGGGGTGGCTGCGGACTGGTATTTGTAGCCGGGGGGGGCGGGACCAATATCCATGGCCCCTCTCTAGGCTATTAATATCAGCCCGCAGCTGTCTGCGTAGCCTTTCTGGCTATAAAATATAGGGGGACCCCATGTCATTTTTTTTGGGGGGTCCCTCTATTTTAATAGCCAGTAAAGGCTACGCAGACAGCTGCGGGCTGATATTCATAGCAGGCTACAAATATTGGCCTCGGCCGTCGGCTTTCCCCCTCTGGCGCAGAAAATTGCGCGGGAGCCCACAACGTTTTTTTCAGTTTTTTATTAAATTAAACGCTCATTAAGCCCTGTTTCACACTTGCGTCGGCACGGGTCCATCGCTATGCGTTGGGCCGACGTACCGACGCACGTTGTGAAATTTGTGCACGTCGTGGGCAGCGGATGCAGTTTTTCAACGCATCCGCTGCCCATTCTGAAGTCCGGGGAGGAGGGGGCGGAGTTTTGGCCGCGCATGCACGGTAGAAAATGGCAGACGTGACGGATGTGCCAACGGTCCGCCAAAACACGACGCATCCGTTGCACGATGGATGCGACGTGTGGCCATCCATCGCGATCCTTCACTAATACACGTCTATGGGTAAAAAACGCATCCTGCGAGCACATTTGCAGGATCCGTTTTTTTCCCAAAAAGACGGATTGCGAAAAACGCAAGTGTGAAAGTAGCCTTATAGAAACATCGGCCTTTCTATTATATATCTATGGATATATCTATCTATAGATATATTTATCTATAGATATATCTATAGATACATAGATGTATCTATCCATATATTTGGCTGCTTTCACACATCAGGTTTTTGCCGTGAGGCACAATCCGGCGAGTTTTGAAAAAAACGGATCCATTTTTTTCCGACGGATCCGTCTTTTTCTCATAGAGTTTCATCCATTTTTTGCCGGATCTGTCAAAAAAGCTGTTTCCGCCGGATGGAAAACACATACAGAGGAACGTTTTTTCTGTCCGGCGAAAAAACGCACAGCGACGGATCCGGCAAAAAAAGTATGAAACTGAGCTGTGAAATGATGAATCCGGCCTTGGAATCCGTTTTTTCATGCATGTTTCCATTCAAATCATGCACATTTTCCGTTTATTTACTTATTTCCAAAAACGGCATTAAAACCGCGCATAAACCACACCAAAAAAAGCATAAAAACTGCACCAAAAACTGCATCAAAACTGCACCAAAAACTGCATCAAAACCTGGTGCAGTTTTGCAGTTTTGGTGCGGTTTTGATACAGTTTTTGGTGCGGTTTTGATGCAGTTCTTGGTGCGGTTTCGGTGCGGCTTTTTCCGCAGCATGTGCACAAGTCTGCGGCTCCCATAGACTTACATTGGTTGTACACTACACTGCGGATTTGATGCAATTTAGTGCAGCAAAAAACGCTGCGGATCTGCAATCAAATCCACAATGTGTGCACACAGCCTCAGCATTCAGTGAACCTAGCAAAAAAGCCAAGCAAAAAACAAGCGTGGGATTGCACTTTTTTTGCCATTTCATTGCACTTTGAATTTTTTTCACATTTTCTGCTACACGACATGGTAAAACCAATGATGGCTTTCAAAAGTAGAACTTGTTCTGCAAAAGATAAGCCCTCACATGGCCATATTGACGGAAAAATTATGGCTCTGGAAAGAAGGGGAGCGATAAACGAAAACAAAAAAGCTCCAGGGGGTGAAGGGGTTTAGAAACATGGATATGGACATATCTATGGAAATAGACATAGATATATCTGTATGTATGTATGTATGTATGTATCTATCTATCTATCTATCTATCTATCTATCTATCTATCTATCTCATATCTATCTATCTATCTATCTTTCCCTCTATCTATCTGTAATGGAGTGTGGGTTGGACAAATGTAAAAGAGGAGGTTGGAGAGAAATGACATCACAAATCTTTTTGAAGCTAGAGGAGGGAGAAGAGGGAGGGGTTGGGGTGTGTTTTGGAGTGGGTGTGCTAGGTTCAGGCTTAGTAGCAGTGCAATGCATCATGGAACTTGTAGTATTAGAGCACAATGACTCAGGAGAAAGGAAGTTGTCGATTAACCCCATGAGAGCTGAATCCAGCACTAAAATGTGCTGCTACAGCATGATAAAAGGTAATATTGCTAAAATAAACACAGTAGATGTTTTCAGTGGCACATAATAGCAAGATTTATGAAAAAAAAAAAAAGGTTATAGTAGTGGACAACTTCTTTAACCTGATCGCTAAACAGCTTTACGTGAAAAAAAATCAAAATGGCAGAATTACGTTTTTTTTGGTTGCCGCAACATTGCATTAAAATGCAATAACGGGCAATCAAAAGATCGTATCGTCACCAAAATGGTATCAATAAAAACGTCAGCTCAGCACACAAAAAATAAGCCCTCACCCAACCCTAGATCATGAACAATCGAGACGGAAAAGGGTCTTGGAAAATGACACATATTTTTTTAACAAAGGTTGGATTTTTTTTCACCACTTAAATAAAAAAGAACCTTGAAATGTTTGGTGTCTATGAACTCATAATGACCCGGAGAATCATAGCGTTTGGTGACCATGGTAAAAAAAAAAGATCCAAAAAAAGTTGTGGAATTGCACTTTTTTGCAATTTCACCGCACTTGGAATTTTTTTCCTGTTTTCGAGTACATGATATGGTAAAACCAATGGTGTTGATCAAAATTACAACTTGTACCACAAAAACAAGCCATATTGGTGAAAAAATAAAATAGTTGTGGCTCTAGGAAGAAGGGGAGCGAAAAACAGAAATGAAAAAACGAAAAAGGGCTCCGTCATGAAGGGGTTAAATCTTGTAAATAAGTATTTTTGTAAATACATACTGCTGCCATATGCGACTAAGAGTGGCGGTATCACTGATCACTCAATCTGCATCACGTGACTCTGGCTTTAACCGCCGCTGACATTAGCTGATGTTAAGTCAAGTTCCAAAATCTCCGGCATCACCCAGTAGTGACTCAGTCATAGGCACGTCACAGCCCAGTATCCAGAGCACGCTTTCCCTCTCTTCTCTGCTTTCATTGGCCGCAAGTGTGCGCTAGATACTGGGCTGTGACGTGAGCTGAAACTCCGCCCACAGCTCAGTTAATCAAGGGGGGGGGGGGTGCCTGGGTGATGCAGGGGATTCAGGAAGTTGACGTGACTTTAGCGGATGTCAGCAGCAGCTGCCGTCATGTGATGCAGACTAAGCGGTCAGCGATAGCACCGCTCAGAGGCACATATGGCAGCAATATTTATTTACGAATATACCTGTCTACAAGGTTTAAATTGATGGGGACATTATAAAATGTAGTGGACAACCTCTTTAAGGTGAAAGCTGTCACAGCAGGAGAACGATAGCAAATAGAAAGAGCAAATCAGTTTCAAATTTACATATTTTAATGCTAACTAATTGACTGAATTTAATACCTTGAGAATGCCTCTTTAATACTAATTTTCACAATAAAATCTGAAGCAGCAAACTTTGTGAAAATCAAAATTTTTGGTCTTGCACTGAATCCTCACCAGCTTAAGCATGGATATCATCAGAATGAAGGCAGCTTCAAACAGGTACAATGAACGGTCACAAATCAAGATCCCTTACATAACCTACAGTACATATATAAATATGCAAGTATGATTTAAAGATTACTGAGGAAGATTTGAAAAGAAGGAATGCAATGTAGTAGCAACCATCTTTACTAGGGTTGAGCGACTTTTACTTTTTTGGGGTCGAGTCGGGTTTTGCGAAACCCGACTATCTCAAAAGTCGAGTCGAGTGCAATCGGCCGATTATCGCGAAAAGTCGGGGATCGACTGAAACACGAAACCCAATGCAAGTCAATGGGGAAGCATAGTCGGCAGTGAGTGGAGGCCAGGAAAACACCTACAGTGCCCATTTTAATGGCAAAAACATCCATTCTTGTTTCTGAAGCTTGTCAATCTTAATTAATTTTATAATAATAGTTGGGCATTGGAAATTGGGGGTCATTTGGCTAAAGTTGTGGGGGGAAGGGCTGGTTCAAGTTTTTAGTGGGCCCAGGAAACATGGACTACATCACAGCGGTGGAGCAGTGAGAGGTAAGTATTTCAACTTTGCAAGTGCTGTGATCCTGAGCAAGCAGGGGGGCCCACTCGTTCGCACTGGCACAGGACCCCTCAAAGTACGGCGGTGTGTTTGCACGGCGGGGGCGCCTCCCACCGGCAGCGACACTTTTGCGTACTCTGAGTGGCCCTGTGCCTGTGACATCACCAACGAGTATGCCCCCCCCACCTGATGAAAGAACCTGCACTTTCATCTGCACCTTCCTCTTTGTCCCTGTGTAAGGTGGTATAGTATGCCGGAAGGGGAACCTGACTTTCAGCAGGGTGAGAATGTGGCTGTGTAGCATGCAAGGGGAATGTAGTGGTCTGGGTCAATGTACCACAAGACTCATCTAGCACTGGCTGGGCAATGGGCAGGATGAGGAGGAAACACAGATATAGGCCCAAATAATAAAGTGGGCTAAATGCAGTTCAAAATTGGTAACAGGACTAACCAGGCGGCATAGCTTTGTTCAGTGGAGTAGAAAACCCAGGAGCGGCAGACACCGTTAGTAGGGCCGAACCACACTAGTAGGCCCAATGCAGATTAATATTACAAATAAAGGCCGAAAGCCTGAAGATTAAAGGTCAGGAAAATAACACAGGACAACACCAAGATGCGGCACACACCGTTAGTAGGCCCCAACCAAAGTAGTAGGCCAACTGCAGTTTAATATTTAAAATGTAGGCCAAAAGCCTGAACATTGAAGCTCGGGAAAACAAAACAGGAGAAAACCCAGGAGCGGCAGACACCGTTTTAAGGGCCCAACCACACTAGTAGGCCCAATGCCGTTTAATATTACAAATATAGGCCGAAAGCCTGAAGATTGAAGCTCTAGAAAATAACACAGGACAACACCAAGATGCGGCAGACACCGTTACTAGGCCCAACCAAAATAGTAGGCCAACTGCAGTGTTATATAAACAACAACTTAATGAGAGCCTGAAGATTGAAGCTCAGCTCTGTTCAGTGGAGAACAGAAAGCAGCGGCAGACACTGTTAGTAGGCCCCAACCACACTAGTAGGCCAACTGCAGTGTTATATTAACAACAACTACTTAATGAGAGCCTGAAGATTGAAGCTCAGGCAAGTAAACCTGAAGAACACCTTGGAGCGGCAGACACCGTTAGTAGGCCCCAACCACACATTTTAACAACAACTACTTAATGAGAGCCTGAAGATTGAAGCTCAGCTTTGCACAGTGGTGGACAACACCAGGGAGCGGCAGACACCGTTAGTAGGCCCCAACCACACATATTAACAACAACTACTTAATGAGAGCCTCAAGATTGAAGCTCAGCTTTGCACAGTGGAGGACAACACCAGGGAGCGGCAGACACCGTTAGTAGGCCCCAACCACACATATTAACAACAACTACTTAATGAGAGCCTGAAGATTGAAGCTCAGCTTTGCACAGTGGAGGACAACACCAGGGAGCGGCAGACACCTGTTGTGAATTCCGCTCTTGGGCTCCCTCCGGTGGTTGTAAGTAACACTTTTGTGAATTCTGCTCTTGGGCTCCCTCCTGTGGTTTTGAGTGGTATAGCTGCTTCTTGGATTTAGCATCAGCAGCTGCTTCCACTGATCGTCTTTCTGGCTCGGCTATTTTAGTCTGGCCTTATCCCTCAATCAATGCCAGTTGTCAATTGTTCCTGCTTGGAGTCACTGCTCTTTTGGATTTTCCTGACATTCTGACCTTTTCAGCAAAGATAAGTCCTTGCTTGTCCTTTTGCAGTCCACTTGTTGTGGACTTTATTGTTCAGCACATTTTATGTTTTGCTCATTTGTCCAGCTTATCAGTATGGATCTATTCAGCTAAGCTGGAAGCTCTGGGCTGCAGATTTTGCCCTCCACACCTTTAGTCAGGTGTGGAGATTTTTGCATATCTCTGCGGTGGACTTTTTCTAGTTTTTATTACTGGCCGCACAGTGTTCTTTCCTGTACTATCTATCTAGCTAGAAGTGGCCTCCTTTGCTAAATCTTGTTTCATACTACGTATGTCATTTCCTTCTCCTCTCACAGTCATTATTTGTGGGGGGCTGTCCTATCCTTTGGGGATTTTCTCTGAGGCAAGATAGCTTTCCTATTTCTACCTTTAGGGGTAGCTAGTTCTCCGGCTGTGACGAGGTGTCCAGGGAGTGACAGGAACATCCCACGGCTACTGCTAGTGTTGTGTTAAGATCAGGAACTGCGGTCTGTATAGTTACCACCTGCTCAGAGCTAGTTGTATGTCGCTCCTAAATTACCAGTCCATAACAGCACAACTGGCCACAAATGAGTTGAATGCACCTCAAAAGAAGGAAAAGAAAAAGAGTTCTGAGCCATTTTTTTTTCCTTTAGTCTGTTTTGTCTTTTTCCTTCCTCTTAATCTCTGGGTGGATTTCGGCGCGGACATGGATGTTCAGGGTTTGTTTTCTCATGTGGATCAGCTTGCTGCAAGAGTTCAGAGTATCCAAGATTATGTTGTTCAGACTCCAGCCTTAGAGCCTAGAATTCCTATTCCAGATTTGTTTTACGGGGATAGATCTAAGTTTTTGAACTTTAAAAATAACTGAAAATTGTTTTTTGCTCTGAAACCCCATTCCTCTGGTGACCCCACTCAGCAAGTTAAAATAGTTATTTTTCTGCTGCATGGTGACCCTCAGGACTGGGCATTCTTCCTTGAGTCAGGGGATCCGGCATTGCTTAATGTAGATTCATTTTTTCAATCGCTCAGATTATTGTATGACGAACCTAACTCTGTGGATCATGCGGAAAAAACCTTGTTGGCCCTGTGCCAGGGTCAGGAAGCGGCAGAATTATACTGCCAGAAATTTAGAAAATGGTCTGTGCTCACTAAATGGAATGAGGACGCTCTGGCAGCAATTTTCAGAAAGGGTCTTTCTGAAGCCCTTAAAGATGTTATGGTGGGGTTCCCCACACCTGTTGGTCTGAGCGAATCTATGTCTCTAGCCATTCAGATTGATCGGCGCCTGCGCGAGCGCAAAGTGGTGCACCATATGGCAGCATCCTCTGAACAGAGTCCTGAGCCTATGCAATGTGATAGGATTCTGACTAGAGCGGAACAGAGGGGACACAGACGTCAGAATGGGCTGTGTTTTTACTGTGGTGATTCAGCTCATACTATCTCTGATTGCCCTAAGCGTATTAAGAGGGTCACTAGATCTGTTACCATTGGTACTGTACAGCCTAAGTTTCTCCTGTCTGTGACCCTGATTTGCTCATTGTCATCTTTCTCTGTCATGGCATTTGTGGATTCAGGCGCTGCCCTGAACTTAATGGACTTAGAATTCGCCAGGCGCTGTGGTTTTTCTTTGCAGCCTTTGCAGAGCCCTATTCCATTGAGGGGTATTGATGCTACACCGTTGGCCAAGAATAAACCTCAGTATTGGACTCAGCTGACTATGTGCATGGCTCCAGCACATCAGGAAGATTGTCGTTTTCTGGTGTTGCATAATTTACATGATGTTGTTGTACTGGGTTTTCCATGGTTACAAGTACACAATCCAGTGTTGGATTGGAAATCGATGTCTGTGACTAGTTGGGGTTGTCAAGGGGTACATAGTGACGTTCCTTTAATGTCAATTTCCTCTTCCCCCTCTTCTGATGTTCCTGAATTTTTAATAGATAGATAAATGTGGATAAAATCCGCGCTGCTGTGACAAATAATGGATCCAGATATAGTTATAAGGTGTTCGGGTAGTTTATTCAACGCGTTTCGAAGCTCATGGCTTCTTCTTCAGGACGTTTCCACACAAAGATATTGTATCTTTGTGTGGAAACTTCCTGAAGAAGAAGCCATGAGCTTCGAAACGCGTTGAATAAACCACCCGAACACCTTATAACTATATCTGGATCCATTATTTGTCACAGCAGCGCGGATTTTATCCACATTTATCTATCTATTATAACGTCTCTAAGAGGTCACAGCGCTGACCTGTGGATCTGCAGCAGCTGACAACTACACGCCTTTACTGTGTACCACCAGGTGAGCAGTTCTCTCATAATTGATTAGAAGCAATCCTGAGGATAAGACCCTATTTGTGCTTTTTTTGCCTCCTACTTTTCTATACTAGTTCCTGAATTTTTGTCAGATTTCCAGGATGTATTCGATGAGCCCAAGTCCAGTTCCCTTCCTCCACATAGGGACTGTGATTGTGCTATTGACTTGATTCCAGGCTCTAAGTTCCCTAAGGGCCGACTTTTCAACCTGTCTCTGCCAGAACATACCGCTATGCGGAGCTATGTTAAGGAGTCCTTGGAGAAGGGGCATATTCGTCCGTCTTCGTCACCATTGGGAGCGGGATTCTTTTTTGTTGCCAAGAAGGATGGCTCCTTAAGACCCTGTATTGATTATCGCCTCCTTAATAAGATCACGGTCAAATTCCAATACCCATTACCTTTGCTCTCTGATTTGTTTGCTCGGATTAAGGGGGCTAGTTGGTTTACCAAGATTGACCTTCGAGGGGCATATAATCTTGTTCATATTAAACAGGGAGACGAATGGAAAACTGCATTTAATATGCCCGAAGGCCATTTTGAATACCTGGTGATGCCTTTCGGGCTTTCTAATGCTCCTTCTGTATTTCAGTCCTTCATGCATGACATTTTCCGCAATTATCTTGATAAATTCTTGATTGTGTATTTGGATGATATTTTGATTTTTTCCAATGATTGGGAGTCTCATGTGAAGCAGGTCAGGATGGTATTCCAGATCCTTCGTGATAATGCTCTATTTGTGAAGGGGTCTAAGTGCCTATTTGGAGTTCAGAAGGTCTCTTTTTTGGGGTTTATTTTTTCTCCTTCGTCTATAGAAATGGATCCTGTTAAGGTCCAAGCCATTCATGACTGGATTCAACCCACATCTGTGAAAAGCCTTCAGAAATTTTTGGGCTTTGCTAATTTTTATCGCCGTTTCATTGCCAACTTCTCTAGTGTGGTTAAGCCCCTGACTGATTTGACGAAGAAAGGCGCTGATGTGACAAATTGGTCCTCTGAGGCTGTTGAGGCCTTTCAGGAGCTTAAGCGCCGATTTACTTCTGCCCCTGTCTTGCATCAGCCGGATGTGTCTCTTCCTTTTCAGGTTGAGGTTGATGCTTCTGAGATTGGGGCAGGGGCCATTTTGTCACAGAGGAATTCTGATGGTTCCTTTATGAAACCATGTGCCTTCTTTTCCCGAAAGTTTTCGCCTGCGGAATGCAATTATGATGTCGGCAATCGGGAGTTGTTGGCTATGAAGTGGGCATTTGAGGAGTGGCGACATTGGCTTGAGGGAGCCAGGCACCGCGTTGTGGTCTTGACCGATCATAAGAATCTGATTTACCTCGAGTCGGCCAAGCGGCTGAACCCTAGACAGGCTTGATGGTCCCTGTTTTTCTCCCGTTTCGATTTTGTGGTTTCATATCTTCCGGGATCTAAGAATGTTAAAGCGGATGCCCTCTCTAGGAGTTTTTTGCCTGATTCTCCTGGGGTTCTTGAGCCGGTTGGCATTCTTAGGGAAGGGGTGATTCTTTCTGCCATCTCCCCTGATTTACGGTGGGTGCTTCAGGAATTTCAGGCTGATAAACCTGACCGCTGTCCTGTGGGGAAGCTGTTTGTTCCTGATAGATGGACAAGTAAGGTAATTTCTGAGGTCCATTGTTCGGTGTTGGCCGGTCAACCTGGGATTTTTGGTACCAGAGATTTGATGGCTAGGTCCTTTTGGTGGCCTTCCTTGTCGCGGGATGTGCGTTCTTTTGTGCAGTCCTGTGGGACTTGTGCCCGGGCTAAGCCTTGCTGTTCCCACGCTAGTGCATTGCTTTTGCCTTTGCCTGTCCCTGAGAGGCCCTGGATGCATATTTCCATGGATTTTATTTCGGATCTTCCTGTGTCCCAGAGGATGTCTGTTATCTGGGTGGTTTGTGACTGGTTCTCTAAAATGATCCATTAGGTACCTTTGCCTAAATTGCCTTCCTCTTCTGATTTGGTTCCATTGTTTTTTCAGCATGTGGTTCGTTTGCATGGCATTCCGGAAAATATTGTGTCTGACAGAGGTTCCCAGTTTGTTTCCAGGTTTTGGCGGGCCTTTTGTGCTAGGATGGGCATTAATTTGTCTTTTTCTTCGGCGTTCCATCCTCAGACAAATGGCCAAACTGAGCGAACTAATCAAACCTTGGAAACCTATTTGAGATGCTTTGTGTCTGCTGATCAGGATGATTGGGTGGCTTTCTTGCCGTTGGCCGAGTTTGCCCTTAATAATCGGGCCAGTTCGGCTACTTTGGTTTCGCCTTTTTTTTGTAATTTTGGTTTCCATCCTCGTTTTTCTTCAGGGCAGGTTGAGCCTTCTGATTGTCCTGGTGTAGATTCTGTGATGGACAGGTTACAGCAGATTTGGACTCATGTGGTAGACAATTTGACGTTGTCTCAAGAAAAGGCTCAGCGTTTTGCTAACTGCCGTCGGTGTGTTGGTCCTCGGCTTCGTGTGGGGGATTTAGTCTGGTTATCTTCTCGTCATGTTCCTATGAAGGTCTCTTCCCCTAAGTTCAAGCCTCGGTTTATTGGTCCTTATAAGACTTCTGAGATTATCAATCCAGTGTCTTTTCGTTTGGCCCTTCCAGCCTCTTTTGCCATCCACAATGTTTTCCATAGATCTTTGTTGCGGAGATATGTGGTACCCGTTGTTCCCTCTGTTGATCCTCCTGCCCCAGTGTTGGTTGAGGGGGAGTTGGAATATGTGGTTGAGAAAATTTTGGATTCTCGTTTTTTCGAGGCGGAGGCTTCAGTATCTTGTCAAGTGGAAGGGTTATGGCCAGGAGGATAATTCTTGGGTGGTTGCCTCCGATGTCCATGCTGCCGATTTGGTTCGTGCTTTTCACTTGGCTCGTCCTGATCGGCTTGGGGGCTCTGGTGAGGGTTCGGTGACCCCTCCTCAAGGGGGGGTACTGTTGTGAATTCCGCTCTTGGGCTCCCTCCGGTGGTTGTAAGTAGCACTTTTGTGAATTCTGCTCTTGGGCTCCCTCCTGTGGTTTTGAGTAGTATAGCTGCTTCTTGGATTTAGCATCAGCAGCTGCTTCCACTGATCGTCTTTCTGGCTCGGCTATTTTAGCCTGGCCTTATCCCTCAATCAATGCCAGTTGTCAATTGTTCCTGCTTGGAGTCACTGCTCTTTTGGATTTTCCTGACATTCTGACCCTTTCAGCAAAGATAAGTCCTTGCTTGTCCTTTTGAAGTCCACTTGTTGTGGACTTTATTGTGCAGCACATTTTATGTTTTGCTCATTTGTCCAGCTTATCAGTATGGATCTATTCAGCTAAGCTGGAAGCTCTGTGCTGCAGATTTTTGCATATCTCTGCGGTGGACTTTTTCTAGTTTTTATTACTGGCCACACAGTGTTCTTTCCTGTACTATCTATCTAGCTAGAAGTGGCCTCCTTTGCTAAATCTTGTTTCATACTATGTATGTCATTTCCTTCTCCTCTCACAGTCATTATTTGTGGGGGGCTGTCCTATCCTTTGGGGATTTTCTCTGAGGCAAGATAGCTTTCCTATTTCTACCTTTAGGGGTAGCTAGTTCTCCGGCTGTGACGAGGTGTCCAGGAAGTGACAGGAACATCCCACGGCTACTGCTAGTGTTGTGTTAAGATCAGGAACTGCGGTCTGTATAGTTACCACCTGCTCAGAGCTAGTCGTATGTCGCTCCTAAATTACCAGTCCATAACAGACACCGTTAGTAGGCCCCAGCCACACATATTAACAACAACTACTTAATGAGAGCCTGAAGATTGAAGCTCAGCTTTGTACAGTGGAGGACAAAACTAGGGAGCGGCAGACACCGTTAGTAGGCCCCAACCAAAATAGTAGGCCAACTGCACTGTTATATTCCCAACAACTACTTAATGAGAGCCTGAAGATTGAAGCTCAGGCAAGTAAACATGGAGAACACCTTGGAGCGGCAGACACCGTCAGTAGGCCCCAACCACACATATTAACAACAACTACTTAATGAGAGCCTGAAGATTGAAGCTCAGCTTTGCACAGTAGTGGACAACACCAGGGAGCGGCAGACACCGTTAGTAGGCCCCAACCACACATATTAACAACAACTACTTAATGAGAGCCTGAAGGTTGAAGCTCAGCTTTGCACAGTGGAGGACAACACCATGGAGCGGCAGACACTGTTAGTAGGCCCCAACCACACATATTAACAACAACTACTTAATGAGAGCCTGAAGATTGAAGCTCAGCTTTGTACAGAGGACAACACCAGGGAGCGGCAGACACCGTTAGTAGGCCCCAACCAAAATAGTAGGCCAACTGCACTGTTATATTCCCAACAACTACTTAATGAGAGCCTGAAGATTGAAGCTCAGGCAAGTAAACCTGGAGAACACCTTGGAGCGGCAGACACCATTAGTAGGCCCCAACCACACATATTAACAACAACTACTTAATGAGAGCCTGATGATTGAAGCTCAGCTTTGCATAGTGGAGGACAACACCAGGGAGTGGCAGACACCGTTAGTAGGCCCCAACCACACATATTAATAACAACTACTTAATGAGAGCCTGAAGATTGAAGCTCAGCTTTGTACAGTGGAGGACAACACCAGGGAGGGGCAGACACCGTTAGTAGGCCCCAACCAAAATAGTAGGCCAACTGCACTGTTATATTCCCAACAACTACTTAGTGAGAGCCTGAAGATTGAAGCTCAGGCAAGTAAACCTGGAGAACACCTTGGAGCGGCAGACACCGTCAGTAGGCCCCAACCACACATATTAACAACAACTACTTAATGAGAGCCTGAAGATTGAAACTCAGCTTTGCACAGTGGTGGACAACACCAGGGAGCGGCAGACACCGTTAGTAGGCCCCAACCACACATATTAACAACAACTACTTAATGAGAGCCTGAAGATTGAAGCTCAGCTTTGCACAGTGGTGGACAACACCAGGGAGCGGCAGACACCGTTACTAGGCCCCAACCACACATACTAACAACAACTACTTAATGAGAGCCTGAAGATTGAAGCTCAGCTTTGTGCAGTGGAGGACAACACCAGGGAGCGGCAGGCACCGTTAGTAGGCCCCAACCAAAATAGTAGGCCAACTGCACTGTTATATTACCAACAACTACTTAATGAGAGCCTGAAGATTGAACTTCAGGCAAGTAAACCTGGAGAACACCAAGGAGCGGCAGACACCGTTAGTAGGCCCCAAACAAACTAGTAGCCCAAATGCAGTTTAATATTTAAAATGTAGGATGAAAGCCTGCAGATTGAAGCTCAGGAAAACCAAACAGGAGTAAACCCAGGAGCGGCAGACACCGTTACTAGGCCCCAACCTAACTAGTAGGCCTAATGCAGTGTTATATAAACAACTACTTAATGAGAGCCTGAAGGTTGAAGCTCAGGAAAACCAAACAGGAGGAAACCCAGGAGCGGCAGACACCGTTACTAGGCCCCAACCAAACTAGTAGGCCTAATGCAGTGTTATATAAACAACTACTTAATGAGAGCATGAAGATTGAATCTAAAGAAAGGCAACATGGAGAGCACCTTGGAGCTGCAGCCACAGTTTGTAGACCCCAACCAAACTTGTGGCCCCAATGCAGTTTGAAAATTCCGCCAGGCTGAAAACCTAACACTTGCAGCTCCTTTTTTTTTAAGAGGACAGCTGTATTGCGTGGCACGGACAGACACTGCTAGTAGGCCTTACAGCACAAAGTTGGCTAGCTGCAGGTTTAAAAAAGTTTGCATGGGTACACGGGCAGCATTGGTGTGGTCAGCGTAGGACAATTTGAAGGAGGGACCGCAGACAGACTTAGTAGGCCTAAAATAACAAAATAGGCTCTATGCAGCTTTCATTATGTGGCAGGGTACACAGGCAGCATTGGTGTGCTCAGCGGAGGACAATTCGAAGGAGGGACCGCAGACAGACACAGGAGGCCTAAAAATAAAAAATAGGCTCTATGCAGCTTCCATTATTTGGCAGGGGCACACAGGCAGCATTGCCGTGCTCAGCGGAGGACAATTCGAAGGAGGGACCGCAGACAGACTTAGTAGGCTGTTATGATCCCAGTGGCTTAGGATCACAAATCTAACCAGCTAAGTCAGAGATAATAGGACAAGCTCTGGGGATGTGGTAACTGGACTGACCGCAAACCTGATTCTAACCAAACACACTAAAGGTAGCCGTGGAACGTTTCCTGAAATCCTAGACGTCTCTTCACGGCCTGAGAAACTGACTACCCCTAAAGAGAAAGTAAGACCTCACTTGCCTCAGAGAAATACCCCAAAGATATAGAAGCCCCCCACAAATAATAACGGTGAGTTAAGAGGAAAAGACAAACGCAGAGATGAAACAGGTTAAGCAAATGAGGCCCGCTAACGCTAGATAGCAGAAAATAGCAAGGGATCTGTGCGGTCAGTAAAAAACCCTATGCAAAAATATCCACGCAGAGAATGCGAGAACCCCCACACCAACTAACGATGTGGGGGGAGCAACTCAGCACCCCAGAGCACCAGCAAGCAGGGAAATCACATATTAGCAAGCTGGACCAAAACACATCATATACTAGGACACATCTTGAACACAGATGAGCAAAAATAAGCAAACAAAACTTAGCTTCTCTTGGAGAGACTGATAACGGATGTAGACAGGAGCAATCAGAATAGCACTGAATACAACGACAGCAGGCAACCACTGAGAGTCCAGCTGAACTAAATAGGAACCAGCTAACAGATAACGAGACAGCTGATCAACCTCAGACCTGCAGAATGACACAAAGAGCCACCAGAGGGAGCCCAAAGACAACACTCACACAGTACCACTTGTGACCACAAGAGGGAGCCCAAAAACAGAGTTCACAACAGTACCCCCCCTTGAGGAGGGGTCACCGAACCCTCATCAAAACCCCCAGGGCAATCAGGATGAGCCACATGGAAGGCATGAACCAAATCGGCCGCATGAACATCAGAGGCGACAACCCAGGAATTATCCTCCTGACCATAGCCCTTCCACTTAACCAAATACTGAAGCCTCCGTCTCGAAATACGAGAATCCAAGATCTTCTCTACCACGTACTCCAATTCGCCTTCAACCAGCACCGGGGCAGGGGGCTCAACAGAAGGAACCACAGGCACCACATACCTCCGCAACAAAGACCTATGGAACACGTTATGAATGGCAAACGACGCTGGGAGGTCCAAACGAAATGACACCGGGTTAAGGATTTCCAAAATCTTATAAGGACCGATGAAGCAAGGCTTGAATTTAGGAGAGGAAACCTTCATAGGAACATACCGAGAAGACAGCCATACCAAATCCCCAACACGAAGTCGGGGACCCACACCGCGACGGCGGTTGGCAAAGCGCTGAGCCTTCTCCTGTGACAACTTCAAATTGTCCACCACATGGTTCCAAATTTGCTGCAACCTATCCACCACAGAATCCACCCCAGGACAGTCAGAAGGCTCAACCTGACCTGAGGAAAAACGAGGATGAAAACCAGAATTGCAGAAAAAAGGCAAAACCAAAGTAGCAGAACTAGCCCGATTATTAAGGGCAAACTCGGCCAATGGCAAAAAAGTCACCCAATCATCCTGATCAGCAGAAACAAAACATCTTAAATAAGTTTCCAAGGTCTGATTAGTTCGCTCGGTTTGGCCATTCGTCTGAGGATGGAAGGCCGACGAAAAAGACAAATCAATGCCCATCTTAGCACAAAAGATCCGCCAAAATCTGGACACAAACTGGGATCCTCTGTCAGACACAATATTTTCAGGGATGCCGTGCAAGCGAACCACATTCTGAAAAAATAGAGGAACCAAATCGGAGGAGGAAGGCAACTTAGGCAAGGGCACCAAATGGACAATTTTGGAAAAACGATCACACACCACCCAGATGACAGACATTCTCTGAGAGACTGGAAGATCCGAAATAAAATCCATGGAAATGTGCGTCCAAGGCCTCTTCGGGACAGGCAAAGGCAAAAGCAAACCGCTGGCACGAGAACAGCAAGGCTTAGCCCGAGCACAAATCCCACAGGACTGCACAAAGGAACGCACATCCCGCGACAAGGAAGGCCACCAGAAGGACCTAGCCACCAAATCCCTGGTACCAAAAATCCCAGGATGGCCTGCCAACACCGAAGAATGAACCTCGGAAATAACTCTGCTGGTCCATCTATCTGGGACAAACAGTCTCTCTGGTGGGCAACGGTCAGGTCTATCCGCCTGAAATTTCTGCAGCACTCGTCGCAAATCTGGGGAAATGGCAGACAATATCACTCCCTCTCTGAGGATACCAACCGGCTCTGAAACTCCCGGAGAGTCAGGCACAAAACTCCTAGAAAGAGCATCAGCCTTCACGTTCTTCGAACCAGGCAGGTACGAGACCACAAAATCGAAACGGGAGAAAAACAACGACCAACGAGCCTGTCTAGGATTCAGCCGCTTGGCAGACTCGAGATAAATCAGATTTTTGTGATCAGTCAAGACCACCACACGATGCTTATCTCCCTCGAGCCAATGTCGCCACTCCTCAAATGCCCACTTCATAGCCAACAACTCCCGATTACCAACATCATAATTCCGCTCGGCAGGCGAAAACTTTCTTGAAAAGAAAGCACAAGGCTTCATCACAGAGCAATCAGAGCTTCTCTGCGACAAAACAGCCCCTGCTCCAATCTCAGAAGCATCAACCTCGACCTGAAAAGGAAGAGAGACATCAGGCTGACACAAAACTGGAGCTGAAGAAAACCGGCGCTTCAGCTCCCAAAAGGCTTCCACGGCCGCAGGAGACCAATTAGTCACATCAGAACCCTTCTTGGTCAAATCCGTCAAGGGTTTAACCACGCCAGAAAAATTAGCAATGAAGCGACGGTAAAAATTAGCAAAACCCAAGAACTTCTGAAGACTCTTAACAGATGTAGGCTGAGTCCAGTCATGAATAGCCTGGACCTTGACTGGGTCCATCTCAATAGTAGAAGGAGAAAAAATAAAACCCAAAAAGGAAACCTTCTGTACTCCGAAGAGACATTTTGAGTCCTTCACAAATAAGGCATTAGCACGCAGGACCTGAAATACCATCCTGACCTGCTTCACATGGGACTCCCAGTCCTCAGAAAAGACCAAAATGTCATCCAGATACACAATCATAAATTTATCCAGATATTCTCGGAAGATGTCATGCATGAAGGACTGAAACACAGAAGGAGCATTAGAGAGTCCAAAAGGCATCACCAAGTACTCAAAATGGCCTTCGGGCGTATTAAATGCTGTTTTCCATTCATCCCCCTGCTTAATACGCACAAGGTTATACGCACCACGAAGATCTATCTTGGTGAACCAACTGGACCCCTTAATCCGAGCAAACAGATCAGATAATAATGGCAAAGGATACTGAAATTGGACCGTGATTTTATTTAGAAGACGATAATCTATACAAGGTCTCAGAGAACCATCCTTCTTGGCCACAAAAAAGAATCCTGCACCAAGAGGGGAGGAGGACGGGCGAATATGTCCCTTCTCTAAAGACTCCTTTATATAACTCCGCATTGCGGCATGTTCTGGTACAGACAAATTAAAAAGTCGTCCCTTAGGGAACTTACTACCAGGAATCAAATTTATAGCACAATCACAATCCCTGTGAGGAGGCAGGGCACCGGATCTGGGCTCATCAAATACATCCTGGTAGTCCGACAAAAACTCAGGGACCTCAGAAGGAGTGGAAGAAGCAATTGACACCAAAGGAGCATCGCCATGAATCCCCTGGCAACCCCAACTTGAAACAGACATAGCTTTCCAATCCAGAACTGGATTATGGGCCTGCAGCCATGGCAGACCCAAAACGACCACATCATGCAGATTATGCAGCACAAGAAAGCGAATCACCTCCTGATGTACAGGAGTCATGCACATGGTCACTTGAGTCCAATACTGAGGCTTATTCTCAGCCAATGGTGTAGCATCAATACCCCTCAGTGGAATAGGGAATTCCAAAGGCTCCAGGACAAAACCACAGTGCCTGGCAAACGACAAATCCATCAGGTTCAGGGCAGCACCTGAATCCACAAAAGCCATAACCGAGTAGGATGACAAAGAACAAATTAAAGTAACAGACAAAATGAATTTAGGCTGTATAGTACCAACGGTGACAGATTTAGCAATTTATTTTTACGCGCTTAGAGCATGCTGAGATAACATGAGTTGAATCACCACAGTAAAAAGCACAACCCATTTTGATGTCTATGATTTTGCCGCTCAATTCTGGTCAGAATTCGGTCACATTGCATAGACTCAGGTCTCTGTTCAGAAAACACCGCCAGATGGTGCGCAGACTTGCGCTCCCGCAAACGCCGATCAATCTGAATGGCCAAAGCCATTGAGTCATTCAGACTTGTAGGCGTGGGGAACCCCACCATAACATTCTTAATGGCTTGAGAAAGACCTTCTCTGAAATTTGCAGCCAGGGCACACTCATTCCATTGATTAAGCACCGACCATTTCCGAAATTTTTGACAATACACCTCAGCTTCATCCTGGCCCTGAGAGAGAGCCAGCAAGGCCCTTTCTGCCTGGTTCTCAAGATTAGGTTCCTCATAAAGCAATCCAAGCGCCAGAAAAAACGCATCCACATTCAGCAATGCAGGATCTCCCGGCGCCAGGGAGAAGGCCCAATCTTGAGGGTCGCCACGTAACAGGGAGATAACAATTCTAACTTGTTGAGCGGAATCACCAGAGGAACGAGGTCTCAAAGAAATAAATAATTTACAATTATTCTTAAAATTCAGAAACCTAGATCTATCTCCAGAAAACAACTCAGGAATAGGTACTTTTGGCTCAGACATAGGACTGTGAACAACAAAATCCTGAATGCTTTGCACCCTTGCAGCAAGATGATCCACACTAGAAATCAGACTCTGAATATCCATGTCTGCAGCTGAACTCAAAGCCACCCAGAGATTAAGGGGATGAGAGAAGCTGGACAGACTGCAGCAAAGGGAGAGGAAAAAAAAAATTTGTACTTAGGACTTCTCTTATCCCACTTCTGTGATGCATTAAACACTTTTCAGGCCTGCTGTACTGTTATGATCCCAGTGGCTTAGGATCACAAATCTAACCAGCTAAGTCAGAGATAATAGGACAAGCTCTGGGGATGTGGTAACTGGACTGACCGCAAACCTGATTCTAACCAAACACACTAAAGGTAGCCGTGGAACGTTTCCTGAAATCCTAGACGTCTCTTCACGGCCTGAGAAACTGACTACCCCTAAAGAGAAAGTAAGACCTCACTTGACTCAGAGAAATACCCCAAAGATATAGAAGCCCCCCACAAATAATAACGGTGAGTTAAGAGGAAAAGACAAACGCAGAGATGAAACAGGTTAAGCAAATGAGGCCCGCTAACGCTAGATAGCAGAAAATAGCAAGGGATCTGTGCGGTCAGTAAAAAACCCTATGCAAAAATATCCACGCAGAGAATGCGAGAACCCCCACACCAACTAACGATGTGGGGGGAGCAACTCAGCACCCCAGAGCACCAGCAAGCAGGGAAATCACATATTAGCAAGCTGGACCAAAACACATCATATACTAGGACACATCTTGAACACAGATGAGCAAAAATAAGCAAACAAAACTTAGCTTCTCTTGGAGAGACTGATAACGGATGTAGACAGGAGCAATCAGAATAGCACTGAATACAACGACAGCAGGCAACCACTGAGAGTCCAGCTGAACTAAATAGGAACCAGCTAACAGATAACGAGACAGCTGATCAACCTCAGACCTGCAGAATGACACAAAGAGCCACCAGAGGGAGCCCAAAGACAACACTCACACAGTACCACTTGTGACCACAAGAGGGAGCCCAAAAACAGAGTTCACAACAGTAGGCCTAAAATAACAAAATAGGCTCCATGCAGCTTCTATTATGTGCCAGAGGTACACAGGCAGCATTGGTGTGCTCTCAGGAGGACAATTCGAAGGAGGGACCGCAGCCAGACGTAGAAGGCCTAAAATAACAAAATAGGCTCTATGCAGCTTCCATTATGTGGCAGGGGTACACAGGCAGCATTGCTGTGCTCTCAGGAGGACAATTCGAAGGAGGGACCGCAGCCAGACGTAGAAGGCCTAAAATAACAAAATAGGCTCTATGCAGCTTCCATTATGTGGCAGGGGTACACAGGCAGCATTGGTGTGCTCTCAGGAGGACAATTCAAAGGAGGGACCGCAGCCAGACGTAGAAGGCCTAAAATAACAAAATAGGCTCTATGCAGCTTCCATTATGTGGCAGGGGTACACAGGCAGCATTGCTGTGCTCTCAGGAGGACAATTCGAAGGAGGGACCGCAGCCAGACGTAGAAGGCCTAAAATAACAAAATAGGCTCTATGCAGCTTCCATTATGTGGCAGGGGTTTACAGGCAGCATTGGTGTGCTCTCAGGAGGACAATTCGAAGGAGGGAGCGCAGACAGACGTAGAAGGCCTAAAATAACAAAATAGGCTCTATGCAGCTTCCATTATGTGGCAGGGGTACACAGGCAGCATTGCTGTGCTCTCAGGAGGACAATTCGAAGGAGGGACCGCAGACAGTAAGTACTCCAAAAAACTAAATAGATGTCAATGTCTCGCCCCCCCCAAAAAAAACAGGGGGGCATACTTCGGTACAGGTTTAGGCTCCTATGCTGACTTTCAGACATTGTAATTTGGCGAAAAGTATTTACTGTTGTAAAAGTTGGACAGGGCCCCTGCCTATTTTAAATAGCATCATACATGTCAACAAATTGTTATTGTCAGTGTCAGGCATTGAAGGATTTCAGCGCATAGACTAAACAGTGGTGGAGCAGCGAGAGATAATTTTGCAAGTGGTAGAGCACTGTTTGAGCTGGGGGGGCACTCTCTCGTGGCCGGCGGTACAGGACCAGGACCCCTCATGTTACAACGGTGTGTCTGATGTTGGGTGCGCGCCACCGCCGCCAGAGACACTTCATTGTACTATGAGGGACCCAGTGGCAGTGCCGTCGACCAAAAGTGGGCACACCCACCTCTTCAGACAAACGGCACTCTGACGGGTGCTTGCGCCAAGTGGCGAGACCACGGCCCCGTGGGGGGAGTTAGGCCATTTAGGGAGGTGTAAACATGTCATATGCAAGCTGCAAATTTAGAGATTGGAACAATCAGTAACACCAGTCCCAAAGCAAGACCTTTTTTCAGGAAAGCTAGGTGTCAGCCGGGAAAGGTGGGGCAAAATAATTAGAAATCCATGAGTGGTTCATTTTAATGAAGGTTAGATCATCAACATTTTGGGTCACCAGACGAGTCCTTTTTTCGGTCAGTATTGAACCAGCAGCACTGAATACTCTTTCTGATAGCACACTAGCTGCTGGGCAAGCATGCTCCTGCAATGCATATTCGGCCAATTCAGGCCAGGTGTCTATTTTGGATGCCCAGTAATCAAAGGGGAATGACGGTTGAGGGAGAACATCGATAATGGAGGAAAAATAGTTAGTAACCATACTAGACAAATGTTGTCTCCTGTCACTTTGAATTGATGCTGCAGTGCCTGTCGTGTCTACGGTCATTGCGAAATCACTCCACAACCTGGTCAGAAAACCCCTCTGTCCAACGCCACTTCTGATTTGTGAACCTCTAACACCTCTGCCCTGTTGCCCCCTGCAGCTCGTGTGAGAACCATCACCGGCGCTGTGTGCTGGGAATGCCTGAATCAAACGGTCTACAAGAGTAACTTGTTTGGTTGCCAATATTTGTTCGAGGTTCTCATGTGGCATGATATTTTGCAATTTGCCTTTATAGCGAGGATCAAGGAGGCAGGCCAACCAGTAATCGTCATCGGTCATCATTTTTATAATGCGTGGGTCCCTTTTGAGGATACGCAAGGCATAATACGCCATGTGTGCCAATGTGCCAGTTGTCAAATCTGTGCATGTGCTGGGTTGAGGAGCCATTTCGGGCAAATCAACGTCACTTGTCTCCCTCAAAAAAACAGAACCCGGCCTTGCAATGCCAGCAGTTTCTGTTGCCCCCTGAGAAGCTTCCTCATCCAAAAAATACTTATCCCCATCATCCTCCTCGTCCTCCTCCTCTTCGCCCGCCACCTCGTCCTGTTGACTTCCCTGAGCAGACAATGGCTGACTGTCATCTAGGCTTCCCTCGTCCTCGGCTGCAGACGCCTGCTCCTTTATGTGCGTCAAACTTTGCATCAGCAGACGCATTAGGGGGATGCTCATGCTTATTATGGCGTTGTCTGCACTAACCAGCCATGTGCATTCCTCAAAACATTGAAGGACTTGACACAGGTCTTGTAGCTTCGACCACTGCACACCTGACAACTCCATGTCTGCCATCCAACTGCCTACCCGTGTATGTGTATCCTCCCACAAATACATAACAGCACGCCTCTGTTCGCACAGTCTCTCAAGCATGTGCAGTGTGAAGTTCCACCTTGTTGCAACGTCGATGATTAGGCGATGCTGGGGAAGTTGCAAAGACCGCTGATGGTTCTGCATACGGCTGGAGTGTACGGGCGAACGGCGGATGTGCGAGCAAAGTCGACGCACTTTCAGGAGCAGGTCGGGTAACCCCGGAAAACTTTTCAGAAAGCACTGCACCACCAGGTTTAAGGTGTGAGCCAGGCAAGGAATGTGTTTCACTTGTGAAAGGGCTATGGCAGCCATAAAGTTCCTTCCTTTATCACTCACTACCTTGCCTGCCTCAAGATGTTCAGTGCCCAGCCATGACTGAGTTTCTTGCCGCAAGAACTCTGACAGAACTTCCGCGGTGTGTCTGTTGTCGCCCAAACACTTCATTGCCAATACTGCCTGCTGACGCTTGCCACTAGCTGTTCCATAATGGGACACCTCGTGTGCAACAGTGGCAGCTGCGGATGGAGTGGTCGTGCGACTGCGGTCTGTGGACGAGCTCTCGCTTCTGCTGGAGGACGAGGAGGGGGGATGAACGCCTACAGCTGTTGTGAATTCTGCTTTTGGGCTCCCTCTGGTGGTTGTAGGTGGTAATGCAGTTGCCCCTGAGTTGCAGTCCTGGTCAGGTGTATCTGCTGATTGCAGATCTGACTGGGGTATTTAGGCGTGCAGGATTCATTAGTCCTTGCCAGTTGGCAATTGTTGTTGGGAGGTGTAGGACCTCTGCCTGGTTCCTCCTGCCTTTCTGCCAAATCAGCAAAGATAAGTGTCTGGTTCTTTTTCCCTGTGGCACACATGTTGTGTGCTTTACAATTCAGTGCTATTCTTTGTGTTTTCTTGTCCAGCTTAGATTGTGTTAGTATTTTCTCAGTCTTGCTGGATTCTCTGGAGTGGCAGATATACATTCCATGTCTTTAGTTAGATTGTGGAACTTTTTGTATTATCTGCTGTGGATATTTTTGGAAGGGTTTTAATACTGACCGCCTAGTTATCTGTCCTATCCTTTCCTATTTAGCTAGAGTGACCTCTTCTGCTAAATCCTGTTTTCTACCTGCGTGTGTCTATTCTTCTCCTACTCACAGTCATTATTTGTGGGGGGCTGCCTATCCTTTGGGGGTCTGCTCTGAGGCAAGATAGCATTCCAATTTCCATCTATAGGGGTATTTTGTCCTCCAGCTGTGTCGAGGTGTCTAGGGAGTGTTAGGCACACCCCACGGCTAATTCTAGTTGCGGTGTTAGTTCAGGATTGCGGTCAGTACAGGTTCCACCGTCTCCAGAGAAAGTTTCATGCGGCTCCAAGGTCACCAGATCATAACATACAGCCAACTGTTTCCTAGACCGTGGGCTAGGAAGAACTGTCCCAATATTGCTGTCCCCTGTGGACCCTGCATCCACCACATTAACCCAGTGTGCCGTGATGGAGACGTAACGCCCCTGGCCCCTGGTAGGGCATCATCTCTAACGAGATTTGTCTAGCAATGTGGGCGTTCAAACCCTGTGTATGCGGATGCGAGGATGAGTACTTCCTTTTCCTAACGAGAGTCTCATGTAGGGTGAGCTGGACTGGAGTGCTGCATAGGGTGGAACTAGCGGGGGTGCCAGTGGACATGGCAGACTGAGACAGTGTTGGTGATGGTATTCTTGCTGTTGCCCTACATACAGTGTTTCCTACCACGAACCTGGTGATTCCCTGATGGCTTTGGCCTTGCGATGAAACCGCCACATTTACTGCAGGTGGTGTGGTAAACGGTGGGCTTACAGTGAGGGAAGGGATGTAGCGTTGCTGACTAGCTTCATTGGGAGAGGGTGCTACAACGTTAAGGGACGTTTGGTAGTTAGTCCAGGCTTGCAAGTGCATGGTGGTTAAATGTCTACGCATGCAGCTTGTATTTAGATTTTTAACATTCTGACCTCTACTGAAGGTCCTTGAGCATTTCTTACAGATGACTTTGCACTGATCATTTGGATCTTGGTTAAAAAAATACCAGACTGCACTCTTCCTACTATCGGATACCTTTTCAGGCATTGCACACTGAGATACTTTAACCGGATGGCCACGCTGTCCTACAACTGGTTTTAGTTTTGCCACACGTTTTTGACCAGATACGGGCCTGCCAGATGGAACCTGTTGCGATGTTGATGCCTGCTGCGGCTCCTCCTCCTCCGCTTCAGAGCTACTGCCGCCTGCACCCTGTTCCCCCAATGGCTGCCAATCGGGGTCAACAACTGTGTCATCTATGACCTCCTCTTCTATGTCCTGGGCACCTTCCTCTGGGTCACCGTGTAAGCCGGTGCTATAGCGTTCGTGACGGGGCTTAATAGTGTCATCAGGGTCAGATTCTGGATCAGTACACTGCGAGGGCAATATTCTGATCTGAGTCAAAGGAACAGCATAATAATCTGGCTGTGGCTGTGCATCTGTGCACTCCATGTCCGATTCATCTTGTAATGGGCATGGCCTGTTAACAATTTCCCTTTCTAACCCAGGAACGGTATGTGTAAATAGCTCCATGGAGTAACCTGTTGTGTCGCCTGACGCATCCTTCTCTGTTGTTCTAGGTGAAGAACACAAGGAAGCGACTTGTCCCTGACCGGGAACATCCACTGATGATGCACTGCTCTTACATTTGGCACTTTCCGAGGAGGAGGCGAAAGAGCTAGAGGCAGAGTCAGCAATGAAAGCCAAAACTTGTTCCTGCTGCTCCGGCTTCAAAAGCGGTTTTCCTACTCCCAGAAAAGGGAGCCTTCGAGGCCTTTTGTAGCCAGACGATGACGCTGGCTCAACATCTTGAGACTTAGGTGCAATTTTGCTTTTCCCACTACCACCAGATGCTCCACCACCACCACCATCATTACCAGCTGGCAATGACCGCCCACGGCCACGACCTCTTCCACCAGACTTCCTCATTCTTGGAAAAATTAAACCAAACTAACAACCGTTATGTGGTCCTGTACAAGCAGGTAGAAGGTGTACGTAAACTTGTTGTGAATTAAAATCTCCCTTTTTTATGTGTGGGCGAATTCTGGAAAAAATGAGGCCCACTGTATTACACTACACAGTTTGATTGGCAGAAAGAGGCTGGCAGATATGCCACGAACAGGACTGACGCACGCAGATGCACACACTGGCAATAGAAATCTCACTCTTTATGTGTGGGAGAATGCAGGGAACAATCAGGGCCACTGGATTACACTACACAGTTTGATTGGCAGAAAGAGGCTGGCAGATATGCCACTAACAGGACTGACGCACGCAGATGCACACACTGTCAATAGAAATGTCCCTCTTTATGTGTGGGAGAATGCAGGATTTAATCAGGCCCACTATATCACAGTATATTTTCTGTGGCAAAAAATTAATGACAGATACAACAGACAGCACTGGCACAGATTTGCCAAGATTATTCTCCCTTTATTTACATTTTTTTTTTATATGGGAGACAAGTGAATAAATCAGGCCCACTATATCACAGTATATTTCCTGTGGCACAAAATGAATGACAGATACCACAGACAGCACTGGCACAGATTTGCCAAGATTATTCTCCCTTTATTTACATTTTTTTTTTATATGGGAGACAAGTGAATAAATCAGGCCCACTATATCACAGTATATTTTCTGTGGCAAAAAATGAATGACAGATACCACAGGCAGCACTGGCACAGATTTGCCAAGATTATTCTCCCCTTATTTAATTTTTTTTTTTTTTATATGGGAGACAAGTGAATAAATCAGGCCCACTATATCACAGTATATTTTCTGTGGCAAAAAATGAATGACAGATACCACAGGCAGCACTGGCACAGATTTGCCAAGATTATTCTCCCCTTATTTAATTTTTTTTTTTTTATATGGGAGACAAGTGAATAAATCAGGCCCACTATATCACAGTATATTTTCTGTGGCAAAAAATGAATGACAGATACCACAGACAGCACTGGCACAGATTTGCCAAGATTATTCTCCCTTTGTTTAATTTTTTTTTTTGTATGGGAGACAAGTGAATAAATCAGGCCCACTATATCACAGTATGTTTCCTGTGGCACAAAATGAATGACAGATACCACAGACAGCACTGGCACAGATTTGCCAAGATTATTCTCCCTTTATTTATTTTTTATTTTTTTTTATATGGGAGACAAGTGAATAAATCAGGCCCACTATATCACAGTATAGTTTCTGTGGCACAAAATGAATGACAGATACCACAGACAGCACTGGCACAGATGCACTGATTGGCAATATAAATCTCCCTTCTTAGGTGTGGGACAGTGCAGAAAAATACAGGCCCACTGTTTTACACTACACAATTTCAGGGGCTGAAAGTGGCTGGAAGATATTAAAAAAAAAAAGGGACCGTACTACAATTACTATCTCCCTACAATAATCTCTGAAAAGTATTGCAGGCAGCAATAAAAAGGACTGCTGCACACAAAAAATGAGGACAAACAAACAAGATAGCTGTGCAGAAAGGAAGGAGCAACAGGATTTGTGCTTTTAAAAAAGCAGTTGGTTTGCACAGCGGCGTACACACAGCAACGCAGCGATCAGGGAGCCTTATAAGCTACAGAGCTGTTGCACAGAAATCTTGCCTCCACTGTCCCTGCAAACAAAAGGTGGTGTTGGACAGTGGAAATCGCTACAGCACAAGCGATTTGGGGGTTAATATACCCTGCCTAACGCTATCCCTGCTTCTGATGAAGCGGCAGCAACCTCTCCCTATGCTCAGATCAGCAGCAGTAAGATGGCGGTCGGCGGGAACGCCCCTTTATAGCCCCTGTGACGCCGCAGAAAGCTAGCCAATCACTGCCATGCCCTTCTCTAAGATGGTGGGGACCAGGACCTATGTCATCACGCTGCCCACACTCTGCGTGCACCTTCATTGGCTGAGAAATGGCGCTTTAAGCGTCATATGAAACGCGACTTTGGCGCGAAGATCGTGTACCGCATGGCCGATCCCACGCTGGGATCGGGTCGGGTTTCATGAAACCCGACTTTGCCAAAAGTCGGCGACTTATGAAAATGACCGATCCGTTTCGCACAACCCTAATCTTTACTATAATTCATGTTCACCATTTTCACCAATGTTAGGTGATTTTTACACAACTATACAAAAAAACCTACCTTAAACAATCAGAGAAAGCCTCTACACCATACTTTGACATGGAGTATCCAGCAGTGCAAGGAGAAGCCACTTTACCCAGGCAACTAGATACGTTAACTATACGTCCTTGGGCTTTTCTTACAAGATGCAGTAGATGTACAGTTACATCCACCATTCCAATCAAATTCACATTCAGGATCTTGAGGAAATCTTCCTTTTTTTGCCATTCAATGGGAACATTAGCATTTGCACTCCCTGCATTATTAACCAAGCCCCAGAGACCTGCAATGTAGAAAAAAATAGATGACAAATCAAATTATTAAAACTTCATATTTTTCTGCTAATATCTTACTTGATAACTGGCAATTTGTACTTTTTGCATTATCTTTGCTAACTATATATCTCATGATATCTTGTTAATGGGCAGTCATTAGTAATTACAGGGCCACATACTGATGAATCATTTCACCATAACTCTTTATGAATTCCCTGACTGTGTGTAGTTTAGAATATGGGGTCACTTATGGACGTTTTCTGCTATTCTTGCACCTTCGGAGCTCTGCAAATGTGACATGTCGTCCGCAATCTATTACAGCTATTTTGCACTTCAGAAATTAAATAGCGCTCCTTCCTTTATGAAACCCACATAGGTCCAAACTGTAATTTTTGTCCATATATGGGATATTGCTGCATTTAAAAGAAATTGCTTAAATTGTTGGGTCTCTCTTATTACATTTTATGAAAATGAAAAATTGGGGGCTAAACCAAAATTTTAGTGGAAAAAAAATATTTTTGTCATTTCTTATTTTCCCCTTAAACTTCCCGACAGTGATTTTGAATACTTTCAGAAGTAAATTGAGCTTGGTCACGAACATCAAAACTGACTGCATCTTTAAGGAGTTAATTAGCGACGTGTTCTCACAAAAAACCATTTTCAATTTAAAGAGATAATGTTATGGTTTAAATATTCTGAATACTTTTTCTAACCACTAAGATCAGTCCTTGCTCTCCTAATTTGAGATTTAGGTAACTGCAGTTTGAAAAAAGTGATAGAGATATTGTGTTGAAGTAATGTTCAAGTCATTAGTGATATCTTTGTGTAAAGTGGTGCCCTTGAAACCAGTTAATACTAGAAGATGAGTGGATTGAGCTGCAGAAACTAGAGAAGAGCGAACCCGTGGATGTTTGGGTTCACCGAACATACAGTAAAAAGTTTAATTTGAACTTGACCCCGGACCAGAACCTAATAGAAGTCAATGGGTACCCCAACTTTGGTGCTTTAAAATGGCTGTAAAATGGTCATAGTGAGGGCTAGTAGGGTGCAAAGGGAAGATAAATGGGGTAAGAGCAGGACAATTTTCCTGCAAAAAAAAAGTGAGTAAGGAGATGATTTAAAAGGGTTCTGTCACCTTAGCAATTATTTGATAAATAGGAAATGAATAACATAACAATTTTAACAGTGCCTTCACAGAGACTGAGGCTTGCTACTTCTAGTCCAGTTAAAAATTTCACCCAAAGATCATGGGCCACAGTACCCCTACATTAGCTGCTTACAAATTTTACCCACAGACCAAGGGCAGAGCATCCCCTCAGAAGCAGCTTACAAATTTCACCCAAAGAACATGGGGCAGAGTATGCCCACAGCTCCAAAATGTCTGCGTATTTTCAAATGCCGCTGATGAAAAGCTTGCAGTATGATCTTGGATTGAGCTGGCAATCCAAGAAAGCCTTGCTACAGGTAGTCTAGTTAAAATTTGCAGAAAGAGCAAGTTTCCAAATTTCCACCACAGAAGCTGAAAATAAATTAATCCACACAATGGCCCACAGTACCCCATCAGGCAGGGAATAGTGGTGAGCGAGCATGCTCACCACTACTCGGTACTCACCCGAGCATCTCATTGCTCAAGATGCTCAGAGCTCGCCGAGTATTTCCGGGGTTGCTCAGCGGGAGCTCAGGTCCCCTCCCTGCATGTTTGGCTCTCTCTAGAGAGCCAATGAGCATGCAGAAATTGTCTGACACACACTGTAATGCCACAGCCATGTCGGTTGTGGCATTACAGTAATTGGCTGGCCGCAGAGCGTCATCAGGTCTATATCAGACCTGTCACCACCGTGCTCGTCTCAGTCTACTCTGGAATCAGGCAGAGTAGAGAGAGATGCTGCTGAGCTAGGAAAAAATTTGCTTGTTTCTTAGTTAGTGTAGGTATACCACAATATACACTGCTCAAAAAAATAAAGGGAACACTAAAATACCACATTCAACAAATCACTGAATTAAATATTTCAAAACTAATCAATGTCAATCACAATGAATATCCCATGGAGGTCTGGATTTGGAATGATACTCAAAATCAAAGTGGAAAATCAAATTACAGGCTGATCCAACTTCAGCGGAAATGCCTCAAGACAAGTAAATGATGTTCAGTTGTGTGTGTGTTGCCTCCATGTGCCTGTATGACCTTCCTACAATGCCTGGTGCCTGGGCATCATCCTGATGAGGCGGCGGTCTCCTGAGGGATCTCCTCCCAAGCCTGGACTAAAGCATCTGCCAACTCCTGGACAGTCTGTAGTGCAACGTGACGTTGGTGGATGGTGCGAGACATGATGTCCCAGATGTGTTCAATTGGATTCAGGTCTGGGGAACAGGCGGGCCAGTCCATAGCTTCAATGCCTTCATCTTGCAGGAACTGCTGACACATTCCAGCCACATGAGCTCTGGCATTGTCCTGCATTAGGAGGAACCCAGATGTTAGTACTGCGCAAAATGTTATATTTATTTTGCACAGTGCTGATATCACCTCCGAAGGTGTTTTTTCAATGCTGTCATAAGCTCCTAAATGCCTTCATCTGGGGGGGAAGTGACCTCGGTTGTTGAGACATTTGTTGCAATGTGCGAAGCCAGTGGGGAGGTGGGATTCCCTAATGTGAACGATTACTATATAGCAACTCAACTCAGCCGGTTGAAGAACTGGTGGAATCGCGACCCCCCAAGTAGGTGGTCCCAAAGAGAGGCACATTTTGGAGCCTCACACGATCTCAGGGTGGTGCTATGGGCAGCTCTGGTTAACCTACGGAACCTGGGGGCTCTCATCCCATTGACTAGGCATTCTCTGTCAAATTGGCTTCAGGTTCACTCATCCTCCCAGACACACATCCCTGCGTTGCCTTTGGAAGCACCTTTAGAACTTCTGGAGGTATTATATCAGAGGACCTTGACCTGTACCATTGGAAGATAGGTGGGATCACTGCATTAAATGATATAGTTGAAGATCGTACTATTTTACCCTTTGCCCAATTGCAAGATAGGTTTGGCTTGACTTTTAAAGACCATTTCTCATATCTCCGGGCACAATACATTTTAAAGAAACTTCTAAACTTCCCATATAGGGTCAATAGTGATGTTATTAAGACCCTCTCATCTTCCTCATCCCTAGATATGGGCTTGAAACCCCTTTATGATTCCTTGGGACATAAGAGCAGATTTGTAAAATCTATGCCCTTCATATGCTGGGAAATAGACCTTGATAAAGCCATACCTGAGCAAAACTGGTTAAGAGCAATTACATTGGCAGGGCAGACGTTTGGTTGTGCGGCCCACTTTGAATCACACTTGAAGCTAATACTCCTCTGGTATTTTACTCCCGTAAAGCTCCATTCCATGTTTCCCAAAGCCTCACACCTATGTTGGCGAAACTGTAATCAGATGGGGTCCTTATATCATATATTTTGGGATTGTCCACTTATGACTTCTTTGTGGGACCATTCCTTTAGACTTATTTCACTTGCAGAGGAACAGATCGTCCAGCCGACTCCCGAGGTGGCGCTCCTCCTCTTAAACCTACATGCATTCTCCAATGTGATTTAGAGTGGTAACAGCTCTTATTGTGTTAACGATGAGACTCCTATTAGCTAAACATTGGAAAACAGATGTTATTCCTAAGAAAGAGGCCATAGCTCAAGCAGTTAATACCACGTTTATTTAGAAAAAAAGCTAGCCCACAAAAGTAACACCTTACAGAAGTCAGCGAATCTCAGTTGACCAGTCAAATAAAGGTTGGAGGTGAGCACTGGGGAGGAGAGGGTTGAAGCCAGAGCTCTTTGTTTACAATGCAATGTCTGTATAATTCTGCATTTATATTACTTTGACCTGTGTTGCACATTTGTGCTAATGTTGCTTTATAATATTTTCAATAAAAACTAATTTAAAAAAAACAAACAAACTGTGGTTTCTCCGTCACATGTATCACATATAAGTTTGCTCCAAATTCATCAATTTGTAGTTAAAGTGGAAAAAATTTTCCTCAATTTAAAATGGGCATTGCGCTTGGCAAGGGGAACTGGACGTGATCGTTATGGTACATGCATAGGCCGAGGACGAGGCTGTGGGCAAGCTGAAATTGTGCCACAACAAACACCCACACCTTCTCTCCCAACCTTCCTGTCCCAATTACTATAGGACTACAGCACACCACTATTGAAGCCAGAGCAGTGTCAAAAGGTTGTTGGTTGGATAGCAGATAATGCTTCCAGTCACTTTGCCACCACCACCACCCTGTGTTCCACATGATCAAGTCTCGGTAGCCGTGAGTCTGGACCGCATAGTCCTCACCCTGATCCTCCTTCTTCTCACCATGCCGAGTGCCCAGAGGCAAATGATCCAACACTTGGACACTCCGAAGAGCTGTTCACTTATCCATTTACAGATTTGGGCCGCTCGCCCGGTCCACTTGAAGCAGAGCAAGAGGAGATCACATGTAGCGATGCGCAAATAATTGAACAGCCATGGTCACATGAAGGTGACAGTAGAAAAGTGTCACAAGAGGTGGACGATAATGAGACACAATTGCCAGAAAGTCAGGAGGAGAACCAGGGTACTGAAGTGGAAGACGAGGTGGTGGATGATACAGTAACTTACCCAACCTGGCAGGAGGACATGCAGAGTGAGGACAGCAGCACACAGGGGAAGGGAGGCATAGCACCCCAACAGGCAGGAAGAAGCAGTGTTGGCCACAGACAGAAGGCTTGCAACTGTTCCCCGTAACACTAACAGGACGGAAGTTGACAGTCCAACTGTTAGATCTTCCCGAGTCCATTTTTCTTTTAAAGACTCTGCCGATAACCCCAAAAAGGCCATTTGCACCACCTGCCAGGCTAGCATCAGCAGGGGTAGCAAAATTATCAGCCTGACCACCACCAGCAAGTGGGCCGAACCCCAGGGTCTAGGAACAGTGTCTGCGGATGACACCACTGCTTCTTCCGCTATTGTGAGTGCAAGCCAATCCCCTGTCCATGGTGCATGCGAAGATGCCTCCTGCCCTGCACCTGTCGTTGCACACACTCAACTAGCACCATCAGCAAGCACGTCCATGTCCTTGTCCCAGCACAGCGTTCAGTTGTTCATACCTCAGTCCTTGGAATGCAAGTGCAAATAAGCAGCCAACACCCCACAGGTCACACTACTAAATTCCCACATTTCGCGAAGCATGCTCTCAAAATGTTGCCTTTTAGGCTCGTGGACATGGAAGCTTTCCGCAACCTGATGGCAGCGGCCGTCCCTCAGTACTCAGTCCCCAGCCGCCACTTTTTCTCCCGGTGTGCCGTCCCCGCATTACACAAGCACGTGTCCCACATTAGAAGTGCCATAAGCAATGTAGTTACTGGGAAAGTACACCTAACCACGGACACATGGGCAAGAGGTTGTGGGCAGGGATGGTACATCTCGCTGATGGCACACTGGGTTAACATAGTGGAAACCGGGACCCAGTCAGTCCTTGGGATGGAACAAATCCTCACAATGCCAAGGATTGATGGCCCTACATCAATCAGGGTTGCCCCACAGTGTACAGCTCCTGCACCTCCTCCTCCTCTTCAGCCTCCATCTGTAAAAAATGACCAAATCAGTCACAAGCTGGAAGTACTGCAGCACTGTCTCAGATCCAGCACAGCCTGTTGCCACTTGGCTAATATGCTTAGGTGACAAACCGCACAATGCTGAAGAGTTGTGGACAGCTCTGAAAGAGCAGGCAGATCTGTGGCTGACACCGCTGAACCTACAGCCAGGCATAGTCGTGTGGAACAATGGCCGGAACCTGATGGTGGCTCTGAGGTGAGGCAAGCTCACACATGTACCATGCCTTGCCCATGTCATGGTTCAGCGGTTTCTCAAAACCTACCTGAAGCTGCCGGATCTGCTTGTCAAAGTATGCCACCTGTGTGGCCATTTTAGAAAGTCAGCTACAGCTTCCACCGCACTTGCCGTGCTTCAGCAGCGTTTGCAGCTTCCGGCTCACAGACTGGTGTGTGATGTGCCCACGCCTTGGAACTCTACACTGCAGATGTTGGGAAGGATTTGTGAGCATAAGAGGGCAGTTGTTGACTACCAGCATCAACAAGGCCATTGGTATTAAGTACAGACTCCACACATAAGACCTCAGGAGTGGACATGGATGTCAGACATATGTACCATCCCCCAAAACTTTGAGAACTCTACCAAGATGTTGAGCGGTGATGACACCATAATTTGCATCACCATCCTGCTTCTCTGCGTTCTGAAATGCTCTCTACTCACAATCAAAGAGGATGCATTGCAGGCGGAGCACGATGAGATGGAGCAAGGAACCATACAGGGTGACTACACACATTCTTGCCTCATCTCATCCCAACATGGATTGGGTTACAATGAGGAAGAGGAGAAGGAAGAACAGGAGCTAGTTTCATGTGGTATAGACGGTACTGCAACTGTCATACCATCTGTTCAGCGTGTATGGCCTGAGGACAGGGAGGAGGAGGAGAAGAGCACGGTCAGTCATCCTCTTGGTGAGGACATGGAAGTCTTGTCTGTTAGCAGTCTGGCACGCATGGCTGAGTTTATATTATGCTGCCTTTCCCATGATCTGCGTGTTCTCAAAATTTTGGGTGACAGTCATTACTGGTTGGTGACACTTCTAGACCCACGCTACAAGGAGAACTTTCTATCTCTTATTCCCAAGGCAGACAGGTGTACTAAAATGGGACAGTACCAGAAGGCTCTTGTTGCGGAATTACTAAAAAAAATTCCTATCTGAAAACGGTGGCAGCAGGAGTCACAGTTCGTTGGACAACCAAGGAGTACAGGCAAGAGAGACACAACTCCAATCCAGCAGAGGCAGGGGAACACTGTCAATGTTCTGGGAGAGTTTTCTCAAACCCTCCTATCGCAAAGGTCCTGAGGCATGGGGTAATCTCACAAGGAGTACAAAGTTTGAGGGACACTGCGGCTTGAGTGGCTGCTGTCCCCTGACTGCTTGGCCCCCATTTGCAGGTTATTAGGGTCTCCCATGCAGTGACATTGGCAGAGGCTTGATCACGCCTCCAGGGAGAGGGGCTGTCCCCGCCCCATGATGATGCAGACCAGGTGACCGGCGGAACATCCGGTCTCTTCAGTTACACGGACCTATTGGGCAGCCGGCGCCATAGACCCACTCCAGGATGCAGTGAGAGACAGAATCAGCAAGGAAGGTGGCGCTTGGCTGTCAGTGCTTTTAGCTGGGAGTGGCTCCTTCCCTACTGAAGCTCAAACAACGGCATCGGATGGCCGGCGAACTCGCAGAGTAACCTGGGCTCCGGCACGTCTGAGCCCACCATTTAGTTCAAAGGGGAACATGCGCAGATCAACTACGAGCGCTCCGAGACAAACTACAGCCGCCCACCATATTAACCCGGCCGCGAGGGACGTGCAGTCTCACGGAGAGGGAAGCAATCCGCCGGGACTGGGGCTTTGCAATTTTGCACATTCCCCTGTGTTAGCCGCCAAGTGCGCGGGTAAGCAACCACACATACCCGAACATATACAAGGGCCAGGGCAGAGAGGTGCATATGAGATGGGCGGGCACATGGTTCACCCTCTTCTTCTCAAGAAGCAGGAACAGCAGAACTAGTGGAATCGACTCTAATAGGGATTATCCCCTCAGTTCCACAACAAATGGGGGATATCAATGGCAATATAGGAAGAGGGTTGGAGGTGTGTGCAAAAGCACAACAGCATTTGCTATCTTCCAGGGGGGTTGCAGTACCTTTTCAACAGACTGTCATTAGCCAACTAGGAGAAAGGGGGGAGTCACCAATCCCTTCATATCTGGTCATATTTAATATACCTGAACCTCAAATGACTGGGGGACAGAAAGCAATATCACAATTAGCTACAGGAGAACACCAGAACACCCCGGCTTTATTATCGCTGTTGGGAACCGGTGTTAGTCTCCCTACACAGGGTGCTGGTACCCCGGCTCGAATTAATGAACAGAGCACGGGTAGCCACTCGGCGCGCAGAATTTCTTCATCCTCCTCAGAAGAGTATTCTAGGAGAAGGGACAGGCATCGCGAGAGATGCTGGAGTAAACGATGATCTCATAGATCTAGATCTAGTCGTCGTAGTCGGCATTCTAGGGCATCACGGTGGCGCTCCTCATCTACGTAAGATGACTCATCGGACGAACCACATAGGGAAGAATCCTCACGCTATAGGTCAATGCGACGTGTGGAACACCGAAGTGCTACAAATGACGCACTGCAGGAGCAAAGTCATCCAAAGTCGGGTCCACAAACTGGTGAGTACCCTTATGTTGGGGCTCGGTGTAGTGATAGGGCTAACACGAGATTGACTGACAGCTAATAGCCTAAATGTAGGTACTAATAATATATTTGTTAATCCGAAAATGCTACAAGCCTTGGGAGTGTCCAGGCCTCCTCCCCCTCCTCGCCCAGAAATTTACAAAGATGGCCTTTTTTGTGGAGTTCCTCCATTAGGATCGCATTTGGACATCAGCACAAAGGAATGCATTTGGATATCAGCACAAAGGAACAAATTTGGGCAAACAAGCTCATTGATATATGGTCCCTAGTGTCTCCTGAGCAGCATTCGATCGACAAAGAGCGGCGAGTTGGAGACAAGGTTTATGAAAGGAAACCCAAAGTAGCCAAAACCATTAATAATTGGTTGCAAACCTTCGCAGTTTTGGGATGCGTTATGGGTGAAAAACACCCAGAGAGATGTTCTGAGTTGTTTATTTATTTAGACTGCATTTACAGCACGTGCAAGGCATACGGGGGGTCGGCTTGGTGGAAATACGAAGAGGATTTCCGCCACCTGGCCGTTAACCCGCAATTGGGATGGAGAGTTAAGGCTACAGACTCATGGCTACTCCTGATGATGGCACAGAGGACCACACAGTCCTTTCTCGGGACAACTCCTGGATCTGGCACCAACCCAAGTTCCGCGGCTGTTCGTAGACCAGGCTCATGTTGACTTTTCAATGAGGGACATTGCAAATTTTACGGACTATGTAAATACAAACATGAGTGCTCAATTTGTGGAGGGTCTCATGCCGCGGCAAGGTGTACGCGAACCCCTCAGAAAACAAATAGCTCCAAGATGGTCATCCCGAGTGAGCCATGTGACCCCGGTGAATGTGGAAAAAATGGGACCGTGGCTAGACAAATACCCTAATAAATCAGCTGCAGCGCAAATCTGCTTCGGTTTTTCCTTTGGTTTTTTCATCACTTTCGTTTTCTCGAAGGCACCCCAGTCAGCTCCCAATTTAAAATCAGCAAGGGATTCCCCTCACATCTTGTGAGAAAAAAATAGACAAAGAAATAAAATTAGAACGATATCGAGGTCGGTTCAATGTTCGTCCATTTTTGAATTTACGAGCTTCCCTTTTGGGTATAGTCCCAAGAAAGAGCTGGGAAAATACCGGCTGATTCATCATCTGTCCTACCCGAAAGGGCAGTCAATGAATGAAAGCATACCGAGTGACGATACCACGGTGGCATACATGTCTTTTGACAGGGCAGTTGACATGGTCAGAAGGGTGGGACCTGGAGTCCTTATGGCCAAGTCAGATATTGAATCCGCCTTTCGGCTTCTACCAGTGCACCCAGATTGTTACCACCTCCTGGGTGCCGTGGTTGATGGATGTTATTATTACGACACATGCCTTCCCATGGGTTGCTCAATTTCATGTTATTATTTTGAAATGTTTAGCACATTTTTAGAAAGGGTCGTCCGCAAGATCACGCAACTCCCCTCCATTACACATTACCTTGATGACTTCCTGTTTGTAGGACCAGCTAATTCGTCAATATGTTCTCAGGCATTAGAGCAGATTAAAGTGCTCATGAGTCATGGCACATTTTGGGGTTCTGTTGTCTCCGGAGAAAACGGTCTGCCCAGTCCCAGTGATAACTTTCCTCAGTATTGTCATTGATTCAAAAGCCATGGAATTCAGGTTGCCGAGCGAAAAAATTATCAGTTTAATTGAACTAATAGATGGTTGTATTTCGGTTCGGAAAGTGAGCCTGACACAAATGCAATCCTTACTAGGATTCCTGAATTTTGCTTGCAAAATTATGCCCATGGGGTGAATCTTTTCTCGCAGGCTGGCTCTTGCCACAAGAGGGGCTAAGCAACCTCCCCATAGTATCAGAATTACTTCACAACTGCAGGGAGACCTGATAATATCAAAACGTTATTTAGATAATTACAATGGGCGAACCTGTTTTCTGGAGGAAGAGTGCGATATTGGCACATTGGACTTATTTTTCGAAGCAGCTGGACCTGCTGGTTTCAGTGTCCGTTTCGGAAAACAACGTTGAATCGAAAAATAGCCTGAACATTGGTTCACCAGGGGTTGGACAAAGAATTTAACCCTCCTTGAGTTGTTCCCCATAGCAGTGGCCATGGAAAATTGGGGTCAGTTTTTGAGCAATAAGCGGATATGTTTGCAACTGAGAAACGCCAGTGCTGTGCTTGCAGTAAATTACCTATCATCTTCCTCCCCATTGGTAATCAAATTAATCAGGTTTATTGTTCTAAAAGGTTTATCTCTGAATGTGTGGTTTAGAGCAAGGGCTGCTCCAGAGATTAACAGCAAGTTATTTGATGCTATCCATAGGTGTGATTTACAGGAGCAGTTAGGACTGCAGACGCCAGTACATTTGGAAGGTTTGGACTGTCCGCCCTCTATATGGGATGTCCTGGAAAATTAATTCCCCTGATATGGTCGTCAATAGCATCGTCCACGTGGAGCGTTTATGGTAAGGCGTGGGATGAGTGGTGTGTTTTAGCGGCAGACAAACAGGTAGGTTCTTCCGATTCAGTGAGACTACATGTTACCATGGCATTTTTAATGCAGATGCATGCCAACGGGGTGTCGAGGGCTGTGGCATGAAACCTCATATCGGGTTTGGCATTTCATTTTAAATTGCGGGGTTGGGGCGGACTCCACAAAGCATTTTTTGATCGGTCAAGCACTGAAGGGATGGCGAAGCGGTGACATTTGGGGGCGACATCAGGCACCCCATTTCTTTTCAGCTATTAGCCCGTTTAGTAAATGCTACCAAATAACTTTGTGATTCAGCTTACAAAGCCACTTTACTATCAGCAGCTTTTGGCATGGCTTTTTTCGGGGCCATGCGAGTCAGCGAGATACTACCACCTGCCCATAACAAAGCAGGTGGTTTGCTACAGGATGACATATTACTTTGTGACGATGATTTGAGGATCAGGGTACGCAGATCTAAGACCGATCAGAAAGGGAGGGGTACATGGTTCTGTATATTTTCCATCCCGGGTAACATATGCCCATTGGCATTAATTAACAATTATAAAAATACCAGGAGCAGCTGGGATCAATCTTTTATTCACGAGAATGGTGTTCCTCTGGTATATGGGCAATTTTAGGCAGTGATGAGGCGCATTTTGACGTTCCTGGGTTTACCTGCAGCTGAGTTTGGCACTCATTTCTTTAGAATCGGGGCAGCCACAGAAGCCTCCAGGGCTGGTCTATTTGAGTCAGATATTCCACGAGTTGGCAGATGGAGATCACGTTGTTTTGCCAGGTATATCAGGCAAGAATTAGTTTAGTAAGATCTATGTCATGTTTATAAATATAAAAAAAAAATCAATTCAATTACAAGGAGGGATAGTTTTTTTCTGCACAGTGAATGTTAATCAAGAGCTGTTTAGTGGATGTTCGAAATTAAGCATCAGTTGGTAATAATTTTATCTTTTCAGATGGAGCTCGTCCCAGCGTGTGGATTGTGGGACACTCGTACATATATTGGGCAGCTCAGCTAGCTGATTAGCTGATTTGGGAGGATGGTCATTGGGCTTTGTGGATTTGGACGTTAACTGGCGTGGCACAAGGGGTCTCACTTGATCACAGGTTCTTCCGGAAGTGGTTTGCATTGCGCGAGTGGTGTCATACCCATCAGTGGTGGTTAAACACTTGTCACAGGGATACAAGGAGGGCGAGAGCTAATAACCCGGGCCCCTGCAATTTCCCTCAGACTAGGGAAACCCTGTCTGACCCTCTACCTGAAGTTTACACTGAAGGTGTGCATGTTCAGGCCTCCACCCTCACCCTGACTCCTGATTCAGCCCTAGACTGAACACCACCGCCCACCACCCAGTGAATGCAATAGACCAATACCCACAGTTATAACAAACAAGGATAAAGGAAAATATACACCATGCCACAGTCAATCAGGAATACACTATAAAGGTGCAGGGCAAAATAAATACAAATATAGGAAGGAGTAAATAAGACAAAGGAAAATACACCACCAGCAACGATTCTCCAACAACCAGCTCTCCACTCCGGACCGAGATAACTACGGATAAGACAGAAGCTATAATCGGCGACGCCCAAAGAACAGGAGAACCATTTAAAGGAAATGGGCATGGCCCACCTTCCAATCCGAGGATCAGATAAATTAACCCCGGAGCAGCCAGACGAAATCTAGCCAACGCCAATGAGCAAACAGTGGTCAAACGCGGAATTACCGCTGTCTGTCAGACGACCTGGTCTGGACAGTGTCTGACATGACAGTACCCCGCCTTCTACAAGGGACCCCAGGGCCCTCACGGCTTATAGGACCCGGCTTGTCCGGATGGCGACGATGAAAACACCTGACCAGCCGATCCGCATGAATGTCCAAGGCTGGTACCCAGGACCTCTCCTCAGGCCCATAACCACGCCAGTGTACCAAATATTGTAAAGTGCGGCGCACCACACGAGAGTCAACCACTCTGGAGACTTCAAATTCTAGGTTACCATCCACCAAGACTGGAGGCGGCATAGGCGCCGCGTCCACAGAACCCACCACCTTCTTAAGAAGAGACCTGTGGAACACGTTGTGTATTTTATACACCGTAGGGAGCTCCAGTCGGTATGCTACTGGGTTAATGACGGCGGTGACCCTAAATGGACCAATAAACCGTGGACCCAATTTAAGGGATGGTATCTTGAGTCTTATGTTTTTTGTGGATAACCACACCCAGTCATCCACACTCAGGTCCGGACCTGGCACACGCCTACTGTCAGCCACACGTTTGTACCTAGCACCCACACTCAACAGGCGCTGTTTCACTCTCCTCCAGACTGATGACAATTGTGTTCCTAACTGGTCTTCCTCCTGAACGCCGGAAGAGCCTCTCTGACTCAACGTACAAAACTGAGGATGTAGCCTGTAAACACAAAAAAATGGAGACTCCGCAGACGACTCCTGGCGGTGATTATTGATGGCAAACTCAGCCAAAGGAAGAAAGGTAGACCACTCCTCCTGGTTATCAGAGACAAAGCAGCGCAAGTACTGCTCCAAATTTTGGTTCATACGCTCGGTCTGACCATTTGACTGGGGATGAAACGCAGACGAATGAGACAACTTGATCCCCAGCCGTGAGCAAAATGCTTTCCAAAATTTTGCTACAAACTGAGTACCCCTATCTGACACGATGTCAGACGTAACTCCATGAAGCCTGACCACCTCCTGCACAAACACCTGAGCAAGAGTCTTAGGGTTAGGTAAAGAAGGCAAAGACACAAAGTGCGACATTTTTGAAAACCGATCCACAATCACCAAAATGACCGTGTTCCCAGCTGAGGGAGGCAAATCAGTGATGAAATCCATGGAGATTTCCGTCCATGGCTTACTAGGTACCTCCAGAGGAAGTAGTGTGCCAACAAGATGGGAGCGGGGCGTCTTCGCCCTAGCGCACGTGGTGCAAGCTGACACATATGAGACCACGTCCTGTCAGATTTTGGGCCACCAAAACCGACGTGACACCAACTCCAAAGTACCTCTAACCCCTGGGTGGCCAGCCAGGACAGTATCATGATGCTCTGCCAACACCTTTAGGCGGAGATGAAGCGGTACAAAAGATTTGTTGATGGGAAGCTCAGATGGTACCTCCTCCTGAGCCTCGGCAATCTCAGCCTCAACCTCGGTAGTGAGAGCCGAAACCACAACACCCTTTTGGAGGATGGGTACTGGATCTTCCCGCGGTTCTCCCCCCGGAAAACACCTGGACAGAGCATCCGCCTTAGTGTTTTTAGACCCTGGTCTGTAAGTGACAACAAAGTTGAACCGCGTGGAAAAACAATGCCCAGCGAGCCTGCCTGGGAGACAGACGCTTGGCAGACTCCAAATACAGCAGATTCTTATGGTCGGTAATAACAGTGACCTGATGTACCGACCCCTCCAAGAAGTGTCGACATTCCTCAAAGGCCAACTTAATAGCCAACAACTACCTGTTGCCGATATCGTAGTTACGTTCGGCGGACGACAGTTTTTTGGAGAAATAGGCGCACGGACGCAAACCACTCAAGGAAGAGCCTTGAGATAGTACCGCCCCCACACCAACCTCAGACACATCGACTTCCACGACAAAGGGTTTAGATACGTCTGGCTGCACAAGAATGGGGGCTGAAACAAAACTGTTCTTGAGAAATTCAAATGCGCGAACAGCAGCCTCAGGCCAAACGGAGAAATTGGTACCCTTTTTAGTCATGTCAGTTAGCGGTTTAGCAATGATAGAAAAATCCTTGATAAATTTCTTATAGTAGTTAGAAAACCCAAGGAACCGCTGAAGTGCTTTCAGGTTATCAGGACGTTCCCAATGCAGCACCGCTTGCACCTTAGCGGCGTCCATTTTAAAACCAGAAGCAGACACAATATAACCCAAAAACGGCAACTCTTGAGCAAAAAATACACATTTCTCAAGTTTAGCATACAGCTTATTCTCTCTGAGAAGCTGTAACACCTGCCTGACATGATCTAAATGAGCATCACGGTCGCAAGAATATATGAGGATGTCATCTAGGTACACGATAACGAATTTCCCCAAAACATGCGAGAACACATCATTGATGAAATGTTGGAACACTGCAGGTGCGTTAGTTAACCCAAAAGGCATCACCAAATTTTCAAAATGACCCTCAGGGGTATTAACCCCTTTCTGTCATTAGACATACTATTCCGTCCATGTGGGGTGGGCCCTACTTCCCAAGGACGGAATAGTACGTCATACGCGATCAGCCGCGCTCACGGGGGGAGCGCGGCCGATCGCGGCCGGGTGTCAGCTGCATATCGCAGCTGACATCCGGCACTATGTGCCAGGAGCGGTCACGGACCGCCCCCGGCACATTAACCCCCGGCACACCGCGATCAAACATGATCGCGATGTGCCGGCGGTGCAGGGAAGCATCGCGCAGGGAGGGGGCTCCCTGCGGGCTTCCCTGAGCCCCCCGCAGCAACGCGATGTGATCGCGTTGCTGCGAGGGTCTTACCTCCCTCCCTGCCTGCTCCAGACCCGGATCCAAGATGGCCGCGGATCCGGGTCCTGCAGGGAGGGAGGTGGCTTCACAGAAGCCTGCTCAGAGCAGGCACTGTGAAGCAGCCTGCACTTCTCGCAGATCGGTGATCTGTCAGAGTGCTATGCAAACTGACAGATCACCGATCTGTATTGTCCCCCCCTGGGGCAAAGTAAAAAAGTAAAAAAAAAAATTTCCAAATGTGTAAAAAAACAAATAAAAAAATATTCCAAAATAATGAAAAAAAAATATATATATTATTCCCATAAATACATTTCTTTATCTAAATAAAATAAAAAAAACAATAAAAGTACACATATTTAGTATCGCCGCGTCCGTAACGACCCGACCTATAAAACTGGCATACTAGTTAACCCCTTCAGTAAACACCGTAAGAAAAAAAAAAAAAAACGAGGCAAAAAACAACGCTTTATTATCATACCGCCGAAAAAAAGTGGAATAACACGCGATCAAAAAGACTGATATAAATAACCATGGTACCGCTGAAAACGTCATCTTGTCCCGCAAAAAACAAGCCGCCATACAGCATCATCAGCAAAAAAATAAAAAAGTTATAGTCCTGAGAATAAAGCGATACCAAAATAATTATTTTTTCTATAAAATAGTTTTTATCGTATAAAAGCGCCAAAACATTAAAAAAATGATATAAATGAGATATCGCTGTAATCGTACTGACCCGACAAATAAAACTGCTTTATCAATTTTACCAAACGCGGAACGGTATAAACGCCTCCCCAAAAAGAAATTCATGAATAGCTGGTTTTTGATCACTCTGCCTCACAAAAATCGGAATAAAAAGCGATCAAAAAATGTCACGTGTCCGAAAATGTTACCAATAAAAACGTCAACTCGTCCCAAAAAAAACAAGATCTCACATGACTCTGTGGACTCAAATATGGAAAAATTACAGCTCTCAAAATGTGGTAACGCAAAAAATATTTTTTGCAATGAAAAGCGTCTTTCAGTGTGTGACGTCTGCCAATCATAAAAATCCGCTAAAAAACCCGCTATAAAAGTAAATCAAACCCCCCTTCATCACCCCCTTAGTTAGGGAAAAATAAAAAAATTAAAAAATGTATTTATTTCCATTTTCCCATTAGGGTTAGGGTTAGGGCTAGAGTTAGGACTAGAGTTAGGGCTAGGGTTATTGCTAGGGTTAGGGCTAGGGTTGGGGCTAGGGTTGGGGCTACAGTTAGGGTTGGGTCTCAAGATAGGGTTAGGGTTTGGATTACATTTACGGTTGGGAATAGGGTTGGGTGTGTCTGGGTTAGAGGAGTGGTTAGGGTTACTGTTGGGATTAGGGTAAGGGGTGTGTTTGGATTAGGGTTTCAGTTATAATTGGGGGGTTTCCACTGTTCGGGCACATCAGGGGCTTTCCAAACGGGATATGGCATCCGATCTGAATTCCAGCCAATTCTGCGTTGAAAAAGGAAAACAGTGCTCCTTCCCTTCCGAGCTCTCCCGTGTGCCCAAACAGGGGTTTACCCCAACATATGGGGTATCAGCGTACTCAGGACAAATTGGACATCATCTTTTGGGGTCCAATTTCTCCTGCTACCCTTGGGAAAATACAAAACTGGGGGCCAAAAAATAAGTTTTGTGGGAAAAAAAATATTTTTTATTTTCACGGCTCTGCGTTGTAAACTGTAGTGAAACACTTGGGGGTTCAAAGTTCTCACAACACATCTAGATAAGTTCCTTGGGGGGTCTAATTTCCGATATGGGGTCACTTGTGGGGGGTTTGTACTGTTTGCGTACATCAGGGGCTCTGCAAATGCAACGTGACGCCTGCAGACCAATCCATTTAAGTCTGCATTCCAAATGGCGCTCCTTCCCTTCCGAGCTCTGTCATGCGCCCAAACAGTGGTTCCCCCCCACATATGGGGTATCAGCATACTCAGGACAAATTAGACAACAACTTTTTGGGTCCAATTTATCCTGATACCCTTGTGAAAATACAAAACTGGGGGCTAAAAAAATCATTTTTGTGAAAAAAAAAAAGAATTTTTATTTTCACGGCTCTGCGTTATAAACTGTAGTGAAACACTTGGGGGTTCAAAGTTCTCACAACACATCTAGATAAGTTCCTTGGGGGGTCTAGTTTCCAATATGGGGTCACTTGTGGGGGGTTTGTACTGTTTGGGTACATCAGGGGCTCTGCAAATGCAACGTGACGCCTGCAGACCAATCCATTTAAGTCTGCATTCCAAATGGCGCTCCTTCCCTTCCGAGCTCTGTCATGCGCCCAAACAGTGGTTCCCCCCCACATATCGGGTATCAGCATACTCAGGACAAATTGGACAACAAATTTTGGGGTCCAATTTATCCTGTTACCCTTGTGAAAATACAAAACTGGGGGCTAAAAAATCATTTTTGTGAAAAAAAAAAAAGAATTTATTTTCACGGCTCTGCGTTATAAACTGTAGTGAAACACTTGGGGGTTCAAAGCTCTCAAAACACATCTAGATAAGTTCCTTAGGGGGTCTACTTTCCAAAATGGTGTCACTTGTGGGGGTTTTTAATGTTTAGGCACATCAGGGGCTCTGCAAACGCAACATGGCATCCCATCTTAATTCCAGTCAATTTTGCATTGAAAAGTAAAATAGCGCTCCTTCCCTTCTGAGCTCTGCTATGCGCCCAAACAGTGGTTTACCCCCACATATGGGGTATCGTCGTACTCAGGACAAATTGCACAACAACTTTTGTGCTCTAATTTCTTCTCTTACCCTTGGGGAAATAAAAAAATGGGGGCGAAAAATCATTTTTGTGAAAAAATATGATTTTTTATTTTTACGGCTCTGCATTATAAACTTCTGTGAAGCACTTGTTGGGTCAAAGTGCTCACCACACATCTAGATAAGTTCCTTAGGGGATCTACTTTCCAAAATGGTGTCGCTTGTGGGGGGTTTCAATGTTTAGGCACATCAGGAGCTCTCCAAACGCAACATGACGTCCCATCTCAATTCCAGTCAATTTTGCATTGAAAAGTCAAATGGCGCTCCTTCCCTTCCGAGCTCTGCCCTGCGCCCAAACAATGGTTTACACCCACATATGGGGTATCAGCTTACTCAGGACAAATTGCACAACAATTTTTGGGGTCCAATTTTCTTCTCTTACCCTTGGGAAAATAAAAAATTGGGGGCGAAAAGATCATTTTTGTGAAAAAATATGATTTTTTATTTTTACGGCTCTGCATTATAAACTTCTGTGAAGCACTTGTTGGGTCAAAGTGCTCACCACACATCTAGATAAGTTCCTTAGGGGATCTACTTTCCAAAATGGTGTCGCTTGTGGGGGGTTTCAATGTTTAGGCACATCAGGAGCTCTCCAAACGCAACATGACGTCCCATCTCAATTCCAGTCAATTTTGCATTGAAAAGTCAAATGGCGCTCCTTCCCTTCCGAGCTCTGCCCTGCGCCCAAACAATGGTTTACACCCACATATGGGGTATCAGCTTACTCAGGACAAATTGCACAACAATTTTTGGGGTCCAATTTTCTTCTCTTACCCTTGGGAAAATAAAAAATTGGGGGCGAAAAGATCATTTTTGTGAAAAAATATGATTTTTTATTTTTACGGCTCTGCATTATAAACTTCTGTGAAGCACTTGTTGGGTCAAAGTGCTCACCACACATCTAGATAAGTTCCTTAGGGGGTCTACTTTCCAAAATGGTGTCACTTGTGGGGGGTTTCAATGTTTAGGCACATCAGGGGCTCTCCAAATGCAACATGGCGTCCCATCTCAATTCCAGTCAATTTTGCATTGAAAAGTCAAATGGCGCTCCTTTCCTTCCGAACTCTGCCATGCGCCCAAACAGTGGATTACCCCCACATATGGGGTATCAGCATACTCAGGACAAATTGTACAACAAATTTTGGGGTCTATTTTCTCCTGTTACCCTTGGTAAAATAAAACAAATTGGATCTGAAATAAATTTTGTGTGAAAAAAAGTTAAATGTTCATTTTTATTTAAACATTCCAAAAATTCCTGTGAAACACCTGAAGGGTTAATAAACTTCTTGAAAGTGGTTTTGAGTACCTTGAGGGGAGCAGTTTTTAGAATGGTGTCACACTTGGGTATTTTCTATCATATAGACCCCTCAAAATGACTTCAAATGAGATGTGGTCCCTAAAAAAAAATGGTGTTGTAAAAATGAGAAATTGCTGGTCAACTTTTAACCCTTATAACTCCGTCACAAAAAAAAATTTTGGTTCCAAAATTGTGCTGATGTAAAGTAGACATGTGGGAAATGTTACTTATTAAGTATTTTGCGTGACATATGTCTGTGATTTAAGGGCATAAAAATTAAAAGTTGGAAAATTGCGAAATTTTCAAAATTTTCGCCAAATATTCGTTTTTTTCACAAATAAACGCAACTTATATCGAAGAAATTTTACCACTATCATGAAGTACAATATGTCACGAGAAAATGTCAGAATCGCCAAGATCCGTTGAAGCGTTCCAGAGTTATAACCTCATAAAGGGACAGTGGTCAGAATTGTAAAAATTGGCCCGGTCATTAACGTGCAAACCACCCTTGGGGGTGAAGGGGTTAAAAGCCGTCTTCCACTCATCACCTTGACGGACTCTTATGAGGTTGTACGCCCCCCTGAGGTCAAGCTTGGTAAACCACTTAGCACCAGCCACCTGGTTGAACAAGTCAGGTATCAGTGGCATAGGGTATGGATCACGAACCGTAATCTGGTTCAACTCTCCTGAAATCCCAACACGGGTGTAATCCGCCATCTTTCTTCTTCACGAAGAAGAACCCTGCTGCCACCGGCGAGGATGACGGCCTGACGTGCCCTTTGCTCAAACTTTCAGAAATGTAATCCTTGAGCGCTTGTCTCTCCGGACCGGAGATGTTGAACATCCTTGCTTTAAGCAACTTGGCCCCTGGTTTAAACCCGATAGAACAGTCATAGGAGCGGTGTGGCGGCAACTCTGAACAACCCTTCTCAGAGAACACATCCGCATAATCCTGAAGTGACTCAGGAACGCTTGAAGTCACAGCGGACACACATGTGGCCAGGAAATTCTCCTGACATAAATCACTCCACTGGATTATGCCCTGAGTTTTCCAGTCAATCACCGGGTTGTGTGTAGACAACCATGGAAAACCCAGAACCAATTGTGCCGGAAGACTCTTGAGCACCTTACATGTGACCTGCTCAAAATGAAGAACCCCAATGTGGAGTTTAACCTCAGCCGAACTCAGTAATCTCCCCCTGTGGAAGAGGAGCAGAATTGATGGTGACCACACGGATAGGATGAGGCAGTTTTTCAATCTTAAAACCAGCAGTGCGCGCAAACTCCTCATCAATGAGATTTGTGGCGGAACCACTATCCACAAAAATAGTGATTGGTATCTCTCTGCCAGCGACAACAACTTTGGCAGGGAGCATGCACTGAGAAATCATCATGGAGGATATACATAAGCTCAAATTGGACTCCTCCACACCCTCTGAGCTCGGAAGTTTTCCGCCGTTGCGTTATTCTTTAACAGCAGAGGACAGATATTAATAAAATGACCAGTTTTACCGCAGAAAAAACAGGCTCCCTGCTTCCTGAGTACAGGGGTACGATTCTTAACATGTGACACCCCTGCGATTTGCATAGATTCCGTGGGCTCACCTGCAGCAACCTCACGTGAACCTAAACCTACACTCACAGGCGGCGTCTCATGATTCCCCTGACGCAAACGGCGATCAATGCGGACAACAAGACTCATAGCGGAATCTAGTGAAGCAGGAGTCTTGTACATCAGGAGGGCTTTTTTAACCCTATTAGAAACTCCATGAATAAAGTGACTCCGCAATGCTGGCTCATTCCACTGAGTGTCCACCGCCCAGCGGCGAAATTCAGAACAATAATCCTCTGCAACATGCTCCCCCTGGCAAATAGTGTGTAACTTAGATTCTGCTAGAGCCATTCTGTCTGGATCGTCGTAAATGTGTCCTAGACCAGAAAAGAAACTCTCCACTGCGTTAAATGCAACAGAATCAGACGGCAACAAAAATGCCCATGCTTGGGGATCCCCGCTCAATAATGACAACACCAGGCCCACATGTTGAGCCTCATTATCAGAGGAGATGGGGCGCATATGGAAATACAGTTTGCAAGCTTCACGAAAAGAAACAAATTTACTGCATTCCCCAGCAAATTTTTCAGGCAAAGGAAACTTGGGCTCATTAACTCCTCCTGTCGCTCCAGCCTGTATATTAGATACTGCTAGTCCCTGTTGCTGCACTGCTCCCTTCAACTCAGTGACCTGTAGGGACAGCGCCTCCAACTGGCGGGTTATGGAAGTCATGGGATCCATGACAAAACACAGAGAAGAGAAAAAAAAAAGGAATCCCTTTTCTTTTTTTTTTTTGTGTAGTTAGGCCGATTATAATGTCACGGGGATACAAGGAGGGCGAGAGCTAATAACCCGGGCCCCTGCAATTTCCCTCAGACTAGGTAAACCCTGTCTGACCCTCTACCTGAAGTTTACACTGAAGGTGTGCATGTTCAGGCCTCCACCCTCACCCTGACTCCTGATTCAGCCCTAGACTGAACACCACCGCCCACCACCCAGTGAATGCAATAGACCAATACCCACAGTTATAACAAACAAGGATAACCACGCCGCAGTCAATCAGGAATACACTATAAAGGTGCAGGGCAAAATAAATACAAATATAGGAAGGAGTAAATAAGACAAAGGAAAATACACCACCAGCAATGATTCTCCAACAACCAGCTCTCCACTCCGGACCGAGATAACTACGGATAAGACAGAAGCTATAATCGGCGACGCCCAAAGATCAGGAGAACCATTTAAAGGAAATGGGCATGGCCCAGCTTCCAATCCGAGGATCAGATAAATTAACCCCGGAGCAGCCAGACGAAAACTAGCCGACGCCAATGAGCAAACAGTGGTCAAACGCGGAGTTACCGCTGTCTGTCAGACGACCTGGTCTGGACAGTGTCCGACATGACAACACTCTGGAGGAAACGACTTGGCTTCATCTCCTCTCGCCGAACTACTGACTCTCATGAAATATGATATGGATAAGTTTCTGAGTTTATAGTCTGGTCAGAAGTGGTTCCAAGGCTGGTATGGAGCGGGGCCAGGGAGTTACACGCCATAGAAAGATCGAGGCGCGCTGAACCAGCAGATATCTCATTTTATTAGATTTAAAAATGGCATAGTGGTGAGACATCATTGTCTCGAATGAGATAACGTGGGTTTTTACTCCCAGACAGAGTGCATCTTAATGATGCTGGTTTGGATATTTTCGTGTCTGGCCTTAGAGATGGGGTGGCCTGTTATGACCCCAATGGCGAGGGTCTCAGAGGAACGTGGAAGTCTGCAGAATACAAAAATCCAGCTCATAGGGCAGTGGTAACTGGGTTGACCATATATCTACTCCTAACGCCAACACTAGAAGTAGCCGGGGATCATTCCTACGTTGATTCTAGATGACACGCGCCAGCCGGAGAATCTAGCTACCCCTAGTAGAGGAAAACAAAGACCTTTCTTGCCTCCAGAGAAGGGGACCCCAAAGCTGGATAGAAGCCCCCCACAAATAATGACGGTGAGGTAAGAGGAAATGACAAACACAGAAATGAACCAGGTTTAGCACAGAGAGGCCCGCTTACTGATAGCAGAATAAAGAAAGGTAACTTATATGGTCAACAAAAACCCTATCAAAATCCACACTGGAAATTCAAGAACCCCCGAACCGTCTAACGGTCCGGGGGGAGAACACCAGCCCCCTAGAGCTTCCAGCAAAGGTCAGGATATAGATTTGGAACAAGCTGGACAAAAATACAAAACCAAAACAAATAGCAAAAAGCAAAAGGCAGACTTAGCTGATATAACTGGAACCAGGATCAGTAGACAAGAGCACAGCAGACTAGCTCTGATAACTACGTTGCCAGGCATAGAACTGAAGGTCCAGGGAGCTTATATAGCAACACCCCTAACTAACGACCCAGGTGCGGATAAAAGGAATGACAGAAAAACCAGAGTCAAAAAACTAGTAACCACTAGAGGGAGCAAAAAGCAAATTCACAACAGTACCCCCCCCTTAGTGAGGGGTCACCGAACCCTCACCACGACCACCAGGGCGATCAGGATGAGCGGCATGAAAGGCACGAACCAAATCGGCCGCATGAACATCAGAGGCGACCACCCAGGAATTATCCTCCTGACCATAGCCCTTCCACTTGACCAGGTACTGAAGCCTCCGCCTGGAGAGGCGAGAATCCAAGATCTTCTCCACCACGTACTCCAACTCGCCCTCAACCAACACCGGAGCAGGAGGCTCAGCAGAAGGAACTACAGGCACAATGTACCGCCGCAACAAGGACCTATGAAATACATTGTGAATAGCAAAAGACACAGGAAGATCCAGACGAAAAGATACAGGATTAAGGATTTCCAATATCTTGTAAGGCCCAATAAAACGAGGTTTAAATTTGGGAGAGGAGACCTTCATAGGAACAAAGCGGGAAGAAAGCCATACCAAATCCCCAACGCGTAGTCGGGGACCCACACCGCGGCGGCGGTTGGCAAAGCGTTGAGCCTTCTCCTGTGACAACTTCAAGTTGTCCACCACATGATTCCAGATCTGCTGCAACCTATCCACCACAGAATCCACCCCAGGACAGTCAGAAGGCTCCACATGACCCGAAGAAAAGCGAGGATGGAAACCAGAGTTGCAGAAAAAAGGCGAAACCAAGGTGGCGGAACTAGCCCGATTATTAAGGGCAAACTCAGCCAACGGCAAGAATGTCACCCAATCGTCCTGATCAGCAGAGACAAAACACCTCAAATAAGCCTCCAAAGTCTGATTGGTTCGCTCCGTCTGTCCATTAGTCTGAGGATGGAAAGCAGACGAAAACGACAAATCAATGCCCATCCTACTACAAAAGGATCGCCAGAACCTGGAAACGAACTGGGATCCTCTGTCTGACACAATATTCTCAGGGATGCCGTGCAAACGAACCACGTTCTGGAAAAACACAGGAACCAGATCGGAAGAGGAAGGCAGCTTAGGCAAAGGAACCAAATGGACCATCTTGGAGAAGCGATCACATATCACCCAGATAACGGACATGCCCTGAGATAGCGGAAGATCAGAAATGAAATCCATGGAGATATGTGTCCAAGGTCTCTTCGGGACAGGCAAGGGCAAGAGCAAACCGCTGGCACGAGAACAGCAAGGCTTAGCTCGAGCACAAGTCCCACAGGACTGCACAAATGACCGCACATCCCTTGACAAGGAAGGCCACCAAAAGGACCTGGCCACCAGATCTCTGGTGCCAAAAATTCCCGGGTGACCTGCCAACACCGAGGAATGAACCTCGGAAATGACTCTGCTGGTCCACTTATCCGGGACAAACAGTCTGTCAGGTGGACAAGACTCAGGCCTATCAGCCTGAAATCTCTGCAACACACGTCGCAGATCCGGAGAAATAGCTGACAAGATAACTCCATCTTTAAGAATACCAACAGGATCAGCGACTCCAGGAGCATCAGGCACAAAGCTCCTAGAAAGAGCATCGGCCTTCACATTCTTTGAACCTGGTAAATACGAGACAACAAAATCGAAGCGGGAGAAAAACAATGACCAGCGGGCCTGTCTCGGATTAAGGCGTTTAGCAGACTCGAGATACATCAGATTTTTGTGATCAGTCAAGACCACCACACGATGCTTAGCACCCTCGAGCCAATGACGCCACTCCTCAAATGCCCATTTCATGGCCAACAACTCCCGATTGCCCACATCATAATTTCGCTCGGCAGGCGAAAACTTCCTAGAGAAAAAGGCACAAGGTTTCATAACAGAGCAACCAGGGCCTCTCTGCGACAAAACGGCCCCTGCCCCAATCTCCGAAGCATCCACCTCAACCTGAAAGGGAAGTGAGACGTCAGGCTGGCACAAAACAGGCGCCGAAGTAAACCGGCGTTTCAACTCCTGGAAAGCCTCCACGGCAGCAGGAGCCCAGTTAGCTACATCGGAGCCCTTCTTGGTCATATCCGTCAAAGGTTTCACAATGCTAGAAAAATTAGCGATAAAACGACGGTAGAAGTTAGCGAAGCCCAAGAACTTCTGAAGACTCTTAACTGACGAGGGCTGAGTCCAATCAAGAATAGCTCGGACCTTGACTGGGTCCATCTCCACAGCAGAAGGGGAAAAAATGAACCCCAAAAAGGGAACCTTCTGTACACCAAAGAGACACTTTGAGCCCTTGACAAACAAAGAATTTTCACGCAAAATTTTAAAGACCAACCTGACCTGCTCCACATGCGAATCCCAATTATCAGAAAAAACCAAAATATCATCCAGATAAACAATCAAAAATTTATCCAGATACTTCCGGAAAATGTCATGCATAAAGGACTGAAAAACTGAAGGCGCATTGGAGAGCCCAAAAGGCATCACCAAGTACTCAAAATGACCTTCGGGCGTATTGAATGCGGTTTTCCATTCATCACCTTGCTTAATGCGCACAAGGTTGTACGCACCACGAAGGTCTATCTTGGTGAACCACTTGGCGCCCTTAATCCGGGCAAACAAGTCAGACAACAGCGGTAAAGGATACTGAAATTTGACAGTGATCTAATCAAAGTTACAGACAGAATAAATTTAGGTTGCAAATTACCAACGGTGACAGGACTAACAACCTTAGCTATACGTTTCGAGCATGCTGAGATAACATGTGTAGAATCACCACAGTAGTAGCACAAGCCATTCCGGCGTCTATGAATTTTCCGCTCATTTCTAGTCAGGATTCTATCACATTGCATTAAATCAGGTGTCTGTTCAGACAACACCATGAGGGAATTTGCGGTTTTGCGCTCCCGCAACCGCCGGTCAATTTGAATAGCCAGTGCCATAGTATCATTCAGACCTGTGGGAATGGGAAAACCCACCATAACATTTTTAATGGCTTCAGAAAGGCCATTTCTAAAATTAGCGGCCAGTGCACACTCGTTCCAATGTGTCAGCACGGACCATTTCCGAAATTTTTGGCAATACACTTCAGCCTCGTCCTGCCCCTGAGACATAGCCAGCAAGGCCTTTTCTGCCTGAATCTCAAGATTGGGTTCCTCATAAAGTAAACCGAGCGCCAGAAAAAACGCATCAAGATCAGCCAATGCTGGATCTCCTGGCGCCAGCGAAAAAGCCCAATCCTGAGGGTCGCCCCGTAAGAACGAAATAACAATTTTTACTTGCTGAGCAGAATCTCCAGATGAACAGGGTCTCAGGGACAAAAACAATTTACAATTATTCACGAAATTCCTAAACTTAAACCTGTCTCCGGAAAACAGTTCAGGAATCGGTATTTTAGGTTCTGACCTAGGATTTCTGATAACATAGTCTTGTATGCCCTGCACACGAGTAGCCAGCTGGTCCACACTTGTAATCAAGGTCTGGACATTCATGTCTGCAGCAAGCATAGCCACTCTGAGGTAAAGGGGAAGAAGAAAAAAAAACTCAGAATCTTCTTTCTTATAATCCCTCTTCTGCAATGCATTAAACATTTAATACTGGCCTGGCAAACTGTTATGACCCCAATGGCGAGGGTCTCAGAGGAACGTGGAAGTCTGCAGAATACAAAAATCCAGCTCATAGGGCAGTGGTAACTGGGTTGACCATATATCTACTCCTAACGCCAACACTAGAAGTAGCCGGGGATCATTCCTACGTTGATTCTAGATGACACGCGCCAGCCGGAGAATCTAGCTACCCCTAGTAGAGGAAAACAAAGACCTTTCTTGCCTCCAGAGAAGGGGACCCCAAAGCTGGATAGAAGCCCCCCACAAATAATGACGGTGAGGTAAGAGGAAATGACAAACACAGAAATGAACCAGGTTTAGCACAGAGAGGCCCGCTTACTGATAGCAGAATAAAGAAAGGTAACTTATATGGTCAACAAAAACCCTATCAAAATCCACACTGGAAATTCAAGAACCCCCGAACCGTCTAACGGTCCGGGGGGAGAACACCAGCCCCCTAGAGCTTCCAGCAAAGGTCAGGATATAGATTTGGAACAAGCTGGACAAAAATACAAAACCAAAACAAATAGCAAAAAGCAAAAGGCAGACTTAGCTGATATAACTGGAACCAGGATCAGTAGACAAGAGCACAGCAGACTAGCTCTGATAACTACGTTGCCAGGCATAGAACTGAAGGTCCAGGGAGCTTATATAGCAACACCCCTAACTAACGACCCAGGTGCGGATAAAAGGAATGACAGAAAAACCAGAGTCAAAAAACTAGTAACCACTAGAGGGAGCAAAAAGCAAATTCACAACAGTGGCCTAAACGCTCCAGTCGATGGGGGGGTCGTAGCTCGATTGCCGCGCTACTCTGTGGCAGAATGGGTGGAGATTTTGGTGGTGAAGAAACATGCTCCTGGAGTCTGGAAGGCAGATAATCTCCCTACACCCAGTTGTTGGCAAAATATTGCCTGGTTTTGAGCTGCAACCATAATCTTAAGCCACGTAAAAAAGAAAGTCTTGTTTAAATCTTCCCATATAATAAAGCAGTTATGTTTAAGAATATGGTGTGGCGTCACTTCATGGGAGTTAAGAGTTCAGGTCACAGCAGTCTGGGAAGATGCTAACCTTGCCCACCGTACCAATGTCCTCTGTGATTCCTCTCATAATTATTGGGTATCCAAGATGGACACGTGGCATGAACTGGCTCTCTACACCTTGGAGGTCCTGGCCTGTCCTGCCGCTAGCATTTTGTCTGAGCGGGTTTTTTGTGCAGCTGGTGGAATTATAACTGATAAGGGCATCCGCCTGTCAACTGAAAATGCTGACAGGCTGACTCTTATAAAAATGAACCTAGGGTGTATTGGGCCCGACTTCTCAACAATACCACTGAATGATAGCAGTGCAACAAACTCAAATCCAGTGTCTTTTTTTGGGAGGTCTATTTCCATGCACCTCTTCACACCCACACATGGGTATACGATTCCTGATTTTTGCTTTTTGCTGTTGTCCTCCTCCTTCCCCTCACCCTCTTCCTCCACCACCATATCACCAGAATGACCGTGGTCCATGATGCAACACCCACATAATTTTTTTAAAGGGTGATTATGATACCCGTAAAAAAAATTGTTATATAGGATGTTCATGTATAGCCCCCAGGGGTAAATGTTTGTCAGCCCATACACTTAGTGAATGGGCATTACAAGCATAGGAGACCCGCTCCTTTCTAATGGGAACATTTTTTTTATGAGGCCCTTTTCCACGCCTCTTCCAAAGGGCACTAGAGTGCATCCAAATTTTTGGCAGCCCTTGCATTCACTGCATAGGCAAACAATATGGAAGACCCACTTCCTAATAATGGGAACATTTTTTCATGAGGCCCTCCTCTACGTCTCTTCAAAGGGGCATTGGAGTGCCTCCAAATTTTTGGCAGCCCTTGCATTCACTGAATAGGCAAACAGTATTGGAGATCCACTTCCTTATAATGGGAACAGTGTTTTCAGGAGGCCCTCCTGTACGTCTCTTCAAAGGGGTATTGGGGTGCGTCCAAATTTTGGGCAGCCCTGCCACTCACTGCATACGCAATAACAGTATAGGAGACCCACTGTTTAATAATTGGAACAACAAAACATAGCCGACTGATGGCTCTCCAAGAATAGTGAGGGCTAACTGCTGGTCCTTTAAGAATAGTAAAGGCCGTCTCATGGCCCTATAAAAATAGGCTTTGAGACTTTCAGAGTCCCCCCTTCATAAATGAAACAGGATGTGTCTGATGATGTGTCACACACCACATGGCCTGATAAGGTTGTAAAATGTTAAAATGACATTTCTCACTGAAAGCAATGTTAAAGTTCAAAAACGCATAAAAAACGCTATGTATGAACATAGCCCAAGGTGGCATTTTTGTTTTTGGTTATTTATTTTGCCTTATATACAAGTCATTTCCCTGGAAAGGATGTTCATTAACATGTTTCCCAGGAAAATCCATTTTTGTTTAGTTTTTGTATGTTTTATTGTGAGTCTGCAAAAGTGGCGTAAGACTCTGACAACATTGTTCACAGCAGTGACCTGGGAGTCAGAAATGCTTCCAGGGGTCTTCCCTATGCTGTCCCCATGTCATTTGAGCACTGTTCCCATCGATTTCTGCAATTTCTAGTCCCTCTGCAGACCGCTGGGGGGGAGCCGACGTAAAAATGCTCAAGTTTCCCATAGACTTACATTCGGCTTGTTGCTCAGGTCGATCACCCGAGCATTCCAATTTGCTCGACACCAGCAACGAGCACCTGAGCATTTTAGTGCTTGCCCATCACTGGTGTCCACCAAGTAATCTTCACTGATAACAATACAGGCAACTCGCCGATCATTCTGCAGTTACTGCTGCATGTATTTGATCAGAGACAACAACAAGTTTTCCTTGGTACTCTGTATCTTCCAGCCACGCTACATTGATGCCCGTGAGCTGATCTGAGTGCCACCCTTCTGTGAAAATGGTTGTTTCTTTTTCCCCAGAACATCATTGTCAATTTGTCATCATCATTCTCCCAAAGTGTCCGCTGCCTGCTCATTTGGGTACCTGGCCAATATTGGGACAGTAACCCACCATCCGAGCCATGTGTGGATGACAAGCCTGATAACTGTGTTGCTTGGCTCTGCCTCTCCTCCTGCTCTTCTTCCTCTTATGCCATCACCTCATCCACCATGGCATGAATTGTTTTTTCCCGCAGGCATATACTGTAAGTGGTATAGTCACGCTGATAATTGCATCATCAGCACTGGCCATATTGGTGGAATATTCAAAGAAACACAACATCGCACACATGTCTTGCACGTAGGCCCACTCATTGGTGGTGAAGTGGTGTTGTTCTACAGTGTGACTGTCAGGACTCTGAACATTTTGATTACCTTTTGTGCATTACTGCCCTTTTCCAAGATGGCGTCTTTGGTCTCATGTGCACTGTGTCTTCCTGCTATATAACTCCACCCCAGCCTTTAGTCTGTGCTAGAGTATTCTGCCTTGCATCCAGCTCCTGAAGACTCCCTAGCTTTGCACCTACACCTGCTCCTGTGAACCTGTGTGGAGATCCTGCCACTCAGCTCTGAGTTTCTGCCGCATACATCGGTTTCCAGTAATCCTCCATCTGGCTGCTTGTGCTTGTTTCCATCTGCATTTGCTGGACATGTAAGCTGTTGCTGCTCTGCTTAAACCTGAGACTTTTAACCAGGCCTCCCTGGTTGTGCTAAGATATTATGTGAACTGCCTTATAAGCATATCTATCTGTCAACCACAAGAAAAATTAAGTATAACACCTCAAATTTATACATAAAATTATAAATTTATTTCAGATACTAAAAAGAACAAAGTATAATATAACAATAGAAATATCATATACAGAGATATTCGAATATAAGGACAAGGTGCACCACAATACCCACTATCACATTAATGGAGGGGAGGAGGACATGAGTTCTGACAATAGTAGTAGTAAGTCCCTGTATTTACTCATTGGAGCCTAAAAATGCCAGTGCCAAATATCAATCAGAGCATTACAACACATCTCCTAATGCTGCGGACACATGTCAGGGCAATATCCCACAGTCTAGTGACCCATAGTCCCATATATGCAGCAAAACTTGTTATCCTCATGTTAAGATCTTACCCTTCTCCATCTATATCAGTGATAAAACACGCCCCAACGCGCGTTTCGCCTTCGGCTTCCTCGGAGGGCCCGCATGATCTATCTGTGTTTGGACTACCAAAGACTTAAAGACTTATTCGTGTCAAGTATCCTCAAGAATAATTGTGCTTCATAGACTTTCTGCGTGATTGCATTTTCCTCTGAAGTTTCCTATAGACTGTTAAGCTGCGTTTAATATTTACACCAAGTGTTGTGGACTTGAGTTTCTCTCTGCATCTGTTTGAATCACCGTGTGATAACATAGACTTTACCACTTATAAAACTGTGTCCTGTAGTTGTCTTGTTCCATGCAAAGAGTCTCCTGAGTTAACCCTTATAATATTTACAGGATACTCTAGCCTCAAAAGAGGAGACTGCTGGAACAATGACTGCAGAAAGCAGACTAGAGCAGGTGTTCTCCATAATTAGATCACTGCAGAAAGATGTGGAAGGTCTGCAAAAGAAGTTTGGAAGCTTTGAAGACAATCAACAAGTGTTTGGACAAACTTTGCAGGACTTAAGCACCCGCATGGCAGCCCAGGAAAACAAACTTGCTGGCATAGAGTCCCAGTATGGACAGGCTTTTCAGGACATAAGCACGCAAATGGCTGCACAAGCGACTTTACCATCTGGGTAACCACCACCAGCTAGCCCACCTAAGTTGCCCCCATTCAGATTTAATGGTGATTGTGACAAATTTTGTGGCTTTGTGAATCAAATGTATGCTATATTTTGATGTGCATGCTGACCGTTTTCCTAATGATAGATCCAAAGTATTGTGTGTAATAATGCTGCTGACTGCACGAGCGCTCGCCTGGGCGAATCCGATGATTGAGTCTCGTGACCCGCGGTTAAATAATTTGGACGATTTTTTGGCCGCTATGTCATTAATATTTGATGACCCTAATCGCCGTGCAACCGCTGAATCTGCTTTATTGTCTTTACGCCAGGCTAAACGTTCTCTTATTGAGTATGCTACTGAATTCAGGAGATTAGCGGTAGATTCTAATTGGGACAGTTATGCACAATTACCTATTTTTAAAAGGGGTCTGTCTAGCATTGTAAAGGATGAATTAGCTCGCTCTGAATCACCACAGGAGCTAGAAACATTTATACAGCATTATGTGCGCATTGACATTCGCCTTACTGAGTGTAGGCAGGAGAAGTTTGCTGCATATAATCGTATTTCTAACTTTTCCCTTCCTTCCAAAGAGCCTGCAGGTAGAACATCTTGAGAGGTAGAGGAGGTGCCCATGCAAATTGATTCTGTTCAGAGGCGCGAGAGTAATGAGCGCCGGGAGCATCGCCATCGAGAAAGTCTATGTTTCTACTGCGGCCAGTCTGACCACTTTCTAATCAACTGTCCCAAGTGTCCCAAGCGGCCTAACAAGGTGCTAGCAGCAGTAGGGGAGTATGACAACTATGATGATGAATCTGACATCTCTGAATGTAGCCTGCCTTTAAACGCTGTATTCGATTCACTTTCTATGACTTCACCAGCCAAGGAGCTAAATGAAAAGAACTCTCACTGTTCTCTCCCAATTAAGATCCTGTGTACAGGACAGTGGATTTCCAGTGCAGCTATGATTGACTCTGGTGGCAATTTTATGGATATCGCATTTGCCAAGGAACATGGTATTGAAATTCAGCAAAGAGCCTCTCCAATTACCATGGAAACAGTGGATGAGTCACCTTTAATCTACGGGCCTGTGGATCAGGAGACCGCACCCCTTGAGATTTTGTTGAAGCCTAATCATCAAGAGCAACTTTCTTTCTTGTTAATTTCTTCTCCTCATTTTCCTGTGATTTTAGGCATCCCTTGGCTGCGTTCTCGGAATCCAACTATCAACTGGGAGACCAAGGAGATTATTTTTCCAACAAGGAGCAACTCAGCGTTAACAGAAGCTGTCCCTGAGTCCACAGCTACGGAACCACATGTACAGGTATTTACTTTACCTCCAGCATATAAAGAGTTCTCTGACATCTGTGACAAGAAGAATGCAGACCAGCTTCCTCCACACAGGCATTATGACTGTCCCATTGAGTTGCTTCCTGGGGCAGCTATTCCTTTTGGTAACGTATATCCTTTGGTGGCATCTGAGCTTCAAGCCTTAAAGGAGTACATTGATGAAAATCTGGCCAAAGGCTTCATACGTCCTTCTTCACCAGCAAGGGCACCTATATTTTTTGTAAAGAAGAAGGATGGGTCCCTGAGACCCTGTGTGGACTATCGAGAGCTCAGTAAGGTAACTGTACGGAATCGTTACCGTTTGCCTCTGATTCCCGAATTACTGGAAAGAGTCCGCCATGCTAAGGTGTTCTATAAACTGGATCTTCGTGGGGCTTATAATTTGGTGTGTATTCGTCCAGGGGATGAGTGGAAGACAGCATTCCGATGCCGGTATGGACACTTTGAATATCTCGTGATGCCCTTCGGGCTTTGTAATGCCCCTGCAACGTTTCAACACCTTGCTAATGACATTTTCAGAGATTTGTTGGACCAGTTTATAGTGATCTATTTGGACGATATTCTAATCTTTTCTGACTCTCTATAGGAACATGAAGAACATGTCAAAGCTGTTTTAAGACGTCTGAAAGAGAACCATCTGTATATCAAGCTGGAAAAATGCGAGTTCCATCATTCTGAGATACAGTTCTTAGGTTATATCATCTCTCCCCAGGGGCTGAACATGGAATCTGGTAAGATTCAGGCTATCCTTGACTGGCCGGTACCCAAGAACGTTAAGGAGGTGCAACGTTTTATTGGTTTTGCAAATTTCTACAGACGTTTTATTCGCAGTGTTTCTGATATTGTCCATCCCATTACTTCCTTGACAAAGAAGGAAAAGCCCTTTAAGTGGTCATCACAGGCTCAAGAAGCTTTTGATCGGCTTAAGATCTGTTTCACCTCAGCACCTCTGTTGATACACCCAGATCCAACACTTTCTTTCATTGTGGAGGTGGATGCTTCTGATAATGCTTTGGGGGCTATTCTCTCCCAAAGAACTGGAGAGAAGGGTCTGCAACATCCTTGTGCTTTCTTTTCCCATAGAGTAACCTCAGCAGAGAAGAATTACGATGTGGGAGACAAGGAATTGCTGGCCATTATTGCGGCTTTCAAGGAATGGAGGCATCATCTGCAAGGAGCTGCACAACAGATCGTAGTGCTTACTGACCATCGCAATTTAGAGTTTAAATCCGCTAGATGTCTTTCTCCTCGTCAGGCTCGTTGGAATTTATTTTTAAATCAATTTAATTTTGTTATCTCGTACCGTCCAGGTTCTCGTAATGGGAAGGCTGATGCTTTATCCCGAATCCATGCTGCGGATTCCGTACGTGGCGCACCATCCAAGACCATTCTATCTGATGCCAATTTCATTGAAGTTATCCACGATCAGGACTTGTGGAAGAAGTGCAGGGAGGCTTATGACGGTGATGTATTTCTGGCCAACCCACCTGTTGATATTAATCTTGTCTTTAAGGGTGGCATGTGGTTCAGAGATCGACATATCTACGTCCCTGAGGCCGTCCATCTGCAGATCCTCAAGTTGGTACATGACTCCAAGTTGGCTGGTCACAGGGGGGTACAGAAGACACAAGAGTTCCTAAGCCGATTTTTCTGGTGGCCAACTTGCCTGAAGGATACTAAGGACTATGTTCTCTCTTGTGAGGTATGTGCTCGTTGCAAGACTCCTCGTGTGGTACCTACGGGTCTCCTGCAACCATTACCTGTTCCGTGCCAACCTTGGGAGTCTATATCAATGGACTTTATTGTGGAGCCGCCTACATCGGGGGGCATGAATACGATCATGGTAGTAGTTGATCGCCTAACTAAAGCCGCTCATTTTGTTCCATGCACCGGCCTCCCTTCAGCTAAGGATACAGTGAACTTGGTTATTCAGAATGTCTTCCGGCTGCATGGAGAGATCATCTCTGACCGTGGCATACAGTTCACTTCAAGATTCTGGAAGGAGTTTTGCTCTGCACTCAGTATTAATGTCTGTCTCTCTTCCGCTTACCATCCCCAGACAAATGGTCAGACTGAGCGTACCAACCAGATGTTGGAACAATATCTAAGATGCTATGTTAGCCATCTCCAAGATGATTGGCTGTAATTACTGCCATTAGCCGAATTTTCATACAACAATTCTCAGAGCGCCTCCACTAAGTTCACTCCTTTCTTTGCCAATCTGGGTTATCATCCATGTATCTTACCTAGGTCTCCGATTAATTCTCCGGTTCCAGCAGTTGAGGAAAGGCTGACTGAGATGAGGCAAAATCTGGAGGTTCTGAAGGAATCCCTGACCACGGCTCAAGAACGTTATAAGAGATCAGCTGATAGATTCCGTAAACCTGCACCCATGTTCAAGGTAGGAGATTCCGTGTGGTTATCAACTAAGAATCTGAAGTTAAATGTTCCTTCACAAAAACTTGGACAGAAATTCATTGGCCCTTTCAAGATCAATGGTATTGTGAGCTCTGTGGCCTGCCGTCTGACGCTGCCTAGCACTATGAAGGTACACCCAGTTTTTCATGTATCTTTACTAAAGCCTGTATCTCCTAATAACTTCCAGGGACGTGTTGTGCCACGTCTGCAGCCTGTGGTGATTGATGGGCAAAAACAATTTGTGGTGGAAAAAATTATTGATTCCAGGATTCGCAGGAATCGGCTCCAATATCTTATAAGATGGCAGGGATATCCCCCTGAGGAAGACTCTTGGGAACCTGTGGAAAATATCAATGCCCAACAGAAGATCTTGTTTTCATCAAAGATTCCCTGAGAAACCAAGTCCAGGATCGTCCTGAGGCCGCTTCTAAGGAGGGAGTAATGTCAGGACTCTGAACATTTTGATTACCTTTTGTGCATTACTGCTCTTTTCCAGGATGGTGTCTTTGGTCTCATGTGCACTGTGTCTTCCTGCTATATAACTCCACCCCAGCCTTTAGTCTGTGCTAGAGTATTCTGCCTTGCATCCTGATGACTCCCTGGTTTTGCACCTGCACCTGCTCCTGTGAACCTGTGTGGAGATCCTGCCACTCAGCTCTGAGTTTCTGCTGCATACGTCAGTTTCCAGTAATCCTCCATCTGGCTGCTTGTGCTTGTTTCCATCTGCATTTGCTGGACATGTAAGCTGTTGTAAGCTGTTGCTGCTCTGCTTAAAACTTAGACTTTTACCCAGGCCTCCCTGGTTGTGCTAAGATATTATTTGAACTGCCTTATAAGCATATCTATCTGTGTTTGGACTACCAAGGACTTATTTGTTGTGAATTTGGTTTCTGGGCTCCCCCGGTGGTTTCTGGTGGTACTGCACTTGTGTGCTTCATCTCCTCTGTTCACCTGTTTCCATCAGGATGTGGGAGTTTTCTATTTAACCTTGCTCCTCAGTCATTTCTATGCCGGCCAACAATGTTACCAGAAGCCTTTCTGTTGCATGTTCCTGCTCCTAGACTACTATCAGCTAAGTTGGACTTGTAGTCCTAAGTTTGTTTTGCATTTTTGTTCCAGTTCTCTGTGTTTGAATATTTCTGAGGCTGGAAGCTCTTGTGAGCTGAAATTGCCACTCTGGTGTCATGAGTTGATGTTAGAGTCTTAAAGTAATTTCAGGATGGTGTTTTGAAAGGGTTTTCAGCTGACTGTGAAGTTCCCTTTTCTGTCTTCCTACTATCTAGTAAGCGGACCTCAATTTGCTAAACCTATCTTCATACTTCTTATGTCAATTTCCTCTAAAATCACCGACAATATATGTGGGGGCTACTGTCTGCCTTTTGGGGAAAATTTCTCTAGAGGTAAGCCAGATCTGTATTTTCCTCTGCTAGGGTCAGTCAGTCCTCCGGCTGGCGCTGGGCGTCTAGGGATAAAACGTAGGCACGCTACCCGGCCACTGTTAGTTGTGCGGTAGGTTTAGCTCACAGTCAGCTCGAGTTCCCATCTTCCAAGAGCTAGTCCTTTTTGTATGCTTTACTACGGTCTCTTGCCATTGAGAACCATGACAGTTTGGCCGGCCAAGGGTTAAAATAATTGGCAGAAGAAAGGAGAGAAAAGAAGTCTGCAGAGAATTTTTTTTTTTTTTTTTTCCTGAGTTTGCTCATTAGTTGATTCTCTAGCATCTCTGCTTACTGCAGCCTTCGTCTCTCTCTCCTTCTAATCCTTGAATGGTTCTGATTTCACCTGATTAAAATGGATCCGCAGAGTTTAGCTACAGGTTTGGATGGTCTCGCTGTGAAGGTTCAGAGTTTACAGGATTTTGTTGTTCATGCTCCTATATCTGAACCTAGAATTCCTTTACCTGAATTTTTCTCCGGGGATAGATCTCGCTTCCAGAATTTCAAACATAATTGTAAATTATTTTTGTCTCTGAGATCTCGCTCTGCTGGAGATCCTGCACAGCAGGTCAGGATTGTAATTTCCTTGCTCCGGGGCGACCCCCAGGATTGGGCATTTGCTTTGGCACCAGGGGATCCTGCGTTGCTCAATGTGGATGCATTTTTCCTGGCTTTGGGGTTGCTTTATGAGGAACCTCATTTAGAGATTCAGGCTGAAAAAGCCTTAATGGCCCTGTCTCAAGGGCAAGATGAGGCTGAAATATACTGCCAAAAATTTCGTAAGTGGTCTGTGCTTACTCAGTGGAATGAGTGCGCCCTGGCGGCGAATTTCAGAGAGGGTCTCTCTGATGCCATTAAGGATGTTATGGTGGGGTTCCCTGTGCCTACAGGTCTGAATGAGTCCATGACAATGGCTATTCAGATTGATCGGCGTTTGCGGGTGCGCAAACCTGTGCACCATTTGGCGGTGTCTACTGAGAAGGCGCCAGAGATTATGCAATGTGATAGAATTCTGTCCAGAAGCGAACGACAGAATTTTAGGCGAAAAAATGGGTTATGCTTTTATTGTGGTGATTCAACTCATGTTATATCAGCATGCTCTAAACGTACTAAGAAGCTTGATAAGTCTGTTTCAATTGGCACTTTACAGTCTAAGTTTATTCTATCTGTGACCCTGATTTGCTCTTTATCGTCTATTACCGCGGACGCCTATGTCGACTCTGGCGCCGCTTTGAGTCTTATGGATTGGTCCTTTGCCAAACGCTGTGGGTTTGATTTAGAGCCTCTGGAAGTTCCTATACCTCTGAAGGGTATTGACTCCACGCCATTGGCTAGTAATAAACCACAATACTGGACACAAGTAACTATGCGTATTAATCCGGATCACCAGGAGATTATTCGCTTCCTTGTGTTGTATAATCTACATGATGTGTTGGTGCTTGGATTGCCATGGCTGCAATCTCATAACCCAGTCCTCGACTGGAAAGCAATGTCTGTGTTAAGCTGGGGATGTCAGGGGACTCATGGGGACGTACCTTTGGTTTCCAATTCGTCATCTATTCCCTCTGAGATTCCGGAATTTTTATCTGATTATCGTGACGTTTTTGAGGAGCCTAAAATTGGTTCACTACCTCCGCACAGAGAGTGCGATTGTACTATAGATCTGATTCCGGGCAGTAAGTTTCCAAAGGGTCGTTTATTTAATCTATCTGTGCCTGAACATGCTGCTATGCGGGAATATATTAAGGAGTCCTTGGAAAAGGGACATATTCGTCCTTCGTCATCTCCCTTAGGAGCCGGTTTTTTCTTTGTATCTAAAAAAGATGGCTCTTTGAGGCCGTGTATTGATTATCGGCTTTTGAATAAAATCACGGTTAAATATCAGTATCCTTTGCCACTGCTTACTGATTTGTTTGCTCGAATAAAGGGGGCCAAGTGGTTCTCTAAGATTGATCTTCGTGGGGCGTATAATTTAGTGCGAATTAAGCAGGGGGATGAGTGGAAAACCGCATTTAATACGCCTGAGGGCCATTTTGAGTATTTAGTAATGCCTTTTGGTCTTTCAAATGCCCCTTCAGTCTTTCAGTCCTTTATGCATAACATTTTCCGTGAATATTTGGATAAATTTTTGATTGTGTATCTGGATGATATTTTGATTTTTTCGGATGACTGGGACTCTCATGTCCAACAGGTCAGGAGGGCTTTTCAGGTTTTGCGCTCTAATTCCTTGTGTGTAAAGGGTTCTAAGTGCGTTTTTGGGGTTCAAAAGATTTCGTTTTTGGGGTACATTTTTTCCCCCTCTTCCATTGAGATGGACCCTGTCAAGGTTCAGGCTATTTGTGATTGGACGCAACCCTCTTCTCTTAAGAGCCTTCAGAAGTTTTTGGGCTTTGCTAATTTTTATCGTCGATTTATAACTGGTTTTTCTGATGTCGCTAAACCGTTGACTGATTTGACTAAGAAGGGTGCTGATGTTGCTGAGTGGTCCCCTGCTGCTGTGGAGGCCTTTCGGGAGCTTAAGCGCCGCTTTTCTTCCGCCCCTGTATTGCGTCAGCCTGATGTTACTCTTCCTTTTCAGGTTGAGGTCGACGCTTCAGAAATCGGAGCTGGGGCGGTTTTGTCGCAGAAAAGTTCCGACTACTCTGTGATGAGACCTTGTGCGTTCTTTTCTCGTAAGTAGGGTTGAGCGAAACGGGTCGATCATTTTCAAAAGTCGCCGACTTTTGGCTAAGTCGGCGTCTCATGAAACCCGATCCGACCCCTGTGCTTGTCGGCCATGCGGTACGCGACTTTCGCGCCAAAGTCGCGTTTCAATGACGCGAAAAGCGCCATTTCTCAGCCAATGAAGGTGAACGCAGAGTGTGGGCAGCGTGATGACATAGATCCTGGTCCCCACCATCTTAGAGAAGGGCATTGCAGTGATTGGCTTGCTGTCTGCGGCGTCACAGGGGCTATAAAGGGGCGTTCCCGCCGACCGCCATCTTACTGCTGCTGATCTGAGCTTAGGGACAGGTTGCTGCCGCTTCATCAGAAGCAGGGAGAGCGTTAGGCAGGGTCCACTAACCACCAAACCGCTTGTGCTGCAGCGATTTCCACTGTCCAACACCACCTTCGGTGTGCAGGAACAGTGGAAGCTATTTTTTTTTTTTTTTCCCCTCAGCGCTGTAGCTCATTGGGCTGCCCTAGAAGGCTCCGTGATAGCTGTATTGCTGTGTGTACGCCACTGTGGAAACCAACTGCTTTTTTCAAAGCACATATCCTCTTGTTCCTTCCTTTCTGCACAGCTATCTTTTTTGTTTGTCCACACTTTTTATTTAATTTGTGCATCAGTCCACTCCTATTGCTGCCTGCCATACCTGGCTTACATTACTGCAGGGAGATAGTAATTGTAGGACAGTTTTTTTTTTTTTTTTGTTTTTTTTTTGTGGGAGATTAAGATTGGCATTTCTGCTACAGTGCCATCCCTGTGTGTGCCATCTCTCACTGAGTGGGCCATAGAAAGCCTATTTATTTTTTCCGTGATTTGTGTTCTAAAATCTACCTCAACACAGAAACACTACATCAATCAGTGGGAGAAAAATATTGGCCTCAGTCAGGGCTTGTGTGCCACTGCTGTGTGTGCGCTATCTCTCATTCAGTGGGCTATAGCAAGCCTATATTTTTTTTTTTTTTTTTTTTTTAATATTATTTGGTTTCAAAAGTCTCCCTGAAAAAAAAAAAAAACCTAAAAAAACAGTGGGAGAGTAATATTGCCCTTTCAGCTTGTGTGCCAGTCTTGACTCCTGGGTGTGCCACCTCTCTCCCTCTCATTCAGTGGGCCATAGAAAGCCTATTTATTTTTTTTTTTAAATATTATTGGGTTTCTAAAGTCTCCCTGAAAAAAAAAAAAAAACCTAAAAAAACAGTGGGAGAGTAATATTGCCCTTTCAGCTTGTGTGCCAGTCTTGACTCCTGGGTGTGCCACCTCTCTCCCTCTCATTCAGTGGGCCATAGAAAGCCTATTTATTTTTTTTTTTAAATATTATTGGGTTTCTAAAGTCTCCCTGAAAAAACAAAAAATACATAAAAAAACAGTGGGAGAGTAATATTGCCCTTTCAGCTTGTGTGCCAGTCTTGACTCCTGGGTGTGCCACCTCTCTCCCTTTCATTCAGTGGGCCATAGAAAGCCTATTTATTTTTTCCGTGATTTGTGTTCTAAATTCTACCTCAACACAAAAACACTACATCAATCAGTGGGAGAAAAATATTGGCCTCAGTAAGGGCTTGTGTGCCACTGCTGTGTGTGCTATCTCTCATTCAGTGGGCTATAGCAAGCCTATTTTTTTTTTTTTTTTTTTTTTTTTTAATATTATTTGGTTTCTAAAGTCTCCCTGAAAAAAAAAAAAAACCTAAAAAAACAGTGGGAGAGTAATATTGCCCTTTCAGCTTGTGTGCCAGTCTTGACTCCTGGGTGTGCCACCTCTCTCCCTCTCATTCAGTGGGCCATAGAAAGCCTATTTATTTTTTTTTTTAAATATTATTGGGTTTCTAAAGTCTCCCTGAAAAAACAAAAAATACATAAAAAAACAGTGGGAGAGTAATATTGCCCTTTCAGCTTGTGTGCCAGTCTTGACTCCTGGGTGTGCCACCTCTCTCCCTTTCATTCAGTGGGCCATAGAAAGCCTATTTTTTTTTTTTTTTAATATTATTTGGTTTCTAATTCTCCCTGAAAAAAAAAAAAAAACCTAAAAAAACAGTGGGAGAGTAATATTGCCCTTTCAGCTTGTGTGCCAGTCTTGACTCCTGGGTGTGCCACCTCTCTCCCTCTCATTCAGTGGGCCATAGAAAGCCTATTTTTTTTTTTTTTAATATTATTTGGTTTCTAATTCTCCCTGAAAAAAAAAAAAAACCTAAAAAAACAGTGGGAGAGTAATATTGCCCTTTCAGCTTGTGTGCCAGTCTTGACTCCTGGGTGTGCCACCTCTCTCCCTCTCATTCAGTGGGCCATAGAAAGCCTATTTATTTTTTTTTTTAAATATTATTGGGTTTCTAAAGTCTCCCTGAAAAAACAAAAAATACATAAAAAAACAGTGGGAGAGTAATATTGCCCTTTCAGCTTGTGTGCCAGTCTTGACTCCTGGGTGTGCCACCTCTCTCCCTCTCATTCAGTGGGCCATAGAAAGCCTATTTATTTTTTTTTTTAAATATTATTGGGTTTCTAAAGTCTCCCTGAAAAAACAAAAAATACATAAAAAAACAGTGGGAGAGTAATATTGCCCTTTCAGCTTGTGTGCCAGTCTTGACTCCTGGGTGTGCCACCTCTCTCCCTTTCATTCAGTGGGCCATAGAAAGCCTATTTTTTTTTTTTTTTTAATATTATTTGGTTTCTAATTCTCCCTGAAAAAAAAAAAAAAACCTAAAAAAACAGTGGGAGAGTAATATTGCCCTTTCAGCTTGTGTGCCAGTCTTGACTCCTGGGTGTGTCACCTCTCTCCCTCTCATTCAGTGGGCCATAGAAAGCCTATTTATTTTTTTTTTTAAATATTATTGGGTTTCTAAAGTCTCCCTGAAAAAACAAAAAATACATAAAAAAACAGTGGGAGAGTAATATTGCCCTTTCAGCTTGTGTGCCAGTCTTGACTCCTGGGTGTGCCACCTCTCTCCCTTTCATTCAGTGGGCCATAGAAAGCCTATTTTTTTTTTTTTTAATATTATTTGGTTTCTAATTCTCCCTGAAAAAAAAAAAAAAACCTAAAAAAACAGTGGGAGAGTAATATTGCCCTTTCAGCTTGTGTGCCAGTCTTGACTCCTGGGTGTGCCACCTCTCTCCCTCTCATTCAGTGGGCCATAGAAAGCCTATTTATTTTTTTTTTTAAATATTATTGGGTTTCTAAAGTCTCCCTGAAAAAACAAAAAATACATAAAAAAACAGTGGGAGAGTAATATTGCCCTTTCAGCTTGTGTGCCAGTCTTGACTCCTGGGTGTGCCACCTCTCTCCCTCTCATTCAGTGGGCCATAGAAAGCCTTTTTTTTTTTTGGTTTTTTTAATATTATTTGGTTTCTAAAGTCTCCCTGAAAAAAACAAAAAAAACATAAAAAACAGTGGGAGAGTAATATTGCCCTTTCAGCTTGTGCGCCAGTCTTGACTCCTGGTTGTGCCACCTCTCTCTCTCTAATTGTGGGCCATAGAAAGCCTTTTTTTTTTTTTTTTTTAATATTATTTGGTTTCTAAAGTCTCCCTGAGAAAAAAAAATAAATAAATTAGGTGGGAGATTAATATTGACATTAGTGCTTGAGTGACAGTCCTGCGTGTGTGTCATCTCTGTGATTTTGTGCCACAGAAAACAGAGTGTGTAACATTGTGCCTGATTTTCCTTGTGGTCTCACCAACCTGTTAAGGGATATTGAAATCATACTGAAGTTATAGCTCACCGTGTAAGTTGTTTGATAGCAACAAATAAAGTTACTTTGGTTAAGATTTTAAAACAATGAGGAAGTCTGGTGCAAGAGGTCGTCGTGGGCGTTCATTGTCAGCTGGTAATGATGGTAGTGGTAGTGGAGCATCAGGTGGTCGTGGGGATAAAAATATTCCACCTAAGTCTGGAGCTGTGGAGCCAGTTTCGTCGTCAGGCTACACAAGGCCTCGAACGCTCTCTTTTCTGGGAGTAGGAAAACCGCTTTTAAAGGCGGAGCAGCAACAGCAAGTTTTGGCTTACATTGCAGACTCAGCCTCTAGCTCTTTTGCCTCCTCTTCCGAAACTGGTAAATGTAAAAGCAGCGCGTCGCTTGTGGATGTTCACGGTCAGGGACAAGTCGCTTCCTTGTCCTCCTCAGCAAAAACTACAACAAGAGAGAAGGATGCAGCAGGCGACACAACGGGTCACTCCATGGAGCTCTTTACACATACCGTCCCTGGCTTAGAAAGTGAAACATTTAACAGGCCATGCCCATTACAAGTATATTCTGACATGGAGTGCACTGATGCACAGCCACAGCCAGAGTACTATGCTGCTCCTTTGACTCAGACCACCACATTGCCCTCTCAGGGTACAGATCCACAATCAGACCCTGATGAGACTATGTTGCCCCGCCACGAACGCTATACCACCGACCGACACAGTGACACAGACGAAGTTGCACACGAGCTCGAAGAGGAGGTAATAGATGACCCAGTTATTGACCCCGATTGGCAGCCATTGGGGGAACAGGGTGCAGGCGGCAGTAGTTCAGAAGCGGAGGTGGAGGAGGGGCCGCAGCAGGCATCAACATCGCAACAGGTTCCATCTGCCGGGCCCGTATCTGGACCAAAACGCGTGTCAAAGCCAAAACCTGTTGGAGCACAGCGTTGCCATCCGGTTAAAGCTCAGTCTGCAATCCCTGAAAAGGGATCAGAGTCTAGGAAGAGTGCAGTCTGGCATTTTTTTAAACAACATCCAACTGATCAGCGCAAAGTCATCTGTCAAAAATGTTCAACTAGCTTAAGCAGAGGTCAGAATCTGAAAAGTCTAAATACTAGTTGCATGCATAGACACTTAACCACCATGCATTCTCAAGCCTGGACTAACTACCAAACGTCCCTCAAGGTTGTAGCACCCTCGGCCAATGAAGCTAGTCAGCAACGCAACATCCCTTCCGTCACTGTAAGGCCACCATTTTCCGCACCACCGGCAGTATCTGTGCAGGTTTCTTTGCCAGCCAAAAGCAGTCAGGGTCAGGGAATCACCAGTTTTGTAGGAGGAAATATTGCATGTAGGGCACCGGCGGAAACAATACCGTCTCCAACCGTCTCTCAGTCTGCCATGTCCACCGGCACACCCGAAAGTTCCACGATCTACAGCTCTCCAGTCCAGCTCACCCTACATGAGACTCTGGTTAGAAAAAGGAAGTACTTATCCTCGCATCCGCGTACACAGGGTTTTAACGCCCACATAGCTAGACTAATCTCGTTAGAGATGATGCCCTACCGGTTAGTTGAAAGCGAAGCTTTCAAAGCCCTGATGGAGTACGCTGAACCACGATACGAGCTACCCAGTCGACACTTTTTTTCCAGAAAAGCCATCCCAGCCCTGCACCAGCATGTTAAACAGCGCATCGTCCATGCACTCAGGCAATCTGTGAGTACAAAGGTGCACCTGACTACAGATGCATGGACCAGTAGGCATGGCCAGGGACGTTATGTGTCCATCACGGCACACTGGGTGAATGTGGTGGATGCAGGGTCCACAGGCGACATCAATTTAGGGACAGTTGTGCCTAGCCCACGGTCTAGGAAACAGTTGGCTGTAGGCGTTCGCACCCCCTCCTCCTCCTCCTCGTCCTCCTGCAGAAGCTACAGCTCTTCCACAGAACGCAGTCGGCCAACCACTCCATCGGCAGATGACACTGTTGCACACCAGTTGTCCCATTATGGGCCAGCTACTGCCAAGCGTCAGCAGGCTGTATTGGCTATGAAGTGTTTGGGCGACAACAGACACACCGCGGAAGTTCTGTCCGAGTTCTTGCAACAAGAAACGCAGTCGTGGCTGGGCACAGTAGATCTTGAGGCAGGCAAGGTAGTGAGTGATAACGGAAGGAATTTCATGGCTGCCATCTCCCTTTCCCAACTGAAACACATTCCTTGCCTGGCTCACACCTTAAACCTGGTGGTGCAGTGCTTATTGAAAACTTATCCTGGGTTCTCCGACCTGCTCCTCAAAGTGCGTGCACTTTGCTCACATATCCGACGTTCGCCTGTACACGCCAGCCGTATGCAGACCTATCAGCGGTCTTTGAACCTTCCCCAGCATCGCCTAATCATAGACGTTGCAACAAGGTGGAACTCAACACTGCACATGCTTCAGAGACTGTGCGAACAGAGGCGTGCTGTTATTTATTTGTGGGAGGATACACGGGCAGGCAGTAGGATGGCAGACATGGAGTTGTCAGGTGTGCAGTGGTCGAAGATACAAGACATGTGTCAAGTCCTTCAGTGTTTTGAGGAATGCACACGGCTGGTTAGTGCAGACAACGCCGTAATAAGCATGAGCATCCCCCTAATGCGTCTGCTGATGCAAAGTTTGACGCACATAAAGGAGCAGGCGTCTGCACCAGAGGAAGAGGGAAGCCTTGATGACAGTCAGCCATTGTCTGGTCAGGGCAGTGTACAGGACGAGGTAGCGGGCGAAGAGGAGGTGGAGGACGAGGAGGATGATGGGGATGAGTATATTTTTAATGCGGAAACTTTCACGGGGGCACAGGAAATTGGTTGCGTGTCACGGCCGGGTTCTGGTTTTTTGAGGGACACAAGTGACGTAGATTTGCCTGCAACTGCCCCTCAACCAATCACAACCGGAGATTTGACAAGTGGAACTTTGGCCCACATGGCGGATTATGCCTTACGTATCCTACAAAGGGACACACGCATTACGAAAATGATGAACGATGACGATTACTGGTTGGCCTGCCTCCTTGATCCACGCTATAAAGGCAAATTGCAAAATATTATGCCACATGAGAACTTGGAACTAATATTAGCAACCAAACAATCAACTCTTGTTGACCGTTTGCTTCAGGCATTCCCAGCACACAGCGCACGTGATCGTTCTCACACGAGCTCCAGGGGGCAGCAGACTAGGAGTGTTAGGGGTGCACACATCAGAAGTGGCGTTGGACAGAGGGGTTTTCTGACCAGGTTGTGGAGTGATTTTGCTATGACCGCAGACAGGACAGGTACTGCTGCATCAATTGAAAGTGACAGGAGACAACATTTGTCCAGTATGGTTACTAACTATTTTTCATCCCTTATCGATGTTCTCCCTCAACCGTCATTCCCATTTGATTACTGGGCCTCCAAATTAGACACCTGGCCAGAATTGGCAGAATATGCATTGCAGGAGCTTGCTTGCCCGGCAGCAAGTGTCCTATCAGAAAGAGTATTCAGTGCTGCAGGGTCAATATTAACCGAAAAAAGGACTCGTCTGGCTACCCAAAATGTTGACGATCTAACATTCATTAAAATGAACCACAACTGGATTTCAAAATCTTTTGCCCCACCTTGCCCGGCCGACACCTAGCTTTCCTATGAAAAGCTCTTGCCTGTGAATTACTTTTCTAATGTCTAATTTGCTGCTGCAGATTGTACAGCATACGACATGTTTACACCTCCCTAAATGGCCAAACTCCCCACACGGGGCCGTGGTATCGCGACTTGGCGCAAGCACCCGTGAGACTGCTGTTTGTCTGAAGAGGTGGGTGTGCTCGCTTTTGGTTGACGGCATTGCTACTGGGTCCCTCATAGTACAATGTAGTGTCTCTGGCGGTGGTGGTGCGCACCCAACGTCAGACACACCGTTGTAACATGAGTGGCCCTGGGGCGGTCCCGCCGGCCTCAAGAGAGTTCCCCCCTACCCCAGCTCAAACTGGGCTCTACTACGTGCAAAATTATGTCGCACAGCTCCACCAATCTTTAGTCTATTCGCTGACATCATTCAATGTCTGGCACTGACAATACAAATTTGTAGACATCTATGATGCAACTTAAAGTAGTCTGTGTCTGTGTCCTATATTGGCACCATTAAATAGTTACTGCCAAATTACTATGTCAGAAACACAGCAGATGAGCCCACCCCTGTACCTAAGTATGCCATCTTTTTTTTTGTTTTGGTTGTTTTGCGAGACATTAACATCTATTTATATTTTGGGAGTACTGGGACAGACACTCCTTGCACTACTCCTCCACTCAGCACCAAGCTGCCTGCCCGTGTATCCATGTAACCGCTGTAAAACTGCCATGAGCCTATTGTTTGTTATTTTAGGCCTTTGATAGCCTGTCTGCGGTCCCTACTCCTCCACTGACCACCAAGCTGCCTGCCCGTGTATCCATGTAACCGCTGTAAAACTGCCATGAGCCTATTGTTTGTTATTTTAGGCCTTTGAAGCCTTTCTGCGCTCCCTCCTTCCACTAGTCCTCCACTGACCAGACCACTGCTGCCCGTGTACCCCTGGAACCAATTTTAAAGTGCCTACAGCCAGCCCATTTTATTGTGTTAGGCCTTCGAAGCCTGTCTGCGGTCCCTCCTTCCACTAGGCCTCCACTGACCAGACCACTGCTGCCCGTGTACCCCTGGAACCAATTTTAAAGTGCCTACAGCCAGCCCATTTTATTGTGTTAGGCCTTCGAAGCCTGTCTGCGGTCCATACTTCCACTAGTCCTCCACTGACCAGACCACTGCTGCCCGTGTACCCCTGGAACCAATTTTAAAGTGCCTACAGCCAGCCCATTTTATTGTGTTAGGCCTTCGAAGCCTGTCTGCGGTCCCTCCTTCCACTAGGCCTCCACTGACCAGACCACTGCTGCCCGTGTACCCCTGGAACCAATTTTAAAGTGCCTACAGCCAGCCCATTTTATTGTGTTAGGCCTTCGAAGCCTGTCTGCGGTCCATACTTCCACTAGGCCTCCACTGACCAGACCACTGCTGCCCGTGTACCCCTGGAACCAATTTTAAAGTGCCTACAGCCAGCCCATTTTATTGTGTTAGGCCTTCGAAGCCTGTCTGCGGTCCATACTTCCACTAGTCCTCCACTGACCAGACCACTGCTGCCCGTGTACCCCTGGAACCAATTTTAAAGTGCCTACAGCCAGCCCATTTTATTGTGTTAGGCCTTCGAAGCCTGTCTGCGGTCCATACTTTAAATACTCCTCCACTCACCACCAAGCTGCCTGCCCGTGTATCCATGTAACCGCTGTAAAACTGCCATGAGCCTATTGTTTGTTATGTTAGGCCTTTGATAGCCTGTCTGCGGTCCTTACTTTAAATACTCCTCCACTCACCACCTAGCTGCCTGTGTATCCATGTAACCGATGTAAAACTGCCATGACTGCCTACTGTTTGTTATTTTAGGCCTTTGATAGCCTGTCTGCGGCCCCTACTTGCAATACTCCTCCACTGACCACAATGCTGCCTGGAGTGCCTGCCTGTGTATCCATGTAACCGATGTAAAACTGCCATGACTGCCTACTGTTTGTTATTTTAGGCCTTTGATAGCCTGTCTGCGGCCCCTACTTGCAATACTCCTCCACTGAGCACAATGCTGCCTGGAGTGCCTGCCTGTGTATCCATGTAACCGATGTAAAACTGCCATGACTGCCTACTGTTTGTTATTTTAGGCCTTTGATAGCCTGTCTGCAGCCCCTACTTGCAATACTCCTCCACTGACCACACCAATGCTGCCCGTGTACCCCTGGAACCTATTTAAAAGTTCATAGAGCCTAGTTATATATTTTATTTACTATTAATAAGGCCATGATGGACTACGCTGTACCACGCTACAAGCTAACCAGTCGACACTTCTTTTGCGAGAAAAGCCATCCCAACCCTCCACCAGCATGTAGAAGACCGCATTGTCCATGCACTCTGGCAATCTGTGAGTACAAAGGTGCACCTGACAACAGACGCATGGACCTGTAGGCATGGCCACGGAAGATTACGTGTCCATTACGGCGCAATGGGTTAATGTGGTGGATGCATGGTCCACAGGGGACAGCCTACTAAGTCTGTCTGCAGTCCCTAATTCAAATTGTCCTCCACTGTCTAAATCGGAACTTCCACCTTCTGGCTTTCGGCCTATAGTATCAGAAATTAAACTGCATTTGGCCTTCAACTTTGGTTAGGGCCTACTAACGGCTTCTGCCCCTCCCTGGTGTTGCCCTCAACTAAATAAAGCTGAGCTTCAACCTTCCGGCTCTCATTAAGTGGTTTTTAAAAAAAAATGGTGGTTAGGGCCTACTAACGGCTTCTGCCCCTCCCTGGTGTTGTCCTCAACTAAATAAAGCTGAGCTTCAACCTTCCGGCTCTCATTAAGTGGTTTTAAAAAAAAAAAAATTGGTGGTTAGGGCCTACTAACGGCTTCTGCCCCTCCCTGGTGTTGTCCTCAACTAAATAAAGCTGATCTTCAACCTTCCGGCTCTCATTATGTGGTTTAAAAAAAAAAAATGGTGGTTAGGGCCTACTAACGGCTTCTGCCCCTCCCTGGTGTTGTCCTCAACTAAATAAAGCTGAGCTTCAACCTTCCGGCTCTCATTAAGTGGTTTTAAAAAAAAAAAAATTGGTGGTTAGGGCCTACTAACGGCTTCTGCCCCTCCCTGGTGTTGTCCTCAACTAAATAAAGCTGATCTTCAACCTTCCGGCTCTCATTATGTGGTTTAAAAAAAAAAAATGGTGGTTAGGGCCTACTAACGGCTTCTGCACCTCCCTGGTGTTGTCCTCAACTAAATAAAGCTGAGCTTCAACCTTCCGGCTCTCATTAAGTGGTTTTAAAAAAAAAAAAATTGGTGGTTAGGGCCTACTAACGGCTTCTGCCCCTCCCTGGTGTTGTCCTCAACTAAATAAAGCTGAGCTTCAACCTTCCGGCTCTCATTATGTGGTTTAAAAAAAAAAAATGGTGGTTAGGGCCTACTAACGGCTTCTGCCCCTCCCTGGTGTTGTCCTCAACTAAATAAAGCTGAGCTTCAACCTTCCGGCTCTCATTAAGTGGTTTTTAAAAAAAAATGGTGGTTAGGGCCTACTAACGGCTTCTGCCCCTCCCTGGTGTTGTCCTCAACTAAATAAAGCTGAGCTTCAACCTTCCGGCTCTCATTAAGTGGTTTTAAAAAAAAAAAAATTGGTGGTTAGGGCCTACTAACGGCTTCTGCCCCTCCCTGGTGTTGTCCTCAACTAAATAAAGCTGATCTTCAACCTTCCGGCTCTCATTATGTGGTTTAAAAAAAAAAAATGGTGGTTAGGGCCTACTAACGGCTTCTGCACCTCCCTGGTGTTGTCCTCAACTAAATAAAGCTGAGCTTCAACCTTCCGGCTCTCATTAAGTGGTTTTAAAAAAAAAAAAATTGGTGGTTAGGGCCTACTAACGGCTTCTGCCCCTCCCTGGTGTTGTCCTCAACTAAATAAAGCTGAGCTTCAACCTTCCGGCTCTCATTATGTGGTTTAAAAAAAAAAAATGGTGGTTAGGGCCTACTAACGGCTTCTGCCCCTCCCTGGTGTTGTCCTCAACTAAATAAAGCTGAGCTTCAACCTTCCGGCTCTCATTAAGTGGTTTTTAAAAAAAAATGGTGGTTAGGGCCTACTAACGGCTTCTGCCCCTCCCTGGTGTTGTCCTCAACTAAATAAAGCTGAGCTTCAACCTTCCGGCTCTCATTAAGTGGTTTTAAAAAAAAAAAAAATGGTGGTTAGGGCCTACTAACGGCTTCTGCCCCTCCCTGGTGTTGCCCTCAACTAAATAAAGCTGAGCTTCAACCTTCTGCTCCAAATTACCATTTTAAAAAATGCAATAGGCTTTTCCGGCCTACTAAAGGTGTCTGCCCCTCCCTGGTGTTGTCCTCAACTGAACAAAGCTGAGCTTCCACATTCTGGCTTTCGCCCTATACTATCAGATATTAAACTGCATTTGGCCTACTAGTGTGGTTAGGCCCTTGAAACAGTGTCTGCTGCTCTTGGGTTTGCTACTCCACTGAACAAAGCAATGCCGCCTGTTTAGTCCTGTTACCAATTTTGAACTGCATGTAGCCTACTTTATTCTTTGGCCCTATATCTGTTTCCTCCTCATCCTGCCCATTGCCCAGCCACTGCTAAATGAGTCTGCTGGTACATTGACCTAGACCACTACATTCCCCTTGTACTCTACACAGCCAGAATCTGTCCCTGCTGAAAGTAAGGTTCCCCTTCCCGCATGTTATACCACCTTACACAGGGACAAAGAGGAAGGTGCAGATGAAAGTGCAGGTTCCTTCATCAGGTGGGGGGGCATACTCGTTGGCGACGTCACTGGCACAGGGCCCCTCAGAGTACGCAAAAGTGTCGCTGCTGGTGGGAGGCGCCCCCGCCATGCAAACACACCGCCGTACTTTGAGGGGCCCTGTGCCAGTGGCAATGCGAACGAGTGGGCCCCCCCTGCTTGCTCAGGATCACAGCACTTGCAACTTTTAAATACTTACCTTTCCCTGCAACACCGCCGTGACGTAGTCCGCATTTCCTGGGCCCACGAAAAACTTGAGCCAGCCCTACTCCCCCCACAACTTTCCCCCAATTCCCTATGCCCAACTATTATTATACAGTTAATTAAGATTGGCAAGCTTCAGAAACAAGAATGGATGTTTTTGGCATTAAAATGGGCACTGTAGGTGTTTTCCTGGCCTCCACTCACTGCCGACTATGCTTCCCCATTGACTTGCATTGGGTTTCGTGTTTCGGTCGATCCCCGACTTTTAGCGATAATCGGCCGACTGCACTCGACTCGACTCTGGACAAAATCGGGTTTCCCAAAACCCTACTCGATCTTAAAAAAATGAAAGTCGCTCAACCCTACTCGTAAGTTTTCGCCCGCTGAGCGAAATTATGATATTGGTAATCGGGAGCTCTTGGCTATGAAGTGGGCTTTTGAGGAGTGGCGTCATTGGCTTGAGGGGGCTAGACATCAGGTGGTGGTATTGACCGACCACAAGAATTTGATTTATCTTGAGTCCGCCAGGCGCCTGAATCCTAGACAGGCGCGCTGGTCGTTATTTTTCTCTCGGTTTAATTTTGTGGTTTCTTACCTACCGGGTTCTAAAAATGTGAAGGCGGATGCCCTTTCTAGGAGTTTTGAGCCTGATTCCCCTGGTAATTCTGAACCTACAGGTATCCTTAAGGATGGAGTGATATTATCTGCTGTTTCCCCAGACTTGCGACGGGTCTTGCAGGAGTTTCAGGCGGATAGACCTGATCGTTGCCCGCCTGGTAGATTGTTTGTTCCTGATGATTGGACCAGTAGAGTCATCTCGGAGGTCCATTCTTCTGCGTTAGCAGGTCATCCTGGAATCTTTGGTACCAGGGATTTGGTGGCTAGGTCCTTCTGGTGGCCTTCCCTGTCGCGAGATGTGCGAGGTTTTGTGCAGTCTTGTGATGTTTGTGCTCGGGCCAAGCCTTGTTGTTCTCGGGCTAGTGGATTGTTGTTATCCTTGCCTATTCCGAAGAGGCCTTGGACTCACATCTCCATGGATTTTATTTCTGATCTCCCTGTTTCTCAGAAGATGTCTGTCATCTGGGTGGTGTGTGACCGTTTCTCTAAGATGGTCCATTTGGTTCCCTTGCCTAAATTGCCTTCCTCATCCGAGCTGGTTCCTCTGTTTTTTCAAAATGTGGTGCGCTTGCATGGTATTCCGGAGAATATCGTTTATGACAGGGGAACCCAATTCGTGTCTAGATTTTGGCGAGCGTTCTGTGCTAGGATGGGCATTGATTTGTCTTTTTCGTCTGCTTTCCACCCTCAGACTAATGGCCAGACCGAGCGAACTAATCAGACCTTGGAGACTTATTTGAGGTGTTTTGTGTCTGCGGATCAGGATGATTGGGTTGCCTTTTTGCCCTTGGCGGAGTTTGCCCTCAATAATCGGGCTAGTTCTGCCACCTTGGTTTCTCCTTTCTTCTGTAATTCGGGGTTTCATCCTCGTTTCTCTTCCGGTCAGGTGGAGTCTTCGGATTGTCCTGGAGTGGATGCTGTGGTGGAGAGGTTGCATCAGATTTGGGGGCATGTGGTGGACAATTTGAAGTTGTCCCAGGAGAAGACTCAGCATTTTGCCAACCGCCGTCGTCGTGTTGGTCCTCGTCTTTGTGTTGGGGACTTGGTGTGGTTATCTTCTCGTTTTGTCCCTATGAAGGTTTCTTCTCCTAAGTTTAAGCCTCGGTTCATCGGCCCGTACAAGATATAGGAGATTCTTAACCCTGTGTCTTTTCGTTTGGACCTCCCTGCATCTTTTTCTATTCATAATGTCTTCCATCGGTCATTGTTGCGCAGGTATGAGGTACCGGTTGTGCCTTCCGTTGAGCCTCCTGCTCCGGTGTTGGTTGATGGTGAGTTGGAGTACGTTGTCGAGAAGATCTTGGACTCCCGTGTTTCCAGACGGAGACTTCAGTATCTGGTCAAGTGGAAGGGTTACGGTCAGGAGGATAACTCTTGGGTGACAGCCTCTGATGTTCATGCCTCCGATTTGGTCCGTGCCTTTCATAGGGCTCATCCTGATCGCCCTGGTGGTTCTGGTGAGGGTTCGGTGCCCCCTCCTTGAGGGGGGGGTACTGTTGTGAATTTGGTTTCTGGGCTCCCCCGGTGGTTTCTGGTGGTACTGCACTTGTGTGCTTCATCTCCTCTGTTCACCTGTTTCCATCAGGATGTGGGAGTTTTCTATTTAACCTTGCTCCTCAGTCATTTCTATGCCGGCCAACAATGTTACCAGAAGCCTTTCTGTTGCATGTTCCTGCTCCTAGACTACTATCAGCTAAGTTGGACTTGTAGTCCTAAGTTTGTTTTGCATTTTTGTTCCAGTTCTCTGTGTTTGAATATTTCTGAGGCTGGAAGCTCTTGTGAGCTGAAATTGCCACTCTGGTGTCATGAGTTGATGTTAGAGTCTTAAAGTAATTTCAGGATGGTGTTTTGAAAGGGTTTTCAGCTGACTGTGAAGTTCCCTTTTCTGTCTTCCTACTATCTAGTAAGCGGACCTCAATTTGCTAAACCTATCTTCATACTTCGTATGTCAATTTCCTCTAAAATCACCGACAATATATGTGGGGGCTACTGTCTGCCTTTTGGGGAAAATTTCTCTAGAGGTAAGCCAGATCTGTATTTTCCTCTGCTAGGGTCAGTCAGTCCTCCGGCTGGCGCTGGGCGTCTAGGGATAAAACGTAGGCACGCTACCCGGCCACTGTTAGTTGTGTGGTAGGTTTAGCTCACAGTCAGCTCGAGTTCCCATCTTCCAAGAGCTAGTCCTTTTTGTATGCTTTACTACGGTCTCTTGCCATTGAGAACCATGACACTTATTCATGTCAAGTATCCTCAAGAATAATTGTGCTTCATAGACTTTCTGCGTGATTGCATTTTCCTCTGAAGTTTCCTATAGACTGTTAAGCTGTGTTTAATATTTACACCAAGAGTTGTGGACTTGAGTTTCTCTCTGCACCTGTTTGAATCACCGTGTGATAATATAGACTTCACCACTTATAAAACTGTGTCCTGTAGTTGTCTTATTCCATGCAAAGAGTCTCCTGAGTTATCCCTTATAATCTTTATAGTGACTCATCCGAGCGTGCTGCAGCTGAAACTCCACTATTGCCTGCTGCTGCTCACACAGTCTCTCCAGCATATGCAAGGTGGATTTCCACCTTGTTGATGTGTCGTATATCAGCCGGTGAGAGGGAAGGAAGTGATGCTGCAACGCGGACAGGTGAGTAGCAGCAGGATGAGAATGCTGAAAGTGTGCACACACCGCCTGCACTTTCAGCAGCATGTGTAGGTAGTTTTTTAGGAAGCTCTGAACCTCCAAATTCCAAGTGCATCAAACCAGCTAGGCCCAGAGCTGCTTTGAGATTTTGCCCGTTATTGCACATCACCAAGAGGCAAGAGGTTCACTGTCACCAACCACTCAACTGTCTGCTGTTTGATCCCAGTCCACAACTTTTACAGAGGAGTTTAACCCCTATATCGGGTGTAAATGTATGCCGATGTCGGACACCCTCCCTTTGAAGTGGGCTCCGGCACCGAGCTCACATCTTTTCTGGCACATGTCAGCTGATTTAAACAGCTGACATGTGCCTCTAAAAGCTGTGGGTGGAATCGTGATCCACCCTCGGCTGTTAGCCCATTAAATGCCTCTGTCAAACATAGCAGCATTTAACTTGCGTTTCCGGCAAGTACGCCGGAAGTCCCGCCCATAGGTGACGCCGTCATGTGATCACAGATCACCGATGGGTCATCATAACAACTAGCTGTGTCCAGCAGACCTCTATGGTTGTCACTGCTGGATTGCTATGAGCGCCGCCCGGTGGTCGGTGCTCATAGCAAGTGAGCATTTATGCTGCATACAGGAGATCTGATCATCGCCTGTATGTAGCAGAGCCGATTGGATTATAGCAGTTTCTAGTCTCCCATGGAAACTATTGAAGCATGCCACCAGTAAAAAAAAAGATTTTAAAAATATTAAAAAAATAAAAAATATAAAAGTTAAAATCACCCCCTTTCGCTTCATTCAAAATAATACAATAAAAAAATCAAACATATACATATTTGGTATAGCTGCCTTCAGAATCGCCCGATCTATCAATATAAAAAAAGAATTAACCTGATCAGTAAACGGCGTAATGAGAAAAAAAGTCAAAACGCCAGAATCACTTTTTTTGGTTGCTCCAACACTGCATTAAAATGCAATAACGTGCGATGAAAAGTTGATATCTTCACCAAAATGATACCATTAAAATCATCAGCTTGGCATGCAAAAAATAAGCCCTCAGCCAATCCCAGATCATGAAAAATGGAGACGCTACGGGTATCAGAAAATGGAGCAATTTCTTTTTCAAACTTTAGAATTTTTTTTCACTACTTAAATAAAAAAGATCCTAGACATTTTTGGTGTCTATGAACTTGACATGACCTGGAGAATCATAATGGCAGGTCAGTTTTAGCATTTAGTGAACATGGTAAGAAAACAAAAACAACTGTGGGATTGCACTTTTTTGCAATTGCACCTATCTTGGATTTTTTTTCCCGTTTTCAAGTAGAAGACATGGTAAAACCAATAGTGTCATTCAAAAGCACAACTCATCCTCCAAAAAAACAAGCCCTCATATGGTCATTTGACTAAAAAATAATGGCTCTGAGAGGACGGGGAGTAAAAAATGAAAATGCAAAACCAAAAATACCTCTGGTTGTTAAGGGGTTAAGAACGACATCATGCTTTCCCCCGTACCCGAAGTCCGCTGCCTCGGAGTAACCTTCGACTCTGCCCTGTCCTTCAAACCGCACATCCAAGCTCTTTCCACCTCCTGTTGCCTCCAGCTCAAAAATATCTCCAGAATCCGTCCTTTCCTCAACCCTCAATCTACTAAAATGCTTGTGCATGCCCTCATCATCTCCCGCCTTGACTACTGCAACATCCTTTTCTGTGGCCTCCCTGCTAACACCCTTGCACCTCTCCAGTCCATCCTTAACTCTGCTGCCCGACTAATCCATCTCTCTCCTCGCTACTCCTCCGCTTCCCCCCTCTGCAAATCTCTTCACTGGCTCCCATTCCCTCAGCGTATCCAGTTCAAATTACTAATACTGACTTACAAAGCCATCCATAACCTGTCTCCTCCATATATCTCTGAAATAATCTCCCGATATCTTCCCTCACGTAATCTCCGGTCCTCCCAAGACCTCCTTCTCTCCTCCACACTTATTCGCTCCTCATCCAATCGCCTCCAAGACTTCTCCCGAATATCCCCCATCCTCTGGAACTCTCTGCCCCAACAAGTCCGACTATCAACCACAGTCGGATCCTTCAGACGGAACCTGAAAACTCATCTCTTCAGGAAAGCCTACAGCCTGCACTGACCTCGCTGCCTCCTCATCACTACCGAAGCTACCGCCTCACCAACACCGGAGCTCCCGCAACCCCCAACCTACTGTCTCCTTCCCAATAATCCTGTAGAATGTAAGCCCGCAAGGGCAGGGTCCTCACCCCTCTGTATCAGTCTGTCATTGTTAGTCTGTCTACTGTAAGTGATATCTGTAATCTGTATGTAACCCCTTCTCATGTACAGCACCATGGAATCAATGGTGCTATATAAATAAATAATAATAATAATAAATAATAAGAACAGCCTGATGTCCTTTGGTGGTGTAGGTCTTCCTGTGACCTAATGAGGAGGCGGTGGAGGAAGAAGAGTAGGATGAGGGAACCCGGACATATAAACGTCCAGCACTAGGTAGTGGCAGGACATGAGGTAGAATGCCTTCTGCCACTGCCCCAGCAGCCACTACATTTACCCTGTGGGAAGTTAGGGAGATGTAACGTCCATGGCTGTACTTACTGGTCTACAAATCGATGGTTTTGTGGACTTTGCCACTGATGGCATTGTTTAGTACACTTGATTAGGTCAGTAACATGTGATGGCCTGCCTGGAAAAGTAGTGACAGCTGGGAACAACATACTGCAGAACAGCCACCTACATCATTTTTTTTTTAAATTGTACGTCTCCACCAGCCGTAATGACAGCATTTCAAAGGCCAGTAATTTTGAAATGCTGGCATTCAGGGCCATGGCTAGTGGGTGGCTAGGTTGGTATCTCCTTTTTTTCTTGAGGATTTGTTTGATGGAAAGCTGAACACTTCCATGTGACGGTGTGGAAATGCTTGGTGACACTGGTGGTGGGGGTGGTGGTGATGTTGTCACGTCCTCTAAATGCAAGGAGGTAGGTGGCCCTGTTGATCATGAACAGGAGGAAGAGGCTGAGACTGCAGCTGAAGAAAGAGCAGGAGGAGGCATACAAATGCCATCTACATGACTGATGCGATATATTGATTTGCCAAAGTACTATAAAACACTCACTATGCCTGATAAAGTATTTTTGGGGCCTAAAAATGGCAACGACACGAGCAATGCAATATATTGATTTTCAAAAGTACAAGACAACACACAGTAGGCCTTAAAAATTATTTTTGGCGCCTAAAAATGGTAAAGACACAGCTGATGCAATATACTGTTTTGCAAAACTACTGGAAAACAGGCACCAGGCCTGCAAAAGTATTTTTGGAGCCTAGAATTAGCAATAAGAAGGCTGATGTGATATATTGATTTACAAAAGTTGTACAAAACACACACCAGGCCTGCAAAAGTATTTTGAGTCCTAGAAATGGCTGATGTGATATATTGTTTTGCAAAAATACTAGAATACATACACCAGGCCTGAAAAAGTATTTTTGGGGCCTACTAAGAGCAATGACACAGCTGATAACAATTATTTATTTCTCAGACTAATAGAAAACACACAGCTTCTTCAAACACAGTACACTCACAGGCGGGGGGTATAGAGTACACACTGCGACTTCAAAGGCAGTACTCCCACAGTCAGGGGGTGCAGAGTACACACAGTGGCTTCAAGGACAATATTACCACAGGTGGAGGGATGCAGAGTACACACTACAGCTTCAAAGACAGTACTCCCATAGGCAGAGGGGTGCAGAGTACACACATCGGCTTCCAGGACAGTACCCCCACAGGCAGGAGGGTGAAGAGTACACACTGCGGCTTCAAGGATAGTACTCCCACAGGCAGGGGAGAGCAGAGTACACACAGCTGCTTCAAGTATAGTACTCCCACAGGAGGGGGTACAGAGTACACACACCTTTCTGACAGCACTACCACAGGCAGGGAGTGCAGAGAACATACAGCGGCTTCAAGGACAATACTGCCACAGGCGGGGGTGTAGTGTACACATAGCAGCTGTCAGCATAGTACTCTCACGGACAAGTTTGCAGAGTACACACAGCAGCTTTTACCACAGAAATAGCACACATAGGGGTTTCAGAGTACTCACAGCGTTGTGTTTTGCAGAGTGTGCAGTCAGAACCAGTCCCTCGCTCCAGATGAATCCTATCCCTACACTAACAAGAGCATAATGAAGGGAGCACTCGTGATCCAGCATTTATACAGGCCAGGTTACGTGCGGCGTTGGCCAATCACAGCCATGCCAATGCTTGACATGGCTGTGATGGCTCTGGATGTGCCTACAGTTTAAAAGCTTGTTGAATGGCTGCGTTGCAGCCTTTCAGCAAGCTTTATTAGACTGGCGAACCAAAACAGGAAACAGGACATACAGTAAAATGTCAGTTTTTCATGTTTGATATCAAACACTAGGTGTCCGGTACAAACACCGAACTTTCCTGTTCAAGTTCACGCATCCTTACTTGAGGCTCAATTCACGAGTGGAGCGCCCGCTAGGACTGTGGGGTACTCGGACCGGGTCCGGTGGTCAAAAGGGGTAGTCATGGTGGCAGTGACCCGGTCCGTGGCCCTGGGAGTCCAAGTTAAAGGGAAGGTCTTTAAAGGGGTTGTTGTGAATAAAGAATGTTCCTGACGCCACCTGTGGTATTCGGTCAGGGATAACCGACGCTGCTTAAAGGGGTCCACTGGGGATGATGTTATTGCAGCAGGGATGTTATGGCTTCTGACAGGTGAAGCTTAGTCCCCAGGGCTCCCGGTGTAGTGGATAAAGATGACAGATGGTGTAGTGCCAGAAATAATTGGAGGACACAAGGTTGCAGTCTCTTTACCTTTACTGGTAGTATGCAGCCACAGTCCAGGGTAGGATCACAGGTGCTGGTGAGGTCCGGCCAGCTTAAAAGCAATTTGGAATCCCACTAGCCAGGTGGGGTTGGAAGCCTTCCTTACTGTGCTGTGATGTAGTCCCTTGCTGCCTAAGGCTTCACACAAGGTCCTCACTTTCTCTCTGTCCTATTAATAGGACAATATCCATATGACAGGCAACTCGAGCCTTTTTACAGGTGCCCTTACTTGCAGCGACTCTGGGCTCTAAATGCTGCTGTGCCCTCGGATGTAATGGTGGACAGGTGACTTGGAATCTCCTGCCCGCCGGTTTCTGCTTTGGGGCATACAGTTACCCCCACAACCTCGAAATTCCAGCCTTCGGTATTCTGCGCTGATTCTGGAGTGAGCCCTCTTGCAGCTCCACTCCCAGTATCTTTCCTCTCCTTCTCCTCTTCTCCCCTCAGTCTCTCACAGACTGACCTGTCAGGAGCTGCAGAATCTCATGTCTGCATGGCCCAAGCTTTCCACTCCTCACTCCTCTCTGACAGACTACTTAACTCCTCCTCCAGCCAGAATATATGTAGGGAAGCTCCCCTGAGTCACCGGCCAGGGCCTAGGGGTTTTCGGTACCGGGTACGGTCGTCGTTAAAGGGGTGGTCATGGTGGCGGTGTCCCAGTTCATGCCCCTGGGCGCCCAAGTACAGTAAAAGGGATAGTCTTTAAAGGGGATGTGAAAATAATAGAAGTTTGTGATGCCACTTGTGGTACTCGGTCAGAGGTGACCGACGCTGCTTAAAGGGGTCCTCTGGGGGTGATGGTACGGCAGCAAGATGGTATTGCTTCCCACAGGTGAAGCGGGGTCCCCAGGGCTCCCAATGTGTATGGCAAAGATGGTGAATGCCGGCAAATAAATGGAAGACACAAGGTTGTAACGTCTTTACCTGGTTTACTGGTTGTAGCAGGCCACAGTCCAGGGTACCAGCAACAGATGGAGATGTGGTCCAGCCTGCCTGGTAAGAGCGTGAGCTGGAAGGCTTACAAACCTCACCTGGGAGAGGGATCTACCATTGCCTCCAGGCCGGCCAGACCACATCACCACCTGTTGCTGGTACCCTGGACTGTGGCTTACTACAACCAGTAAACCAGGTAAAGAGACTGTAACTGTGTGTCCTCCGTTTATTTTTTGCGCCACACCACTCTGGCCAAACACACCGGGAGCCCTGCTTCACCAGTGGGAAGCGACACCATCTAAGCTGTAGCACAATCACCCCCAGAGGACCCCTTTAAACAGCATCAGTCACCTCTGACCGAGAACCACAGGTGGCGTCACAAGCTTTTATTATTTTCACATCCCCTTTAAAGACTGTTCCCCTTTTACTTTGGTGCCCAGAGCCATGGACAGGGTCGCCACCACGTGACCTCCCATTTAACAACGACTGGACCCGATATCGAGTACCCCTAGGCCCTGGCGGGTGACTCAACTTGGTGTCACGAACAGGATGGACTGATCCATTGAAATGGGTCCTGTGCGCCATGGATTGTATTGGACTGTGTAATGGCCACCATTGTTGCACCACGAGGTGGATAAAGGACAGGAGAAGATGTGTTGCCATGGGTGGAGTTCAAGAACCGATGCGAAAGCTGGACCCGCCCACTACAGAAACTTTAATGAGAACAAAACATGTTAAAGACTGTTCCCCTTTTACTTGGGTGCCCAAGGCCATGGATCGCGTCACCGCCAATGTGACCTCCCCTTTAACAATTACCGGACCCGGTACCGAGTACCTCTAGGCCCTTGCGGGCGACTCATGTAAGCATTTATGATCCACGGATGCTCTCTCTCTCCTATAGAGTGTAAGCTCTTATAGTAAGACTAGATTGTGGCCCGATTCTAACGCATCGGGTATTCTAGAATATGCATGTCCCCGTAGTATATGGACAATGATGATTCCAGAATTTGCGGCAGACTGTTCCCGTCGCTGATTGGTCTAGGCAACCTTTATGACATCATCGTCGCCATGGCAACCATTATGACATCTACGTCGATACTGTGCCCGTCGCTGATTGGTCGAGGCCCAGGCGGCCTTGACCAATCAGAGACGCGGGATTTCCAGGACAACTTTAGACGAAAACAACCGCACTCAAAATGTAGATTTGCGTCATAAGTGTAAAGAGTTTAATGGGGACACCACAGTGATACAATCAATTGTTCAAGTATTGCAGAGGTAGGTATTGTAGAGGTAACGTTTCGACCCTAACGTGGGCCTTTGTCAAACCTCACTGACCTTCAGGAAGGAAGAGAAGAGAGCAACGCGGAACGCGATGGCTCCAATGAGACAGGAAAACTTAGAAAATCCGGAACGGCACGGATAAAGGGTAAAGTCCCTGGAAGAGCTGTGGGTCCAACGTCCAGGAGTGGCGGCAAGGGTGTGTGTTGACACACACCCTTGCCGCCACTCCTGGACGTTGGACCCACAGCTCTTCCAGGGACTTTACCCTTTATCCGTGCCATTCCGGATTTTCTAAGTTTTCCTGTCTCATTGGAGCCATCGCGTTCCGCGTTGCTCTCTTCTCTTCCTTCCTGAAGGTCAGTGAGGTTTGACAAAGGCCCACGTTAGGGTCGAAACGTTACCTCTACAATACCTACCTCTGCAATACTTGAACAATTGATTGTATCACTGTGGTGTCCCCATTAAACTCTTTACACTTATGACGCAAATCTACATTTTGAGTGCGGTTGTTTTCGTCTAAAGTTATCCCTCCGGGTTCAACCAGCACCTACCATACGACTTCCAGAGTGCACGTCTTGTTTCTTTATTGGGATTTCCAGGACAGACAGAAAAACCCTTAGACAATTATATATATAGATGGGTCATCTAGCTCCTGTAGAGTCTAATCTCTTATCACCACCTGAGTTCTCTATCACTCTTCCATGCAGTGTAAACTCTTATGGTGATCCGATTCCTCTCTCTCTCTTTCTCTGTCCTATAGAATGTAAGCTGTTATGGTCATCGGGGTTCTCTCTGTCCTATAGAGTGTAAGCTCTTATGGTTAGCGGGATCCTCTTTATCTTATAGAGTGTGAGCTCTTATGGTTAGCGGGGTTCTCTCTGTCCTATAGAGAGTAAGCTCTTATGGTGAGCGGGATCCTCTTTCTCTTATAGAGTGTAAGCTCTTATGGTCAGCGTGGGTTCTCTCTGTCCTATAGAGTGTAAGCTGTTATGGTCAGCGGGGTTCTCTCTGTCTTATAGAGTGTAAGCTCTTATGGTTAGCGGGATCCTCTTTATCTTATAGAGTGTGAGCTCTTATGGTAAGCGGGATTCTCTCTGTCCTTTAGAGAGTAATCTCTTATGGTGAGTGGGATCCTCTTTCTCTTATAGAGTGAAAGCTCTTATGGTCAGCGCGGGTTCTTTCTCCTCTCCGTCACATATATTTTCCACGCAATTACAAGCTTTCCGGTATTGAAATTCATGCAAATTTGATCACCACAAATTAAATCTTTAAGAAAATTCATTGAAGCCAGCAAATTCAAATTTCAAAAGATCCGTTCATCTTTAGTTAGTACCGGACAACCCCTTTAATGCAACATAGTATATGATTCATATTGTACAAAAAACACTACTAAAAGCATAAATAGCACACATTTTATATAGGTAAGGAGACACATATGATTACCTTTACTTCCAACCGTAGCTGCCACCTTTTCGGCAGCAGCGCTTACACTTTTGCTGTCGGTAACATCCAGTATTATTGTTTGCAGTCTACTGGAGGTCTCTTTCTTTAGGTTTTCTGCGCCCTCATTGGTCAGACAAGCAGCCAGGACCTTCATTCCACGTTTATCTAACTGTTTTGCCAGTACATTTCCGAATCCAGTGTCACATCCAGTGATGAAGACGTATTTGCTGGTGAGATTTTTCAGGATCAGACTTTGTCTATACCATCTGTACAAGAAGATCAGGCCAAACACCACCAACAGAAGGAGCCACATGATGGGAGATGCAAATATATCCTGCAAAATAATTGGATAATTGAATAGTTGAAGATTAGTTTTGTTCCACATATAAGTAAGCAATAGGTTAAAAAAGAAAAGCTAAAGTATAACTCAAGTTTAAAACTAATAATATAGCTCTTAGCCAGACTTATAAAACTTTTGGCTACTTCAATAAGAGCTGAGATGCAGTTTCTGTCAACAATCACTGCACAGGGAGCCACGCTGTTCCAAGCGTCAAACCGCCCACTGACCTGATATCTAAAGATTAGGTCTTCAATGTCGTAAGAATGGGCAACCCCTTTAATTGAATTATCCAATAGTTCTGGCAACAGTATCCTGGTCCAGGACACTTCTGGGAAAAATGGAGATCTTTGTATTCCTGAAGGGGAAAGCAGATCTAGAAAATGCAAACAAACTTATGTTACTTGTATACTCCCATGTGCTTCTGAGGGCTGAATAAATGGTGAGAGTTTGGCTCTTTCAAGGCAGCATGGAGGCTCAGTGGTTAGCACTGCAGTGCTGGGTCCTGGGTTTAAATCCCACTAAGGACAACATCTGCAAGGAGTTTGTATGTTCTCCTTGTGTTTGTGTGGGTTTCCTCTGACACTCCAAAGACATACTGATAGGGAATCTAGATTGTGAGCCCCACTGGGGACGGTGATGATAATGTCTGTAAAACGCTGTGGAATTAATGGCGCTATATAAGTGAGCAAAAAAAAAAGTATATATTGGGGGTGTATGGGTTGCAGTGGCTTATCCGGGGGGGGGGGGGGGAAGCCGGGGCATGTGCCCCCGGCACAGCCGACAGGGGGGTGCCAGCGGGCCGCCTGATGATGCGGTGGTCCAAGGAGGCTCCTCGTCGGCGGCAGAATGCTGCCCCCACAGTCTGAGATAATCCCATTCTCTGAGCCGGCTGTCAAATTGACAGCCGGCTCAGAGAAAGTGCTGCACGTCGTCGAATCCCAAGGTGTACAGCGGTGCCGCTGTCCCTAGTACCCTTCGGCTTGCCTTGTGAATCTGTTTGAGTCCCTCCTCAGTTTAAGCCCTGACGACCGCTGAGAGGCGCTGACCGCCGCTGGCACTTCCGCATCAAGGAAGCACCAGCAGTGGCTGACGTCACTCTTCACACAGACACAGCAGGGCCAGGCAAGCGTGACAGGCTGCTGCGTTGCGCCAGTGTTCGGCTGTTGGACGGTGGTAAGTGCTCCAGCTCCAGACTGCGGCCGTGGGGATCGGGTAATGGAGCTGAAGAAACTGACCGAACTTAATAGAATCAGAATGATAATGTTTGAAATTTAAGGGGGCTGGTTGGGGGTCAGCTATATGGAGCCTGCATGATAGGGAGGGTCGGGAGCAGGGGCCAGGGGCAATGCAACGGTAGTAAATTGTGTGTTGTGTCACTTGTGAGGACTGAAGCAAAGCCTGGGGGCTGGATGAAATCTGAGGAACATATGATATGGGGGATGATGGGGGCAGTCAGAAATCAGGTCATTATGGGGGCACAAATCAGGACAGTATGGGGGCACAAATCTGGACAGTATGGGGGCAGAAATGTGGCATTATGGGGAAAGGAAAAGGCTAGATACACCTCTGGTGGATTGGTTCCAAGTAGGTATAAATAGGGATGTTTGCTTGGGGTCTGCATTCTATTACGATGGACACATGACACATAAATGTATAGAGCAGGGATATCCAAACTCTAGCCACATTCGGTTCGCAGGTCCATACTGTGTGGTTCAACGCTATCTGTGTAATCGGCACCAGGGGGAGCCTCGTCCCCCTGTCAAACATGCCCTGCCTCAGCTCCCCCCCCATCCCCAGTGTTCATACAGGTGCTTCTCACAAATTAGAATATCATCAAAAAGTTAATTCATTTCAGTTCTTCAATACAAAAAGTGAAACTCATAAACTCATATATTATATACCGTATATACTCGAGTATAAGCTGACCCGAGTATAAGCCGACCCCCCTAATTTTGCCACAAAAAACTGGGAAAACTTATTGACTCGAGTATAAGCCTAGGGGGGAAAAAGCAGCAGCTACCGGTAAATGTCAAAAGTAATAATAGATACCAATAAAAGTAAAATTAATTGAGACATCAGTAGGTTAAGTGTCTTTGAATATCCATATTGAATCAGAAGCCCCATATAATGCTCCATACTGTTCATTATGGCCCCATAAGATGTTCCATATTAAAATATGCCCCATATAATCCTGCATAAAGGTTAATAAAGGCCCCATAAGATGCTCCATAGACACATTTGCCCAATATAATGCTGCACAAATGCTGGTTATGGCCCCATAAGATGCTCTATAAAGATATTTGCCCCTTATAGTGCTGCACAAACGTTATGGCCCTATAAGATGCTCCATACAGACACTTGCCCCATATAGTGCTGCACAAACATTATGCCCCTATATAGTGCTGCAGAAACGTTATGGCCCCATATAGTGCTGCAGAAATGTTATGGCCCCATATAGTGCTGCAGAAACGTTATGGCCCCATATAGTGCTGCAGGAATGTTATGGCCCCATATAGTGCTGCAGGAATGTTATGGCCCCATATAGTGCTGCAGGAATGTTATGGCCCCATATAGTGCTGCAGGAACGTTATGGCCCCCATAGAGTGCTGCAGGAATGTTATGGCCCCATATAGTGCTGCAGGAATGTTATGGCCCCATATAGTGCTGCAGGAATGTTATGGCCTCATATAGTGCTGCAGGAATGTTATGGCCCCATATAGTGCTGCAGGAATGTTATGGCCCCACATAGTGCTGCATAAACGTTATGGCTCCCATATAGTGCTGCAGGAATGTTATGGCCCCATATAGTGCTGCAGAAATGTTATGCCCCTATATAGTGCTGCAGAAATGTTATGGCCCCATATAGTGCTGCAGAAACGTTATGGCCCCATATAGTGCTGCAGAAACGTTATGGCCCCATATAGTGCTGCAGGAATGTTATGGCCCCATATAGTGCTGCAGGAATGTTATGGACCCATATAGTGCTGCAGGAATGTTATGGCCCCATATAGTGCTGCAGGAACGTTATGGCCCCCATAGAGTGCTGCAGGAATGTTATGGCCCCATATAGTGCTGCAGGAATGTTATGGCCCCATATAGTGCTGCAGGAATGTTATGGCCCTATATAGTGCTGCAGGAATTTTATGGCCCCATATAGTGCTGCAGGAATGTTATGGCCCCATATAGTGCTGCAGGAACGTTATGGCTCCCATATAGTGCTGCAGGAATGTTATGGCCCCATATAGTGCTGCAGGAATGTTATGGCCCCATATAGTGCTGCAGGAATGTTATGGCCCCATATAGTGCTGCAGGAACGTTATGGCCCCATACAGTGCTGCAGGAATGTTATGGCCCCATATAGTGCTGCAGGAATGTTATGGCCCCCATATAGTGCTGCAGGAATGTTATGGCCCCATATAGTGCTGCAGGAATGTTATGGCCCCATATAGTGCTGCAGGAATGTTATGGCCCCATATAGTGCTGCAGGAATGTTATGGCCCCATATAGTGCTCCAGGAATGTTATGGCCCCATATAGTGCTGCAGGAATGTTATGGCCCCATATAGTGTTGCAGGAATGTTATGGCCCCATATAGTGCTGCAGGAATGTTATGGCCCCCATATAGTGCTGCAGGAATGTTATGGCCCCATATAGTGCTGCAGGAATGTTATGGCCCCATATAGTGCTGCAGGAATGTTATGGCCCCATATAGTGCTGCAGAAATGTTATGGCCCCATATAGTGCTCCAGGAATGTTATGGCCTCATATAGTGCCGCAGGAATGTTATGGCCCCATATAGTGCTCCAGGAACGTTATGGCCCCATATAGTGCTGCAGGAATGTTATGGCCCCATATAGTGCTGCATGAATGTTATGGCCCCATAGATGCTCCATACAGACACTTGCCCCATTTGCTGCGATAAAAAAAATAAATCACATACTCACCTCTCCGTCGCTCAGGCCCCCGGCACTTTCAATAGTCACCTGCTCCTCGTTCCGGCGCCGATCTGTCTCCAGCACTGACGTTCAGCAGAGGGCGCGCACTGACCACGTCACCGCGCTCTCTGACCTCAGCGTCACTGCTGGAGACAGATCGGCGCCCGGAACGAGGAGCAGGTGACTATTGCGCAGCGCTGCGCTCCCCTCCCCGTATACTCACCTGGTCCTGCCGCTGTGTAGATCCTGCTTCCCCGACGCCGCAGCGCTTCATCCTGTACTCAGCGGTCACATGGTACCGCTGATTACAGTAATGAATATGCGGCTCCACCCCTATGGGAGGTGGAGCCGAATATTCATTTACTGTAATGAGCGGGACCATGTGACCGCTGAGTACAGGAAGAAGCTGAAGCTGCTGCTGCCGCGCCGGGGAAGCAGGGACCGCGCCTGGACTAGGTGAGTATTTTTAGACAGCCCCCGCTCCCCCTCCCCTGCCGACCCCCGGTATGACTCGAGTATAAGCCGAGAGGGGCAATTTCAGCCCAAAAAAGTGGGCTGAAAATCTCGGCTTATACTCGAGTATATACGGTAGTTCAAGTGTTTATTCCTGTTAATGTTGATAATTATGGATTACAGCCAATGAAAACCCAAAAGTTATTATATCGGTGAATTAGAATAACATTTAAACAGGTCCCTTAGTCTGTTCGATTGTGTACAAATAATCAGATCATGTGATCACACTGCTGACGTTACTCGCCCGCGCTGCAGAGGCGAACACTGGTGGTAAGTGCTCCAGTGAAGCTGAGGACACCGAAGAATAAGTGCAGCGGGGAAGGGGGGGATTTAATGTGTGCGGGGGAGATTTGGAGTGTGGATACTATTACGCCCGATGTCGGCCTCCCTCACTTTGATGTGGGCTTTGATGGTGAGCCCACATCTTTCCCAGGACATGTCAGTTGTTTTAATTGCGGGTCACCGGTGTGTTGGCATGACAGCTTGAGGTCTCCTGGAGACCTCTATGGTTGTCAGTGCTGACTTGCTGTGAGCGCCTCCCAGTGGTCGGCGCTCATAGCAAGTGAGCAATTCTGCTTACATACAGGTGATCTGATCATCGCCTCTATGTAGAAGAGCCGATCGGGTTGTGGCAGCTTCTAGTTTCCCCTGAACTTTGTTGCACTTGAAAGAAAACGTTTTATTGAAAATACCTTTACCGTTATTGATTCCTCACTGCATCACAGTTTTATCACAATTTGGATTAGAAAAAAACGGCCTCCTGACTGGACCCCTATATTAGGACAAAGAATTTTTAAGAGGAAATCTGGCCTTCTGAGTCCTCACTATGACAGTTTTTGCCCAAATGATTGTGATTAGCAAATTGGGCGTCCTGAACCTGCAACACTGTGTTAGCACAATCTAGTTAGATGCTGGAAGATCGATTTCACACAGGACAGGATCCTATCTAGCTAACTGACAAGTTCACAGCAGCAGCACTAGCAGGAGCGGCCTCTCTGCAATGTGACACTGAGAAAATGGTGACAGCAAAACAAGAGGTTTGCTTTTATATGGGCAGGGACATGTGACTTTGGCAGCCAATCACAGAAGACCTTGTGTCAATACATTGTGGATGTTTTCTGTGCCCTGATTGGCTGCTGGAATATACACCCATTAAGTTATTAAAGCAAAAAAAATTACACTCTGCATCTCCTCTGACCTAGACACCCCCCCACCCCTCATAAAACACGTCCCCCCACTCATCATACAGCACTAACTATCCTAAATAAAGTGAAAACAAAAGCAATTGAAACGTGATCATTTACCGATCTGTGACCAAATTTTGCTGACTTTGAGTAATAAAGAATCCGAATGTGCTACGTTTGTGCCAAATTTGAGATTGGCAAACATTTTCTGAACAAGTTTTTTCATCTCTAGTCAATAGAGGACACAGAGAGAAGGGGCCGCTGTGTCAGAACAATTTAGCCCTTTCTGACATCAGACGCACTATCCCATCAAGGTGACCTGGCCCCGTATGACCATGGATGGGATAGTACATCATATGCGATCAGCCGTGCTCACAGGGGGGATCGCGGCCAGGTGTCAGCTGATTATCACAGCTGACATCCAGCACTATATGCCAGGAGTGGTCACCGATCGCTCCCAGCACTTTAACCCCTAGATCACTACGATCAAACAAGATCGCAGTGTTCCGGTGAAATAGGGAAGCATTGCGCAGGGAGGAAGCTCCCGACGTGCTTCCCTGAGACCCTCAGAACAACGCGATGTGATCGCATTGTTCCGAAGGGTCTCCTCCTGTCGTCTCCCTGCAGGCCCCCGGATCCAAGATGGCCGTGGGGTCCTTCCAGGTCCTGCAGGGAGGTGGCTTGTCAGTGCCTGCTGAGAGCAGGCGCCGGCAAGCCTCCTGCACTGCCTGTCAGATCACTGATCTGACAAAGTGCTCTGCAAAGTGTCAGATCAGCGATCTGACTTTATACAGTGATGTCCCACCCTGGAACAATGTAAAAAAGTTTAAAAAAAATGACACTGTGTAAAAATATATATAAAAAAATCCTAAATAAATAATAAAAAGAAAATATTGTTCCAATAAATACATTTCTTTATGTAAGTAAAAAAACAATAAAAGTACACATATTTAGTATCCCGCGCGTCCGTAACAACCCGACTTATAAAACCGTCCTACTAGTTAACCCCTTCACTGAACACCGTAAAAAAAAAAAAAAAACGAGGCAAAACACAATGCTTTATCATCATACCACAGAACAAATAGTGGAATAACACGTGATCAAATAGATGGATATAAATAAACATGGTACCGCTGAAAACGTCATCTTGTCCTGCAAAAAACGAGCAGCCACACAGCATCATCAGTAAAAAAATTAAAAAAGTTATAGTCCTCACAATAAAGCGATGCAAAAATAATTATTTTTGATATAAAATAGTTTTTATTGTATAAAAGAGCCAAAACAAAAAAATTATATAAATGAGGTATCGCTGTAATCATACTAACCTGAAGAATAAAAATGCTTTATCAATTTTACCAAACGTGGAATGGTATAAATGCCCCCTCAAAAGAAATTCATGAATTGCTGTTTTTTGTTCATTCTGCCTAACAAAAATCAGAATAAAAAGCGATCAAAAAATGTCATGTGCCCGAAAATGGTATCAACAAAAACGTAACCACAAAAAACATGACCTCACATGACTCTGTGGACCAAAATATGGAACAATTATAGCTCTCAAAATGTGGTGACGCAAAACTATTTTTTGCAATAAAAAGCGTCTTTTAGTGTGTGACAGCTGCCAAACATAAAAACCCGCTATAACAACCCACTATAAATATTAAATCAAAACTTCCTTTATCACCGCCTTAGGGAAAAATAAAAAAATTTAAAATGTTTTATTAATTTACATTTTCCCGTTAGGGTTAGGGTTGGGGCTAAAGTTAGGGTTAGGGCTAAAGTTAGGGATAAGGTTGGGGCTAAAGTTAGGGTTAGGTTTGGATTATGTTTACGGTCAGGTTACGGGTCTGTCAGGGTTAGGGGTGTGGTTAGGGTTATGGTTGGGATTAGGGGTGTGTTGGGGTTTGGGGTGTGTTGGGGTTGGGATTAGGGTTAGGGGTGTGTTCAGGTTAGGGGTGTGTTGGAGTTAGGGGTGTGGTTAGGGTTGAGATTAGGGTTAGGGGTGTGTTGGGGTTAGGGTTGGAGTTAGAATTGGGGGGTTTCCACTGTTTAGGCACATCAGGGACTCTGAAAATACAACATGACGTCCGATCTCAATTCCAGCCAATTTTGCATTGAAAAGTCAAATGGCACTCCTTCCCTTCCAAGCTCTGCCATGCGCCCAAACAGTGGTTTACCCCCACATATGGGGTGTCAGCGTACTCAGGACAAATTGTACAACAACTTTTGGGGTCCAATTTCTCCTGTTACCCTTGGTAAAATAAAACAAATTGGATCTGAAGTAATTTTTTTGTGAAAAAATTAAATGTTCTTTTTTTTTTAAACATTCCCAAAATTCCTGTGAAGCACTTGAAGGGTTAATAAACTTCTTAAATGTAGTTTTGAGCACCTTGAGGGGTGCAGTTTTTACAATGGTGTCACTTTTAGGTATTTTCTATCATATATACCCCTCAAAGTGACTTCAAATGTGATGTGGTCCCTAAAAAAACTGGTGTTGTAAAAATGAGAAATTGCTGGTCAAATTTTAACCAATATAACTCCTTAACAAAAAAAAATTTTGGTTCCAAAATTGTGCTGATGTAAAGTAGACATGTGGGAAATGTTACTTATTAAGTATTTTGTGTAACATATCTCTGTGATTTAAGGGCATGAAAATTCAAAGTAGGAAAATTGCAAAATTTTCAAAATTGTTGCCAAATTTCCATTTTTTTTCACAAATAAACACAAGTAATATCAAATAAATTTTACCACTATCATGAAGTACAATATGTCACGAGAAAACAGTGTCAGAATCAACAGGATCCGTTGAACTTTAACCTCATAAAGGGACAGTGGTCAGAATTGTAAAAATTGGCCCGGTCATTAACGTGCAAACCACCCTTGGGGGTGAAGGGATTAACGGCCCTTTGCAATCCATTAGCTCATCGTAATGCACAATTGTATCTGTTTTGAAGGAGTAAGAGTCCCCCTTACCTCTTGGACTATGTGGTGCCCATACCCATAATACTGTATGGAGGACTACACTGTCCAGTCTAAAATGATAAGTCTGCAGTCACTCTGTGCGCTGTGAGGATTCGCCAGTTTCTGATCTATTGTAGAATTTACAATAGATATCACTTGTAATGTAAAAAGTACAGTAAGTGAAATCTTTGGCATTGTACTATAACTAGATTTCTCTGCCATAACTGTGGATCATGTGTTAAAGGAGCGCACTGAGATTCTCTCTCTAGGGGCACATGAAAACCTGGAGCCGACCCTGAATGGAGGGCAGAACTGTGGCAGAGCTTTTGCATACGGGCTACTGAGCCAGTGAGAGCGCTGAGCGCTTGGTTAAGCAGAGTGCAGCGCTCGTGTGGAGAAGTGAGGGGCCGGTGCAGAACCCTGAGGTGTGACCCCATTGCTGACAGACGCACAGCGGCACCCGTGTGGGACAGAGACTACGACAGAGATCCTCACTTTGGCTGGCACATAGAGGAGCGCATGCCGAGCAGAGCCGTGCAGAGCAGCCATTCAGGTGACGGGAGCTTCACAGAAAGACACGTGCCACGAGGAACCTTGCGGAGAGCTTTACTCTTTTGCTCCACAGTTAAATGGACTAGAGGCTCAGCGGCTAAAACCAGAGACCGCCCGCAACCTCCAGAAGACGGATTGTTAACTTTGGACCCCATCTGAGGACCCTACACTGGCCGTTGCCAGCACTACTACTCCCATCGGACTGTGGACTAAGGACCCCACCAGGAGCTACGATAAGTGTTGTTTAAAACTTAGACTGTCGCACTCATTTTATTTAATTAATTTTACCCTTGTTGTAGGCTACTGCCTATTAACTCCCTGCGAGGAGACTACTTTAACTTTTCCTGTTAAAAGAATAAATAGTATTGTTGTACCGTACTGCTCTGCAATTCCTGCGTAATCCATCTCAGCACCTGCTTACACACACAATGGCTTAAAGGACAGTACCACCACAGGCAAGGGGAGCAGAGTTCACACAGCGGCTTAAAGGACAGTACCCCCACAGTCGGGGAGGTCCAGACTACACACAGCGGCTTAAAGGACAATACTCCCACAGGCTGGGGGGTCCAGAGTACACATAGAGGCTTAAAGGACAGTACTCCCACAGGAAAGCGAGAGCAGAGTACACACAGCGGCTTAAAGGACAGTACTCTCACTGCAAGGGGGAGCAGAGTACACACAGTGGCTTAAAGGACAATACTACAGGCATGGGGCGAGTGCATAGTACATGCAACGGCTTAAAGGAAGGTACCCCAACAGGCAGGGGGATGCAGAGAACACACAGAGTCTTTTAGCCTAGAACTACCAGAGATATGGGTTGCAGTGTACACACAGTGTTGTGTTTGCAAAGTGCTGCGGCAGCCAATCACAGTCATGCTAATACTTGAAAGTGGCCACAGTCTAAAAAATTGTTGATGGGGTGTGCTGAAACCTTTCAACAAGATTTATTAGACAGGTGAACTCAATCAGGAAATGGATATACAGTAAAAAGTCCGTGTTCGGTTCAGTACCGGTGTATCTGGCCAGATTAATCCCCCCACCCAGAATATACCCGGGGTTAAAGTGGCCTAGGCCAAACTATACCCTGTGTATAAATTGGACTAGGCCAATTTATACCCCTCTGGGCCAGAATATACTGTGGGTATATTATGGCCTAGGCCAAACTATACCCTGGCGTATAGTTTGGCCTAGGCCAGATTATACCCCTCCGGGTCAGAATATACCCCAGCTGCTGTAGATCAGATTTTTCATGCTTTTGAGAAACATAGAGTGATATCCAAGCACAGACAGCCACCTCATGCCCTCTACTTCTCCCACCTGCTAACACTTTCTCTGCTCCTTCTCACTGCTGGTGATATCTCTCCAAATCCTGGTCGTCCTCACTACATCCCCACAGTCAGTTCTACCTCCGATCCACGCTCTATCACAAATTTCCATAACCTCTCTAACATTATACCCATTTGCCCGGCCCCCGCTTCCCCAGTCCCACTAACAGGAGCTCTGTGGAACGCTCGCTCTGTCTGCAACAAGCTTTCCTACATCCATGATCTTTTTATTACTCACAAACTTTCCTTCCTCACTATCACCGAAACCTGGCTCACCCCTTCTGACACAGCCTCTCCTGCTGCACTTTCGTATGGTGGCTTCCACCTTTCTCACACACCCCGCCCCAGCAGCAAGCATGGCGGAGGAGTTGGTTTTCTTCTGTCAGATTACTGCTCCTTCACCCCAATCCCACTGCCACCCTCTGTTACCCTCCACTCCTTTGAGGTGCACTCTGTGTGCATCTACTCCCCCTCTAACCTCCAACTGGCTGTCATTTACCACCCCCCAGGACCAGCCACCACCTTCTTTGACCACTTCACCACCTGGCTACTTCATTTCCTTTCTAATACCCAAAGATTATAGACCAAACAAATTCATATGGTAGATTTCCAAGATTACACAGACCAAAAGAAAAGGGAAGTGCAAACCCAGAGAATAAAATTCAAAATGTTTTATTCATAATAGATTAAAAACAGAAATTATTCTAAATTATACATGAAAGGGTTGGTTGTCAAGGCAGTAGCGACATGTTGTTACCTGCACAGTGTGGATCGCCGTGAGAAAGGAGGGAACCCCGATGCGCATTTCGCAACATAGCTTCTTCCTGGGGGTCGTGATAGTGAAGGGGATGCAGTGCCAGCTTTTTAAATGCAGCGGTAGTCACGGCACCCGCCGCTTCCTGTTGCATGTCCGATGGACGCAAGCGCCGTGACTACCGCTGCATTTAAAAAGCTGGCACTGTGTCACCTTCACTATCCTGACCCCCAGGAAGAAGCTACGTTGCGAAACGCGAGTCGGGGTTCCCTCCTTTCTCACTGCGATCCACACAGTGCAGGTAACAACATGTCGCTACTGCCTTGACAACTAACCTTTTCATGCTAGGTGTTCTGTTATGTATTGAGATCCATTCTATTTAATGCACGTGCACCTTACTAGTATTTATTACCTTATTATGTAGATACCTCTATCTGTACATTGCACAGCACCTATATATTGCTCATTTAAACTTTGAGAGCCCTGAATGCGCACTCTAGGGACTGACATTTGTTTAGTTTTCTATGGGCAGTTCTTTGTCTATTCAGTGGAATTTTTCCAGTATATTCCAGAACCTGCTGGTGCACGGTTGTTCTGCACTGACTATACTAGTCTATTGTTGATTGATATTTTGAATCAAGTTATGTTGTGGATTGCCAGAGTTCATTCTGCCGTGCTCTAATCCCCTTCTGTATAATTTAGAATAATTTCTGTTTTTAATCTATTATGAATAAAATATTTTGAATTTTATTCTCTGGGTTTTCATTTCCTTTCTGCGGACATCCCCACTATCATCATGGGTGACTTCAACATACCCATTGACACTTCCCTCTCAGCTGCCACTAAACTAATCTCTCACTTCCTCCTTCGGCCTCACTCAATGGTCTTCTGCAGCCACTCACAAAGATGGTCACACACTGGACCTCATCTTCACCCTCCTCTGCTCCCTATCTAACATCTCTAACTCACCTCTTCCTCTTTCTGACCACAATCTACTCACTTTCTCTTCCATCTCCACTCCTTGTCTACAATCCCCACCCCACAAACTTGCATACCCTCGCAGAAATCTTATACACCTTGATCTACACTCACTCTCTGAATCCCTCCTCCCTCTCACAGACATAAGTTCCCTACACAATGTGGATGACGCTGCAGCTCTATGTAACACCACAACAGCTGTAGCTTCGGAATCTCTTGCCCCTCTCACGCATACCAAAGCTCGCAAAATCAACAGACAGCCCTGGCACACCAGCCTGACCAAAGAACTGAGGCGAGCTTCCAGGGCTGCTGAGCGGAGATGGAAAAGATCCCACTCCAACGAGCACTTCATCGCATTCAAACAGTCCCTCACTACTTTCAAGACCACACTCGCCACAGCAAAATAAACCTACTTCTCATCTCTCATATCCTCCCTGTCTCACAACCCTAAACAGTTATTCAACAACTTCAACTCTCTCCTCCGTCCCCCAGCACCTCCTCCCTCCCTCCTCATCTCAGCTGAAGACTTTGCCTCATTTTTCAAGCAGAAGATTGAGAACATCAGAGACAGTTTTATTCGACAACCCCTAGAGCCCATCCTCCCAACTACCCAGCCCTCCACCTCCAAAACCAACTTCTCCGCCATTACAGAAGATCGACTCTCTACTCTACTCTCAAGATCGCATCTCAGCACCTGTGCACTTGATCCGATCCCTTCCCAACCGTAACCCATCTGTTGTGAATTCTGCTCTTGGGCTCCCTCCGGTGGTTGTAAGTGGTAGCGCTGCTGTCTCTGAATCACAGCATTTATCAGGTGTTTTCACCTTTAGCAATTTGGACAGGGCTATTTAGTCTTGCTTCACCCTTTAGTCAGTGCCAGTTGTCCATTGTTCTGTTTTCACCTTTAGCAATTTGGACAGGGCTATTTAGTCTTGCTTCACCCTTTAGTCAGTGCCAGTTGTCCATTGTTCCTGGAGGATTCACATCCCTGCCTGGTTCCTTCTGCTTTGCAGTTCTTTTCAACAAAGATAAGTCTGGTCTTGATTTGCTGTCTACATATTGTGGTCTTATTGTTCAGTTCCTTTCTATGTTTTGTCTTGTCCAGCTTGGTCTGTATTAGCATTTTTTTAGCCAAGCTGGTATTTCTGGAGATGCAGATATACCCTCCATATCTTTAGTTAGCTGTGGAGTTTTTTGTATTTTCTGTGGTGGATATTTTCTAGTTTTTTAATACTGACCGCATAGTACTCTGTCCTTCCTTTCTATTTAGCTAGAAGTGGCCTCCTTTGCTAAATTCTCATTTCAGTCTGTGTATGTTTTTTCCCTCTCCTCTCACAGTCAATATTTGTGGGGGGCTGCCTGTTCTTTGCAGATTTTCTCTGAGGCAAGATAGTTTTCCCTTTTCTATCTCTAGGGGTAATTAGTCCTCCGGCTGTGTCGAGATGTCTAGGGAGCGCTAGGTACATTCCACGGCTACTTCTAGTTGCGGTGTTAGGTTCAGGGTCTGCGGTCAGTACAGGTACCACCTTCTCCAGAGTACGTCCCATGCTGCTCTTAGGCCACCAGTTCATAACACCCATCTCTTTAACCTATCACTAACATCTGGTGTTTTCCTCTCAAGCTTTAAACATGCCTCAATCACACCTATCCTCCAAAAGCCCTCTCTTGACCCATCCTCTGTATCAAGCTATTGCCCTATATCACTTCTTCCCTATGCCTCAAAACTATTGGAACAACACGTCCATCTTGAACTGTCCTCCCATCTATCTTCCTGCTCCCTCTTCAACCGCTTACAATCAGGCTTCCGGTCACACCACTCCACTGAAACTGCCCTAACTAAGGTCACCAATGACCTATTAACCGCAAAAAGAGCAAGCGACACTACTCTATCCTCCTCCTCCTGGACCTGTCCTCTGCCTTTGACACACTGGACCATTCCCTGTTGCTGCGGACCCTCTCATCCCTTGGCATCACAGACTTGGCCCTATCCTGGATCTAGTCATACCTAACTGACCTGACATTCAGTGTCTCCCACTCACACACCACCTCCTCACCTCGCCACCTATCTGTCAGAGTCCCACACGGCTCAGTTCTAGGGCCCCTGCTCTTCTCCATTTACACTTTTGGCCTGGGACAGCTCATAGAATCTCACGGTTTTCAGTATCATCTCTATGCTGACGACACACAGATCTACATCTGTGGACCAGATATCACCACCCTACTAACCAGAATCCCTCAATGTCTGTCCGCTATTTCATCCTTCTTCTCCGCTAGATTTCGAAAACTTAACATGGACAAAACAGAATTCATCGTATTTCCCCCCCAACAAACCTATCTCACGCGACCCCCCCAACGAACCTATCCATTACAGTAAATGGCTGCCCACTCTCCCCAGTCCCACAAGCTCGCTGTCTCGGGGTAATCATTGACACTGATCTCTCCTTCAAACCGCATATCCAAGCCCTTTCTACTTCCTGCCGCCTTCAACTGAAAAATATTTCACGGATCCGTACATTCCTAAACCAAAAATCTACAAAAACCCTAGTCCATGCCCTCATCATCTCCCACCTCGACTACTGTAACCTCCTGCTCTGTGGCCTCCCCTCTAACACTCTCACACCCCTCCAATCTATTCTAATCTCAGCTGCCGGACTAATCCACCTGTCACCCCGCTATTCCCCGGCCTCTCCCCTCTGTCAATCCCTTCACTGGCTCCCCATTACCCAGAGACTCCAGTACAAAAGCCTAGCCATGACATACAAATCCATCCACAACCTGTCTCCTCCATACATCTGTGACCTCGTCTCCCGGTACTTTCCTGCACGCAACCTCCGATCCTCACAAGATCTCCTTCTCTACTCCCCTCTTATCTCCTCTTCCCACAATCGCATACAAGATTTCTCTCACGCATCACCTCTACTCTGGAACTCTCTACCGCAACATATCAGACTCTCACCTACCATCGAAACCTTCAAAAAGAACCTGAAGACCTACCTCTTCGGCAAGCCTACAACCTGCAGTAACTACCGATCGACCAAACCACTGCACGACCAGCTCTATCCTCACCTACCTCACCTACTGTATCCTCACCCATCCCTTGTAGACTGTGAGCCCTCGCGGGCAGGGTTCTCTCTCCTCCTGTACCAGTTGTGACTTGTATTGTTCAAGATTATTGTACTTGTTTTTATTATGTATGCCCCTCCTCACATGTAAAGCGCCATGGAATAAATAGCGCTATAACAATAAATAATAATAATATACTTAATAACGGGGCCGCAGTCAGTGCACAGGGGCCCCAGGCAGCACACAGGGGCCCCAGGCAGCGCACGGGGGCCCCAGGCAGCACACAGGGCCACAGGCAGCACACAAGGGCCCCTGACATCACACATTGCACAGGGGCCCAGACATCACACAGGGGCCCCAGACATCGCACAGGACTGAGTGATATACTCAAGAATGGGGCCCCAGACATCGCACAGGGGGTCCCAAACAGCGCACAGGGGGTCCCAGACAGCGTACAGAGGGGCAGAGACAGCGCACAGGGGCCCTGCGTGCTGTCTCTGCCACCCTGTGCTCTGTCTGAGGCCCTGTGTGCTGTCTCTGCCCCTCTGTACGCTGCCTGGGGCCTCTGTGCACTGCCTGAGGCCCCATGTGCTGCCTGGGGCCCCCATGTGCTGCCAGGGCTCCTGTATGCTGCCTAGTGCCCCAGTGCATTACCTGGGGCCCCTGTATGCTGCCTGGGGCCCTGTACACTGCTTGGGGCCCCTGTGTGCTGCCTTGGGCCCTGTGTGCTGCCTCATTCCCCGTTCGCTCTCTCTGCCCCCACCGTTTGATGCCTGGGGCCCTGTGCGCTGCCTGGGGCCTTCGTGTGCTTTCTGGGACCCCATGCACTGCCAGGGGCCCCTGTATGCTGCCTGGGGCCACTGTGTGCTGCTTGGGGCCCCCATGTGCTGCCTGGGGTCCCATGTGCTGCCAGGTGCCACTGTATGCTGCCTGAGGCCACTGTATGCTGAATGGGGCCCCCGTGTGCTGCCTGGGTCCCCGTGTGCTGTCTGAGGCCCCGTATGCTGCCTGGGGCCCTGTGTGCTGCCTGGGGCCTGGTTATTGTGTATATCACTCAATGGTTCTCAAAAGCATGAAAAATCTGATCTACAGCAACTGGGGGTATATTCTGACCCGGAAGGGTATAATCTGGCCTAGGCCAATTTTACTATGGGGTATAGTTTTGCCTAGGCCAGAATATACCCAGGGTATATTCTGGTCCAGAGGAGTATAAATTGGCCTAGTCCAATTTATACCCCGTGGTACAGTTTGGCCTAGGCCACTTTAACCCCGGGTATATTCTGGGTGGAGGTTTAATCGGGCTTGTAACAAAGGACATTACATGTCATGTACAAATCCCAAACTTTCCAGATAGGGTTTGCTCATCCCTAGCAGGAAAAAAGGACTTTTGTGTTCTCTTATCCAGCCATGTCATTAGCTGTTTAGTAAATATTAAATCCAAGGAGATAGGGCAAAGCAGTACCTCAGACTCCACAACTAGTACCTCGTGACACCCTGCCTAAGGCTAATTTCACACTTGCGTTCGGCAGGACTGCGGACTTCCTCAGTGAAGCCCCGCCCACTGCAGCGCCTCTTCCTTCAGCTCCAATTATGGCTGCATGCGTCCTGCGTACCCTATTTTTAACATTTGGTATGCAGGCCATACGGATGTATTTGGATGAATCCGCATGCGTCGTCTTGATGCTGCACTGACCTGCGTCAAATGCAACATGTTAGGATTTTGTTGCAGTCGGCGCAGCTTCAAAGCGACGCATGCGGAGGCATCCGCATACATCCACATGGCCTGCGTACCCAATGTTAAAGATAGGGTACACAGGACGCATGCAGCAGTAGGCGGAGCTGAGGGAAGAGGTGCGGCAGTGGGCGGTGATTCATGGAGGAAGTCCACAGCCCTGCTGAACGCTAGTGTGAAACTATCTTACACATTTCTTGATCTGGAGTTTATCATCCATACACTCACTATATACTCACCACACACTCACTGCTCACTTGCATCAGTCATACAGCCTATTACATGTATGTATGTCAAAATCATCACTACATCTGTAGATAAATTCCCAAAGGGTCATAATTTCCAAAATGTGGTAATTTAAGGGGGGATAATGCTTTTCTAGCACTTAGGGTTTCTTTATATGGAATCTGTAAACTAGTCTAGGAAAATCTGCCCTCCATTAGGAAAATAAAGCTCCATCCATCCATGAACACCCGAGCCTTACACTATGGCTGGTCTAAATAATTAAAGCAATTGTTACCATCCACCTCTCGTGTCTCCCCTTTTCCTCATAGTTTGTAAGCTTGCGAGCAGGGCCCTCATTCCTCCTGGTATCTATTTTGAACTGTGATTTCTGTTATGCTGTAATGTCTATTGTCGGTACAAGTCCCCTCTATAATTTGTAAAGCGCTGCGGAATATGTTGGCGCTATATAAATAAAATTATTATTATCCCTCCCAAGTCACTCCATATGGCAAAGCAGTACTGAAAAGCCAGATTTGGGTTATTTCTACATTCAGCAGAAATTGTGGGACAAATTCCGTTGCCATTTTTACCCATTTCCCAGTGTGAAAATGTAAAACTTGGGGCTAAAACACAATCTTGGTGGTAAAAATGTAAATTATTTTTTCCTTACTGCCTAATGGTATAAAAGTCTGTGACACACTGGTGTCCATATGTTTTTCTGTGACACTCTGGTGTCAATATAGTCACTGTGTAGGGGACATGATAAATATTTAGCTATAATGTCTATATGCTAGTATGTTTTGGTACTGCTACATCACTAAGGTGTATTACCATTGTTTGTAATATTGGTACTGCTACATTTTATATCTATTACCAACTATTGTATTTGTATGTATTTGATAGGGACAGTTTACTACCTCAGATTGGCCACTAGATGGGACACAAAGATTAGTCCCTCACATAGTCATAAGGGAACAGGGTGTAAATAGTTAACTGTAGGAGGCACACCATGGGTTAAGACACTGAGGGCTTCCTGGTTTAGTTAGTTGGAGCCGGGGCACCCGTGTAGCATACAGGGCAACACCGTGCCCCGCAACGTTTGACAGAAGACTAGGCCCAGCAGATAATATCCAGGGGGCCATAGTACAGAAAGAAGCACAGCGACATCAGAGGTAGCGGTGCAGTATAAGTGGGACTGCAGTGCTATGGGAAGAAGAGTAAGCAGCACGGAAACAAGGTATCTAAGATGTGGCAGATCTTTGAGTGGGCCGCTATTCTAAAGACCGGAGCGAGATGGCAGGGAATAACCCCATGAAAGGCAGAGATACTGGACATTGAGGACACTGTGGGACCGTATAGTATGGACCGTCCCTGGGACAGGTTTAGCAACAGTGAGAAGAGGCAAGGGAAAGTGTTGCCAATTGTTATGATTGACTGTGCCCTGGATAATGCTGTGTTAAGTAAAGAAGTTGAAGTTACAGTGAAGCCGGACTTTGACTTTTTAATTGGGGAATCATCTGTGGGGGACACACTCTCATACTAGGGGATTCAAGATCACATCGAGAAGCAGCACCGTGGTACTCAGAGAAGAAAGCATGATCGTATGTTGGGAGGGAGCCAGGGAGTGATACAGAGGTTACTGTCGGCAATGACTGCGGCCCTGCATCCCCCCGGCTGAATCCTACAACTGCACCCTTAGATGAATTCATTGAGAGGTTTTTTTGGTAAAATGGGGTCACTTATGGAGGCTTCTGCTGTTCTGGCACCTCAGGGGCTCTGCCAATGTAATATGGCACCCTCAAACAAGTGCAGCAAAATATGCACTGTAATATGGCACTACTTCCCTTCTGAGCTTTACACTGTGCCTCAAAAGTAGTTTTCGACCACATACTGGGTATCGTGAACTCAGGAAAAATAGCACACGAAACATTGGGGTCCATTTTCTACTTTTGCCCTTGTGAAAATACAAAATTTGTAGCTAAAAAATATTTTTGCGGGAAAAATGTGATTTTTTTTATTTTCATGGCTCTACGTTATAAACTTCTGTGAAGCCCCTGTAGGTTCAAGGTGCTCAATACACAACTAGATAAGTTCCATAAGGGGTCTAGTTTCCAAAATAGTATCACTTGTGGGGGGCTTCCACTGTCTAGGCACAGGGTCTCTGCAAATGCGACATGGCAACCGCTAATTATTCCAGCATATTTTACATTCAAAAAAGTCAATGGCGCTCTTTTCCTTCCAAACCCTGCCGCGCACTCAAACAGTTGTTTTCCTCCACATATTGGGTATCTGCGCACTCAAGAGAAATTGCCCAACAAATTGCATGGAGCAATTTTTCTTGTTACCCTTATGAAAATGCAAAATGTGGAGCTAAAAAAGATTTATCTGGGAAAAATTTGATTTCTTTTATTTTCACGACTTAACGTTATAAACTTCTATGAAGCACCTGTGGGTGCAAGGTGCTAAATGTACATACAGATAAGTTCCCTAAGGCATTTAGTTTCCAAAATAGTCTCACTTCTTGGGGGTTTCCACTGTTTAGGCACATCAGGGGCTCTCCTAACTATGCCAGCAAATTTTACGTTCAAAAAAGGAAATGGCGTTCCTTCCCTTCTGAGATTTCCCCCACATATGGCGTATCGGCATGCTCAGGAGAAATTGCACAACAAATTGTATGGTTCATTTTCTCCTGAAACCCTTGCAAAAGTAAAAACAATTAGGTCTAAATGAAAATTTTTGCGAAAGAAAAGTAAATGTTTATTTTTTTCTTTCACATTCCAAAAATTCCTGTGAAGCACCTGAAGGGTTAATAAACTTCTTGAATATGGTTTTGAGTATCTTGAGGGGTGCAGTTTTTAGAATGGTGTCATTTTTGGGTATATTTTGTCATATAGGCCCCTCAAAGTCACTTCAAATGTTAGGTGGTCCCTAAAAAAATGGTTTTGCAAATTTTGTTGTAAAAATGGGAAATCGCTGGTCAACTTTTCACCCTTATAACTTCCTAACAAAAAAAAATTATGTTTCCAAAATTGTGCTGGTGTAAAGTAGACATGTGGGAAATTTTATTTATTAACTATTTTGTGCAATATGGCTCTCTGATTTAAGGGCATAAAAATGAAAATTATGAAAATTGCAAAATTTTAAAACTTTTCGCCAATTTCCGTTTTTTCGCTAATAAACTCAAGTCATATCAAAGAAATTTTACCATTTTCATAAAGTACAATATGTCATGAGAAAACAATCTCAGAATAACCGGGATCTGTTGAAGCGTTCCAGAGTTATGAAGTGGCAGTGGTCAGAATTGTAAAAATTTGCCTGGTAAGGAAGGCTTCGGGGTGAAAGGGTTAAAGCATTAAAGTTTGGCTCAGGCGACACCAGTCTTGAATTTTGTAATAAGGCTGTGGACTCTAATTTTCAAACCTCTTACAAACAAGTGATATTTAAGGGCAGCCATGGACTCTTTTCTAGTTTCTTATACCTGACTGTATAACATTTTAACTGCATAGCTTCAAATAGTAGACAGCGTTAATCATGCCTTGGTTATTACTGACTTTGATAGTCAACAGATTCTTTTGGCCTCTGTAATTTGTTTATTTCAGTTCTAGAATTTCATTTAAAAAGCAGGATTTTTTTTATGCAATGGTGATTTATTTTTGTTTAAGAAATGATTATAGACCCTTACCTTACAAGCTTCCTTTTCTCCTCAAGCCTGCAGACTAAAAGATTAATTGCTGCCTTTTTTAGAACTTGTGCTCATTGCCTCAAGGTAACCATGAGCAAATCCTCCCTTTCTTGTCCTCAAGATATCCTATAGGGCCCTATGGTTACTTGCTACACCAATCATAAATCAACCCGTTTACATTTTCCTAGGCATTGTTGACTAAGTTTTGATAAATAAATTATATATTTTAAATTATGCTAAATCACTAACCTTATCCAGTCTTTGTTAAAATTATTGCAGCTGAAACCTGCTAAGTTATTTACCCTTTGATTTTAACCTTGAATTAATTAAAGGAACTTTGTAACTAGGTTTTTCCACCTAATTGGAGAGCAGCATAATGCAGATAAAGAGACCAAAATTCCAACAATGTGTCACTTACTTACTTGTTGAAGCTTTGACACAATCACTGTTTTATCATCAAAATATTATCACTAGAGGCAAGCCCGGGACAAGGGGTAGACAGAGTAGGCACCCTTCTAGGGCACTACCTCGTTCCCACCTTGGGGGATGCACTTAGGAAAAGACAGCTGAATGTTTATGGACATCAGTGTGATGAATGCCTGTGGCAAGAGGCATTCAGCAATCTTTTATGAAGTATGCCCCCCTAGGATAGGCAAGATGTAGTGCTCTATTAGGGTGCCTACTCTGCCTACCCCTTGTCCCGGCACTGTCTGTCACTGACACCACTCACCCCTTTGTCTGCCTCACTCTCTGCAATCAGTTATAGTTGTGTCAGTAAGACATGAATACAATTAATATGCTATCCCCGGTACAAGAGCAAAGAAGCTGTAATCAGCACCCTGCTCCACCAGGATCTCCAAGATGCTGGCCACTTCCAGCCTGCACTTTGTTCGGTGTCGAATATGACCCCAAGACAGCGGGCATGCTATATAGCTCATTGCCCCCCAAAAGAAATTCAGAAAACTCTGAGTCCCAAATCCAAATGCCCCCCCCTCCCTTCTGAACCCCACAGTGTGCCTAAACCACATGTAGCGTCCACATGTTTGGCATTCCTGTAGCGATGATAGCCCGCCTAATTTACAGGTGCGTGTCTCCAGAAGCATGACCTGGGCACCACAACTTGTACTGGGCACTACAAAATACTGCAAATCATTCACTTATCCAGCTCATGCAAATATTGAATAGAGGAGATGAAAATAGAATAAAATCCTGTCCTTTATTAGTGCATCATAAAACAAGCTGACGCGTTTCAGGCAATACTGCCCTTAGTCCTAGCATGACAGTACTGGTGACTACAGGGTTCTGTCCTGGGCCCTGTATTGTTCAACATCTTTATCAATGATTTAGATGAAGGAATTAAGGGTACACTGATTATATTTGCTGATGACACAAAGCTAGGAGGGATAGCTAATACTAGAGAAGAGAGAGAGAGGATTCAAAAAGATATAAATAAACTGGAGCAGTTGGCAGCAACTAACAGAATGTTTTTAACAGGGAAAAATGCAAAGTGCTACATCTGGGCAATAAAAATGAAAAAAGCATATACAGAAAGGGAGGAATAAGGGCTAATCAACAGCACATGTGAAAAAGACTTGGGTATACTAATAGATCATAAACAGAACATGAGTCAACAGCGTGATGCAGCAGCAAAAAAGGCAAATGCAATTCTGGGATGTATTAACAGAAGCATACAGTCTAGATCACGTGAAGTCATTATTGCCCTCTACTCCTCTTTGGTCAGACCTCATCTGGAATACTGTGTCCAGTTTTGGGCACCACATTTTAAAAAAGACATCAACAAACTCGAGCAAGTTCAGAAAAGAGCGACCAGAATGGTGACCAGTCTGCAAACCATGTTCTATGAGGAACAGTTACAGGATTTGGGAATGTTTAGCTTGCAAAAAAGGAGACTGAGAGGAGAATTAATAGCTGTCTACAAATATCTCCAGGGCTGTCACATTGTAGAAGGATCATCTTTATTCTCATTTGCACAAGGAAAGACTAGAAGCAATGGGATGAAACTGAAAGGGAGAAGATACAGATTAGATATTAGAAAAACTTTTTGACAGTTTGGGTGATCAATGAGTGGAACAGGCAAGAGGTGATGAGTTGTCCTTCCATGGAAGTCTTCAAACAGAGGCTGGACAGACATCGTATGGGATGATTTAGTGAATCCTGCTTTGAGCAGGGGGTTGGTCCAGATGACCCAGGAGGTCCCTTCCAACTCTACCATTCTATGATTCTATGATTTACTTGGCACTACAATGGCAGTTTGCAATTTTCACTCGGCAATAGTGATGAACAAGCATGCTTTTCACTACTCCTTATTCGCTTGAGCATCAGTGTGCTCGGGATGGTCATTACTCAGCGACTATGTTTTTCATGCTTGAGTGGGAGCTTGAGTTTACCCACACATCTTTGGTGCTTTTTAGATAGCCAATGAACATGTGGGGATTGCCTGCCAATTACAGTAATGCAATAGCCATCTTGATTGTGGCATTAATATGATTGGTTCGCCCCATATTGTCATCAGGTCTATATAAGACCAGTGACACTATGCTCGTCACACTGTTCCCTGGAAACAGGCAGAGTAGGGAGAGGTGCTGGTGAAAGAGAAATTATAGCTGTGTACTAGCCAGGTATTCAACCACATTTATATTTATTTTAACTACAGCAACAGTCCTTCTTAGGGTTAATTATAATCAATAGTAATACTGCTGTTAGCAGCACTTGGGGAGAGATTGTGCTGAAGGGATCGTGTAGGACAGGATAGGGTGAATTGCATGTGCTTTATGCTGCAGCTTGCAAGTCATACCAAAACTCCTTCTCTCGGCTAACATTCTCTTGCTCTTAATCTTCAAATTGTTCAAGCAGGGAAATATTATTCACCATAATATAATATAAAAGTAATATATATATATATATATATATATATATATATATATATATATATATATATATATATAATATAAAAGTCTGCAGCAGTTGTGCATCAAAAGCATGCAACAAGACTTGGTTGGGAACAGCATTGCTATAGTTATATTGAAGTCTTATGCATCCATCTGAGGTGTGCAAGTTTGCCTGGCATTGTAATACTGCCTTTTTTGATAAGTGAAATTTGATAAGGCATTTATCGTGCTACAGTTGGGCCTCAAACCCCCAAAAAACACAGATTGTTTTTTGTTAAAATGAAATTGCTATACTGATCCTGCAGTCTTAAACGTCCATCTGAAGTGGGCAAATGTTGCTGGCATTGTAATACTGTATTTCTTTTTGAGCAGTGAAATTTTATGCAGCATTTATAGTGCTACAGTTGGGCCTCAAAAAAAAAGTTTATTTAATGAATCGCGTTGCTCTGTTGATACTGCAGACTTACTCGTCCATCTTAAGTGCGCACATTTTGCTGGAATTATAATACTGCAATTTTTTTGAGCAGTGAAATTTTATCATGCTAGCGTTGGGCCTCAAAACCCACTTCCTCTAAAAAAATTTTGCTAAAAAAAAAGTCTCACTGCTATATTGATATTGCAGTCTTATGCATCCATCTGAATGGTCACATTTTGATGGCATTTTAACACATTTTTTTTCTTCTGTAACATTTTATATGGCATTTATCGTGGTTGAGTTGTGCCTCGAAACACCAAAAACAAAATTGTTAAAAAAATCACATTGCTATATTTATACTGCAGTTTTATACGTCCATCTGAAGTGGACAGATTTAGCTGGTATTGCCATAGCGCAATGTTTTTGAGCAGTGCAAATTTATATGGAAATTATCGTGCTAAAATTGAGCTTCAAAACCCTTCTCAAAAAAATTAAATCGCATTGCTACCTTGATACTGCAGTCTCATACAGTACAGACAAAAAGTTTGGACACACCTTCTCATTTAACGATTTTTCAGTATTTTCATGACTATGAAAATTGTACATTCACACTGAAGGCATCAAAACTATGAATTAACACATGTGAAATTATATATTTAACAAAAAAGTGTGAAACAACTGAAAATATGTCTTATATTCTAGGTTCTTTAAAGTAGCCACCTTTTGGTTTGATGACTGCTTTGCACACTCTTGGCATTCTCTTGATGAGCTTCAAGAGGTAGTCACCGGGAATGGTTTTCACTTCACAGGTGTATCCTGTCAGGTTTAATAAGTGGGATTTCTTGCCTTATAAATGGTGTTGGGACCATCAGTTGTGTTGTGCAGAAGTCTGGTGGATACACAGCTGATAGTCCTACTGAATAGACTGTTTGCTTTTTTCTTGCCATAATACAAATTCTAACAGTCTATTCAGTCTAACTATTGACTATTGACTATTAAGTCAAACAAGGTGTTTGTAGATGTTTTTTGTTTTTAAGGGGTCCTTCTACCTACAGCTCCAAGGGACCGCTATGGGTGCGGCCTTTGAGCCCGCATATGCCGGTCTGTTCCTGGGGCTGTGGGAGAGGGACCTCCTCCTGTCAGATGAACAGGGATCAATCGATCATGTCCCTTTGTGGACATGATATATTGATGACATCTTCTTCATCTGGCAGGGCACATCCGTCGACCTTGAGCAATATATGTCTCGATTGAATAGCAACGACAGAAATATCCATCTTACCTTTGTATCAGATGTTGAGTCTATAGATTTCTTGGATGTTGTGATCAAGAGGGGCCCGATGGGGATCATAAATACTGATATATTTCATAAAAAAACATCTTACAAACACCTTGTTACATGCCTCCTCTGGACATCCAGCTCACATGATTAGATCGCTTCTGGTGGGGCAGTTCCTTCGACTTAGACGGATCTGCTCCACCGATCGTGATCTCGAGAGGGGAGCTGATGAACTGAGGAGACGGTTCAGAGAACGGGGATATAGCGGCAGATCCATTAAAAGGGCCTATTTAAGAGCTAAACATACCTCTCGTGAAAGTCTAATATATGGGACTTCGGATCGTCCAACGGGTGGGAATACAGGTAAGATGAGGTTTATTACTACCTTTAGTGCAAAATCCGATCATGTACGTCAGGTACTCAAAAGGGCCTGGCCTATATTGATGGTGGATTCCACCATCAAGAAGTTCCTTCCTGATCGGCCATCCCTGACGTTTAGGCGCGCAAGGAACCTTAGGGACCATTTGGTCTGCAGCCACTATGTGAGTCAGCAACCTGGCACCTTCTTAGATAGATTTTCACCTAGGCCTGGCTCTAGTCCGTGTGGCCGTTGTGTCGCCTGTCCCAACGTAGAAAGATGTAATTCTTTTCTCAATTCCCAAGGAACTAAGTCTTATGAGATTAGGCAACATATCACATGTACCACCAGATATGTTGTCTACTATGCAACGTGCCCCTGCGGACTGATATACGTAGGCCTTACCACTCGCCAGCTTAAAGTCCGCATTAGGGAGCACGTTCTAGGGATACAGGCGGCCCTGAGCCACACAGATGGTACTACACTCAAAACCTTGCCTAGGCATTTTAAGGAATATCATGATTGTGATGCGACACTATTAAGGGTCAGAGGCATTGATACTCTAAAAATTAACATCAGGGGTGGTCAGTTGTCTAAGAGACTCGCTAAACTTGAGACCCAATGGATATGGCGCCTCCAAACTGTCCATCTTAATGGACTTAATGAAAATTTGTAATTTGCCCCATATTTGTAATCCACCTTTTTCTGCCTTTCTTTTCCCCGGTGTGTATCCTCCGCATGTTTGTGTTTTATTTTGGTTTTAATGGATTTTATTCTCTTTTAGTATTTTGGACCTTTACACGTGATATTTGATGATTGTCGTGGTGAATTACAACGTGACACCTTCTGGACTACTATCAAGGGCCTTGGAGATGACATGTTTGACAATTGGGGATTTTTCATCTGTTTGGGTAACCGCCCCTATCTATATGGAATGTGATACTTTATAAGGACTATAGTTGCTGTACCTATATATTTGTGATAGGATATGTATTATTTCGTTCATTATTATATTTATTATTCGTGCGGCATTTTATAATTGTAAGTATAGCTTGTTATTCTTATATGCGATGTGACACATGAATATTGTTGGTATATCCATTGTTGGGGATGCTGTATATGGGCTTTTACTGTTTTTCTGCACTGCTTATTATTTACAATGAGGCTCCCATGTGGTTATCCCGGTACACTGCATTTACCTCCATACTAGGTCAGTAGATGTACATGGTCCACTCTAAACTTTGTTTGGATGGCCGCAATATACTGTGCACATATATATATACTCACTGTCTACAAGAAGATGGCTGCTACGTATGTACTGTGCATGTCTCCTTTATAGTCTCCATCAAATATGGCCATTTACTCCATTTGCGCATGTCCGCCTAGGTCTTCATTAAGATGGCAGCTTAGCTTTTTTATCCCTATGTCGCTGCGTATGTACTGCGCATGTCTGGGATTTTTTCATCTAACATGGCCACCGTAATTCATTTACGCATGCCCGCCTAGGTCTTTACTAAGATGGCGGTTGAGTTACTTCATCCCCTTATGATATACATCATTTCCGGCCTTGGTGACCGCAGTGCCGCTGCCCTTGGATCACATGGGGCCCCAGTGTTTCCGGGTCATGCGGCCGTGCGGATCAATGTCCGTAAATTACAACGCTAGGTGCAAATATTTCTGGTCCTGTAACTATAAATGTTAACCCTGCCACATACTTACACACCCCTTGAGGAAGGCATTTGCCGAAACGTGCGTCGGGGGAGGATGGGTGCTCGGTGCACACATATCCTTACTACTGAAGTTCTGGTATGTATATACATTTATTATGGATACCTTTGGCTACTATTTCAGTGGATTACTGAGTATTTATTCAGGCATTCTGGTATACATTGTTTGTTAATACTGCCATGTTTTCCTGTACATAATATGTTTGTGTGTTCCCCTTTTTTTGCCCTGTCCGACTGTACATGCTGCGGATGGCACTGGGGGATCTCCCATTCCTTGCTATTTTATACCTGTTATGATTAATAAAGTTTTTTCGTATATTTCTATAATTGGGACTTCTAGACTGCATTTTTTACTTTTGCTTTGTTTATGTTTCCATTATATATGCAGTCTTGTCCGATATGGTCCTATCCAGTCCACTTTATGATTATTAATTTAATACTTGGATCTTTAAATTTATACTAATGACTGGAATGTTTTCCATCAAGTGTCTTTGGTTAATCATGAACACGACAGATTACATCCAGGAAGCAGACAACTCTTGGATATAAAATACTACACTCCACTTCAGGGAGATCCGACCAAAAAATACACAGAGGAACTAACACATATCATCAATGGATTTGATTCAACTTCATCCTCACTGCTGGAACTAATACCTGAAAATCCCCAAACCGGTACCTTCTACATGTTGCCTAAAATACATAAAGAAGGTAATCCTGGGAGGCCTATCATCTCTGGTATTGGGACTTTAACTGAGAATATCTCAGGTTGAGTGGAGAACATTCTGAAACCCTTGGTGAGGCGCACACCCAGCTAGATCCAGGACACCACTGATATTCTTTGCAAATTGCCAGCGCTGGGCCCACTTCCAGAGAACACGCTACTAGTCACCATGGATGTAGAGTCTCTCTATTCCAACATTCCTCATGAGGATGGAATTTGTTGTGAATTTACCTTTTTGGCTCCCTCTAGTGGTTTCTAGTGATTTGACTCTGGGAATGTCTGCCATCCCTTGTATGCTCACCTGGGTCGTTAGGTCAGGGGTGTTGCTATATAAGCTCCCTGGACCTTCAGTTCAATGCCTGGCAACGTTGTAATCAGAGCTAATCTGTTGTGCCCTTGTCTACTGATCCTGGTTCCTTCTAGATTAAGCTAAGTCTGCTTTCTTGCTTTTTGCTATTTGTTTTTGTTTGCATTTTTGTCCAGCTTGTACATAATCTGTATCCTTACCTTGCTGGAAGCTCTAGGGAGGCTGGAGTTCTCCCCCCGGGCCGTTAGACGGTTCGGGGGTTCTTGAATTTCCAGTGTGGATTTTTGATAGGGTTTTTGTTGACCATATAAGTTATCTTACTACATTCTGCTATTAGTAAGTGGGCCTCTCTTTGCTAAACCTAGTTCATCTCTGTGTTTGTCATTTCCTCTTACCTCACCGTTATTATTTGTGGGGGGCTTGATCCAACTTTTGGGGTCTATTCTCTGGAGGCAAGAGAGGTCTTTGTTTTGTTTTCCTCTTCTAGGGGTAGTTAGTCCTCCGGCTGGCGCGAGACATCTAGCGACCAACGTAGGCATGTTCCCCCGGCTACTTCTAGTGTTGCCGTTAGGAGTAGATATATGGTCAACCCAGTTACCACTGCCCTATGAGCTGGATTTTTGTACTTCGCAGACTTACTTGTTCCTCTGAGACCCTCGCCATTGGGGTCATAACAGTTTGCCAGGCCAGTATTAAATGTTAAATGCATTGCAGAAGCGGGATTATAAGAAAGAAAATTCTGAGGTTTTTTTTCTCTTTCTCATTTTTTTTTCTTTTCCCCTTTACCTCTGAGTGGCTTGTGTTTGCTGCAGACATGAATGTCCAGACCTTGATTACAGGTGTGGACCAGCTTACTGCTCGTGTGCAGGGCATACAAGATTATGTTATCAGAAATCCTATGTCAGAACCTAAGATACCGATTCCTGAACTGTTTTCCGGAGACCGATTTAAATTTAGAAATTTCAGGAATAATTGTAAATTGTTTTTGTCCCTGAGACCCTGTTCATCTGGAGACTCCGCTCAGCAAGTGAAAATTGTTATTTCTTTTTTACGGGGCGACCCTCAGGATTGGGCCTTCTCGCTGGCGCCAGGAGATCCGGCATTGGCTGATATTGATGCGTTTTTTCTGGCGCTCGGTTTGCTTTATGAGGAACCCAATCTTGAGATTCAGGCAGAAAAAGCCTTGCTGGCTATGTCTCAGGGCCAGGACGAGGCCGAAGTGTATTGCCAAAAATTTCGGAAATGGTCCGTGCTGACCCAGTGGAACGAGTGTGCATTGGCTGCAAATTTCAGAAATGGCCTTTCTGAAGCCATTAAGAATGTGATGGTGGGTTTTCCCATTCCCACAGGTCTGAATGATTCCATGGCCCTGGCAATTCAAATCGACCGGCGGTTGCGGGAGCGCAAAACCGCAAATTCCCTCATGGTGTTGTCTGAACAGGCACCTGATTTAATGCAATGTGATAGAATCCTGACTAGAAATGAGCGGAAAATTCATAGACGCCAGAATGGCTTGTGTTACTACTGTGGTGATTCTACACATGTTATCTCAGCATGCTCTAAACGTCTTACTAGGGTTGTTAGTCCTGTCGCCATTGGTAATTTGCAACCTAAATTTATTCTATCTGTAACTTTGATTTGCTCACTGTCATCGTATCCTGTCATGGCGTTTGTAGACTCAGGTGCTGCCCTGAGTCTGATGGATCTGTCATTTGCCAAGCGCTGCGGTTTTGTTCTGGAGCCATTAGAAAATCCTATCCCTCTTAGGGGTATTGATGCTACGCCTTTGGCAAAAAATAAACCGCAGTTTTGGACACAGGTTACCATGTGCATGACTCCCGAACATCGGGAGGTGAGACGTTTTCTTGTTCTGCATAAGATGCATGATTTGGTTGTTTTGGGTTTGCCATGGTTACAGACCCATAATCCAGTCTTGGACTGGAAGGCAATGTCGGTGTCAAGTTGGGGCTGCCATGGAATTCATGGAGATTCCCTGCCCTTGTCTATTGCTTCTTCTACGCCCTCGGAAGTTCCGGCGTATTTGTCTGATTATCAGGATGTCTTCAGCGAGTCTAAGTCCAGTGCACTGCCTCCTCATAGGGAATGTGACTGTGCAATAGATTTGATTCCTGGCAGTAAGTTTCCTAAGGGGAGACTGTTTAATTTGTCGGTACCTGAACATACCGCGATGCGTTCATATATCAAGGAGTCTCTTGAGAAGGGGCATATCCGTCCTTCTTCTTCCCCTCTTGGTGCGGGATTCTTTTTTGTGGCCAAAAAGGACGGATCTTTGAGGCCTTGTATTGACTATCGGCTTTTAAACAAGATCACTGTCAAATTTCAGTATCCTTTGCCGCTGTTGTCAGACTTGTTTGCCCGGATTAAAGGTGCCAAGTGGTTCACCAAGATAGACCTTCGTGGTGCGTACAACCTTGTGCGCATTAAGCAAGGCGATGAATGGAAAACCGCATTCAATACGCCCGAAGGTCATTTTGAGTACTTGGTGATGCCATTTGGGCTCTCTAATGCACCTTCAGTTTTTCAGTCCTTCATGCATGACATTTTCCGGAAGTATCTGGATAAATTTTTGATTGTTTATCTGGATGATATTCTGGTTTTTTCTGATGATTGGGACTCGCATGTGGAGCAGGTCAGGATGGTTTTTAAGATTTTGCGTGAAAATTCTTTGTTTGTTAAAGGCTCAAAGTGTCTCTTTGGTGTACAGAGGGTTCCCTTTTTGGGGTTCATTTTTTCCCCTTCTGCTGTGGAGATGGACCCAGTCAAGGTCCGAGCTATTCATGTTTGGACTCAACCCTCGTCAGTTAAGAGTCTTCAGAAGTTCTTGGGTTTTTCTAACTTCTACCGTCGTTTTATCGCAAATTTTTCTAGCGTTGTTAAACCATTGACGGATATGACCAAGAAAGGCTCTGATGTAGCTAACTGGGCTCCTGCTGCCGTGGAGGCTTTCCAGGAGTTGAAACGCCGGTTTACTTCGGCGCCTGTTTTGTGCCAACCTGACACCTCACTTCCCTTTCAGGTGGAGGTGGATGCTTCGGAGATTGGGGCAGGGGCCGTTTTGTCGCAGAGAGGCCCTGGTTGCTCTACTATGAGACCTTGTGCCTTTTTCTCCAGGAAGTTTTCGCCGGCAGAGCGAAATTATGATGTGGGCAATCGGGAGTTGTTGGCCATGAAGTGGGCATTTGAGGAGTGGCGTCATTGGCTCGAGGGTGCTAAGCATCGTGTGGTGGTCTTGACTGATCACAAAAATCTGATGTATCTCGAGTCTGCTAAACGCCTGAATCCTAGACAGGCCCGCTGGTCATTGTTTTTCTCCCGTTTTGACTTTGTGGTCTCGTATTTACCAGGTTCTAAGAATGTGAAGGCCGATGCTCTGTCTAGGAGCTTTGTGCCTGATTCTCCTGGAGTCGCTGAACCTGTGGGTATTCTTAAGGAAGGAGTTATCTTGTCAGCTATTTCTCCTGATCTGCGGCGTGTGTTGCAGAGATTTCAGGCTGGTAGGCCTGACTCTTGTCCATCTGACAGATTGTTTGTGCCTGCTAAATGGACCAGCAGAGTCATTTCCGAGGTTCATTCCTCAGTGTTGGCAGGGCACCCGGGAATTTTTGGCACCAGAGATCTGGTGGCCAGGTCCTTTTGGTGGCCTTCCTTGTCAAGGGATGTGCGGTCATTTGTGCAGTCCTGTGGAACTTGTGCTCGAGCTAAGCCTTGCTGTTCTCGTGCCAGCGGGTTGCTCTTGCCCTTGCCTGTCCCGAAGAGACCTTGGACACACATCTCTATGGATTTCATTTCTGATCTTCCGGTGTCTCAGGGCATGTCTGTCATCTGGGTGATATGTGATCGTTTCTCCAAGATGGTCCATTTGGTTCCTTTGCCTAAGCTGCCCTCCTCTTCTGATCTGGTTCCTGTGTTCTTCCAGAACGTGGTTCGTTTGCACGGCATTCCTGAGAATATTGTGTCGGACAGAGGATCCCAGTTTGTTTCCAGGTTCTGGCGATCCTTTTGTGGTAGGATGGGCATTGATTTGTCGTTTTCGTCCGCTTTTCATCCCCAGACTAACGGACAAACGGAGCGAACTAATCAGACTCTGGAGGCTTATTTGAGGTGTTTTGTCTCTTCTGATCAGGATGATTGGGTGACCTTCTTGCCGTTGGCTGAATTTGCCCTTAATAATCGGGCTAGTTCCGCCACCTTGGTTTCGCCATTTTTCTGCAACTCTGGTTTCCATCCTCGTTTTTCCTCGGGACATGTGGAGCCTTCTGACTGTCCTGGGGTGGATTCTGTGGTGGATAGGTTGCAGCGGATCTGGAGTCATGTGGTGGACAACTTGAAGTTGTCACAGGAGAAGGCTCAGCGTTTTGCCAACCGCCGCCGCGGTGTGGGTCCCCGACTTCGCGTTGGGGATTTGGTATGGCTGTCTTCTCGATTTGTTCCTATGAAGGTCTCCTCTCCCAAATTTAAGCCTCGCTTCATTGGTCCTTACAAGATATTGGAAATCCTTAATCCTGTATCCTTTCGCCTGGATCTTCCGGTGTCGTTTGCCATTCACAACGTATTTCATAGGTCCTTGTTGCGGCGGTACGTTGTGCCTGTGGTCCCTTCTGCTGAGCCTCCTGCTCCAGTGTTGGTTGAGGGCGAGTTGGAGTACGTGGTGGAGAAGATCTTAGATTCTCGTCTCTCCAGGCAGAGGCTTCAGTACCTGGTCAAGTGGAAGGGCTATGGTCAGGAGGATAATTCCTGGGTGGTCGCCTCTGATGTGCATGCGGCCGATTTGGTTCGTGCCTTTCACACCGCTCATCCTGATCGCCCTGGTGGTCTTGGTGAGGGTTCGGTGACCCCTCACTAAGGGGGGGGTACTGTTGTGAATTTACCTTTTTGGCTCCCTCTAGTGGTTTCTAGTGATTTGACTCTGGGAATGTCTGCCATCCCTTGTATGCTCACCTGGGTCGTTAGGTCAGGGGTGTTGCTATATAAGCTCCCTGGACCTTCAGTTCAATGCCTGGCAACGTTGTAATCAGAGCTAATCTGTTGTGCTCTTGTCTACTGATCCTGGTTCCTTCTAGATTAAGCTAAGTCTGCTTTCTTGCTTTTTGCTATTTGTTTTTGTTTGCATTTTTGTCCAGCTTGTACATAATCTGTATCCTTACCTTGCTGGAAGCTCTAGGGAGGCTGGAGTTCTCCCCCCGGGCCGTTAGACGGTTCGGGGGTTCTTGAATTTCCAGTGTGGATTTTTGATAGGGTTTTTGTTGACCATATAAGTTATCTTACTACATTCTGCTATTAGTAAGTGGGCCTCTCTTTGCTAAACCTAGTTCATCTCTGTGTTTGTCATTTCCTCTTACCTCACCGTTATTATTTGTGGGGGGCTTGTATCCAACTTTTGGGGTCTATTCTCTGGAGGCAAGAGAGGTCTTTGTTTTCCTCTTCTAGGGGTAGTTAGTCCTCCGGCTGGCGCGAGACATCTAGCGACCAACGTAGGCATGTTCCCCGGCTACTTCTAGTGTTGGCGTTAGGAGTAGATATATGGTCAACCCAGTTACCACTGCCCTATGAGCTGGATTTTTGTACTTTGCAGACTTACTTGTTCCTCTGAGACCCTCGCCATTGGGGTCATAACAGGAATTGCAGCATTTAAATCTTTCCTTCAAATGAACAATCTAGCCACAGGTTTGTGCTCATCACAATTATTTTTCTTTTGGGAACAATTTATACCAACAGTGTATGGGCAGCACCATTGGAAGCAAAATGTCCCCACAATATGCTAATTTATTTATGGCGAAACTAGAGGAAGAATTTTTGTCATCTTGTTCTGTTAAACCTTTTGCATACTTCCGCTACATTGGTGATCTACTAATAATATGGACAGGCTCAAAAGATGATCTACTCACCTTCCACAATAACGTCAACAAGTTCCACCCAGCCATCAAGCTCACCCTCATCGTTTCAAAGACTCAAGTACATTTTTTGGACATGACCATACACATCAAGGACAATGCCATACAGACATCCATTTACCACAAGCCCACCGGACGTCCGGCTTATCTTAGATGGAACAGCTTTCATCCAAGACACACAAAAAAATCCATCATCTACAGTCAAGCTCTGATATATATACAGATCTGTTCAGACAGCAAAGACAGGGAACTACAGCTGCGATCACTGAGGAATACATTCCTACAACAAGGATACCATCCTCTGGTAATAGATCCACAGGGCTACAAAGATCCCAAGAAACAGCCTCCTGGATTACAAACTAAGAGAGGAAAACAACAGGGTACCTCTTGTGGTCACATACAACCCCCACATGAGCATCCTAAGGAAAATTGGTGCTGATCTCCAACCCATATTCCATAGAGATCACAAATTGAAAGACATATTCCCAGAACTACCACTTCTCTCCTATAAACAGCCCCCTAACTTAAGGAATCTGCTTGTCAGAAGTGTCCTCTCATCACCATCAGTGACTGGCACATTCCCCTGTAACAATAAAAAATGCAAAACGTGTGCCCACATATTACCAACAGATATAGTCCGTGTACGAAACACAAATCAGGACTATAAGGTCATGGGTTCTTTTTCTTGTACATCCTCCAACGTGGTGTACATGATACAATGTACGAGGTGCCCTGGAAGTATCTATATTGGGGAAACTATGCAAAGACTACAAACTAGGATGAATCTACACAGACACACAATCAGGAATGAAATGGACACGCCTGTGGGAAAACATTTCTCTGGACCTGGACACAGAATGACAGACTTAAAAGTCTTAATACTAAAAGGTAATTTTAAGGACCACAGGGAAAGAAAAATTTGGGAATACAAATTAATGAATATGTTTAATTCATTGACACTAGGACTCAGTTTAACACCTGGATTTATGAGTCACTACTTGGATACAATTCACACCTCCACCAGACGGACTCCAGATAACTAAAGGCCCCGTCACACATAGCGATTTACCAATGATCACGACCAGCGATACGACCTGGCCGTGATCGTTGGTAAGTCGCTGTGTGGTCGCTGGGGAGCTGTCACACAGACAACTCTCTCCTGCGAGCAACGATCAGGGGAACGACTTCGGCAGCATTGAAACTGTCTTCAACGATGCCGAAGTCCCCCTGCAGCACCCGGGTAACCAGGGTAAACATCGGGTTACTAAGCGCAGGGCCGCGCTTAGTAACCCGATGTTTACCCTGGTTACCAAAAAAAACAAACAGTACATACTCACCATCTGATGTCCGTCAGGTCCCTTGCCGTCTGCTTCCTGCTCTGACTGAGATCCGGCCGTACAGTGAGAGCAGAGCGCAGCGGTGACGTCACCGCTGTACTGTACTTTCACTTTCACTTTGCGGCGCTCAGTCAGTGTGGGAAGCAGACGGCAAGGGACCTGACGGACATCAGATGGTGAGTATGTACTGTTTGTTTTTTTTTACATTTACGCTGGTAACCAGGGTAAACATCGGGTTACTAAGCGCGGCCCTGCGCTTAGTAACCCGATGTTTACCCTGGTTACCAGTGAAGACATCGCTGGATCGGTGTCACACACACCGATTCAGCGATGTCAGCGGGACCTCAATGACCAAAAAACGGCCCAGGCCATTCCGACACAACCAGCGATCTCACAGCAGGGGCCGGGTCGCTGGTACGTGTCACACATAGCGAGATCGCTACTGAGGTCGCTGTTGCGTCACAAAACTTGTGACTCAGCAGCGATCTCGCTAGCGATCTCGCTATGTGTGACGGGGCCTTAAGAACATTATTCCCACTGCCTCTCCATTTGTAAGAGAATGCCTAATTTGATTACCTTGGCTTATCTATGGACTCATCACACTTCCCACCCCCTAACACATCCTGTAGTATTCTTTAAATGTTGTGCTTGTTTCTTATTAATCTATTTGTAATCTTGCCTGAAGAAGGAGCCACTGTGCTCTGAAAGCCTGCAAACATATTATTTTCTGGTTAGCCAATAAAGGTATCACTCCTAGAATACTTCTGTCATCATTGGGCAGAAAAGTATTCACATCGAGTATAAAGAATAAAAAAAGTCTCCTTACCTGGCCACGGTTCAGCGGCATCCTCTTTTTCAGACATAACAGTGATGTCATACCCTGGCGACGTGCGAGCCAATGTTAGCTGCTGGTCAGGCAGTCCTTAGTGCATAAGTATGCAACCACCACTGTGTACGCTCACTTTTATGATGTTTAAGGGTGTGGGTGTTTTCCCCGCTTACTGCTATATCGATTCATTGATGCAGTTAGGTCAGGAGCTGAAGTATACAATACACACAAGTGATATTGTTAGCATTAATTTTTGCCTGATCTCTCATACATCAAATAAATACTAATGTAATATATTTAATATTTCTGACTAGAAATTATATACTTGGATTTAAATCTGCAATTTGTTATAAGCATTGCCTTTATAATATATAGCCTGACGCAGTTGTGTACCGTGAAATGTTCTTGCCTTGTATTATTTATTTATTTTATTATGCGCAACTTTTAATAATTTTGAATAACCTTTTTTTTTTATTTGAACTGGATTTTGGTGCATTTTCATATCCCATGGGGTTCTCCCTTAGGGATTGAGTTGATTTGTCTTTTATCCTGTGCATGTCCTCCATAAATTTAATGGTATGAATTTAAGGGTTGTTGTTGTATTGTAATTTAAGCAGAGTATTTGTCTGCAGCTCAAGACTAGGAAATTTTGTTAAACCAATTGTTAGATGATCTTGGTAAGCCATCAACTGAACTGATGGTGATTTATAAAGACAACCAAGGATGCATTAAACTTGCATGCAGCGAGAAGTTCAATACGAGAACCAAACACATTGACGTTAAACATCATCACCTGCATGATTTGATAGAACGTGGCATAATTGAGTTTGTTTATTGTGAGACGGACGAGATGATAGCTGATGTTATGACAAAGTCACTTCTAGGAGCCAAGTTTGAGGAATTCAGAACCACTATGGAACTAACAGGATAAGGAATTGTTGAGTGGGGATGTTGGAATAATGCTTATTATTTTCACGACCCACAAAGGTGGGTCCAGTGGACGGCTCGACAAACACCAACAATGGGATGGGAAAAGGGGGAAGAAGGCCCTGATAGTAGGAAACAAGGGATGGGGCACCTTCTAACACAGCCTGAGCCTATCCGTAAGCTCCCCTAATGCCCTACGCGGGTCCTTCCCCCCCCGCAACCGTCAATTATCTGGTCACTAGCTGTCAACACACTAAACCCTGGCTAGTGCACTGGCCGGCAACGACGCTAGCCTCACCACTGCAGATGTTAGAAACACAGGGGATAGTGACAAACTCAAGACAGCCAAGGTATATAAATGTCAGGACTCTGAACATTTTTATTACCTTTTGTGCATTACTGCCCTTTTCCAAGATGGCGTCTTTGGTCTCATGTGCACTGTGTCTTCCTGCTATAAAACTCCACCCCAGCCTTCAGTCTGTGCTAGAGTATTCTGCCTTGCATCCAGCTGCTGACTCTGGTGACTCCCTGGCTATACACCTGCTCCTGTGAACCTGTCAGGTGATCCTGCTACTCTGCTCTGAGTTCCTGCTGCATACACCAGTTTCCAGTAATCCTCCTTCATCTGCTGCTCGTGTTTACTTCCATCTGCATTTGCTGGACATGTAAGCTGTTGCTGCTCTGCAAAAACCTGAGACTATTAACCAGGCCTCCCTGGTTGAGCTAAGATATTATTTGAACTGCCTTATAAGCATATCTATCTGTGTTTGGACTAAGACAAGGACTTATTCGTGTCAAGTATCCTCAAGAATAACTGTGCTTCATAGACTTTCTGCATGATTGCATTTTCCTCTGAAGTTTCCTATAGACTGCTAAGCTGCGTCTAATATTTACTACAAGTGTTGTGGACTTGAGTTTCTCTCTGCACCTGTTTGAATCACTGTGTGATAATATAGACTTTACCACTTATAAAACTGTGTCCTGTAGTTGTCTTGTTCCACGCAAAGAGTCTCCTGAGTTATCCCCTATAATTATTACTATAAACAAGCAACTTAGCTCCAGACTCCACTGCCAAGCTCCACACCGCACAGGATATGGAAACGGGACCCCAAACTCCACAGAAGTAGCAGATTAAGTGCTGACGCCAGAGAGCTGCAACTGCAAGGCTGGTCTATATAGAAAACTCTATCACCAACAGTCAGCTGATGCATCAGGTGACTATTTAATGGGTGGTGGGAGTGGTCAGCACCAACAACAGATGACCAGCAAACACAGCAGCTGCCAGCTGCAAGGAAACTGACATTAACCCTTGCTGGCCAAAATGAAAAAAACACATTTAACCCCTTCACCCCAGGAGCTTTTTTCAGTTTTGCGTTTTCGTTTTTCGCTCCCCTCCTTCCCAGAGTTATAACTTGTTAAATTTTCCATCAATATGGCCATGTGAGGGCTTATTTTTTGTGGGACGAGTTGTACTTTTGAAGAACACCATTGGTTTTACCATGTCGTGTACTAGAAAACAGGAAAAAAATTCCAAGTGTGGTGACAATGGAAAAAAAGTGCAATCCCAATCTTGTTTTTTGTTTGGCTTTTTGAACTTTTATATTTTTTTAATTTTTTTTCCACATTTTTTAAAACATTTTTTTTTCTTTTGCTATCCTTCAATATGGGAGGCTAGAAGCTGGCATAGCCTTATCGTCTCTGCTACATAGGAGCAACGCTCAGATCGCTCCTATGTAGTATTAATACAGCATTGCTATGAGCGCAGACCACAGGGTGGCGCTCACAGCGATCTGTCATCAACAACCATAGAAGTCTGCAGGAGACCTCTGGTTGTTATGCCAACACACCGATGACCCCTGGGGGATCACCGGTGCGCGCATTTCCGGCCGGATAGCCGGAAGCGGTTGTTAAATGCCACTGTCAGCGTTTGATAGCGGCATTTAACTAGTTAATAGCGGTGGATGGATTGCGATTCCACCCGCCGCTATTGCAGGCACATGTCAGCTGTACAAAACAGCTGACATGTCCCGGCTTTGATGCGGGCTCACCGCCGGAGCCCGCATCAAAGCAGGGGATCTGCCATTGGACGTACTATTCCATCCGATGGCAGAAAGGGGTTAAATTAAAGCAGAACCAAAGCTGTCAGACTTCCACAAAATGAGTTGTGACAATTATTGTATATATTGCAACAACCACTATTTACTACAAGAGCTTCTGTCTCCAGTTATAATGTTGTATTGCCAAAAATACATTGTTAATAAAAACAAAACAGTAAGCTCCTGTTCATTCAGTGTGTGTGTGTAACTTCAGCATATTTCTTTACTCTCACTTTGCAAGCTGACAGACAAGATGCTAAGAAGCTAAGCTATAAGAAATACTAGTCTAGGCTGTGTTATCTTTGTTTCTGAATAAATATATACTGTATACAACTGGACACTACAGAGATTAATCCATGTTTAACACAGTTAAAAGATATATCAGCGGTCATTGGGGGGGTTAAATTAATACTATATGTGTGCAGTGCCTTTTTAGTTTTCTTTGTAGTATGCCCACAAGAGCTGTACACCCTTAGGCACGGTTCAAAGAAGCATATGTGAGTCGCCCTCCAGGTCTATGGGGTACTCGGTACTGGGTCTGGTACTTAAAGGGATGTGTCACAGCAGCAACGACCCAGTCCATGGCCCTGGGCACCCATGGTAAGGGAAAAGTCTAGTTATGAATAAAGTTTGTGTTCATGATGCCAACTGTGGTTCTCGGTCAGAGGTGACCGACGCTGCTTGAAGGGGTCCACTGGGGTGATGTTATGGCAGATAAGATGGTATAACTTCCCACAGATGAAGATGGGTTCCCAGGGATCCCGGTGTGTAGATGAAGATGGTGGGTGGAGCGGTAAGAAACGGAGGACATAGGTTTGCAGTCTCTTTACCTGGTTTACTGAAAACTTCAGACAACCACAGTCCAGGGTTCTGGATTACAGGTACAGGTAGGGTCCGGACGGCTTGGAAGCGAGATCAGAGTCCCTTTTACCAGGTGGCTTCTGTCAAGGTCCTCACTGTTCTCTCTGTCCTCCATAAAGGTGGGACACTAACCTGTATAACAGGTGGCTCGAGCCTTTTTGCAGGGTTTCTATCACGACCCGGGCTCTATAGCCACTGTGTCTTCAGGTATTAGGGCGGACAAGTGACGTGTAATTCAGCTGTCCTGCCGGTTTCTGCTGTGCCTCTTGGAGTCTGACACAACCTCGGTCTTCTGGCTACTGGAATCTGTGCTCTGCAAGGAGGTAGCTCAGTTGCAGCTATTCTCCCCAGTTCTTTACACTCTTTTGCTTCGCTCTCCTCCACACTCACTACAATGTGTTCTTCCTTCTGTATTATCTCTATCCAGGACCTGCAGCACCCTCGTGGCTGCACGGCCCTTCACTTTCCTCTCTGCCTCAGACTGCTCCAGTCTGCTGTCTGGCACTCACGGACTAACTTTCCCTCCAGACCTGAATATACATATAGGGGAGCCACCCACAAGCTGGATCAGAGCTCCCCCTTCTGGCCTGGAGTGTGAACATGTTGCTGAATGGGTCCAAGCAGTCAGACCCCCACCAATCAATACGTTATCACTTATCCTGTGGAGAGGTGATTACTTTTTTCCAACCCCCCTGTAAGTGCATCTCCGCCGCTGTGTACAAAGCATTAAAACTCTAATGGAAATAAAGAATCTTCTCCTAATTAATATCGGAGAGAACAAATGACCGCCATACACAACACAATCCACTATACCAAGACCAATATCACCACTGTTATGATCTGGTGGCCTAGGAGCAGCATGAGACGTACTCTGGAAAAGGTGGTACCTGTACTGACCACAGACCCTGAACTTAACACCGCAACTAGAAGTAGCCGTGGAATGTACCTAACACTCCCTAGACATCTCGACACAGCCGGAGGACTAAATACCCCTAGAGATAGAAAAGGGAAAACTATCTTGCCTCAGAGAAAATCCCCAAAGGATAGACAGCCCCCCACAAATATTGACTGTGAGAGGAGAGGGAAATAACATACGCAGACCGAAATCAGGATTTAGCAAAGGAGGCCACTCTAGCTAAATAGAAAGGATAGGACAGAGTACTATGTGGTCAGTATTAAAACACTAGAAAATATCCACCACAGAAAATACAAAATCTCCACATCTAACTAAAGATATGGAGGGTATATCTGCATCTCCAGAGATACCAGCTTGGCTAAACAAATCCTTATACAGACCAAGCTGGACAAGACAAAACATGGAAAAGAACTGAACAATAAGGCCCACAGCATGTGGACTGCAAAAATCAAGGCCAGAACTTATCTTTGATGAAATGAACAGCTAAGCAGGAGAGACCAGGCAGGGATGTGAATCCTCCAGGAACGATGGACAACTGGCACTGACTAAAGGGTCAAGCAAGACTAAATAGCCCAGTCAGAATTGCAAAAAGTGGACACACCTGATGAATGCTGCGATCCAGAGAAAGCAGCGCTACCACATATAACCACTGGAGGGAGCCCAAGAGCAGAATTCACAACAGTACCCCCCCTTGAGGAGAGGTCACCGAACCCTCACCAGAGCCCCCAGGCCGATCCGGACGAGCCAAATGAAAGGCACGAACCAAATCCTCAGCATGAACATCGGAGGCAACAACCCAAGAATTATCCTCCTGGCCATAACCCTTCCATTTGACAAGATACTGAAGCTTCCGCCTCGAAAAACGAGAATCCAAAATCTTCTCAACCACATACTCCAACTCCCCATCAATCAACACCGGGGCAGGAGGATCAACAGAGGGAACAACGGGCACCACATATTTCCGCAACAAAGATCTATGAAAAACATTATGGATGGAAAAAGAGGCTGGAAGGGCCAAACGGAAAGACACTGGATTGATAATCTCAGAAATCCTATAAGGGCCAATAAACCGAGGCTTGAACTTAGGGGAAGAAACCTTCATAGGAACATGACGGGAAGACAACCAGACCAAATCCCCAACCCGAAGCCGGGAACCAACACACCGACGACGGTTAGCAAAACGCTGAGCCCCCTCCTGAGACAACACCAAATTGTCAACAACATGAGCCCAAATTTGCTGCAACCTGTCAACCACAGAGTCCACCCCAGGACAATCAGAAGGCTCAACCTGCCCTGAAGAAAAACGAGGATGAAAACCAGTTACAAAAGAAGGGTGAAACCAAGGTAGCAGAACTGTTATGATCTGGTGGCCTAGGAGCAGCATGAGACGTACTCTGGAGAAGGTGGTACCTGTACTGACCGCAGACCCTGAACTTAACACCGCAACTAGAAGTAGCCGTGGAATGTACCTAGCGCTCCCTAGACATCTCGACACAGCCGGAGGACTAATTACCCCTAGAGATAGAAAAGGGAAAACTATCTTGCCTCAGAGAAAATCCCCAAAGGATAGATAGCTGTTGTGAATTAGACTTTTTGGCTCCCTCTTGTGGTCACTAGTGGTATGACTCTGGGATTGTCTTTTTTCTGTTTGGCACTCACCTGGGTCGTTAGTCCAGGGGTGTCGCTATATTAACTTCCTGGATCCTTAGTCCAGTGCCTGGCATCGTTGTAATCAGATCCTTCTGTTGCTCCTGTCTGCTGGTCCTGGCTCTTGCAAAATTAAGCTTAGTCTTGCTTCTTTGTTTTTTGAGTTACTTGCTTTGCTACTATTTTTGTCCAGCTTGTACTAAATGTGATTTCTGACCTTGCTGGAAGCTCTAGGGGGCTGGTGTTCTCCCCCCGGCCGTTAGACGGTTCGGGGGTTCTTGAATATCCAGCGTGGATATTTTAATAGGGTTTTTGCTGACCATATAAGTCATCTTACTATATTCTGCTATTAGCTAGTGGGCCTCTCTTTGCTAAATACCTAGCTCATTCTTACGTTTGTCTTTTCCTCTTACCTCACCGTTATTATTTGTTGGGGGCTTGTATCCAACTTTTGGGGTCTTTTCTCTGGAGGCAAGAAAGGTCTTTCTTTTCCCTTCTAGGGTTAGTTAGTTCTCCGGCTGGCGTGAGACGTCTAGAACCAACGTAGGCACGTTCCCCGGCTACTTCTATTTGTGGTGCTAGGATTAGATATATGGTCAGCCCAGTTACCACTGCCCTATGAGCTGTTTTTTTGTGTTTGCAGACTTGGTATTTATTCCTGAGACCCTCTGCCATTGGGGTCATAACAGACAGCCCCCCACAAATATTGACTCTGAGAGGAGAGGGAAATAACATACGCAGACTGAAATCAGAATTTAGCAAAGGAGGCCACTTCTAGCTAAATAGAAAGGATAGGACAGAGTACTATGCGGTCAGTATTAAAACACTAGAAAATATCCACCACAGAAAATACAAAATCTCCACATCTAACTAAAGGCATGGAGGGTATATCTGCATCTCCAGAGATACCAGCTTGGCTAAACAAATCCTTATACAGACCAAGCTGGACAAGACAAAACATGGAAAATTATGCCCCCTGCTCCTCCATACAGCATTATGGGACCCCCAGCTCCTTCACACAGTATTATGCCCCCCACTCCTCCATACAGCATCATGGGAGCCCACTTCTCCACACAGTATCATGGGACCCCCACTCCCCGATATAGTATTATGCCCCCCCGCTCCTCCACACAGTATTATGGAACTCCGCTCCTCCACACAGTATTATGCCCCCCCACTCCTCCACACAGTGTTATGGGCCCCCTGTCCCTCCACACAGTATTATTGGCCTCCCACTCCACACAGTATTATGGGCCTCCCCCTCCTTCACACAGTATTATCCCCCCCAGCTCCTCCACACAGTCTTATGCCCCCCAGCTCCTCTCCTCCCTCCACACAGTATTATGCCCCCCAGCTTCTCCACACAGTATTATGCCCCCCCAGCTCCTCCATGCAGTATTATGGGCCCCCCAGGTCCTTCACACAGTATTATGGGCCCCCCGCTCCTCCACACAGTATTACCCCCCCCCAGCTCCTCCACACAGTATTATGCCCCCAGCTCCTCCACACAGTATTATGCCCCCGCTCCTCCACACAGTATTATGCCCCCAGCTCATCCACACAGTATTATGCCCCCCAGTTTCTCCATTCAGTATTATGGGACCCCACTCCTCCACACAGCATTATGCCCCCCCTGGCTCCTCCATACATTACTATGGGCCCAATGCAAAAAAAAAAGTAAAATCCTCACCTCTCCCGTTCCCACCACAGGTCTGGTACACTCAGTGTCTCTCCGACTTTGCAACGCTCACGAAAGAGAGGCTGAGCGCGCAGTGATGATGTCATCGCACCCTCTGCCCTGAGACGTTGCAGAGTCAAAGGGTGCTGAAGACACTGCAGCTGCCGCCAGAACGAGGAGAGGTATTAGAAGGGGGTCCCGATGCCAGCGCTTACCTGGGTGCACCGCCTGAAGAGTTAAAGGGCCCGCGTCCTTTTTTTTATCCTCCTCCTTCTCCTCCTCTCTGGAGTAGGGCCCACCGGGCATTTCGCCGGTGTCCCGGTGGGCCAGTCGGGACCTTTCCAGTATAAAGCCACACCTTGATGTGGATGGGTGACCTTTACACTTTTTGATAAAAAAAAAAAACATTAACAAGCACCTTATGTTTTTTACTTGTATAGCAATAGTAGAATTCATGCATTCGCAGTGTATATTGGTCACATTATACAAAAAGACCTATATTTTACAATAATTTACAATCAGCTCTCCACCCTCCTGTCAAGATCACACCTCACCACTTGCACACTTGACCTGCTCCCGACCCACCTCATCCCTAACCTCACCACACTCTTCATCCCAACCCTAACACATCTCTCCAACCTATCACTCACAATAAGTGTCTTCCCCTCAGCCTTCAAACATGCCAAGATCACACCCATCCTCAAAAAGCCTTCCCTCGACCCATTCTCTGTATCTAGCTATCGCCTGATATCTCTCCTCCCTTATGCCTCAAAATTACTGGAACAACATGTCCATCTTGAACTGTCCTCCCACCTCTCCTCCTGCTCCCTCTTTGACCGGTTACAATCTGCTTCCGACCCCATCACTCAACTGAAACTGCCCTAAGTAAAGTCACCAATGACCTACTAACTGCCAAAAGCAAGCGACACTACTCTGTCCTCCTTCTCCTAGACCTGTCTTCTGCCTTTGACACTGTAGACCACTCCCTTCTGCTGCAGATCCTCTCATCTTTCGGCATCACATACTTGGCCCTATCATGGATCTCATCATATCTGACATACCAAACATTCAGTGTCTCCCTCCCCCATCCTCACTCCGCCCCTTGTCTGTCGGTGTTCATCAAGGCTCAGTTCTAGGACCCCTAATTTTCTCCATCTACACCTTCGACCTGGGACAGCTCATAGAATCCCACGGTATGCAGTATCACCTCAATGCTGATGACACGCAGATCTACCTATCTGGACCTGACCTCACCTCCTTACTCACCAAAATTCCACACTGTCTGTCTGCTATCTTCTTTTCTGCTCGCTTTCTAAAACACATGGACAAAACAGAATTCATCATCTTTCCCCATCTCACTGTACCCCTCCACCAGACCAGTCTATCAATGTCAATGGCTGCTCACTTTCTCCAGTCCCACACACCCGATGCCTAGGGGTGATCCTTGAATCTGCCCTCTCTTTCAAGCCACATATCCAAGCCCTTGCCTCCTCCTGCCGTCTCAAACTCAAAAATATCTCCTGGATCCGAGCATTCCTTGACCACGACACCACAAAAACACTAGTGCATGCCTTATCATCTCCCGCCTTGGCTACTGCAACCTCCTACTCTCTGGCCTCCCCTCTGGCACTCTAGCACAACTCCAATCCATCCTACACTCTGCTGCTCAACTAATCTACCTGTCTCCCCACTATTCCCCAGCCTCTCCCCTATGCCAAGCCCTTCACTGGCTTCCTATCGCCCAGAGACTCCAGTTCAAAACCCTTACAATAGAAATTTGTAAGTACACCGCACACTCTATAGGTTTTTGCTATGCAAAGTATAAGGTTTTATTTACAAAACATCAGTAAGGGAGCCTAAATAAACAAACAATAGAGTGAGCTACCAAAATATAATACACGTTTTGACGTTTCGACTCTCCCGAGTCTTAATCATAAAGTCGCTTGTATAAAGGAAAAAATATGTAGTAGTTAGGGAATCCCCAAAGGATTGCAGCTTACACACGCCGACTAACAGGTCCTCTACCTGACTGGACACTTCTCTTAGGCTACTTTCACATTATCGTCGTGCACTGCACGTCGCAATGCGACGTTGCGGCGCACCGACGCATACTGTGGAAGCGCCGCACAACGGGGGCAGCGGATGCTGTTTTTCAACGCATCCGCTGCCCCATTGTGAGGTGCGGGGAGGAGGGGGCGGAGTTCCGGCCGCGCATGCGCGGTCGGAAATGCTGGACACGACACACCAAAAAACGTTACATGCAACATTTTTTGGTGGCGATGGTCCGTCGCAACACAACGCAACCGTCGCACGACGCTTGCGACGTGTGGCAATGCGTCGCTCTGCGTCCCTAATGCAAGTCAATGGAGAAAAACGCATCCTGCAAACACTTTTGCAGGATGCGTTTTTTCTACAAAACGACGCATAGCGACGTGCAGTACACGACGCTAGTGTGAAAGTAGCCTAACCTGCCTAATCCCACTACCTACACGCAACAGCATCTCTTAAATCCTTTGGGGATTCCCTAACTACTACATATTTTTTCCATTATACAAGCAACTTTATGATTAAGACTCGGGAGAGTCGACATGTCAAAAAGTGTATTATATTTTGGTCGCTCACTGTATTGTTTGTTTATTTAGGCTCCCTTACTGATGTTTTGTAAATATAACCTTATACTTTGCATAGCAAAAACCTATAGAGTGGGCGGTGTACTTACAAATTTCTATTGTCAAGGACTTTTATAGTCCACTACACCGGCACCTCGCTCTTTTGACTGAGTGCACACCATTATACTCTATTCAAAACCCTTACAATGACATACAAAGCCATCCACAACCTGTCTCCTGCATACATCTGTGACATGGTCTCCAGGTACTTACCTACACGCAACCTCCGATGCTCTCAAGATCTCCTCCTCTACTCCCCTCTCATCTCTTCTTCCCACAACTGCATCCAAGACTTCTCCCGTGCTTCCCCCATACTCTGGAACTCTCTACCCTAACACATCAGACTCTCGCCTACCATAGAAACCTTCAAAAAGAACCTGAAGACTCACCTCTTCCAACAAGCCTACAGCCTGCAGTGATCCTCAACCTACTGAACTGCCACACAACCAGCTCTACCCTCTCCTAGTGTATCCTCACCCATCCCCTGCAGACTGTGAGCCCTCGTGGGCATTGTCCTCCCACCTTATGTACCTGTATGCCTTGTTTTTTGCTCATGTTTATTTGTATTTGTCTATATTTGCCCCTTTTCACATGTAGAGCGCCAAGGACTAAATGGCGTTATAAAAATGTCTAATAAATAATAAAGAAACAAATTATGTTCTCTGTAGATTAGCACAATCAGTATATACTGTACATGTTGGCCGCAGGTCTGGCATTAAGTGCAGCAGGTTCCTATGGCTCAGCAAGATAGTTAAGTTTTGTACGTTATGCCGAAAGGCTCATTGAACAATTACACTTGCAATGTGATAAGCAGCTATTTACACATGATTTACAAGCCTTGTTATAAAACATATGAGGAACTTGTGAGTGCTTATAGTCAGAAAGTGTCCATACACAAAGCCCACATAGTGAGGGATCCATGGCAATAAAATGTCTACTTATTCAAAATGTGTTTGCTATGACAAAGAAAGATTTAAAGATTAACATAATAATAATAATTATTTCTATAGCACCAACATATTCCGCGGCACTTCACATTTTAGAGGGGACTTGTACAGACAATAAAGAAATTACATTACAGAAAGACATTACAGAAAACATAAAATCAACAGATGCCACCCATTTAACTCTTTTGTGCCCTGAATACACACCGTTACTTTCACTTTCAAAACAAAAGTGCATGGAGGGGCATTAAAGGCAGCGCCGGACTGAAGCACCTTTGGCTCACCAGAGAAAATCATTCTTGGGGCCTACTATGTAGCTACATAGAAATGAGGTCCACACCAACAGGCTCTTTCGTCCTCTCTCCCTCAGAGTAGCGGTCATATACCGGCCCCCATGCTCACCTACCCATTTCCTGGACCATTTCTCTGCTTGGCTGCTGCACTTAATGTCCTCAGAACTACCAACCCTTATCCTGGGTAGGCCTCTCACAGCTCTCAACCTCTGAAACACACAAAGACTGTAACACCCTGTACCTGGTCTTCACCCGGCTCTGCTCAATCTCCTACCTAGATAACTCACAGCTTCCCCTCTCTGACCACATTCTCTCCTTCACACTTACAAATCCTCGCCCACCCCAGCACACTCCTACCTACCATACATTCAGAAATCTACATGCCTGCCATTAAACCTCATACACTTTCAGACTCCCTACACTCATCATTGTCCCCAATCTCTTCTTTTTCCTGTCCTGATCTGGCTGTACATCACTTCAATGACACTCTTAGAAGCACCCTTGACCCTCAGAACCTCCAAACACAGAGTGAAAGAGCCCTGGCTCACATCACAAACCCAATTTCTCCAGCGATGCTCTAGGTGTGCTGAACGCTTATGGAGAAAAACACGCACACCAGAGGACTTCATACGCTTCAAATTTATGTTAAGGACCTATAACTCTGCCCTTCACCTCACCAAACAGACCTACTTCACCACCCTGATCTCCTCACTAACCAACAACCCCAAGAAACTTTTTGACACCTTTCACTCCCTCTGCAGGCCAAAAGCACAAGCCCCTATCACAGACATTTGTGCTGATGACCTGGCCTCCCACTTTATAGAGAAAATAGACAATATCCGTCAGGAAATCCACTCCCAGACAACAAGTGCAGTGACTCCCATGCCTCCCTGCATCTCCCCTGGCTCACTCTCCACATTCGATCCCATCACAGAAGAAGAAGTCTCCAGGCTCCTCTCCTCTCCTAGTCCGACTACATGCACCACCGACCCCATTCCCTCACACCTCCTCCAGTCTCTCTCTCCAGTCGTCACAACTCACCTAACTACAATCTTTAATCTCTCCCTCTCCTCTGGCATTTTCCCCTCCTCCTTCAAACACTCTATCATTACTCCATTACTAAAGAAACCCGCTCTCGACCCATCCTGCACAAAGAACTACAGACTGGTCTCCAATCTCCCCTTCATCTCTAAACTCTTGGAGCGCCTGATCTACTCCCGCCTTACCCGTTACCTCTCCACTCACTCCCTCCTAGACCCTTCACAGTCCTGTTTCCGCCCCCTACATTCAACAGAAACTGCACTCATCAAAGTGACCAATGACCTTCTGACAGCAAAACGTAATGGTGACCACTCTCTGCTCATTCTTCTCGACCTTTCTGCAGCTTTCGACACTGTTGACCACCCTCTCCTACTCTCTAGGCTCCAGTCACTAGGTATTAAGGACACTGCTCTCTCCTGGTTCTCTTCCTATCTTACTGACCGCTCCTTCAGTGTTCTGTTCTCTGGCTCCACTTCATCTCTTATTCCTCTCACTGTCGGGGTACCTTAGGGCTCAGTCCTTGGCCCCCTTCTCTTCTCCCTCTACACAGCCCCAATTCGACAGACCATCAGCAGATTTGGCTTTCAGTACCATCTTTATGTTGATGACACACAACTATACACGTCATCCCCTGACCTTACCCCCGCTGTACTACAGAATGCCACTGACTGTCTGCAGTCTCCAACATCATGTCCGCTCTCTATCTGAAACTCAACCTCTCCAAAACTGAACTTTTTCTGCTCCCGCCATCTACTAACCTCCCTAAATCTGACATTTCCCTCTCTGTGGGTTGCACCATAATAACACCCCGGCAGCAGGTGCTCTGTCTGGGTGCTATGTTTGACTCCGATCTCTCCTTCACCTCCCATATACAATCTCTTGCCCACTCGTGCCGCTTACACCTAAAGAACATCTCTAGAATCCGCCCTTTTCTCACCATGGAAACAACAAAAACCCTCACTGTCGCCCTGATCCACTCCCGCCTGGACTACTGTAATGCTCTACTAATTGGCCTCTCCCTCTCTCGACTTTCCCCTCTCTAGTTCATCCTTAATGCAGAAGCCAGGGTCGTCCATCTGGGTAATCATTACTCGGACGCATCCGCTCTTCGCCATTCATTACACTGGCTGCCCATTCATTACAGGATACAATTCAAAGTACTTGTTCTCACCCACAAAGCTCTCCACAGTGCGGCACCCCCTTACTTCTCCTCCCTCATTTCTGTCTATCGGCCTAACAGACCACTGCACTCTGCAAATGACTTTCAACTAACCTCTGCACTAATCCGTACCTCCCACTCCAGACTCCAAGGCTTCTCCCGTGCTGCGCCAATCCTCTGGAATACTCTACCCCAAGATATTAGGACCATCCACAATTTGCATAGTTTTAGGCGCTCGCTCAAAACACATTTGTTCAGAGCGGCCTACCACGTTCACTAATCAAAGTCATTTTATATTTGTGTGTGTGTAGCCCATTCACTATCACCATCTATCCCCCACCCCCTGAAGATGGCTGGACCATCATTGTAAATACATCATTGTTAATACACACCTGTGCTTTGTATCTCCCCCACCTCATTGTAGATTGTAAGCTCTCACGAGCAGGGTCGTCTTATTGTGCTTTAATTATTGTATTGTTAACTTTGTTACTTATGATTGTTGTGTTTGAAACTGTTAAACTGTAAAGCGCTGCGGAATATGTTGGCGCTATATAAATAAAGATTATTATTATTATAAATGCAAGACCACGAATTGTGCGGTAAAACGCGCTAATATCAGGGTATAATATAAAGTAGGTCACATCTTAATTATGCAGCAGGAGTTGGAGTAGCCCCCCTCATAGAATATAAAGTAGCCCCCTCATGTAGTATAATGCAGCCCCCACAGAATATAATGTAGCCCCTCAGAGTATAATGCAGCCCCCTCATAGGATATCATGCTGCCCCCCATAGAATATCATGCTGCCACCCCCTCATGGAGGATAATGCAGCTCCCCTTATAGGGTATAATGCAGCTCCCCCATAACTGGGATGTATAATTACGATAGTTTACATTAATGGGGTTCTTTAGTTAAAACAAGTTTTCACCGATCAATGGGCTCCACAGGATAGGTGATTACTTAGGTTCGACCATTAGAAACTGCACCGATTGGAAGAATGAGGAAGTTTTATCTTTGATAGGACACTTATACCCATTTTAAAATGGAGCGGCAGGTGGGATATCTGACCGCAGCTCCATTCATTCTCTTTGGGGCTTCTAGAAAAAAACAAGTGCAGCCACTAAGGCAATGACAAATGATGCACCAACAGGGCAGTGGGATACTCGGTACCGGGCCGGTAGCAAAGGGGGATGTCACGGTGGCTGTGACCCGGAAGGTTAAAGGGGATTAAATGTTTAAAGTTTGTTTTTAGTGACACCACCTGTGGAGTTTGGTCAATAGGGGGACCGACGCTGCATTAGAGGGGTCCCCTGGGGATGTTGCGGCAGCACAGATGATACACTTCCCATAGGTGGGGTCCCCAGGGGTCCTATGGTGTGTGGCGTAGATGGTGTAGCCGGTGAATAAATGGAGGAGACAAGTGAATAAGTCTTTACCTGGTTTACTTGAGGGTGACAGGCCATAGTCCAGGGTACCAGGCACGGATGATGGTGGTCCGGCTGACTCAGAGGCAAGTGTGAGTTCTCTTTTCCCAGTAGAGGTCCATGAGCCTTTCCTACTTGTGCCTTTCTAAGTGAGGTCCCTGCTGCTTGAAGCTTCCTACAAGGTCCTCCAGTTTCCCCCTGTCCTGGGACAGGTACCTGCACGACGGGCAGCTTGAGCCTTTTTACAGGGACTCTCAGATGCCCCCGGGCTCCTCAGGTGCTGCTGCATCTCAGGCGTGGTGTGGACAGGTGATGTATAGTGTAGTGCCCTCTGGTTCTGCTCCGTGTCCTAGAGTCCATGAAAGCCTCGGGCTCCCGGTTCCAGCAATACTGCGCTTTAGCTCTGAGGGTGCCCTGACACAGTTCCCCTCTGAGCTCTGCTTATCTCCTGTGCTCCTTCCCTTCCGGCTGCTCCACATGCAACCCAACAGGTTACTCCTTTCCAGAGGCTGCAGCTCCACGTGGCTGCCAGGCCTCTCACATCTGCTTCAGACGTCCTTCTCCTTCTCTGTTTCCCTCCAACTGAACTCACTCCTCCTCCAGGTCAGGAAGCATAAAGCCTAGGGAAGCTCCCCTGAATCCGGGTCTTGAGCTCCCCCACCTGGCCTGGATTCAGAATATGTTGCATGTGTGTCCCTTACCTGGTGAAGAGAACTTCTTTGCCACTGAGTATGACATCACATTCCCCGAAGGAAAAGCAACATCACTGCAGCAACCGGTAACCTGGGGTGCTGCACAAAGATTTTAGAGATTTTAAGCTATGACAAGAAAGATTCATAAGAAAAAAATCAAGAAACAAAGAAGCAAAAACAGGTCAAGATTACATAGAAAAAAATCAGCAAAAAAGGTAACATCAAACCCTAACAGAACCCATCACATCCCCAAGGTAAGGGCTCCATGGCAACATATTGCTAAGATAACAATAGACTGTATATAATGCAATAGAAAATATAACATAAAAGAAAGACATTTAAAATTAAGCCACATGGGGATTGCACTGTAAGCAAGGAGGGTGACCTGGAGACAGCAGCTGGAGCCAGCAGGGGGCCTGACAGATTAGTGATAACCTTCCCTGTGAATGCCAGATCAATGAGAGAGAGAAAAGCCATAAGGCTAAGTGCGCACATTTCCGCGGCAATTCTGCAACTCCTGCCGCGGGTATATCGCATTGGAAAGGAGAAAGTTTGGTAAGAGGGAGACCGATCAGAAGAGAGTTGCAGTAGTCCAGATGAGAATGAATGAGAGCGACAGTAAGGGTCTTAGCGGTTTCAAAGGTGAGAAAAGGTCGGATTCTGCAGATGTTTTTAAGATGCAGGTGACAAGAGCAAGTGAGTGATCAGATATAGGGAGTAATGGAAAGTTCAGTGTCGAATATGACCCCAAGACAGCGGGCATGCTGCTTGGGAGTTATGGTTGAACCCTCCAGGGTTATTTCGATGTTGGGTAGAGTGAGGTTAGTAGAAGGGAGAAACACAAGAAGTTCCGTTTTGGAGAGATTTAGTTTCATGATGTTAGAGACAGCAGACAGACAATCCTTGGTATTTTGAATTATGGTAGGGGTGATGTCAGGGGAAGAAGTGTATAATTGGGTGTCATAAGCATAGAGATGATACTGGAACCCAAATCTGCTGATTGTTTGTCCAATAGGGGCAATGTATAGAGAGAAGAGGAGGGGGCCTAGGACTGAGCACTGCGGAACCCCAATAGTAAGGGGACAAGGAGAGGAAGAGGAGCCAGCAAAAGATACAGTGAAGGAGCCGTCAGAGAGGTTGGAGGAGAACCAGGAGAGGGCTGTGTCCTTGAGACCTATAGAGCGGAGCATAGTGAGGAGGAGCTGGTGATCCACAGTGTCAAAAACGGCAGAGAGATCCAGGAGAATCAGCAGGGAGCAATGACCTTTGGATTTAGCTGTTATTATACCATTAGAGACTTTAGTGAGGGCAGTTTCAGTGGAGTGTAAAGAGCGGAAACCAGATTGTAAGGGGTCGAGAAGGGAGTTATCCAAGAAATAGCAGATTAGACGGGAGTGGACCAAGTGTTTCAGGAGTTTAGAGAAGAAGGAAAGGTTAGAGACAGGGCTGTAGTTAGCAGTGCAGTTCTGGTCCAGTGATGGCTTTTTAAGTAAAGGGGTTATGATTGCATGTTTAAATGAGGAGGGAAAGATGCCTGAAGAAAGAGAGAGGTTAAATATTTTAGTCAGGTGAGTGGTGACCACTGGTGAGAGAGACTGCAGGAGATGTGAAGGAATGGGGTCACTGTTGCAGGTTGTAGGCCGAGCAGAAGAGAGGAGCTTGGAAACGTCTTCTTCTGAACAAGGCTCAAAGATGTCTAGTGAGCTTGAGGTGCGGCAGGCAAGGGGATCCAGGCACTGAGGAGATTGGGCTGAGAAATCCTGATGGATGTGATAGATTTTTTCTAGGAAATAAGTGGCCAGATCCTCACCACTGAGGTTGGTGAAGGGGCCTGTACTTTAGGTTTCAGGAGGGAGTTTAAGGTTTCAAAAAGTCGTTTTGGGTTGTTGGATAGTGAGGTGAAGTAGAATTGTTTGGCCAGATGAAGGGCAGAGTTATAGGTTTTGAGCATGAACTTATATTGGATGAAGTCTTCTGCTAAGAGAGATATTCTCCACTGCCGCTCTGCACATCTTGAGCAACGCTGTAGAAAGCATGTTTGCTTAGTGTGCCAGGGCTGCCGTTGTCTGTGTCGGGTCTTTCTGCGTGTAGAAGGTGCTGCTTCATCTAGGGCATTCTTCAGTGTATTATTGAAGTGTGACAATGCTAAGCCTGGACAGGAGAGGGAGGAGATGGGGGCTAAAGATGTGTGGAGATTGTCCATAAGCTGCTGGGTATTAATGGTACGTGTATTCCGATAATTGTGGTAAGTGGGGGTGTACCGGGTGAGGAAACAATTCTTGACAGAGAAGGAAAGAACGTTGTGGTCCAAGAGAGGGAGAGGGGAGTTAGTAAAGTTGTGCAGCGAGCCGGGACGGGAGAAAACCAGGTCCAGAGTACAGGATGAGGAGGACCCTGAGACTTTTAATCTTTCTATAAACATTTATAAAAAATGGAACTATCATGGTAGAAGGAACAGAACCCAAGATGGAGCAATTTCAACAACAATTCCAGCACATTAAGAACCAAGTTGAAATGCAAACCCTGAGGCAGGAAGGAAGCATAACCACTCCTGATCAGATCACAGCAGACAGAGTAACTAGCCATCCCTAGCCCCAACTACATCACAACCCCCTATAGATAATATACTGAGAGACTGCCTGTCCCAACTAGAGAGTGAGTTTATTCAATTCAAAGAGGAATTTCCAAGAAGCCAAGGTGAGAAAAATGCAAATGACCAACTGAAGGAGGAATTATCAAGGCTGAAAAGAGACCAGGGTGAAATGGAAAGGTCACTTCAAAAACTGCAGGAAGAAAATGCATACCTCATAGAAGAAATAACACAGTTAAAATCATCAAACCTGCAACAAAAGCTAGAGAGGGCACCTCAAAATACAAGCAGTCCCCCAAAACCAAGGCCTGCACCAACCATCACCTGACACATCACAGACCAGCAACAGCCCCAGCCAGAATGACACTACACACAACCTATTAGAGAAGGAAATTCCAACGTTCTCAGGTGTTCTGTCTTTTAGGTACCTAAAGGTACCTACACATTAAGCGACGCTGCAGCGATAGCGACAACAATGCCGATCGCTGCAGCGTCGCTGTTTGATCGCTGGAGAGCTGTCACACAGACCGCTCTCCAGCGACCAACGATGCTGAGGTCCCCGGGTAACCAGGGTAAACATCGGGTTACTAAGCGCAGGGCCGCGCTTAGTAACCCGATGTTTACCCTGGTTACCAGCGTAAAATGTAAAAAAAACAAACAGTACATACTTACATTCGCGTCCCCCGGCGTCCACTTCCTGCACTGACTGAGCGCCGGCCCTAACAGCAGAGCGGTGACGTCACCGTTGTGCTGTGCTTTCACTTTCACTTTACGGCGCTCAGTCAGTGTGGGAAGCGGACGCCGGGGGATGCGAAGGTGAGTATGTACTGTTTGTTTTTTTTACATTTTACACTGGTAACCAGGGTAAACATCGGGTTACTAAGCGCGGCCCTGCGCTTAGTAACCCGATGTTTACCCTGGTTACCAGTGTAAAACATCGCTGGTATCGTTGCTTTTGGTGTCAAACACGACGATACACGCCGGTCTGACGACCAAATAAAGTTCTGAACTTTGTTCAACGACCAGCGATATCACAGCAAGATCCTGACCGCTGCTGCGTGTCAAACTAAACGATATCGCTAGCCAGGACGCTGCAACGTCACGGATCGCTAGCGATATTGTTTAGTGTGAAGGTACCTTAAGTGATGAAGCAATATTCAGAGAGACACACGCTCGTTGTCTGTCCAAGTAGTCTCATGCTCTTTATTTTCAGGGCTGGGCTTTTAAAGCCCCAAGATCAAAAGGAAATATAGAGTTACATAATAAATTGGCGATGGGTTGTCAGACACATCCTAGTATACAAGATAAATTACATAAGAAAATGTCAGCGTGCTCTGGTTCTGAGATTTTGGCTAAATATTCAGGATTTTTGGGTTGATAAAGACAAAAACAGACAGAATCGGCGATTCTGAGAAATTCTGACCACTACTATGTGGAATGTCCGGGAAACTGTCCACAAGGAGAGACAGATAATAACATTGCACAATACTTGTTTTTCTGTTACTTTTCTGATATTAAAAAGATGAAGATTAACCATTTCTTTAACAATTCCCCTCTTTTTATCATCTGATCTACCTTGCCCTAGCTGATCCCTTCCTGTTACTCAGGTCTGCAAGATAACCCTACTTCACGAAATACATGGCTTATCCTGTGTATATCATGATATACTGACATGCTGTGTATCCATTCAAATTATACTTGTTGGTCAGACCTTCTGTTCCTTCTAACCCTATTTCTATCGAGGGATTATTATAAGGGGATGATATAGATAAATTTCTCTATCATCTCATTGGGGGACACAGGAACCATGGGTGTATGCTGCTGCCACTAGGAGGCTGCCACTATGCAAATAAAAAAGTTAGCTTCTCCTCTGCAGTGTACACCCCACTGACCGGAAGTAGGATATTCAGTTTAGCTTAGTGTCAGTAAGAGGTGGACACGGGTCTTTCATTAGACCCATATCTACCTCAATGTGTGTTGTTCCTTTTCAGGTACCACGGAGGGATACATGGTGAACAGTCACACCTGTACTCCTACAAAGAGACTATGAGTACGGCGTGTACTGCCACCCCGTATCCTCATACGTCTAGTCGGCAGGACCCCAGCCCCTAACACAGAAGCGTGTTGAGGTGATTCGTACCCGGGCCTGCCTCCATCTCCCACCCACTCGCCCACCAGAGCCTGTCGGTCTGAGGAGACGAGGACGTCACACATCGCAGGATTTCGGACGTCTGATCCATACTGGACGGGGAGGTACTTTTCTTTCCTCCCAGGGTCCGGCGAAGTCAGGAAGAAGAAAGAAGATGAGAAGATAAGAAGAAAGATAGGTACACTACACCTGCTGTGAGTAGCACTGCTTAGCAGTTTGGCACTCCTCTCTGTATCCCTCCTGTTCCCCTAAACTTCTGGCATTCTTTATAGGTATGCTTACCATGCCTAATCTGATAGGGGAGCGTTCTTGTCCTCTTTTGATGCAAGCCGGTCGCTGGTGTCAATCACTGAGTCACTAGTGTATCAGTACTCTAGACCCGGTCAGCCACTGGCGTAATACGTAATAGTACTCTGGAGCCGTGCAATTACTGGCGTAGTGGTACTCTATAACCGTACAGTCTCTGGCTCAATACGTAACAGTACTCCATAGCCGTGCAGTCAAAGGTGTATCAGTACTCTAGACCCGTGCAGTCACTGGCGTAATATATAGTAGTACTGTAAACCCGTGTAGTCACCGGAGTAATACGTAATAGTTCTCTAGAGCCACGCAATCACTGGGGTAGTAGCACTTTAGAGCCGTACAGTCACCGGCATAGTAGTACTCTAGAGCCGTGCAGTCACTGGCTGTTATGACCCCAATGGCGAGGGTCTCAGAGGAACGTGGAAGTCTGCAGAATACAAAAATCCAGCTCATAGGGCAGTGGTAACTGGGTTGACCATATATCTACTCCTAACGCCAACACTAGAAGTAGCCGGGGATCATTCCTACGTTGATTCTAGATGACACGCGCCAGCCGGAGAATCTAGCTACCCCTAGTAGAGGAAAACAAAGACCTTTCTTGCCTCCAGAGAAGGGGACCCCAAAGCTGGATAGAAGCCCCCCACAAATAATGACGGTGAGGTAAGAGGAAATGACAAACACAGAAATGAATCAGGTTTAGCACAGAGAGGCCCGCTAACTGATAGCAGAATAAAGAAAGGTAACTTATATGGTCAACAAAAACCCTATCAAAATCCACACTGGAAATTCAAGAACCCCCGAACCGTCTAACGGTCCGGGGGGAGAACACCAGCCCCCCTAGAGCTTCCAGCAAAGGTCAGGATATAGATTTGGAACAAGCTGGACAAAAATACAAAACCAAAACAAATAGCAAAAAGCAAAAGGCAGACTTAGCTGATATAACTGGAACCAGGATCAGTAGACAAGAGCACAGCAGACTAGCTCTGATAACTACGTTGCCAGGCATTGAACTGAAGGTCCAGGGAGCTTATATAGCAACACCCCTAACTAACGACCCAGGTGCGGATAAAAGGAATGACAGAAAAACCAGAGTCAAAAAAACTAGTAACCACTAGAGGGAGCAAAAAGCAAATTCACAACAGTACCCCCCCCTTAGTGAGGGGTCACCGAACCCTCACCACGACCACCAGGGCGATCAGGATGAGCGGCATGAAAGGCACGAACTAAATCGGCCGCATGAACATCAGAGGCGACCACCCAGGAATTATCCTCCTGACCATAGCCCTTCCACTTGACCAGGTACTGAAGCCTCCGCCTGGAGAGGCGAGAATCCAAGATCTTCTCCACCACGTACTCCAACTCGCCCTCAACCAACACCGGAGCAGGAGGCTCAGCAGAAGGAACTACAGGCACAATGTACCGCCGCAACAAGGACCTATGAAATACATTGTGAATAGCAAACGACACAGGAAGATCCAGACGAAAAGATACAGGATTAAGGATTTCCAATATCTTGTAAGGCCCAATAAAACGAGGTTTAAATTTGGGAGAGGAGACCTTCATAGGAACAAAGCGGGAAGAAAGCCATACCAAATCCCCAACGCGTAGTCGGGGACCCACACCGCGGCGGCGGTTGGCAAAGCGCTGAGCCTTCTCCTGTGACAACTTCAAGTTGTCCACCACATGATTCCAGATCTGCTGCAACCTATCCACCACAGAATCCACCCCAGGACAGTCAGAAGGCTCCACATGACCCGAAGAAAAGCGAGGATGGAAACCAGAGTTGCAGAAAAAAGGCGAAACCAAGGTGGCGGAACTAGCCCGATTATTAAGGGCAAACTCAGCCAACGGCAAGAATGTCACCCAATCGTCCTGATCAGCAGAGACAAAACACCTCAAATAAGCCTCCAAAGTCTGATTGGTTCGCTCTGTCTGTCCATTAGTCTGAGGATGGAAAGCAGACGAAAACGACAAATCAATGCCCATCCTACTACAAAAGGATCGCCAGAACCTGGAAACGAACTGGGATCCTCTGTCTGACACAATATTCTCAGGGATGCCGTGCAAACGAACCACGTTCTGGAAAAACACAGGAACCAGATCGGAAGAGGAAGGCAGCTTAGGCAAAGGAACCAAATGGACCATCTTGGAGAAGCGATCACATATCACCCAGATAACGGACATGCCCTGAGATAGCGGAAGATCAGAAATGAAATCCATGGAGATATGTGTCCAAGGTCTCTTCGGGACAGGCAAGGGCAAGAGCAAACCGCTGGCACGAGAACAGCAAGGCTTAGCTCGAGCACAAGTCCCACAGGACTGCACAAATGACCGCACATCCCTTGACAAGGAAGGCCACCAAAAGGACCTGGCCACCAGATCTCTGGTGCCAAAAATTCCCGGGTGACCTGCCAACACCGAGGAATGAACCTCGGAAATGACTCTGCTGGTCCACTTATCCGGGACAAACAGTCTGTCAGGTGGACAAGACTCAGGCCTATCAGCCTGAAATCTCTGCAACACACGTCGCAGATCCGGAGAAATAGTTGACAAGATAACTCCATCTTTAAGAATACCAACAGGATCAGCGACTCCAGGAGCATCAGGCACAAAGCTCCTAGAAAGAGCATCGGCCTTCACATTCTTTGAACCTGGTAAATACGAGACAACAAAATCAAAGCGGGAGAAAAACAATGACCAGCGGGCCTGTCTCGGATTAAGGCGTTTAGCAGACTCGAGATACATCAGATTTTTGTGATCAGTCAAGACCACCACATGATGCTTAGCACCCTCGAGCCAATGACGCCACTCCTCAAATGCCCATTTCATGGCCAACAACTCCCGATTGCCCACATCATAATTTCGCTCGGCAGGCGAAAACTTCCTAGAGAAAAAGGCACAAGGTTTCATAACAGAGCAACCAGGGCCTCTCTGCGACAAAACGGCCCCTGCCCCAATCTCCGAAGCATCCACCTCAACCTGAAAGGGAAGTGAGACGTCAGGCTGGCACAAAACAGGCGCCGAAGTAAACCGGCGTTTCAACTCCTGGAAAGCCTCCACGGCAGCAGGAGCCCAGTTAGCTACATCGGAGCCCTTCTTGGTCATATCCGTCAAAGGTTTCACAATGCTAGAAAAATTAGCAATAAAACGACGGTAGAAGTTAGCGAAGCCCAAGAACTTCTGAAGACTCTTAACTGACGAGGGCTGAGTCCAATCAAGAATAGCTCGGACCTTGACTGGGTCCATCTCCACAGCAGAAGGGGAAAAAATGAACCCCAAAAAGGGAACCTTCTGTACACCAAAGAGACACTTTGAGCCCTTGACAAACAAAGAATTTTCACGCAAAATTTTAAAGACCAACCTGACCTGCTCCACATGCGAATCCCAATTATCAGAAAAAACCAAAATATCATCCAGATAAACAATCAAAAATTTATCCAGATACTTCCGGAAAATGTCATGCATAAAGGACTGAAAAACTGAAGGCGCATTGGAGAGCCCAAAAGGCATCACCAAGTACTCAAAATGACCTTCGGGCGTATTGAATGCGGTTTTCCATTCATCACCTTGCTTAATGCGCACAAGGTTGTACGCACCACGAAGGTCTATCTTGGTGAACCACTTGGCACCCTTAATCCGGGCAAACAAGTCAGACAACAGCGGTAAAGGATACTGAAATTTGACAGTGATCTTATTTAAAAGCCGATAATCAATACAAGGTCTCAAAGATCCGTCCTTTTTTGCCACAAAAAAGAATCCCGCACCAAGAGGGGAAGAAGACGGACGAATATGTCCTTTCTCCAGAGACTCCTTGATATATGAACGCATAGCGGTATGTTCAGGTACCGACAGATTAAACAGTCTTCCCTTAGGAAACTTACTGCCTGGGATCAAATCTATAGCACAGTCACAGTCCCTATGAGGAGGCAGTGCACTGGACTCAGACTCACTGAAGACATCCTGATAATCAGACAAATACTCCGGAACTTCCGAAGGCGTAGAAGAAGCAATAGACACAGGCAGGGAATCCCCATGAATACCACGACAGCCCCAACTTGAGACTGACATAGCCTTCCAGTCCAGGACTGGATTATGGGTCTGTAACCATGGCAGCCCTAAAACAACCAAATCATGCATTTTATGTAAAACCAGGAAACGTATCACCTCGCGGTGTTCAGGAGTCATGCACATGGTAACCTGTGTCCAATACTGCGGTTTATTTGCTGCCAATGGTGTAGCATCAATACCCCTAAGAGGAATAGGATTTTCTAATGGTTCAAGAGTAAAACCACAGCGCTTAGCAAATGAGAGATCCATGAGACTCAGGGCAGCACCTGAATCTACAAACGCCATGACAGGATAAGATGACAGTGAGCAAATCAAAGTTACAGACAGAATAAATTTAGGTTGCAAATTACCAACGGTGACAGGACTAACAACCTTAGCTATACGTTTAGAGCATGCTGAGATAACATGTGTAGAATCACCACAGTAGTAGCACAAGCCATTCCGGCGTCTATGAATTTTCCGCTCATTTCTAGTCAGGATTCTATCACATTGCATTAAATCAGGTGTCTGTTCAGACAACACCATGAGGGAATTTGCGGTTTTTCTATCACATTGCACCGAATTAGGTGTCTGTTCAGACAACACCATGAGGGAATTTGCGGTTTTGCGCTCCCGCAACCGCCGGTCAATTTGAATAGCCATTGCCATAGTATCATTCAGACCTGTGGGAATGGGAAAACCCACCATAACATTCTTAATGGCTTCAGAAAGGCCATTTCTAAAATTAGCGGCCAGTGCACACTCGTTCCAATGTGTCAGCACGGACCATTTCCGAAATTTTTGGCAATACACTTCAGCCTCGTCCTGCCCCTGAGACATAGCCAGCAAGGCCTTTTCTGCCTGAATCTCAAGATTGGGTTCCTCATAAAGTAAACCGAGCGCCAGAAAAAACGCATCAAGATCAGCCAATGCCGGATCTCCTGGCGCCAGCGAAAAAGCCCAATCCTGAGGGTCACCCCGTAAGAACGAAATAACAATTTTTACTTGCTGAGCAGAATCTCCAGATGAACAGGGTCTCAGGGACAAAAACAATTTACAATTATTCACGAAATTCCTAAACTTAAACCTGTCTCCGGAAAACAGTTCAGGAATCGGTATTTTAGGTTCTGACCTAGGATTTCTGATAACATAGTCTTGTATGCCCTGCACACGAGTAGCCAGCTGGTCCACACTTGTAATCAAGGTCTGGACATTCATGTCTGCAGCAAGCATAGCCACTCTGAGGTAAAGGGGAAGAAGAAAAAAAAAAAAAAACTCAGAATCTTCTTTCTTATAATCCCTCTTCTGCAATGCATTAAACATTTAATACTGGCCTGGCAAACTGTTATGACCCCAATGGCGAGGGTCTCAGAGGAACGTGGAAGTCTGCAGAATACAAAAATCCAGCTCATAGGGCAGTGGTAACTGGGTTGACCATATATCTACTCCTAACGCCAACACTAGAAGTAGCCGGGGATCATTCCTACGTTGATTCTAGATGACACGCGCCAGCCGGAGAATCTAGCTACCCCTAGTAGAGGAAAACAAAGACCTTTCTTGCCTCCAGAGAAGGGGACCCCAAAGCTGGATAGAAGCCCCCCACAAATAATGACGGTGAGGTAAGAGGAAATGACAAACACAGAAATGAATCAGGTTTAGCACAGAGAGGCCCGCTAACTGATAGCAGAATAAAGAAAGGTAACTTATATGGTCAACAAAAACCCTATCAAAATCCACACTGGAAATTCAAGAACCCCCGAACCGTCTAACGGTCCGGGGGGAGAACACCAGCCCCCCTAGAGCTTCCAGCAAAGGTCAGGATATAGATTTGGAACAAGCTGGACAAAAATACAAAACCAAAACAAATAGCAAAAAGCAAAAGGCAGACTTAGCTGATATAACTGGAACCAGGATCAGTAGACAAGAGCACAGCAGACTAGCTCTGATAACTACGTTGCCAGGCATTGAACTGAAGGTCCAGGGAGCTTATATAGCAACACCCCTAACTAACGACCCAGGTGCGGATAAAAGGAATGACAGAAAAACCAGAGTCAAAAAAACTAGTAACCACTAGAGGGAGCAAAAAGCAAATTCACAACAGTGGCGTAATAAGTGCTCTAGAGCCATGCAGTTTCCATCTGGGGTATGCAGTATTCCCTATGCTGCCATCATCTGTGCCACTGTCCGCCCCTCACCTTCCACAGGGAGATGGGCCATTATAAAACCTGCCATATGGCGTTCACTTCGCAGAAGGTTTCAGTTGCACATTTCTCCTCGGAATTTTCCGTTTTGTCACACTGCTGTTGTGATTTCTGCTATTGCAGACCTGTGCCTTGATTTTCAGCAGTGCGAGCCTTGGCTATTTCTCTACACACAGGGTTGCTAGAGCCCTGGCATATCAAACGTTTCTATATCTCCTGCTCTCAGGCACTCACCCTCCATCTCCCTGCAGCCTCCTCCGGATGCAACCATTACACTGCTCTAAGCAGAGAGGGGAGCTGCTCCTATCCACCTCATGACTTCAGTGTTCGGACCTAACTTCCAGCTGGTTAAGAGTCCGTATTTCCCAGCAATGTCAGCTGTGGCTCAGTGGATAAAGAATCTGACCACATATCGCAGACGCAAAGGTTTGAACTCAGGTGCACAACAGAGAGAAGAGTTTAGTCTCCCTGTTGTCAAGCCTACTGTCCTACCTTCAGGAGAACGAGCACGGAAGGACATACTTCAAGACAGCCTCCGTGCTGCGGCTTACTACACGGAAGCTGTTATTCTGCCTAATGCCGTCAGGTATCATGACCTAGACCGCAACACAGAATCAACTCTCTCCTATACCCTTCTCCAGGGTTCTCTCCATGCTGATTAGTCACAGGATACTGAGAGCCGATCGCAGCTATACTCTATCTGCCATAGTCGCAGGATATCGAGATCCGATCGCAGCTGTACTCTGTCTGCCATAGTCGCAGGATACTGAGAGCCGTTCGCAGCAGTACTCTATCTGCCATAGTCGCAGGATACCGGGAGCCAATCGCAGCAGTACTGTGTCTGCCATAGTCACAGGATACTGAGAGCCGATCGCAGCAGTACTCTATCCGCCATCCAGGTTTTCGCACGCACCACCTTCCAGGTACAGTACGGTATTTGTCACTGTTGTATCTTTAGCGGATCAGACGTGTCTTGGATTGACCACTGCAGTGGTACTGGCGTTCTGTACTGTATTCAGGTAAGTCAGACTCACTCTGCTATTCCTACCGTATGATTGCAGCAGTACTCTGTCCGCTATCCAGGTTTTAGAGGTCATCTTCCAGACACTTTTAGCCAATACCTGCCGTCTTTCCAGTGGTTTCGATGTGCCCGAGATCGATAGCTACATGGGTCCTGATCTTTTGCCACAGAGTCAGGTGAGTCAGAAACTCCCTCTATCACGCTCGTAAGGGTCCTTTGCAGCATCTGCCTAGGCTCTCCTCTAGTCATCACTCAGAGAGAGGCGCTCGGTATTCAACACTTCTGGCTGGCTGCCGCAGCGGTTACAATCCGCTTTCAGGTGAGTCAGAGGAGCAATTTTTACCGTGTGTTTCATGGTTAATAACATCTGTGGTCTATTAACAGCTATACAGAAGATCTACCATGTACCACAGGGTGGATCTCAGTGCCACAGGGTGGACCTCAGTGGCAGCATAAGTGGCCAGTACACTTTCAGGTAGGTCGGACACGCTGGTGTCAGGTACCGACTGGTTGCAGTTTTTCTTCACGCACTGGGCCTTAGTTGCGTGTTGCACTCTGGGGGCCTTTCCTCTCCATCTGGTTATTCGGGCCTACCACTAAATATAGGTCTATCTGCACTATCCAGTGCAATACTCCTATCATATATAATTACAGTATTATACGTTCTGGCTGTCTCTTACGGAGTCAGAGCCCATATAATACCTTGACTCATGATGTTCACTGCACTATTCTAGAGGTCCTTGAACTACCTCAATATAGAGCTTCCTATTTATGTGTCAGAACTTACCTCTTTTTTCTTACAGACACTGGATTAAACCTCGAGCATCTCCGGACTTTTATTTCCGACCGTGGCAGGAACAGGTTCTTCCACCTCGGATAGGAATCTGGATCCTACTCTGTGCAAGCATCGTCCAATGTAGAAGGCTGCTCCACGCCTAAATCCAATGATGGGGTTTTGGTGATAATACGTTCCTTCCTTCAGCAGGATTCGTATCCTTTTCACTGTTATCCTCGTTTGTGTGGTGTCTTATACTTAGGTAAGTAGATCCACACACTACAATCCTCTCCCCGTTCCAGAGGGTCCGGAACAGATAGGGTCACTCATGTCGTCATGGGTAAGGATCTTCCCTTTGGCAGACAAGTCTTTTCTGGGGCCTATGTACCCCTTCCTAGGGCCAACTTTCCATGGAATTGTCATACTCTAGGTTTTCCTTGGACTCTCCTCCTTTGACTGCTCATATCCGATTGTGCCTATCATTGCCCATCTTGTCAACATTTTCCATAGTCCCTGTTAACCATCTTAATCCCTGTATGCTTAAGTTTAGCTTCCTGATGGATCTGAGTCCGCGGAGTCGTCTGGTAGTCTCCGTTCTATCTACTTAGACGGGCAAGAGATGGTCTCTTCAAGCAGTTCTCCCTTTCTGAGCCGTTTTGTTGATGTAGCAGAGTCTACATTGCTGGGTTGAGATCCAGGGTTTCACTCGAGGCCCCTTCAGTACATCCTCAGCGTTTGCTCTCTAGCAGGTCCCCAGTACCCTACTCTCAAGTCCCTCCTTGTCATTTCAATTTAATGGTCTTTTCTGGGTTTTCTTTTGGAATCCTTAACCCAGCCGTTCCAAAGAGGGAAACATCTCGGTTTCTTATATTTCCTATCTCCTGCCCTTACTGCGAACTGGACCTCTTCTCCGTCACTGGACCCTCCGGTTTCCCGATTTTCCACCGATACAGTCCTCCTCTCCCAGAGAGAGCATCCCTCTAGGATACTAACGGCGGACTAATAGTCCATGGCAAAGTTGACCATTGAAGTGTCCGCCATTACATTGTGCCCTGCCTTTGTCTCCACCTGGGCAGCAAAGTTTATAGATGCATGGGCTAAGCTGCTCCATCAGGGCACCCATCATGGAGTCCGATCAGAGGAAATCGCTGTCCTTGCAGACTAATTTACTCTTGCAGGGAAGTACATGGAATCCGCCACTGCGGATGCTGCTGCAGGTGCTGCTTGGACATCCAGCAATGTCGTGCCAATCCAAAGGTCCATTTTGCTTAAGGCATGGCAGGACTTATCCTCCAGAAAGTCCCCTCTCCAGCTTGCCTTCCGAGGTTTTCCGTCAGTTTGGCTCCAACTTGAACCAATTATTAAAGGGAACCTGTCACCTGAATTTGGCGGGACCAGTTTTGGGTCATATGGGCGGGGTTTTCGGGTATTTGATTCACCCTTTCCTTACCCACTGGCTGCATGCTTGCCTGCAATATTGGATTGAAGTTCATTCTCTGTCCTCCGGAGTACACGCCTGCGCAAGGCAATATTGCCTTGCGCTGGCATGTACTCCGGAGGACAGAGAATGAACTTCAATCCAATATTGCGGCCAGCATGCAGCCAGGGGGTAAGGAAAGGGTGAATCAAACACCCGAAAACCCCACCCATATGACCCAAAACTGGTCCCGCCAAATTCAGGTGACAGGTTCCCTTTAAGGAGGTCATCCGAGGGACGAGTTCTCTTCTTCCTCAAACTAAACCTCGCTGTTCTCCTGGGACTGTATGTGCTTTCCTTTATTTTATGAAAGCCTTTATCCAGGTCCTCCTTTTCTTCAAGACATCGGACATTCCTGCATTTTGGCGAGGGGCGAGTCCTTTTTCATTTTATACCTTCTTTTCAGGCTCTCAACCACTTCCAGAGTCTGCGTCAGCAGTTTTGTACATTCTGTGAATCACAGGTTCAGTGCTCTGCCCTTACCTTGCCGAGGTTCTCCATGGCTCTGTCCATCATTCTTGATTCCCTTCCTTTCATCCTGCTTGGACTCATCCTTTGTAGCGTTCACTCATCACGCTACCGGGTCAGGCCGAGGTGCATCTATCCAGCTAAGGGTGCCCCTCCCCCTTTTCAGTATACAGGCTCGGCATAGAGAGGCCCTCCGGCCTCCAAATCAGCGTATGCCTCCAAAATCCAGTCAGCAATGTTTAGCTCCTCTTTCCAGGTTTAAGGCGCACTCTACCCGGGCAGTGGGCGCCTCCCGGCGGTGCACATATAGGGCCTCTGCCTTGCACCTCTACAGACCGATGATCGGTCCTCCACATGTTCGCGAAACTTCCATGTCTAGCTTAGGCGTATGCCGGCTTAGGTAGGAAGACCTTGCAGGCGACGGTGGTCAGTTCCTCTGACCCTTATTGGAGTTGACTGCTGTTCCCTCCCCAGGGACTGCTTTGCGACGTCCCATGGTTCCTGTGTCCCCCAATGAGGCAATAGAGAAAACAGGATTTTTGGTTGCTTACTATAAAATCTGTTTCTCGGAGCCTTCATTGGGGGACACAGCACCCTCCCAAGTTGAACAGCTCTGTTTATTGTGTTATACCGCTAACCTTTGAGTTCTTTGAACACTCTTTGAGTGTTTGAAACTGTTAATCTGTAGAGTGCTGCGGAATTTGTTGGCGCTATATGAATGAAGATTATTATTATTATATTATTATTCTTTCTCTTTACACGTTGCTTCTCCTACTGCTTTCTCACTAACTGAATATCCTACTTCCTGTCGGTGGGGTGTACACTGCAGAGGAGGAGCTAACTTTTTTATTTGCATAGTGTCAGTCTCCTAGTGGCAGCAGCATACACCCATGGTTCCTGTGTCCCCCAATGAAGGCTCCGAGAAACAGATTTTACGGTAAGCAACCAAAAATCCTGTTTTTTATGACATAGAAATATAGACATTTATATTAATATATTAAAATACTTGTCAGAAAATAGAATATAGTTTTTGTTGTTAGTATAATTTATAGAGTCCATATTGTCAATGAGTCTTTGTAAGTTCTCTGTGGGCTCTTTGTCTTTTATCAGACCTTTGGTCTTCTGAAATACAATCCGCCAAGTCTACTGAAGTTTGCTTGTTGCAGAATATGCATTCAGGTTGGAGTGCAGTTATTGAGGTATGCAAATTGCCTCTGCTGAAAAAAAGAGGACTTAATTCTATAGCGCCACCTATTGGAAGTAGCGATCCTACAAGTCACAATCAACCCTTTAACGAGTCGTGCAATATGACAGGATAAAAGCCAAATCAGTATCTCAATTCGCAGACACGGTGTTTCGGGCTGTTGGCCCTCGTCAGTGCGAAGCATGAGAACTGATTTGGCTAGGTGAGAGGCTCTGGACTGGGGTCTAAGGGGTAACGTTTCTCCTTATGGAGAGTGACATACCAGCTGGCTTGTCAAGGTAAGGAGGCTTATTCGCCGTGCAATGCTCCTCTGGGAATTTAAATATGCAAATTGCCTCTGCTGAAAAAAAAGAGGACTTAACTCTATAGCGCCACCTATTGGAAGTAGCGATCCTACAAGTCACAATCACTTGGGTTTGCTTTATTGTCAAGGTAGTGATCACTTGAGTTTGCCTTATCTCAGAGTCAGTATCGATTTTAGCTTCACGTTTACCTGGAAAACATTTGCAATTAGAACTGAGAATTTTGTTTATTGCATAACAAATAACTTTATCGTCACTGCAATGGTTAGTATCACTAAAGCTGCTTGAATTAGGAAATGAATTACACCTGATATCCATCCACCTATTCCTTTGAACAGGCTCACAGGGTTTAAACATAAGAGCCATTCAGGGAGGGGTAAATCATCCAGTGAATTAGCTTTTCGCACGCCTTCCCTTTATCATTTCAAGTTATTCTATATCAGGAGTAACTCTCATTAGTCTGGAAGGATCTATGTAGCGGCAACAGGCAGGTCCTACCACCTGACAGAATCCTCCTTGAGAGGCTGTGAGATAATTATATACTATAGAATGATGATTAATAATAACTATAAGCTGTTTCATGTAGGCTGATTTAACATTTAGAGCATCAAATAAATAATCAGTTATACTATCAAAAATGTCAACTAGTCAATACATACCAACACATATTCATAGATGCCTACCTCTAGAAGCTGTATGAAATTAATTTGAGGTAGCTGGAGCAGGCACAATGGTCAGGCGGTGCACTTTTCCCACATTTAGGCATACACAGACTACGCATCACTATACGAATCTAGCAGCAGCACAATGGAATTCTGGGGTCACCCAATTAGCTTTTACCTGACTTACCATTGCGTCTTTGGACTGATGGGATAGTCCATGAAAGAGAGTGTACATCATGGGGAACAGTGCCCTAGAAAGGAAGTACTTACTGTCCGCTCTCCTCAGTCCATCTTCTTCCTTCGCACATGAGTGCCTTTGCCATCCTTCTTTTTCCGCTGCAGAGGCCTGATCTAAAGGCTCTGGAGCAGTTTGTAGGTCCATCCCCCAGACACCTGCACCATGTATATCTCTGCGGGGAGAGGAAGCAAAGCAGCAGCTTTTGCTACAATGTCAGCTCGGTTATTACCTTTAGCTTCTCTAGTGCCCTCTTTAGTGTGAGCTTGCACCTTGACTATAGCAACTTGAAGTTGAGCCACCAAGTCTACATTTTTAACAGGTTTACCAGAAGAACCAATAAACTTCCTGCTCTCCCATATGGGACCGCAATCATGGAAAATGCCGAATGCGTGGCACTATCAGTAAATGCTCTGCCATTATACATGCCTCAGCAAGTGCTTTCAATTCAGCTTCCCGAGCAGACATCCTAGAAGGTAAAGCTTCACTTTTTACCACCTCATGTTGATCAATTATTGCACAACCTCTATGAGGTGCTATATCTATGAAAAAACTGTGACCCATTTACATAAAGCTCTAGATTTACATTAGAGATTGGTGTCTCTTGCATATTGGCAAGTATTTGTGTTAAAACGGAGGCTGCCGGTTACAATCAGTAAGGTCCAGGGGCCGCTGGATGGGTGAGTATATCCATATTTTTTATTTTAATTCTTTATTTTTTACATGAATATGGATCCCAGGGCCTGAAGGAGAGTTTCCTCTCCTTCAGACCCTGGGAACCATCCAGGATAGCTTCCGATTAGTGTTGAGTGATACCGTCCGATACTTGAAAGTATCGGTATCGGAAAGTATCGGCCGATACCGGCAAAGTATCGGATCTAATCCGATACCGATACCCGATACCAATACAAGTCAATGGGACTCAAGTATCGGACGGTATCCCTGATGGTTCCCAGGGTCTGAAGGAGAGGAAACTCTCCTTCAGGCCCTGGGAACCATATTAATGTGTAAAATAAAGAATTAAAATAAAAAATATTGCTATACTCACCTCTCCGACGCAGCCTGGACCTCACCGAGGGAACCGGCAGCGTTCTTTGCTTAAAATGCGCGCTTTTCCTTCCTTCCGTGACGTCACGGCTTGTGATTGGTCGCGTGCCGCCCATGTGGCCGCGACGCGACCAATCACAGCAAGCCGTGACGTAATTTTCAGGTCCTTCTAGGCATTCAGTATTTTACAATTACGTTCTGGCTTTGTGATTGGTCGCGTCACGGTCACATGGGCGATGCGACCAATCACAAGCCGTGACGTCACGGGAGGCAGGAAACGCGCGCATTTTTAAAATTACGTCACGGCTTGTGATTGGTTGCGTGCCGCCCATGTGACCGCGACCAATCACAGCAAGCCGTGACGTAATTTCAAGTCCTGAATGCCTATTTCTGCATTCAGGACCTGAAATTACGTCACGGCTTGCTGTGATTGGTCGCGTCGCGGTCACATGGGCGGCACGCAACTAATCAAAAGCCGCGACGTAATTTTAAAAATGCGCGCGTTTCTTGCCTCCCGTGACGTCACGTCTTGTGATTGGTCGCGTCGCCCATGTGACCGCGATGCGACCAATCACAAAGCCGGAACGTAATTTTAAAATACTGAATGCCTAGAAGGACCTGAAAATTACGTCACGGCTTGCTGTGATTGGTCGCGTCGCAGCCACATGGGCGGCACGCGACCAATCAGAAGCCGTGACGTCACGGAAGGAAGGAAAAGCGCGCATTTTAAGCAAAGAACGCTGCCGGTTCCCTCGGTGAGGTCCAGGCTGCGTCGGAGAGGTGAGTATAGCAATATTTTTTATTTTAATTCTTTATTTTACACATTAATGTTGTTTCGATACCGATACCCGATACCACAAAAGTATCGGATCTCGGTATCGGAATTCCGATACCCGCAAGTATCGGCCGATACCCGATACTTGCGGTATCGGAATGCTCAACACTACTTCCGATACTTGTGTCCCATTGACTTGTATTGGTATCGGGTATCGGTATCGGCGATATCCGATATTTTTCGGGTATCGGCCGATACTATCCGATACCGATACTTTCAAGTATCGGAAGGTATCGCTCAACACTACCCATAACATGTCCCCCGGATTTATGATAGTACAAATGGAAAGGGAGGTCATAACTTGGGATTCCTAGTGCTGGGGCTGAGAGAATGGCTTCCTTCCGGTCCTTAAACCCCTCTTTTGCTTCTGTGGTCAGTTGGTATGGCTGACCCTTGTTTCACATTGACACCACATCAAATAGAGGGTGCATGATTTGTGATGCAGAGGGAATCCATTCTCTACAGTAACCGGTCAGCCCTAGGGATGTTCTCAGTGTACTTATGGAAGTGGGCACAATTGCTTAGCATATGGCCTTTTACCCTTTCTGGTGTTATGTTTTTCAGCTAAGGTGAAATGCAGCGACCTAAGAAAACAACTTTTTCCTCTTTTTTTATTTATTTATTTCGCTGTTTATCTCTTGAAACCTTACATCCTTCATGGTACAAAAAGATTAGCAAAGAATCTGTTTCGATTAGACATACCTGGTTGCTCTCTGCTCGGGGGATATTGTCTAATACACACAGGTACAGTACCTGGCTTCAATTTGATGGATACTTGTGTTATCCTTAACAAACCAACATCTCTCTTATCCTGTACCCATACTGCAGCTGATCTTTGCTCGATCATTTGCTGAATGTCCTCATCTTTGTCAATTTGCAGTTTTTCGTCATCTAGCTAAATTAGCGACATCATAGTGGAGAGGGTTGCTCCAGACAATGGGCCTGTAACAGTAATACGTTTCTTCCAAACAATTCATAACTGCATTAATTGTACTCAGGATATCAGCACCTATCAAGCTTAGGACATTTAACTGAGACTAGCAATTGGGCACACAAGTCTGTAGTACGTGCTATTCACACATTCTTGGGTTCGGTTTCATGCAAGGGATAGACTGCCCCATCTGTCCCTACACCCTGGACTGTTTTCCCTGTCATGAATCATTGTGGCATATCCATTTTTTTTTTCTTATATCAGTACGACTCGCCCATGTATCAATCAGGCATTTTAATTGTGTGAAAGTAATAGCCATCCTGTGGGGGGACCAATATTTTTGTTTACACTTCTTTTGGCCAACTATCCCATCTTTCCTTTTCTTCTTTCCCCCTGTTCCCCTGTGATATATACCTGTCCCCTGCACTGCAGTTTTCACAGCATTACTAAATACATCCAGAGGTATATTCACCATAACATTAGTTGGCTTTTGCTGCTTCTTTGCTTTCCGACTGTTAATCTGGTCCTCTATCCTCCTAAATATGGGAAGGGACTGTTCGAGTGTAGCATAGCTACATTCTGGCCTCGCTCTTCTCTTATCCTGTCAGGAACATATTTTTAAGAAACCTAGCTTCCCTAGGATTTTTCAGGTCATAATCATGATCTGTGAACACTGCTGTACATCTAGCATAAAATCTGTCAATAGGCTCCTCTGAACCCTGAAATACTTCTGGTAATTCTGAAGCTAAGTCCTCTGTCCTCTTTTTGGAAACCACAAGTAGCCTGGCTAGAAATTGCTGTCCCGACTCCCTAGTTCTCTTGTCTGCTGGTATCTCCTGTATTATGGCATTCACCTGAACTGCTTTTATTTTCTCAGCTAGTGGCACCCCGGCAGAGATGCAGCATAATGGTTCCAAATCATTCCACCCAGCATCATAGCTATCAGCTGTACCCTCCAGGGCTTTACAAAACTCAAGGGGATTTTTATACGGGTCTGGGAAACTATTCGCCATGGCAAGTTGCTCAGAACGGCTCCATGGTTTATACTAATGATTGGTATCTATCTTTGCGTTTTCCTCTCCAATCTCCTGTGGTCTGCTGGTCATCTGTGTTATTACAGGGAGGGCTATTGCAGTGTCACCCCTCTCAGTCATAGCACAGAAGTCATATTGGGTTTTTCCTTTATCTTGTGGCTTGTTACATTTATTACAGATCCAGGTAGTGGATCTCATGGCTCTTTTATCCCTCTGCCTATCCTGTTGATTGCCTGCGTGCACTGGGGGTTGTGGGTGCGTGGGACTACTTTCTGTAGCGCCCACCAAATCTTCACTGGACTGGTCATCTCCTATACACCTCCATTCGCTGTCTACTCTGCTTAGGACCAACTTTTTTCCGTGCTTTATTGTCACACCGAGGAGGTGTAGGGATAGTCTTTAACCCCTTCACCCCCAAGGGTGGTTTGCACGTTAATGACCGGGCCAATTTTTACAATTCTGACCACTGTCCCTTTATGAGGCTATAACTCTGGAACGCTTTGACGGATCTTGGCGATTCTGACATTGTTTTCTCGTGACATATTGTACTTCATGTTAAAGGTAAAATTTATTCGATATAACTTGCGTTTATTTGTGAAAAAAATGGAAATTTGGCGAAAATTTTGAAAATTTTGCAATTTTCCAACTTTGAATTTTTGTGCCCTTAAATCACAGACATATGTCACGCAAAATACTTAATAAGTAACATTTCCCACATGTCTACTTTACATCAGTACAATTTTGGAACCAAAATTTTTTTTTGTGACGGAGTTATAAGGGTTAAAAGTTGACCAGCAATTTCTCATTTTTACAACACCATTTTTTTTTAGGGACCACATCTCATTTGAAGTCATTTTGAGGGGTCTATATGATAGAAAATACTCAAGTGTGACACCATTCTAAAAACTGCACCCCTCAAGGTGCTCAAAACCACATTCAAGAAGTTTATTAACCCTTCAGGTGTTTCACAGGAATTTTTGGAATGTTTAAATAAAAATGAACATTTAACTTTTTTTCACACAAAATTTATTTCAGCTCCAATTTGTTTTATTTTACCAAGGGTAACAGGAGAAAATGGACCCCCAAAGTTGTTGTACAATTTGTCCTGAGTACGATGATACCCCATATGTGGGTGTAAACCATTGTTTAGGCGCATGGCAGAGCTTGGAAGGGAAGGAGCGCCATTTGACTTTTCAATGCAAAATTGACTGGAATTGAGATGGGACGCCATGTTGCGTTTGGAGAGCCCCTGATGTGCCTAAACATTGAAACTCCCTACAAGTGACACCATTTTGGAAAGTAGACCCCCTAAGGAACTTATCTAGATGTGTGGTGAGCACTTTGACCCACCAAGTGCTTCACAGAAGTTTATAATGCAGAGCCGTAAAAATAAAAAATCATATTTTTTCACAAAAATGATCTTTTCGCCCCCAATTTTTTATTTTCCCAAGGGTAAGAGAAGAAATTGGACCCCAAAAAATGTTGTGCAATTTGTCCTGAGTACGCTGATACCCCATATGTGGGTGTAAACCATTGTTTGGGCGCATGGCAGAGCTTGGAAGGGAAGGAGCGCCATTTGACTTTTCAATGCAAAATTGACTGGAATTGAGATGGGACGCCATGTTGCGTTTGGAGAGCCCCTGATGTGCCTAAACATTGAAACTCCCTACAAGTGACACCATTTTGGAAAGTAGACCCCCTAAGGAACTTATCTAGATGTGTGGTGAGCACTTTGACCCACCAAGTGCTTCACAGAAGTTTATAATGCAGAGCCGTAAAAATAAAAAATCATATTTTTTCACAAAAATGATCTTTTCGCCCCCAATTTTTTATTTTCCCAAGGGTAAGAGAAGAAATTGGACCCCAAAAAATGTTGTGCAATTTGTCCTGAGTACGCTGATACCCCATATGTGGGTGTAAACCATTGTTTGGGCGCATGGCAGAGCTTGGAAGGGAAGGAGCGCCATTTGACTTTTCAATGCAAAATTGACTGGAATTGAGATGGGACGCCATGTTGCGTTTGGAGAGCCCCTGATGTGCCTAAACATTGAAACTCCCTACAAGTGACACCATTTTGGAAAGTAGACCCCCTAAGGAACTTATCTAGATGTGTGGTGAGCACTTTGACCCACCAAGTGCTTCACAGAAGTTTATAATGCAGAGCCGTAAAAATAAAAAATCATATTTTTTCACAAAAATGATCTTTTCGCCCCCAATTTTTTATTTTCCCAAGGGTAAAAGAAGAAATTGGACCCCAAAAAATGTTGTGCAATTTGTTCTGAGTACGCTGATACCCCATATGTGGGTGTAAACCATTGTTTGGGCGCATGGCAGAGCTTGGAAGGGAAGGAGCGCCATTTGACTTTTCAATGCAAAATTGACTGGAATTGAGATGGGACGCCATGTTGCGTTTGGAGAGCCCCTGATGTGCCTAAACATTGAAACTCCCTACAAGTGACACCATTTTGGAAAGTAGACCCCCTAAGGAACTTATCTAGATGTGTGGTGAGCACTTTGACCCACCAAGTGCTTCACAGAAGTTTATAATGCAGAGCCGTAAAAATAAAAAATCATATTTTTTCACAAAAATGATCTTTTCGCCCCCAATTTTTTATTTTCCCAAGGGTAAAAGAAGAAATTGGACCCCAAAAAATGTTGTGCAATTTGTTCTGAGTACGCTGATACCCCATATGTGGGTGTAAACCATTGTTTGGGCGCATGGCAGAGCTTGGAAGGGAAGGAGCGCCATTTGACTTTTCAATGCAAAATTGACTGGAATTGAGATGGGACGCCATGTTGCGTTTGGAGAGCCCCTGATGTGCCTAAACATTGAAACTCCCTACAAGTGACACCATTTTGGAAAGTAGACCCCCTAAGGAACTTATCTAGATGTGTGGTGAGCACTTTGACCCACCAAGTGCTTCACAGAAGTTTATAATGCAGAGCCGTAAAAATAAAAAATCATATTTTTTCACAAAAATGATCTTTTCGCCCCCAATTTTTTATTTTCCCAAGGGTAAGAGAAGAAATTGGACCCCAAAAAATGTTGTGCAATTTGTTCTGAGTACGCTGATACCCCATATGTGGGTGTAAACCATTGTTTGGGCGCATGGCAGAGCTTGGAAGGGAAGGAGCGCCATTTGACTTTTCAATGCAAAATTGACTGGAATTGAGATGGGACGCCATGTTGCGTTTGGAGAGCCCCTGATGTGCCTAAACATTGAAACTCCCTACAAGTGACACCATTTTGGAAAGTAGACCCCCTAAGGAACTTATCTAGATGTGTTTTGAGAGCTTTGAACCCCCAAGTGTTTCACTACAGATTATAACGCAGAGCCGTGAAAATAATTTTTTTTTTTTTCTCAAAAATGATTTTTTAGCCCCCAGCTTTGTATTTTTACAAGGGTAACAGAATAAATTGGACCCCAAAATTTGTTTTCCAATTTGTCCTGAGTACGCTGATACCCCATATGTGGGGGGGGGAACCACTGTTTGGGCGCATGACAGAGCTCGGAAGGGAAGGAGCGCCATTTGGAATGCAGACTTAAATGGATTGGTCAGCAGCCGTCACGTTGCATTTGCAGAGCCCCTGATGTACCCAAACAGTACAAACCCCCCACAAGTGACCCCATATTGGAAACTAGACCTCCCAAGGAACTTATCTAGATGTGTTTTGAGAACTTTGAACCCCCAAGTGTTTCACTAAAGTTTATAGCGCAAAGCCGTGAAAATAAAAATTCTTTTTTTTTTTTCACAAAAATGATTTTTTAGCCCCCAGTTTTGTATTTTCACAAGGGTAACAGGATAAATTAGACCCCAAAAGTTGTTGTCCAATTTGTTCTGAGTACGCTGATACCCCATATGTCGGGGGGAACCACTGTTTGGGCGCATGACAGAGCTCGGAAGGGAAGGAGCGCCATTTGGAATGCAGCCTTAAATGGATTGGTCTGCAGGCGTCACGTTGCATTTGCAGAGCCCCTGATGTACCCAAACAGTACAAACCCCCCACAAGTGACCCCATATTGGAAACTAGACCTCCCAAGGAACTTATCTAGATGTGTTGTGAGAACTTTGAACCCCCAAGTGTTTCACTACAGTTTATAATGCAGAGCCGTGAAAATAAAACATCTTTTTTTTCCCACAAAAATGATTTTTAGCCCCCCAAATTTTTATTTTCCTAAGGATAACAAGAGAACTTGGACCCCAGAAGTTGTTGTTCAATTTGTCCCGAGTACGCTGATAACACATATGTTGGGGTAAACCCCTTTTTGGGCGCACGGGAGAGCTCGGAAGGGAAGGAGCACTGTTTTACTTTTTCAACGCAGAATTGGCTGGAATTGAGATTGGACGCCATGTCGCGCTTGGAGAGCCCCTGATGTGCCTGATCAGTGGAAACTCCCCAATTCTACCTGAAACCCTAACCCAAACACACCCCTAACCCTAATCCCAACGGTAACCCTAACCACACCCCTAGCCCTGACACACACATAATTCTAATCCCAACCCTAATCCAAACGTAAATGTAATCCAAACCCTAACCCTAACTTTAGCCCCAACCCTAACTTTAGCCCCAACCCTAACTTTACCTCCAACCCTAGCCCTAACCCTAACCCTACCCCTAACCCTAACCCTAAACGTGACTGAAATACGTGGCACTGAAATACGTGGCACTGAAATACGTGGCACTGAAATACGTGGCACTGAAATACGTGGCACTGAAATACGTGGCACTGAAATACGTGATACGTGGCACTGAAACACGTGGCACTGAAACACGTGGCACTGAAACACGTGGCACTGAAATACGTGGCACTGAAATACGTGGCACTGAAATACGTGGCACTGAAATACGTGGCACTGAAATACGTGGCACTGAAATACGTGATACGTGGCACTTAAATACGTGGCACTTAAATACGTGGCACTGAAATACGTGGCACTGAAATACGTGGCACTGAAATACGTGGCACTGAAATACGTGGCACTGAAATACGTGGCACTGAAATACGTGGCACTGAAATATGTGATACGTGGCACTTAAATACGTGGCACTGAAACACGTGGCACTGAAATACGTGATACGTGGCACTGAAATACGTGGCACTGAAATACGTGGCACTGAAATACGTGCAACTGAAATACGTGGTACTAAAATATGTGGCACTGAAATACGTGATACGTGGCACTGAAATACGTGGCACTGAAACACGTGGCACTGAAATACGTGATACGTGGCACTGAAATACATGGCACTGAAATACGTGGCACTGAAATACGTGGCACTGAAATACGTGGCACTGAAATACGTGGCACTATGACTGTCAGAAAATGTTCATTAAACGGTTAGGGGTGAGGTTAGGGGTAGAGTTAGGGTTAGGGTTTGGATCCCTTTATCACCTTGATGGTGGTGGGTGGCTTTTCAGTGTGTTTTCTGTTTTTTTCGATAAAAATGCATGCGTTTTTAACGCAAACAAACGCATGTGCTTAAAAACGCAAGAAAATACTGCAGGTTGTATTTCTGAAAATGAACGCATGCAGAAAAAAACCGCATGCGTTTGAAAACGCGACCAAACGCGTACAAAAAAAACGCATGCGTTTTCAATGTTAAATATAGGGAAAAAACGCATGCGTTTTTTTGTGCAAAAAACGCTGCAGACAAAAACGGAAGTGTGAAACCAGCGACGCTTTTTATAGCAAAAAAGTTTTTGCGTTTCCACATTTTGAGACCTATAATTTTTCCACATTTGCTCCACAGAGTCATGTGAGGTCTTGTTTTTTGCGGGACGAGTTGACGTTTTTATTGGTAACATTTTCGGACACGTGACCGTTTTTGATCGCTTTTTATTCCGATTTTTGTGAGGCAGAATGACCAAAAACCTGCTATTCATGAATTTCTTTTGGGAGAGGCGTTTATACCGTTCCGGGTTTGGTAAAATTGATAAAGCAGTTTTATTCGTCGGGTCAGTATGATTACAGCGATATCTCATTTATATCATTTTTTTTATGTTTTGGCGCTTTTATACGATAAAAACTATTTTATAGAAAAAATAATTATTTTGGTATCGCTTTATTCTCAGGACTATAACTTTTTTATTTTTTTGCTGATGATGCTGTATGGCGGCTTGTTTTTTGCGGGACAAGATGACGTTTTCAGCGGTACCATGGATATTTATATCAGTCTTTTTGATCGCGTGTTATTCCACTTTTTGTTCGGCGGTATGGTAATAAAGCGTTGTTTTTTGCCTCGTTTTTTTTTTTTTTTTCTTACGGTGTTTACTGAAGGGGTTAACTAGTGTGGCAGTTTTATAGGTTGGGTCGTTACGGACGTGGCGATACTAAATATGTGTACTTTTATTGTTTTTTTTTTTAATTTAGATAAAGAAATGTATTTATGGGAATAATATATTTTTTTTTTTTTTCATTATTTTGGAATATTTTTTTTTATTTTTTTTTACACATTTGGAAATTTTTTTTTTTACTTTTTTACTTTGCCCCAGGGGGGGACAATACAGATCGGTGATCTGCCAGTTTGCATAGCACTCTGACAGATCACCGATCTGCGAGAAGTGCAGGCTGCTTCACAGTGCCTGCTCTGAGCAGGCGTCTGTGAAGCCACCTCCCTCCCTGCAGGACCCGGATCCGCGGCCATCTTGGATCCGGGTCTGGAGCAGGCAGGGAGGGAGGTAAGACCCTCGCAGCAACGCGATCACATCGCGTTGCTGCGGGGGGCTCAGGGAAGCCCGCAGGGAGCCCTCTCCCTGCGCGATGCTTCCCTGCATCGCCGGCACATCGCGATCATGTTTGATCGCGGTGTGCCGGGGGTTAATGTGCCGGGGGCGGTCCGTGACCGCTCCTGGCACATAGTGCCGGATGTCAGCTGCGATATGCAGCCGATACCCGGCCGCGATCGGCCGCGCTCCCCCCGTGAGCGCGGCCGATCGGCTATGACGTACTATCCCGTCGGCGGTCATACGGGCCCACCCCACCTCGACGGGATAGTACGTCAAATGTCGGGAAGGGGTTAAGTGAAACCTGTCCTCACTTCCTTAGGTAAGGGCTTCCTGCTGCTGTCGGGTACTATTTACTGGAGTGGAAAAACTTTCCGGGGATCCTTTTGGCAGCCCAGGGTATTGGTTTGTAGCTGAATACCCCAGAGGGGAAGCCTCACAAGCTGGACATGCTAACTGTACCTGCCCTGGCACTAGCATCCACCCTCCTCCCATCACGGACATCCATGGTGCCCCTTGCTGGAGAAGGGGCTGCTGGCAGATCACAGGGGTCTGCACCCCAATGGGAGATGGGAATGAAGGGGTGGATATAAAACTAGGCAAATAAAGTATTGTGCTAGCCACAGAGGTTGAGGCTGGGGACTCAGAGAAGCTAGAGAGCATTCCTTTTTCACACATAGACTCACTCTTCGCTGGGCTGATGTCAGAGAGGACAGGGCTCTCCCTCCCCCCTGCTGCAGGGGCGGAGGGCGATATCTGTTCTGACTGACTATGCGAAGGAGGGGCTGCCTGTTCAGAGGGGGGCAAAGCTGCAGATTTCTTTACATACATCCTGCTTCTCAAGTGTGCTTCATCACTATCATCCTCATCATCCTTCTCGGTATTAAAATACGGATCGTGTCTTTCAGAGGTTCTGATCCATACTGCAACTTGCATCCCATAGTCATATTTATCAATCCATGTGGCATGCTTCTTACTTAAATGCTTCCATGTCTCAGCATCCAAACATCCATTCCTTGGCATTCCTGCCTTTTTTAGAATTATTAGCGGTATCCTTATCTGCTTTATTTCCCACCGGGTCCTTTATCTTATATCTCGGATCCGTAATCTATCCTGACCTGGTTAATCTATCACCCATAACAGCTGTCAAAGGTAGCGACCCCTATCTTCAGCCCTGTTATGTATAAGCTGGATCCCACTGGTCTACTATCATAGCCAGCAATCCTGCTTCCAAAGCAATAAGCTGATCCGCAACTCTCTGTTCTGTCCTGATGCTGATGCACACTGTCCTGAAAAAGTAGATCACTATGAACAACACAGTTCCAACCAGAAGCGCTATATACTCCTCATACATCTGGATCTGAGTCCTCACTAGACTCCGAATATGCAAGGTCTATTCCTGAATCCACTCCGGGTTCAATAAGATAATATTCATGCGTGACATTATCTTTCCACCTTGGCATATACCATCTAGAGTCTAATATATCTACCCAGCTTCTGATCAATCCATGAGGATGAGTTACTCTTTGACAAGAGTACTCTCTGCGCCTAAACTGGTGAACTGAACATAGACACTTTTCACACAGCATGTGGTGCAACATGGGAAGCATTTGCCAGATATTTCAATCACATCTGTACACACAGTACTTCTGTACTTTCTCGCTCCTCAGATTTTATCAAAATGCTTCAGTGCCAATGGACAAAAACATAAATCACATCTATTTGTGGAATCTCTTACTTGGTTCACTATATCCTCTAATTCATTTCCTATCTGAGTACGGGGGTTGCATACAAAAACGAGCATTGTAGATTGTAAGCTTGCGAGCAGGGACCTCACCCATAATGTCACTGTTTAACTGTCCTACCTTGTATTGAATTTATTGTCTGCACATGTCCTCGCTCAATTGTAAAGTGCTGCGGAATATGTTGGCACTATATAAATAAAAATTATTATTATTTATGTTCACATAGATTGTCTTCACGTGCTCTTTCCCACTTCACAACAAACTCCCACCCGGGACCTTCCTGTAAGTTTTTTCAAGTAGCAACTAACCGGAGAGTTTTATCTTACTCACTGCTTTTAATGAGAAGGCTATTTATACATTGAGCACACATCATTTAGTCTCAATACATCATATCATGAGCGTTGCTCCATAGGGTACCGTCACACAGTGCCATTTTCATCGCTATGACGGTACGATTCGTGACGTTCTAGCGATATCATTACGATATCGTTGTGTCTGACACGCAGCAGCGATCAGGGACCCTGCTGAGAATCGTACGTCGTAGCAGATCGTTTGGAACTTTCTTTCGTCGCTTGATCACCCGCTGACATCGCTGGATCGTTGTGTGTGACACCGATCCAGCGATGCGTTCGCTTGTAACCAGGGTAAACATCGGGTAACTAAGCGCAGGGCCGCGCTTAGTAACCCGATGTTTACCCTGGTTACCAGCGTAAACGTAAAAAAAACAAACAGTACATACTCACATTCCGGTGTCTGTCCTCCGGCGTCTCAGCTTCTCTGCACTGTGAGCGCCTGCCGGCCGGAAAGCGAGCACAGCGGTGACATCACCGCTGTGCTTTCCGGCTGGCACAGACACAGTGGAGAGAAGCAGAACGCCGGGGGACAGACACCGGAATGTAAGTATGTACTGTTTGGTTTTTTTACGTTTACGCTGGTAACCAGGGTAAACATCGGGTTACTAAGCGCGGCCCTGCGCTTAGTAACCCGATGTTTACCCTGGTTACCCGGGGACTTCGGCATCGCTCCAGCGCCGTGATTGCAAAGTGTGACCGCAGTCTACGTCGCTGGAGCGATAATCATACGACGCTGCGACGTCACGGATCGTGCCGTCGTAGCGATGAAAATGGCACTGTGTGACGGTACCCATACTCCACAACACAGATTCAGCAATATATCAGGAACGCAGTATAATCAGAACAGTTCAGGACAGCTCTATCAGTACTACTTATCAATTAACAACTGACAAGGCACCAATAAACTCAACTAATATAATTAACTAACCAAAAGCAGAATAAGGGTACTGTCACACAGTGCAATTTTGATCGCTACGACGGCACGATCCGTGACGTCGCAGCGTCATATGATTATCGCTCCAGCGTCGTAGACTGCGGTCACACGTTGCAATCACGGCGCTGGAGAGATGCCGAAGTCCCCGGGTAACCAGGGTAAACATCGGGTTACTAAGCGCAGGGCCGCGCTTAGTAACCCGATGTTTACCCTGGTTACCAGCGTAAACGTAAAAAAAACAAACAGTACATACTCACATTCCGGTGTCTGTCCCCCGGCGTTCTGCTTCTCTCCACTGTGTAAGCACCATAGCCGGAAAGCACAGCGGTGACATCACCGCGTCACCACTGTGCTCGCTTTCCGGCCGGCAGGCGCTCACAGTGCAGAGAAGCTGAGACGCCGGAGGACAGACACTGGAATGTGAGTATGTACTGTTTGTTTTTTTTACGTTTACGCTGGTAACCAGGGTAAACATCGGGTTACTAAGCGCGGCCCTGCGCTTAGTTACCCGATGTTTACCATGGTTACAAGCGAACACATCGCTGGATCGGTGTCACACACAACGATCCAGCGATGTCAGCGGGTGATCAAGCGACGAAAGAAAGTTCCAAACGATCTGCTATGACGTACGATTCTCAGCAGGGTCCCTGATCGCTGCTGCGTGTCAGACACTGCGATATCGTAACGATATCGCTAGAACGTCACGAATCGTACCGTCGTAGCGATCAAAATTGCATTGTGTGACAGTACCCTAAGAGTAATAAAGAAGGAAAGAAACAATAGAACAAACATAGTACAAGTATAGCAGAGCATAGCAGAGCAGGATCAAGACACTTATATTACAATATTTACAGTATCAATAAACATTGACATAGTTACAAACAGACAAACAGGAACCCTTATCATAGATATAGACAAAACAAATGATCGAAAATCATCGTACTTCATAATGAAACAAAAACAATTGTTAACAGTAGGGTTGAGCGACTTTTATTTTTATAGGATTGGGTTTCACGAAACCCGACTCAAAAGTCTGGTCGAGCGAAATCGGCCGATCCTATAAAAAAGTCGGGGTCGGGGTCAGCTGAAACACGAAACCCAATGCAGTGCAATGGGATACTATGGTTCCCAGGGTCTGAAGGAGAGGAAACTCTCCTTCAGGCCCTGGGATCCATATTAATGTGTAAAATAAAGAATTAAAATAAAAAATATTGATATACTCACCCGTCCGGAGGCCCCTGGACATCACCGCTGGTAACCGGCAGCCTTCTTTGCTTAAAATGAGCGCGTTCAGGGCCTTCCATGACGTCACGGCTTCTGATTGGTCGCGTGCCGCTCATGTGACCGCCACGCGACCAATCACAAGCCGTGACGTAATTCTCAGGTCCTAAATTCCTAATTCTAGGAATTTAGGACCTGAGAATTACGTCACGGCTTGTGATTGGTCGCGTGGCGGTCACATGGGCGGCCGCGACTAATCACAAGCCGTGACGTCATCTAAGGCCCTGAATGCGCTCATTCTTAGGAAGGAAGGCTGCCGGAAAGAAGCCGAGGGTGAGTATATTCCTATTAGGTATATACTCACCCTCGGACGCGCCCTGCTTCTTTCCGGCAGCCTTCCTTCTTAAGAATGAGCGCGTGAAGGGCCTTAGATGACGTCACGGCTTGTGATTGGTCGCGGCCGCCCATGGGACCGCTCACGCGACCAATCACAAGCCGTGACGTAATTCTCAGGTCCTAAATTCCTAGAATGAGGAATTTAGGACCTGAGAATTACGTCACGGCTTGTGATTGGTCGCGTGGCGGTCACATGAGCGGCACGCGACCAATCAGAAGCCGTGACGTCATGGAAGGCCATAAACGCGCTCATTTTAAGCAAAGAAGGCTGCCGGTTACCAGCGGCAATGTCCAGGGGCCTCCGGAGAGGTGAGTATATCAATATTTTTTATTTTAATTCTTTATTTTACACTTAAATGTGGATTCCGATACCGATTTCCGATATCGCAAACATATCGGAACTCGGTATCGGAATTCCGATACCAGATTCAGAAGATCGCCGACCTCATGGCCGACCCCACACAGGGGTCGGGTCGGGTTTCATGAATCCCGACTTTGCCAAAAGTCGGCGACTTCTGAAAATGGCCGACACGTTTCGCTCAACCCTAGTTAACAGCACTTAAACGAACAACATACAAAACAGACAAGCAAGAGACAACAAAACAAATAACAGATACTTTCTTTTACCTGAGGGCTTTCCCGTTAGAAATCCCCAAAGACTGACTCTAGAAAGCCTCCTTTCCTGGAGAGAAAACTGTGTGAGTAATAAATCAACTCACTTACACGGGATCTGGTTTTCTGTTCAGGAGAGAGGTAGTCAATTGTTCAGTCTAAGATGAATGTCGAAGGAGAAACTATATCTCGCTGGGGCCTCCAAGTTGTTAGAGAAGGGATTTCCAACCTACTCAGGTGTTCTGTCTTTTAGGTATCTAAGAAATGAAGCGATGACCAGAGAGCAGAGGTGTATCTAGCCTTTCCTGCACCCGGGGCAAAGGATCAGTTTGGTGCCCCCCCCAACCCCATAATGTCCAGATTTCTGCCCCATACTGTCCAGATTTGTGCCCCCATACTGTCCTGATTTGTGCCCCCATAATGTCCTGATTTCTGACTGCCCCATCCCCCCCATATCATATGTTCCTCAGATTTCATCCAGCCCTCTGGCTTTGCTTCAGTCCTCACAAGTGACACAATACACAATTTACTACCAATGCATTGCCCCTGGCCCCTGCTCCCGACCCTCCCTATCATGCAGGCTCCATATAGCCGACCCCAAACCAGCCCCCTTAAATTTCAAACATTATCATTCTGATTATATTAAGTTCGGTCAGCTCCATTACCTGGTCCCCGCGGCCGCGGTCTGCAGCTGGAGCACTTACCACCATCCAAAACCCAAACACCGGCGCAATGCAGCAGCAGCCTGTCATGCTTGCCTTGCCCTGCTCTGTCTGTGTGAAGAGTGACATCAGCTGCTGCTGGCGCTTCCCTGATGCGGAAGTGCCAGGGGCGGTCAGTGTTATGGACTGGTAATTTAGGAGCGACATGCGACTAGCTCTGAGCAGGTGGTAACTATACAGACCGCAGTTCCTGATCTTAACACAACACTAGCAGTAGCCGTGGGATGTTCCGGTCACTCCCTGGACACCTCGTCACAGCCGGAGAACTAGCTACCCCTAAAGGTAGAAACAGGAAAGCTATCTTGCCTCAGAGAAAATCCCCAAAGGATAGGACAGCCCCCCACAAATATTGACTGTGAGAGGAGAAGGAAATGACATACGTAGTATGAAACAAGATTTAGCAAAGGAGGCCACTTCTAGCTAGATAGACAGTAAGGAAAGGACACTGTGCAGTCAGTAATAAAAACTAGAAAAAGTCCACCGCAGAGATATGCAAAAATCTCCACACCTGACTAAAGGTGTGGAGGGCAAAATCTGCAGCCCAGAGCTTCCAGCTTAGCTAAATAGATCCATACTGATAAGCTGGACAAATGAGCAAAACATAGAATGTGCTGAACAATAAGTCCACAACAAGTGGACTGCAAAAGGACAAGCAAGGACTTATCTTTGCTGAACTGGACAGAGTGTCAGGGAAATCCAAAAGAGCAGTGGCTCCAAGCAGGAACAATTGACAACTGGCATTGATTGAGGAATAAGGCCAGACTAAAATAGCCGAGCCAGAAAGACGATCAGTGGAAGCAGCTGCTGATGCTAAATCCAAGAAGCAGCTATACCACTCAAAACCACAAGAGGGAGCCCAAGAGCAGAATTCACAAAAGTGCTACTTACAACCACCGGAGGGAGCCCAAGAGCGGAATTCACAACAGTACCCCCCCTTGAGGAGGGGTCACCGAACCCTCACCAGAGCCCCCAGGCCGATCAGGACGAGCCAAGTGAAAAGCACGAACCAAATCGGCAGCATGGACATCGGAGGCAACCACCCAAGAATTATCCTCCTGGCCATAACCCTTCCATTTAACAAGATACTGAAACCTCCGCCTCGAAAAATGAGAATCCAAAATTTTCTCAACCACATATTCCAACTCCCCCTCAACCAACACTGGGGCAGGAGGATCAACAGAGGGAACAACGGGTACCACATATCTCCACAACAAAGATCTATGGAAAACATTGTGGATGGCAAAAGAGACTGGAAGGGCCAAACGAAAAGACACTGGATTGATAATCTCAGAGATCTTATAAGGACCAATAAACCGAGGCTTGAACTTAGGGGAAGAAACCTTCATAGGAACATGATGAGAAGATAACCAGACTAAATCCCCCACACGAAGCCGAGGACCAACACACCGACGGCGGTTAGCAAAACGCTGAGCCTTTTCCTGAGACAACGTCAAATTGTCTACCACATGAGTCCAAATCTGCTGTAACCTGTCCATCACAGAATCTACACCAGGACAATCAGAAGGCTCAACCTGCCCTGAAGAAAAACGAGGATGGAAACCAAAATTACAAAAAAAAGGTGACACCAAAGTAGCCGAACTGGCCCGATTATTAATGGCAAACTCGGCCAACGGCAAGAAAGCCACCCAATCATCCTGATTAGCAGACACAAAGCATCTCAAATAGGTTTCCAAGGTTTGATTAGTTCGCACAGTTTGGCCATTTGTCTGAGAATGGAACACCGAAGAAAAAGACAAATTAATGCCAATCCTAGCACAAAAGGCCCGCCAAAACCTGGAAACAAACTGGGAACCTGTCAGACACAATATTTTCCGGAATGCCATGCAAACGAACCACATGCTGAAAGAACAATGGAACCAAATCAGAGGAGGAAGGCAATTTAGGGAAAGGTACCAAATGGACCATTTTAGAGAACCGGTCACAAACCACCCAGATAACAGACATCCTCTGGGACACAGGAAGATCCGAAATAAAATCCATGGAAATATGCGTCCAGGGCCTCTCAGGGACAGGCAAAGGCAAAAGCAACCCACTAGCGCGGGAACAGCAAGGCTTAGCCCGGGCACAAGTCCCACAGGACTGCACAAAAGAACGCACATCCCGCGACAAGAAAGACCACCAAAAGGACCTAGCCACCAAATCTCTGGTACCAAAAATCCCAGTATGACCGGCCAACACCGAACAATGGACCTCAGAAATTACCTTACTTGTCCATCTATCAGGAACAAACAGCTTCCCCAAGGGACAGCGGTCAGGTTTATCAGCCTGAAATTCCTGAAGCACCCGCCGTAAATCAGGGGATATGGCAGAAAGAATCACCCCTTCCCTAAGAATGCCAACCGGCTCAAGAACTCCAGGAGAATGAGGCAAAAAACTCCTAGAGAGGGCATCCGCTTTAACATTCTTAGATCCCGGAAGATATGAAACCACAAAATCGAAACGGGAGAAAAACAGGGACCATCGAGCCTGTCTAGGGTTCATCCGCTTGGCCGACTCAAGGTAAATCAAATTCTTATGATCAGTCAAGACCACAATGCGGTGCTTGGCTCCCTCAAGCCAATGTCACCACTCCTCAAATGCCCACTTCATAGCCAACAACTCCCGATTGCCGACATCATAATTGCGTTCCGCAGGCGAAAACTTTCGGGAAAAGAAGGCACATGTGTTGTGAACTGTGTTTCTGGGCTCCCTCTGGTGGTCACTAACGGTATTGTGTTAGGTATGTCTTGTTGCAGGCCTGAGCTCCAGCTGTGTCGTTAAGCAGCGGGTGTTTCCTATTTGAGTCTCCTCTGGACTCAGTCTCTTGCCTGGCATCGTTGTATCCAGACCTATTTGGTCTCCTCCGGATTCCTTTCAGTCTGCCTCATGCAAGAAAAGCTAAGTCTGTTTTGTACAATTTGGATCGTTTGCATTATTCAGTGTTTTTGTCCAGCTTGCTTTACTTTTGATTTTTGACTCGCTGGAAGCTCTAGGGGGCTGATATTCTCCCTCCACACCGTCAGTCGGTGTGGGGGTTCTTGAATGTTCAGCGTGGATGTTTTGTAGGGTTTTCTGCTAACCGCATAGTCCACTATCTATTTTCTGCTATCTAGACTATTGGGCCTCACTTTGCTGAATCTAGTTCATCTCTACGTTTGTGTTTTCCTCTTGCCTCACCGTTATTATTTGTTGGGGGCTTTCTATATCTTTGGGGTTCAATTTCTCTGCAGGCAAGCGAGGTCTTATTTTTTCCCTCTAGGGGTAGTCAGTTCTCTGGCTGGCTCGAGACGTCTAGAACCAACGTAGGCACGTTCACCGGCTACTTTTAGTTGTTTGTGTCAGGATCAGGTATGCGGTTAGCCCAGTTTCCACCTCCCTAGAGCAGTATTTATATTTTTGCTATCTTGCCAGAATATCAGAGATCCTCTGCCATTGGGATCATAACAGAATGCCAGGCCCAAAAGAAAATGTTTAATGCATCGCAGAAGCGGGATTAAAAAGAAGTTCTGAGTTTTTTTGTTGTTTTTTTTGCTGCAGTTTGCCTAGCTTCTTCCATCCCCTTTTTTCTCTGAGTGGCTGAAACTCTGCTGCAGATATGAATGTCCAGACTCTGACTTCTAGTGTGGATCAGCTTGCTGTTAGGGTGCAAAGCATTCAGGATTTTGTTATCCATAGTCCTATGTCTGAACCAAAAATACCTATTCCTGAACCGTTTTTTGGAGATAGATCTAAATTCCTGAATTTTAGGAATAATTGTAAATTGTTTCTGTCTCTGAAACCTCGTTCCTCTGGTGATTCCGCTCAGCAAGTTAACATTGTTATTTCCTTCTTGGGCGGCGACCCTCAGGATTGGGCCTTCTCTCTGGCGCCAGGAGATCCTGCATTGGTGAATGTTGATGCGTTTTTTCTGGCACTTGGTTTGCTTTATGAGGAGCCTAATCTTGAAAATCAGGCTGAAAAAATGTTGCTGGTTATCTCTCAGGGTCAGGACGAAGCTGAGGTATATTGCCAAAAATTTCAGAAATGGTCCGTGCTTACTCAATGGAATGAGTGTGCACTGGCCGCAAATTTCAGAAATGGTCTTTCTGAAGCCATTAAAGATGTGATGGTGGGGTTTCCTATCCCTACAGGTCTAAATGATTCAATGGCTCTAGCCATTCAAATTGATCGACGTTTGCGGGAGCGCAAATCTGATAATCCTCTGGCGGTGCTGTCTGAACGGTCACCTGATTCTATGCAATGTGACAGAATTCTGACCAGAGCCGAGCGACAAAATCATAGACGTCAAAATGGGTTGTGTTTCTACTGTGGTGATTCAACACATGTTATCTCAGCATGCTCTAAACGTTTAAAGAAAAAAGTTAATCCTGTCATCATTGGTACTTTTCAGCCTAAGTTTATTTTGTCTGTGACTTTAATTTGTTCATTATCTTCTTACTCAGTTATGGCTTTTGTGGATTCTGGTGCTGCTTTAAGTCTGATGGATTTTTCGTTTGCCAAGCGCTGCGGTTTTGTCCTGGAGCCTTTGGAAAATCCTATTCCTCTTAGAGGAATTGATTCTACTCCATTGGCAGAGAATAAACCTCAGTATTGGACGCAGGTGACCATGTGCATGACTCCTGTACATCAGGAGGTGATTCGTTTTTTGGTACTGCATAAAATGCATGATGTTGTCGTTTTGGGTCTGCCATGGTTACAGGCCCATAATCCAGTTTTAGATTGGAAAGCTATGACTGTGTCTAGTTGGGGGTGTCAGGGGATTCATGGCGATTCTCCATTGGTGTCTATTGCTTCTTCTACTCCTTCTGAGATCCCTGAGTTTTTGTCAGACTTTCAGGATGTATTTAATGAGGCCAGGTCCAGTGCCCTTCCTCCTCATAGGGACTGTGATTGTGCTATAGATTTGATTCCTGGTAGTAAGTTTCCTGTTGTGAATTTGGATTCTGGGCTCCCCCGGTGGCTACTGGTGGAATTGAACTGGTGTCTTCATCTTCTCTGTTCACCTGTTCCCATCAAGATGTGGGAGTCGCTATATAACCTTGCTGCTCTGTTAGTTGCTTGCCGGTCATCAATGTTATCAGAAGCCTCTCTGTGCTTGTTCCTGCTCCTAGACAACTACTAGATAAGTTGGACTCTTGTACATGTTTGTTTTTGCATTTTTGTTCCAGTTCACAGCTGTAGTTTCGTTACTGTGTCTGGAAAGCTCTTGTGAACAGGAATTGCCACTCTGGTGTTATGAGTTAATGCCAGAGTTTTAAAGTAATTTCTGGATGGTGTTTTGATAGGGTTTTCAGCTGACCATGAAAGTGTCCTTTCTGTCTTCTGCTATGTAGTAAGTGGACCTCAAATTTGCTAAACCTATTTTCATACTACGTTTGTTATTTCATCTTTATTCACCGCCAATACATGTGGGGGGCCTCTGTCTCCTTTCGGGGTATTTCTCTAGAGGTGAGCTAGGACTGATATTTTCCTCTGCTAGCATTATTTAGTCCTCCGGCTGGTGCTGGGCATCTAGAATCAACGTAGGCATGCTACCCGGCCACTGCTAGTTGTGCGTTAGGTTTAGTTCATGGTCAGCTCAGTTCCCATCTTCCAAGAGCTAGTTCCTATATATGCTTATGCTATGTTCTCTTGCCATTGAGATCATGACAGTTTGACCGGCCCACTAAAGGGTTAAAATCCTTGGCTGAGAAAGGAGAGAAATAAGTAGTCTGCTGAAATTTTTTTTTTTTTCTCTCCTTCTAATCTTTGAATGGCTCTGTGTCCACCTGTTTGTAATGGATCTTCAGAGTGTAACTGCAGGTTTGAATAATCTCGCCACGAAGGTACAAAATTTGCAAGATTTTGTTTGTCATGCACCTGTATCTGAGCCGAGAATTCCTTTGCCGGAATTTTTCTCGGGGAATAGATCTGGGTTTCAGAATTTTCGAAATAATTGCAAATTATTTTTGTCCCTGAAATCTCGCTCTGCCGGAGACCCTGCACAGCAGGTCAGGATTGTGATTTCCTTGCTCCGGGGCGACCCTCAAGACTGGGCTTTTTCATTGACACCAGGGGATCCTGCGTTGCTCAATGTGGATGCGTTTTTTCTGGCCTTGGGGTTGCTTTATGACGAACCTCATTTGGAGCTTCAGGCAGAAAAAACTTTGATGTCCCTATCTCAGGGGCAAGATGAAGCGGAAATTTACTGCCAAAGATTCCGTAAATGGTCTGTGCTTACTCAGTGGAATGAGTGCGCCCTGGCGGCGACTTTCAGAGAGGGTCTCTCTGATGCCATTAAGGATGTTATGGTGGGGTTCCCTGTGCCTGCGGGTCTGAATGAGTCCATGACAATGGCTATTCAGATCGATAGGCGTTTGCGGGAGCGCAAACCAGTGCACCATCTGGCGGTGTCCACTGAGAAGTCGCCAGAGAGTATGCAGTGTGATAGAAATCTGTCCCGAAGCGAGCGGCAGAATTTTAGATGGAAAAATGGGTTGTGTTTCTATTGTGGTGATTCTACTCATGTTATATCAGCATGCTCTAAGCGCACTAAAAAGCTTGGTAAATCTGTTTCCATTTGCACCTTACCGTCTAAGTTTATTCTATCTGTGACCCTGATTTGCTCTTTGTCATCTATTACCACGGACGCCTATGTCGACTCTGGCGCCGCTTTGAGTCTTATGGATTGGTCCTTTGCCAAACGCTGTGGGTATGATTTAGAGCCTTTGGAGACTCCTATTCCTCTGAAGGGGATTGACTCCACCCCATTGGCTAATAAAAAACCACAATACTGGACACAAGTAACTATGCGTATTAATCCGGATCACCAGGAGATTATTCGCTTTCTGGTGCTGTATAATCTACATGATGATTTGGTGCTAGGATTGCCTTGGCTGCAATCTCACAACCCAGTCCTCGACTGGAGAGCTATGTCTGTGTTGAGCTGGGGATGTAAGGGGGCTCATGGGGATGTACCTGTGGTTTCCATTTCATCATCTATTCCCTCTGAAATTCCTGAGTTCCTGTCTGACTATCGTGACGTCTTTGAAGAATCCAAGCTTGGTTCGTTACCTCCGCACCGAGAGTGCGATTGTGCCATAGATTTAATCCCGGGTAGTAAATACCCAAAGGGTCGTTTATTTAATCTGTCTGTGCCTGAACATGCTGCTATGCGAGAATATATAAAGGAGTCCTTGGAAAAGGGACATATTCGTCCATCGTCATCTCCCTTAGGAGCCGGTTTTTTCTTTGTGTCAAAAAAAGACGGCTCTTTGAGACCATGTATTGATTATCGGCTTTTGAATAAAATCACTGTTAAATATCAATACCCATTGCCGTTGCTGACTGATTTGTTTGCTCGCATAAAGGGGGCCAAGTGGTTCTCTAAGATTGACCTTCGTGGGGCGTATAATTTGGTGCGAATCAGGCAGGGGGATGAGTGGAAAACCGCATTTAATACGCCCGAGGGCCACTTTGAGTATTTAGTGATGCCTTTTGGTCTTTCAAATGCTCCGTCAGTTTTCCAGTCCTTTATGCATGATATTTTTCGTGATTATTTGGATAAATTTATGATTGTGTATCTGGATGATATTCTGATTTTTTCGGATGACTGGGACTCTCATGTCCAGCAAGTCAGGAGGGTTTTTCAGGTTTTGCGGTCTAATTCTTTGTGTGTGAAGGGTTCTAAGTGTGTTTTTGGGGTACAGAGGATTTCCTTTTTGGGATATATTTTTTCCCCCTCTTCCATTGAAATGGATCCTGTCAAGGTTCAAGCTATTTGTGATTGGACGCAGCCCTCTTCTCTTAAGAGTCTTCAGAAATTTTTGGGCTTTGCTAACTTTTATCGTCGATTTATTGCTGGTTTTTCGGATATTGCTAAGCCATTGACCGATTTGACTAAGAAGGGTGCTGATGTTGCTGATTGGTCCCCTGATGCTGTGGAGGCCTTTCGGGAGCTTAAGCGCCGTTTTTCCTCTGCCCCTGTGTTGCGTCAGCCTGATGTTGCTCTACCTTTTCAGGTTGAGGTCGACGCTTCTGAGATCGGAGCTGGGGCAGTGTTGTCGCAGAAAAGTTCTGACTGCTCCGTGATGAGGCCTTGTGCCTTCTTTTCCCGTAAATTTTCGCCCGCTGAGCGGAATTATGATGTTGGGAATCGGGAGCTTTTGGCCATGAAGTGGGCTTTTGAGGAGTGGCGCCATTGGCTTGAGGGGGCCAGACATCAGGTGGTGGTATTGACTGACCACAAAAATTTGATTTATCTTGAGACCGCCAGGCGCCTGAATCCTAGACAGGCGCGCTGGTCATTATTTTTCTCTCGGTTTAATTTTGTGGTGTCATACCTACCGGGTTCTAAGAATGTTAAGGCGGATGCCCTTTCTAGGAGTTTTGAGCCTGACTCGCCTGGTAACTCTGAGCCCACAGGTATCCTTAAGGATGGAGTGGTATTGTCAGCCGTTTCTCCAGACCTGCGGCGGGCCTTGCAGGAGTTTCAGGCGGATAGACCTGATTGTTGCCCACCTGATAAACTGTTTGTTCCTGATGATTGGACCAGTAGAGTCATCTCTGAGGTTCATTCTTCTGCGTTGGCAGGTCATCCTGGCATTTTTGGTACCAGGGATTTGGTGGGAAGGACCTTCTGGTGGCCTTCCCTGTCACGAGATGTGCGAGGCTTTGTGCAGTCTTGTGACGTTTGTGCTCGGGCCAAGCCTTGTTGTTCTCGGGCTAGTGGATTATTGTTGCCCTTGCCTATTCCTAAGAGGCCTTGGACGCACATCTCGATGGATTTTATTTCAGATCTGCCTGTTTCTCAGAAGATGTCTGTCATCTGGGTGGTGTGTGACCGTTTCTCTAAGATGGTCCATTTGGTTCCTCTGCCCAAGTTGCCTTCTTCTTCCGAGTTGGTTCCTCTGTTTTTTCAAAATGTTGTTCGTTTGCATGGTATTCCTGAGAATATCGTTTCTGACAGAGGGACCCAATTCGTGTCTAGATTTTGGCGGGCATTCTGTGCTAGGATGGGCATAGATTTATCTTTTTCGTCCGCTTTCCATCCTCAGACGAATGGCCAGACCGAGCGGATTAATCAGACCCTTGAGACATATCTGAGGTGTTTTGTGTCTGCTGACCAGGATGATTGGGTTGCTTTTTTGCCATTGGCGGAGTTCGCTCTCAATAATCGGGCCAGCTCTGCCACTTTGGTGTCCCCGTTTTTCTGTAATTCGGGGTTTCATCCTCGATTTTCCTCTGGTCAGGTGGAATCTTCGGATTGTCCTGGAGTGGATGCTGTGGTGGAGAGATTGCATCAGATCTGGGGGCAGGTGGTGGACAATTTGAGGTTGTCCCAGGAGAAGACTCAGCTTTTTGCCAACCGCCACCGTCGTGTTGGTCCTCGGCTTTGTGTTGGGGATTTGGTGTGGTTGTCTTCTCGTTTTGTCCCTATGAGGGTCTCCTCTCCTAAGTTTAAGCCTCGGTTCATCGGCCCGTATAAGATATTGGAGATTCTTAACCCTGTTTCCTTCCGTTTGGACCTCCCTGCATCCTTTTCTATTCATAACGTTTTTCATCGGTCATTATTGCGCAGGTATGAGGTACCGGTTGTGCCTTCCGTTGAGCCTCCTGCTCCGGTGTTGGTTGAGGGTGAGTTGGAGTACGTTGTGGAGAAAATCTTGGACTCTCGTGTTTCCAGACGGAGACTCCAGTATCTGGTCAAGTGGAAGGGATACGGCCAGGAGGATAATTCTTGGGTGAATGCATCTGATGTTCATGCCTCTGATCTGGTTCGTGCCTTTCATAGGGCCCATCCTGATCGCCCTGGTGGTTCTGGTGAGGGTTCGGTGCCCCCTCCTTGAGGGGGGGGTACTGTTGTGAATTTGGATTCTGGGCTCCCCCGGTGGCTACTGGTGGAATTGAACTGGTGTCTTCATCTTCTCTGTTCACCTGTTCCCATCAAGATGTGGGAGTCGCTATATAACCTTGCTGCTCTGTTAGTTGCTTGCCGGTCATCAATGTTATCAGAAGCCTCTCTGTGCTTGTTCCTGCTCCTAGACAACTACTAGATAAGTTGGACTCTTGTCCATGTTTGTTTTTGCATTTTTGTTCCAGTTCACAGCTGTAGTTTCGTTACTGTGTCTGGAAAGCTCTTGTGAACAGGAATTGCCACTCTGGTGTTATGAGTTAATGCCAGAGTTTTAAAGTAATTTCTGGATGGTGTTTTGATAGGGTTTTCAGCTGACCATGAAAGTGTCCTTTCTGTCTTCTGCTATGTAGTAAGTGGACCTCAAATTTGCTAAACCTATTTTCATACTACGTTTGTTATTTCATCTTTATTCACCGCCAATACATGTGGGGGGCCTCTGTCTCCTTTCGGGGTATTTCTCTAGAGGTGAGCTAGGACTGATATTTTCCTCTGCTAGCATTATTTAGTCCTCCGGCTGGTGCTGGGCATCTAGAATCAACGTAGGCATGCTACCCGGCCACTGCTAGTTGTGCGTTAGGTTTAGTTCATGGTCAGCTCAGTTCCCATCTTCCAAGAGCTAGTTCCTATATATGCTTATGCTATGTTCTCTTGCCATTGAGATCATGACAGTTTCCTAAGGGACGACTCTTTAATTTATCTGTGCCAGAGCATGCCGCGATGCGGAGTTATATAAAGGAGTCTTTGGAGAAGGGACATATTCGCCCATCCTCGTCCCCTCTTGGTGCAGGATTCTTTTTTGTGGGCAAGAAAGACGGGTCTCTGAGACCTTGTATTGATTATCGTCTTCTGAATAAGATCACTGTTAAATTTCAGTATCCTTTGCCATTGTTGTCTGATTTGTTTGCTCGGATTAAGGGATCCAGTTGGTTCACCAAGATAGATCTTCGTGGTGCGTATAACCTTGTGCGCATAAAGCAGGGAGATGAATGGAAAACGGCATTTAATACGCCTGAGGGTCATTTTGAGTACCTGGTGATGCCTTTCGGATTATCTAATGCTCCTTCTGTGTTTCAGTCCTTCATGCATGACATCTTCCGGAAATATCTGGATAAATTTATGATTATTTATCTGGATGATATTTTGGTTTTTTCTGATGATTGGGAGTCCCATGTGAACCAGGTCAGGATGGTGTTTCAGGTTTTGCGGGAGAATGCTCTATTTGTGAAGGGCTCAAAATGTATCTTTGGGGTACAGAAGGTTTCTTTTTTGGGTTTTATTTTTTCCCCTTCTACTGTGGAGATGGACCCAGTTAAGGTCCGTGCCATTCATGACTGGACTCAGCCCACGTCTGTTAAGAGCCTGCAGAAGTTCTTGTGCTTTGCTAATTTTTACCGTCGTTTTATCGCTAATTTTTCCAGTGTGGTTAAACCTTTGACGGATATGACCAAGAAGGGTTCTGATGTTGCGAATTGGTCTCCTGCGGCCGTGGAGGCCTTTTGGGAGCTGAAGCGTCGGTTTACTTCAGCGCCAGTCTTGTGCCAGCTGGATGTCTCTCTTCCCTTCCAGGTTGAAGTTGATGCTTCTGAAATTGGTGCAGGGGCTGTTTTGTCGCAAAAAAGTTCTGATGGCTCCGTGATGAAGCCATGCGCCTTCTTTTCAAGGAAATTTTTGCCTGCTGAGCGGAACTACAATGTTGGTAATTGGGAGTTGTTGGCCATGAAGTGGGCATTTGAGGAGTGGCGACATTGGCTCGAGGGAGCTAGACATCGTGTGGTGGTCTTGACTGATCATAAAAATCTGATTTACCTCGAGTCTGCCAAGCGCCTGAATCCTAGACAGGCCCATTGGTCGTTGTTTTTCTCCCGTTTTGACTTTGTGGTCTCGTTCCTGCCTGGTTCGAAGAACGTGAAGGCTGATGCACTTTCTAGGAGTTTTGTGCCTGATTTTCCGGGAGTCTCTGAGCCGGCTGGTATTCTCAGAGAGGGAGTAATTTTGTCTGCCATTTCCCCAGATTTGCGACGAGGGCTGCAGAAATTTCAGGCTGATAGGCCTGATCGTTGTCCACCAGAGAGATTGTTTGTCCCTGATGGATGGACCAACAGAGTTATTTCTGAGGTTCATTCTTCGGTGTTGGCGGGACATCCTGGGATTTTTGGTACCAGAGATTTGGTGGCCAGGTCCTTTTGGTGGCCTTCCTTGTCGCGGGATGTGCGTTCTTTTGTGCAGTCCTGTGGGATTTGTGCTCGGGCTAAGCCTTGCTGTTCTCGTGCCAGCGGGTTGCTTTTGCCCTTGCCTATCCCAAAGAGGCCTTGGACGCACATTTCCATGGATTTCATTTCGGATCTTCCGGTGTCTCGGAAGATGTCTGTCATCTGGGTGGTGTGCGATCGTTTTTCTAAAATGGTCCATTTGGTGCCCTTGCCTAAGTTGCCTTCCTCCTCTGATTTGGTTCCTTTGTTCTTTCAGAATGTGGTTCGTTTGCATGGCATCCCTGAGAATATTGTATCTGACAGAGGATCCCAGTTTGTGTCCAGATTCTGGCGATCCTTTTGTGCTAAGATGGGTAGTGATTTGTCTTTTTCGTCGGCTTTTCATCCTCAGACTAATGGCCAGACCGAGCGAACTAATCAGACGTTAGAGACTTATTTGAGATGTTTTGTTTCTGCTGATCAGGACGACTGGGTTACCTTTTTGCCACTGGCCGAGTTTGCCCTTAATAATCGGGCTAGTTCTGCCACCTTGGTTTCACCCTTTTTCTGCAACTCTGGTTTTCATCCTCATTTCTCCTCGGGTCAGGTTGAGCCTTCTGACTGTCCTGGGGTTGATTCTGTGGTGGATAGGTTGCAGCGGACTTGGAACCATGTGGTGGACAATTTGAAATTGTCACAAGACAAGGCCCAGCGGTTTGCCAATCACCGCCGCGGTGTGGGTCCCCGACTTCGTGTTGGGGATTTGGTTTGGTTGTCTTCTCGGCATGTTCTTTTGAAAGTCTCCTCTCCTAAGTTCAAGCCTCGCTTTATCGGTCCTTATAAGATTTTGGAAATCCTTAACCCGGTGTCTTTTCGCTTGGACCTTCCAGCGTCTTTTGCTATTCATAATGTGTTCCATAGGTCCTTGTTGCGGCGGTACGTGGTGCCTATGGTTCCTGCTGTTGAGCCTCCTGCCCCGGTTTTGGTTGAGGGCGAGTTGGAGTACGTGGTGGAGAAGATTCTGGATTCTCATATCTCTAGACGGAAACTCCAGTATTTAGTTAAGTGGAAAGGCTATGGTCAGGAGGATAATTCCTGGGTTGTCGCCTCTGATGTTCATGCGGCTGATTTGGTTCATGCCTTTCACGCTGCTCATCCTGATCGCCCTGGGGGTCTTGGTGAGGGTTCGGTGACCCCTCCTCAAGGGGGGGTACTGTTGTGAACTGTGTTTCTGGGCTCCCTCTGGTGGTCACTAACGGTATTGTGTTAGGTATGTCTTGTTGCAGGCCTGAGCTCCAGCTGTGTCGTTAAGCAGCGGGTGTTTCCTATTTGAGTCTCCTCTGGACTCAGTCTCTTGCCTGGCATCGTTGTATCCAGACCTATTTGGTCTCCTCCGGATTCCTTTCAGTCTGCCTCATGCAAGAAAAGCTAAGTCTGTTTTGTACAATTTGGATCGTTTGCATTATTCAGTGTTTTTGTCCAGCTTGCTTTACTTTTGATTTTTGACTCGCTGGAAGCTCTAGGGGGCTGATATTCTCCCTCCACACCGTCAGTCGGTGTGGGGGTTCTTGAATGTTCAGCGTGGATGTTTTGTAGGGTTTTCTGCTAACTGCATAGTCCACTATCTATTTTCTGCTATCTAGACTATTGGGCCTCACTTTGCTGAATCTAGTTCATCTCTACGTTTGTGTTTTCCTCTTGCCTCACCGTTATTATTTGTTGGGGGCTTTCTATATCTTTGGGGTTCAATTTCTCTGGAGGCAAGCGAGGTCTTATTTTTTCCCTCTAGGGGTAGTCAGTTCTCCGGCTGGCTCGAGACGTCTAGAACCAATGTAGGCACGTTCACCGGCTACTTTTAGTTGTTTGTGTCAGGATCAGGTATGCGGTTAGCCCAGTTTCCACCTCCCTAGAGCAGTATTTATATTTTTGCTATCTTGCCGGAATATCAGAGATCCTCTGCCATTGGGATCATAACACACATGGTTTCATCTAGGAACCATCAGAATTCCTCTGTGACAAAACGGCCCCTGCCCCAATCTCAGAAGTGTCAACCTCAACCTGAAAAGGAAGAGACACATCTGGCTGACGCAAGACAGGGGCAGAAGTAAATCGGCGCTTAAGCTCCTGAAAGGCCTCAACAGCCTCAGAGGACCAATTTGTCACATCAGCGCCTTTCTTCGTCAAATCGGTCAGAGGCTTAACCACACTAGAGAAGTTGGCAATGAAACGGCGATAAAAATTTGCAAATCCCAAAAATTTCTGAAGGCTCTTCACAGATGTGGGTTGAATCCAGTCATGAATGGCTTGGACCTTAACAGGATCCATTTCTATAGACGAAGGAGAAAAAATAAACCCCAAAAAAGAGACCTTCTGAACTCCAAATAGGCACTTAGACCCCTTCACAAATAGAGCATTATCACGAAGGATCTGGAATACCATCCTGACCTGCTTCACATGAGACTCCCAATCATTGGAAAAAATCAAAATATCATCCAAATACACAATCAAGAATTTATCAAGATAATTGCGGAAAATGTCATGCATGAAGGACTGAAATACAGAAGGAGCATTAGAAAGCCCGAAAGGCATCACCAGGTATTCAAAATGGCCTTCGGGCGTATTAAATGCAGTTTTCCATTCGTCACCCTGTTTAATACGAACAAGATTATATGCCCCTCGAAGGTCAATATTGGTAAACCAACTAGCCCCCTTAATCCGAGCAAACAAATCAGAGAGCAAAGGTAAAGGGTATTGGAATTTGACCGTGATCTTATTAAGAAGGCGATAATCAATACAGGGTCTCAAGGAGCCATCCTTCTTGGCAACAAAAAAGAATCCCGCTCCCAATGGTGACGAAGACGGCCGAATATGCCCCTTCTCCAAGGACTCCTTAACATACAGGTAGCTCCGCATAGCGGTATGTTCTGGCACAGACAGGTTGAAAAGTCGGCCCTTAGGGAACTTAGAGCCTGGAATCAAGTCAATAGCACAATCACAGTCCCTATGTGGAGGAAGGGAACTGGACTTGGGCTCATCGAATACATCCTGGAAATCTGACAAAAATTCAGGAGCATCAGAAGAGGGGGAAGAGGAAATTGACATTAAAGGAACGTCACTATGTACCCCTTGACAACCCCAACTAGTCACAGACATCGATTTCCAATCCAACACTGGATTGTGTACTTGTAACCATGGAAAACCCAGTACAACAACATCATGTAAATTATGCAACACCAGAAAACGACAATTTTCCTGATGTGCTGGAGCCATGCACATAGTCAGCTGAGTCCAATACTGAGGTTTATTCTTGGCCAACGGTGTAGCATCAATACCCCTCAAAGGAATAGGGCTCTGCAAAGGCTGCAAAGAAAAACCACAGCACCTGGCAAATTCTAAGTCCATTAAGTTCAGGGCAGCGCCTGAATCCACAAATGCCATGACAGAGAAAGATGACAGTGAGCAAATCAGGGTCACAGACAGGAGAAACTTAGGCTGTACAGTACTAATGGTAACAGATCTAGCGACCCTCTTAATACGCTTAGGGCAATCAGAGATAGTATGAGCTGAATCACCACAGTAAAAACACAGCCCATTCTGACGTCTGTATCCCCTCTGTTCCGCTCTAGTCAGAATCCTATCACATTGCATAGGCTCAGGACTCTGTTCAGAGGATGCTGCCATATAGTGCACCACTTTGCGCTCACGCAGGCGCCGATCGATCTGAATGGCTAGAGACATAGATTCGCTCAGACCAACAGGCGTGGGGAACACCACCATAACATCTTTAAGGGCTTCAGAAAGACCCATTCTGAAAATTGCTGCCAGAGCGTCCTCATTCCATTTAGTGAGCACAGACCATTTTCTAAATTTCTGGTAGTATAATTCTGCCGCTTCCTGACCCTGGCACAGAGCCAACAAGGTTTTTTCCGCATGATCCACAGAGTTAGGTTCGTCATACAATAATCCGAGTGATTGAGAAAATGCATCTACATTAAGCAATGCTGGATCCCCTGACTCAAGGGAGAATGCCCAGTCCTGAGGGTCACCACGCAGCAGAGAAATAACTATTTTAACTTGCTGAGTGGGGTCACCAGAGGAACGGGGTTTCAGAGCAAAAAACAATTTGCAGTTATTTTTAAAGTTCAAAAACTTAGATCTATCCCCGTAAAACAAATCTGGTGTAGGAATTCTAGGCTCTAATGCTGGAGTCTGAACAACATAATCTTGGATACTCTGAACTTTTGCAGCAAGCTGATCCACACGAGAAAACAAACCCTGAACATCCATGTCCGCGCCCAAATCCACCCAGAGATTAAGAGGAAGGAAAAAGACAAAACAGACTAAAGAAAAAAATAAATAAAAATGGTTCAGAACTCTTTTTCTTTTCCTTCTTTTGAGATGCATTCAACTCATTTTTGGCCAGTTGTACTGTTATGGACTGGTAATTTAGGAGCGACATGCGACTAGCTCTGAGCAGGTGGTAACTATACAGACCGCAGTTCCTGATCTTAACACAACACTAGCAGTAGCTGTGGGATGTTCCTGTCACTCCCTGGACACCTCGTCACAGCCGGAGAACTAGCTACCCCTAAAGGTAGAAACAGGAAAGCTATCTTGCCTCAGAGAAAATCCCCAAAGGATAGGACAGCCCCCCACAAATATTGACTGTGAGAGAAGGAATTGACATATGTAGTATGAAACAAGATTTAGCAAAGGAGGCCACTTCTAGCTAGATAGACAGTAAGGAAAGGACACTGTGCGGTCAATAATAAAAACTAGAAAAAGTCCACCGCAGAGATATGCAAAAATCTCCACACCTGACTAAAGGTGTGGAGGGCAAAATCTGCAGCCCAGAGCTTCCAGCTTAGCTAAATAGATCCATACTGATAAGCTGGACAAATGAGTAAAACATAGAATGTGCTGAACAATAAGTCCACAACAAGTGGACTGCAAAAGGACAAGCAAGGACTTATCTTTGCTGAACTGGACAGAGTGTCAGGGAAATCCAAAAGAGCAGTGGCTCCAAGCAGGAACAATTGACAACTGGCATTGATTGAGGAATAAGGCCAGACTAAAATAGCCGAGCCAGAAAGATGATCAGTGGAAGCAGCTGCTGATGCTAAATCCAAGAAGCAGCTATACCACTCAAAACCACAAGAGGGAGCCCAAGAGCAGAATTCACAAAAGTGCTACTTACAACCACCGGAGGGAGCCCAAGAGCGGAATTCACAACAGGTCAGTGCCTCTCAGCGGTCATCAGGGCTTAAAATGAGAAGGAACTCACACAGAGTCACAAGGCAAGGGTACTAGCAACAGCGGCGCCCCTTTACACCTTCGGGTTCGACGACAACGCGCCGCACTTTCTCTGAGCCAGCTGTCAATTTGGCTTAGAGAACGGGATTATCTCAGACTGTGGGGGCGGCAGAATGCAGCCGACGAGGAGCCTCCTTGGACTGCACATGATGCCCCGGCTGCCCCCCCTGGATATGCCACTGTCAGAAAGACACACGCTCGTTGTCTGTCCAAGTAGTCTCATGCTCTTTATTTTCAGGGATGGGCTTTTAAAGCCCCAAGATCAAAAGGAAATATAGAGTTACATAATAAATTGGCAATGGGTGTCAGACACATCCTAGTATGCAAGATAAATTACATAAGAAAATGTCATCGTGCTCTGGTTCTGAGATTTTGGCTGAATATTCAGGATTTTTGGGTGGATAAAGACAAAAACAGACATAGAATCGGTGATTCTGAGAAATTCTGACCACTACTATGTGGAATGTCCGGGAAATTGTCCACAAGGAGAGACAGATGTTAAGGAAAGAAGGTTGTGGTCCGAGAGCGGGAGAGGGGAGTTAGTAAAGTCGTGCAGCAAGCCGGGACGGGAGAAAACCAGGTCCAGAGTGCAGGATGAGGAGGACCCTGAGACTTTTAATCTTTCCATAAACATTTGTAAAAAATGGAACTATCATGGTAGAAGGAACAGAACCCAAGATGGAGCAATTTCAACAACAATTCCAGCACATTAAGAACCAAGTTGAAATGCAAACCCTGAGGCAGGAAGGAAGCATAACCACTCCTGTTCAGATCACAGCAGACAGAGTAACTAGCCATCCCCCAGCCCCAACTACATCACAACCCCCCTATAGATAATATACTGAGAGACTGCCTGTCCCAACTAGAGAGTGAGTTTATTCAATTCAAAGAGGAATTTCCAAGAAGCCAAGGTGAGAAAATGCAAATGACCAACTGAAGGAGGAATTATCAAGGCTGAAAAGAGACCAGGGTGAAATGCAAAGGTCACTTCAAAGACTGCAGGAAGAAAATGCATACCTCATAGAAGAAATATCACAGCTAAAATCATCAAATCTGCAACAAAAGCCAGAGAGGGTACCTCAAAATACAAGCAGTCCACCAAAACCAAGGCCTCTACCAACCATCACCTGACATATCACAGACCAGCAACAGCCCCAGCCAGAATGACACTACACACAACCCCAGCAATAAAAGTACAGCCCCATCCACAGAGCAAATCAGTGCAACCAACACCCCTGAACCCAACACTGCAAAGGAAAATCCTACCCTCAATCCCAGCAATGAACATACAGCCTCACCTTCACTGCAACCCAGGGCAATCAACAACAAAGGATCCAAGGACACACAAAAAACAAACAGCCCAAATAAAACACCGGGCCCTGACATCGTCCTAATAAACTCAAATAGGAAATACCTGGACACTAAGAGACTGTTCCCAGGGGCAGAGGTCACAAAGATCGGCTGTTCAACAATCGCACAAGCAGAGAAGGTGATCAATAACCAATACTTCATAGAGCCCACACATCTTATATTACACACTGGCACAAGCGATATTCAGACAGCCACCCAAGGCCTATCAAATCTTGCGATAGCTGCCCAGAAAACATTTCCCAGATCCAAAATAATCCTGTCGGCCCTGCTTCCAAGGAAAGACATAGACCAACAGGTAACTCAGCAAATCAACTCAGAGCTGTCTGCCAGTATCGCTTTAACACCAAACATACAACTGTTAAGACACCCTACACGACGACAAGCACCTCAATAAACAAGGGGTTAGCCATCTAGCCAGAGAGCTAAAAGACATCGTTCTAAACAGACTTCAGAGACCACAAGCAAGACACCCACCAAACAGATGGGAACCCACAGCGATCCGCAGTGAGAGCCCACAGAGAGGGCAGAAGTACTGGAGACCACAAGACCCACAATGGCAACACAAAATAACAGAGGGCAGCAAGATGTCAGAAATAAGGACATTGTTCAACACATTGTGCAGCAAACTCATGGGACACCCCTAAAACATGCCACCTAAATCCACCACTCAAACTGTTATGTCCTATGAAAATCTTTCTCCACTATAAGCTATATCGATTAAACATGACATCCTTAGTTATCAGCAGCTGGAACATTCAAGGATTGAATGCTTCAGCTTTTTGGGTCCAAGATAAATGACCCAGACTTCAAACAAAGGCTAAAGAACATTGACATCCAGATCCTCCTGGAGACATGGGTCAGAGCAGAGGAGGAATCCCTGGCACCCCCTGGGATACAGGGAATTATTTGTCTCTGCCAAGAAAAACAAGCACATCAAACAGGGGCACTGCTCAGTGGGAATACCAATATGGTACAAGGAGGAGATCAAAGGGCACATCAAAGCAATGAAAAGAGGAGACAGCCATATATGGATAAAGATAAGCAGCTCCATCCTCAGCTCTCAGCAGGACATCTACCTCTGTGCAGCTTACATCCATTCATCAGAATCCCCATACTTTAAGCCAGATATCTACAAGGCCCTACAGAGGGAGGCAGCTCAATTCCAGTCGAAGGGTAAGGTTCTCCTCTGTGGAGACCTCAATGCCAGGATGCGTACAGAAATGGACTATCTATCACCAGACGGAAACACATAAGTGCTGGGAGATGAGTACTTCTACAGCGACTCAGTACAGACAGCAAGAAACAGCTATGACAGAGTAGTGAACAAAAGCAGCAGAACACTTCTAAACCTGTGCTGGAGCCTGGGGCTGTATATACTAAATGGGTTCATCAGGGGGGACTCATTATGGAGATTTACACCAAACTCAAATGTGGGCAGTAGTGTGGTGGATTATGCCATAACAGACATGGACCCAGCAAACATAAATGCCTTCATAGTCACCCATGAAACCCACAACCAGATACTGCTGTATATGAGATCCACAGAGGAACCACCCACAGAAAAGCCCCATCTGACCGGTCTCCACAACCTACCACCTTCCTTCAAGTGGCCTAAATAGTTAGGCACTGAATACATCAAAATGCGCAACAGAACGAGATCCAAGAGCTACTTGTACATTTTAGCACAAGTAGCTACACATTAAACCAGCAAGGGGCCAACCTGGCAGTGAATGATTTTAACAAGATCCTATTTACCATGGCAGAAGTAGCAGGCCTCAGAAAAACCAACCCCAAGAGACCTACAAATAAACAATGCCAAAAATGGTTTGACAAAGAATGCAAGGCACAACGCAACTCCCTAAGGATGGCCTCAAACCAAAAACACAGAGACCCCAACAACAGGGACCTAAGAGTGGCCCATGACACCCTACAGAGGCAATACAAGTGCATCCTCAAGGAGAAAAAACAGAGACACATCTCCTAGAAACTACAGCAGCTTGAGGACTCCCTCCAGGACAACTCATTCTGGGAGACCTGGGAGTCATATCGGCAAAAAGCCCAAGTAGAACACCCTCCACATCCAGAATGGCAACATCTGGCACAACTACAACTACAGCCTCTACAGGAACATACCAGAGGAAGACCCAACCCCAGAACAGCAACATCTAACCAATAAACTGAGGGATATGGAGGAAGCAATCAAGGACTTCCAAAACCCTCTGGACATACCAGTGTGCTGGAAATAAATGATAGAATCAGACTTATGAAATGCAAGAAGGCCAGGGGAAGTAACGGCATCCTGCCAGAGATGATCAAATACAGTTCCCCAGACATACATGCAGCACTGGCAAAACTCCTCACCCACATCCAAAGCACCGGCTACTTCCCGCAATGCTGGAATAAAGGTCTTATTACGCCCATCTACAAGAATGGAGACCGATACAATCCAGCAAACTACAGAGGGATCTGTGTCAACAGCTTTCTGGGAAAACTGTTTAACAGCAACATCCTCAGCAGAAGCCAAACTGGGTTCATGCCAAACCACCGCACTACTGATCACTTCTACACCCTGCACAACGTCATCAAGATCCACGTCCACAGCAAAAAACAGGGGAAAATATTTGCATGCTTTGTGGACTTTAAGAAGGTCTTTGACTCAGTGTGGCACCTTGGCCTGTTTCTGAAACTCCTGGAAAGCAGAATAGGTGGCAGAACCTATGATGCTATCAAGAGCTCATACACTTAGAACATTTGCAGCGTGAAGGTGAATGGGAAGAGGACAGCCTTCTTCCAGCAGGTCCGTGGAGTCAGACAGGGCTGCAGCCTGAGCCCAACGCTATTCAACATCTACATAAATGGACTGGCAGCAGCCCTGGAATCCTCCTCCACCTCAGGCCTCAGTCTGCACAACCAAAAGGTGAAGTTCCTGTTGTAGGCAGATGACCTCCTGCTATTCTCCCCAACTAAGAGAGGTCTCCAAGATAGCCTGGAAGTGCTGGAAATATTCAGCACCACCTGGGCGCTGCCCATCAACCAAAAGAAGACCAAAGTCTTGGTGTTTCAGAAGAGGAACCAGAATAAAAACCCACTCACTCCCTCACATTAAATGGTTCCACAGTGGCAAAGACCAACAGCTATACATACCATGGTCTGGAGCTAAGCCAAAACGGGAGCCTCAAGCAAGCAGCAGAGGCCCTGAAAGGAAAAGCGTGCAGAACCTTCTATGCCGTCAGTAGACAGCTGTATCACCTCAAACCACCGGCGAGAGTTTGGCTTAAGATATTCGATAGCGTCATCACTCCTATACTGCTGTATGGCAGTGAGCTTTGGCACCCAGCGACTTACCCAGACCACATAAAGTGGGATTCCAGCCCAACCGAAGTCTTCCACCTGGAGTTCTGCAAAAATCTCCTCCAAGTACATCGCAGCACCTCAAATATAGCCTGTCGGACAGAGTTGGGACGATTCCCCTTATGGCTAACTATAAACAAGAGGGTGCTATCACACCAGGCGCACATACAGAGCTACAACCCCAGTTCCTACAATCACAAAGTCCTACTGAGCCAAAGGCCAGAGCAATCCACGAACCCCAGCAGCCAGTCTTGCCAAAGTCAGCAACACAACCTGACAAAAGCCGAAATATAGAAGATCTCAGAGAGCTGCAAGATGCAATATATACTGGGTTGGCAGAGTGAATTAGAGAACTCCCAGAAACTCACTATCTACCGGTCACTGCGGATGGACTACACTCTGGCCCCATATTTGGAGAGGTTACATCACTCCAAGATAGGCAGATCCTGAGTCTACATGGACTGAGTACCCACAGTCGAGGTGGAAACAGGGCGGCACCGACAGACATACAAGCCACGGGAGAACAGACTGTGCCAGCACTGCCAGCAGGGAGCACTCAAGGACGAGGAGCACTTCCTTCTTCATTGCAACAAATTCTCAGCAGTGAGGGCCTCCCACTTCCAGAGACTTTCCATTCACACTCCGGACTTCCCATCCATGGACGAGGAGAGGAAACTCTGCATCCTACTGGGGGAAGAGGAAACAACAGTGGAGATCGCCGCCCAATACGTCACCATATGTCAGTGTTTCTCAACTCCAGTCCTCAAGACCCCACAACAGGTCATGTTTTCAGGATTTCCTTAGTATTGCACAGGTGATAATTTCATCACCTGCTCAAGCATTAATTCCATCGCCTATGCAATACTAAGGAAATCACTGCCATATGTCATCATAAGCTGAGAGGAGCTTAAAACCCCAAATGGACTACTATTTCCAAATTGTGCCCCCAACACCCCATTCCCATAATCCCCTGTCCTGTCACATTTATTTTCCTTGCTTTGGCAACACTAAATGTATTTTGGTCCTGCCAATAAAGCCTATTTAGGTTTAAGTTTGAATGAATGGATCAGTGGTCAAGTTTGACATGCCACTCCAGTCTAATGGGGATAAAAAGATCCACATTCTGCTGAATGGGTCTAAGTAGTTAGATCCCCACCAATCAATACGTTATCGCTTATCCTGTGGATAGATGATTACTTTTTTCCACAGGAAACCCCTGTCAGTGCGTCTCTGCCACTGTCTACCAAGTATCTAATCTCTAATGGAAATAAAGAATCTTCTCCTAATTAATATCAGAGAGAACAAATGACCACCATATACAACACAATCCCCTATACCTAGACCAATACTACCACATACAGGGAAGAAATACCACCACAACATGACCAGACCACATAGTGACTGAATAATACTACATACAAAGTACATAGCCAGACCACATATTACCACCACATAGTGACTGAATAATATGACATATTACCAGCATATAGGAACCAAATAATACCATATACAAGGAGAAATACTGCCACACCGTGACCAGACCACAAATTACCACTACATAGTGACCAAATACTACAATACTGATCATGAATGCAAACCACAATACTAACACTGTTTTACCATCAGTGACATTATACACAGTATCTCTGTATATAGTGTCAGTATACAGATAATACAGTGATCACCAGTAGTGTTGAGCGATACCGTCCGATACTTGAAAGTATCGGTATCGGAAAGTATCGGCCGATACCGGCAAAGTATCGGATCTGATCCGATACCGATACCCGATACCAATACAAGTCAATGGGACTCAAGTATTGGAAGGTATCCCTGATGGTTCCCAGGGTCTGAAGGAGAGGAAACTCTCCTTCAGGCCCTGGGATCCATATTAATGTGTAAAATAAAGAATTAAAATAAAAAATATTGATATACTCACCCGTCCGGAGGCCCCTGCACCTTACCACTGTTAACCGGCAGCCTGCTTTGCTTATAATGAGCGCGTTTAGGGCCTTCCATGACGTCACGGATTCTGATTGGTCGCGTGCCGCTCATGTGACCCCCACGCGACCAATCAGAAGCCGTGACGTCATCCCTCAGGTCCTAAATTCCCTTCTAGGAATTTAGGACCTGAGGGATGACGTCACGGCTTCTGATTGGTCGCGTGGCGGTCACATGAGCGGCACGCGACCAATCAGAATCCGTGACGTCATGGAAGGCCCTAAACGCGCTCATTTTAAGCAAAGAAGGCTGCCGGTTCACAGCGGTGATGTCCATGGGCCTCCGGAGAGGTGAGTATATCAATATTTTTTATTTTAATTCTTTATTTTACACATTAGTATGGATCCGATACCGATTCCCGATACAACAAAAGTATCGGATCTCGGTATCAGAATTCCGATACCGCAAGTATCGGCCGATACCCGATGCTGGCGGTATCGGAATGCTCAACACTAATCACCAGTAACATTATGCAGTTGTGGCCAAAAGTATTGACACCCCTGCAATTCTGTCAGATAATACTCAGTTTCTTCCTGAAAATGATTGCAATCACAAATTCTTTGGTATTATTATCTTCATTTAATTTGTCTTAAATGAAAAAACACAAAAGAGAATGAAGCAAAAAGCAAAACATTGATCATTTCACACAAAACTCCAAAAATGGCCCAGACAAAAGTATTGGCACCCTCAGCCTAATACTTGGTTGCACAACCTTTAGCCAAAATAACTGCAACCAACCGCTTCCGGTAACCATCAATGAGTTTCTTACAATGCTCTGATGGAATTTTAGACCGTTCTTCTTTGGCAAACTGCTCCAGGTCCCTGATATTTGAAGGGTGCCTTCTCCAAACTGCCATTTTTAGATCTCTCCACAGGTGTTCTATGGGATTCAGGTCTGGACTCATTGCTGGCCACCTTAGAAGTCTCCAGTGCTTTCTCTCAAACCATTTTCTAGTGCTTTTTGAAGTGTGTTTTGGGTCATTGTCCTGCTGGAAGACCCATGACCTCTGAGGGAGACCCAGCTTTCTCACACTGGGCCCTACATTATGCTGCAAAATTTGCTGGTAGTCTTCAGACTTCATAATGCCATGTACACGGTCAAGCAGTCCAGTGCCAGAGGCAGCAAAGCAATCACAAAACATCAGGGAACCTCCGCCATGTTTGACTGTAGGGACCGTGTTCTTTGAATGCCTCTTTTTTCTCCTGTAAACTCTATGTTGATGCCTTTGCCCAAAAAGCTCTACTTTTGTCTCATCTGACCAGAGAACATTCTTCCAAAACGTTTTAGGCTTTTTCAGGTAAGTTTTGGCAAACTCCAGCCTGGCTTTTTTATGTCTCGGGGTAAGAAGTGAGGTCTTCCTTGGTCTCCTACCATACAGTCCCTTTTCATTCAGACGCCGACGGATAGTATGGGTTGACACTGTTGTACCCTCGGACTTCAGGGTAGCTTGAACTTGTTTGGATGTTAGTCGAGGTTCTTTATCCAACATCCGCACAATCTTGCATTGAAATCTCTTGTCAATTTTTCTTTTCCGTCCACATCTAGGGAGGTTAGCCACAGTGCCATGGGCTTTAAACTTCTTGATGACACTGCGCACGGTAGACACAGGAACATTCAGGTCTTTGGAGATGGACTTGTAGCCTTGAGATTGCTCATGCTTCCTCACAATTTGGTTTCTCAAGTCCTCAGACAGTGGTCTTCTTTCTTTTCTCCATGCTCATTGTGGTACACACAAGGACACAGGACAGAGGTTGAGTCAACTTTAATCTATGTCACCTGGCTGCAAGTGTGATTTAGCTATTGCCAACACCTGTTAGGTGCCACAGCTAAGTTACAGGTGCTGTTAATTACACAAATTAGAGAAGCATCACATGATTTTTTGTACAGTGCCAATACTTTTGTCCACCCCCTTTTTTATGTTTAGTGTGGAATTATATCCAATTTGGCTTTAGGACAATTCTTTTTGTGTTTTTCATTTAAGACAAATTAAATGAAGATAATAATACCAAAGAATTTGTGTTTGCAATCATTTTCAGGAAGAAACTGAGCATTATCTGACAGAATTGCAGGGGTGTCAATACTTTTGGCCACAACTGTTACAGGAGCTCTGTATATAATGTCAGTGCACAGGTAGTACAGTGATCACCGTAACATTATACCCAAGAGCTCCATATATAGTGTCAGTGTACAGGTACTACAGTGATCACCAGTGACATTACACACAGGAGCTCTGTGTATAGTGTCAATGTAAGGTAATACAGTGATCACCAGTGACATTACACAGAGGAGCTCTGTATATAGTGTCAGTGTACAGGTAATACAGTGATCACCAGTGACATTACACACAAGAGCTCTGTATATAGTGTAAGTGTATCTGTATATAGTGTAAGTGTATAGGTACTACAGTGATCACTGGTGATATTATCTACAGGTGTTCTGTATATAGTGTCAATCTACAGGTAATACAGTGATCACCAGTGACATACATGGGAGTTCTGTGTATAGTGTCAGTGTATAGGTAATACAGTGATCACCAGTGACATTATACACATGAGATCTGTATATAGTGTATAGTTTACAAGTAATACAGGGATCACCAATGACATTATACATAGGAGATCGTTATATAGTGTCAGTGTACAGGTAATACATTGATCACCAGTGATGTCTCTAGTTGAAGTCCTTCATCTTCGCTTTTCTTCTTCAACCAGCACAGACCACCATCACTTCTTCTAGCCAGGACTTGTCTCTGCAAAAAATAACACACAGTCATCAATATCTGATCGCTTCCAGAGCACTTTCCCCACTTTTTCCCTCACTTCTACACTATGTCAGATGAAGAAGAAAAGCGACATAGTGCCGCCCTGCACAGTAACAGGACCTCCCTTTTTTCCCTCCATGGAAAACAGTTTCCTAAAAAGTTAATTATATTACAGTAGTAATGATGTCCCTAATTAAACCCTAAAGAAATTATGTTCCCCACTTATCACCATAAACTAATATAGCATGTTCCTCATTCTGGCCCTCGAACAGTAATTAAGTCCCTCATCCTCGCCCCCTTTATTTAATAATCTCGCCCAGCCTGGCCCCATATATTTTATAATATGCCCCAGCCTGACTCCCTTTATTTTATAATGTTCTCCAGCTTGGCCCCCTATGTCCCTTGTCCTGCCTGGCCCCCAGATATCCATCCCACTTCCCCAGCTATATATACTGGCCCTCATATGTCCCTTGTCCTGCCCCACCATATATCTCTCCTGGACCCAAATATATTCTTCCTGGTCCCTTGTCCTGGTTCCCCCATATATCCATCTTGGCATCCCATGTATATGCTTCCTGTTCTCTTGTCTTGCCTCACCATATATCCACCCTGCCCCCCATGCATATGCATCCTGGTCCCTTGACCTGTCCCCCACCCCCATAAATCCATCTTGGCCCCCAATATATATATATGTATCCTGCCTGTACCCTATATATGCATCCTGTCTCCCATATATCCATCCTGGTCCCTTGTCCTACCCCTCCCCCATATATCCATCCTGGCCCCCCATATATGCATTCTGGCCCCCTCATATATATTCATCCTGCCCCCCCTCCATATATCCATCCTAGCCGCCCCATATATGCATCTTGGCCCGCCATATATATTCATCCTGGTCCTTAGTCCTGCCCCCCCATAAATTCATCCTGGCCCCCCATATATATGTATCCTGGCTCCCCCATATATCCATCTTGGCACCCCATATATCCATCCTGGTCCCTTGTCCTGCCACTCCCATATATCCATCCTGGCCCCACATATATGTAACCTGGCTCCCCCCATATATATCCATCCTAGCCCCCCATATACCCATCCTGCTCCCCCATATATATGCATCCTGGTCCCTTGTCCTGCCCTCCTCCCCCATAAATCTATCTTGGCTTCCCATTTATATACATTGAGGCTGTACCATATATATGCATTCTGGCTCCCCATATATCCATCCTGGACCCTTGTTCTATCCCTCCCACATATATTCATCCCGGCCCCCCATACATGCATTCTGACCCCCTCATATATATTCATCCTTCCCCCCCTCCATATATGCATTCTAGCCCCCTCATATATATTCATCCTGCCCTCTCCATATATTCATCCTACCCCCATATATCCATTCTGGCCCCCCATATATCTATCCTGGCCCCTTGTCCTGATCCCCCATAAACCCATCCTGACCCCCCATATATGCATCCTGGCTCCCCCATATATCCATTGTCGTAGCTGTTTTCGTTCTGACCCATTGTCAGCTGACAGATCACCAGTGAGGCCTAATTGTGGAATTACGCCCGTCATTTTACAAGCGCGCTTGGAGACAAAGGACACCTCACACATATCCTGTGAGCAAGTCACTTTTATCTGCTATATTAAAAGCCAAAGCAATGTTTTATACCATTTACACAAAATGCATTTCAATGTAACTCATGTAGCCCCCACCATCACCCAGCGTCATACTGACCTTTATTCCTCACAACGTACCAGAAACATGTTGTGACTGACTATTGAGAACATACATGATAAGAAGTGTAGTCTCCTTGAACGGGAGACCATCAGACTACTGCGTTAACAGATTCTAGTAATTCTAGCAATTAAAGGCAAGAGGCCCTTAAAGGCAAGGCAGTTAAAGGCAAACTATTAACCCTTCTATAACAATTTCCCCCTTTTGTAAATGGTATAACCTTTGCTACGGGGTCAGCTGATGTCCACAAAGGAGCTACTGTCTCATGGGTCTAGTACCCACAAGGGGGCTTTCTACCTGCTTCGCCCATCCACCCTCAGTGTGGACACTCACCTCCCCCGTCAGCAGTGGCCATACGGGGCCTATGATATACTACAGAAGGTTCAGCCTTAGATAATACATATATTAGCGCTTTTACGGTTACATAAAACAATAAGCAAAGCAATAAAATTTGCATACAAGTCTGTCAAGTCAAAAATAATCCCTCCCTCTAGGCCGCTAAGCCAATCGGCTGGATTTAAAAAAGGAGTCTCTATATTGTATTAGTCTTATTAATAACTTTAAGGAACCAAGAAAATCTGAGTCCAAGTCTCATTGTGTATGCTGTGTGGGGTTAATACCTTCCTTGGCTCCAGAGGTAAAGGCTAAGTACAGCATAGCCCTTACAAATACTGGGCTGTGTATACATATCCAACAGTCCAGCAGTTTTTGTTTTTCCGCGTCATTTGTAAGAAAAGCAAGATGCTGAATAAGTTTGTTGTCCTTGTCAACACTTAAAAGTTTATCCAGTGTCTCTGTAAGGTGCAGACATCCTACCACTGCCAGCAAGGTGATTAGAACAACAGTCTTTCTGCTAGTGAAAAGATCTTTTTGCAGTGACTGGCATGGATCCAGGTGGGCGTTCCCTCAATTGAATGTGGTCAGCTGGACTTTACAACGGGCTGTCAAACCATGGATATAGGCTCCTTCTCACGTGTCTGTGTATGACCACCCAATCACCTGGAATCAGCAGATGTGCGTCTGCACTGGCATTAAGATCTGGAATGGATGAAAACACATGTTTATGCACCACATTAAGTATTTTCTGCAAGAACTGGACATGGGCTGTCATAGCACCGTGTTGCATTTGTAGCACCTGTGGGAAGTACAGACCAGTCTTTGGCAAACTACTAAACAGGACTTCAAAAGGGGACAAGCCTGTCTTTCTATTTGGAGTGTGTCTGACTGACAAGAGTGCAAGAGACAAGCACTCTATCCCGCTCTTTCCTGTGTCTGCCATGGCCTCTGAATTTTCAGTTTAAGTGTCCCACTTAGTCTTTCCACTTTCCCACTACTTTGTTGTCTATATGGTGCATGATATGCTTGCTGTACTCCCAGGGCCTGCATGACTTCTCTCATTATTTCTCCCGTGAAGTGTGTGTCCCTATCGTTCTCTGTAGTTTCTGGGACACCATACCTGCAGATCAGTTCTTTCATCAGTTTGTCTGCAGTCGCTTTAGCATTTGCACACTTTACCGGATAGGCTTCCAGCCAACCAGAGAAGAGATCTACACATACTAGGACATTTTTCACACACTCCTACCTTGGGTAGCTGTATGTAGTAAGTCTGCAGTCTCTGAAACGGGTAGAGAGGCCTGGGTGTCGCTTTCTTAGGGATTTTTACTGTTTTATCAGGGTCTGTGCTGTGCACAGATGAGGCATGACCGTACGAGCTTTGCTGCTGCGTAACTGAAACCAGGAGCGATCCGGAAGGCATCTACCATGGACACATGTGACATTTTGAGATGTGAGTGGGGCCAGGTGTTGCTTGCGCCATTATTAGGAACAGGGACTTTGGTATATACAATTTATCCTTATTCTCCCAAAACTCCTTTTGAGTTCAGCTCAGCTCCCATTCTCCCCCGTGTTCCTTCTCTGTTTGGGCAGCTGGAGGGATTTCAGGACATCTAGGCTCAGTGTGGCTGGAATACGCTGACTCTCCGCCACCGTCCATTGCTCCCTAGGCTGCCTTGCTGCTACTTTAGCAGCCTCGTCCGCCCTTCTGTTGCCCTCTACCTCCACAGAGTCACCGTCCGTGTGTGCTGTTACCTTGACGATGCCAACCTGGACTGGTAACGTCAATGCCTCCACTAATTGTTTCACCAGCTTTGCATTTTTAATGGGCTTACCGGCTGATGTAAGAAACGTTCTGCTTCTCCAGACAGGGTGATAATCATGGGATATTCCCCATGCATAATTCGAATCTGTGTAAATATTAGCGACTTTACCTGCAACAGCTCTACACGCCTCAGTGAGTGCCTTCAACTCTGCCTCCTGCACCGACATATGAGGAGGGAGTGGTTCAACTTGGATTACCTCATGTGAGGATACTACTGCATGTCCAGTGTAGAATCGCCCATCCTGGTGGTATCTGGAGCCATCTACAAAAATAAAAACCTCAACATATGCATTAGGAACAGGTTTTTCATGAACATATGTAAAACATACTGTCTCCTGACTCATCAGTTCCTATGCAGTCATGTTTGTGCGTCAACGCACCAGAGTACTTTTTTTTTTTTTTTCTCTGATGCGGTCACCAATTCCCCCTTTTCTGAATCCACAGGCAGATGAGTGGCTGGATTCAGAACATTATGTCTTTTGTAGGTGACGTATTCAGGAATTAGTATTAGAACACATTCGAGTCTGATCTGTCTATCCATAGACAGGTGTTCTGGTTGTATTTGTATGAGTATGGCATTAATGTCATGTGGGGAACAACAAATTGTCAAACGAAAAAGTCAGTGTGAGCTCACATGCCTAGCTGTAATACAGCAGCTCTTACAACACAGACACACGTAGGAGACCCTCTAATCACTGGGTCTAATTGTGCTGAGCAGTAAGCTATTGGTCTCTGTTTCTCTCCACGTTGTTGTGTCAGTGTTGCGGTAGCATGTCCTCCCTGCTCTGTGCAAAATAAGAAAAATGGCTGATCATAGTTTGGAATGCCTAAGGCCGGGGCTGGCACAATGAGCAGCTTCAGAGAATAGAAGGAATCAATTGCTTCTTGAGTGAGATTGTAGGGGTTTGATGACAACCTGTCATAGAGTGGTTGCATCATTTGTGAAGCAGACCTTATCCAAGGCCTACAGTAGGTCACCAAACCTAGGAAAATACGTAAATGCTGGTGTGACCTGGGTAAAGGGAGATTTTGTATTGCCTGTTTTCTGTCTTCAGTCAGGTGTCTTGTACATTCAGCAATACAATGTCCTAAAAATGTCATCTTTTGTTTGCAATACTGTAATTTGTCACGTGAGACCTTGCAACCCTTCTCTGCCAAGAAACACAGCAAGGAAACTGCAGTCTGGTCCGGGCAGCAGAGCAAGAGGTCATCCACGTACTGCAATAGTACAGTCTGTGGATGAGGTGGTTGCCACTGCTCAAGAATCCCTACCATCGCTGTTGAATAGATGGTTGGGGAGTTCTTTCCCCCTTTTGGGAGGACCGTCCAACAGTATTGTTTACCTTCGCGAGTAAAAGAGAAAAGATGCTGTCAGTCAGGGTGCAGGGGTACAGAAAAGAATGCATTTGCCAAATTAATGACTGTGAAACATTTTGTGACCGTACGGTGTGTGTATTAGGGACAATTGAGATTACACTCACTGTAACATCATTAATGGCCTGTAAGTCATGAACTATCCTGTGTCAGGGGAACCCTTGGGTCCTTTTTCTTCTTAATGGGATACAAAGGGGTGTTGCTTTAACCAAAGAGGAGTGGTTCCTTCTTTTAATTTATCATGACAGGGGGAATGGGCAGCCGACCCACATCAGATTTTCCCCTTGCCCAAACGGTGTCTGGACCCTGACTCTTTTCCCTGTCCTCAGACATTCTGGTGTCAGGTATGACTTTCACTACTCTTGCCATATACACCAGTTCTGCAATATTACACAAGTGTTTATATAAGTCAGACACTAATGTCCAAATATTATTTATACCCGTATTTGATTGGGTAGAGTACCTCTTAAGAAAACTAAATTTGATTCACAGAATATGTTACCAAAAGAAAATTATATATATGAAAATATATAATTACGAAAGATACTGAGTCATAAAATGGGAGAGCACAATGCCATAGGCCACAGCAAAGCACAAGCTTATTTTAAGAAGGTAGCAGCCCTATATAAATCCATAACTAACAGTTCCAAATACAAAAAGAAGGGATTTGAAAAATACCAAATATCAATACCAGTTGCTTGCGATAAGGTATAGGAAGTGGAAAAGACAGATAAACAGTAGTGTTGAGCATTCCGATACCGCAAGTATCGGGTATCGGCCGATACTTGCGGGTATCGGAATTCCGATACCGAGATCCGATACTTTTGTGGTATCGGGTATCGGTATCGAAACAACATTAATGTGTAAAATAAAGAATTAAAATAAAAAATATTGCTATACTCACCTCTCCGACGCAGCCTGGACCTCACCGAGGGAACCGGCAGCGTTCTTTGCTTAAAATGCGCGCGTTTACTTCCTTCCGTGACGTCACGGCTTTTGATTGGTCGCGTGCCGCCCATGTGGCCACGACGCGACCAATCACAGCAAGCCGTGACGTAATTTTCAGGTCCTGAATGCCTAATTCTAGGCATTCAGGATTTTAAAATTACGTTCTGGCTTGTGATTGGTTGCGTCGCGGTCACATGGGCGGCACGCAACCAATCACAAGCCGTGACGTAATTTTAAAATGCGCGCGTTTCCTGCCTCCCGTGACGTCACGGCTTGTGATTGGTCGCGTCGCCCATGTGACCGCGACGCGAACAATCACAAGCCGGAACGTAATTTTAAAATCCTGAATGCCTAGAATTAGGCATTCAGGACCTGAAATTACGTCACGGCTTGCTGTGATTGGTCGCGTCGCGGTCACATGGGCGGCACGCAACCAATCACAAGCCGTGACGTAATTTTAAAATCCGCGCGTTTCCTGCCCCCCATGACGTCACGGCTTGTGATTGGTCGCGTCGCCCATGTGACCGCGACGCGACCAATCACAAGCCGGAATGTAATTTTAAAATCCTGAATGCCTAGAATTAGGCATTCAGGACCTGAAAATTACGTCACAGCTTGCTGTGATTGGTCGCGTCGCGGCCAAATGGGCGGCACGCGACCAATCACAAGCCGTGACGTCACGGAAGGAAGTAAACGTGCGCATTTTAAGCAAAGAACGCTGCCGGTTCCCTCGGTGAGGTCCTGGCTGCGTCGGAGAGGTGAGTATAGCAATATTTTTTATTTTAATTCTTTATTTTACACATTAATATGGATCCCAGGGCCTGAAGGAGAGTTTCCTCTCCTTCAGACCCTGGGAACCATCAGGGATACGGTCCGATACTTGAGTCCCATTGACTTGTATTGGTATCGGGTATCGGTATCGGATTAGATCCGATACTTTGCCGGTATCGGCCGATACTTTCCGATACCGATACTTTCAAGTATCGGACGGTATCGCTCAACACTAATAAACAGTGATTATGGTTTGAGCCAATATAATGAATGGCTAAAAAACTATATATCATATGAAGACAACCTAGAAATACACGGTAACTATACCATCTTGTGTAAGGAAATTACTAAACTGGCAAATGAATGGAATTAAGTGTAACTATAATTGGGCATGATTTACCTGTGGTATAATGTGCACGTGGAAGACCCTGGCGTCCCTCTGCCCCAAGTGTTTGTATGAAAGGGGACTTGTGACTGTAATACCCTCAGGAGAGTACTGTATGATGGCCTAGCCAGCACTCAACTCTGCTCCCAGCAAATTCATAGGGGTATTGTCACTAACATTAAATTTGTAAGCACCTCTTGGCTGTCTCGTGATTCTAGTCTTATTTGTTTAGTCATAGGGGCTTCAGTCGCTTGTCCTTCTACACTCACGCATTCCACAGTCTCGTCAGTAATCATGTCTGGCATTATCAAGTCTTTGTGTACCACAGTCCAGGCTGCCCCAGTGTCAATCAAGAATTCTGTCTCTTTCCCTCCCGGCATTGGTATGGTGGTCATCAAGGAAGGACCAGGTCCGGAGGGGACAAGAACAGGGCATACATTTGTCACTGGGTTGTCAGTTTCCTAGTCTGAAGGTGAAGGAAGTGGTAAATTGGTCTGAGTGTCCATTTTCTCCACAATTTCAGCACTTTACTGTTTCTAAGTTCTTAGGTCCCTTACTACGTCTCTACTGTTTTCCTTGTACTCCAGCATACATGACACGTCGTCTTATTGTCCTAGTTTGTTCAACTCCTTTAGCAACTTTTAAGGAGGTCTTTGGATCCACATTTCTCCATTCAGGTCTGGCTGTCTGTACTGCGTCTTGTAAGCTTTTGGTCATACCATCAATGAATGTATTTACCAATACTTTAACATCAAGTGGGTTTACTGGACTGTACCCCATGTCTGCCCATTTCAGCTGTAACTGTCCAAAGTACATCTCTACACTCTCTCCTTTTGTCACATCTGTATGTGTCTTAATTATGTGTCCTAGCAAGTCACCTGCTTTTGTGCTCACTAACTCCCTAGGCCTGCCCAGGTGCATTTATACGTCCATCATATTGTCTTTATCTGAAAAATGGGAAAGGTTGGTTCTCAGGGTCAGCCAATTGTTTTGCATGTTTTAGCGATACTCCTGTATCTGTTTTACCCTACCTGATGTGGTTGGTTCTCTGGTGGTGGGGGTGACTAGATGACCGGTTAGGGGTGACATGACATGCTGGTCTACAGCTCCTTCCCAAAAGGATTACTGTCAGCCTACTCCCAAAAGTTAATGTCCCCACTATCCACCAACCACAATCCTGTGTCAGCTTCTTATGTCACTACATGTGATCTTGTCCGGACAGGATTCAGTGCAATTCTCTTAGGTCGGGTTGCAGCACAGATCATACAAGTATTTCTCCAGTCTGGGTTTGTCTGACCACAGTCCATCTGTCTTGTCTGGGTCTCTGGTTATACAAAGGTATGACCGTAGCAGTAATGTGTCAGTCATAGTCGGACTTTTAAGCATCAAAACATTCATAATACACCTTACTTTCATCCTGCTGCACTCTCTCAGGCGCCATTTATTCACTTGCTATTTTCCTCCTTTGTCTGGGCCTTTTTGAACAACCAAACATCCACTCACTGGCATTTTTGCCTTTTTCATTATTGGTTTTACATCTTTCACTGCTTCCTTTTTCCAATCTATACAGCGGTTTTTGGATCCCATTGTGGGCCCTGACTGCACACAGAATAAGTTGCCCATGGCTTCAACTTATCCGCTCAACAACACCAAGCAGGTTACACCACCTACCACTCGGTGGACTTAAAGGATTTTACCAAGCAGGTTACACCACCTACCACTCGATAAATCAGCTGGCTAGCACAGCTCCATGGACGGCAAGGTTACACCACCTAATGCCATAGACTGACTGTAGCAGGTTACACCACCTATACTACATCAGCCGTGCAGTTGGCTACCTCCTCTGCTGATCCTCAATTTGCTATATCAATCACTCAACTTGAAGCAGGTGAATCTTTTACCAATCTTTTCAATCACTTACAAGTTTTCCTCTAAAAATAGGCACAGTTCTTTATCACTTTCAATTTCATACAGTACTTATTGCTTTAAACACAAATCTCTCAGCGTGTACTAAACCAAGGACAATATTTGAGCGTAGCTCCATGCCCCCCTTCCTCTGGCCCACAGCACCGAGGGGAGAAATTACAAGCAATTAGCGCAGGGGTCCGCTTCCCCCCTCCCATCTGGTATTTTGCACAGATAAGAGCTTGGTGTCTTCTACACACAGAAACAGAATACAGCAGTTTACAAAACATTCATCCTCTCGGAATTAAAAACAATTTCTCTATACAGGCAAATCACTGCACAACTTGAATAAGCTGATTCTGACCGCGTCCGGCCAAAACACACATATAGACACATACAGAAACCTATCCAATGTCAAACCATATATAACACAGGTTTCACTGAATCTCAGATGTAAATTAAATGTACATTAAAAATATCCACAACTCATTTATCCTGGACCCTCAGCAACAGTTAGATAAGTAATGATACTTTTGTGATCACTCATTCATACGTGCTCAGGGATTGTTTTTTTTTTCTTTTCCTTTCACTTTTTAGTTGATTTTACAAGAAGAAAATCCCTTATCTCAATTAGAGCTTCTCATGGACATACATACAAGGTTCACACAGCCTGCCTATTTTGCACATTTTGAATTAACACAACTCTATATAAATAAAACTGCAGCAGTGTCCACTGACACTCTGAAAACACTTTAAGGCCAAACAACAAAAACCACGGCCTTATACAAAATACAGCTTCATATAATGTACTGCCAATCCAAAATGACCAAAATAACAACACTGCACAGAGTCTATCCCAGCTCTTGTATTACCCACACTAAACAAATACACAACCAATTAGGATATTGACAAATAATACAGATAACAATTATCACAATTATCATCTTATAGCTCTATTATTCAACTCTCATACGGACATATACAGACAAAAACAGAAAACTCACTGGTGATGTGGATTCTTTGAACCGTGTTTACAGCCTTTTACCCAGAGGTATGGAGAAATCCGGAAGAGAGATTTCAGGTGCAAACAGATTGTAAGAATAACATTTCTCACCTTGCTGCAGCTGTCGTTTGCATGTCCAATCTATCTCTCAGGAAGCTCCCCCATACAGATTCCGAATAAGGGTACTGTCACACAGTGCCATTTTCATCGCTACGACGGTACGATTCGTGACGTTCTAGCGATATCGTTACGATATCGCAGTGTCTGACACGCAGCAGCGATCAGGGACCCTGCTGAGAATCGTACGTCGTAGCAGATCGTTTGGAACTTTCTTTCATCGCTGGATCTCCCGCTGTCATCGCTGGATCGTTGTGTGTGACAGCGATCCAGCGATGTATTCGCTTGTAACCAGGGTAAACAACGGGTAACTAAGCGCAGGGCCGCGCTTAGTAACTCGATGTTTACCCTGGTTACCAGCGTAAACATAAAAAAAACAAACCGTACATACTCACATTCCGGTGTCTGTCCTCCGGTGTCTCAGCTTCTCTGCACTGTGAGCGCCTGCCAGCCGGAAAGCGAGCACAGCGGTGACGCGGTGACGTCACCGCTCTGCTTTCCGGCTATGGTGCTTACACAGTGGAGAGAAGCAGAACGCCGGGGGACAGACACCGGAATGTGAGTATGTACTGTTTGTTTTTTTTACGTTTACGCTGGTAACCAGGGTAAACATCGGCCCTGCGCTTAGTAACCCGATGTTTACCCTGGTTACCCGGGGACTTCGGCATCGCTTCAGCGCCGTGATTGCAAAGTGTGACCACAGTCTACGACGCTGGAGCGATAATCATACGACGCTGCGACGTCACGGATCGTGCCGTCGTAGCGATCAAAATTGCACTGTGTGACAGTACCCTAAGGCTGGTTGCCACGGCCGCACGTTGGGCGCCAAAACTGTCGTAGCTGTTTTCGTTCTGACCCATTGTCAGCTGACAGATCACCAGTGAGGCCTAATTGTGGAATTATGCCCGTCATTTTACAAGCGCGCTTGGAGACAAAGGACACCTCACACATATCCTGTGAGCAAGTCACTTTTATCTGCTATATTAAAAGCCAAAGCAATGTTTTATACCATTTACACAAAATGCATTTCAATGTAACTCATGTAGCCCCCACCATCACCCAGGGTCATACTGACCTTTATTCCTCACAACGTACCAGAAACATGTTGTGACTGACTATTGAGAACATACATGATAAGAAGTGTAGTCTCCTTGAACGGGAGACCATCAGACTACTGCGTTAACAGATTCTAGTAATTCTAGCAATTAAAGGCAAGAGACACTTAAAGGCAAGGCAGTTAAAGGCAAACTATTAACCCTTCTATAACACCATCCTGGTCCCTTGTCCTGCCACCCCCATAAATCCATCCTTGCCCCCCTTATGAATCCTCCTGGTCCCTTGTTCTGCCCCCATATATTCATCCTGGCCCCCATATGTATCCATCTGACCCCCTGTCCTACCCTCCATATCTCCATGCTGGGCCCCATATATATCCATCCTGTCCCTTGTCCTGCCACTCCCATATATCTATCCTGGCCCCACATATATGTAACCTGGCTCCCCCCATATATATCCATCCTAGCCCCCCATACACCCATCCTGCCCCCCCATATATATGCATCCTGGTCCCTTGTCCTGCCCTCCTCCCCCATAAATCTATCTTGGCTTCCCATTTATATACATCGAGGCTGTACCATATATATGCATTCTGGCTCCCCATATATCCATCCTGGACCCTTGTTCTATCCCTCCCACATATATTCATCCCGGCCCCCCATACATGCATTCTGACCCCCTCATATATATCCATCCTTCCCCCCCTCCATATATCCATTCTACCCCCCCATATAGCCATCCGGCCCCCCGATATATCTATCCTAGATGCCCCATATATGCATCCTGGTCCCTTGTCCTGCCCCCCATATATATGCATCCTGGCTGGCCCATATATCTATCTTGGCACCCGATATATCCATCCTGGGCCCTTGTCCTGCCACCCCCAAATATCCATCCTGGCCCCACATATATGCAACCTGGCCCCTCCCCATATGTCCATCATCCCCCCATATATATGCATCTTGGTCGCTTGTTCTGCCCCTCCCCATATATCAATATTGGCCCCCATATATGCATTCTAGCCCCCTCATATATATTCATCCTGCCCTCTCCATATATTCATCCTACCCCCATATACAGTCATATGAAAAAGTTTGGGCACCCCTACTAATGTTAACCTTTTTTCTTTATAACAATTTGGGTTTTTGCAACAGCTTTTTCAGTTTCATATATCTAATAACTGATGGACTCAGTAATATTTCTGGATTGAAATGAGGTTTATTGTGCTAACAGAAAATGTGCAATCGGCATTTAAACAAAATTTGACTGGTGCAAAAGTATGGGCACCCTTATCATTTTCTTGATTCTAACACTCCTAACTACTTTTTACTGACTTCCTGAAGCACTAAATTGGTTTTGTAACCTCATTGAGCTTTGAACTTCATAGCCAGGTGTATGCAATCATGAGAAAAGGTATTTAAGGTGGCCACTTGCAAGTTGTTCTCCTGTTTGAATCTCCTCTGAAGAGTGGCATCATGGGCTCCTCAAAACAACTCTCAAATGATCTGAAAACAAAGATTATTCAACATAGTTGTTCACGGGAAGGATACAAAAAGCTGTCTCAGAGATTTAACCTGTCAGTTTCCACTATGAGGAACATAGTAAGGAAATGGAAGAACACAGGTACAGTTCTTGTTAAGCCCAGAAGTGGCAGGCCAAGAAAAATATCAGGAAGGCAGAGAAGAAGAATGGTGAGAACAGTCAAGGACAATCCACAGACCACCTCCAGAGAGCTGCAGCATCAACTTGCTGCAGATGGTGTCACTGTGCATCGGTCAACAATACAATGCACTTTGCACAAGGAAAAGCTGTATGGGAGAGTGATGCGAAAGAAGCCGTTTCTGCAAGCACGCCACAAACCGAGTCGCCTGACGTATGCAAAAGCACATTTGGAGAAGCCAGTTACATTTTGGAAGAAGGTCCTGTGGACTGATGAAACCAAGATTGAGTTGTTTGGTCATACAAAAAGGCGTTATGCATGGAGGCCAAAAAACACAGCATTCCAAGAAAAACACTTGCTACCCACAGTAAAATTTGGTGGAGGGTCCATCATGCTTTGGGGCTGTGTGGCCAATGCCGGCACCCGGGAATCTTGTTAAAGTTGAGGGACGCATGGATTCCTCTCAGTATCAGCAGATTCTTGACAATAATGTGCAAGAATCAGTGACAAAGTTGAAGTTATGCAGAGGATGGATATTTCAGCAAGACAATGATCCAAAACACCGCTCCAAATTTACTCAGGTATTCATGCAGAGGAACAATTACACTGTTCTGACCTGAATATCATTGAACATCTGTGGGATGATTTGAAGCGGGCTGTCCATGCTCGGCGACCATCAAACTTAACTGAACTGGAATTGTTTTGTAAAGAGGAATGGTCAAAAATACCTTCATCCAGAATCCAGGAACACATTAAAAGCTACAAGAAGCGATTAGAGGCTGTTATTTTTGCAAAAGGAGGATCTACAAAATATTAATGTCACTTTTATGTTGAGGTGCCCATACTTATGCACCAGTCAAATTTTGTTTACATGCAGATTGCACATTTTCTGTTAGTACAATAAACCTCATTTCAATCCAGAAATATTACTGAGTCCATCAGTTATTAGATATATGAAACCGAAATAGCTGTTGCAAAAACCAAAATAGTTATAAAGAAAAAAGGTTAACATTAATAGGGGTGCCCAAACTTTTTCATATGACTGTATCCATTCTGGCCCCCCATATATCTATCCAGGCCCCTTGTCCTGATCCCCCATAAACCCATCCTGGCCCCCCATATATGCATCCTGGCTCCCCCATATATCCATCCTGGTCCCTTGTCCTGCCACCCCCATAAATCCATCCTTGCCCCTCTTATGAATCCTCCTGGTCTCTTGTTCTGCCCCCATATATTCATCCTGACCCCCATATGTATCCATCTGACCCCCTGTCCTACCCTCCATATCTCCATCCTGGGCCCCATATATATCCATCCTGTCCCTTGTCCTGCCCCCCTATATCTCCATCCTGGCCTCATATGTATCCATCCAGCACCTTGTCCTACCCCTCTATATCTCCATCCTGGCCCCCCATTTGTATCCATCCTGGCCCCATGTGTATCCATCCTGCCACCCATATGTACCATCCTGGCCGCCCATATGTGTATCCATCTTGGCCCCCTGTATGTGTATCCATCCTGGCCCCCCGTATGTGTATCCATCCTGCCCCCCTCGTTTGTGTATCCATCCTGCCCCCCTGTATGTGTATCCATCCTGCCCCCTGTATGTGTATCCTTCCTGGCCCCCCCGTATGTGTATCCATCCTGGCCTCCCGGTATGTGTATCCATCCTTGCCCCCCCATATGTGTATCCATCCTGGCCCCTTGTCCTGCCCCTGGCCCCCCATATGTATCCATCCTGGCCCCTCGTATGTGTATCCATCCTGCCCCTGCCCATGTGTATCCATTTCCCCGCCCCCATCCTGGTCCCTTGTCCTGCCCCTGGCCCCCATGTGTATCCATCCTGGCCACCCCCTGTATGTGTATCTATCCTGCCCCCGCCCATGTGTATCCATTCCAGCCCCTTGTCCTGTCCCTATCTCCCCATATGTGTATCCATCCCTACCCCTTGTCCTGCCCCTGCCCCCTGTATGTGTATCCATCTTGGCCCCTTGTCCTGCCCCTGCCCCCCATATGTGTATCCATTCTTCCCAACCTTCCCCCCCGTATGTGTATCCATCCCGGCCCCTTCTCCTGCCCCTGCGTACTGTATGTGTATCCATCTTGGCCCCTTGTCCTGCCCCCTATGTGTATCCATCCTGCCCCCCACATATGTGTATGATGTATCAATCTTGGCCCCTTGTCCTACCCCTGCCCCTTGTCCTGTACTGCCCCTGCCACCCATATGCATATCTGTAGCACCCCCACTGCCGCAGGGCCGAGGGGTACCCGGTACCGGGCCTCTGAGTCTCTGTCCTGGGGTTGTCACGGTGGCTAGACCCGGTCCGTGACCCTGCTGAGGGGCGCCCAATGAAAGGTGTGGGTGGTGATGATGTTATGGTGCGGTGCAGGTCGCAGTAAATAACGAGGACACCGGGGTGCAGTCTCTTTACCTCTTTACTGAAGGCTTCAGGATCCTCAGTCCGGAATACGGTTAACCGGGCTACGCAAGTCCGGCCGGTCCGATGGCACCTCCAGAGTTCCCTTTGCAGGTGGAAATCTGTGCCTACCTTCTAGCGCTTGTGTGTTGTGGTCCTCCCCTGCTGTGCTTACGGGATAGTCCCCACAACTGTTGTGTCTGTTTCTTAAGTTCCCTCACAACTCGATTATGATGTTCTTCTTCGTCCCCCAGATGATATGGCTAGGACGCACCCGTATGACGGGTAGGCTCGGAGCTCTTCCTGGACCCAAGTGTCGCCCCTCTCCTGTTGTTGCCCCCTATGTCTTCTTAGGTGATTTGGGTGAGACAGCCCACCTATAACTGACTGTCCTGCCGTAGGTTTGAAGTTAGGCCTGGAGCTCTATACTTCCTCGGCGTTCCGGCCACCAGCTGCGCGCCTCAGTAGGATGTTGCCTCGTCTTACAGCACGACTCCTACTGGTGTTTCTCCTTGTTGCGTTGATCTCGTTTCTCACTCAGCACAATAAACCTCGCTTCTTGTCCTTTCTTAGGGTACCACCGCGATCAGGTGCAGGCGCGGTCCCGTAACGTTCTCTCTGTTCGCTAGGCCTCTGTCAGGATCCCACCCCTGACAGGGACCCCCCTGAATCTTCCCCTGCAACACCCTCTGCCACAGGATGTTGCCTGGTTCCAACCCAGTCAGCTTTCTCCCTAACTTCCTATCCAACCCCCAGTTTTACCAGACTGTGAGGAGTGGCCTAATACATAGCGCCCTTAGCTCCCCCTGGAGGCCAGACTGTGAAGTGTAGTGTGTGATACCTGGTCAGGTGAACTCCCCTAGTGCAATCAGATGCAACATCACTCCCCTTAGCGGCAGAGCGACGTTACTGCAATGACCAGGACTCTGGGGCGCTGCACTCCCCCCCCGGTTAAATCCAGCACTCCCGGACTGGGAAAATAAGAACAACAATACATGTTAACAGAAAACACACAAAATTTTGAAACATCATAAACAATTAAACATAACAGTGCTTCCCTTTGTGGGAGGTGAGGACTCTTGAACGCTGCAAAAGTTAGGTCATGCACAGTTTATGACTCTCAGTTCAGTGGTTGAAACAGCGGGGAACCTGGGTAAACAAAGGGGTCCCCTTTTAGAAGTTTTTGGAGCAATTCACTGTCCATTACTCCGTTGTCCATTTTAAAACCTGTAACAAAAGATATGCACACAAACATTTTCAACTAAATAGCAGCCCTCACTAATACCTCCAAGTTTTGTAGCGGAGGGGAGTTTGATTCTTGGTGCTGCGTGTCGACCTTCGCAGCGTAGGGGTTGCTACTGGCCTAACAGGGCCCACTATGCTTGCTACCGCTGGTGTAGTGCACTGCCTTCTAGCTACACTTCTAGTGAGTCTGGGTAGCACTGGCAGGCTGGAGCTCTCAGGGCTGCTGCTACCAACAGTGGGTACGGCAGGTTCGCCGATAGCAGAGGGAGGATTTGCCAGTTCAATGGTCGGCACGGCATCTTCAGGTAGGGCTTGTTGAGGTTGCGGGGCCGGATGATCTAGTACCACCATTGGTTCTGGTGGGTTCGGCTGGTGGAACGTTAGAACAGGTACCACGATGGCTTGATTTATCTGAGTCCAGGACTGGGGAAAATCACCAAGGACAGTGTGGATCATCTTCTCCTTTTCTACAGGTGGGGAGGTTCCTGGATCCATTTCCCTCGCTCTCAGCTTATCAGGGCAGGCTTTAAGGTGGTCCCTGGATATCACCGTCGAGGTCTCCCCTCCATCCTTGCTGATGAGGCAAACCTTCGTGTTGTCGAAATCGGATGGCAGGACAGTATATGGTTCCGCTTCCCATTGGTCGTCGAGTTTGTGTAGCCTCCTCTTTCGTTTGAGTACGTGCTCACCAGGTGGCAAGGGAATTGCAGGGGCATGCTGGTTGTAGTCCCTTTCCTGTTTTTGCCTGGCCTGAGCAAGGCTTCTTTCCACGCACTCCTGTACCTTGCGGTACCTTTGCCGCCTCTTGGTATCCCAATCGGCATCCGGCAAGGTATCTTCGGGGGTCAGGACCCCCATGTCCAGATAAACGGGTAACTTGCTAGACCTTCCTCGCATCAGGTACGCTGGAGTGCAGTTGGTGGAATTTACTGGGATGTGATTATATATGTCCACCAAGTCAGGCAACTTCGTTGGCCACAGGCTCCGTTCCTCTACGGGCAAGGTCTTTAGTAAGTCGATCACCACCTGGTTCATCTTTTCGCACATCCCATTGGTTTGGGGATGGTACTTCTCAATGGCTCTCTTCATGCCAATCCAATAGAACCTCCCTCGGAGTAGCCTCTCCAGCTTCTTCCATCCGAAGTGTCCGGCTCCATCGTGGTAGGCTCCCAGAACCATGGGCGCATCTCTCCTTGGCACTACTATCTGCCATACCAATTCGTGAGTATGTGGGTCGATGCTTCTCCGGCACAGCTTGCCATCATGGATAAACAGTTTGCTTCTCCCCTTCCACAGCTGCTGGGTCTCCTGTGGATCATCTGGGCCGGGATGCAACCCTGCCTGCGTCAAGAGCTCTTTCACCCGACGGACCGCGGGGTCACCATCCTGGGTCTCCGCCCATCCGTGGTGGGGCAGGGGATTCAGCATGGCATCCGGTTGGTTCTTGTGCCTGGTCTTCACATGATGGGAGTTCTGAGTGGCTTCGGGGCGATGGAATGCAGGCAGCTCTACCTCTTCAAGTGCCTCCGGGTCTTCTCCCATTTCTGGCAAATTGGGCATTCGGGACCGGGCATCGGCATTTGCATTCTTGCGTCCTGCCCGGTACTTGATGGTGAAGTCGTAGTTGGACAGCCGGGCCATCCACCGCTGTTCCAAGGCCCCTAGTTTGGCGGTATCCAGATGCATTAGCGGATTGTTATCCGTGAAGACGGTGAATTTCGCTGAGCCCAGACGATGGCAAGGAATTCCAGCTTAAAGGAACTGTAGTTGTCAGGGTTCCTTTCAGTGGGACGAAGCTTCCTGCTGGCGTAAGCGATTACCCTCTCCTGGCCTTTCTGGACCTGGGACAGCACGGCCCCCAATCCTAAATTGCTGGCATCCATGTACAGCACAAATGGTTGGTCGTATTCGGGGTAGGCCAGTACCTCTTCTCCCGTCAGTGCCGACTTTAAGCAAGTGAAGGATCCCTCCAGCCCCTCGTTCCAATCAAATAGGGTGTTCCTCCCCTTGGTCTTCTTTGATTGGCCCACCAACAGGTCTTGCAAGGGCGCAGCCTTCTTGGTGAAGTCCTTAATGAACCTCCGGTAATAGCCTACCAGCCCGAGGAACTGCCGGACTTCGTGGAGGTTGCTGGGCTTTGGCCAATCCTGGATCACCGTGACCTTGTCGGGGTCTGGGGCCACTCCTTCGGCGCTCACCACATGGCCCAGGTACTGCACTTTAGGTTTCAGCAGATGACATTTGGACGGTTTCACCTTTAAGCCAAAGTTGGACAGGGCTTCAAACACCTCAGCCAGGTGCATCAGATGGTCTTCGTAGGTCTTAGAGAAGATAATGACATCATCCAAATACAGCAGTACGGTTTCAAAGTTCTTGTGCCCCAGGCAGCACTCCATCATCCTCTGGAACGTCCCCGGGGCATTGCACAATCCGAAGGGCATGTAGTTAAATTCGCAGAGACCCATCGTTGTCGTGAAGGCCGTCTTCTCTTTGTCCACCTCCGCCACGGGAACCTGCCAATACCCACTGGTGAGATCTAAGGTAGAGAAGTAGTTAGCAGATTTTAAGGCAGCCAGAGACTCCTCTATCCTGGGCAGTGGGTATGCTTCCTTATGTGTAATGCGATTCAACTGCCTGTAATCAACACACATCCTCATTGTACCATCCTTCTTTTTAACAAGGACTAATGGAGCTGCCCAGGGGCTACAACTGTCTCTCACCACCCCAGCCTCCTTCATTTCTCGCAACATGTCCTTGGGATCCTCAGTCCGGAATACGGTTAACCGGGCTGCGCAAGTCCGGCCGGTCCGATGGCACCTCCAGAGTTCCCTTTGCAGGTGGAAATCTGTGCCTACCTTCTAGCGCTTGTGTGTTGTGGTCCTCCCCTGCTGTGCTTACGGGATAGTCCCCACTAGGGTTGAGCGACTTTCATTTTTTTAAGATTGAGTTGGGTTTTGCGAAACCCGACTTTGTCCAAAGTCGAGTCGAGTGAAGTCGGCCGATTATCGCGAAAAGTCGGGGATCGACCGAAACATGAAACCCAATGCAAGTCAATGGGGAAGCATAGTCGGCAGTGAGTGGAGTCCAGGAAAACACCTACAGTGCCCATTATAATGCCAAAAACATCCATTCTTGTTTCTGAAGCTTGTCAATCTTAATTAACTTTATAATAATAGTTGGGCATTGGAAATTGGGGGTCATTTGGCAAAAGTTGTGCGGGGTAGGGCTGGTTCAAGGTTTTAGTGGGCCCAGGGAAACGTGGACTACGTCACGGCGGTGGAGCAGTGAGAGGTAAGTATTTCAACTTTTCAAGTGCTGTGATCCTGAGCAAGCAGGGAGGCCCACTCGTTCGCATTGGCACTGGCACAGGGCCCCTCAAAGTACGGTGGTGTGTTTGCACGGCGGGGGCGCCTCCCACCGGCAGCGACACTTTTGCGTACTCTGAGGGGCCCTGTGCCTGTGACGTCGCCAACGAGTATGCCCCCTACCTGTTAAAGAAACCTGCACTTTCATCTGCACCTTCCTCTTTGTCCCTGTGTAAGGTGGTATAGTATGCAGGAAGGGGAACCTGACTTTCAGCAGGGTCAGATTGTGGCTGTGTAGCATGCAAGGGGAATGTAGTGGTCTGGGTCAAAGTACCACAAGACTCATGTAGCACCGGCTGGGAAATGGGCAGGATGAGGAGGAAACACTGATGTAGGCACAAATAATAAAGTGGGCTAAATGCAATTCAAAATTGGTAACAGGACTAACCAGGCAGCATTGCTTAGTTCAGTGGAGGACAACTGTAATGAGAGGCAGACACAGTTAGTAGGCCCAAATAATAAAGTGGGCAAAATAAAGTTCAAAATTGGTAACAGGAGTAAACAGGCGGCACTGCTTTGTTCAGTGGAGGAGAACACCTTTGAGCGTCAGACACCGTTAGTAGGCCCAACCCAACTAGTAGGCCCTATGCAGTTTAATATTACAAATGAAGGCCGAAAGCCTGAAGATTAAAGGTCAGGAAAATAACACAGGACAACACCAAGGTGCGGCACACACCGTTGGTAGGCCCCAACAACCAATTTTTAAAAACAACTACTTAATGAGAGCCAGAAGGTTGAAGCTCAGACAAGGAAACCTGGAGGAGAACACCCAGGAGGAGGAGAACACCCAGGAGGAGGAGAACACCCGGGAGCGTCAGACACCGTTAGTAGGCCCCAACCACCAATTTTTAAAAAAAAGCACTTAATGAGAGCCAGAAGGTTGAAGCTCAGATTTATACAGTGGAGGACAACACCAGGGAGCGGCAGACGCCGTTAGTAGGCCCTAACCACCAATTTTTTTTTAAAAAGCACTTAATGAGAGCCAGAAGGTTGAAGCTCAGACAAGGAAACCTGGAGGAGAACACCAAGGAGGAGGAGAACACCGTTACTAGGCCCCAACCCAAGTGGTATGGCAACTGTAGTGTTACATTTAAAAATACTTAATGAGAGCCAGAAGGTTGAAGCTCAGACAAGGAAACCTGGAGGAGAACACCAAGGAGGAGGAGAACACCCAGGAGCGTCAGACATCAACAGTAGGCCCCAACCAAACTAGTAGCCCAAATGCAGTTTCCTATATTTTTAAAAAGCCCGAAAACCTGAATTGAGGACAATTTGAATTAGGGACTGCAGACAGACTTAGTAGGCTGTCCCCTGTGGACCATGCATCCACCACACTAACCCATTGCGCCGTAATGGACACGTAACCTTCCGTGGCCATGCCTACAGGTCCATGCGTCTGTTGTCAGGTGTACCTTTGTACTCACAGATTGACAGAGTGCATGGACAATGCGGTCTTTTACATGCTGGTGGAGGGTTGGGATGGCTTTTCTCGCAAAAGAAGTGTCAACTGGGTAGCTTGTAGCGTGGTACAGCGTAGTCCATCATGGCTTTATTAATATTAAATAAAAGAAAAAAATAGGCTCTATGCACTTTAAAATAGGTTCCAGGGGTACACGGGCAGCATTGGTGTGGTCAGCGGAGGAGGATTGCAAGGAGGGACCGCAGACAGGCTTACTAGGCCTAAAATAAATAAAAATAGGCTCAAGGCACTTAGAGTTATCTCGCAGGGGTACACAGGCAGCATTGGTGTGGTCAGCGGAGGACGATTGCAAGGAGGGACCGCAGACAGGCTTACTGGGCCTAAAATAAATAAAAATAGGCTCTATGCAGTTTTAAATAGGTTACATGGGTACACAGGCAGCATTGGTGTGGTCAGTGGAGGAGGATTGCAAGGAGGGACCGCAGACAGGCTTACTAGGCCTAAAATAATTTTAAATAGGCTCAAGGCACTTAGAGTTATCTCACAGGGGTACACAGGCAGCATTGGTGTGGTCAGCGGAGGACAATTGCAAGGAGGGACCGCAGACAGGCTTACTGGGCCTAAAATAAATAAAAATAGGCTCTATGCAGTTTTAAATAGGTTACATGGGTACACAGGCAGCATTGATGTGGTCAGTGGAGGAGGATTGCAAGGAGGGACCGCAGACAGGCTTACTAGGCCTAAAATACATAAAAATAGGCTCAAGGCACTTAGAGTTATCTCGCAGGGGTACACAGGCAGCATTGGTGTGGTCAGTGGAGGAGGATTGCAAGGAGGGACCGCAGACAGGCTTACTGGGCCTAAAATAAATAAAAATAGGCTCAAGGCACTTAGAGTTATCTCGCTGGGGTACACAGGCAGCATTGGTGTGGTCAGCGGAGGACGATTGCAAGGAGTGTCTGACACATAGATGTTAATGTCTCGCAAAACAACAAAACAAAAAAACAAAAGTGTGGCATACTTAGGTACAGGGGTGGGCTCATCTGCTGAGTTTCTGACATAGTAATTTGGCAGTATTTACTGGTGTCAATATAGGACACTGACCCAGACTATTTTAACTAGCATCATAGATGTCAACAAATTGGTATTGTCAGTGCCAGGCATTGAATGATGTCAGCGCATAGACTAAACATTGGTGGAGCTGTGAGAGATAATTTTGCACGTGGTAGAGCACAGTTTGAGCTGGGGGGGGTGAAATCTCTTGTGGCCGGCGGTACCGTCCCAGGGCCCCTCATGTTACAACCGTGTGTCTGACGTTGGGTGCGTGCCACCACCGCCAGAGACACTTAATTGTACTATGAGGGACCCAGTGGCAGTGCCGTCGACCAAAAGCGGGCACACCCACCTCTTCAGACAAACGGCACTCTAACGGGTGCTTGCGCCAAGTGGCGAGACCACGGCCCCCATTGTGGGAGGTGTAAACATGTCGTATGCTGGACAAACAGCTGCTGCAAATTAAGAGATTGGAACACTCAGTAAGACCAGTCCACAAGCAAGACCTTTTTATAGGAAAGCTAGGTGTCAGCCGGAAAAGGTGGGGCAAAATAATTTGAAATCCATGAGTGGTTCATTTTAATGAAGGTTAGATCATCCACATTTTGGGTAGCCAGACGAGTCCTTTTTTCGGTTAATATTGAACCAGCAGCACTGAATACTCTTTCTGATAGCACACTAGCTGCTGGGCAAGCAAGCTCCTGCAATGCGTATTCTGCCAATTCAGGCCAGGTGTCTAATTTGGATGCCCAGTAATCAAATGGGAATGACGGTTGAGGGAGAACATCGATAAGGGATGAAAAATAGTTAGTAACCATACTGGACAAATGTTGTCTCCTGTCACTTTGAATAGATGCTGCAGTACCTGTCCTGTCTGCGGTCATTGCGAAATCACTCCACAACCTGGTCAGAAAACCCCTCTGTCGAATGCCACTTCTGATTTGTGCACCTCTAACACCTCTGCCCTGTAGCCCCCTGCAGCTCGTGTGAGAACCATCACCGGCGCTGTGTGCTGGGAATGCCTGAATCAAACGGTCTACAAGAGTTGCTTGTTTGGTTGCTAATATTTGTTCGAGGTTCTCATGTGGCATAATATTTTGCAATTTGCCTTTATAGCGAGGGTCAAGGATGCAGGCCAACCAGTAATCGTCATCGGTCATCATTTTAATAATGCGTGGGTCCCTTTTGAGGATACGTAAGGCATAATCCGCCATGTGGGCCAAAGTTCCAGTTGTCAAATCTGCGGTTGTGCTGGTTTGAGGGGCAGTTACAGGCAAATCTACGTCACTTGTCTCCCTTAAAAAACCAGAACCCGGCCTTGCAACGCCACTAATTTCTATTGGCCCAGGAGAAGCTTCCTCATTAAAAAAGTACTCATCCCCATCATCCTCCTCGTCCTCCTCCTCCTCTTCACCCGCTACCGCGTCCTCTACACGGCCCTGACCAGACAATGGCTGACTGTCATCAAGGCTTTTCTCTTCCTCGGCTGCAGACGCCTGCTCCTTTATGTGCGTCAAACTTTGCATCAGCAGACGCATTAGGGGGATGCTCATGCTTATTATGGCGTTGTCTGCACTAACCAGCCGTGTGCATTCCTCAAAACACTGAAGGACTTGACACAGGTCTTGTAGCTTCGACCACTGCACACCTGACAACTCCATGTCTGCCATCCAACTGCCTGCCCGTGTATCCTCCCACAAACACATAACAGCACGCCTCTGTTCGCACAGTCTCTGAAGCATGTGCAGTGTGGAGTTCCACCTTGTTGCAACGTCGATGATTAGGCGATGCTGGGGAAGGTTCAAAAACCGCTGATAGTTCTGCATACGGCTGGAGTGTACGGGCGAACGGCGGATATGCGAGCAAAGTCTGCGCACTTTGAGGAGCAGGTCGGGTAACCCCGGATAACTTTTCAGGAAGCACTGCACCACCAGGTTTAAGGTGTGAGCCAGGCAAGGAATGTGTTTCAGTTGGGAAAGGGCTATGGCAGCCATGAAATTCCTTCCGTTATCACTACCTTGCCTGCCTCAAAATATACAGTGCGCAGCCATGACTGAGTTTCTTTCTGCAAGAACTCAGACAGAACTTCCGCGGTGTGTCTGTTGTCACCCAAACACTTCATTGCCAATACAGCCTGCTGACGCTTGCCACTAGCTGTCCCATAATGGCACACCTGGTGTGCAACAGTGGCAGCTGTGGATGGAGTGGATGTGTGACTGCAGTCTGTGGACGAGCTCTCGCTTCTGCAGGAGGACGAGGAAGAGGAGGAGGGGGGCCAACGCCTACAGCCAACTCTTTCCTTGACCGTGGGCTAGGCAGAACTGTCCCAATATTGCTGTCCCCTGTGGACCCTGCATCCACCACATTCACCCAATGTGCCGTGATGGACACGTAACGTCCCTGGCCATGCCTACTGGTCCATGCATCTGTTGTCAGGTGCACCTTTGTAGTCACAGACTGCCTGAGTGCATGGATGATGCGGTCTTTAACATGCTGTTGGAGGGCTGGGATGGCTTTTCTAGAAAAGAAGTGTCGACTGGGTAGCTCGTAGCGTGGTACAGCGTAGTCCATCAGCGCTTTGAAAGCTTCGCTTTCAACTAACCGGTAGGGCATCATCTCTAATGAGATTAGTCTAGCAATGTGGGCGTTCAAACCCTGTGTACGCGGATGCGAGGATGAGTACTTCCTTTTCCTAACAAGAGTCTCATGTAGGGTGAGCTGGACTGGAGAGCTGGAGATCGTGGAACTAGCGGTGGTGCCGGTGGACATGGCAGACTGAGAGAGGGTTGGAGATGGTATTCTTGCCGGTGCCCTACATGCAGTGTTTCCTACTACGAACCTGGTGATTCCCTGAGTGCTTTGGCCTGGAGACAAAAGCTGCACAGATACTGCAGGTGTTGCGGGAAATGGTGGGCTTACAGTGAGGGAAGGGATGTAGCGTTGCTGACTAGCTTCATTGGCCGAGGGTGCTGCAACCTTTAGGCACGTTTGGTAGTTAGTCCAGGCTTGCAAATGCATGGTGGTTAAATGTCTATGCATGCAACTTGTATTTAGACTTTTAAGATTCTGACCTCTGCTTAAGGTAGTTGAACATTTTTGACAGATGACTTTGCGCTGATCATTTGGATGTTGTTTAAAAAAATGCCAGACTGCACTCTTTCTACTATCGGATACCTTTTCAGGCATTGCAGACTGAACTTCTTTAACCGGATGGCCACGCTGTCTTCCAACTGGTTTTGGTTTTGCCACGCGTTTTTGGCCAGATACGGGCCCGGCAGATGGAACCTGTTGTGATGTTGATGCCTGCTGCGGCTCCTCCTCCTCCTCCACTTCAGAACTACTGCCGCCTGCACCCTGTTCCCCCAATGGCTGCCAATCGGGGTCATCAACTGGGTCATCTATGACCTCCTCTTCTATCTCATGTGCAACTTCGTCTGTGTCACCGTGTAAGCCAGTGGTATAGCGTTCGTGACGGGGCACCATAGTCTCAGCTGGGTTTGATTCTGCCTCAGTACACTGCGAGGGCAATGTTCTGGTCTGAGTCAAAGGAACAGCATAGTAATCTGGCTGTGGCTGTGCATCAGTGCACTCCATGTCCGATTCAACTTCTAATGGGCATGGCCTGTTAACTGTTTCAGTGTCTAACCCAGGAACGGTATGTGTAAAGAGCTCCATGGAGTTACCCGTTGTGTCTCCTGACGCATCCTTGTCTCTTGTTCTGGGTGAAGAAGACAAGGAAGCGACTTGTCCCTGACTGTGAACATCCACTAACGACGCGCTGTTTTTACATTTAGCACTTTCAGAAGAGGAGGCAAAAGAGCTAGAGGCTGAGTCAGCAAGGAAAGCCAAAACTTGTTCTTGCTGCTCCAGCTTTAAAGCGGTTTTCCTACTCCCAGAAAAGGGAGCGCTCGAGGCCTTGTGTAGCCAGACGACGAACCTGGCTCAACAACTCGAGACTTAGGTGCTGTACTGCTTTTACCACGACCACCTGATGCTCCACCACCACTACCATCATTACCAGCTGACAATGACCGCCCACGGCCACGACCTCTTCCACCAGACTTCCTCATTGTTTGCAAAACGTAACCAAAGTAACGGTATTTGTTACTGTAAAACAACTTATAAGGTGAACTCAAACTTCTGTAGGATTTATATATACCTTTATAGGTGGCTGACACTGAAAGGAAAATCAGGCCCAATGTTACACACTAGGTTTTCTGTGCCCCAATAATTTGAGACAGATGGCACACACAGGACCAGCACTCAAGCAGAAATGCCAATCTTAATCTTCCACTATTTTTTGTTTTCAGGGAGAATTAAAAAAAAAAAAAAAATTTACAGTATGACACACTAGGTTTTCTGTGCCCCAATAATTTGAGACAGATGGCACACTGTTATGATCCCAATGGCAGAGGATCGCTGATATTCCGGCAAGATAGCCAAAATATAAATACTGCTCTAGGGAGGTGGAAACTGGGCTAACCGCATACCTGATCCTGACACAAACAACTAAAAGTAGCCGGTGAACGTGCCTACGTTGGTTCTAGACGTCTCGAGCCAGCCGGAGAACTGACTACCCCTAGAGGGAAAAAATAAGACCTCGCTTGCCTCCAGATAAATTGAACCCCAAAGATATAGAAAGCCCCCAACAAATAATAACGGTGAGGCAAGAGGAAAACACAAACGTAGAGATGAACTAGATTCAGCAAAGTGAGGCCCAATAGTCTAGATAGCAGAAAATAGATAGTGGACTATGCGGTTAGCAGAAAACCCTACAAAACATCCACGCTGAACATTCAAGAACCCCCACACCGACTGACGGTGTGGAGGGAGAATATCAGCCCCCTAGAGCTTCCAGCGAGTCAAAAATCAAATGTAAAGCAAGCTGGACAAAAACACTGAATAATGCAAACGATCCAAATTGTACAAAACAGACTTAGCTTTTCTTGCATGAGGCAGACTGAAAGGAATCCGGAGGAGACCAAATAGGTCTGGATACAACGATGCCAGGCAAGAGACTGAGTCCAGAGGAGACTCAAATAGGAAACACCCGCTGCTTAACGACACAGCTGGAGCTCAGGCCTGCAACAAGACATACCTAACACAATACCGTTAGTGACCACCAGAGGGAGCCCAGAAACGCAGTTCACAACAGTACCCCCCCCTTGAGGAGGGGTCACCGAACCCTCACCAAGACCCCCAGGGCGATCAGGATGAGCAGCGTGAAAGGCATGAACCAAATCAGCCGCATGAACATCAGAGGCGACAACCCAGGAATTATCCTCCTGACCATAGCCTTTCCACTTAACTAAATACTGGAGTTTCCATCTAGAGATACGAGAATCCAGAATCTTCTCCACCACGTACTCCAACTCGCCCTCAACCAAAACCGGGGCAGGAGGCTCAACAGCAAGAACCATAGGCACCACGTACCGCCGCAACAAGGACCTATGGAACACATTATGAATAGCAAAAGACGCTGGAAGGTCCAAGCGAAAAGACACCGGGTTAAGGATTTCCAAAATCTTATAAGGACCGATAAAGCGAGGCTTAAACTTAGGAGAGGAGACTTTCAAAGGAACATGCCGAGAAGACAACCAAACCAAATCCCCAACACGAAGTCGGGGACCCACACCGCGGCGGCGGTTGGCAAACCGCTGGGCCTTGTCTTGTGACAATTTCAAATTGTCCACCACATGGTTCCAAATCCGCTGCAACCTATCCACCACAGAATCAACCCCAGGACAGTCAGAAGGTTCAACCTGACCCGAGGAGAAACGAGGATGAAAACCAGAGTTGCAGAAAAAGGGTGAAACCAAGGTGGCAGAACTAGCCCGATTATTAAGGGCAAACTCGGCCAGTGGCAAAAAGGTAACCCAGTCGTCCTGATCAGCAGAAACAAAACATCTCAAATAAGTCTCTAACGTCTGATTAGTTCGCTCGGTCTGGCCATTAGTCTGAGGATGAAAAGCCGACGAAAAAGACAAATCAATACCCATCTTAGCACAAAAGGATCGCCAGAATCTGGACACAAACTGGGATCCTCTGTCAGATACAATATTCTCAGGGATGCCATGCAAACGAACCACATTCTAAAAGAACAAAGGAACCAAATCAGAGGAGGAAGGCAACTTAGGCAAGGGCACCAAATGGACCATTTTAGAAAAACGATCGCACACCATCCAGATGACAGACATCTTCCGAGACACCGGAAGATCCGAAATGAAATCCATGGAAATGTGCGTCCAAGGCCTCTTTGGGATAGGCAAGGGCAAAAGCAATCCGCTGGCACGAGAACAGCAAGGCTTAGCCCGAGCACAAATCCCACAGGACTGCACAAAAGAACGCACATCCCGCGACATTGAAGGCCACCAAAAGGACCTGGCCACCAAATCTCTAGTACCGAAAATCCCAGGATGTCCCGCCAACACTGAAGAATGAACCTCAGAAATAACTCTGTTGGTCCATCCATCAGGGACAAACAATCTCTCTGGTGGACAACGATCAGGCCTATCAGCCTGAAATTTTTGCAGCCCTCGTCGCAAATCTGGGGAAATGGCAGACAAAATTACTCCCTCTCTGAGAATACCAGCCGGCTCAGAGACTCCCGGAGAATCAGGCACAAAACTCCTAGAAAGTGCATCAGCCTTCACGTTCTTCGAACCAGGCAGGTACGAGACCACAAAGTCAAAACGGGAGAAAAACAACGACCAACGGGCCTGTCTAGGATTCAGGCGCTTGGCAGACTCGAGGTAAATCAGATTTTTATGATCAGTCAAGACCACCACACGATGTCTAGCTCCCTCGAGCCAATGTCGCCACTCCTCAAATGCCCACTTCATGGCCAACAACTCCCGATTACCAACATCGTAATTCCGCTCAGCAGGCGAAAATTTCCTTGAAAAGAAGGCGCATGGCTTCATCACGGAGCCATCAGAACTTTTTTGCAACAAAACAGCCCCTGCACCAATTTCAGAAGCATCAACTTCAACCTGGAAGGGAAGAGAGACATCCGGCTGGCACAAGACTGGCGCTGAAGTAAACCGACGCTTCAGCTCCCAAAAGGCCTCCACGGCCGCAGGAGACCAATTCGCAACATCAGAACCCTTCTTGGTCATATCCGTCAAAGGTTTAACCACACTGGAAAAATTAGCGATAAAACGACGGTAAAAATTAGCAAAGCACAAGAACTTCTGCAGGCTCTTAACAGACGTGGGCTGAGTCCAGTCATGAATGGCACGGACCTTAACTGGGTCCATCTCCACAGTAGAAGGGGAAAAAATAAAACCCAAAAAAGAAACCTTCTGTACCCCAAAGATACATTTTGAGCCCTTCACAAATAGAGCATTCTCCCGCAAAACCTGAAACACCATCCTGACCTGGTTCACATGGGACTCCCAATCATCAGAAAAAACCAAAATATCATCTAGATAAATAATCATAAATTTATCCAGATATTTCCGGAAGCTGTCATGCATGAAGGACTGAAACACAGAAGGAGCATTAGATAATCCGAAAGGCATCACCAGGTACTCAAAATGACCCTCAGGCGTATTAAATGCCGTTTTCCATTCATCTCCCTGCTTTATGCGCACAAGGTTATACGCACCACGAAGATCTATCTTGGTGAACCAACTGGATCCCTTAATCCGAGCAAACAAATCAGACAACAATGGCAAAGGATACTGAAATTTAACAGTGATCTTATTCAGAAGACGATAATCAATACAAGGTCTCAGAGACCCGTCTTTCTTGCCCACAAAAAAGAATCCTGCACCAAGAGGGGACGAGGATGGGCGAATATGTCCCTTCTCCAAAGACTCCTTTATATAACTCCGCATCGCGGCATGCTCTGGCACAGATAAATTAAAGAGTCGTCCCTTAGGAAACTTACTACCAGGAATCAAATCTATAGCACAATCACAGTCCCTATGAGGAGGAAGGGCACTGGACCTGGCCTCATTAAATACATCCTGAAAGTCTGACAAAAACTCAGTGATCTCAGAAGGAGTAGAAGAAGCAATAGACACCAATGGAGAATCGCCATGAATCCCCTGACACCCCCAACTAGACACAGTCATAGCTTTCCAATCTAAAACTGGATTTTGGGCCTGTAACCATGGCAGACCCAAAACGACAACATCATGCATTTTATGCAGTACCAAAAAACGAATCACCTCCTGATGTACAGGAGTCATGCACATGGTCACCTGCATCCAATACTGAGGTTTATTCTCTGCCAATGGCGTAGAATCAATTCCTCTAAGAGGAATAGGATTTTCCAAAGGCTCCAGGACAAAACCGCAGCGCTTGGCAAACGACAAATCCATCAGACTTAAAGCAGCACCAGAATCCACAAAAGCCATAACTGAGTAAGAAGATAATGAACAAATTAAAGTCACAGACAAAATAAACTTAGGCTGAAAAGTACCAATGGCAACAGGATTAACTTTTTTCTTTAAACATTTAGAGCATGCTGAGATAACATGTGTTGAATCACCACAGTAGAAACACAACCCATTTTGATGTCTATGATTTTGTTGCTCGGCTCTGGTCAGAATTCTGTCACATTGCATAGAATCAGGTGACCGTTCGGACAGCACCGCCAAAGGATTATCAGATTTGCGCTCCCGCAAACGTCGATCAATTTGAATGGCTGGAGCCATTGAATCATTTAGACCTGTAGGGATAGGAAACCCCACCATCACATCTTTAATGGCTTCAGAAAGACCATTTCTGAAATTTGCGGCCAGTGCACACTCATTCCATTGAGTAAGCACGGACCATTTCTGAAATTTTTGGCAATATACCTCAGCTTCGTCCTGACCCTGAGAGATAACCAGCAACATTTTTTCAGCCTGATTTTCAAGATTAGGCTCCTCATAAAGCAAACCAAGTGCCAGAAAAAACGCATCAACATTCACCAATGCAGGATCTCCTGGCGCCAGAGAGAAGGCCCAATCCTGAGGGTCGCCGCGCAAGAAGGAAATAACAATGTTAACTTGCTGAGCGGAATCACCAGAGGAACGAGGTTTCAGAGACAGAAACAATTTACAATTATTCCTAAAATTCAGGAATTTAGATCTATCTCCAAAAAACGGTTCAGGAATAGGTATTTTTGGTTCAGACATAGGACTATGGATAACAAAATCCTGAATGCTTTGCACCCTAGCAGCAAGCTGATCCACACTAGAAGTCAGAGTCTGGACATTCATATCTGCAGCAGAGTTTCAGCAACTCAGAGAAAAAGGGGATGGAAGAAGCTAGGCAAACTGCAGCAAAAAAAAAAAAAACCTCAGAACTTCTTTTTAATCCCGCTTCTGCGATGCATTAAACATTTTCTTTTGGGCCTGGCATTCTGTTATGATCCCAATGGCAGAAGATCTCTGATATTCCGGCAAGATAGCCAAAATATAAATACTGCTCTAGGGAGGTGGAAACTGGGCTAACCGCATACCTGATCCTGACACAAACAACTAAAAGTAGCCGGTGAACGTGCCTACGTTGGTTCTAGACGTCTCGAGCCAGCCGGAGAACTGACTACCCCTAGAGGGAAAAAATAAGACCTCGCTTGCCTCCAGAGAAATTGAACCCCAAAGATATAGAAAGCCCCCAACAAATAATAACGGTGAGGCAAGAGGAAAACACAAACATAGAGATGAACTAGATTCAGCAAAGTGAGGCCCAATAGTCTAGATAGCAGAAAATAGATAGTGGACTATGCGGTTAGCAGAAAACCCTACAAAACATCCACGCTGAACATTCAAGAACCCCCACACCGACTGACGGTTTGGAGGGAGAATATCAGCCCCCTAGAGCTTCCAGCGAGTCAAAAATCAAATGTAAAGCAAGCTGGACAAAAACACTGAATAATGCAAACGATCCAAATTGTACAAAACAGACAGCTTTTCTTGCATGAGGCAGACTGAAAGGAATCCGGAGGAGACCAAATAGGTCTGGATACAACGATGCCAGGCAAGAGACTGAGTCCAGAGGAGACTCAAATAGGAAACACCCGCTGCTTAACGACACAGCTGGAGCTCAGGCCTGCAACAAGACATACCTAACACAATACCGTTAGTGACCACCAGAGGGAGCCCAGAAACACAGTTCACAACAGCACACACACGACCGGCACTCAAGCAGAAATGCCAATCTTAATCTTCCACTATTTTTTGTTTTCAGGGAGAATTAAAAAAAAAAAAAAATTAACAGAATGACACACTAGGTTTTCTGTGCCCCAATAATTTGAGACAGATGGCACACACGGGACCGGCACTCAAGCAGAAATGCCAATCTTAATCTCCCACTATTTTTTTTTTTTCAGGGAGAATTTAAAAAAAAAAATAAATGGCCCAGTATTACACACTAGGTTTTCTGTGGCACACAATGAGAGACAGATGCCACACACAGCACTGGCACAGAGGCAAACTTGCCAATCTTTATCTCCCACTATTTATTTATTTTTTTCAGGGAGAATGAAAAAAAAAAAATGGCCCAGTATTACACACTAGGTTTTCTGTGGCACACAATGAGAGACAGATGCCACACACAGCACTGGCACAGAGGCAGACTTGCCAATCTTTATCTCCCACTATTTTTTTTTTTTTCAGGGAGAATTAAAAAAAAAAAAAAAATGGCCCAGTATTACACACTAGGTTTTCTGTGGCACACAATGAGAGACAGATGCCACACACAGCACTGGCACAGAGGCAGACTTGCCAATCTTTATCTCCCACTATTTATTTTATTTTTTTCAGGGAGAATAAAAAAAAAATGGCCCAGTATTACACACTAGGTTTCTGTGGCACACAATGAGAGACAGATGCCACACACAGCACTGGCACAGAGGCAGACTTGCCAATCTTTATCTCCCACTATTTTTTTTTTTTTTTCAGGGAGAATTAAAAAAAAAATGGCCCAGTATTACACACTAGGTTTTCTGTGGCACACAATGAGAGACAGATGCCACACACAGCACTGGCACAGAGGCATACTTGCCAATCTTTATCTCCCACTATTTATTTTTTTTCAGGGAGAATTAAAAAAAAATAAAAAAATGGCCCAGTATTACACACTAGGTTTTCTGTGGCACACAATGAGAGACAGATGCCACACACAGCACTGGCACAGAGGCAGACTTGCCAATCTTTATCTCTCACTGTTTATTTATTTTTTTTCAGCGAGAATTTAAAAAAAAAAAAATGGCCCAGTATTACACACTAGGTTTTCTGTGGCACACAATGAGAGACAGATGCCACACACAGCACTGGCACAGAGGCAGACTTGCCAATCTTTATCTCCCACTATTTATTTATTTTTTTCAGGGAGAATTAAAAAAAAATAAAAAATGGCCCAGTATTACACACTAGGTTTTCTATGGCACACAATGAGAAACAGATGCCACACACAGCACTGGCACAGAGGCAGACTTGCCAATCTTTTATCTCCCACTATTTATTTATTTTTTTTCAGGGAGAATTAAAAAAAAAAACTGGCCCAGTAATACACACTAGGTTTTCTGTGGCACACAATGAGAGACAGATGCCACACACAGCACTGGCACAGAGGCAGACTTGCCAATCTTTATCTCCCACTATTTTTTTTTTTTTCAGGGAGGATTAAAAAAAAAAAATGGCCCAGTATTACACACTAGGTTTTCTGTGGCACACAATGAGAGACAGATGCCACACATAGCACTGGCACAGAGGCAGACTTGCCAATCTTTATCTCCCACTATTTATTTATTTTTTTCAGGGAGAATTAAAAAAAAAAAATAATGGCCCAGTATTACACACTAGGTTTTCTGTGGCACACAATGAGAGACAGATGCCACACACAGCACTGGCACAGAGGCAGACTTGCCAATCTTTATCTCCCTGCAGTAATCTCAGAAAAGTATGGCAGGCAGCTATAAAAAGGACTGCTGCACACAAATGTGTGGACAAACAAACAAGATAGCTGTGCAGAAAGGAAGGAACAACAGGATTTGTGCTTTGAAAAAAGCAGTTGGTTTGCACAGCGGCGTACACACACAGCAATGCAGCTATCAGGGAGCCTTTTAGGGCAGCCCAATGAGCTACAGCGCTGAGGAAAAAAAATGTAGCTTCCACTGTCCCTGCAAACAAAAGGTGGTGTTGGACAGTGGAAATCGCTACAGCACAAGCGGTTTGGGGCTTTATGTACCCTGCCTAACACTATCCCAGCTTCTGACGAAGCGGCAGCAACCTCTTCCTACGCTCAGATCAGCAGCAGTAAGATGGCGGTCGGCGGGAACGCCCCTTTATAGCCCCTGTGACGCCGCAGAAAGCAAACCAATCACTGCAATGCCCTTCTCTAAGATGGTGGGGACTGAGATCTATGTCATCACGCTGCCCACACTCTGCGTCCACCTTCATTGGCTGAGAAATGGCGCTTTTAGCGTCATTGAAACGCAACTTTGGCGCGAAAGTCGCGTACCGCATGGCCGACCCCACACAGGGATCGGGTCGGTTTCATGAGACGCCGACTTTGCCAAAAGTCGGCGACTTATGAAAATGATCGATCCGTTTCGCTCAACCCTAGTCCCCACAACTGTTGTGTCTGTTTCTGAAGTTCCCTCACAACTCGATTATGATGTTCTTCTTCGTCCCCCAGATGATATGGCTAGGACGCACCCATATGACGGGTAGGTTCGGAGCTCTTCCTGGAGCCTAGTGTCGCCCCTCTCCTGTTGTTGCCCCCTATGTCTTCTTAGGTGATTTGGGTGAGACAGCCCGCCTATAACTGACTGTCCTGCCGTAGGTTTGAAGTTAGGCCTGGAGCTCTATACTTTCTCAGCGTTCCGGCCACCGGCTGTGCGCCTCAGTAGGATGTTGCCTCGTCTTACAGCACGACTCCTACTGGTGTTTCTCCTTGTTGCGTTGATCTCGTTTCTCACTCAGCACAATAAACCTCGCTTCTTGTCCTTTCTTAGGGTACCGCCGCGATCAGGTGCAGGCGCGGTCCCATAACGTTCTCTCTGTTCGCTAGGCCTCTGTCAGGATCCCACCCCTGACAGGGACACCCCTGAATCTTCCCCTGCAACACCCTCTGCCACAGGATGTTGCCTGGTTCCAACCCAGTCAGCTTTCTCCCTAACTTCCTATCCAACCCCCAGTTTTACCAGACTGTGAGGAGTGGCCTAATACATAGCGCCCTTAGCTCCCCCTGGAGGCCAGACTGTGAAGTGTAGTGTGTGATACCTGGTCAGGTGAACTCCCCTAGTGCAATCAGACGCAACATCACTCCCCTTAGCGGCAGAGCGACGTTACTGCAACGACCAGGACTCTGGGGCGCTGCATATCCATCCTGCCCCCCGGAGAGAGAAAGAAGAAAAAAAACATTCCTCTTATCTTCTTGCGCTGCTGGCGGCGGCGTCCTCCTCCTCTACAGGTCAGCGTGCACATACTAACATGGCCGCCAACATAGCAGATGCTGGCGATGAATGTGTGCGCCCCTCGCATGCGGCCCATGACACTGATGTTACACGCCGGTGACAACAGGTGCTCTTCAGTTGATCGAGACGTGCGCCGCAGAGGTTCAGGTAATGAACGCTGCATGCGCACCCCTGCACATACGCGGCCTGCGCTTTTAAAGGGCCCGTGCCCTTAAAAACCGCAGACTTTTCTTTTCTTTCTTCTTCTTCTCCTCCTCTCCTTTCCACAGTCAAGGGCCCACTGTGGAAATCCTCAGCACCCCCCCAGGCCAGACCGACCCTGGCTGTATAGCACTCAGTGTGACTGAATTGATTCATCTGAGATACACTGTAGTAACAGCAACACCTTAATAACAGACTTTGTCTTAAAGCTAACCTGTCAACTGTTTTGGCCAATATAAGATAGGTCACTGCCTTTCAGGGCTTATCTACACCATTGTATAATGCTCTAGATAGGCCTCTAGTCCGACCTGCAAGATATGAAAAATAAGTTTTATTATACTCACCCGGGGGGCGGTCCGATCCGATGGGTGTCGTAGGTCTGGGTCCAGGGCCTCCCATCTTCTTGCAATGCCACCCTCCTGTTGCTTCATCGCTCCATGGCATCATGCTCCTGCGCAGGCTTACTTATCTGTCCTGTTGAGGGCAGAGCAAAGTACTGCAGTGTGCAGGCGCTGGGCCTCTTTGATCTTTCCTGGCACCTGCACACTGCAGTACTTTACTCTGCTCTCAACAGGGCAGATAAGTACACCTGCGCAGGAGTGCAATGTCGGGGAGCGATGAAGCAACAGGAAGGCGGCATCACAAGAAGATAGGAGGCACCTGACCCAGACCTGCTACACCCATCGGACCGTACTGGCCCCCCCCCCCACTGGGTGAGTATAATAAAACTTATTTTTCTCATCTTGCAGGTCGGACCAGAGGCCTATCTACAGCATTATAGAATGCTGTAGATAAGCCCTGAAAGGAAGTGGCCGTGTCTTATATCGCCCAAAACTGCTGACAGGTTCCCTTTAAATTCTTTACAGACATTCACTATGTGGTATGACAGTGACTGCACCAGCAAGTTGGTCAGGTGAGAACTGAGTTGACACAAGAGCAGATGACTGAACACGCTATATTATTTCATGGATGCATAGGTATAGATAATTGACTTTGCAGTAGAGGAAGAACAAGAAGAAGAGGAGTACGAAAACCATGGTGTTGGTTATGACAACGATTAGCACTCCTTGTGGTTTTGGCTTGTCTTCTAGAAAAACAAAAATGAGTAGATGCAGGAGGACAAACTTGTTCACATTACTGGCAGATTTGCTTTACCAATGCAAACTGGTGATGTCCCTTCATGTGCTGATCCAGAACTTCATTTCCTAGTTGATTTGTGCCGGGACATCCTTGGCTTATTTTGTCTTCAAAACCTGCACACTGCAAGAGATTGGTCCTCCAGCAATGTAGAAAGCAATACTCACACTCAAAATGGCTGCCTATAGTCCACAAGTGGAGGTTTCAGGTGTTTTTAGACTATTCCACTAACAACACTTGTGGCTTTACTTACTCTGGACCACTGTAAAAGCAGATTTGAAGATTTTGAACTTTTAGGGCAGAATAATGTCTGAAAATGAAGGAATCGGTTTCAGAGATAACATCATCCTGTTGTAACTAAGATGAGTGCTGTTCAATATAGTTCATAACATTCTCAGCTACCTTTCCAGTAATACACTGACTGGAGGCAATAGTGGAGGACAGTTGTGGCCTGCTTCTCTTAGTACTGTTGGCCCAATGGCTGGTACTTCCAGTTCTGCTACTATGAATGGTTCCTATTGCCAGCTGACGTGGTACTGGTGCAAGAGTCAGTCCTGTCTTTGTGTCTTTGTGTGACATGTTCAATTTGTCACAGTTCTCGTTTAAAAAAATTATTTCAGCAATATAGAGAGATTCTGACTGAGTCTAAGACTGGAGTCACATGATTGTATAAAAAAATCGCTCTATGTTGATCCAGAAAAATAGGACGAGTGTGACTTTTCTCAACTTGCATCCATATGCAATGAGTTTTTAACATCATTTTTTACATACTGTAATTTTCTATGTAAAAAGAATGCAAATCATTTTCCAATTTGAAATGCAATTAAAAAATGGTAGTTAAAAGGAACATTGGACAAGATAAGGTCTGGTAGACCAAGGAAAATTGCAGTGAGAGCTGCTCGCAGGATTACTAGAGAAGCAAAACATAATCCCCCACCCCCTTCATTGACTGCAAAAAGCCTTCAGAAAGATTTAGCAGACTCTGGAGTTATGGTACACTGTTCTACTATTCATAGACATTTGCACAAAAATGGCATTCATGGAAGAGTCATTAGAAGAAAACCTCTCCTGTGTCCTCACCATAAAATTCAGTGTCAGAATTATGAAAAAGAACATCTAAACAAGACTGATGCATTTTGGAAACAAGTACTGTGGACCAATGAGGTTAAAATAGAACTGCTTAGCCACAATGATCAAAGGTTTGTGTGGAGGAAGAAGGGCACAGAATTTCAGGAGAAGAACATCTCGCCAACCATTACGCATGGGGGTCGATCAATCATGCTTTTGGGCTGTGTTTCTGCCAATAGCACAGAGATCATTTCATGAGTAGAGGGAAAATTGGATTAAATTAAAATTCAACATACTCTTGATGTAAATGGAGCGCCCACAGACGCAGGGACGCAGGGTAATCGGTATCGGGCCTCTCTGTCTCAGTTCTGGGGTTGTCACGGTGGCTAGACCCGGTCCGTGACCCTGCTAAGGGGCGTCCAATGAAAGGTGTAGGTGGTGGTGCGTGGTGCAGGTCGCGGTGAATAATGAGGACACAGGGTTGCAGTCTCTTTACCTCTTTACTGAAGGCTTCAAGATCCTCAATCCAGAGTATGGTTAACAGGGCTGGCTGAGACCGGCTGGTCTGATGGCACCTCCAGAGTTCCCTTTGCAGGTGGAAATCTGTGCCTACCTTCTAGCGCCTGTGTGTTGTAGTACTTCCCTGCTGAGCACCACGGGATAGTCCTCACAACTGTTGTGTCTGTTTCTGATGTTCTTTCCCACAACTTATGTCTGTTCTGATGTTCTTCTCCGTCCCCCAGATGATATGGCTAGGACGCACCCGTATGACGGGTAGGCCTGGAGTTCTTCCGGGACCTTAGTGACGCCCCTCTCCCACAGTTGCCCCCTATGTCTGCTTAGGTGATTTAGGTGAGACAGCCAACCTATAATTAACTGTCCTGCCATTCGTTTGAAGTAATGCTTGCAGCCCAATACTTCCTCGGCGTTCCGGCCACCGGCTACGCGCCTCAGTAGGATGTTGCCTCGATCTTACGGCACGACTCCTACTGGTGTTATCTTCTTTTTGCTATGATCTCGTTTCTCACTCTTCACAATAAACCTCGCTTCTTGTCCTTTCTTGAGATACCGCCGCGATGTAGTGCAGGTGCGGTTCCTTAACGTTCTGTCTTGTTCGCTAGGCCTCTGTCAGGATCCCACCCCTGACAGGGACCCCCCTTAATCTTCCCCTGCAACACCCTCTGCCACAGGATGTTGCCTGGTTCCAACCCACTCAGCTTCTGTCTAACCTTCTATCCAACCCCCAGTTTTACCAAATTGTGAGGAGTGGCCTAATACATAGTGCCCTTTGCTCCCCCTGGAGGCCAGACTATGAAGTGTATTGGTGTCTGTGATACCTGGTCAGGTGAACTCCTTAAGTGCCATCAGATGTACCATCACTCCCCTTAGCGGCGGAGCATCAGTACTGCAATGACCAGGACTCTGGGGCGCTGCACTCCCCCCCGGTTAAATCCAGTACTCCCGGACTGGGAAGAAAACAACAATACATGTCAGCAAAAGACATACAAATTTTGAAATGCAATAAACAAGTAATAAGAAATAATAACAGTGCTTCCCTTTATGGGAGGTGAGGACTCTTAAACGTTACAAACAAAACATGGTTAAATATTTTAAATAACACACTATAAATAACTTTTATTACCCAGCCGGGTATTCTACTAAGTGCAAATTCTGAACAATAATTTAACTTTGCCTCTAAGGACGTATAAGTTGGATCCACTAAAGGCTTACAATTAGTGTTCAGCGATACCGTCCGATACTTGAAAGTATCGGTATCGGATAGTATCGGCCGATACCCGAAAAGTATCGGATATCGCCGATACCGATACCCGATACCAATACAAGTCAATGGGACACCAAGTATCGGAAGGTATCTTGATGGTTCCCAGGGTCTGAAGGAGAGGAAACTCCCCTTCAGGCCCTGGGATCCATATTAATGTGTAAAATAAAGAATAAAAATATTGATATACTCACCCTCTGACGCGCCCTGGTTGTAACCGCCAGCCTCCGTTCATAAGAATGAGCGCTTGAAAGTCCTTAGATGACGTCGTGGCCTGTGATTGGTCGCGGAGCGGTCACGTGACCGCAACGCGACCAAACACAAGCCGTGACGTCATCTAAGGTCTTTCAAGTGCTTGAAAGTCCTTAGATGACGTCGCGGCCTGTGATTGGTCGCGGAGGAGGGACTATGAAGTGTATTGGTGTCTGTGATACCTGGTCAGGTGAACTCTTTAAGTGCCATCAGACGTACCATCACTCCCCTTAGCGGCGGAGTATCAGTACTGCAACGACCAGGACTCTGGGGCGCTGCATAAACATAACACTATCTGTTAAAACGCTAAAGTTGAAAAGAGGATGGCTTTTACAAATGGATAATGATCCTAAACACACATCAAAATCCACAATACACTATCTCAAAATGTGCAAACTGAAGGTTTACAATGGCCCTCACAGTCCCTTGGTCTGAACATCATTGAAAATCTGTGACTAGACCTCAAAATAACAGTGCATGTGAGATGACCCAGGAATCTCACAGAACTGAAAGAATTTTCCAATGAAGAATGAATGAAAATCCCTTAAACAAGAATTGATAAACTTCTGTTTGACTACAAAAGTGTTTACAAGCTGTGATACTTGCAAAAGGGAGATCTACTAGATACTAACCATGAAGGGTGCCCAAACTTTTGCATCAGCCCATTTTCCTTTTTATAATTTTTAAAATGTAAAAATATGAAAATATGTATATGTTTCCCTAAAATACAAAGGAAATGTGCCATCTTTAACTTTAGGTCTTATATCTTCAACTTGTTTTTCTATTCACAGTAGCAGTAATTTTGACCAGACATGCCCAAACTTTTATATGCCACTGTAGATAGAATAAATAGCTAGAAGTCCTGTAGATATACAGTATAGTGGTGACCAAAAGTTTTGCTTTTTTTTTTTTTAAAGTTTGATTGATTTTGTCTGGTTGTTGTAATTCCATTTTCCTGATGATTTTAGTAAAGCCTAAGCTAATGGTTGTCAGCTACAAGGGTGAAAATTGTGTTTGACATTGCTTTGTCCTTTATGTGTTAGTTTTCAACATTTGCAGGCTAAAGATAAAGAAGGGTATGAAACTGCTGACAAACTTAAAAGTGGACAACCACAGGAAACTTCCTCCAAAGTTGATCACATTATTAAGAAAAAATCAGTGTCTAATGCCCTTTACATTTGTACTGATTTCTCAAGAAATGAAAGAAGAATATGGGGTCAAAGTGAGACGCCAAACAGTGGTGCGATGGCTAAGAGCAGAAGGGTTGAATGCCCAAGTTCTAGTCAAGAAGTCTTTCATCTTTGCTAAGAACTGGAAGGTCCAACTTAATTTTGCCAAAGAACACAGCCAATGGAAAGAGACAGATTGGTCTAAGGTGTTATTATCGGATGAATCTAAGTTCAATCTGTTTGGTATTGATGGCAAGCACTATATTTACTGCCCATTTGGAAAAAGTAATGATGTAAAGTACCAAACACCTACGGTGAAACATGGTGGTGGCAATGTCATGGTTTGGGGCTGCTTTTCTATATCATTTGCCCTCTGCATAGAATTGATAGAAATATGAATGCTACCATGTACAAGGATATACTGGAGAATGTATTGCTGCCATATGGTTAAACCAAAGTAGGCAGGGGATGGAAGTTCCAGCAAGACAATGATCCTAAGCACACATTCAATTTAGTCAAAAATTGGTTTTCAAGGAAAAATGTTCACCTGTTGCAATGACCAAGCCAATCACCAGATTTAAAAACCATACAGAGCACCTTTGGGATGAGTTAGGGCGATGAGTTTGGGCCCATACCATAGCAATAAAGACGAATTGTTTGCAGATTTGCAAATAGAAAGGAGAAAGATCCCTCAGGATGTCTTTAACCCCTTTCTGTCATTGGACGTACTATTCCGTCCATGTGGGGTGGGCCCTACTTCCCAAGGACGGAATAGTACGTCCAGCACGATCGGCCGCGCTCACGGGGGGAGCGCGGCCGATCGCGGCCGGGTGTCAGCTGACTATCGCAGCTGACATCCGGCACTATGTGCCAGGAGCGGTCACGGACCGCCCCCGGCACATTAACCCCCGGCACACCGCGATCAAACATGATCGCGGTGTACCGGCGGTATAGGGAAGCATCGCGCAGGGAGAGGGCTCCCTGCGTGCTTCCCTGAGACCCCCGGAGCAACGCGATGTGATCGCGTTGCTCCGAGGGTCTCCTACCTCCTTCCTCGCTGCAGGTCCCAGATCTAAGATGGCCGCGGCATCCGGGTCCTGCAGGGAAGGAGGTGGCTTACCGAGTGTCTGCTCAGTGCAGACGCTGGTAAGCCTGCAGCCCTGTCAGTGAGATCGGTGAATTGACAGAGTGCTGTGCACACTGTCAAATCACCGATCTGTGATGTCCCCCCCTGGGACAAAGTAAAAAAGTTAAAAAAAAATGTCCACATGTGTAAAAAAAAAATAAAATAAAAATTCCTAAATAAATCTAATATATAAAGCTGAATGTGTGTGTGTGTGTATGTATGTATGTATGTATGTATGTCCGGGATTGGCATCTGAACCGTAGCAGCTACAGCCACAAAATTTTGCACAGTCACACGTCTGGACCCCGAGAGCGTCATAGGCTATGTTGTGAGGTGAAATTTTAACCCCGCGCTTTCCAATTCACCAAACAATTTTGCCCCTATCTACATAATGGGGAAAAAGTGAAAGGAAAAGTGTTGGAGGCGTCGCAGCTACAGGCACAAAATTTTGCACAGTCACACGTCTGGACCCTGAGAGCGTCAAAGCTATATTGTGAGGTGAAATTTTAACCCCGCGCTTTCCAATTCACCAAACAATTTTGCCCCTATCTACATAATGGGGAAAAAATGAAAGGAAAAGTGTTGGAGGCAAATTAACAGCTGCCAGATGTGAACAAGGGGGACTTAAAGAATGACAGCGATGGCACCAAAGAGTATATACTGTACAGTTGCTAAGGTGGGGCCCCAACATGGGATAATCACACCACCACGGGGATATGAACACACACACAAAATGCGCCACACACCACCACGTGCTCGAACACATATACCACTCTCAGTGCACATTTCACCACACATACACCAACCTCGCCACATAAAAGTAGAAACACAAAAGTCGCCGCTCAAAACTCGCCACGCGCAAAACTCTCCACATGCAAAACTCGCCACACGTGCAAAACTCGCCACACGCAAAACTTGCACACGCAGAAAAATTGCCACACGCAGAAAAATTGCCACATGCACAAAAGTTGCAACACATGCAAAAGTTGCCTCACACAAAACTTGCACATACTCAAAAGGCACCACACATAAAACTCGCCACGCGCAAAACTCGCCATGCGCAAAACTTGCTGCACACAACTTGCTACACTAACCTGTCACATGCAACTCGACACACAAAAAGTTGCTACACGCATGTCGCCACACAAAACTCATCTCACAAAAGTCCCTACATGCATGTCGCCACACGCAACTCAACACACACAACTTGACACACGAAACTCGCCCTAAAACACACACAAGTCTGGTATCCTTCAAAAATAAAAATCTGATTAATAAGCAGACAAACTACAGGAGCAACAAATGTACCATATAGGAATCCGGCAGCTGTCAGTCACATGACCAGTCTATTATGTGTATGTGTGAGCTAATATATACTGCCAGGGGGTGGGCTTACTGTTGGCTGGGGATTTATCAGGCTGCCATTTTAGCTTACAAATACTGAGGTAAAAATACTGACCAAATAACGTGTGAACGAGGGCTAATACAGGAGGAGATGACATACAGCTATATACTATATACAGGAGATGACACACAGGTATATACTATTTACAGGGGAGATGACACACAGGTATATACTATATACAGGAGGAGATGACACACAGATATATACTATATACAGGAGAGATGACACACAGGTATATACTATATAGAGGAGGAGATGACATACAGGTACATACTACATACAGGAGGAGATGACATACAGGTATATACTATATACAGGAGGAGATGACACACAGGTATATACTATATACAGGAGCAGATTACCTACAGGTATATAGTATATACAGGAGGAGATGACACAGGTATATGCTATGTATAGGAGGAGATGACATACAGGTATATACTATATACAGGAGATGACACACAGATATATACTATATATAGGTGAGATGACACACAGGTATATACTATATACAGGAGATTACATACAGGTATATCTAATATATAAAGCTGAATGTGTGTATGTATGTATGTGTGTATGTCCGGGATTGGCATCTGTACCGTCGCAGCTACAGCCACAAAATTTTGCACAGTCACACGTCTGGACCCCGAGAGCGTCATAGGCTATGTTGTGAGGTGAAATTTTAACCCCGCGCGTTCCAATTCACCAAACAATTTTGCTCCTATCTACATAATGGGGAAAAAGTGAAGGGAAAAGTGTTGGAGGAAAATTGACAGCTGCCAGATGTGAACAATGAGGACTTAAAGAATGAGAGCGATGGCGACAAAGAGTATATACCGTACAGTTGCTAAGGTGGGGCCCCGACATGGGATACTCACCACACACGGGGATATGAACACAAACACAAAATGCGCCACACACTACCACGTGCTTGAACACATATACCACCCTCAGCACACATTTCACCACACACACACACCAACCTCGCCACATAAAAGTCGAAACACAAAAGTCACCACTCAAAACTCGCTACATGCAAAACTCGCCATATGCAAAACTAGGCTCACGCAAAACTCGCCACACGTGCAAAACTCACCTCATGGAAAACTCACCTCATGCAAAACTTACACACACAGAAAAATTGCCACATGTACAAAAGTTGCACCACATGCAAAAGTTGCCTCACACAAAACTTGCACATACTCAAAATGCACCACACATAAAACTCGCCACGCGCAAAACTCGCCATGCACAAATCTTGCTGCACACAACTTGCTACACTAACCTGTCACATGCAACTCAACACACAAAATGTTGCTACACGCATGTCGCCACACAAAACTCATCTCACAAAAGTCGCTACATGCATGTCGCCACACGCAACTCAACACACACAACTTGACACATAAAACTCGCCCTAAAACACACACAAGTCTGGTATTGTCCTTCAAAAATAAAAATCTGATTAATAAGCAAACTACAAGAGCAACAAATGTACCATATAGGAAATACGGCAGCTGTCAGTCACATGACCTGTCTATTATGTGTATGTGTGAGCTAATATATACTGCCAGGGGGGAGGGCTTCCTGTTGGCTGGGGATTTATCAGGCTGCCAATAGCAACCAATCACAGCTCAGCTTCTATTTTGCTACAGTTAATTAACCTGAGCTCTGATTGGTTAATATAGGCAACAAAGACATTCTCAGTATAACAAAGCTAATATATGTTGTGAAATGCTTCTATTTGCTTAGTTTTTGCCTTTTAATAATTACATTTCTATCTATTTGTTTTGTGGTTTTTGTGTGCAGAATAAATTTTTGTTAACACATTCTATTTTGCTAACAGCAGTCATTAACCCGGGCGAAGCCGGGTAGTACAGCTAGTAAATAAATAAATAAAAAAAATTATTCCCATAAATACATTTCTTTATCTAAATAAAAAAAAATCAAACAATAAAAGTACACATATTTAGTATCGCCGCGTCCGTAACGACCCCACCTATAAAACTACATAACTAGTTAACCCCTTCAGTGAACACCGTAAAAAAAAAAAAAAAAAACGGGGCAAAAAACAACGCTTTATTCTCATATCGCCAATCAAAAAGTGGAATAACACGTGATCAAAAAGACGGATATAAATAACCATGATACCACTGAAAACATCATCTTGTCCCGCAAAAAACGAGGTGCCATACACCATCATCAGCAAAAAAATAAAAAAGTTATAGTCCTCAGAATAAAGCGATGCCAAAATAATTATTTTTTCTATAAAATAGCTTTTATCGTATAAAAGCGCCAAAACATAAAAAAATGATGTAAATGAGATATCGCTGTAATCGTACTGACCCGAAGAATAAAACTGCTTTATCAATTTTACCAAACGCGGAACGGTATAAACGCCTCCCCCAAAAGAATTAATGAATAGCTGGTTTTTGGTCATTCTGCCTCACAAAAATCGGAATAAAAAGCGATCAAAAAATCTCCCGTGCCCGAACATGTTACCAATAAAAACGACAACTCGTCCCGCAAAAAACAAGACCTCACATGACTCTGTGGACTCAAATATGGAAAAATTATAGCTCTCAAAATGTGGTAACGCCAAAAATATTTTTTGCAATAAAAAGCGTCTTTCAGTGTGTGACGGCTGGCAATCATAAAAATCCGCTAAATAACCCGCTATAAAAGTAAATCAAACCCCCCTTCATCACCCGCTTAGGCTACGTTCACATTTGCGTTGTGCGCCGCAGCGTCGGCGATGCAACGCACAACGCAGGAACACCGCATGCACAACGCATGCACAACGCTGCGTTTTGCGACGCATGCGTCCTTTTTTTGCTTGATTTTGTACGCACAAAAAATGGAACTTGCTGCGTCCTCTGCGCCATGACGCGTGCACCGCAGTGACGCATGCGTCGCAAAACGCAAGTGCAACACATGTCCATGTGCCCCCATGTTAAATATAGGGGCGCATGACGCATGCAGCGACGCTGCGGCGCCCGACGCTGCGGCGCAGAACGCTAATGTGAACGTAGCCTTAGTTAGGGAAAAATTAAAAAAAATTTAAAAAATGTATTTATTTCCATTTTCCCATTAGGGTTAGGGCTAGAGTTAGGGTTAGGGCTAGGGTTAGGGTTAGGGCTAGGGTTAGGGTTAGAGCTAGGGTTAGGGCTAGGGTTAGGGCTAGGGCTTGGGTTAGGGCTACATTTAGGGTTGGGGCTAAAGTTAGGGTTAGGGTTGGGGCTAAAGTTAGGGTTAGGGTTTGGATTACATTTACGGTTGGGAATAGGGTTGGGATTAGGGTTAGAGGTGTGGTTAGGGTTACCGTTGGGATTAGGGTTAGGGGTGTGTGTGGATTAGGGTTTCAGTTATAATTGGGGGGTTTCCACTGTTTAGGCACATCAGGGGCTCTCCAAATGTGACATGGCGTCCCATTTCAATTCCAGCCAATTCTGCGTTGAAAAAGTAAAACAGTGCTCCTTCCCTTCCAAGCTCTCCCGTGCGCCCAAACAGGGGTTTACCCCAACATATGGGGTATCAGCGTACTCGGAACACATTGGAGAACAACTTTTGGGGTCCAATTTCTCCTGTTACCCTTGGGAAAATACAAAACTGGGGCTAAAAAATAATTTTTGTGGAAAAAAAAATATTTTTTATTTGCATGGCTCTGCGTTATAAACTGTAGTGAAACACTAGGGGGTTCAAAGCTCTCACAACACATCTAGATGAGTTCCTTAGGGGGTCTACTTTCCAAAATGGTGTCACTTGTGGGGGTTTTCTACTGTTTAGGTACATTAGGGGCTCTGCAAACGCAATGTCATGCCTGCAGATCATTCCATCTAAGTCTGCATTCCAAATGGCGCTCCTTCCCTTCCGAGCCCTCCCATGCGCCCAAACGGTGGTTCCCCCCCACATATGGGGTATCAGCGTACTCAAGACAAATTGGACAACAACTTTTGGGGTCCAATTTCTCCTGTTACCATTGGGAAAATACAAAACTGGGGGCTAAAAATAATTTTGGGGGGACATTTTTTATTTTTTTATTTTCACGGCTCTGCGTTATAAACTGTAGTGAAACACTTGGGGGTTCAAAGTTCTCACAACACAACTAGATAAGTTCCTTGGGGGGTCTAGTTTCCAATATTGGGTCACTTGTGGGGGGTTTCTACTGTTTAGGTACATTAGGGGCTCTGCAAACGCAATGTGACGCCTGCAGACCAATCCATCTAAGTCTGCATTGCAAATGATGCTCCTTCCCTTCTGAGCTCTGCCATGTGCTCAAACGGTGGTTCCCCCCCAGATATCAGGTATCAACGTACTCAGGACAAATTGGACAACAACATATAGGGTCTAATTTCTCCTGTTACCCTTGGAAAAATACAAAACTGGGGGCTAAAAAATAATTTTTGTGGATAAAAAAATATTTTTTATTTGCACGGCTCTGCGTTATAAACTGTAGTGAAACACTTAGGGGTTCAAATCTCTCACAACACATCTAGATGAGTTCCATAGGGGGTCTACTTTCCAAAATGGTGTCACTTGTGGGGTTTCTTTACTGTTTAGGTACATTAGGGGCTCTGCAAACGCAATGTGAAACCTGCAGACCATTCCATCTAAGTCTGCATTCCAAATGGCGCTCCATCCCTTCCGAGCCCTCCCATGCGCCCAAACAGTGGTTCCCCCCCACATATGGGGTATCCGCGTACTCAGGACAAATTGGACAACAACTTTTGGGGTCCAATTTCTCCTGTTACCCTCGGGAAAATACAAAACTGGGGGCTAAAATATAATTTTTGTGGGAAAAAATTTTTGTTTTATTTTTACGGCTCTGCATTATAAACTTCTGTGAAGCACTTGGTGGGTCAAAGTGCTCACCACACATCTAGATAAGTTCCTTAGGGGGTCTACTTTCCAAAATGGTGTCACTTGTGGGAAGGTTTCAATGTTTAGGCACATCAGTGGCTCTCCAAACGCAACATGGCGTCCCATCTCAATTCCTGTCAATTTTGCAGTGAAAAGTCAAACGGCGCTCCTTCCCTTCCGAGCTCTCCCATGCGCCCAAACAGTGGTTTACCCCCACATATGGGGTATCAGCGTACTCAGGACAAATTGCACAACAACTTTTGTGGTCCAATTTATTCTCTTACCCTTGGGAAAATAAAAAATTTGGGGCAAAAAATCATTTTTGTGAAAAAATATGATTTTTTATTTTTACGGTCCTGCATTATAAACTTCTGTGAAGCACTTGGTGGGTCAAAGTGCTCACCACACATCTAGATAAGTTCCTTAGGGGGTCTACTTTCCAAAATGGTGTCACTTGTGGGGGGTTTCAATGTTTAGGCACATCAGTGGCTCTCCAAACGCAACATGGCGTCCCATCTCAATTCCTGTAAATTTTGCAGTGAAAAGTCAAACGGCGCTCCTTCCCTTCCGAGCTCTCCCATGCGCCCAAACAGTGGTTTACCCCCACATATGGGGTATCAGCATACTCAGGACAAATTGCACAACAACTTTAGTGGTCCAATTTATTCTCTTACCCTTGGGAAAATAAAAAATTGGGGGCGAAAAGATCATTTTTGTGAAAAAATATGATTTTTTATTTTTACGGTCCTGCATTATAAACTTCTGTGAAGCACTTGGTGGGTCAAAGTGCTCACCACACCTCTAGATAAGTTCCTTAGGGGGTCTACTTTCCAAAATGGTGTCACTTGTGGGGGGTTTCAATGTTTAGGCACATCAGTGGCTCTCCAAACGCAACATGGCGTCCCATCTCCATTCCAGTCAATTTTGCATTGAAAAGTCAAATGGCGCTCCTTCGCTTCCGAGCTCTGTCATGCGCCCAAACAGTGGTTTACCCCCACATATGGGGTATCGGCGTACTCCAGACAAACTGTATAACATCTTTTGGGGTCCATTTTCTCCTGTTACCCTTGGTAAAATAAAACAAATTGGAGCTGAATTAAATTTTGTGTGAAAAAAGTTAAATGTTCATTTTTATTTAAACATTCCAAAAATTCCTGTGAAACACCTGAAGGGTTAATAAACTTTTTGAATGTGGTTTTGAGCACCTTGAGGGGTGCAATTTTTAGAATGGTGTCACACTTGGGTATTTTCTATCATATAGACCCCTCAAAATGACTTCAAATGAGATGTGGTCCCTAAAAAAAAATGGTGTTGTAAAAATGAGAAATTGCTGGTCAACTTTTAACCCTTATAACTCCCTAGCAAAAAAAAATTTTGGTTCCAAAATGATGCTGATGTAAAGTAGACATGTGGGAAATGTTACTTATTAAGTATTTTGTGTGACATATCACTGTGATTTAATTGCATAAAAATTCAAATTTGGAAAATTGCGAAATTTTCAAAATTTTCACCAAATTTCCATTTTTTTCACAAATAAACGCAGGTAATATCAAATAAATTTTACCACTATCATGAAGTACAATATGTCACGAGAAAACATTGTCAGAATCACGAGGATCCGTTGAAGCGTTCCAAAGTTATAACCTCATAAAGGGACAGTGGTCAGAATTGTAAAAATTGGCCCGGTCCATAACGTGCAAACCACCCTTGGGGGTGAAGGGGTTAATACCATAGTGGCTTCAATGTCCCGTCAGGGTGGTGCAGTAATTAACCCTTTAACGACCAGAGGTATTTTTGTTTTTGCATTTTCGTTTTTTGCTTCCCTCCTTCCCAGAGCCATAACTTTTTTATTATTTGGTCAAAATGGCGAAGTGAGGGCTTGTTTTTTGCGGCATGAGTTGTACTTTTGAATGACACCATTGGTTTTAATATATTGTGTACTGGAAAATGGGAAAAAAATTCCAAGTGCAGTGAAATTGCAAAAAAACTGCAATCCCACAGTTGTTTTTTTTGTTTTTTTTTACCATGCTCATTAAATGCTAAAACCGACCTGCCATTATGATTCTCCAGGTCAGTACTAGTTCATAGACACCAAAAATGCATAGGTTCTTTTTTATTCAAGTGGTGAAAAAGATTCCAAAGTTTGCTAAAAAAAAAAATTGCGCTATTTTCCGATACCCATAGCATCTCCATTTTTCGTGATCTGGGGCTGGGTGAGAGCTTACTTGTTCCGTGATAAGTTGACATTTTAATGATACCATTTTGGTGCAGATATGATCTTTTGAGAGTCTGTTATTGCATTTTAATTCAGTATTGCGGCGACCAATAAAACGTAATTATGGCATTTTGACTTTTTTTCTCGTTACCCCGTTTAACAATCGGGTTCATTTTTTTTTTTTTAATATTTATAAATCGGGTGACTCTGAACGTGGCAATACCAAATATGTGTATATTTGATTTTTTTATTGTATTATTTTCAATTGCGTGAAAGGGGGACGATTTTATCTTTTATATATATTTTTTAAAATATTTTTTAAAACTTTTTTTTACTTTTAGCATGCTTCAATAGTCTCCATGGTAGAATAGAAGCTTCAGTTGTCTTATCGGCTCTGCTACAAACAGGCGATGATCAGATCGCCTGTATGTAGCAGAAATGCTCACTTACTATGAGCGCTGACCAACGGGCTGCTGGAGACTCACCGGTGACCCGCGGTCATGTGACGGGAGGAATGATGGGAGGGTTTAGTGATGCACTTCCTGTGAGTTAAATGCCACTGTCAGAGATTGATAGCAGCATTTAACTAGTTAACGGGCGAGGTGGATCTCGATTTCCACCGCGGCTGTTGCGAGCATATGTGTGCTGTCAAGTTATGACATCGTAAACATTGAATTACTCTCTGTGTTGTGATCAATAAGTAGCATATGCAAAACTTTTGCAGTCAGTGTTCTTTAATTAAATGATCATACTTATATTCTAAAGCATTTTGGTTAAAATTAAGGTCTTGCAGAATGACAACTTCAAGCACTTTTAATTCATCACCAGGAAAATGGCATCACAACAAACAGATAGAATTACACTTTTTTTTAAAAAAAGCAAAGTGTTTGGTCGCCACTGTATATATACTATCACCTGATCATGAATAGTATCTGTGATTTAGATAGACCCCAAATCCATAGGGAATGGTATAACATGCCTAATGCAATATAGAAATATGGTGAGAATATATATTAATGGTAAGCATGGTTGCAAAGGTAACATACATGATAAATCTCCCTTGTCCCCGTGGTGACATTATGCCAATGCAAGTTTTGACGCTGCCTTTTTCAAGGAGAAGTTTACAAGTATGACCAAGGGATCCATGCATTCACTTTTCACACATCACAGCGATGATGGTTTGCCATGGCCAGCATTTTTACTCTCACTCAGCCTTATCTATGCCTGTGTGACTATGCCTGTGTAAGGTGCACAGGGTGGTAGTCATGGGCAAGAGGCTACTGTGTTCCCACACCCTGGCACCCCACAAGTAAATAGTGTCTTGTTTCCCTTGTGCTCTGTGTGAATTGTATGACACTCACATTTTGGCTCCACTGTCTTCACGATCACAAATCCAGGAACAGCCGCAAAGTCAACACGAGACACTTTGTCTTTTCAAACAGTTTAACTTTACTGAGCAGTCCAAGTTCAATTTTATTTCCAGCACAATAGGTTGTTGTGGTTACGGTACTTTCAGCCTAAGCTCTCTCTCTTCTCACTGGCATCTCTGGCCTCTTGGATACTCCACCCGGATCCGCAGTTCTCATTAATCCCGTCCCAACTTCTGAAAGTGGTTTCCCATCTGGCTTTCATTGAAGGAAGAAAATATGGCATGCCTAGTTGGGGCAATACGCTTGGATGTCCCTGGAAGATCCACTGAAGTTTGTTGCAGTCATTCTCATGCTGCCCACAGGGTCCGTCTCGTGATCTCCAGGCCTCTGGCCTTAAACTTCTGCTCTCTACACTTGTATTTAATTTCATCTCACTCTAATCAGGAAGTGTTCCCTTTTTAACTAATATAAGGAGGTGAAGCACAAGAAGAGTCCGGGGGCAGTTACCTTCTTGGCTCTATGCCTGGAACCATTGAGCTGTGCTACAGGTTCCCCAGGGGGCAGACTTAGAGACTGAGACAGGAAGGAAGCCGGGCAGAGAGTGGGAAAGGCACGCACGCAAGGAACAGAGCAGCGTGAGCAGCGGTCAGAGCAGGGTGCAGCTGCGCTCCGGGAGAGAGAGAGAGCTCCCAGTCAGAGGACAAATACAGGGAGATTGCCCAGAAAGACTGCATCTTGTGAGTACATGAAAGCAGACTCTGCTGTGACTGGAGAGGGGCGCTTTGAGACCTGTATAGAGACATCGGCCCGTGTAGAGACTGCGACCCCCTGGTACCCGCGGTATCAGTACAGAGACTGTGACCCCTGGTACCCATGGTATCAGTGCAGAGCCCCTGATTCCTGGTGAGAGACTTAACAGTGCAGAGCCCCTGATTCCTGGTGAGAGACTTAATAATAGACTGACCATCGTTTTCCTGGGATAGGCTGTGCTGTAAAAGCTAAAGACTCAGAGCCTGTGCATATCACATTAACTCCCGAAACCCCAGGCAGCGGGCTCCTAGAGACTACTCAGCCCACGGACAACAGAGGGACAACAAGTGCCGCTGTTTCTTGGCACCTACATTGGAGAAGACGACCCTTCAAGCAAGTCCTCATCAGACTGATAAGTGTTCTTTTCTCAAGAAATCCTACTTACTTCTGTTACACTGTTTGACTCCCATATTTTTGCACTGTTTTATTGCTAGTCATATTCCATTTCTTCCTCCCTGCGAGGAGAACCTGATTCCTGTTATTAAACCCCTCAACTGTTGGTTTGTCTGTTCCGTGTGACATACTCAGTACCTGCATACATTTGGCGTAGTCAGGAGGATGTCACATGGTAGCGCGGACAGGGCAGACCAAGCAGCTGGGGAAGTTCCCAGGTCTAGCATTTCCCTGGGAGCCATGTTGAATAATTTGCCAAGGTTCACTGGGAACAATGTAATGCTGTGGAGTTGGACGGAGCTTATCCGGGGAATGATGAGGATGCATGGATCCCATGACACCAGCCCTGGAGGCAGAAATTGCATTGATGGCCCTGGAGGGGGAGGCGCGGGATTCTGTCATGTATAGGTCCCCCCGGGAGAGAGATACCCTGGACAAAGTGCTGCGCATACTTGAGGAGACGCATGGGAACCCCACTGACGTAGGGGAACTTCGCATGCGACTGTTTCACCGGGTACAATGGGAGGGGGAGACCGTGAACCAATTCATGAACGCCCTACAAGAGTTTCACACTGCTATCAGATGAAAGGACGGTGTAGGGGTTGGGTCAGTTGATGTGGTGCTCAGAGATCAGGTAGTGACGGGACTGCATGTCGCAATGATGAAACAGGCACTGCGAGAGCGCATGCGAGTAAAGCCAGACATGACGTTCTCTGAGGTTGGCAGTGAGGCACGTGTACAAGAACAAGAACAGGGAGTGGCGGGGCTGGTGGGAAGGGTGCGGAGCGGGGAGGTAACCACCACCGCAGGCAATATCCCCCAGTGGGTGGAGGACCTGAGACTGGAGATTAGACAGGTCTGTGAAGAAATGGTGGCCTCCAGAAGAACTCTGGCAGAAGGGCCCGGCCCTCTAGTGTGAGACAGAGAAGCTGCCCCCCGAAGGGAGGGTGAAACTACCAGGAGGAGAAGCCCTCTTACATGCTACACTTGTGGAGAATCCGGCCACATTGCTCGATGGTGTCCCTGGCGGAGCCGACCATCCCCGCGCCCTCCTTTAAACTAGGTGCCTCTGAGCTTGAGGGGCACCGCTCAGAGCGTGAAGAACAGAGGAGGAGTAGTAAAAGTCCCCACAGCCTTGTTTCCATGTGCCCTCTGGTCTGGGCAGAAATCAATGGAAGAACAGTGCGGTGCTTGATAGACACCGGCTCACAAGTGACCACCATGCCTGAGAGATATTTCCGCCGTCACTTCACAGAGGCGCTATGACCTGAATGGGGCCCTGTGATCAAACTTATGGCGACCAATCACTTGCCCATCCCGGTCGCAGGGGTGGTATGGATGAACATAGAGGTCTGCGGAAAAGACCTCGGGAGAAGAGGAGTGGTACTGGTGGATGGAGAGGTAGCTAAAGACCATACCATGACCCTGGGCATGAATGTGTTAAAATACCTCAGAAGCCTGGTTTTCAACGAGTCCCCGGAACAGTTCCTGCAACAATGGAGTGACCAAACCCCCCAGAGAAGGGTCTTTCAACAACTGATACGGACCGCCCAGGTCCGGGAAGCATACAGCGACGGAAAGGAACTCGGCAAAGTCATCGCCCTCGCCTCAGTCTATCGAGTGTTGCCCCCTGGGCAGACATTGCTTCCCCTGCCTATATGAGCCGGCATCCCGCTGGAAGGGGTCGAAGTCCAAATTGAGCCCAGCAGAGCCGACCAGCTGCCTTCAGGAATATTGGTCGCACGGTCCCTGGCTACTGTGCTGGATGGAACTGTCCTTGTGCGCTGCATAAATTTGGGGGAGACAGATACAACTTTGCCCCCTAGAAGGGAAGTCGCCCAAGTCCTGGGCCTTCCAGATGAGTTGGTCCCAACTGAGGTGGTACAGCTGACCGCAAGGCCAGAAGATCTTTGGCTGGTGACTGTCAAAGCGGAGGCAGCTCTGGACCCCAGATTACTGCAAGAAGGGCGCCAGATACTGGAACGCATGAGGGCGGAGCTCTCAGAACTTACTTTGCAGCAGGTACCTTAGGTGGAAGCCGTATTGGGGAAATTTCAGGAGGCGTTCACCAAAGATGAAGATGACTTTGGACGTACCACGGCCATCACCCACGAGATACCCACTGGGGATGCGACACCAATCCGGGAACGGTACCGCCAAATACCCCCACAGATGTACCAGGAGGTAAAAGGAATGCTGTCACACATGCTGAAGAAGGGAGTTATATGCAAGAGTCAGAGCCCGTGGGCTGCCCCTATAGTCTTGCTGAGAAAGTAAGACGGGTCCTTGCGGTTCTGTGTGGACTATTGCCGGCTCAACGCTTGCACAGTGCGGGACTCGTACCCACTGCCCAGGATAGAGGTGTCCCTGATGGCACTAGGGAATGTTAGATATTTCTCCACATTAGACTTGGCCATCAGCTACTGGCAGGTGCCCATGTCTGAGCAAGACCGAGCCAAGACTGCTTTCATCCTTCCGATGGGACTGTATGAGTTCGACCGGATGCCCTTTGGCCTAGCAAATGCCCCAGGAACATTTTAGCGACTCATGGAGAGATGTCTGGGAGACCTGAACTTTGAAGCCACTTTGATTTACTTGGATGATATCATCTTCTTTGCCTCCACCTTTGAGGAGCATCTGCAGAGACTAGAGCAAGTTCTGAGTCGGCTACAGAAGTATGGCTTGAAAGTGAAACCCCAGAAATGTCACCTCTTCCGTACCAAGATTGAATACTTGGGACACGTTGTCTCCACTGAGGGAGTGAGGCCTTCCCAGGAGAAGATTGCTGTGGTACAAGAGTGGCCAACTCCAAAAACTGTGAAAGATGTACGTGCGTTCCTGGGACTCACAGGATACTTCAGACACTTCGTAAGACTTTTCCCGCCTTGCTAATCCACTCTAGGAGTTGTTGAGGGGAGTGCCCTCTTGCTCCAAAAACAGAAACATACAGTGGGGGAAGCGTCAGGAGGAGGCATTCTTGGCTTTGAAGAAGGCTTTGACAGAGGCCCAAGTGCTGGCCTACGCTGACTTCACACAACCATTCATCTTGCACACTGATGGGAGCCTGCAGGGCCTCGGGGCCATACTATCGCAGATGCAGGACGGGAAACAGCGCATCATCGCATACGCCAGTCGGTCTTCGCATGACTTGGAAAAGAATCCAGAAAACTACAGTTCGTTTAAGCTGGAGTTAGTGTTGAGCGATACCTTCCGATATCCATAAGTATCGGTATCAGATTGGATCGGCCGATATCCAAAATATATCGAATATTGCCGCTACCGATACCCGATACCAATGCAAGTCAATGGGACACAAATATCGGAATGTAAAGAAGCCCTTTCTGTGCTTCTACATCCTGACCCGGAGGGGGGAAGGGTGTGGGCGGTGCGTGGGTGGACACTGTGGGTGTCTGTGTGTGTGGGCGGGGTCTGTGCAGGCCTGCCGGGATCTGTATGGGGGTCTGTGTGGGCTGCCGGGGCTCTGTGTGGCGTGTCGAGGCTCTGTGTGGCGTGCCGGGGCTCTGTGCGGGCCTCTGTGCGGCGTGCCGGGGCTCTGTGCGGCGTGCCAGGGCTCTGTGTGGGCTGCCGGGGCTCTGTGCGGCGTGCTGGGGCTCTGTGCGGTCTGAGCGGGGCTCTGTGCGGCGTGCCGATGCTCTGTGCGGGCTGCCGAGGCTCTATGCGGCATGCCGGGGCTCTGTGCGGTCTGTGCTGGGCTCTGTGCGGCGTGCCGGGGCTCTGTGCGGCGTGTCGGGGCTCTGTGCGGCGTGCCGGGGCTCTGTGCGGGCCTCTGTGTGGCATGCTGGGGCTCTGTGCAGTGTGCCGGGCCTCTGTGTGGCATGTCGGGGCTCTGTGCGGTGTGCCGGGGCTCTGTGCGGGGCTTTGTGCGGCGTACCGGGGCTCTGTGTGGCGTGCTGGGGCTCTGTGCAGGGCTCTGTGCGATGTGCCGGGGCTCTGTGCGGCGTGCTGGGGCTCTGTGCGGGGCTCTGTGCTGTGTGCCAGGGCTCTGTGCGGGGCTCTGTGTGGCGTGCCGGGGCTCTGTGCGGCATGCCGGGGCTCTGTGCAGGGCTCTGTGCTGTGTGCCAGGGCTCTGTGCGGCGTGCCGGGGCTCTGTGCGGCGTGCCGGGGCTCTGTGCGGGCTGCCGGGGGTCTGTGCATGTGTGCAGGCATCGTCCGATGGGACTACAAGTCCCATCGGACGATGCCTGCAACAGTGACAGTGATTGACACATTAGCCAATGATGGGACAGTAGTAGTCCCATCATCCGGCTAATGTGTTGAATGTAAAAAAAAAAACCATACATACTACATACATACTACATACATACATACATGCTACATACATAGATACTACATACATACTACATACAGTACATTCATACACTACATACAATACATACATATAGACATACAGTACATTAAACATAGATTACATACTCACCATCACTTGTCACTTGTTCCCCGAAGCCAGTGTCATCTGTAAAAAAGATTAAAATAACAAACAATATACTCCCTGTCCGCAGAAATCCCCGAGTGTCCGACGGCGATCTCCCGTGGAGAACGGCAGCATCAGCTGATGCGACCGCTCTCTAGGGGCTTCAGGAACACAATGATGGGAGGAAGGTATCCTTCCGCACTGTATTCCTCGGCAGCTGAAAAAAAATAGTCCCTAGTCTCACTTTATGCATTGCTGTGTGAGAAATTTTCCCACGCAGCAATTGCCATAAAGTAAGACTTTGTCCTAAGGTAACCTCTCAGTGATGCACTGCAAGAGCCATTGTCTCCTGTCAGTGTGTCACTGAGGGTCCTATAGAGCAGTGACATCGCCCTATGTCACTGTTCTATAGGGGAGTTCGTCGTGGGACACTCGATCTTAATTGGACTACGTCGGACAGGTAGTATGAGGTTTATTATTTTACGTTTTTTGCAGGCGCTGAAGTATGGTAAGTATGGTTAAATGAAGAATATTAAAATACTTTTTTCCTAATGTGTGTGTGTTTTATTAACCCTTTATTACTATTGAATTAATAATGGATAGGCGTCTTATTGACGCCTCTCCGTTATTAACCCGGCTTAATGTCACCTTACAATAGCAAGGTGACATTAACCCCTTATTACCCCATATCCCACCGCTACACGGGAGTGGGAAGATTGGGGCTAAGTGCTGGAATTGGCGCATCTTACAGATTTCTGGGGCGGCTGCGGACTGGTATTTGTAGCTGGGGGGGAGCCAATATCCATGGCCCCTCTCTAGCATATGAATATCAGCCCGCAGGTGTCTGCATAGCCTTTCTGGCTATAAAATATAGGGGGACCCCACGTCATTTTGTAATGTATGAATGTACTGCATGTAGTATGTATGTAGTATGTATGTAGTATGCATGTTGTATGTATGTAGTATGTATGTAGTATGCATGTAGTATGCATGTAGTATGTATGTATGTATGTAGTATGTATGTAGTATGTAGTATGTATGTAGTATGTATGTATGTAGTATGCATGTAGTACGTATGTAGTACGTATGTAGTACGTATGTGGTACGTATGTAGTATGTATGTATGTAGTATGTATGTAGTATGTATGTAGTATTTTTCTTTTTTTTTACATTCAACACATTGGCCGGATGATGGGACTACTACTGTCTCATCATTGGCTAATGTGTCAATCACTGTCACTGTTGCAGGCATCGTCCGATGGGACTTGTAGTCTCATCGGACGATGCCTGCACACACGCACAGACCCCCCCGCACCCAGCACAGAGCCCTGGCACGCGGCACAGAGCCCCGCACAGAGCCCCAGCATGCCACACAGAGCCCCGGCACACCGCACAGAGTCCCGCACAGAACCCCGGCACGCCGCACAGAGCCCCGCACAGAGCCCCGGCACGCCACATAGAGCCCCGCACAGAGCCCTGGCATGCCACACAGATCCCCGCACAGAGCCCCGGCACGCCGCACAGAGCCCCGGCACGCCACACAGAGCCCCGCACAGAGCCCCGGCACGCCACACAGAGCCCCGCACAGAGCCCCGGCACGCCACACAGAGCCCCACACAGAGCCCCGGCATGCCACACAGACCCCCGCACAGAGCCCCGGCACGCCGCACAGAGCCCCGGCATGCCACACAGAGCCCCGCACAGAGCCCCGGCATGCCGAACAGAGCCCTGGCATGCCACACAGAGCCCCGGCACGCCGCACAGAGCCCCGGGACGCCGCACAGAGCCCCAGAACACCGCACAGAGCCCCGGCACGCCGCACAGAGCCCCGGCACGCCCGCACAGAGCCCCGGCAGCCCGCACAGAGCCCCGGCAGGCACGCAAGACCCCGCCCACACACACGCAGTCTCCGCCCACGCACCGCCCACACTCCATTATAGTGCATAATTGCACTATGGTAACTTCCGATTCCGGTATCCGATATTCAAAAATATCGGAACTCAGTATCGGAATTCCGATACAGCAAATATCGGCCGATACCCGATATTTGCAGTATCAAAATGCTCAACCCTAGCTGGAGTTGTTGGCACTGGTGTGGGCAATGACTGAGAAGTTCGCGGAATATCTTGCTGGCTCAGAAGTTCATGTACGCACCGATAACAATCCATTGGCCCATCTCGAAAATGCCAAGTTAGGGGCCCTAGAACAACGTTGGGTAGCCCGAATGGCCAAGTTCCGATACAGAATTTCGTATAAAAGAGGAGCTGAGAATGTTCATGCGGATGCCCTCTCCCGAGTAAACTATCGCAAACCAGCACCCAGCCAGGATGAAGAACTGGAAGATGTGGAGGTTCCAGGGTTTGTAGAGACTGCCAGGACGGTGGCATCGACACGGGAAAATGAACAGGAAGCGGCCTGTGTGAATTTGCTGGAGCAGCCCCGCGATGAGTGGGTCCGAGTGCAGCAGGAGAATCCGGAGCTAGCTCAGTTGAGAAGGTGGGTCGTGTCTGAACAAATGCCCAATCGGCACGAGAGGAGGTCCATGTCACCTGAAGTACTGAAGATGTTACGCCAGTGGGAGAGGCTCCAGTTGCGGGATGGTATCCTGTACCGGAAGGTATTCCTGCAAACAGACCCCAGTCTTGTATGGCAGATGGTAATTCCCTCATCCTTGATAGATCAGGTGGCTAAGGAAGCACATGAGAAAGGAGCACACTTTGGGCCAGAAAAAACTTTCCAGTGGATACAGTGCCTATTTTATCATCCCAACTTAAGGAACATTGTGGAGAGAGTATGTCAGCAATGCAGACATTGTGAGCTGGTCAAACCACCAGAACAACGAGCCCCCACAGAGAGGGTGAGGTCTTCTGGCCCCATGGTCCTACTGGCAATAGATTACTTGACAATTGGACCAGCACACCAAGACTATGAGCATTGTTTAGTGATGATAGACCACTTTACTAAATTTGCTGTAGTGACGCCCACACGGGACCAGACTGCCGAGTCTGCTGCTCACGCAATTTGCAAACACTTCGTACCGGTGTATGGGTGTCCCAAGCGCATCCATTCTGATCAAGGGGCCTGCCTCCTCGGAAGAGTGATGGAGGAGCTGCACCAGCTGTACAAAATTGATAAGTCCTGGACCACCCCTTATCATCCACAGGGGAATGGGGCTTGTGAAAGATTTAACCGCACTCTGATTCAAATGCTGATGAACCTGGAAGAGGACCAGAAGGTGAAGTGGACTGAGTCCATCCCTGAATTGGTGTGGGCATATAACAATCAGAAACACAGCACCACTGGATTCACCCCCTACTCTTTGTTCTTTGGCCGACCCGGGAAGGGGCTGGCAGAGCTGGAGCTGGAACCCGAGGAGGACTACCCACGGACGGGGGTGTATTCCTGGGTTCAAGAACATCGTCGTCAGCTGCGGACAATTCAACGTCTAGTGCAGAACTGGCTGTAAGAATTGGAGCATCCCCAGGTAGCTCCTCAAAAGGGGACAGCCCTGCGGCCTGGAGACCGAGTCTTAGTGAGAGAAAAGCGCCCACACAACAAACTAGAGTACCGGTGGGAGAAAAGGCCGTACCGAGTGAAGCGGCGGCTTGGCAATGGGGGTCCTGTTTATGAGGTCCAGCCCGAAATGAAAGAGGGGACTCCCACCCACACAATGCACAGGAAAATGTTGCGTCCCTGTTTGTCTCGAGATCCTGAATCAGTCCAATTGGCTCCAGCACCACAACTGGCTGGGCCAGTGATCAATGTAGATGTGGAAGACGAGGAAGACTCCCAATCTCTCCCAGGGAACCCAGAAACAGGTCTGGTGCCTGAAACTACCAATGTATCTGAGGAAACCTCGACTCCTCCCACAGCAGTTGACACCACCGCCCTGCTGATTTGAGACGCTCTGAACGTTCAACAGCTGGTGTACCCCCTGTTCCCTACAATCAGGATGAGTTCATCTGGCAGCAGATTGTGCAAGGACTGGAAGATTGCCAACAGGAACTCCTGAAAATCTCGCCCGTGGAATGGCGAGCAGAAAGAGAGGGGAATATAAGGAGGTGAAGCACAAGAAGAGTCAGGGGGCGGTTACCTTCTTGGCTCAATGCCTGGAACCATTGAGCTGTGCTACAGGTTCCCCAGGGGGCAGACTTAGAGACTGGGACAGGAAGGAAGCCAGGCAGAGAGCGGGAAAAGCATGTGCACAAGGAACAGAGCAGCGTGAGCAGCGTGAGCAGTAGTCAGAGTAGGGTGCAGCTGTGCTCCGGGAGAGAGAGAGAGCTCCCGGTCAGAGGACAAATACAGGGAGATTGCCCAGAGAGACTGCATCTTGTGAGTACATGAAAGCGGACTCTGCTGTGACTGGAGAGGGGCGCTTTGAGACCCGTGTAGAGACATCGGCCCGTGTAGAGACTGCGACCCCCTGGTACCCGCGGTATCAGTACAGAGACTGTGACCCCTGGTACCCATGGTATCAGTGCAGAGCCCCTGATTCCTGGTAAGAGACTTAACAGCGCAGAGCCCCTGATTCCTGGTGAGAGACTTAATAATAGACTGACCATCATTTTCCCGGGATAGGCTGTGCTGTAAAAGCTAAAGACTCAGAGCCTGTGCATATCACATTAACTCCCGAAACCCCAGGCAGCAGGTTCCTAGAGACTACTCAGCCCACGGACAACAGAGGGACGACAAGTGCCGCTGTTTCTCGGCGCCTACGCTGGAGAAGACGACCCTTCAAGCAAGTCCTCATCAGACTGATAAGTGTTCTTTTCTCAAGAAATCCTGCTTACTTCTGTTACACTGTTTGACTCCCATATTTTTGCACTGTTTTATTGCTAGTTATATTCCATTTCTTCCTCCCTGCGAGGAGAACCTGATTCCTGTTATTAAACCCCTCAACTGTTGGTCTGTCTGTTCCGTGGTGACATACTCAGTACCTGCATACTATTACTCTAACCTGCCCCTCCATTACTGGGGCTCTTACCCATCACTTTAACCATTCCTATCCTGTACCTATCTACTGTCTGAATCTATTGTGCCCACCACTGCACTCTTCCAAGTCCTATTTTATATCTACAGCTAAACGTTTATTCTATGTCCTACACCCAAACCTTATTCTTGCCCTATATCTAATAAAATAGTACATTATATATTCATGAAAACAAAGCAAACTTGAGAGAGACACATCACTAAGTATTTTTAAAATGAAAAATAATAATAATAAAATAAAAGTACTCTATAAAATTGCACATACTGTATACTTATTACATTACAAAAACCGTGCACATTAGTACCTAAAAAGCTCTATGCATAATAAAACACATTTTCCTATACACAACGTAGTGCAGCGGGGTTGGTTCACTGTGACAGTGACCACAGGAAAAGTTCACAGCAAAACATGTTTAATGTCCAAACTCCACACTGACACACCCAAACCCTTCCTGCAGGGTTTTTCTCTCACTGGAATCTGTGGCAAGATCCGGCCTGGAGGAAACGGACTGGCCCCACTACCTTCTGGCAGTCCGTTTAAAAAATAAAAGTCCATAGCAGATTTTCCTGAACAATACCTTAGCCAAATAGCTTGACCAGGTCCATGCTTATGTAGCGCCCCCATGGGGCTGTGGTGTACTCAGTACCGGGTCCTTCGGTTCACAGGGGGATGTCATGATGGCTGAACCAGTCCGTGGCCCTGGGACGTCCATGTAAAAGGGGAAAGGTCTTTAAGGGGAATGTTCGTGACGCCACCTGTGGTATTCAGTCAGGGTGACCGACGCTGCTTTAAGAGGTCTGCTGGGGTGATGTTATGGCAGCTAGATGGTATTCCTTCCCACAGGTGAAGTGTATCCCCAGGGCTTCCCGGTGTGTAGATGGTGAATGATGAATGAGGACACAAGGTTGTAGTCTCTTTACCTTTGCTGAAGACTTCAGCATCCGCAGTCCAGGGCACCAGATCACAGGGCAGGCAGAGTCCGTCCAGTTTGGAGGCAAGTCCAGAATTCCCTTGTCCAGGTGGAAATCAGTAGCTTTCCTTTGCGCTGCAGTGGTGTAGTTCCTTACTGCCTATGGCTTCACATAAGGGTCTCACAAATTCGATGTTTCGCTCTCTCTGTCCCCCATATAGGATAGGACAAAACCTGTATGACTGGTGACTTGAGCCTGTTTATAGGGTCTCTACGATAACCCGGCTCTTTAGTTGTCACCGTGCCTCCTGGGTGTAAGTGTGGACAGATAACTTGCAATTAGCTGTCCTGCCGGTCTCTGAAATAAGGCATAGAGGTCCTTACTCTCTCGGTGTTCCAGCTACCGGGATGTTGTGCCTCAGAAGGAGCCAGCTTGAGCAGGGCTGGTCCCCTTCTGGTATCCTCACCTTTGCTGCGACTCCCTTGCACGCTCGCTGCAATACAGTTCTGCCTTCTGAATGTCTCTTTCTGGGAGCTGCAGCTCTGAGGGCATGCACAGCTCCTTGGACCCTCTCTCCACCTCAGACTACTGTCTGGAACGTTCTAACTTTCCCTTGAGACTACCAGTTATATATATATATGGGAAGTGACCTAATAAATAGGGACAGGAGCTCCCCCTGGTGGTCTGGAGTGTGAAATGTGTTGCATGTTTGTGATACTTGGATGCAGTTATCCTTCTTTGCCTCTAAACGTAATATCACTCTCCCTGAGAGGAAAGCAATACCACTGCGACGACCAGGACCCTGGGGCGCCGCACTTACTTTTATTTTGCCTTGTAACTCACAGGTGTCCTGCTGTGACCACAAGGCACTCCAGCGTGTCTAATACGCTCCTGAGCGCATTCTAGGGGACACATAGTGACCCTTGCAAATCACACCAGTCGCTGCCTCACAACAAACAATAACCGTTTTCTTTTTAAGGGGAAGCACATGACTGTCCCAGTCACACTTTCTTACCTGGGAAAATTCAGTGTCACCCTCCAAATCTACATGCTGCTCTTCCTCCTTCTTCACCATATTCCGCTGCATGTTCCATGGACTGTGAGGGTCTGCAGCAGCTACAAGATGGCAATGAAAATGTACAAGTTATTGTTCTTTTTATATCCTGTTTTTTTGCTGTGTTTTTTTCCAAGATAGATACTGCCAAATTTAGTAGTGGTTTCAAATGGCTTTTGTGTGCAAAATCTCATTAACTGCCAATGGTGGATCTCAAAACAACCCAAGTTCCATTTTGGTGACAGCATGATATAGTCTGTCCAGGTTTTACACTACTCGTATGGATTCTTTATGCAGCTTTGAATTCCAGAATTTTGTGATGTCTCAAATCAGGAAACTGACTGATAGACTCTTTCTAATCGAGGCATTTTGTTTTTGCAAAGCCTGGACTGTGGGCTTTGCTAAGTAAGAATGGTTGACATGAGCAAGGATGAATTCTCATCACCACGCAATTAAAGAAAAAACAATAGGTCTACCTGTGGTCAAACATTTGTGTAGCCCTGTTCACAGCATCATGGACATAAAATTGCTGATATGAAAGGTAACTTCAAGTCTCAGAGATACATAAATGTCTGGGAGTACACGCTTATGATGATCTTTGACACATTCATAGCAGGAATGAATGTGTCTTAAGGATTTATGTCTTTTTGCTTTAGGGGGCATCACAATTCTGGACCAGATCTCAATCAGAGAACAATAAAACTTTCACACTCCCCTTCCCAAACAACTGTTTTCTTCCCTTGCCATACTGATAGTTCTGGTTCCTGTCACTTGTCTTATTTACTGCACTACACCTACGTCCTGTTGTGTGAAAATGTGTGACTCTTCAGATTCTGTGTTATAATAAAGGTACCGTCACATTAAGCGACGCTGCAGAGATATCGACAACAATGCCGATCGCTGCAGCGTCGCTGTGTGGTCGCTGGAGAGCTGTCACACAGACAGCTCTCCAGCGACCAACGATGCCGAAGTCTCCGGGTAACCAGGGTAAACATCGGGTTACTAAGCGCAGGGCCGCGCTTAGTAACCCGATGTTTACCCTGGTTACCAGTGTAAATGTAAAAAATAACAAACACTACATACTTACATTGCCGTGTCTGTCGCGTCCCTCGCCTTCAGCTTCCCTGCACTGTGTAAGCGCCGGCCCTAAGCACAGCGGTGACATCACCGCTGTGCTCTGCTTTACGGCCGGCACTGACACATTCAGTGCAGGAAGCTCTGAGCAGCAGCGCGGACGCCGGGGGACGTGACAGACATCAGAGGCTGGAGTCACACATGGCGTAAGACAATACGCCACGTATTATACGTCCGTACTACGGCCGTAATACGGAGAAATGTTCCCAAAATATTGTTCCGTAGTCAGGGTGTGTCAGCGTATTTTGCGCATGGCATCCTCCGTATGTAATCCGTATGGCATCCGTACTGCGAGATTTTCGCGCAGGCTTGCAAAACCGACATCTAATGGATTTATGTGCTCAAATGTTAGGGAAAACATATATACAGTGTATATATATATATATATATATATATATGTCATTGAGACACATATATATATATTCTGTATTTAGATTTCATTCAGCGCGATATCTGTGAACAGCCGGTAATTCAATTACCGGCTTTTCATTTCTCCTGCACAAACCCGACAGGATATGAGACATGGTTTACATACAGTAAACCATCTCATATCCCCTTTTTTTTTTGCATATTCCACACTACTAATGTTAGTAGTGTGTATGTGCAAAATTTCAGCGCTGTAGCTGCTGAAACAAAGGGTTAAATGGCGGAAAAAATTGGCGTGGGCTCCCGCGCAATTTTCTCCGCCAGAATGGTAAAGCCAGGGACTGAGGGCAGATATTAATAGCCAGGAGAGGGTCCATGGTTATTGGCCCCCCCGTGGCTAAAAACATCTGCCCCCAGCCACCCCAGAAAAGGCACATCTGGAAGATGCGCCTATTCTGGCACTTGGCCACTCTCTTCCCACTCCCTGTAGCGGTGGGATATGGGGTACTGAAGGGTTAATGCCACCTTGCTATTGGAAGGTGACATTAAGCTAGATTAATAATGGAGAGGCGTCAATTATGACACCTATCCATTATTAATCCAATTGTTGGAAAGGGTTAAAAAACACACACACACATGATTTAAAAGGATTTTAATGAAATAAACACAGCGGTTGTTGTAATAATTTATTGTTCTCTCAATCCATCAGGAACACCCTCGCTTGGAAAAATAATAAACGCACAAGATACATACCTTCTGGTGAACCGTCTCATCCCACGAAGTAATCCATCTGAAGGGGTTAACTAATATTACAGGCACGAGCCCTGCTAAATGCAGCTGTGCTCGTGCTTGTAATTCCCCGGCGAATGAATGAAATGTAGGTCATTGACCTACATTTCCTTCAGTCGCGGTGATGCGCCCCCTGGTGGATGTCCTCATATGACCTGGAGCGTGGGAAAAAGTTCCCAGGCTGCAGTTCATGAGAACATCCACCAGAGGGCGCCTCACCGCGACTCAATGTAAGTACAGATCCTGCTTTCCTTTCAGCACCCGGGGATTACAGGTACGAGCGAGTGGTTTATCGCAGCTCGTGCCTGTAATATTAGTTAACCCCTTCAGATGGATTACTTCGTGGGACGAGACGGTTCACCAGAAGGTATGTATCTTGTGCGTTTATTATTTTTCCAAGCGAGGGTGTTCCTGATGGATTAAGAGAACAATAAATTATTACAACAACCGCCGTGTTTATTTCATTAAACTACTTTTAAATCATGTGTGTGTGTGTTTTTTAACCCTTTCCAACAATTGGATTAATAATGGATAGGTGTCATAATTGACGCCTCTCCATTATTAATCTGGCTTAATGTCACCTTACAATAGCAAGGTGGCATTAGCCCTTCATTACCCCATATCCCACCGCTACACGGGAGTGGGAAGAGAGTGGCCAAGTGCCAGAATAGGCGCATCTTCCAGATGTGCCTTTTCTGGGGTGGCTGGGGGCAGATGTTTTTAGCCACGGGGGGGCCAATAACCATGGACCCTCTCCTGGCTATTAATATCTGCCCTCAGTCACTGGCTTTACCATTCTGGCGGAGAAAATTGCGCGGGAGCCCACGCCAATTTTTTCCGCCATTTAACCCTTTATTTCAGCAGCTACAGCGCTGAAATTTTGCACATACACACTACTAACATTAGTAGTGTGGAATATGCAAAAAAAAGGGGATATGAGATGGTTTACTGTATGTAAACCATGTCTCATATCCTGTCGGGTTTGTGCAGGAGAAATGAAAAGCCGGCAATTGAATTACCGACTTTTCACTAACACCGCTGCGTATTTCTCGCAAGTCACAATGCAGGTCCGTGTGGAATCCGTATTTTTCTCGCCACCATAGACTTTCATTGGCGTATTATTTGCGCAATACGCTGACAAACGCATGCTGCGATTTTGTACGGCCGTAGAAAGCCGTATAATACTGAACCGTAATATACGGCTAATAGGAGCAGCCCCATTGAGAAGCATTGTGCCCTATGTAATGCGAGTTTTACGTACGTAGTTTTTGCGCTCTTACGTACGTAAAACACGCATGTGTGACCCCGGCCAGAGGGTGAGTATGTAGTGTTTTTTTTTTTACTTTTACAATGGTAACCAGGGTAAATATCGGGTTACTAAGCGCGGCCCTGCGCTTAGTAACCCGATGTTTACCCTGGTTAACATTGTAAAACATTGCTGGCATCGTTGCTTTTGCTGTCAAACACAATGATACACGCCGATCTGACGACCAAATAAAGTTCTGGACTTTCAGCAACGACCAGCGATATCACAGCAGGATCCAGATCGCTGCTGCGTGTCAAACACAACGATATCACTATCCAGGACGCTGCAACGTCACGGATCGCTGTCGTTCTCGTTGCAAAGTCGTTTAGTGTGAAAGTACCTTAAGCCTGATGAAGAGACCTGAGTAATCTCGGAAGTTGCTAATTATTGACATCTTTTCAGTTAGCTATTGAAAGGTATCTTCCACTGAGGACTCTCAAATGGAAATGAGCACACACGTTCCTGGTCATAGCCATCGTCTTGTTCAATCAGTCATAATTTTTTGCATGATTAAATTTAGGACGCATATGATGCAGGGAGCTTAAGTTACTTTGCCAAAACATAAAGCAGACAGAACGTTTCAGGCATTATTGCTAATGACTATACCCAATTGCAGTTCACAGAGAGCCATCTAGTGTGTGATTTGTTGCATAGCAGCAATTCATCTTCTGTATGGCTATTGTTCCCCATGCTCTCAAGCTGGAACGCCAGTCATGAAGAATCAATACTGTTCCCTGTTGCTGTCGGAGATGGGGTCATGCCTGTTAAGGAGGGTATATAGAAGGTGTAGGAGGAAATATGTAACTGTTGCCTGGTGGTAAAGCAGCTGTAGATCCCAGTTACAGAGGTTTCACCATATTTTTTTTGTTGTGACGGTGCATGCATCGCTGCCTTCCAAAACATTCCTCACCCAAAAGGTCATAAAACTTATGTATCATCCCTGTCCATAATTGTTGCTAAAGGTGTCTATGGTACGGTGGAGCTCTTACAAAAAGTGAGAACCTCTTTCTGTGAGAAACAATGGTGGCAGTGTAAGGGGTGCGGGGGGGGGGGCAGTTTAATGTCCTGCATTCCTTGCATATTGGTATATTTCATATGTCATGTAATGTTTATATATTATGCATTGCATTGTATTTCTGTTCATGTGTTGTAAAGATATAGGGATAATGTAGGACTTAGACCAGTAGGGGGAGCAAAATACAATAGAATAGGGATTAGTTAGACCAATAGGATTTTGTCTGGTTGGGAGAGACTACAAAAAGAGTAGTTGGGAAGCTTCCTGGAGTTAGTGTGTGTGAGACAGGGGTAGGGAAAGGACAGTCATGTCCAGGGGAACGTTCAAGCAGAGGAGACCAGCAGTCCAGGGCCTAAGAGCTGACAGTCACGCGGTAGCGAAGGAATATCAGGGCAGCATAAAGATGGTAGCAACTAACTTTGTGGGAACATCTCTTAATGTCCGAGGCCTACGACCTAGAAAGGAATGGAACAGCCATCCTTCAGCTTCACCTTTGGAGAGAGAAGTGGGCGGGGAACTCCTGAAGCGGGATAGTCTGACCAGTCAGGAAGCTGTGGCACCAGTGGATCCAGTGGATATGCCTGGAGGAGTGAGGAACAGTACAGGGAACGGAATGGTGATATTCTGCAAAGAATCGGGTGCTGTTTTGCTGACTAAACTGGAGAGCTTAGTAAAATTGTTTTGTTGAAGACTTCCCTGGACTCTGACTGTCATTGTGAAGTGTTGGAAGAAAAGGAACCCCAGTAGTGTGAAATAGACCCTGACTTGCAAGTGAGTGGACTGCAATGTGTTAATGTGACGGAGGGCCAGGGTGTGCCAGTACTCTACCCTCAGCCACGACTACCCCCCTGGCCTCCATTTCAGCTGTTAACACCAAGTTGACACTCTAGGTTGGTCTCCTCATCATCAGTAGTAAGATAAGTGCTAATGACTATGCAGGGCTGTTCTGCTGGTTGACCAAAATCAACCACTTCTCTACATTTACTGTACGTGTACGGTGTGTGAGACAGCGACAGGTGTTATATGTGCAGCGCCGCAGGGTCCTGGTCGTTTCAGTAATACCATTCTCCTCTAGGGGGGAGTGATATTACGTTTGGAGGCAAAGAAGGACAACTGCATCCAGGTATCACAAACATGCAACACATTTCACACTCCATGCCACCAGGGGGAGCTCTGCTTCTATTTATTAGGGCACTCCTCACACTTAGGTAAAACTGGTTGCCTGGAGAGGAAGTTAGTTGCTGGCTGAGCTTCACTCAGGTAGTTGGTCCCTGACAGGGGTGGGATCCTGTCAGAGATCGAGACAGAGGGACACGGAGCTGTGCATGCCCTGAGAGCTGCAGCTTCTAGAAAGGGACACTGAAGGAGAACTGTATTGTAGAGAGGGTGAAGAAGTCGTAGCAAAAGGAGTGGATTCCAGGAGGGGAACAGCCCTACACAGGCTGCCTCCTTCTGAGGCGCAGGATCCCGGTAGCCGGAACACTGAGGGAGCAACGATCCTTTATGCCTTGCTCCAGAGACCAGCAGGACAGCTAATTTCATGTTACCTGTCCGCCCCTACACCCAAGAGGCAAGGTGGCACCCCTTAGAGGCTGGGGCATGATAGAGTCCCTGTAAAACGCCTCAAGCCACCGGTCACACGGGTTTGTCCTATCCATCTGGGGGATAGAGAGAGAGACATAACATCTACAACATCTGTGAGGACCTTATGAGAAGCTTAGCAGTAAGGGACTACAACACCACAGCGCTAGAGGAAGGCTACTGATTTCTACCTGGACAAGGGAACTCTGGACTTGCCTCCAAACCGGCCGGACTCTGTCTGCCCTGTGATCTGGTGCTCTGGACTGTGGATGCTGAAGCCTTCAGTAAAATGTAAAGAGACTGCAACCTTGTGTCCTCGTTCTTCACTGCGCCTCTCACCATCTACACACTGGGAAGCCCTGGGGATACACTTCACATGTGGGAAGGTATACCATCTAGCTGCCATAACATCACCCCAGTGGACCCCTTAAAGCAGCATCGGTCACCCTGACCGAATACCACAGGTGGCGTAACGAATATTTCCCCTTTAAAGTCCTTTCCCTTTTGCAACGGACATCCCCGGGCCACGGACCGGGTCAGCCACCGTGACATCCCCCTGTGAACCGAAGGACCCGATACCGAGTAACCCGCTGCCCTTGGGGTGCTCCATGTGCAAGGGTCACTATATGTCACTATATGTTCCCCAGGATGCGCATAGAAGCGAATTGAGGCTACTGGAGTGCTTTGCAGTCATAGGCATAGCTGCGATTGCAGTGCAAAATAAAAGTAAGTTTGGTCTTAAGCAAGCTATTTGCACCAGGCAGGTTTAAGAAAACCCGGCATGGGCTTTTAATTTTGGAGCGAACTACAGGATGGTAGTTAGCTCCCTCCAGGCTGGATCTTACAGATTTCATTTAGTAACCCTGCAGCAAAGGGTTGGGTGTGTCAGTCTTAGGGTACCGTTACACTAAACGATTTACCAATGATCACGACCAGCGATACAACCTGGCCGTGATCATTGGTAAGTCGTTGTGTGGTCGCTGGAGAGCTGTCACACAGACAGCTCTCCAGCGACCAACGATGCCGAAGTCCCCGGGTAACCAGGGTAAACATCGGGTTACTAAGCGCAGGGCCGCGCTTAGTAACCCGATGTTTATCCTGTTACCATTGTAAATGTAAAAAAAAAAAAACACTACATACTCACATTCCGATGTCTGTCACGTCCCCCGCCGTCAGCTTGCTGTGTCAGTGCCGGCCGTAAAGCACAGCACAGCGGTGACGTCACCGCTGTGCTCTGCTTTTACTTTACGGCCGGTGCTCACAGTCAGTGCGGGAATCTGACGGCGGGGGACATGACAGACATCAGAGGGTGAGTATGTAGTGGGTTTTTTTACATTGGTAACCAGGGTAAACATCGGGTTACTAAGCGCGGCCCTGCGCTTAGTAACCCGATGTTTACCCTGGTTACAAGCGAACACATCGCTGGATCGGTGTCACACACACTGATCCAGCGATGACAGCGGGTGATCCAGCGACGAAATAAAGTTTCATACGATCTGCTACGACGTACAATTCTCAGCGGGGTCCCTGACCGCAGTACTGTGTCAGACACAGCGAGATCGTATGAATATCGCTGGAACGTCACGGATCGTGCCGTCGTGGCGACCAAAGTGCCACTGTGAGACGGTACCCTTAGTTTGCAATCTGCAGAGCAGGTTGCCCTGAAAGGCTCAGCCTGGGTGAAGTTACATGGAGGCAAGCGGAGCCAAAAGGCCGGGCACCTCTCAGAATGACACGGTGGTGCAGTCTTCCACAGCAACCAGTATCGGATTAGGACTGCTTTGATGCCCGGCTGGATCTGGAGGATTACGTGCACTGTTACTTTTGTGAGCTTTTTTGAGATTAAAAGACATTTGCTTACAACTTTCCTATGGTCCCTGTCTATCTTTCACACTGCAAGAAACCCTGCTGCACTACATATGGTTGGTGAATGCCGGCAGTGTGAACTGAGGCATACCCAAAGCCCACTGCATGTCAGTAATAAAGCCTGCAATGCAACAGCTCAAGCCTGCTGGAAAGATGGAGAAAATGCTCAAGCAGTTGACTCTCACACAGCAGCAGCAGCTGCAGTTTTAATGGCAACAGCAAGAGCAGCAGCTGCAGTTTCAGCAGCAACAACAAGAGCAATTGCAACAGGAGCATCAGCAACAGCAGCAAATAACCTGTTGATGCAGCAGATTGTGGCTCTGTGAGAGACATCCACACTAGCATCCACATTCCTTTCGAAGGCCCGGTACAAAGTCCAGTCAGCGCTGAGGAAGATAAGTCCTCAAGATGATTTGGAGGCTTTCCTCATCATGTTTGAAAGCACAGGAGAGCCTGCCAATGGCCAGTGGGCTGAAGTGGTGGCCCCTTCCTGACGGGAGATGCCCAGAAGGCCAACCTGCATCTCAGTCCTGACTATGCACTGGACTATGAGAAGCTGAGAGGTAAGATCCTTGCCCGACTGGGGGTTAATACATATGTGCGGGCTCAGCGAGTGTACCAGTGGTCCATTGCAGAGTCTTGCCCTGCCAGGTCTCAGGCATAAGATGGCTCCAGCCTGAGACCTAAACCCCTTTCCAGATAGTAGAGAGGGTGGTGGTCGACTGGCTGGTGAGTAAGGTTGAGCGACTTTTATTTTTATAGGATCGGTTCGGGTTTCACGAAACCCGACTTTCTCAAAAGTCGGGTCGAGTGAAATCGGCCGATCCTATAAAAAAAGTCGGGGTCGGCCGAAACACGAAACCCAATGCAGTGCAATGGGATACTATGGTTCCCAGGGTCTGAAGGAGAGGAAACTCTCCTTCAGGCCCTGGGATCCATATTAATGTGTAAAATAAAGAATTAAAATAAAAAATATTGATATACTCACCTCTCCGACGCAGCCTGGACCTTACCGCTGGTAACCGGCAGCCTTCTTTGCTTAAAATGAGCGCGTTCAGGGCCTTCCATGACGTCACGGCTTGTGATTGGTCGCGTGGCGGTCACATGGGCGGCCGCGACCAATCACAAGCCGTGGCGTCATCTAAGGCCCTGAACGCGCTCATTCTTAGGAAGGAAGGCTGCCGGAAAGAAGCCGAGGGTGAGTATATTCCTATTAGGTATATGCTCACCCTCGGACGCGCCCTGCTTCTTTCCGGCAGCCTTCCTTCTTAAGAATGAGCGCGTTCAGGGCCTTAGATGACGTCACGGCTTGTGATTGGTCGCGGCCGCCCATGGGACCGCTCACGCGACCAATCACAAGCCGTGACGTAATTCTCAGGTCCTAAATTCCTAGAATGAGGAATTTAGGACCTGAGAATTACGTCACGGCTTGTGATTGGTCGCGTGGCGGTCACATGGGCGGCCGCGACCAATCAGAAGCCGTGACGTCATGGAAGGCCCTGAACGCGCTCATTTTAAGCAAAGAAGGCTGCCGGTTACCAGCGGCGATGTCCAGGGGCCTCCGGAGAGGTGAGTATATCAATATTTTTTATTTTAATTCTTTATTTTACACTTAAATGTGGATTCCGATACCGATTTCCGATATCGCAAACATATCGGAACTCGGTATCGGAATTCCGATACCAGATTCAGAAGATCGCCGACCTCATGGCCGACCCCACACAGGGGTCGGGTCGGGTTTCATGAAACCCGACTTTGCCAAAAGTCGGTGACTTCTGAAAATGGCAGACCCGTTTCGCTCAACCCTACTGGTGAGGGCTCTGCCAGCAGCCATACAGCGTTGGGTAGGGCAATTGGACCCGGGCACTCAGGACCAGGTGGTTGGACTGGTTGAGAAGTATACAGCCACTCAGGACATTATACGGGACACTGCTCAACTTTGGCTGTCACGTCAGGCACCATCATCCCAGAAGCCTGGGAAAAGTGCACGACCCTTTGTTGGGGCTAATCATAACTGAGCCCATACTGAGGTGGTACCCCGAAGTGAGGGTGACAAAAGTCCCGTTTCCCCTAAATCAGCCCCAAGGTTCAGTCATGCCACAGCTATTAAGTGTTGGCAGTGCCAAGGGCCCAGATATGTGGCTGTCAACTGGCCCCTGACAGCTGAACCCATGGACTGCAAGTATACTCGCTATATGTCTATGTACACCTAGACAGTCTGCACTGCAACTACAGGCACCTCCGGCAGCGAACCCCAACTGTGCCAGGTACTCATCAACGGGTACCAAATGGAGGCTTTCTTTGACTCGGGGAGCTTAGTAACTCTGGTCCATGGGTCCCTTGTTGCCGGGGACAATCCCAAAAGACAGAAAGTGGGGGTAGTGTGTATACATGGGAAACTCTGGAAGTATCTGACCGCAAAGGTTACTTTTTCCACACCGTGTGGAGAAATAAAACGTGGTGGGAGTAGGGAAGACCCTTCCATATGGGACTGTTTTGGGAAAAGATTTTCCCCTTTTCTAGTACCTGAGAGAGACCAGGGTTAACTCTTCCAGGGTAAATATTATTTCGGTCCCTGAACCCAAAGATCCTGAGTTAGGGATACCTGCCGTAGGGGTCGCCAACCTAGGGACAGAGTGTAACCCCGATAGGTTCCCCTAGAGGTATTGGCAGGAGAGGTCGAGGAGATTTCACCAATCCCCGAGCTGGAAGTGTCCCCTGGTAAGTTCAGGACAGCTCAGGTCCAGGATCCCACTTTGACCCGGGCACGAGAAAGGGTGATAGAAGTAAATGGAGTAGCTCAGCAACCAGGTGTCAAGGCAGTTTTTCCCTGCATGGCTATCCACCGGGATTTGCTATATAGGGTGGATAAAATCCGTGATGAAGTGGTGGAACAACTGGTAGTGCCCCAATCCTACTGTCGGGTGGTGCTTGAAACGGCTCACATCCACATGCTGGGAGGGCACTTGGGGGCCAGAAAGAAGCAGGAACGCATACTGCAGCAGTTTTTTTGGCCTGGAATTTATGCTGAGGTCCAGAGGTATTGTGAGGCCTCTCCCGAGTGCCAACTTTCCACACCCACTGAGCATTTCCGGGGGTCCATTGGTGCTTCTATCCAATATAGAGGTACCATTTGAGCAGATAGCAATGGATTTGGTGGGGCATATAGTGAAATCTGTCCGTGGCCATCAACATATTTTGGTCATAGTGGACTACGCCATGCGGTACCCAGAGGTGATACCTGTCTGCCAAACCTCAGCAAAACTAATAGCCCTCGAGCTGTTTGAAATGTTTTGTCTCCTTGGGCAACCAAAGGAGATTATCACAGATCAGGGGACTGCTCTTATGTCCAAGGTGACCAAGGAGCTATGTAAACTGCTACGGATCAAACAGCTACGCAAGGCGGTATACCACCCGCAAACGGACGGGTTAGTAGATAGGTTTAATAAGACCCTTAAGTCCATGCTTAAAAAGGTGACCACTAAGGACAGGAGAGACTGGTACATGTTATTGCCCTATCTAATATTCGCTATCCGCGAAGTACCACAGGCGCCCACGGGTTTCTCACCGTTTGAGCTATTGTATGGCAGGCATCTGAATGGGTTGCTTGACGTAGCTAATGAGATGTGGGAACAGGAGCCAACCTTGCAGTGGAGTGTGATCGAGAATGTGGCAAGTATGCAGGACCGGATTGCGGCAGTCAGGCCCATAGCAAAGGAGCATCTGATGGATGCCCAGGCCGCGCAGAGCCACACGTAAAATAAAAGAGCCAGGACCTTTAAATAATGGGTATATAATCTGACACGTCACTCCTTCTGTGGGTAAGGTGCACGGAAAAGGGTAACCAACCCTTATATCCCAAATGAGTACAAAATCCCGGCACTCAATATCATGAAGAATAATAACTTTTATTTATTCACGTAAATCAATAACGTTTCGGTCTCCCGACCTTCATCAGACTACGGTACAAAAATTAAAGAGAAAACATGATATCATAACTGCTGATAACAATTCATGTACAATTTATCATAACAGACAATGTTGGGACATTTGTTGTGGATTCTGTTTGTGGGCTCCCTCTGGTGGTTACTGCTGGTACTGGGTGACTTTGGTGGGTTGCGGCCTTTGGTTTCCACCTGTCCATCAGTGGCTGGGTGTTTCCTATTTTACCTGGCCTTTCTGTCATTCCCTTGCCGGCTATCAATGTATTCAGATGTGCTCTGTTTGGTTCCTGCCTACCTGCTCCCAGATCTTTCAGGATAAGCTAAGTGCTGATTTTCAGTTGTTTGTTTTTTTGTCCAGCTTGCTTATTATGTCTCTATGCTAGCTGGTAGCTCTAGTGGACTGAGGTTCTCCCCATGTGCCATGAGTTGGCACATGGGTTCTTGTAATCTCAGGATGGTTTTTTTGATTAGGGTTTTTTGCTGACCGCTCAGTCCCCTTTTGTATCGTTCTGCTTTCTAGTTTACAGCGGGCCTCAATCTGCTAAAACTATATATATCATCTCTATGTGTGTGCCTTCCTCTCATTTCACCGTCAATACATGTGGGGGGCAACTATATCTTTTGGGGTTCATTCCTCTGGAGGCAAGTGAGGTCTTTATTTTCTCTGCAGTGCTAGTTAGCTCTTAGGCTGGTGCGTGGCGTCTAGAACCAACGTAGGCACGCTCCCTGGCTATCTCTAGTTGCGTTTGTCAGGCGTAGGGCAGCGGTCAGCCCAGGTTCCATCACCCTAGAGCTCGTCCGTAATATATTTGTACTTTGCTTGTCCTGTGCTATCCCTAGCCATTGGGATTCATGACAGTATAGCCGGCCCACAAAGTGTTAATTGTTTGGGCTGAAGCAGGTGAAAAAGAAGTGTTTAAGGGAAATTTTTTTTTTTTTTTTTTTTTCCCTTCAGAGTTTTGCTGCCTAGCCCTTAATTGCTGTCTAGCTGCTTCTTACCTCCTCTTAACCCTTGAATGGCTCTGATCTTAGCTGTTTAACATGGATGTCCAGAGTTTGGCTTCCAGCCTGAGTAATCTCGCGGCAAAAGTTCAAAACATACAGGATTTTGTTGTTCACACTCCCATGTCTGAACCTAGAATTCCTATTCCAGAGTTCTTTTCTGGAGATAGATCTACCTTCCTGAATTTCAGGAACAATTGTAAATTGTTTCTTTCTTTAAAATCTCGCTCCTCTGGAGACCCTGCTCAACAGGTCAAGATTGTAATATCTTTCCTGCGGGGCGACCCTCAGAATTGGGCATTTGCATTGGCACCAGGGGATCCTGCATTGCTCAGTGTGGATGCGTTTTTTCTGGCATTGGGATTGCTCTATGAGGAACCTAACCTGGAGATTCAGGCTGAAAAGGCTTTATTAGCCCTCTCTCAGGGGCATGATGAAGCGGAAATATATTGTCAGAAGTTTCGGAAATGGTCGGTGCTTACTCAGTGGAATGAGTGCGCCCTGGCTGCAAACTTCAGAAATGGTCTTTCTGAGGCCATTAAGGATATTATGGTGGGGTTCCCTACGCCTACAGGTCTGAATGAGTCTATGGCTATGGCCATTCAGATTGATCGGCGTTTACGGGAGCGCAAACCCGTGCACCAGTTGGCGGTGTCTTCTGAACAGGCACCTGAGACTATGCAATGTGATAGAATTCAGTCCAGAAGTGAACGGCAAAATTATAGGCGGAAAAATGGATTGTGTTTCTATTGTGGTGATTCAGCTCATGTTATATCAGCATGCTCTAAACGCACAAAAAGGGTTGATAAATCTTTTGCCATTGGTACTCTGCAGCCTAAGTTCATTTTGTCTGTGACTCTGATTTTTTCACTGTCTTCCATTTCCGTCGATGCCTATGTGGATTCGGGCGCTGCCCTGAGTCTTATGGATTGGTCATTTGCTAAACGCTGCGGTTTTAGTCTGGAACCTCTGGAAGTTCCTATTCCTCTGAAGGGAATTGACTCTACACCATTGGCTATGAATAAACCGCAGTATTGGACACAAGTGACCATGCGCATGACTCCCGTTCATCAGGAGGTGATTCGCTTCCTTGTACTTTATAATTTACATGATGTACTAGTGCTTGGTCTGCCATGGTTACAAACTCATAATCCTGTCCTGGACTGGAAAACAATGTCTGTGTTAAGCTGGGGATGTCAGGGGGTTCATGATGATGCACCTCCGATTTCAATCGCTTCATCTACTCCTTCTGAGATCCCTGCGTTTTTGTCTGACTATAGGGATGTTTTTGAGGAGCCTAAGCTCAATTCGCTCCCTCCGCATAGAGATTGTGACTGTGCTATAGAATTGATTCCTGGCAGTAAGTTCCCTAAGGGTCGTTTATTTAATCTGTCACTGCCAGAGCATACTGCTATGCGGAATTATATTAAGAAGTCCTTGGAAAAGGGACATATTCGTCCATCTTCGTCCCCTCTGGGAGCAGGTTTTTTTTTTTGTGGCAAAAAAAGATGGTTCCCTGAGGCCTTGTATAGATTATCGCCTTCTGAATAAGATTACAGTCAAGTATCAGTATCCATTGCCATTATTGACTGATTTGTTTGCTCGCATTAAGGGGGCTAGGTGGTTCACTAAGATAGATCTTCGCGGTGCGTATAATCTGGTGCGGATAAAACAGGGTGATGAGTGGAAAACCGCATTTAATACGCCTGAGGGCCATTTTGAGTATTTGGTAATGCCTTTTGGACTCTCCAATGCTCCGTCAGTCTTTCAGTCCTTTATGCACAATATTTTCCGTGAATATCTGGATAAGTTTATGATTGTGTATTTGGATGATATTTTGGTGTTTTCTGATGACTGGGAGTCTCATGTTCTACAGGTCAGGAAGGTGTTTCAGGTTCTGCGGGCCAATTCTCTGTTTGTGAAGGGCTCAAAGTGTCTCTTCGGAGTCCAGAAGATTTCTTTTTTGGGGTACATTTTTTCTCCTTCTACTATTGAGATGGATCCCGTCAAGGTTCAGGCGATTTGTGACTGGACACAACCTACATCTGTTAAGAGCCTTCAGAAGTTCTTGGGGTTTGCTAATTTTTATCGTTGGTTCATTGCTAATTTTTCCAGTATTGTTAAACCTTTGACTGATTTGACTAAAAAGGGTGCTGATGTTGCTGATTGGTCTCCTGCGGCCGTGGAGGCCTTTCAGGAACTTAAGCGCCGGTTTTCTTCTGCTCCTGTGTTGTGTCAACCAGATGTTTCACTTCCTTTTCAGGTTGAGGTTGATGCTTCCGAGATTGGAGCGGGGGCGGTTTTGTCACAGAGAAGTTCTAATGGCTCGGTGATGAAGCCATGTGCATTCTTCTCTAGAAAATTCTCGCCCGCCGAGCGCAATTATGATGTTGGTAATCGGCAGCTTTTGGCCATGAAGTGGGCATTTGAGGAGTGGCGTCATTGGCTTGAGGGTGCTAAACATCGTGTGGTGGTCTTGACTGATCACAAGAATCTCATTTACCTTGAGTCTGCCAGGCGTTTGAATCCTAGACAGGCTCGTTGGTCGTTGTTTTTTTCTCGTTTCAATTTCGTGGTTTCATACCTGCCAGGTTCAAAGAATGTGAAGGCAGATGCTCTTTCCAGGAGTTTTGTGCCTGACTCTCCTGGAGACTCTGGGCCTACTGGTATCCTTAGGGATGGGGTAATATTGTCCGCCGTATCCCCAGACTTGCGACGTGCATTGCAGGAGTTTCAGGTGGATAAACCGGATCGTTGTCCACCAGAAAGACTGTTTGTTCCGGATGATTGGACCAGTAGAGTCATCTCCGAGGTCCATTCTTCTGTGTTGGCTGGTCATCCTGGAATATTTGGTACTAGAGACTTGGTGGCCAGGTCTTTTTGGTGGCCTTCCTTGTCTAGGGATGTGCGTACCTTTGTGCAGTCTTGTGAAGTATGTGCTCGAGCTAAGCCTTGCTGTTCTCGGGCCAGTGGGTTGTTGTTATCCTTGCCCATCCCGAAGAGGCCTTGGACGCACATTTCCATGGATTTTATTTCTGATCTCCCGGTTTCACAGAAAATGTCCGTTATCTGGGTTGTGTGTGACCGCTTTTCTAAGATGGTTCATTTGGTGCCCTTGCCTAAGTTGCCTTCCTCCTCTGAGTTGGTCCCTTTATTTTTTCAGAACATGGTTCGTTTGCATGGGATTCCGGAGAATATCGTTTCTGTCAGGGGATCCCAGTTTGTGTCTAGATTTTGGCGGACGTTTTGTGCCAAGATGGGCATTGATTTGTCTTTCTCGTCTGCATTCCATCCTCAGACGAATGGCCAGACGGAGCGAACTAATCAGACCTTGGAAACTTATTTGAGGTGTTTTGTTTCTGCTGATCAAGATGACTGGGTTGCTTTTTTGCCACTGGCCGAATTTGCTCTTAATAATCGGGCTAGTTCTGCCACGTTGGTCTCTCCTTTTTTTTGTAATTCGGGGTTTCATCCTCGTTTTTCCTCTGGTCAGGTGGAGCCTTCGGATTGTCCTGGAGTGGACGTGGTGGTGGACAGGCTACATCAGATTTGGAATCAGGTGGTGGACAATTTGAAGTTATCTCAGGAGAAGACTCAGCAGTTTGCTAATCGCCGTCGCCGCGTGGGTCCCCGACTTCTTGTTGGGGATTTGGTGTGGTTGTCTTCTCGTTTTGTCCCTATGAAGGTCTCTTCTCCTAAGTTCAAGCCTCGGTTCATCGGTCCTTATAGGATCTCGGAGATTCTTAACCCTGTATCTTTTCGTTTGGATCTCCCAGCATCGTTTGCTATTCATAATGTGTTCCATCGGTCGTTGTTGCGGAGGTATGAGGTGCCCGTTGTTCCTTCGGTTGAGCCTCCTGCTCCGGTGCTGGTGGAGGGAGAATTGGAGTATGTTGTTGAGAAGATCTTGGATTCTCGTGTTTCCAGACGCAAACTCCAGTATTTGGTTAAGTGGAAGGGTTATGGTCAGGAGGATAATTCCTGGGTGGTCGCCTCCGATGTTCATGCGACTGATTTGGTCCGCGCCTTCCATAGAGCTCACCCTGATCGCCCTGGGGGTTCTCGTGAGGGTTCGGTGACCCCTCCTCAAGGGGGGGGTACTGTTGTGGATTCTGTTTGTGGGCTCCCTCTGGTGGTTACTGCTGGTACTGGGTGACTTTGGTGGGTTGCGGCCTTTGGTTTCCACCTGTCCATCAGTGGCTGGGTGTTTCCTATTTTACCTGGCCTTTCTGTCATTCCTTTGCCGGCTATCAATGTATTCAGATGTGCTCTGTTTGGTTCCTGCCTACCTGCTCCCAGATCTTTCAGGATAAGCTAAGTGCTGATTTTCAGTTGTTTGGTTTTTTGTCCAGCTTGCTTATTATGTCTCTATGCTAGCTGGTAGCTCTAGTGGACTGAGGTTCTCCCCATGTGCCATGAGTTGGCACATGGGTTCTTGTAATCTCAGGATGGTTTTTTTGATTAGGGTTTTTTGCTGACCGCTCAGTCCCCTTTTGTATCGTTCTGCTTTCTAGTTTACAGCGGGCCTCAATCTGCTAAAACTATATATATATCATCTCTATGTGTGTGCCTTCCTCTCATTTCACCGTCAATACATGTGGGGGGCAACTATATCTTTTGGGGTTCATTCCTCTGGAGGCAAGTGAGGTCTTTATTTTCTCTGCAGTGCTAGTTAGCTCTTAGGCTGGTGCGTGGCGTCTAGAACCAATGTAGGCACGCTCCCTGGCTATCTCTAGTTGCGTTTGTCAGGCGTAGGGCAGCGGTCAGCCCAGGTTCCATCACCCTAGAGCTCGTCCGTAATATATTTGTACTTTGCTTGTCCTGTGCTATCCCTAGCCATTGGGATTCATGACAGACATTGTCTGTTATGATAAATTGTACATGAATTGTTATCAGCAGTTATGATATCATGTTTTCTCTTTAATTTTTGTACCGTAGTCTGATGAAGGTCGGGAGACCGAAACATTATTAAACTTTAAATAAAGGGTACGGGTGTTGGTACTTGTATGAGTAAACTCATGGCCAAGTGACAAGGGCCGTATGAGATATGGGGGAAGGTGGGAGAAGTGAATTATAGAGTGTACTAGCCCATAAAGAGAAAACGCGAAGAGTTGTACCATGTAAATCTGCTTAAAGCCTGGAAGGACCGGATATATTTGGTCACGGAGGCGACGGCAGTCGTACCAATTTGGAACCCTCTGTCACCGGCCAAGGACGCGGCGGGGGTCAAGTTAAAATAAATGATGCTCTCACAAGACAGCAGCAACGGGAGGCTCAGGTTCTGGTGCAACAGAATACGGACGTATTCTCAGAGGTGCTGGGGTGGACTTCGGTGATCTAGCATGATATTGTCACTGAGTCCTGGGTAAAGGTACAGATGAAACTGTACCGAGTGCCAGAATTCCAGAGGCAGGCCATCACGGCCGAAGTGAAGCAAATGCTTCAGTTGGGAGTCATCGAGGAACCCCGGAGTGAGTGGGCTAGCCCCATTGTATTAATTCCAAAGCCAGACAGGTCATTATGTTTCTGTAATGACTTCAGGAAACTAAATGAGGTATCCAAGTTTGACCTTTATCCAATGCCACGAGTGGACAAGCTAATTGAGAGACTGGGGGAGGCCTGGCTTTTCACCATGCTCGATCTCACCAAAGGGTACTGCCAAGTCCCACTGACAGAGTCGGCAAAAGAAAAGACTGCATTTATAACGCCAGAGGATCTCTATCACTATGTTGTCTTGCCTTTTGGATTACATGGGGCTCCGGCCACATTCCAGAGGCTGATGGACATAGTGTTAGAACCTCATCGGAAGTACGCATCAGCGTAATTAGATGACATACTGTAGTCATCTTTAGTACCAAGTGGAATACCCACCTGTCCCTGTAACAAGCAGTGCTGGATTCTCTCAGAATCACAGGGTTAACCCCTTCCGACCTGTGACGCCAAGTAGGCGTCATGAAAATAGGTGCCAAGCCGACCTGTGATGCCTATGTGATGTCATGGAGGGATCGTGCCCCTGCAGATTGGGTGAAAGGGTTAACTCCAATTTCACCTGATCTGCAGGGACAGGGGGAGTGGTACTTCAGCCCGGGGGGGGTGGCTTTGCCCCCAAGTGGCTACGATCGCTCTGATTGGCTGTTGAAAGTGAAACAGCCAATCAGAGCAATTTGTAATATTTCACCTATGAAATTTGGTGAAATATTACAATCCAGCCATGGCCGATGCTGTAATATCATCGGCCATGGCTGGAAACAGCGATCTGCCCCCTCCACCGAAAGACAGCGGCGATCTGCCGCTGCTGTCAGTCTTTCCTCCCCTCCGTTCTGTGCTCCGCTGCCCTCCTCTCCCCTCTGTCCTGTCCAGCGCCCCCCTACTGTCCGATCCCACCCCCCATACCTCTGGACTCCCAGGGACCCTCCCGGTGTCTGTCCGGCATCTAACATGGGTGCCGCCATCTTCCAAAATGGCGGGCGCATGCGCAGTGCATCCGCCGAATCTGCCGGCCGTTACAGGTACATTTTGATCACTGTGATAGGTAGGTTATATCACAGTGATCAAAATAAAGAAAATAGTAAATAAATCCCCCCCTTATCACCCCCATAGGATGGTTAAAATAATGAAATAAAATATATTTATTTTTATTTTTCCACTAGGGTTAGGGTTAGAACTAGGGTTAGGGTTAGAGTTAGGGCTATGTGCACATGGTGCAGATTTGGCTGTGGATCCGCAGCGGATTGGCTGCTGCAGATTCGTGGCAGTTTTCCCATCACGCTTACAGTACCATGTAAACTTATGGAAAACCAAATCCGCTGTGCCCATGGTGCGGAAAATACCGTGCGGAAATGCTGCGCTGTATTTTCCGCAACATATCAATTCTTTGTGCGGATTCCGCAGTGTTTTACACCTGTTCCTCAATAGGAATCCACAGGTGAAATCTGCACAAAAAACACTGGAAATCCGCTGGAAATCCGCAAGTAAAACGCAGTGTGTTTTACCTGCGGATGTTTAAAAAACAGTGCGGAAAAATCCCACACGAATCCGCAACGTGGGCACATAGCCTTAGTGTTAGGGCTGGAACTAGAGTTAGGGTTGGAATTAGGGTTAGGGTTGGAATTAGGGTTAAGATTAGGGGTGTGTTGAGGTTAGGGTTAGGCTTGGGGTTAGGGTTATGGTTAGGGTTGGGATTAGGGTTGGTTGTGTGTTGGGGTTAGGGTTGGGATTGGGGTTAGGGTTGGGATTAGGGTTAGGGGTTTGTTGGGGTTAGGGTTGTGGTTAGGGGTGTGTTGGGGCTAGGGTTGTGATTACGGTTATGGTTAGAGTTGGGATTAGGGTCAAGGGTGTGTTGGGGTTAGTGTTGGAGTTAGAATTAAGGGGTTTCCACTGTTTAGGCACATCAGGGGGTCTCCAATCACAACATGGCACCACCATTGATTCTAGCCAATCTTGCATTCAAAAAGTCAAATGGTGCTCCCTCCCTTCCGAGCCCCGACTTGTGCCCAAACAGTGGCTTACCCAAACATATGGGACATAAGCGTACTCAGGAAAAATTGTACAACAAATTTGGGGGTCTAATTTCTCCTGTTACCCTTTGAAACATAAAAAATGGGGGCTAAAAAATTATTTTTGTGGGGAAAAAAAGATTTTTTATTTTCACGGCTCTGCGTTATAAAATTCTGTGAAGCACTTGGGGGTTCAAAGTGCTCACCACAAATCTAGATAAGTTCCTTGGGGGGTCTAATTTCCAAAATGGGGTCACTTGTGGGGGATTTCTACTATTTAGGTACATCAGGGGCTCTGCAAACGCAAAGTGACGCCCGCAGACCATTCCATCAAAGTCTGCATTTCAAAATGTCACTACTTCCTTTCTGAGCCCCAACGTGTGCCCAAATAGTGGTTTACCCCCACATATTGGGCATCAGCATACTCAGGACAAACTGGACAATAACTGATGGGGTTCAGTTTCTCGTATTACCCTTATGAAAATAAAAAATTGCGGGCTAAAAAATAATTTTTGAGGAAAAAAAGATTTTTTATTTTCACGGCTCTGCGTTATAAACTTTTGTGAAGCACTTGAGGGTTCAAAGTGCTCACCACACATCTAGATAAGTTCCTTGGGGGGTCTAGTTTCCAAAATGGGGTCACTTGTGAGGGGTTTCTACTGTTTAGGTACATCAGGGGCTCTGCAAACGCAACATGATGCCCGCAGACCATTCCATCAAAGTCTGCATTTAAAAACGTCACTACTTCCTTTCCGAGCCCCGACGTGTGCCCATTCAGTACTTTACCTCCACATATGGGGTATCAGCGTACTCAGGACAAACTGTAGAACAACTATTGGGGTTCAGTTTCTCTTGCTACCCTTGTGAAAATAAAAAATTGTGGGCTAAAAAATCATTTTTGAGGGAAAAAAAGGATTTTTTATTTTCACTGCTCTGCGTTATAAACGTTCGTGAAGCACTTGGAGGTTCAAAGTGCTCACCACACATCTAGATAAGTTCCTTGGGGGTCTAGTTTCCAAAATGGGGTCACTTGTGGGGGGTTTCTACTGTTTAGGCTCTTCAGGAGCTCTGCAAACGTAACATGACACCCGCAGACCATTCCATCAAAGTCTGCATTTCAAAAAGTCCCTACTTCCCTTCTGAGCTCTGCCATGCACCCAAACAGTGGTTTACCCCCACATATGGGGTATCAGCGTACTCAGGACAAACTGGACAACAATTTTTGGGGTCCAATTTCTCCTTTTACCCTTGTAGAAATAAAAAATTGCGGGCTAAAAAATAATTTTTGAGGAAAGAAAAATGATTTTTTATTTTCACGGCTCTGCGTTATAAAGTTCTGTGAAGCACTTGATTTTTTATTTTCATGGCTCTGCGTTATAAACTTCTGCGAAGCACTTGGGGGTTGAAAGTGCTCATCACACATCTAGATGAGTTTCTTGGGGGTCTAGTTTCCAAAATGGTGTCGCTTGTGGGGGAGTTCAAATGTTTAGGCACACAGGGGCTCTCCAAACGTGACATGGTGACCGCTAACGATTGGAGCTAATTTTTCATTCAAAAAGTCAAATGGCGCTCCTTCCCTACCGAGCCTTGCCGTGTGCCCAAACAGTGGTTTACCCCCATATATGAGGTATCGGTGTACTCAGGAGAAATTGCCCAACTGTTATGGTCCCAATGGCAGGGGACCTCAGAGATTACCGCAAAGTCTGCAAAACATAAATACTCGCTCTTAGGGAAGTGGTAACTAGGCTGACCATATACCTGATCCTAGCGCAAACACTAACAGCAGCCAGGGAACATGCCTACGTTGATCCTAGACGTCTCGCGCCAGCCGGAGAACTAACTAACCCTATCAGGGAAAATAAGACCTCTCTTGCCTCCAGAGAAAAGACCCCAATGTAATACAAGCCCCCAACAAATAATAACGGTGAGGTAAGAAGAAAAGACAAACGTAAGAATGAACTAGATTTAGCAAAGAGAGGCCCACTGACTAATAGCAGAATATAGTAAGAAGACTTATATGGTCAGCAAAAAACCCTGCAAAATATCCACGCTGAATATCCAAGAACCCCCAAACCGACTGACGGTGTGGGGGGAGAATATCAGCCCCCTAGAGCTTCCAGCGATATCAGGAATCACATTTTGTACAAGCTGGACAAAAAATAAGAACAATGCAAATGATCAAAAGTACGAAAGCAGGACTTAGCTTATCTTGCAAAGAACCAGGACCTGAAGACAGGAGCAAACAGAAGTGAACTGATTACAACGATGCCAGGCACTGGACTGAGAATCCAGGAAGTTTAAATAGCAACACCCATGGTCTAACGAAGCAGGTGAGTACCAACCTGGTAAAAGACAATCCAAGTGCCAAATCACTAGTGACCACAAGAGGGAGCCAAAAGGTATAGTTCACAACACCCAACACATTTTAAGATCCATTTTATCCTGTAGCCCATGAGAAAGTGAAAAAATTGAGGCTAAAGGAATTTTTGTGTGAAAAAAAGTACTTTTTCATTTTTACGGATCAATTTGTGAAGCACCTGGGGGTTGACAGTGCTCACTTTGAATCTAGATAAGTTCCTTGAGGAGTCTAGTTTCCAAAATTGGGTCACTTGTGGGGAGCTCCAATGTTTAGGCACACAGGGGCTCTCCAAACACGACATGGTGTCCGCTAATGATTGGAGCTAATTTTTCATTCAAAAAGTCAAATGGCGCTCCTTCCCTTCCGAGCCTTGCCGTGTGCCCAAACAGTGGTTTACCCCCACATATGAGGTATCGGTGTACTCAGTAGAAATTGTCCAACAAATTATAGGATCCATTTTATCCTGTTACCCATCTGAAAACAAAAAAATTGAGGCTAAAATAATTTTTTTGTGATAAAAAAGTACTTTTTCATTTTTACGGATCAATTTGTGAAGCACCTGGGGATTGAAAGTGCTCACTATGCATCTAGATAAGTTCCTTGGGGGTCTAGTTTCCAAAATGGGGTCACTTGTGGGGGAGCTCTAATCTTTAGGCACACAGGGGCTCTCCAAACGCGACATGGTGTCCGCTAAAGATTGGAGCCAATTTTTCATTCAGAAAGTAAAATGGCGCTCCTTCCCTTCTGAGCCCTGTCGTGCACCCAAACAGTGATTCCTCCCCACATATAGGGTATTGACGTACTCAGGACAAATTGTACAACAACTTTCGGGGTCCAGTTTATCCTTTTACCCTTGGGAAAATAAAAAAATTGTTGCTAAATTTCATTTTTGTGACTTAAAAGTTAAATGTTCATTTTTTCCTTCCATGTTGCTTCTGCTGCTGTGAAGCACCTGAAGGGTTAATAGACTTCTTGAATGTGGTTTTGAGCACCTTGAGGGGTGCAGTTTTTAGAATGGTTTCACTTTTGGGTATTTTCAGCCATATAGACCCCTGAAAGTGACTTCAAATGTTAGGTGGTTCCTAAAAAAATGGTTTTGCAAATGTTGTTGTAAAAATGAGAAATCGCTGGTCAAATTTTAACCCTTATAACTTCGTAGCAAAAAATTCTGTTTCCAGAATCATGCTAATGTAAAGTAGACATGTGGGAAATGTTATTTATTAACTATTTTGTGTCACATAACTCTCTAGTTTAACAGAATAAAAATTAAAAATTTGAAAATTGCAAAATTTTCAAAATTTTTGCCAAATTTCCGGTTTTTTCACAAATAAACGCAAAATTATCGACCTAAATTTACCACTAACATGAAGCTCAATATGTCACGAAAAAACAGTCTCAGAATCGCTAGGATCCGTTGAAGCGTCCTTGAGTTATTACCTCATAAAGGGACACTGGTGAGAATTGCAAAAAATGGCCAGGTCATTAAGGTCAAAATAGGCTGGGTCATGAAGGGGTTAACAGTGAATCCGTAAAAATGTGTGATAGGACTCACGGAAGCTCGGTACTTAGGATACGTGATTGGCCGCGGGGTTAACAAGTCATAAATAAGACTGAGGCCATCCATAACTGGCCCAAGTCGCTAAGTACAAAACAGGTGATGGCATTCTTCAGCATCAGTGGATACTACCGCCGGTTTATACCCAATTTTGCTGGGAGTTCAGCACCCCTAACCAACCTATTAAAGGGTAACAAGTCAGTTATGGTCTGGTGGAATCCTCAAGCGGAGGAAACATTCCAGTCCCTGAAGTCGGCATAGTGTGGACAGACGGTCATCATCAGCCCCAACTTCAGGAAAACCTTCATCATGTAGACGATGCTTCTAACATGGGCCTAAGAGTGGTGCTGTCAAAGGAGGTGAACTGAGAGGAACATCCAATCATCTACCTAAGTAGGAAACTCACCACAGCTGAGAAAAATTATAGCGTAGTGGAGAAGGAGTGTCTAGCCATTATGTGGGCCTTGGAGTCCCTATGCTATTATTTACTTGGTCGACTGTTTCGCTTGGTGACAGACCATTCATCCTTGGTATGGATGAGAAATGCCAAGGAGAGGAATGCTTGGGTCACCAGATGGTTTCTTTCTCTACAGAACTTCAATTTCACCTTGGAACATCGAGCAGGGAAGTTGCAGGGAAATGCGGCTGCCCTGTCATGGGCCCCCTGTATGGTGACAAACCTTCAACCTCACAAGATTGAACGGGGGTGTGTGTGAGGCAGCGACAGTTGTTATATGTGAGGGCCACTATGTGTCCACAAGGATGCACATAGAAGCGTATTGAGGCTGCTGTAGTGCATTGCTGTCACAGACATAGCTGTGATTGCATTGCAAAATGAAAGTAAGGATGGTCTTAAGCAAGCTATTTGCTCAAGGCAAATTTAAGAAAACTCAGCATGGGCTCTTATTTCTGGAACGAACTACAGGATGGTAGTGGGGCTCTGCAAGGTTCAGCCTGTGTGAAGTAACACAGAGCCAAGCAAAGCCAAAAGGCCTGGTACCCCTCAGCGTGACACGGCGGTGCAGTCGTCCACCGCAACCATTCTCGGATTAGGACTGTTTCCGGAAGATTCCATCTGCTGTTTCTTTTGTGAGTTTTTTGTACATTAAAAGACATTTGCTTTGAACTTTCCTGTGGTCCTGCCTATCTGTCACACTGCACCAACCCTGCTGCACTACAGGTGCAAGTCAGAAGTGTTTTTTTGGAGCCGTCAGGTCATGGCTGCGTGTTGCAGTCAGGACTTCCCTCCAACAACAATCATGATTTGATAACCTGGTAAATGCTGCTCTCAAACTAACAGCGACATTTAATGACATTTAGCAAGTGTCAGCATTAGGACACGTCATTGCATGCACCCATGCCTGTGACCTGATCACGGATCACTGATGGGTTCCTATGACGGCAAGCGGTCTGCTGAAGACCCCCTGTGATTGTCATTATGGAGCTCCCTTGAAACTCCGCCTGTGGCCGGGCTTCAAAGGAGATTATGATTTTTGCTACATGTTTTCACAGTATTTGTTAGTCCCCTTAGACTTGATGATTGCAGTAAAATACTGTAAACTGTAAAAAGTTTTAACAAGTATGAAAAAAAAATAAACGTGCAAATCACCCTTTTCCCACATTTAAAAATAAAGATATTAAAAAAATTTTAAAACAATGTTTTTTTTGGTTGCCACAATTCCATGAAAAATGCCTTAACAAGTGAACAAAACATCACATCTGTCCCAAAATGTTTTTTTCAACACTAAAATAATTAAAAAAAACTGGACATGTTTGGTATTGCCGTAGTCGTACTGATAAGGAAAATCAATTTGCAAGGTCATTCTTAACACAAAATATATACTGCAAAAAAATCCCAAAAAACAATGTCAGACTTGTGTTTTTTTTAACAATTTATCCTCATTTGGAATTTTTTCCCATTTTCCAGTACACTATGTGGTAAAATTAATGTGCAACTTGTTTCACAAAAACAAGCCCTTATGTGAACAGAAAAAGAAAAAAGTTATGGCTTTGGGAAGAAAAAATGAAAGCGCAAAAATGGAAATTGGCCGCGTTGTGACGGAGTAAACCAAGTCTGTCCTCACAGAATGACTGTTAAAACCAAAAACAGGCACTCGGTGCACCCTTGGCATGGAAAAACATTTACAGGGAATATGTCAGCAAGTTTTTGCTATGTAATCTGACAGCATAATGAGGAAGGGACATGGAGCGCCCCCAAGGGACGCGGGGTACTCGGTACCGGGTCCTTCGGTTCTCAGGGGGGATGTCACGGTGGCTGACCCGGTCCGTGGCCCTTGGGATGTCCATGTAAAAGGGAAAGGTCTTTAAAGGGGAAATGTTCGTGACTAGGGTTGAGCAACTTTTATTTTTATAGGATCGGGTCGGGTTTCACGAAACCCGACTTTCTCAAAAGTCGGGTCGAGTGAAATCGGCCGATCCTATAATAAAGTCGGGGTCGGGGGTCGGCCGAAACACGAAACCCAATGCAGTGCAATGGGATACTATGGTTCCCAGGGTCTGAAGGAGAGGAAACTCTCCTTCAGGCCCTGGGATCCATATTAATGTGTAAAATAAAGAATCAAAATAAAAAAATATTGATATACTCACCCTCGGACGCGCCCTGGTACTAACCGGCAGCCTTCCTTCCTAAGAATGAGCGCGTGAATGACCTGCGGTGACGTCGCGGCTTGTGATTGGTCGCGTGAGCGGTCACATGGGCGGTCACGCGACCAATCACTAGCCGCGACGTCATCTAAGGTCCTTCACGCGCTCATTCTTAGGAAGGAAGGCTGCCGGAAAGAAGCAGGGCGCGTCCGAGGGTGAGTATATTCCTATTAGGTATAATGGATTTCTTTTTATGTGCAACTTTCCCCACCTACTTGTTTTCCATCTATCTCTGCCTTTTATGGCTCTATAAAGCAAAAGCTGTCAATCAAAGAGAACAAGGGGGGTGGAGATAAAGGGAAACAAGTAGATGGGGAGAAGCACATAAATGTGTGTCCACAGCAAGGGTGCACCGAGTGCCTGTACTTGGTTTAAACAGTCACTCTGTGTTGACAGATCCCTTTAATAGCTATAAACTGGCAAGCGCAAAAGGACGAGAGTAAACAGCTGTGATCATATAGCTGCCTGAGTGAGCATGGCGATCTGGGGAAGATTGATAGTGTCACAGTTCATCTTCAGATTGTAAATTCCATTGACTCTGTTGTATGACAGTGTTCACAAAGGTATTTTTGTGTTTCATACTGCATGAAATATTGCACATTTCTAAAGTTGTGATATTTTTAATGTAATTTTTAAACAATTTATTTTTACGCACCTTGTTGATGCATCAATTTAAGGTAAATTAAAGAGCCCATTGAGGTTCATAGAGTACTTACTTACCCAAGCAAAATACAGTTTGATAAAATGCAACTGAGTTAAACTGCAATGAAATAATAGGACATTTGTGTATAGGGACATATTTATTATATCATTTCCAGATACATTTATTATGTAATGTGCTTTTAGAACAGAACAATCACGTTTAATGAGCAGGCAGATATTTAAGCACTCTTTGCTGGCTTAGGAAATTGAGTACCTATAAGGAAATCAGTAATCATTGCAGGAAAGTAAGAAAGGGGGAGGTAAAAGAGCTTGGCATCCCATCCAGCAGAATAACGCGTCTTGGGGTGGACAGCAGTCAGCGCATGCTCCATGCAGTCTGTGACTAGAGACAAATTGGTGCTGGACGTCGACAAAGCCAGATCAACAATGCTACAATCTGAACAAAGAAATAGAAAACAAGATTTGTTACAAATATTACATTCAGAGCAGGTAGAAAACTCTTTATTCTATGGAAAAATATTATCTATAACCAATCTATATGTCATCTGTGCACTTTCTGACTAAGGTCAATTATATTGCTTGGCCGTGCTGTCTCTGAATGTATCATTTACTTTATAGTGTCTTTCAGTTTTTTATGCATTGTAAAAGCTCAGATGACGGATAAAGATAGTAGGAACAGCTCCACCATTAATACCCTCAACTTGGCTGCTTACGCTAGTTTATTTCAATGTGGTGAAAGGATATATCTGTTGCTAGACATCCCTGGCAACAAAGGAGAAAACATGTTTAATGCCGGAAGTTCAAATACAAAACCTTTGGTTTCCCTGCTTTATCTTGAAGGTGTTTAATCAATTGTCCCATTACAATGAGATTCTGATGATGATGATGTCATTTCAACAGCATGTTACATCAAGAGCATAGAGAAAATTTATTGACAAGCTAATTAGAAAATTACAATACATATTTCTAAAAAATCTTGGCTTACGCAATCATGAAAACATATAAGTCCAAGTGCTTCTCACAAAATTAGAATATATTCAAAAACCTAATTTATTTCAGTTCTTCAATACAAAAAGTGAAACTCATATAATATAGAGTCAAACAGAGTGACCTACTGTATTTCAAGTGTTTATTTCTGTTTATGTTGATGATTATGGCTCACAGCCAGTGAAAGCCAAAAGTCATTATCTCGGTAAATTAGAATACTTTATAACACCAGCTTGAAAAATTATTTTAAAATACTAAATGTTGGCCTACTGAAAAGTATGTTCGGTAAATGCACTCAATACTTGATTGGCGCTCCGTTTGCATCAATTAGGCTGGTTTCACACTTGCGTTTTGATCTGCAGCGTTTTTTTAAAAAACGCAGGTGGTGAAAAAACGCATGTAAATGCATGCAAACGCTGCGTTTTTTAGACGCATGCGTTTTTACATGCGTTTTAAAAAATGCAGCGTTTGACCGCGTTTACATGCGTTTTTTGCATGCGTTTGCGTTTTTTTTGCGCAAGAAGAGAAATTTCACAATAGCAAAAACAAGATAACCAGACACCACCAATGGGACTACAGAGGGCGTGTATGATGGGCTCTCTATATTTAGACCCTACGGCTACTTAAATTTTAACAGCTTGCTACTGTATCCTGTGTCATGATGGATCTTCGCATGGAGAGCTTTTATTTCAACCTGGATTTCAGCTTCAAGATGTTTCTGGCCTGTGCTTTTGCTTGGGAGCAAGACCGAAACCGCGAAAGATGGAGAAGGAGACAACGTAGGCGTTTTTGGAGGCACCCCATTATTGAATTGCGTGAGAGCCGTGGAGCCTACCACACGATCTATGCCGAGCTGAATGCCAAGCCGGAGAAATTCCAGGAGTACACGAGAATGTCGCGGATTTGCTGTCTCGTTTCCAAGGAGCCATACGGCGACAGGACACCCAGCTCCGTAGAGCGATTCCACCCGTGGAACGTCTGCTGGTGACATTACGGTACGTTCAAAATTTAAACCAATGACAGTCCAAATTTTTTATTCTGCCTTTTTTTCCTCTTCAGGAGCGCATCACCACGACTGAAGGTAACTATAGGTCATTGACCTACATTTCCTTCATTCCCCGGGGTTTACAGGCACGAGCACCGCTGCATTAGCAGAGCTCCTGCCTGTAAAATATTTTAACCCCTTCAGATGGATTTACCTCGTGGGACGTGACAGATCATCAAAAGGTATGTATATTGTTGGTTTATTATTTTTCCAAGCGAGGGTCTTCAGGTGGATTGAGAGAGCAATAAAATATTAAAACCACCAGTGTGTTTATTTCATTAAAATACTTTTTAATAATGTGTGTGTGTTTTTTTAACCCTTTCATACAATTGGATTAATAATGGATAGGTGTCATATTTGACGCCTCTCCATTATTAACCTGGCTTAATGTGACCTTACAATAGCAAGGTGACATTAACCCTTCATTACCCCATATCCCACCGCTACACAGGAGTGGGAAGAGAGAGGCCAAGTGCCAGAATTGGCGCATCTTCCAGATGTGCCTTTTCTGGGGTGGCTGGGGGCAGATGTTTGTAGCTAGGGGGGCCAATAACCATGGACCCTCTCTAGGCTATTAATATCTGCCCTCAGTCACTGGCTTTACCACTCTGGCGGAGAAAATTGCGCGGGAGCCCACGCAAATTTTTTCCGCGATTTAACCCTTTATTTTAAAAGCTACAGCGCCATAATTTTGCACATACACACTACTAACATTTGTAGTGTGTAATATGCAAAAAAAAGGGGGATATGACATGGTTTACTGTATGTAAACCATGTCTCATATCATGTTCGGTTTGTAAATCCGGGACTTCAAATTCAGGCTTTTAACATATATAGCGCTGAAGTAAATATAAATGTATATGTATATGTATATATATATATATATATATATATATATATATGTGTATATATATATATATATATGTGTATATATATATATATATATATGTGTATATATATATATATATATGTGTATATATATATATATATATATATATATATATATATATATATATATATATATATATATATATATCTCAATGACACAGTGAGATCGGGTGGGGTTTCACCAAACCCGACTTTGCCAAAAGTCGACGACTTTTGAAATTGGCAGATCTGTTTCGCTCAACCCTAGTGGTTATACAAGGCAGTTATCAACTCAACAGGTCAGGTGTCATAACTTTTGAGTTTATGGACACCTGACCTGTTCAGTAGAGGACTGCACTGTATTTCCACCATTTTCTATTAATACTGCCACACTAGGCATATACAAAAAGAGATTATGGATATACATCTTATATTTTTGGGGCCACCTCATATCTGTATACTAAAGACACACATATAGCTGCAGTCTTGTATGTTTAACTACTGGAGATATGTTGTGGCCCAAAAAATAAGTGTGTGGCGAAGTTTCTTGGCGCACGGTGTGTGTTGCCGTCGGCGATAGACACAATAAACCAAACAAGATTGTGGCAAAGCAAACTTTTTTATTTAGTTAACAATGTAAAAAAATTATTTTTTTGAACCGTGCCAGCTTGGGGTTGAGTGATGTAAACGGGGGGGTGTGAAGAACTGAGGCCTGGCTAACCGTGGACGACGCAGAGGAGGCAGGAGAAGGGGCAATAAAACTAGAAGGGTCTGGAAGTTCGGGGATGGGGCTTGAAACATGAGAGGCTTGAGACACACTGGAAGGGTGAGACAAAACTGACAATACAGACACATCGGTAGGTGAAGGGGGAGGAATACTAAGAGTTTTTTGTTTTGTTTTTTTTCTGATTTTTTTTTTGCTTTGCCTGGTAGGGGGACGTCTTGGTGGGCTCAAATGCTGTAGCGTGGTGGGAGACCCGACAGGGTCCGGCTGCACTGTCTCACAGTCCATTGTGCTTGTCGAGCGCTCACCCATGCCAGAGTCCTGCTGCGTCGTGTTGGATGGGAAACATAAAGCCACGCCAGGGTCCTGCTGCATCGTGGTGGGTCCGGTCATGAAAGACCCGCCAGGGTCCTGCTGCATCGTGGTGGGTCCGGGTCGGAAAGATACGCCAGGGTCCTGCGGCATCGTAGTGAGTCCGGGCCGGAAAGACACGCCAGGGTCCTGCGGCATCGTAGTGGGTCCGGGCCGGAAAGACACGCCAGGGTCCTGCTGCATCGTAGTGGGTCCGGGCCGGAAAGACACGCAAGGGTCCTGCTGCATCGTGGTGGGTCCGGGCCGGAGAGACACGCCAGGGTCCTGCTGCATCGTAGTGGGTCCGGGTCAGAAAGACATGCCAGGGTCCTGCTGCATCGTGGTGGGTCCGGGCCGGAAAGACACGCCAGGGTCCTGCGGCATCGTAGTGGGTCCGGGCCGGAAAGACACGCCAGGGTCCTGCTGCATCGTAGTGGGTCCGGGCCGGAAAGACACGCCAGGGTCCTGCTGCATCGTGGTGGGTCCGGGCCTGAAAGCCACGCCAGGGTCCTGCTGCATCGTGGTGTCAGTGGAGGAGGTCCAAGCCGGAGCAGCGGTGGTCACGGTGGTGGCGGTGGGATGTCCAACTGCACTCGTCATGGTGTTGGCGCTGTAGTGGAGTCCGCCTGTGGAAGGAATTGAGATGGCCATGCAGTGGTATGCAGCAGAGGTCGGCAAGGAGGTTAATCGTGACAGTGACGGCACAGTTGGATATGCCGCCACTGTCTGCTGTAAATAACGACTCTGCTGCATAGCCTGCACAAAAGCAGCATTGCAGGCCTGCATCACACTGAGCTGGAGATCAGGGCTAAGGTGTTCCGACATGCCCTGCTGAATTTGGTTGAAAAAATGATGAGCTGGCCTCTGGAGGTCGGCTTTAACTTGATCAAGGCTTTTGGTGACCTCCTGAAGACGGCAATTCAAGAGGTTATGAGAAACATCCATTCGGTCACCTAAAGCCTTGATTGCTTCATGTAAAACCGAGCTCAAGTGCAAAAACTCGGGCATGATTGACCTGTCCGAAACCCTCTCTCGCTGCCGGGATGAGCCCAAAAAAAGGGGGCAGTGGAAGAGGACTGGGAAAGGGGAATACCTGACGGGCCAGCTCCCTTGTCTCCAGTTAGTGTGGAAGGCCCACCTGCTGCTGCGCTGCTGGATGGCTGGGACGGGTCCGTGCCTGCCGGCTGAAGGACCGCTCCAGAACCTGGCTCAACAGTCGTGCTCTGTGTGCTGTGAAAAAAGGAAACAGAAAATTAATACCAAAAAATAACCAGATGCTAAATCCTGTGGAATTTTAAAATACAGATTATGTCAATACAATACAACCAAAAGCATGTGAGAAAAACTTACGCTCTATGGGCAAGGACCGGTCTTAAAAATGACAGCACGCGATGATACTTGTACAGTCTGATCCTTGCTCCTGAACCACTGGCAGCACGACTCTCTTGTCGCAGGTCCTTGTTGAAGCGGTCCTTCATGGAACGCCAACGTGTTCTGACTTTGTCCACTGTTAAAAAAAAAAAAAAAATTATGGTCAGGACATTGAATTTTTGCCGTTCAAAGACAACTGTGTGTGATGAGAGAAACTCCGGAGAGTTTCTTTCATCACACACAGTCAAGAGAGCACAGCAAAGGTCTCTGCTGCTTCACACTGCAGTGCAACACTTACCAAATGCACTACGGACCTGTGGCGGGGCATTGTCCCATCCATCCCACAACGCTTGGGCCACCTCATTACACAGACGTCGGAGAGTGGTGTTGATCGAATGCAGTGGATCCCGGCTGTCCCACAACGGAACTCGCTCCTGGACCAGGCTTATTAGGAGGTCGTTGTCAATAAGGTCATCGTCCCGTCGTGAAACCTAAAAATTAAAAACAATCATTACAGTTTGCTCAATCACATTAGGAAAAGAAAGAGAACAGATGATGAGAAATGTCATGAATACGAAAGTAAACATACAAAAGGATTCCATAAGAAAAATTTTAAGATATTCGAGTGTAAAGAATGGAAGATTCAAGAATTTTACAATGAGGACATGCAAATTGCCTCTTCTGAGAAAAAGAGGACTTTACTCTATAGCGCCACCTGTTGGAAGTAGCGATCCTACAAGTCACAATCAACCCTTTAACGAGTCGTGCAATATGACTTAGGATTAAAGCCAAATCAGTATCTCAATTCGCAATGAGGACAGTCAGCCTTGTATACATACCCGCTGCGGTCTTCCCACCGGACCTTGACTCCGCTGCTCCTGGCCGGTCTGTGCCTCAGTAGAAGTGCTCTAAAAAAAAGGAAAAATCAAATTGTCACATGAGTCGATGTGACAGTGAATACTTACCAATCTGACGAGGCAAACACTCACCTCACTGACATGCTCCACTTCCGACTGACGTGGCTCAAACGCCTCACCAGATGAAGACTCCGAAGAAGACATTCTGAGGCATGTAGAAAGAAAGAAATGAAATTAGGACATGTAGAGGCAAAAATTAGAAAATAAAGGCATTGGTAGGATATACTCACATTGATCTGGGTCTTGTCCTCCAAAATGCATCCTGCCAGTGTCTTGTCTTCTTCAGAGTCTGATGAGAAGTGTCCTGAAACTTTCCCCAACCTCCCTTTTATCACCTTGTTGGTAGGGGGTGTCTTATCAGTGTCTAGACATGGTTATCTTAATGGTAACGCATGCATTCAAAAACGCATGCAAACGCATGTACACAAAAACGCATGCGTTTCCATAGACATCAATGTATTTTTTGACGCAAATCAAATGCAAATGAACGCATGCGTTTTTTTGCGGCAAAAAAACGCCCCTGAAAATTACTACATGTTGCATTTCTGCAACATGCTGCATGCAGTCAAAAAATGCATGCGTCGTTAAACGCGGACAAACGCGTACCAAAAAAACTGCATGCGTTTTTAATGTTAAACATAGGGGAAAAAAAAACGCATGCGTTTTTTTTTCCAAAAACGCTGCAGATCAAAACGCAAGTGTGAAACCAGCCTTACTGCATCAATGTGGTGTGGAGTGCAGGAGATCAGCCTGTGGCACTGCTGAGGTGTTATGGAAGCCCAGGTTGCTTTTATAGCAGCCTTCAGATCAAAACGCAAGTGTGAAACCAGCCTTACTGCATCAATGTGGTGTGGAGTGGCGGAGATCAGCCTGTGGCACTGATGAGGTGTTATGGAAGCCCAGGTTGCTTTTATAGCAGCCTTCAGCTTGTCTGCATTGTTGAGTCTGGTGTCTCTCATCTTCCTCTTGACAAAAACCCATAGATTCTCTATGGGGTTAAGGTCAGGCGAGTTTGCTGGCCAATCAAGCACATTGATACTGTTGTTTTTAAACCAGGTATTGGTACTTTTGGCAGTGTGGACAGGTGCCAAGTCCTGCTGGAGAATTACATTTCCATCTCCGAAAAGCTTGTTGGCAGAGGGAAGCATGAAGTGCTCTAAAATTTCCTGGCAGACGGTTGTGCTGACTTTGGTCTTGATAAAACACAGTGGACCTACACCAGCAGATGATATGGCTCCCCAAGCAATCACTGATTGTGGAAACTTCACACAAGACCTCAAGCAGCTTGGATTGTGGCCTCTCCACTCTTCCTCCAGACTCTGGGGCCTTGATTTCCAAATAAAATGCAAAATTTACTTTCATCTGAAAACAACACCTTGGACCACTGAGCAACAGTCCAATTCTTTTTCTCTTTGGCACAGGCAAGACACTTCTGGTGTTGTCTATTGGTCATGAGTGGCTTGACACAAGGAATGCGACACTTGTAGCCCATGTCCTGGATATGTCTGTGCATGGTGGTTTTGAAGCAATGCCTCTGTCATGGTTGTGGACAGGGTTCCTTCCCTATCCTCTCGGGGTTAATTTGAATAGCCTCCTTCTGGTTTTGGGAGGGCTATATTTACCCGTCTTCATCTGGGGATCCTTGTCAGTGATAGATCTGTCTTGGCTGTGTGTCTGACCCCCTGGTGTGCTTGCATACTGTTATCCGGTTGCTTTCTTCTGTATGACTCGGTCTGTTTTCTCGTTCTGTGCTTTTCCTTGTGACTCTGTGCTAATTGTCTGTTTCCTGCTCTGACCTTTGACTCGGTACTCTAACTTCCCTCCTGTCTGCCCGATTGTACTGCACCACCATCTTCGGCTCCCCAACCTTTTTGCTATGTCCCAACCACGCTTATGTCTCACCCTTTTGACACTACTTCGACCTCCCAGCTTGACTTTGGCACATTCAGACTACTCTCTGACTCCGCCTCCACTCGACATCTGGCTCCGCTTCCGTCCCGTGCCTTGAAGGTCATGTGTTTCAGGTACTGCGCTCCGGCAGGTAATCTCACCACAGCGCTCCTCACTTTCTCTCTGTCCTTCTGTAACACCAACTCCTGCTGTAAGTCTGCAGCAGGGCTCTTGATAGACTCCAGCAGCAGTCCTCCTTGTGAATCTCCCCCAAATTTTTGAATGGACTTTTCTTCACAATCCTTTCAAGGCTGCGGTTATCCCAGTTACTTGTGCACCTTTTTCTACCACACTTTTTCCTTCCACTCAACTTTCCATTAATATGCTTGGATACAGCACTCTGTGAACAGCCGGCTTTTTTAGCAATGACCTTTTGTGGCTTACCCTCTGTTAGGGCTGGCGGAATGCACCAAATAATTATAAGGATGGTATAAGGTGCGTTCGCAGCCCGGGGTCCACCGTGCAGAGATGACACCTGCTGCTCGGTAATGCCGGACAGTATATGGCGGTATAATGTGAACACACATGGGTTAGCTTCACCTGGTATGTAAGGAAGTGAACCCTGTTGCGTCACAGGGCCGCAATACTGCAGAGTGAAAGCTAGTATTGGGTCACAGGACTGTCTCAAGGACAAGGGGTTAGAGTCCCTCTAGACCACTAGAGCTCGGCGCCACAACTGCGGTGCCGGGGAAAAACCTAAATAATGATTTACCACACTGAGTGCATGCAGCGTTGCTCTGGTGAACACCACTAACCGCCCTAACTAGGGACAGGTAAGTGCACTGGTTGTGCACGGTGCTGCACTGTTAGACACTATAGATTGTGCCTGGTGCTGGATGGCACTAACTGGCCCTAGACAGCTCCAAAATTCACGAGCATTCATCAACACTAGGGATGGGAATGATTCGGAGTTTTCACCAGAACAAGCATACATCCACACACACAATAGCTGATTTATACTAGCGCATGGCCGAGCGGCCATGCAAACCTTTTATATCTGTAGCCTTCCAGGACCTTCCTAGTGTTCCAATCGGAGCCGCTACAGGACCTGAGAATGTGACCCCCCGACCACCAATGAAAGTTCGTCCCGTGGGCATGCTCAGTAGAAGAAAAACAGGACTTAGTCTCTGGAATGTCTGCTCACCTCTGAACAATGCTAGTTACAAAGGCTGAGCCTGGAATGGCAGCAGTACCCAAACACACAGTATCTGCTTGAGCCAGACGCTGGGATCGACATCTCTGCTGAGCAGGCTCTACTGTGGCTGAAGGAGAATGGGAGACCGTAGCGGACATGGTTTGAGATTCCACCTGTGCAGTGGTGGGAACTCAACACCTAACACCCTCCTTGTGGATTGTGTCAATGACTGCCTTCCGGACATCTGTCAAGTCAGCAGCCTTCTCCATGTGATTGTGGAGCCTACTAAAACAGACTAAAGGACCTTTTTAAACACTTAGGGTATGTGCACACGTAGGAAAAGAGGTGCAGAATTTTCTGCACAAAATCCGCATCTCCTGGCAGAATCCGCAGCTGTGGATTTTGTGCGGATTTTCAGCGGTTTTGGGCCACTGCGGAATTTTAACATGGAGGGCTGCAGAACCGCTGCAGATCCACAGAAAATAAGTGACATGCACTTCTTTGAAATCCGCAGCAAGTCCGCACTGATTTTTCTGCACCATCTGCACAGCTATTTTTTTTTCCATTGACTATCATTATACTGTACAACACAGTGCAGATCTGCAGCGTTTCTACGCTGTAAAATCCGCTGCGGTTCCGCAGCAAATCCGCATCGTGTGCACATATACTTAGGTAGTCTTTGCAGGTGTCTTTTGTTAATTATTCTAATTTACTAAGATAATGACTTCTGGGTTTCATTGCATAATCATCAACATAAACAGAAGTAAACACTTGAAATAGATCACTATGTTTGTAATGACTCCTATATAATATATGAGTTTCACTTTTTGTATTGAAGAACTGAAATAAATTAACTTTTTGATGATATTCTAATTTAGCGAGAAGCACTTGTACATAAAGGAATGATAACCATGTTGGCATTCTGACTACCGTATTTTTCTGACCATTAGACGCACTTTTTTTCCTCCTAATTTGGGAAGAAAGTGTGGGTGCGTCTTATGGTCAGAATGTAGCATGTGGGGAGGGGGCAGCAGTGAGTGGGATCACATTGTGATCCCACTTGCAGGAGGCAGAAAAATGTCCCCACTGCCAGGAATCCAGCCCAGGGGAAATCATGTGGTCCCCATGATTAAAGTGCAGTGAATATTCATTAGCTGCTTCCCCGCCCACCTATCAGCTGAGCGGTGAGGGGGAGCAGCACATGAATACTCCTTCACAGGGACACACATGGTTTCCCCAGCGCTGGATTCCTGTAGCAGCTGGGGAGATCTGTGTGTCCGGTGGAGGAGGAGTGTCATGGTTCCCAATGGCAAGGGAACGTCAGAGAACATAAATAACAGAACAGCTCTTGGGTGATGGAATCTCGAGCTGACCGTGAGCTAAACCTACCACACAACTAACAGTGGCCGGGTGGCGTACCTGCGTTTTATCCCTAGACGCCTAGCGCCAGCCGGAGGACTAACTAACCCTAATAGAGGAAAAGACAGACCTGGCTTACCTCTAGGGAAATTCCCCCAAAAAGGAGACAGAAGCCCCCCACATATATTGACGGTGAGTTCAGAGGAAAAGACATACGCAGTATGAAGGTAGGTTCAGCAAAGCGAGGTCCGCTTACTAGATAGCAAGAAGATACAATAGGGAACTTCACGGTCAGCTGAAAACCCTATTAAAATACCATCCCGAAATTACTTTAAGACTCATGTGTCAACTCATGACACCGGAGTGGCAATTTCGGCCCACAAGAGCTTCCAGCTACAGAAAAATAACATAACTGTGAACTGGAACAAAAATGCAAAACAAACTTAGGACTAAGAGTCCAACTTAGCTGATAGTAGTCTAGAAGCAGGAACATGCAACAGAAAGGCTCTGGTTACATTGATGGCCGGCACTAGAATAACTGAGCAGCAAGGCTAAATAGGATACTCCCATATTCTGATGGAAACAGGTGAACAGAGAAAGTGAAGCACACAAGTCCAGTACCACCAGTGACCACCGGGGGAGCCCAAAAACCAAATTCACAACAGAGGAGGCAGCAGCAAGGGGCCAGATGGGACAAGATCGCTGCATACCTGCCTTGGCTGCATGCTGAGTGCTGGGCATAAAGACCTGTGTGATGTCATGAAGTGGGCGGGCTGGAGCATTACATGGCAGCACAGAGCCCTCCGTCTTCTGATGTCATCACAGGTCCTTCAGACTCCCCACTAGAATCTGCTGGCTTCCTCTTATGACCTGTGCTGTGGAGAGGTGACAAGAGGGAGCGCTCTGTGTGTGCAGTCATGGGAGGCTCCAGCTTTTTACTTCACCACAGTGGCTGGCTGGCTGGCACAATTAAAAGGTTAGTCTTTACAACACACAATAAAGCACTCTGCCACTCCTGTGGTGAACTATAACTCCCAGCATGCCATAGAATCTGCAGGACATACTGGGAGTTATAGTTCTTCCAATGGGATCTTAAAGCAGCACTCCAGTGTTATTTTTCAGTGCTGGAGTGGTGCTTTCAATATAAGCCCTGTGCCCCCATTCTTATACTCGCCCTCCAGCGTCTTCATATAGTACTGTACAGACACCACACTGGTCCCGCAGCACCATCTTCTACCCGCAGCTTCCAATATAATAACATTCTATTATATATAATAACACCACATATAATAGTATGTTATTCAATTTTACCACATTTTTTTTTTTTTTGCTGCAAATATTTTTTTTTCCTATTTTCCACCTCTAAAACCTGGGTGCGTCTTATTGACTGGTGCATCTTATAAGTCCGAAAAATACGGTAAGTTTCAAAACTTTTTTCCTCTCTCCAAGTCTGATCAAAATAATTGGTCAATTTTTCTCATATGTGAGAAAAACTGATATCTGAATGAGCCCCAAAAGTTGATTAAAAATCTCGATAGTTCTCAGGACAATATACTTACATCTTTCATAGTATTGTTGTCCATAGCTCCTACGAATTTCTTCTGGTGCTTGGGTCCAGGCTTTTTGGGCACTCTCCTTCATCAGTTTAGCATCTGTTACTTGCGTTGAAAAGAATCCAGGTTCTATAATACAGACCTTCACACCAAAAGAATTCATCTCGCGGCTAGAAGATATAAATTCAGTCAGAAAGGGTTCATGCACAATGTAATATTTTTATATTATTAAGGTTCAGTTTTTTTTTAAAAGGGCTGTCATAGAGATACAAAAGGCATCAAGAATTTATGTGTGACCTCCATCTGAAATTGAATTAATTTTATTGTTGCCATCCATATGACTTATTGTTTCTGGTTGAGAATTTCTCCAACATACATCACCTATGTTACCTACCTGAACATGCATTCTTATATATGACAAATATACCTGTATAAGCATAAGTTACAATTTTTTTACTGGTTTAGGGCTCATGCAAACATCCAAACAAATCATTCCAAGCATGGACCACTAATGCACGGACTGGCCACGGTGCCCCTAATCTAAACGTGACAGTCTCATAGAAATATATGAAGCTGTCATGCTTAGATCAGGAGAGCAGCTGCCAGTCCATACATTTCGATACGAGATTGGCTGAATTGCACAAAAGTTTGCATGAGCCCTCAGCCATGCATTTTAGATTAACTGATCAGCCATTAGTTTAAACCACTGACAGAGGAAGTGAATTACATTGATGACAATGGCACCAATCAATTGATGGGATATATTAGGCAGGAAATTTTTAAAGATAATTTGTTTTCTTACCTAACTTAAAGGGAGCCTGTCAGGTCCCCTGTACCCACAGAACCACCAGTAGTTGTGCCTGTATATATAAATACCCTGCCTAACAGTCCCTGTATCACATTACATACATAAACAGATCTTTAGAAAAAGTATTTCTAAAATCCATTTATGATATGTAAATGAGGGCTTTGACTAGTCAATGGGGTGTTAGTGTTCCCAGAGTAGTCGGCCCACTTAGATGCTGTAACACCCCTGTGGGCATAATAATATAATATGCAAGCACTGGTATCATCGGTAGTGCCATACATACCTCCGCATGCTCGCGGCTTCTTTCTATCACTGCATTCATCCTTTGAAGCCGCGTCCCAACTTCAGAGAGGTGCACTGCACATGATCAGAAGTTTTCTGCACTCCCGATCATGCGCAGTGCACCTTTCTGATGCCGGGAAGTGTACACCCAATTTCAGAGGATGAATGCAGTGAGGGGAAGAATGCACGAGTAAGTATAGCTCTAGCGATGACACTGGCATGATAACATATAAGTGGGCCGACTAGTTTTGGAACACTAACACCCCATCGACTAATCAAAGCCCTCATTTACATATCAAAAACAGACTTTATGATATACTTTTTATAAAGATCTGTTTATCAATGTAATGTAATAAAGGGTCTGTTAGGCAGGGTGTTTACATATGCAGACACAACAGGTGGTTCTCCTAGTGGTTCTGGGGAAATAGGGGACTTGGCAGTTTCCCTTTAAGAATAACAAAAGTGGGAAAGAGTAAAGGTACCGTCACACTCAGCAACGCTGCAGCGATATAGACAACGAGCCGATCGCTGGAGCGTCGCTGTTTAGGTCGCTGTAGAGACGTCAAACACAGCAGCTCCAGAACGATGCAGGAGGATCCTGTGACGTAACGGTGACTCACTTATCGTTCTCACAGGTCGTTAGCTCCATGTAATACATTGCTGGCATCGTTGCTTTTGCTGTCAAACACGACGATACATGCCGACCTGACGACCAAATAAAGTTCTGGACTTCTAGCTCCGACCAGCGATATCACAGCGGGATCCAGATCGCTGCTGCGTGTCAAACACAACGAGATCGCTAACCAGGACGCTGCAACGTCACGGATCGTTGTCGTTCTCGTTGTAAAGTTGCTGAGTGTGAAGGTACCTTAAGTATCTGATAGACTTTGAAAAAGGCTAAGTTGTGATAGCTAGGGTTGAGCGAAACAGGTCGGCAATTTTCAGAAGTCGCCGACTTTTGGCAAAGTCGGGTTTCATGAAACCCGACCCGACCCCTGTGTGGGGTCGGCCATGAAGTCGGCGATCTTCTGAATCTGGAATCGGAATTCCGATACCGATTCCCGATATGTTTAAGATATCGGGAATTGGTATCGGAATTCAGATTTAAGTGTAAAATAAAGAATTAAAATAAAAAATATCGCTATACTTACCCTCTGACGGGCCCTGGTACTAACCGGGAACCTTCCTTCCTTAGAATCAGCCTTCCAGGACCTTGCGGTGACGTCGCGGCTTGTGATTGGTCGCGCAGCCGCCCATGTGACCGCTCGCGCGACCAATCAGAAGCCGCGACGTCACCGTGACGTCACCGAAGGTCCTGGAAGGGCTGATTCTTAGGAAGGAAGGCTGCCGGAACGAAGCCGAGGGTGAGTATATTCCTATTAGGTATATACTCACCCTCGGACACGCCCTGCTTCTTTCCGGCAGCCTTCCTTCCTAAGAATCAGCCCTTCCAGGACCTTCGGTGACGTCACGGTGACGTCGCGGCTTCTGATTGGTCGCGCGAGCGGTCACATGGGCGGCTGCGCGACCAATCACAAGCCGCGACGTCACCGCAATGTCCTGGAAGGCTGATTCTAAGGAAGGAAGGTTCCCGGTTAGTACCAGGGCCCGTCAGAGGTTAAGTATAGCGATATTTTTTATTTTAATTCTTTATTTTACACTTAAATATGGATCCCAGGGCCTGAATGAGAGTTTCCGCTCCTTCAGACCCTGGGAACCATTGGAAACCCAATGCACTACATTGGGTTTCGAGTTTCGGCCGACCCCGACTTTTTTATAGGATCGGCCGATTTCACTCGACCCGACTTTTGAAAAAGTCGGGTTTCGTGAAACCCGACCCGATCCTATAAAAGTAAAGGTCGCTCAACCCTAGTGATAGCTAGATGACTAAATAAGAGCATTTCCAAAGTGGTTGTCCTCAGTATACAGTGACTAGTACCTACCAGAAATAGACAAGGAAGGAAGGAAAACCAAGAACATCACAACACAGTCATGATTGCCCAAAACTTGTTAATGCTTAAGGAGAGTCAACATCGGTCAAAATTCTATAAAAAAAACTAATGCTGGGTATGGATGCCAGAAACGCGTCAGGTTTTTATATATTTTTTGGATTCCATGTTTTTAATGAATCTTTAATAAAGCATGAACTTCATTTTTACATATTGTGGTCGGATGTGCCGCTCATTTCCTTTTACTTGAATCTATGGCGGAACGTCACAAGCAGGACTGACACCTGACACACAGACTCCAGCCTTCAATATTGGATGACATGGCATGGTGAGCTTCAAAAATCCCTCCCCCCCTCCCCAATGCTAGGTATGGTTAAAACATATCTTAAAGGGAACCTGTCACCCCCAAAATCGATGATGAGGTAAGCCCACCATCATCAGGTGCTTATCTACAGCATTCTGTAATGCTGTAGATAAGCCCCGGATGTTACCTGAAAGAGGAGAAAAAGAGGTTAGATTATACTTACCCAGGGGCGTTCCCGCTCCCGGTGCGGTCCGATGGGCGTCTAAGGTCCGCTTCGGCACCTCCTATCTTCATTCCATGACGTCCTCTTCTGGTCTTCATGCCGCGGCTCCGGCGCAGGCGTACTTTGTCTGCCCTGTTGAGTGCAGAGCAAAGTACTGCAGTGCACAGGCGCCGGGCCTCTCTGACCTTTCCGGTGCCTGTGCACTGCAGTACTTTGCTCTGCCCTCAACAGGGCAGACAAAGTACGCCTGTGCCGGAGCCACGGCGTGAAGACCAGAAGAGGACATCATGGAATGAAGATAGGAGGCCCAGACCGGACCTGCGATGCCCATCGGAGCGGGACCGCCCCTGGGTGAGCATAATCTAATGTCTTTTTCTCCTCTTTCAGGTAACATTGGGGGCTTATCTACAGCATCACAGAATGCTGTAGATAAGCCCCTGATGACGGTGAGCTTACCTCACCATCGATTTTGGGGGTGGCAGGTTCCCTTTAACTAGAGACAGGTGAACCCAAACAGTAAAGTTCGGCGTACGTACCGAACACCTACTGTTCGGGCATGGAAGTCTGTGTTTGTCACCCTATCATGTGCATCACAGCGTGGCAAACACTGATCAGTGGTAAAATCATTACTGCCGGTCAGACATCTGCGGTTCGCACACTGTCAATTGTCAGCGTGAGCCTGCAGTTGTAATCGGAGGTATAATTGTCATGGTCTGCTGAGTTTCTGGGATTAGGTGGTTTTAGGGTTAACTTGGATGGCCTCGCTCTGGGATTCTGGAAGGCTTTTTATAGCCTCATTGTGGAGCCATCCTCTGTCGCTTATACTCTGACTCTTAGCCAAGTGTGTGTGATCCTGTGGTGCCTGTGTTTTGTGCCTGCGCTTTGTGCCTGTGCTAATTTATGCTTGTCTGGTTCTGATCTGGTTCTGTCCCACTTTAGAGTTCTGTCTGTCCCTTTTGTACTGCGCTGCTATCTCTGTGTATGACTACTGGCTTACGTTCTGACTATTCTCTGCTCGCCTCTTCTGTACCGCGCCGCCCTCTCCGTGTCTGACCCCCCGTTTGTATGACTTGAGTTTTCCTTTCCCCTATTTCAGGGTGCCTGTAGAATCCTGCACTTATCTCCAGTAGCAGGATGCTAAGCCCCGCCCCCTGTGGTCACATGATCGTAGGTCCTTCTGCTTTCTGCTACCTTCAGCACGCTGCGCAGGTCCTGTCTGCCTGATGTTTCCCTGTGCCATCTGACCCCGGGCTCTCCCGCAGTGTGGGTGAGTCACCCTGCTCAGCCATGGCAGTGCGCCGGTGCTGACAGGGTCCTGATAATAAAGTTTACTTCCGGTCAGTGGCATCGGTTGATGGGACTACTGCTCCCATCAGCCTATGCCTGCTGCCGCTAATAACAGCGAGAGCAGGCGGTGGATGATGGGAGTATTCATCAGCCAGCACCTGCGCTCTCAATAAATATTTAAAAAAAAAACGGCATAGGTTCCCCAGTCACTAGATATGTACTTTTGGAAGAAGGATTGGGCCATTTAAATTTACTGTATATGGGTGATCCTTCTGTTTTAAGGGGAGATAAAGTGTTGCCAGATGTGCTTGACAGTGGCTTTTTCATGTCCCCCCCACTGAAAACACATGAATAAATAGTAGAGAGCTAATGTGTATGGAGAAGTTGGAGGAGATAGCTGTTCGTCTGACAGTTAACACATGAATCAAAGAAAAGTCTCCACTCTCCACACAAAAAATGACTTAACTGACTTCTTTTGAAATCTACCCTAGTGTGAAAATTAGATTGTGATTACACAAAAGCAATATATTAAAGAAAGAACCAGGAAGCATCTCTCACCGAAGACTATCAGAGAATGATTCCACGCCATATTTTGACATGCAGTATGCCCCTCCGCAGATGGTAAATCTACCCGCGATGCTTGCAACATTCACTACACGTCCTCGAGCTCTTCGAATCAAAGGCAGCATCTTAAGAGTGACATCCACAACACCCAACAGATTTACATTCAGGATTTTAGAAAAATCTTCTTTAGTCAGCCATTCATTTGGGGCATTTGGCACAGAAATACCAGCATTGTTTATCACACCCCATAGACCTAGGAAGGGAAATAATATAACGGATAGTTGAAGAACTCACATATTGGGTCATACTTATGAAAAGTGACTAAGTTTGCACTGTCTAAATCTTAAAGCACCACTCCAGAGTTTTTTTTCAGTATTTGGGTGGTGCTTTAAATGTAAGCTCCCTGCTCCCATTCTTGTATTTACCTTCCGGCAGCTTCACCTTCTACTGACGCCGCTCCGATCAAGCGGCACCATCTTATGCCCGTAACTTCTGTTTGGCCGGAAGTCAGAAGTTACATAACAAGAGCTTAATGCAAGTCTATGAGACCCAGAAGGGGCTGTCTTGGAGATATATTTAAAAATGACCTCCGTCGCGCTCCATGTAACCCTGGAGCTGCTGGCATGTCACTTTTTGCCGGAGACCGACTGGACGGATGCTGGAATAGGATGAAGATGGTGGCAGGTGAGTATGAGAAAGAGGGCAGGGGAATTACATTTAACGCACCACTCCAGCTGTACAATAAAATAAAACGCCGGAATGGTGCTTTAATTCCGTTAAACACATTAGATGGCTGTCGGTTAAATGAATGCTTAGTTCATCAATTGGCTGGTAGCCATATAGGCTAGCTCTCCCATACACAGCACTCCTTTTGTTCCAGCATTCTATGGCTTAAGACTCATAGTGTTAGTTTTTGACATATTTATGATTCTGGTACATGCATATTCATAAGTTTTGTCCAAAAGTAAAAAATGGCATATATAAACCCAATTTTTTTTTGGTCAACTGCTTCCAGATATGGCAATTTTACGTTTATCAGTTTTCTTTTTTCCTCCATTTCTTCAAAGGCCTATAACATTTTTCTTTTTCCATTCACAAGGCCATATGAGGGCTTGTTTTTTTGTGGGGTGAGTTATAGTTCTGAGTGACACCAATCATTTTGCCATTCAATATACAGGAAAGTGGGGAAAAACTCCAAACATGTTAAAATTATGCAGAAAACACAATTCAGCAATAGTTTTTGGATTTCATTTTACGGCATTCATTGCGTAGTAAGAATGACCTACAAACATGAGACTTTGGGTCACTACCATTATGACTATATCAAACCTGTACAGCTTTTTTTTTATTTAAGTGGCGAAAAATAATGCAGAATTTTATTACGATAAATTATTACTTATGTTGTCCTTTTCCGAGACCCATAACATTTGCATTTTTACTTCGAATGAGTTGTCATGACTTGCTTTTTGAGTGGTGAGCTGACATTTTCAGTGATATCATTTTGGTGAAGATACATTTCGATTGCTTCTTATTGTATTTTTTTTACAATTCCCTGGCAACCAAAAAAATGTCATTTCAATTTTTTCTCAACAGTGTTTACAGATCAGGTTAACACATTTTACATTTTCATAGATTTGAATTTTACAGAATCAATATGTTTATTTTCAATTTTAAATGTTTTATTTTTAATGGGATAAAAGGGAGTGACTTGACTTTTTGTACTTTATTTTTTAGTCCACTTAAGAGGATATGATCCAGTGATCATCTGATCACTTATGCTATACACTACAATACCACAGTATTGCAGTATATAGTGAAAATCACAGTCTGCTATGAAACCAAGCTATATGCTAGTCTTCACAGGAATATTGTAAAGGTACCGTTACACTAAACGACTTACCAACGATCACGACCAGCGATACGACCTGGCCGTGATCGTTGGTAAGTCGTTGTGTGGTCGCTGGGGAGCTGTCACACAGACAGCTCTCTCCAGCGACCAACGATCAGGGGAACGACTTCGGCATCATTGAAACTGTCTTCAACGATGCCGAAGTCCCCCTGAAGCACCCGGGTAACCAGGGTAAACATCGGGTTACTAAGTGCGGGGCCGTGCTTAGTAACCCGATATTTACCCTGGTTACCATTGTAAAAGTAAAAAAAAAAAACACTACATACTCACATTCTGATGTCTGTCACGTCCCCCGCGTCCACAGGGTTAAAACTGCTTTCGGAAAGAGCGCTGCTATGCACTCGCTGCTGCCGAGAGCTTCCCTGCACTGAATGTGTCAGCGCCGGCCGTAAAGCAGAGCACAGCGGTGATGCTCTGCTTTACGGCCGGCACTGACACAGTCAGTGCAGGGAAGCTCTCGGCAGCAGCGCGTGCATAGCAGCTCTCCTGCCGAAAGCAGTTTTAACCCTGTGGACGCCGGGGGACGTGACAGACATCAGAATGTGAGTATGTACTGTTTTTTTTTTAACTTTTACAATGGTAACCAGGGTAAATATCGGGTTACTAAGCGCGGACCTGCACTTAGTAACACGATATTTACCATGGTTACAAGTGAACACATCGCTGGATTGGCGTCACACACGCCGATCCAGCGATGACAGCGGATGATCAGCGACCAAAAAAAGGTCCTGATCATTCCCATCGACCAACGATCTCCCAGCAGAGGCCTGATCGTTGGTCGCTGTCACACATAACGAGATCGTTAGCGGGATCGTTGCTACGTCACCAAAAGCGTGATGTTGCAACGATATCGTTAACGATATCGTTATGTGTGACTCGCCTTCATAGCAGGAGTCTTCAGCAGATCACCAGTTCTTATAAAAACCCATTGGCACTGGCAATCGCGTTGCGGAGATTGAACGGTGTACTCCCTGGACTGCACGCATTAAATGCCACTGTCAGAGATTGACAGCGGTATTTAAGAGGTCAACAGCAGCAGGTGGAACTCAGTCATACTAACTGCTGCTAGAGGCAGATGCTGACTAAATTGCACAATTAAGGCTCATTCAAACATCAATGCAAATTGGTCCTAGATCGGAACACAATGCATGCGCTGATCGGCGTCTCTCCCGACCCGAGCGTTGCAGTCTCATACAATTACATGAAGCTGTCATGCTCTGTTATGGAGACCAACGGTCAGATCATGTATTAGCTGTCAGTGCTTGCCCGATATGGACGTCTGTATGAACCCCTAGTGTCTGCCAGCAATGATGCCAGCAAAGCTCCTGAACATGCATCAAATCAGGGGACCCAACATATGATATAAAAATGTGGGGAAGGAGTTAAAATTTGCACAAAATTTGTATTGTGCGCTTAAATTAATAATTGAAATATTCCCATTATTGGAGATTAAAAAAAGTGTACATGGTTCATAAAATAAATACACTGCTCAAAAAAATAAAGAAAACACTAAAATCCCACATCCTAGATATCACTGAATGAAATATTCCAGTTGTAAATCTTTATTCATTCCATAGTGGAATGTGTTGAGAACAATAAAACCTAAAAATGATCAATGTAAATCAAAACTAATATCCCACGGAGGTGTGAAGTTGGAGTGATGCTCAAAATCAAAGTGGAAAATGAAGTTACAGGCTGATCCAACTTCAGTAGAAATGCCTCAAGACAAGGAAATGCTGCTCAGTCGTGTGTGTGGCCTCCACGTGCCTGAATGATCTCCCTACAATGCCTTGGCATGCTCCCGATGAGGGGGCGGATGGTCTCCTGAAGGATCTCCAAGACCTGGTCTAAAGCATCCGCCAACTCCTGGACAGTCTGTGGTGCAACGTGACATTGGTGGATGGTGCGAGACATGATGTGCCAGATGTGTTCAATCGGATTCAGGTCTGGGAAACGGGCGGGCCAGTCCATAGCTTCAATGCCTTTGTCTTGCAGGAACTGCCGACACACTCCAGCTACATGAGGTCTGGCATTGTCCTGCATTAAGAGGAATCCAGGGCCAACCGCACCAGCATATGGTCTCACAAGGGATCTGAGGATCTCATCTCGGTACCTAATGGCAGTCAGCCTACCTTTGGAAAGCACATGGAGTGCTGTGCAGCCCTCCAAAGAAATGCCACCCAACACCATTACTGATCCACCGCCAAACCGGTCATGCTGAAGGATGTTGCAGGCAACAGATTGCTCTCCACAGCCTCTCCAGACTCTGTCACGCCTGTCACATGTGCTCAGTGTGAACCTGCTTTCATCTGTGAAGAGCACAGGGCACCAGTGGCGAATTTGCCAATCCTGGTGTTCCGTGGCAAATGCCAAGCGTCCTGCACGGTGTTGGGCTGTGAGCACATCCCCCAACTGTGGACGTCGGGCACTCAGACCATCCTCATGGAGTTGGTTTCTAACTAGTTTGTGCAGACACATGCACATTTGTGGCCTGCTGGATGTCATTTTGCAGGGCTCTGGCAGTGCTCATCCTGTTCTTCCTTGCACAAGCCTGAGGTAGCGGTCCTGCTGCTGGGTTGTTGCCCTCCTACGGTCCCCTCCACGTCTCCTGGTGTACTGGCTTGTCTCCAGCCTCTGGACACTACACTGACAGAAACAGGAAACCTTCTTGCCACAGCTCCCATTGATGTGCCATCCTGGATGAGCTGCACTACCTGAGCCACTTTTTTTGGTTGTAGAGTCCGTCTAATGCTACCATGAGTGTGAAAGCACAACCAACATTCAAAAGTGACCAAAACATCAGCCATAAAGCATTGGTACTGAGATGTGGTCTGTGGTCCCCACCTGCAGAACCACTCCTTTATTGAGTGTGTCTTGATAATTGCCTATAATTTCCATCTGTCGTCTATTCCATTTGCACAACAGCATATGAAATTGATTGTCAAACAGTGTTGCTTCCTAAGTGGACAGTTTGATTTCACAGAAGTTTGATTTACTTGGAGTTATATTCTGTTGTTTAAGTGTTCCCTTTATTTTTTTGAGCGTTGTATATGCTACTAGCTACAGTATTTTCCTAGAGTATGCTTTCTCTGTAATGCAAGTATAGTGAAAGAAGTGGACAAAAAAGTGCAGTGTGTACATAAATATCATTTATATTTACAGTTTATATACAGTATATATATTTTTATAAAATTAGAAATTTAGATCAACGATAGGATTTAAATGAGAAATCTCTCTTATGGAAGGCAACATTTTTACCCCTGAGCCACAAACTGATGTTGGCCTTATTATTAAGTAAGTTGTCCACTACTTTTTATTGATGCCCTATCCATAGGATACTTCATCAACATCTGATCGGTCAGGGTCCGGCACCTGGCACCACCGCTGACCAGCTGCTCTTGGTAGTGGTGGCAACTGCTGGCCGCAACTGCTTGATTGCTGAGCTGCTCCGTCTTCTGAGTACTGCACATGCGCCTCGTATTGATTTGAATAGGATGTGGATGTGCAATACCATTCCCCGGCTACTATGAGAAGACGGAGCAGCTCTACGACTGAATAGTTCCGGACGGCGCCTGCATCACCAATAATAGTTGATCGGCAGGCGTGCTGGGTGTCGGACCCCGACCGATCAGACATTGATGTCTTGGATATAAGTCTTTAATGCCTTCCCTACTGGGTGACTTTACATTTTGTGTTTTATATTTTTAACTACCCTTTTTCAAAGAGCCATAACTTTTTTATTTTTCCATTGACATAGATGAATGAGGGCTTGTTTTTTGCAAGACAAGTTGTACTTTTCAATGACATCATCCATTGTATCATGCAATGTAATGGAAAACGTTAAAAAAAAATCCAAGTGCGGCAAAATTGATGGAAAAAGTGCAATTACACTATTGCTTTTTGGATTTTATTTTTACAGCTTTCCATATAAGGTAAAATGACTGGCAATATGATATTTCAGGTCAGTGCAGATACGGTGATCGCAAACATGCAAAATTTTATTTAAGTGGTAAAAAAAATTCAGAAATTCATAATAATAAAAAAAAATGCTCTTGTCACTGTTGTTTGAGATCTACAATGTTATCAATGGTCACTGGGGCTGTTGGAGGGCTTGTTTTTTTTTGCACCCTCAGCTGATATTTTGAATTGATACCATTTTGACGTAGATATAATGTTTTGATTGCCTCTTATTACCTTTTTTTGTGCTGTTGTGGCAGCTGAAAAAAAACTACAATTCTGGTGTTTAGATTTTTTTCTCTCATTACATTGTTTATTGATTGGATAATGGAAATACCACATATGTGTATTTTTTTAATTTTTTAATTTCTTCTTAAGTTGTAGAAATGGGGTTGTTTTCATCTTGTATATATAGATTTGTTTTCATATATAGATTTGTTCTCATATTTTTTAAAACTTTATTTTATACAATATTTTGTAGTCCCTTTAGGGCAGGGGTCCCCAACCTGTAGCTCGGGAGCCACATGTGGCTCGCGGTCCCATGAATTGCGGCTCGTGACTGTCTGCCAGCTTGGTGCATTAGCTCAATGTCTAGCAAACTGGTATGAAGAGCACATCTCAAAATGGTGAACTTTGTGAGTAGCCCTGCACAGAAGTGCAGATCTGGATGCACATTTACTGGTCTTAGGGGTTAGGAGATGTTTTAGGTATGGTACACTAGAAGATGGTACTACCTGTTAGAAGAGATGCTCAAAGCTGGATATGTCAGTGTGTTGGGAGTCCTTGATGGGAGAATACTGAATGGGGGTATTGTGGGAACCCATGGATCTCAGTTTACTGCTTTGGAGTGATTTCTGTGCAAAAGCTTTGGTTATCATTATACCTGTAATGGGGGCTTTGGTTGACACTACTTTGAAGGGGGTGGGAGCTGGATGTGGCTCGCGACCTTCTCTCAGTGCTGAATGTGGCTCGCGACCCTCTCTCTAAGCTGAATGTGGCTCTCAAGGTCAGAAAGGTTGGGGACCACTGCTTTAGGGACTGTGAAACTGCGGACATCTGATAGTTTGTTCTATATATAGCAATATATAGGAAAAATCCCGGTAAGTAATGAATGCCAACCACAAGCACAAGGGAGTTCAATAGATTCTCATCCATCATGGCAACTCACTGACACTTCATGATAACGTGGCGAGGGCACCAATGGGCAGTTTGAACAGACCCCCCCTCCCAGGCTGCTCACTGTAAATGCTGCTGTCCCTGGTCAACAACCACAAGCTCCTCTCCGTTACACTCATGGCTGTTAGAGGCAGCCAGGGCTTAAATGCCAGAAGGGCCTGTTTGGTTGTGGGCCACCTTGTATGCTACACTGTTATCAGAGTCTGCATCGTAAAGATGTCCCTACTGTTAATAGTTGTGATGAAGCACAAAGTCGCTGGCTCCTTCAATTACTTCAGTAGCCCCTCTGGCTGCAACCTGCCGGATGCCAGCTCCAAACAGAGGACGTTGGTGGTGCAATGATGTCACTGCATCGCACAGCCGACATCAACTATGAGAATGGATAGAAGAGGAGTCAGACACTGTGGAGGACAAGGTGTCTTGATTAGGTGAGTATAGGGATTTTCTTTATTTTTGAGAGGTTGTGAGGGAGCATCACCATATATAGGATGCTGGGAGTAGGACCATCATAGTATATAAGGTTCTGTGGGGTGGACCAGCATACTATATAATTTACTGTTGGGGGGACCATCATACTACATAAGGGGCTGATAGGGGGATCATCATACTATATGAGGGACTGTGAAGTGGGTGGACAGTCATACTATGTAGGGGACTATGAGGTGAACCATCATGCCATATAGGGGGCTATGAGGTTAAACATAATACTATATAGGGTTTTTTTTGGGGTGCTATCACACTATATAGGGCTATGAGATGTACCATTATAATATATATGGAGCTGTGAGGTGCACCATCATGCTAAATGGGGAACCATCCTACTATATAGGGGGCTGTTGGAGGGTCCATCATACTATATAGGCAACTGTGGGGAGGACTGTCATAAAGTATTGGGGCTATGGGAGATCTTCAAAGTGTATCTATCAAACTGTGTGAAATGGCTGGGTAGTGACCATTGTACTGTGGAGGGTGGCTGTTGTCAACATCATACTGTGTGGGTTGGCTGCTGAGGATATTTTACTGTCTGGAGATCTATGGGGTACATTATACTATGTTGGGAGCTGTGGTAATCATTTGTCATGGGTGTGTCAGAGGCTGCAGACAGTCGCACCGCATCATTGTTATTTTAAAATGGATTAATAAAGCCTGAAATTTAAGGATTCAAACCTTCCTTTTTCTAAGTGGCTCTATGTGACTGCGGACTTCTAAATCCCCACGGAGCGCTCACACTGTGAGGATTCTCCGGTGCTGGCACTGGGAGTTGGTGATCATGTGCAGTGGCCTAACTTGGACAGCATGGGCCCCAAAGCAAGATGTCTAATGGGGCCCCCAAAGGGACTTTAGAGGCCCCCAAGGCTCCAGGGCCAAGATGGAATTGCAACCCTCGCACCTACTGTATTTACGGCCCTGATCAGGTGACCGCAAGAATGTGATTTGCTTACATGCGGTCACCTGCTAACTAGACATACATGGCCTCGCTCAATACAAGCAAAATTAGCAAAACTGAGTACAATTAGTCAGAATGTGGCAGGAGGTGTGAAAATCACATACTTGCGGTCACATGATAGCCGCTGCCAATGCCGTCACCGGAGAATCCTCACAATGCGCGCTATGAGGATTCAGAAGTCTAAAGTTACATAGACTTTAACCATAACCCCGTTAACGATCAATATGATGGTATTATTACTACTGTATATGCTGGTAATATTTGGTTATGTTTCATTAGTATTTGCCTGTAATATTGCAACATTATTATTTTGATGTTATACATATTTAATCTTATGTAGCAATGTTATTGGTATTTTTGAAAATATTGGTCTTGTAGTAAATCTTGATTTCCGCCAGACAGGGTGATATTAGTAATATATGCTGATCTGGTGCTTGAGGGCGAGGACAACATAGATCTGTGTGATTTCAAATGCCAGGGCTGAATTTCAGTCCCAGTCCGTCCCATGAGGTACCGGATGGCTGAATAACACAGCAATCATCTGCCAGGAAAGATTCAGGCTCGGCTCAGTTCATGACCCTGCATTAAAGACAGCAAGCCAACATTGGACATATCAATATTGGTAAAGGGTTAAAGTGAGAAAGGAAAATTTATTTTTATTTTTTTAAGTCATAATTCACACATAATTGTGATTTTTGTTGTTTTACTTAAATAACTTTTACTTAGTTGCTTGTCCAGTTTCCATGTCAAACCTCACTAAATTGGAAGTGGCTTATTTTCCACCAGTTTTTTATCGTCATTTTGACAAAAAAATAGTTGTTAAGTATGTCTAAAATGTAGATACACCCAAGTCATACCCAATTTTGAGCTTTCAAGAGAAAATTGTAGAGTATGCCGAAAAATGATATTTTTTTCTGGAGCAGACAGTTCATAAATATGTCTAATCTAAAATCTGACAGTTTTTTGGAGCATTTTGCACCAAAAAAATAAGTGGACTTAAATATACCTCGTTGTAGATTATGACATTGTTGTTTTTCATATTTTGTATTTCATATTTTTTATGCAATGTACTTGTCTCAAATTGTCATTAGTTCAATAGATCTTTTGTTATTTCTGGAAATGTGTGCTTTTGAATGTTACTTTCAATGCCAAGTAAAGGATTTTGAAAAAACATTTTAAAAAATCTGACACTCTCACCTTTATCTGTTACAATAGAAGAAACCCATACAGCTGCATCATTCACACTCTGACTGTCAGTAACATCAAGGATGACAGTCTTCAGCCTACTGGATGTCTCCTTCTTCAGATTTTCAGCTCCTTTCTGAGTAAGACAAGCTGCAAGTACATTCATGCCACGTTTGTCCAGCTGCTTGGCAGCCAAGTTTCCAAATCCTGAGTCACATCCTGTGATCAGCACATACTTATCTATGAGATTTGGAAGAATCAAACGTCTTTGGTTCCACCTGAAGAGATAGATCAAGACCAAAGCCACGGGAAACAGAAGACACCACATGACACGGGTCCTAAAAAGAAAAATTCAAGGTCAATAATCAGCTGGGTATCATTCACTGACGGCAAAATCTTTTTTCCTTATTAGAAATATAAGACCTCATTTATCAAAACTGTTTATAAACTGAGCCATCCTACATCTGCAGTAAAAGGGGCCATGAAAAAGAGACATGGGAACTTAGCTGCCAACCCACCAAAACTAATTTAATAAAAATAGAACACAATACAGAATTTGGCAGTAAAAGGCCGCACTTTATATTTTGGGTCACCAGAGAATATTATCAAGTACTTAATAATTGTTCAATAAAATTCAATACCAATAAATAACATATTAAAACCGAAATGTCCAGCCAGAATTAGCTGGGCGACCACCCTTGACAAACACCGCGACAAACACACATATTTACAAGAATTAAAGGGGCGGGATGATGCGACTCTTCACGATCCTGAGGTAAATTGCTCAGGTAGCCAGTGTGCAGGGGGTTATATACCTGCGAGGAGGCTGCCTAGTTACCCCACAGGCAATGAGAATCTAGTTATGAGGCAGACTTTTTACACGCGACCATGTAAAGAAACCTAACAGAATCATATTCAAATATTAAACCATTTAACCCCTTAAAGAGACAGTAAGAAGAGAGGGAGCTGAATATCACAAAGAACAGAGGGGCAGAAACCATGAGAAAAGATAACAAGAATAAGAGGAAAAAAGTGGAAGAAAAGTGGAGTGCAGCACAATCCCATGGGCCCCTTCTACTAAGGGAAAGTACATTTTTAATGCTGCACAGAACTCAGTGTAAGGCTACAGTCACACTATCAGTACTTGGTCAGTTTTTACATCAGTATCTGTAAGCCAAAACCAGGAGTGGGTGATAAATACAGAAGTGGTGACGTGTTTCTATTATATTTTTCCTCTGATTGTTCCTCTCCTGGTTTTGACTTACAAATACTGAGGTAAAATACTGACCCAATACTGATAGTGTGACCGTAGCCTCAATGAAAGAATCCTTATACTTACTTACACACTAAGGCCTCTTTCACACTAGCGTCGTGCACTGCACGTTGCTATGCATTGTTTTGCAGAAAAAACGCATCCTGCAAAAGTGCTTGCAGGATGTGTTTTTTCTCCATAGACTTGTATTAGCGACGCAGTGCGACGCATTGCCACACGCCGCAACCGTCGTGCGACGGTTGCGTCGGACCGTCGCCACCAAAAAACGTTGCATGTAACGTTTTTTGGTGCGTCGTCTGCAGCATTTCCGCCAGCGCCTCCCCGCACCTCACAATGGGGCAGCGGATGCATTGAAACACAGCATCCGCTGCCCCCGTTGTGCGGCGCTTCCACACTGTCCGTCGGTGCGCTGCAACGTCGCATAGTGACGTTCAGTGCACAATGCTAGTATAAAAGTAGCCTTACTGTCACTGCTAGAAGTCTCTGTACTTCCCCCAAAATGCCAGGATATCCCTTCAGCCAGAAAGGGTTGGCAGCATGCCAACTTGTGCTGAAACTTCCCAAAATACATTGTGTAGCAAAGTGAGATATGAGCAAAACACATTAGAAATGCGGCATTTGAATGTCATGCCATCCAGAGGCAAACATCTAATATTTTAAAGTGTATTTCCAAAGTGAATTGGTGTCCACAATGGAGACAAAAAATATCCCTAATCAAAAGGACACTGATGAATTTGTAAATTAATCACATCATACACTTTTTCATGGGGTGGTTTTAGGTTTAGTAATACCATTCTTGGCTTAAGGTTCCAATACCCATAACAGTAAACCTGGTGATTTCGGCAGGTTTGCCGAAGTCTAATGAGTATGTGTGCTTTCGACTGTCCCCCGATCAATGATGTCAGTGGAAGGTAAGATCCGGCATGTCTGATTTCGAAATGCTAATACTTTTGTTCTCTAAGAGATAAGCCACCACCATAGATGGCTGCCAGTGGCTATTTTATTGATAATAGCCTATTTTAACATCACCGTTCAATATCAGAGTTTTTAGGCTACTTAAGTCGTAAAGATCCAAATGATCCCTTTTTGGGGCAGATGCCTGCTTTGCTAGTGTAATAACAAACAAGGCAGTGTGCAAAAAAAATCTATATATTTTTAAGACCTTGCACACTTTGTGAAGTAGATAGGTACATTTACATTTCTGAAATCTGGAGATTTTACACTTGTCTTGCAAAGAAAATAGAAAGTATAGCTTGTCTGTCTCAAATGCCAGGAGCAATACATTTTGGGAAGTGCATCATGCTACATCTCAGATTATATAGCAAGAATCTACTGACAGATTTCCTTTAAGGGATCATGGAAAGCATGCATAAATTTCAGAATTTAGACTTACATGAGGAGACAATGGGGCTAAGTCATTAGGACTGGCAATGTGCACGCCCAGACTTCATGAAGGGTCACAGGTGCATTTGATCAGTGGTGTGTGCTAGAAATGGTTCATCCAGTCGAGAATGCCACTTTTGCAGAAGGTGTATCCATGTCCAGCGCATGCTCCTCCACATCTCTAATCATTTTGCTGGAGCTGCTTTAAACTGGCGTGAAAACACTGAAATTTGCAAAATTCTAGAACACTTCCTCATTGTGCAAGAAATTGTGACTTTTAGTGATGGCAATTTTCAGGGGAAAACACTTTGATGAATCGCAAACAGGACTCCCACTGTCGAGAACTATGGCGGCATATGTGCACTGAGCGATCTAGTACAGATAATTATTCTGCATAGATTGCTTTGGTTTGCCTATGTAAACAGTCATTCTAATGACCGCCTGTTGATAAAAGGTTACCGATCAGCCCTCATATTGTGCCTACAGTCGGTCCGTGTAAATTGACCTTGTGCTCTTTAAAGGGAATCTGCAGGTAATATCAGCCCTCAAAAACTATGTATATCGGCATACAGGTGCATGAAATGTACATCCATAAACATCTTTTCATCGTCTATCTATTGCTGTATTAATGAGTGATTATCATTTTAACTCATAGGTCAATTAAGTGTTATGTGCTCTGGACATGGCAGAGAACTTAACAATTCTCTGTCTCCTAAGCTCATTTCCTCTGCCAGCACCAGCCTCTTTAGCTTGATTGATAGCTCACTTTCTGATTTCCTTGTAGATAACCGATATCACACACACAGTTAGCTATCAATCTCTCCCTTTCTCATTGAGATTACAGAAAATTATCCTAAGTTGGCAAATTTGAATTTGAAATGTTCTGTTTAGCTAATTTGTGAAAAAAAAAAAACACCAGAACACAGGCATGGATGCTTACCTGTTCAAGGCCTCCAACAATTGCACTACCCAGGGTGCACCAGGCCCAAATGAAGATAGCGAAAACACAGGTGCAAATAATACCGATGCAGCCAACCTACAATCAGGAATTGGCTGCTTGGAGCACCCGTGCAAAAAAATAGTCTGTATGTGGCATGTTCACACAGGAATGCAAAATATATGGTGAAAAGCCTATTAATGACGCCATATATATAGCGGGCTAACCATGATGCATCCTGTGTGAACAGAGGCCACAGTGTACAGAGCCATCTAGGGCCCAGGCGCACCCTGGAAAAATGTACAGTGCACCAAAAACATAACAATGTATGCAAGGTATTGGTTGATATTATGGCCACAATATTGAAGCTGCCAACCCACGTCAAGGGTCCTTGTATCTTGGCAGTCCTAATCTAAAAAAAACACCATTGTAGGAAACCCTCCACTAAACTAAACAAAAAAACACCAGAACACAGGCATGGATGCTTACCTGTTCAAGGCCTCCAACAATTGCACTACCCAGGGTGCACCAGGCCCAAATAAAGATAGCGAAAACACAGGTGCAAATAATACCAATGCAGCCAACCTACAATCAGGAATTGGCTGCTTGGAGCACCCGTGCAAAAAAATAGTCTGTATGTGGCATGTTCACACAGGAATGCAAAATATATGGTGAAAAGCCTATTAATGACGCCATATATATAGCGGGCTAACCATGATGCATCCTGTGTGAACAGAGGCCACAGTGTACAGAGCCATCTAGGGCCCAGGCGCACCCTGGAAAAATGTACAGTGCACCAAAAACATAACAATGTATGCAAGGTATTGGTTGATATTATGGCCACAATATTGAAGCTGCCAACCCACGTCAAGGGTCCTTGTATCTTGGCAGTCCTAATCTAAAAAAAACACCATTGGAGGAAACCCTCCACTAAACTAAACAAAAAAACACCAGAACACAGGCATGGATGCTTACCTGTTCAAGGCCTCCAACAATTGCACTACCCAGGGTGCACCAGGCCCAAATGAAGATAGCGAAAACACAGGTGCAAATAATACCGATGCAGCCAACCTACAATCAGGAATTGGCTGCTTGGAGCACCCGTGCAAAACACAGGATGCATCATGGTTAGCCCGCTATATATATGGCGTCATTAATAGGCTTTTCACCATATATTTTGCATTCCTGTGTGAACATGCCACATACAGACTATTTTTTTGCACGGGTGCTCCAAGCAGCCAATTCCTGATTGTAGGTTGGCTGCATCGGTATTATTTGCACCTGTGTTTTCGCTATCTTCATTTGGGCCTGGTGCACCCTGGGTAGTGCAATTGTTGGAGGCCTTGAACAGGTAAGCATCCATGCCTGTGTTCTGGTGTTTTTTTGTTTAGTTTAGTGGAGGGTTTCCTACAATGGTGTTTTTTTTAGATTAGGACTGCCAAGATACAAGGACCCTTGACGTGGGTTGGCAGCTTCAATATTGTGGCCATAATATCAACCAATACCTTGCATACATTGTTATGTTTTTGGTGCACTGTACATTTTTCCAGGGTGCGCCTGGGCCCTAGATGGCTCTGTACACTGTGGCCTCTGTTCACACAGGATGCATCATGGTTAGCCCGCTATATATATGGCGTCATTAATAGGCTTTTCACCATATATTTTGCATTCCTGTGTGAACATGCCACATATAGACTATTTTTTTGCACGGGTGCTCCAAGCAGCCAATTCCTGATTGTAGGTTGGCTGCATCGGTATTATTTGCACCTGTGTTTTCGCTATCTTCATTTGGGCCTGGTGCACCCTGGGTAGTGCAATTGTTGGAGGCCTTGAACAGGTAAGCATCCATGCCTGTGTTCTGGTGTTTTTTTGTTTAGTTTAGTGGAGGGTTTCCTACAATGGTGTTTTTTTTAGATTAGGACTGCCAAGATACAAGGACCCTTGACGTGGGTTGGCAGCTTCAATATTGTGGCCATAATATCAACCAATACCTTGCATACATTGTTATGTTTTTGGTGCACTGTACATTTTTCCAGGGTGCGCCTGGGCCCTAGATGGCTCTGTACACTGTGGCCTCTGTTCACACAGGATGCATCATGGTTAGCCCGCTATATATATGGCGTCATTAATAGGCTTTTCACCATATATTTTGCATTCCTGTGTGAACATGCCACATACAGACTATTTTTTTGCACGGGTGCTCCAAGCAGCCAATTCCTGATTGTAGGTTGGCTGCATCGGTATTATTTGCACCTGTGTTTTCGCTATCTTCATTTGGGCCTGGTGCACCCTGGGTAGTGCAATTGTTGGAGGCCTTGAACAGGTAAGCATCCATGCCTGTGTTCTGGTGTTTTTTTGTTTAGTTTAGTGGAGGGTTTCCTCCAATGGTGTTTTTTTAGATTAGGACTGCCAAGATACAAGGACCCTTGACGTGGGTTGGCAGCTTCAATATTGTGGCCATAATATCAACCAATACCTTGCATACATTGTTATGTTTTTGGTGCACTGTACATTTTTCCAGGGTGCGCCTGGGCCCTAGATGGCTCTGTACACTGTGGCCTCTGTTCACACAGGATGCATCATGGTTAGCCCGCTATATATATGGCGTCATTAATAGGCTTTTCACCATATATTTTGCATTCCTGTGTGAACATGCCACATACAGACTATTTTTTTGCACGGGTGCTCCAAGCAGCCAATTCCTGATTGTAGGTTGGCTGCATCGGTATTATTTGCACCTGTGTTTTCGCTATCTTCATTTGGGCCTGGTGCACCCTGGGTAGTGCAATTGTTGGAGGCCTTGAACAGGTAAGCATCCATGCCTGTGTTCTGGTGTTTTTTTGTTTAGTTTAGTGGAGGGTTTCCTCCAATGGTGTTTTTTTTTAGATTAGGACTGCCAAGATACAAGGACCCTTGACGTGGGTTGGCAGCTTCAATATTGTGGCCATAATATCAACCAATACCTTGCATACATTGTTATGTTTTTGGTGCACTGTACATTTTTCCAGGGTGCGCCTGGGCCCTAGATGGCTCTGTACACTGTGGCCTCTGTTCACACAGGATGCATCATGGTTAGCCCGCTATATATATGGCGTCATTAATAGGCTTTTCACCATATATTTTGCATTCCTGTGTGAACATGCCACATACAGACTATTTTTTTGCACGGGTGCTCCAAGCAGCCAATTCCTGATTGTAGGTTGGCTGCATCGGTATTATTTGCACCTGTGTTTTCGCTATCTTCATTTGGGCCTGGTGCACCCTGGGTAGTGCAATTGTTGGAGGCCTTGAACAGGTAAGCATCCATGCCTGTGTTCTGGTGTTTTTTTGTTTAGTTTAGTGGAGGGTTTCCTCCAATGGTGTTTTTTTTAGATTAGGACTGCCAAGATACAAGGACCCTTGACGTGGGTTGGCAGCTTCAATATTGTGGCCATAATATCAACCAATACCTTGCATACATTGTTATGTTTTTGGTGCACTGTACATTTTTCCAGGGTGCGCCTGGGCCCTAGATGGCTCTGTACACTGTGGCCTCTGTTCACACAGGATGCATCATGGTTAGCCCGCTATATATATGGCGTCATTAATAGGCTTTTCACCATATATTTTGCATTCCTGTGTGAACATGCCACATACAGACTATTTTTTTGCACGGGTGCTCCAAGCAGCCAATTCCTGATTGTAGGTTGGCTGCATCGGTATTATTTGCACCTGTGTTTTCGCTATCTTCATTTGGGCCTGGTGCACCCTGGGTAGTGCAATTGTTGGAGGCCTTGAACAGGTAAGCATCCATGCCTGTGTTCTGGTGTTTTTTTGTTTAGTTTAGTGGAGGGTTTCCTCCAATGGTGTTTTTTTTAGCTAATTTGTGAAGAAATGATGCAGCAAAATTTCAATGCGATGTCCATTCTTCTGTATATAAGTAAGCAGTCACTTTGTGACTGCAAACTTCTGGATCCTGAGAGCATACAGTGCGCTCCAGCAATGCCAGTGAGTGGGCAGTTTCCATACTTCCAGCCACATTCCTTTAGATGTACCTAGCTTACAAGTGAATGATTAGAAGCAGAGCAATCTCATCTGTACATGATTGCATGTATGCAAATCACATACTTGCAGTCACGTGACTGCGAGCTCTTGCCAACAATAGCAAACAACAAACTGGACACCACACACTGTCAGGATTCAGAAGTCTACAGTCACATAGACTGACAGCAGTTTTTCAGCAGAAGATCGGACAACCCTTTTAAACTAAAGACCCTTATACACACTAGACTGTCAGCCAATTCCCGCCGATATTGCCAAGTTCAGCTGACCGTCTAATGTGTATGAGAGCAATGGTCATCTGATGGTCAGTAGAGATGTCAATCTCACATGTGTGATTTCAGATGGATGATTGTGTTGTTCTCCTTCAGATGAACCACCGATCAACAGCAACTTTCTCATAGAGAACACAGGAATGCCAAGAGAGCACTCCTTTTCATGGGAGAGTTGGCTGTGATGGCTGTTGGCCAAATGATGCTTCAGTCGATCATACACATCTGACATGCATGGCCAGATTAAACATGGCAAGCCAAGCTAAAGCCTCTTTCACACATCTTGGTGATTCCTGTACAGGAAAAAATAGCACTGGTGAGAACCGAGGTCGGTGTCTGTGTGCCATCCGTATGTACATATGTGACATCCGTGTGTCCGTGTGCTATCTGTGGAGCTGTATGTCTGAATTTCACATCCGTGTGCTGTCTATATGTCCGTATTTCGCATCTATGTGCTGTCCGTATGTCCTTGTGATATGTACTGACATCTGAGAAAAGCAGTACAGCTGATCCCAGGCGCCGACTGCTGAAGGCAGCTCTCATCATTGTCTTCTGTGCTCGCTGAGATCAGCGCGACAAGGAGACCGTGATGGGAGCTGTATTCATCAGCAGCTGTGTAACTCCGTGTAACTTAAATAAAAAAACAGTGTGGGCTCCTGTGCAATTTTCCTAACCAGCAGAGGCAAAGCCCACAGCTGGGTGCTGTTGTTAATATTCGGGGACAAGGGGCAATACTACATAAGGTTTCCAGGCTAATAATAACAGCTCACAGCTGTTTGCGTAGCCTTTCCTGGAGAATTTATGGGACACCAGAAAAAAAATGATGGAGAGCCCCCCCTATAAATTCAAACCAGCAAAGGCTAAGCAGACAGCTGTGGGTTTATATTAATAGCCTGGAAAGGGTTCAGAAATATTACACCCTCCCAGGCAACCACATCAGCCCTCAGCAGCCCCAGAAAAAAACCTGACATGTCTGTGGGTTTTTCACACAGATACACGGTCCGTGCAAAACACCTGACATGTGTGCACCAACATTGAATACAATGAGTGTACGTATGTCCGTACTTGCGGTCCTTAAAAAACAGACGGCATAGGGACATAAAAAAAGACATATGAAGAAGGTCTTAGGGTGTATTCACGCACACAGATATCTGATCAATTTCTGTCCAACCAGACAAAAAATGTGTGTGCATGACCACTTCATCTGATTGAAATTTGTCTTATGAAGTGGACATTCAAACTAAGTTCAAAATGGGAGACCTGCTGTCAGTACAGGCTTTGGGGCCCATATACACTCACCGGCCACTTTATTAGGTACACCTGTCCAACTTCTTGTTAACACTTAATTTCTAATCAGCCAATCACATGGCGGCAACTCAGTGCATTTAGGCATGTAGACATGGTCAAGACAATCTCCTGCAGTTCAAACCGAGCATCAGTATGGGGAAGAAAGGTGATTTGAGTGCCTTTGAACGTGGCATGGTTGTTGGTGCCAGAAGGGCTGGTCTGAGTATTTCAGAAACTGCTGATCTACTGGGATTTTCACGCACAACCATCTCTAGGGTTTACAGAGAATGGTCCGAAAAAGAAAAAAAATCCAGTGAGCGGCAGTTCTGTGGGCGGAAATGCCTTGTTGATGCCAGAGGTCAGAGGAGAATGGGCAGACTGGTTCGAGCTGATAGAAAGGCAACAGTGACTCAAATCGCCACCCGTTACAACCAAGGTAGGCCTAAGAGCATCTCTGAATGCACAGTGCGTCGAACTTTGAGGCAGATGGGCTACAGCAGCAGAAGACCACACCGGGTACCACTCCTTTCAGCTAAGAACAGGAAACTGAGGCTACAATTTGTACAAGCTCATCGAAATTGGACAGTAGAAGATTGGAAAAACGTTGCTTGGTCTGATGAGTCTCGATTTCTGCTGCGACATTCGGATGGTAGGGTCAGAATTTGGCGTAAACAACATGAAAGCATGGATCCATCCTGCCTTGTATGGAGCATCTTTGGGATGTGCAGCCGACAAATCTGCGGCAACTGTGTGATGCCATCATGTCAATATGGACCAAAATCTCTGAGGAATGCTTCCAGCACCTTGTTGAATCTATGCCACGAAGAATTGAGGCAGTTCTGAAGGCAAAAGGGGGTCCAACCCGTTACTAGCATGGTGTACCTAATAAAGTGGCCGGTGAGTGTACATGCTGTGAAATGCGCCTACCTTGTCCTGGCCTACAATTGATCAGAAATATGTGTGCAAATGAAGCCTAAATCACATCTAGTCAGTGCAACAGTCTACAATCATAAGTGAAAAAGTTTATCTAGACAAGTTGAATATTTTCAACAGAAATTTCTGCTGAAAATACCCAATGTGTGCACATACCCTAAGAGCTATGTTACCAAAATGAGAGTTTGGTGATTTTTTTTATATTACAGATTTTCTGCACCATTTCTGCATCTATTACAAAAATGAGTTAGCGTGCGTTTTTTCACTGCGTTTTTGTGTGCATTCTCTTTAAATGTGTTTTTGACTTGAAATGTCTTATTGAAGACTCCACTATTCAGACGCGCACTTCTTATAAACTCCTGGATACCAACAGCTTCATTCTACTTGACAGCTGCCACCTTCCTCATTGGCTGTTAAACATCCCTAAGAGTCAATTCACAAGGATCCATCGTAACTGTTCTAAATCCCAAGACTTCCACACTGAGTCTGAACTATTAACAAATAAATTCATGGAAAAAGGGTATAATAGGGAAACTATAATAGAATTTAAAGAAACAGTTGCATTGACTTCCCGTCAGGACTATTTAATGGAACTAACAACTCCAGAGATGTACCAGATTTTATCCCTATTATCACACAATATAACGCGAACTCTAAGATCCTTTTGAATATAGTAAAGAAACATTGGGGTATACTAAGACATGATACAATCTTAGGAGAGCATATTCCAACCCATCCCAGATTTGTGTATAAATAGGCCTCAAATCTGGGAAATATGATTGCACCAACAGTTCAAAAGAAAAACCTAAAAAAATCCACTACATTTTTTCAAGACTTCCTGGAAAAATTCTTTCCCTGCCGTAAATGTAAAATGTGCCATCTTGGTCAGCCTAAACACAATTAAATATCAGCAAGGACGGTATTGATTATAGAATTACAGATTTTATCACCTGTTCTACTGTGGAAGTCATATATATTATAGGTTGCCCATGTAATAAACTCTATGTGGGACGTTCTAAGCGCCCACTAAATGTGAGAATAAATGAACATATCAGGAATATAAAGAAAAAATTCATAGGCCACCCCCTATCCAAACACTTTGCTGAAAGTCACAGGGGGTTGATACATAATATGGTGGTTACTGGCCTGGAGATTGTGCACCCACATTGAAGGGGAGGCAACTTTATTAAATCCATGTCCCGTGTGGAAAGTAAATTGATTTTTTAATGTTGCACACTATAATGCCCAAAGAACTCAATAGGGAGGTGGACATTTTTTGGTTTTCGTTAAATTAACAATTTTTGAACTTTTGGACAGATATATAAGGACCATTTACCTGTTGGGGGGCCATCCCTGAAGATGGAAATCGTGCTTCCGAAACGCGTTGGTTGTTTGGTCCTCACTACGATCTGTACCTCACTCAAGTCACGCGGGCATCACCTGGTCCATTACGTCATGTAGGTCCTGTTCCAGCCGCATTGACAGCTCTAACAGCACACGGCATACACAGGAACGGAGAACGCCGACGGATCCTGCATCAGTCACATCTACTGCAACATTGAGGAGCAGTACCGTGGAAGTGTGACAAGACCCACCGCTAACTATAAGAGGTACTGAAAGGAGTTTGCTGCCACCGGCCGGGGCAGCTCTCCGACATTTTTTCCTTCAACTGCTCATCTGGCAATCTATTAAGACATTCTAGCCTCCACTGCTGAGAAAGTCACCATCTTACACGGTAATAGACAGAGCACACTGTCTTTTTTACCATCTACTTTTCTACCTCCAGGACGTTTTATTCTTAAATACCGAATGCTTTTATTTCCCTCTATTCCCCTTTATTTATTTATACTTGTCAACATAGTTTTGTAAGAATAGGGGCAGCTAGGTTGGTTCTCCAATTTTCTACTGTTTGAACGTGAAAGTGTGGGTTTCAGGTACTCTCTACTATCACTACACATTATTATGTACAATTTCATTTAATGGGTACCTGCCATAAACATTAAAATGTACTAAAATTTACTAAAATCTACTCGTGTAAACAGGCATATGCACATTGTTAACAGGACATTCTTTCATTTTGGTTTATAAATAAACTTTTTTACATTGAAAAACTATTTTTTTGCAATAAAAAAAGTCTTTTAGTGTGTGACAGCAGCCAAGCATAAAAACCCGATATAAATCTGGTATAGCTGTAATTGCACCGACCCGAAGAATAAAGTCACCTAATCACTTATACCGCACGAGGAACAACGTAAAAAGAAAATAAAACCAATTCTTCCCCTACTGTTCATTTTTTTATTCTGCCTCCCAAAGATCGCAGTAAGCCTCGGCACACATTTATCCTGCCCTCTGCATTGAGCACTTACACCAGGGTTTCCATGTAAATCTCTAAAATACATGATTCAGATTGAACCTCTAGTGGAAGATTCCCTATAATGAGGCAGATGGAGGCATTGCGGATGCCATAGGACCTGTGATCCGGCGGTGTCCGTCTTTTTAGAATTACATAAAAAGTGCTGTCAGCCACAGTTTTGTGCACTTCTGAAAAGAAGGACACAGCTAAACAGAGGCCAGACGGAGTCCAGAGTATCTCTGCAGCCTCATTGCAGTGAATGGATCCCTCGGTAATTTCATCTGAATCACATCAATCAGAGATTTAGATGGAAACCACTATGTAAGTGGTCAGCGTAGAGTGCCGGATAAATGTGATCCCAAATGTTACATAAAATGTTCCCAATAAAAGCTTCAACTCAATCCACAAAAAAAAGCAAGTCCCCACTCAGGTCTGCCATCTGATAATGGAAATATAGGGGGCTTCCAACATTAGGTACAAAGGCTCTGGAAAAACAAAATGGCTCCTCACCTGCCAAAAGAAATTGAGCAAATTCTGTGCTCCCAAATCCAAATGCCCCCCTTCCTTCTCAGCCCCACAGTGTACCTAACACCACATATAGCGTCCACCTTTGGCATTTCTGAAGCGATGAGAGCCTGCCTAACTTAAAGGGTGCATGCCTCCGGAAGCATGGGCTAGGCATAACATAATGGTGACTGCAAATTCCTGATCAATACAGCATACTGGTCACTACAATGGCAGTTTGCAATTTTCACTTGGCAACATACATTGCTGCTTGTTTCTGGAAAATAGCCATGGAGTCAAAACCAGCACTACACCTGTAAATAAATTCCCAAAGGGGTATAATTTCTAAAATGGGGTCACTTGAGGGGGGTTCTGCTCTTATAGCAATTATGGGCTCTGTATATGGAATCTGTAAACTCTACTAGGAAAATCTGCGCTCCAGGAGGCAAATAGTGCTCCGTTCCTCCCGAGTCTCTTTTCATATGAAAAATGTAGTTATTTTTTCTTCACTGATTCTGTGACACACCCGTAGTGTCAATATGATCACTGCACCCCTAGATGAGTTTATTGAGAGGTGTAGTTTGTAAAATGGAGTCACTTATGGGTGGGCTCTGCTGTGCTGGCACCTAGTGGGCTCTCCCAGTGGGTCATGGTACCTGCTTTGCACTGTGCATAAAATATTTCACATTTGATGTCGTGAGCCTGTAGTCCACCATTCCCCATCACCATGCCATCTTAGCTATACGTTACCATTTGGAGAAATACAGTAATTATTCCACCAAATTACAATACTTCATTATAAAATCACTTTCATATATGTTGGTTCACAACTATTTCTTGTTTAATTAACAATTTTTTTCTTCAAACACTTGGTACCCCTATGGGTTCAAAATTTTCACCGTCCCTAGCCATCCTTTATATGTCTTGGTGGGAGGAGTCATGTATTTTTGCAAACAATAATCCTTTCTTGGACAACATATATTGTTCTGGGAGATATGTGGACGATTTGATTATTGTATGGCAGGGTGGGATGGTGAGGTTTCTTGATTTTGTTGTGTATTTAAATAGTAACAATTTAAATATCAAATTCACTGTCAATGCTCCTACTGCAGAGACTCCTTTCTTAGACATTTATCTTCTTGGCAATCCCGTTACCAACAGGGTGGAAACATCCTTATACAGGAAAGAAATTTTGGCTAATTCTGTCCTCTTAACCTCTTCCTTGTACCCTCAGCACACCATTCAGGTTATACCCTAAGGTGAACTAAATAGGGCTAAACACATTTTTTCTTCTGAGCATTTATTTACCCAAGAAAGTGCTAAAATTCCTTCACATTTGATGGAGAGAGGATATAATAAACGTGCACATACTTTGGTGTAGAGTAAATCTAGGTCACTTACACCAAATAAATCTTCAGCTAGTTCCAACAAACATGGAACACCAATTACATTTTCCACCCCTTAAAGTCTGCAATTTAATTTAATTTAATCAAATCCATCATTCTGAAATATATACCAGTTATGAATCAGGATAATATCTTACGAAATATCATAGCCAATGGATGTAGATGTGTTGCAAAAAGGGGTCTCACTTTGGGCAACTCTCTATCCCCGAGCTTTCTAAAAAATGCTCACAAGACAATTGGTTATCTGTCAAAAGTTTCCATAAATGCGCCAATAGTAGATGCAATGCATGTACATTTGCACTAGATAAGACAAAATCCTTCGGCATATCTCCTAATCCTGATCATATTATTACTTCTTTCATAAATTGCGACACACAATATGTAGTGTATTGCATCAAATGTCTTTCATGTGAGGTACTTTATGTTGGCTACAAGATTCGCAAGCACAAAAATCACATAGCTGAACATGTGTCCAATATAAATAACAAGAAGGGCTCCTATTCTGGAGCATCGAAGCACTTTGTGAATGTTCACAAAGGGGACTTGACACATTTTGCCCTCTTTAGTAGGGTTGAGCGACTTTCATTTTTTTAAGATCGAGTCGGGTTTTGTGAAACCCGACTTTGTCCAGAGTCGAGTCGAGTGCAATCGGCCGATTATCGCTAAAAGTCGGGGATCGACCGAAACACGAAACCCAATGCAAGTCAATGGGGAAGCATAGTCGGCAGTGAGTGGAGGCCAGGAAAACACCTACAGTGCCCATTTTAATGCCAAAAACATCCATTCTTGTTTCTGAAGCTTGTCAATCTTAATTAACTTTATAATAATAGTTGTTCAATGGAACTTGGGGGTCATTTGGCAAATTTGTGGGAGGTAGGGCTGGTTCAAGGTTTTAGTGGGCCCAGGAATCGTGGACTACGTCGCGGCGGTGGAGCAGGGAGAGGAAAGTATTTCAACGTTGCAAGTGCTGTGATCCTGAGCAAGCAGGGGGGCACACTTGTTCGCATTGGCACTGGCACAGGGCCCCTCAAAGTACAGCGGTGTGTTTGCACGGCGGGGGCGCCTCCCACCAGCAGCGACACTTTTGCGTACTCTGAGGGGCCATGTGCCAGTGATGTCGCCAACGAGTATGCCCCCCCCACCTGATGAAGGAACCTGCACTTTCATCTGCACCTTCCTATTTGTCCCTGTGTAAGGTGGTATAACATGCGGGAAGGGGAACCTTACTTTCAGCAGGGTCAGATTCTGGCTGTGTAGAGTGCAAGGGGAATGTAGTGGTCTAGGTCAATGTACCAGCAGACTCATCTAGCAGTGGCTGGGCAATGGGCAGGATGAGGAGGAAACAGATATAGGGCCAAAGAATAAAGTAGGCTAAATGCAGTTCAAAATTGGTAACAGGACAGGATTAAACAGGCGGCATTGCTTTGTTCAGTGGAGTAGCAAACCCAGGAGCAGCAGACACTGTTTTAAGGGCCCAACCACACTAGTAGGCCAAATGCAGTTTAATATCTGATACTATAGGCCCAAAGCCAGAAGGTTGAAGCTCAGCTTTATTCAGTTGAGGGCAAACACCAGGGAGGGGCAGACACCGTTAGTAGGCTCTAACCACAATAACAGCACTTAATGAGAGCCAGAAGGTTGAAGCTCAGCTTTATTCAGTTGAGGAAAAACACCAGGCAGGGGCAGACACCGTTAGTAGGCCGTAACCAAAGTTGAAGGCCAAATGCAGTTTAATTTCTGATACTATAGGCCGAAAGCCAGAAGGTTGAAGCTCAGCTTTATTCAGTTGAGGAAAAACACCAGGGAGGGGCAGACACCGTTAGTAGGCCGTAACCAAAGTTGAAGGCCAAATGCAGTTTAATATCTGATACTATAGGCCCAAAGCCAGAAGGTTGAAGCTCAGCTTTATTCAGTTGAGGGCAAACACCAGGGAGGGGCAGACACCGTTAGTAGGCCCTAACCACCAATTTTTAAAAACACAGCACTTAATGAGAGCCAGAAGGATGAAGCTCAGCTTTATTCAGTTGAGGACAAACACCAGGCAGGGGCAGACACCGTTAGTAGGCCGTAACCAAAGTTGAAGGCCAAATGCAGTTTAATATCTGATACTATAGGCCCAAAGCCAGAAGGTTGAAGCTCAGCTTTATTCAGTTGAGGGCAAACACCAGGGAGGGGCAGACACCGTTAGTAGGCCCTAACCACCAATTTTTGAAAACACAGCACTTAATGAGAGCCAGAAGGTTGAAGCTCAGCTTTATTCAGTTGAGGAAAAACACCAGGGAGGGGCAGACACCGTTAGTAGGCCCTAACCACCAATTTTTAAAATAACAGCACTTAATGAGAGCCAGAAGGTTGAAGCTCAGCTTTATTCAGTTGAGGAAAAACACCAGGGAGGGGCAGACACCGTTAGTAGGCCCTAACCACCAATTTTTAAAAACACAGCACTTAATTAGAGCCAGAAGGATGAAGCTCAGCTTTATTCAGTTGAGGACAAACATCAGGCAGGGGCAGACACCGTTAGTAGGCCGTAACCAAAGTTGAAGGCCAAATGCAGTTTAATATCTGATACTATAGGCCCAAAGCCAGAAGGTTGAAGCTCAGCTTTATTCAGTTGAGGAAAAACACCAGGCAGGGGCAGACACCGTTAGTAGGCCCTAACCACCAATTTTTGAAAACACAGCACTTAATGAGAGCCAGAAGGTTGAAGCTCAGCTTTATTCAGTTGAGGAAAAACACCAGGCAGGGGCAGACACCGTTAGTAGGCCGTAACCAAAGTTGAAGGCCAAATGCAGTTTAATATCTGATACTATAGGCCCAAAGCCAGAAGGTTGAAACTCAGCTTTATTCAGTTGAGGGCAAACACCGGGGAGGGGCAGACACCATTAGTAGGCCCTAACCACCAATTTTTGAAAACACAGCACTTAATGAGAGCCAGAAGGATGAAGCTCAGCTTTATTCAGTTGAGGACAAACACCAGGGAGGGGCAGACACCGTTAGTAGGCCCTAACCACCAATTTTTAAAAACACAGCACTTAATGAGAGCCAGAAGGTTGAAGCTCAGCTTTATTCAGTTGAGGAAAAACACCAGGGAGGGGCAGACACCGTTAGTAGGCCCTAACCACCAATTTTTAAAAACACAGCACTTAATGAGAGCCAGAAGGATGAAGCTCAGCTTTATTCAGTTGAGGACAAACACCAGGCAGGGACAGACACCGTTAGTAGGCCGTAACCAAAGTTGAAGGCCAAATGCAGTTTAATATCTGATACTATAGGCCCAAAGCCAGAAGGTTGAAGCTCAGCTTTATTCAGTTGAGGAAAAACACCAGGCAGGGGCAGACACCGTTAGTAGGCCCTAACCACCAATTTTTGAAAACACAGCACTTAATGAGAGCCAGAAAGTTGAAGCTCAGCTTTATTCAGTTGAGGACAAACACCAGGCAGGGGCAGACACCGTTAGTAGGCCTTAACCACCAATTTTTAAAATAACAGCCATTAATGAGAGCCAGAAGGTTGAAGCTCAGCTTTATTCAGTTGAGGAAAAACACCAGGCAGGGGCAGACACCGTTAGTAGGCCGTAACCAAAGTTGAAGGCCAAATGCAGTTTAATATCTGATACTATAGGCCCAAAGCCAGAAGGTTGAAGCTCAGCTTTATTCAGTTGAGGGCAAACACCACGGAGGGGCAGACACCGTTAGTAGGCCCTAACCACCAATTTTTAAAAACACAGCACTTAATGAGAGCCAGAAGGATGAAGCTCAGCTTTATTCAGTTGAGGAAAAACACCAGGGAGGGGCAGACACCGTTAGTAGGCCGTAACCAAAGTTGAAGGCCAAATGCAGTTTAATTTCTGATACTATAGGCCGAAAGCCAGAAGGTGGAAGCTCCGATGTAGACAGTGGAGGACAATTTGAATTACGGACTGCAGACAGACTTAGTAGGGTGTCCCCTGTGGACCATGCATCCAACACATTAACCCATTGCGCCGTAATGGACACGTAAACTTCCGTGGCCATACCTACAGGTCCATGCGTTTGTTGTCAGGTGCACCTTTGTACTCACAGATTGCCAGAGTGCATGGACAATGTGGTCTTCTACATGCTGGTGGAGGGTTGGGATGGCTTTTCTCGCAAAAGAAGTGTCGACTGGTTAGCTTGTAGCGTGGTACAGCGTAGTCCATCATGGCCTTATTAATAGTAAATAAAATATATAACTAGGCTCTATGAACTTTTAAATAGGTTCCAGGGGTACACGGGCAGCATTGGTGTGGTCAGTGGAGGAGTATTGCAAGTAGGGGCCGCAGACAGGCTATCAAAGGCCTAAAATAACAAACAGTAGGCAGTCATGGCAGTTTTACATCGGTTACATGGATACACAGGCAGGCAGCATTGTGGTCAGTGGAGGAGTATTGCAAGTAGGGGCCGCAGACAGGCTCACAAAGGCCTAAAATAACAAACAGTAGGCAGTCATGGCAGTTTTACATCGGTTACATGGATAAACAGGCAGGCAGCATTGTGGTCAGTGGAGGAGTATTGCAAGTAGGGGCCGCAGACAGGCTCACAAAGGCCTAACATAACAAACAGTAGGCAGTCAGGGCAGTTTTACATCGGTTACATGGATACACAGGCAGGCACTCCAGGCAGCATTGTGGTCAGTGGAGGAGTATTGCAAGTAGGGGCCGCAGACAGGCTCACAAAGGCCTAAAATAACAAACAGTAGGCAGTCATGGCAGATTTACATCGGTTACATGGATACACAGGCAGGCACTCCAGGCAGCATTGTGGTCAGTGGAGGAGTATTGCAAGTAGGGGCCGCAGACAGGCTATCAAAGGCCTAAAATAACAAACAATAGGCTCATGGCAGTTTTATATCGGTTACATGGATACACGGGCAGGCAGCATTGTGGTCAGTGGAGGAGTATTGCTAGTAGGGGCCGCAGACAGGCTCACAAAGGCCTAACATAACAAACAGTAGGCAGTCATGGCAGTTTTACATCGGTTACATGGATACACAGGCAGGCACTCCAGGCAGCATTGTGGTCAGTGGAGGAGTATTGCAAGTAGGGGCCGCAGACAGGCTCACAAAGGCCTAAAATAACAAACAGTAGGCAGTCATGGCAGATTTACATCGGTTACATGGATACACAGGCAGGCACTCCAGGCAGCATTGTGGTCAGTGGAGGAGTATTGCAAGTAGGGGCCGCAGACAGGCTATCAAAGGCCTAAAATAACAAACAATAGGCTCATGGCAGTTTTATATCGGTTACATGGATACACGGGCAGGCAGCATTGTGGTCAGTGGAGGAGTATTGCAAGTAGGGGCCGCAGACAGGCTCACAAAGGCCTAACATAGCAAACAGTAGGCAGTCATGGCAGTTTTATATCGGTTACATGGATACACAGGCAGGCAGCATTGTGGTCAGTGGAGGAGTAATGCAAGTAGGGACGGCAGACAGGCTATCAAAGGCCTAAAATAACCAACAATAGGCTCATGGCAGTTTTACATCGGTTACATGGATACACAGGCAGGCAGCATTGTGGTCAGTGGAGGAGTATTGCAAGGAGTGTCTGACACAGTTAGTACTCCAAAAAAATAAATAGATGTTAATGTCTCGCTAAACAGCTATAAGTAAAAAAAGGGTGGCATGCTTAGGTACAGGGGTGGGCTCATCTGCAGAGTTTATGACAAAGTAATTTGGCAGTAAATTAGTATTTGCTGGTGTCAATATAGGACACTGACCCAGACTACTTTAACTAGCATCATAGATGCAAACAAATTGGTATTGTTTGTCAGTGCCAGGCATTGAATGATGTCAGTGCATAGACTAAACATTGGTGGAGCTGTGCGAGATAATTTTGCACGTAGTAGAGCACAGTTTGAGCTGGGGGGGGGGACTCTCTTGTGGCCGGCGGTACCGCCCCAGGGCCCCTTATGTTACAACGGTGTGTCTGACGTTGGGTGCGCAACACCACCACCAGAGACACTACATTGTACTGAGAGGGACCCAGTGGCAATGCCGTCGACCAAAAGCGGGCACACCCGCCTCTTCAGACAATCAGCACTGTAACGGGTGCTTGCGCCAAGTGGCGAGACAACGGCCCCGTGGGGGGATTTTTCCCATTGGGGGAGGTGTAAACATGTCGTATGCTGGACAAACAGCTGCTGCAAATTAACAGATTGGAACACTCAGTAAGACCAGTCCACAAGCAAGACCTTTTTATAGGAAAGCTAGGTGTCAGCCGGGAAAGGTGGGGCAAAATAATTTGAAATCCAGGAGTGGTTCATTTTAATGAAGGTGAGATCATCCACATTTTGGGTAGCCGGACGAGTCCTTTTTTCGGTTAATATTGAACCAGCAGCACTGAATACTCTTTCTGATAGCACACTAGCTGCTGGGCAAGCAAGCTCCTGCAACGCATATTCTGCCAATTCAGGCCAGGTGTCTAATTTTGATGCCCAGTAATCAAATGGGAATGACGGTTGAGGGAGAACATCGATAAGGGTTGAAAAATAGTTAGTAACCATACTGGACAAATGTTGTCTCCTGTCACTTTGAATAGATGCTGCAGTACCTGTCCTGTCTGCGGTCATTGCGAAATCACTCCACAACCTGGTCAGAAAACCCCTCTGTCCAACACCACTTCTGATCTGTGCACCCCTAACACCTCTGCCATGTAGCCCCCTGCAGCTTGTGTGAGAACCATCACCGGCGCTGTGTGCTGGGAATGCCTGAATCAAACGGTCTACAAGAGTAGCTTGTTTGGTTGCTAAGATTTGTTCGAGGTTCTCATGTGGCATAATATTTTGCAATTTGCCTTTATAGCGAGGGTCAAGGATGCAGGCCAACCAGTAATCGTCATCGCTCATCATTTTAGTAATGCGTGGGTCCTTTTTAGGGATACGTAAGGCATAATCCGCCATGTGGGCCAAAGTTCCTGTTGGCAAATCTGCGGTTGTGCTGGTTTGAGGGGCAGTTACAGGCAAATCTACGTCACTTGTCTCCCTTAAAAAAACAGAACCCGGCCTTGCAACGCCACTAATTTCTGTTGGCCCAGGAGAAGCTTCCTCATTAAAAAAGTACTCATCCCCATCATCCTCCTCGTCCTCCTCCTCCTCTTCGCCCGCTACCGCGTCCTCTACACGGCCCTGACCAGACAATGGCTGACTGTCATCAAGGCTTTCCTCTTCCTCGGCTGCAGACGCCTGCTCCTTTATGTGCGTCAAACTTTGCATCAGCAGACGCATTAGGGGGATGCTCATGCTTATTATGGCATTGTCTGCACTAACCAGCCGTGTGCATTCCTCAAAACACTGAAGGACTTGACACAGGTCTTGTAGCTTCGACCACTGCACACCTGACAACTACATGTCTGCCATCCAACTGCCTGCCCATGTATGTGTATCCTCCCACAAAAACATAACAGCACGCCTCTGTTCGCACAGTCTCTGAAGCATGTGCAGTGTGGAGTTCCACCTTGTTGAAATGTCGATGATTAGGCGATGCTGGGGAAGGTTCAAAGACCGCTGATAGTTCTGCATACGGCTGGAGTGTACGGGCGAACGGCGGATATGCGAGCAAAGTCTGCGCACTTTGAGGAGCAGGTCGGGTAACCCCGGATAACTTTTCAGGAAGCACTGCACCACCAGGTTTAAGGTGTGAGCCAGGCAAGGAATGTGTTTCAGTTGGGAAAGGGCTATGGCAGCCATGAAATTCCTTCCGTTATCACTCACTACCTTGCCTGCCTCAAGATGTACAGTGCCCAGCCATGACTGAGTTTCTTGGTGCAAGAACTCGGACAGAACTTCCGCGGTGTGTCTGTTGTCGCCCAAACACTTCATTGCCAATACAGCCTGCTGACGCTTGCCACTAGCTGTCCCATAATGGCACACCTGGTGTGCAACAGTGGCAGCTGCGGATGGAGTGGATGTGCGACTGCGGTGTGTGGACGAGCTCTCGCTTCTGCATGAGGAGGAGGAAGAGGAGGAAGGGCGAACACTTACAGCCAACTCTTTCCTTGACCGTGGACTTGGCAAAACTGTCCCAATATTGCTGTCCCCTGTGGACCCTGCATCCACCACATTCACCCAGTGTGCCGTGATGGACACGTAACGTCCCTGGCCATGCCTACTGGTCCAGGCATCTGTTGTCAGGTGCACCTTTGTAGTCACAGACTGCCTGAGTGCATGGACGATGCGGTCTTTAACATGCTGTTGGAGGGCTGGGATGGCTTTTCTAGAAAAGAAGTGCCGACTGGGTAGTTCGTAGCGTGGTACAGCGTAGTCCATCAGCGCTTTGAAAGCTTCGCTTTCAACTAACCGGTAGGGCATCATTTCTAATGAGATTAGTCTAGCAATGTGGGCGTTCAAACCCTGTGTACACGGATGCGAGGATGAGTACTTCCTTTTCCTAACAAGAGTCTCATGTAGGGTGAGCTGGACTGGAGAGCTGGAGATCGTGGAACTAGCGGTGGTGCCGGTGGACATGGGTGACTGAGAGAGGGTTGGAGATGGTATTCTTGCCGGTGCCCTACATGCAGTGTTTCCTACTACTAACCTGGTGATTCCCTGACTGCTTTGGCCTGGCGACGAAAGCTGCACAGATACTGCAGGTGGTGCGGGAAATGGTCGGCTTACAGGGAGGGAAGGGATGTAGCGTTGCTGACTAGCTTCATTGGCCGAGGGTGCTGCAACCTTTAGGGACGTTTGGTAGTTAGTCCAGGCTTGCAAATGCATGGTGGATAAATGTCTATGCATGCAACTTGTATTTAGACTTTTAAGATTCTGACCTCTGCTTAAGGTTGTTGACCATTTTTGACAGATGACTTTGCGCTGATCATTTGGATGTTGTTTAAAAAAATGCCAGACTGCACTCTTTCTACTATCGGATACCTTTTCAGGCATTGCAGACTGAGCTTCTTTAACCGGATGGCCACGCTGTCCTCCAACTGGTTTTGGTTTTGCCACGCGTTTTTGGCCAGATACGGTCCCGGTAGATGGAACCTGTTGTGATGTTGATGCCTGCTGCGGCTCCCCCTCCTCCGCTTCAGAACTACTGCCGCCTGCACCCTGTTCCCCCAATGGCTGCCAATCGGGGTCCACAACTGGGTCATCTATGACCTCCTCTTCTATGTCGTGTGCGATTTCGTCTGTGTCACCGTGTAAGCCGGTGGTATAGTGTCCGTGACGGGGCACCATAGTCTCCGCTGGGTTTGATTCTGCCTCAGTACACTGCGAGGGCAATGTTCTGGTCTGAGTCAAAGGAACAGCATAGTAATCTGGCTGTGGCTGTGCATCTGTGCACTCCATGTCTGATTCAACTTCTAATGGGCATGGCCTGTTAACTGTTTCACTGTCTAACCCAGGAACGGTATGTGTAAAGAGCTCCATGGAGTAACCCGTTGTGTCTCCTGACGCATCCTTCTCTCTTGTTCTGGGTGAAGAAGACAAGGAAGCGACTTGTCCCTGACTGGGAGCATCCACTGACGATGCACTGCTCTGACATTTGGCACTTTCCGAGGAGGAGGCGAAAGAGCTAGAGGCAGAGTCAGCAATGAAAGCCAATACTTGTTCCTGCTGCTCCGGCTTCAAAAGTGGTTTTCCTACTCCCAGAAAAGAGAGCGTTCGAGGCCTTGTGTAGCCAGACAAGGAACCTGGCTCAACAACTCGAGACTTAGGTGCTGTACTGCTTTTACCACGACCACCTGATGCTCCACCACCACTACCATCATTACCATCTGACAATGACCGCCCACGACCTCTTCCACTAGACTTTCTCATTGCTTGCAAAACGTAACCAAAGTAACACTATTTGTTACTGTAAAACAACTTATAAGGTGAACTCAAACTTCTGTAGGATTTATATATACCTTTATAGGTGCCTGACACTGAAAGGAAAATCAGGCCCAATGTTACACACTAGGTTTTTTGTGGCCCAATAATTTGAGACAGATGGCACACACAGGCCCAGCACTCAAGCAGAAATGCCAATCTTAATCTCCCACTATTTTTTTTTTTCTGGGAGAATTTACCCTAAAAAAAAAAAAGGCCCAGTATTACACAGTGTTTTCAGTGGCACACAATGAGAGAGATGCCACACACAGCAATGGCACGGAGTCAGACTTGACAATATTTATCTCCCAATATATTTTTTTTTTTTTGAAAAGGGAGAATTTGGAAAAAAAAAAAAAAAAGGACAGGTATTACACAGTGTTTTCGGTTCCACACAATGAGAGAGAGATGCCACACACAGCAATGGCACGGAGTCAGACTTGACAATATTTATCTCCCACTAATTTTTTTTTTGGAAAAGGGAGAATTTAGATTAAAAAAAAAAAAGGACAAGTATTACACAGTGTTTTCAGTGGCACACAATGAGAGAGAGATGCCACACACAGCAATGGCACGGAGGCAGACTTGACAATATTTATCTCCCAATAATTTTTTTTTTTTGAAAAGGGAGAATGTACCCCCCCCAAAAAAATGGCCAAGTATTACACAGTGTTTTCAGTGCCACATAATGAGAGAGAGATGCCACACACAGCAATGGCACGGAGGCAGACTTGCCAATATTTATCTCCCACTAATTTTTTTTTGGGAAAAGGGGGAATTTAGAAAAAAAAAAAAAGGCCAAGTATTACACAGTGTTTTCGGTGCCACACAATGAGAGAGAGATGCCACACACAGCAATGGCACGGAGTCAGACTTGACAATATTTATCTCCCACTAATTTTTTTTTGGAAAAGGGAGAATTTAGAAAAAAAAAAGGACAAGTATTACACAGTGTTTTCAGTGGCACACAATGAGAGAGAGATGCCACACACAGCAATGGCACGGAGGCAGACTTGCCAATATTTATCTCCCTGCAGTTATCTCAGAAAAGTATGGCAGGCAGCTGTAAAAGGACTGCTGCACACAAAAGTGTGGACAAAGACACAAGATAGCTGTGCAGAAAGGAAGGAAAAACAGGATTTGTGCTTTGAAAAAAGCAGTTGGTTTACACAGCGGCGTACACACAAAGCAACGCAGCTATCAGGGAGCCTTCTAGGGCAGCCCAATGAGCTACAGCGCTGAGGAAAAAAAATGTAGCTTCCACTGTCCTGCAAACAAAAGGTGGTATTGGACAGTGGAAATCGCTACAGCACAAGCGGTTTGTGGCTTTATGTACCCTATCACTATCCCTGCTTCCGAAGAAGCTGCAGCAACCTCTCCCTACGCTCAGATCAGCAGCAGTAAGATGGCGGTCGGCGGGAACGCCCCTTTATAGCCCCTGTGACGCAGCAGAAAGCAAGCCAATCACTGCAATGCCCTTCTCTAAGATGGTGGGGACTGAGATCTATGTCATCACGCTGCCCACACTCTGCGTCCACCTTCATTGGCTGAGAAATGGCGCTTTTAGCGTCATTGAAACGCGACTTTGGCGCGAAAGTCACGTACCGCATGGCAGACCCCACACAGGGATCGGCTCGGTTTCATGAGACGCCGACTTTGCCAAAAGTCGGCGACTTATGAAAATGAACGATCCGTTTCGCTCAACCCTACTCTTTAGTTTAGAAAAAGTCTCCTGCCCTGGGCGAGGTGGCAATCGGCAAAAACTCCTCACCATTAGAGAAGCTTTTGGATACTGAAATTGGACACAAAATACCCATAGGTAATGAACTTTAGAAATAATTTATATTTATGAATTGAGTTTGAAATTTTCATTTAATTTCGTTCCTCCTCTTATGTCATCAGATTTATTTACATGTTATTTTGCTTGTTCAGCTCTCCTTTTCCTTTTCCCCACTTTTCTTATGTGTTTTTTATTGTATAACTAATTTGATTTGTCAGTGTGTCGTGCACATGGTGCATTTCCAATTTCATGATCTCATGTCCCTCTGATTGGATGGTTGGATGGCAATTTCTATATATATAGGCCTATCAGGTTCACGTGATAAGCCTATGACTGAGGGTGATTTACAGCGCCAGAAACATGTCATGTGATTTTAATCCACTCCCCCATTTTTTATTGCTCCACATGACTGAATAAAGAACATTTCACTTACCTCATTGGTGTGCCGGAGAAATTCCTTTTCCTTTCTTCATTGAAAAATATTTCACGATTACATGTTGGCGCAGACAGGAAAAAATGGACCTCAGTTTGTTGTAAAAAAAAATTTCCTATTAGCCCTTAGAAAAATTAAAAACTTGGGGCTAAAACAACATTTTTGTGAGGAAATGTGCTTCTATTATTTTCACGGCTCAATGTTAATAACTTCTGTGAAGCACCTGGGGGTTCAAGATGCTTACCATGAACCTAAATACATTCTTTGAGGGGTCTATTTTCCAAAATGGGGTCACTTGTGGGAGGGTTCCACTGCTTAGGCACGTCAGGGGCTCTCGAAATTGGACATGACATCCGCTAATGATTCCAGGAAATTTTACATTCAAAAAGTCAAATGATGCTCCTTCCCTTCTGAGCCCTGCTGTGCGCCCAAACAGTAGTTTTCTCCCTCATATTGGGTATCTACGTACTCAGGAGAAATTGCACAACAAACTGTATGCTGCAATTTTTCCTGTTACTCTTATGAAAATGCAATATTTTGTGCTGAAAACATATTTGTGGGGAAATGTTTTTTTTTTTTTATTATTTTTAAGGCTCAACGTTATAAACTTCTGTTAAGCACCTGAGGGTTCAATGTGCTCACCGCACAACTAGATCAGTTCCCTGAGGGGTCTAATTTCCAAAATGGTGTCACTTGTGGGGATATTTTCACTGTTTAGGCACATCACAGACTCTCCATTCACTTTACTGGAACTATAAGACACTGCTTTTTTAACGCAGCAAAAATACGAAGCGTCAGAAATGCACCAAAAGCTCATTGTGGGAATCTAGCCTAAATGTGTAAATCCACATGCTTAAAGGGAACCTATCACCTTGTTTTTAGCTATTAAACTGGTCCCCGTTTGCTGATAGTGAAGCAATGTTCATCACCAACATGTTTTTGTCAAAGAAAAGCTCCAAGGATTAGGTTTAAAAAACACTTTATATAATTAGAGGATTCCCTCACATGCCTTTTCTTTCCGTCAGGTGGTGATTTTATCCTTTCCGTCACAGATCATTCAGTGTACTTGAAGTTAGGCGCGCACACAGCATTGCATTTGAGTGACTGGACCAAAGTCACGGCAACCACGTATCAAATGCCGAGCGTGCACACTACTCATCCGCTCCCCGGGCATGCGCATTGACTCTGGGTACACAGCCCCAGTTTCATGCCAGATGCACACAGGCTCTGAGTCAGTGGCTACATAACATATGAGCGCGCACGCCATGCACACCTCTGTGCCCTCTCCACTCTGTGCACCGCCGCATGCGCACATCTGACATGAAACTGGGACTGACATGAAGCTGGAGTCAGTGTGCATGCCTGGGGAGCGGATGGGCAGTGTTCATTACTAACAGCACACTGGGGCCAGTTTTATAGCTAAAACTAGGTTCCCTTTAATATAGGGTTCACTGGACATATTATTTGAAAAGGTACCTTTTTCACCACTTTAGGCCACATTCACACATTTACATGTTCTATGCATTATTTTGCTGATATATTGTCATTTTCGCTTTTGAGATATCGGAAAAAAAGTTGGTTGTCAAGATGATGATCGAGGTTCAGCACAATGGAGTCTGACAGTGGAGCAGTGTAAAACATGCCTATGTTCAGAACTGCAGCCAAAGCCAGTTGACCCTAGGAGTGCAGCCATATAACCAGGTCTACCTTATGATATCAGGATAATCCAATAATACAGATTTACAGTACTCATTGAAGTCATTATAAATATATATTTCTTTACTAAATCTATATGCATAAATAAAGCTAGCAATACATTTGATCTCAGAGAATGTTGTTTCTTACTTGTACCTTGCAACAGGCAGTCCAAGGGAGGAATTGATGTGAAGCCGCACTCAGTGTGCAGAAATGTCTCATGATAGGGGACAAATGTCACAGGCTGCTGACGGCCATGGACTTTAAGACTATTATCAGATGTCCCTCCTGTGGAACTGGAAAAACCCAATTCAGGAAAAACAATGCAAGATTTACTCCGTGCTACTGAGTAACCACTCCTCTCCAGTGCAAAGGCTGAGAGGCGTACACTGCAAACAAACAGGAAGAACCAGCCCCACTAAGAGGAAAAAACGGAGAGCTGTGAAAACATGGCCAAAGGCATACATAACTGGGCTGCTTCCACTGTGCCACATGTGCTAGCGTTCTAAGGAATTTGGGGCGGATTCACAACACAGCATTGGAAAGCGAATCATGCAGAAAGAAATGGTTAAATTCATCATTTATTATTCCCATTCCACCCATTCCATATGAATGACATTTTTCAACAATGCAGCATGTACAGAAAAAACACCTCTGGAAGTATTTTGTTTACTGTTCCTAACTTTAAGTAGTTAAAGGGGTTTTCCCACAAACAAATTGTAATCAATAGATCTTGGACTAATAATAACTTCCACAATTGGATGTGGTTAGATAAAATGTTCCTCTGCTGAGATAATCTTATAAATGTGCCCCTGCTGTGTACTGTGTAATGGCCATGTCTGACCATGCAGGAACATGGTCTGATCACACCACAGCTCCTGGCAGGGGAGGAGGCAAAAGAATAAACAGACAGGACTGCGTGGGATCACAGCTGATTCTTTTTGTGAGGTAAAGCATTTTCCTGTCTGTTTTAAACAATGTTTTACTTCAAATAAATATTTTTTTGTTATCCCATGCTGTAATGTCTGTATAATCCATTTACTTCCTCCCCTACCCAGGAGCTGTGGTATGATCAAACCATGTCCCTGCAAGGTCAGACACAGCCATTACACAGTACACAGCAGGGACGCATTTATAAGATTATCTCAGCACAGGATTATTTAATTTAAACACAACCAATTGTAAAGGTTATTAGTATTCCAAGATCTATTGATTAAAATGAACATGAACTTCTGTTCGTTGGAAAACCCCTTTAACCCCTTAAGCCCCAAGGGTGGTTTGCACGTTACTGACCAGGCCAATTTTTACAATTCTGACCACTGTCCCTTTATGAGGTAATAACTCTGGAACGCTTCAACGGATCTTGGCGATTCTGACACTGTTTTCTCGTGACATATTGTACTTCATGTTAGTGGTAAAATTTCTTCGATGTCATGTTTATTTGTGAAAAAATGGAAATTTGGTGAAAATTTTAAAAATTTTGCAATTTTCCAACTTTGAATTTTTATGCCCTTAAATCACAGAGATATGTCACACAAAATAATTAATAAGTAACATTTCCCACATGTCTACTTTACATCAGCACAATTTTGGAACCAACATTTTTTTGGTAGGGAGTTAAAAGGGTTAAAAGTTGACCAGCAATTTCTCATTTTTACAACAATATTTTTTAGGGACCACATCACATTTGATGTCATTTTGAGGGGTCTATATGATAGAAAATAACCAAGTGTGACACCATTCTAAAAACTGCACCCCTCAAGGTGCTCAAAACCACATTCAAGAAGTTTATTGTGCCATTTGTCCTGAGTATGCCGATACCCCATATGTGGGGGTAAGCCACTGTTTGGGTGCATGGCAGAGCTCGGAAGGGAAGGAGCGCCATTTGACTTTTCAATGCAAAATTGACTGGAATTGAGATGGGACACCATGTCACATTTGGAGAGCCCCTGATGTGCCTAAACATTGAAAACCCCCACAAGTGACACCATTTTGGAAAGTAGACCGCCTAAGGAACTTATCTAGATGTGATTTGACAACTTTGAACCCCCAAATGTTTCACTACAGTTTATAACGCAGAGCCGTGAAAATAATTTTTTTTTTTTTCACAAAAATTATTTTTTAGCCCCCAGTTTTGTATTTTCCCAAGGATAAAAGGAGAAATTCGACCCCAAAAGTTGTTATCCAATTTGTCCTGAGTATGCTGATACCCCATATATGGGGGGGAACCACCGTTTGGGCACATCGCAGAGCTCGGAAGGGAAGGAGCGCCATTTTGAATGCAGACTTAGATGGATTGGTCTGCAGGCGTCACGTTGCATTTGCAGAGCCCCTGATGCACCTAAACAGTAGAAATCCCCCTAATTATTTTAGCCTCAATTTTTTTGTTTTCAGACGGGTAAAAGGTAAAATGGATCCTAAAATTTGTTGGGCAATTTCTCCTGAGTACACTGATACCTCATATGTGGGGGTAAACCACTGTTTGGGCACACGGCAAGGCTCGGAAGGGAAGGAGCACCATTTGACTTTTTGAATGAAAAATTAGCTCCACTCGTTAGCGGACACCATGTCATGTTTGGAGAGCCCCTGTGTGCCTAAACATTGGAGCTCCCCACAAGTGACCCCATATTGGAAACTAGACCCCCCAAGGAACTTATCTAGATGTGTTGTGAGAACTTTGAACTCCAAGTGTTTCACTACAGTTTATAACGCAGAGTCGTGAAAATAAAAATAAACTTTTTTCCCACAAAAATGTTTTTTTAGCCCCCAAAATTTTTATTTTCCCAAGGATAACCAGAGAAATTGGACCCCAATTGTTGTTGTCCAATTTGTCCTGAGTATGCTGATATCCCATATGTTGGGGTAAACCCCTGTTTTGGCGCACGGGAGAGCTCGGAAGGCAAGGAGCACTGTTTTACTTTTTCAACGCAGAATTGGCTGGAATTGAGATTGGATGCCATGTCGCATTTCGAGAGCCCCGATGTGCCTAAACAGTGGAAACCCCCAATTCTAACAAACCCTATCCCAAACACACCCCTAACCCTAATCCCAACCATAACCCTAACCACACCCCTAACCCTGACACACCCCTAACCCTAATCCCAACTGTAAATGTAATCCAAACCCTAACTTTAGCCTCAACCCTAACTTTAGCCCCAACCCTAACATTATCCTCAACCCTAACTCTAACTTTAGCCCCAACCCTAACCCTAATTTTAGCCCCAACCCTAACCCTAACTTTAGCCCCAGCCCTAACCTTAAGTTTAGCCCCAGCCCTAACCCTAACTTTAGCCCCAACCCTAACTGTAGCCCTAACCCTAACTGTAGCCCTAACCCTAGCCCACAACCCTAGCCCTAACCCTAACACTAGCCCTAACCCTAATCCTAACCCTAGTCCTAACCCTAGCCTTCACCCTAACCCTAGCCCTAGCCCTAACCCTAGCCCTAACCCTAGCCCTAACCCTAGCCCTAACGCTAACCCTAGCCCTAACCCTAGCCCTAACCCTAACCCTAAACCTAGCCCTAATGGGAAAATGGAAATAAATACATTTTTTAATTTTTTTATGTTTCCCTAACTAAGGGGGTGATGAAGGGGGGATTGATTTACTTTTATAGTGGGTTTTTTAGCAGATTTGAATGATTGGCAGCTGTCACACACTAAAAGACGCTTTTTATTGCAAAAAATATTTTTTGCGTTACCACATTTTGAGACCTATAATATTTCCATATTTTGGTCCACAGAGTCATGTGAGGCCTTGTTTTTTGCAGGGACGAGTTGACGTTTTTATTGGTACCATTTTTGTGCCTGTGACATTTTTTGATCGCTTTTTATTCTGATTTTTGTGATGCAGAATAGCCAAAAACCAGCTATTCATGAATTTCTTTGGGGGGGGCGTTTATACCATTCCACATTTGGTAAAATGGATAAAGCAGTTTTATTCTATGGGTCAGTACGATTACAGTGATACCTCATTTACATAATTTTTTTATGTTTTGGCGCTTTTATACGATAAAAACTATTTTATAGAAAAAATAATTATTTTTCCATCGCTTTATTCTGAGGACTATAACTTTTTTATTTTTTGCTGATCATGCTGTATGGTGGCTCGTTTTTTGCGGGCCAAGATGACGTTTTCAGCGGTACCATGTTTATTTATATCTGTCTTTTTGATTGCGTGTTATTCCACTTTTTGTTCAGCGGTATGATAATAAAGCGTTTTTTTTGCCTCGTTTTTTTTTTCTTTTTAACGGTGTTCACTGAAGGGGTTAACTAGTGGGACAGTTTTATAGGTCGGGTCATTACGGACGCGGTGATACTAAATATGTGCACTTTTATTGTTCTTTTTATTTAGATAAAGAAATGTATTTATGGGAACAATATATATATATATATATTTTCTTTATTTAGAATTTTTTTTTTTCACATTTAAAATTTTTTTTTTTACTTTGTCCCAGGGGGGACATCACTGTATAGTGACAGATCGTTGATCTGACACTTTGCGGAGCACTGTGTCAGATCAGCGATCTGACATGCAGGGCTCCTGGCTTACCAGCACCTGCTCTGAGCAGGCACTTGGTAAGCCTCCTTCCTGCAGGTCCCGGAAGTAGCCCCGCGGCCATTTTGGATCCGGGGCCTGCAGGGAGGAGACGCTCGGTACAAGGTGAGCACATCGCCTTGTACCGATCGTCTCAGGGAAGCACGCAGGGAGCCCCCTCCCTGCGCGATGCTTCCCTGTACCGCCGGAACACTGCAATCATATTTGATCGCAGTGTGCCAGGGGTTAATGTGCCGGGGGTGGTCTGTGACCGCTCCTGGCACATAGTGCAGGATGTCAGCTGCGACAGTCAGCTGACACCCGGCCGCTATCGGCCGCGCTCCCCCCGTGAGCGCGGCCGATCGCATATGACGTATATCCCGTCACTGGAAATTAAGTCCCAGGTTACCTTGATGGGATAGTACGTCATATGGGATTAAGGGGTTAAATAGTGTACATATAGGTTACAAAGTAAATGAGCTTGGGACGAAAATAATGAATGGAGCTTTCGTGTGAAACAAAAATATAGCTATATGATCTGGAAAAGATAAATTAATCTAATGGGAGTTCTGGGACCATATTAGTAGACCTAAGTGTCTTGTTGCTCTGCATTCCACATGCTAGTCTCTAAGCTTTAGGTCCTGTGCATTTCCCATGTTAATATGAAAGTGAATCATTAAAGTGAATTTATCAGCAGGTTTTACTATGAAATCTCAAGACAACATGCTGTAGGCAGGAGATAAAACACTGATTTCAGTGATGCCTCTCATATCAAGCGCCACAGTTTTGTTTTCTTGCAATGAATGTTTTGGCACTAGTAACTTATGATTGCTCCTAAATAGAAGCAGTGCCTCTGGTCCAGCTATGCCTTCTCCTGTGATGAGCAGCTCTCTGTCTATAGACATTGTATATGGAGACCCAGGTGTAGGTGAGGGCAGCTTTCTCAGCTCTGCTTCATTGCTAAATCTGAAAAACTCTGATTGTGTCAGAACAGCTGCACCCAGTAATCTAAGTGATACATCACTGGATTCAGCTTCTCTTTGCCTGCAACAGGCTGCTCTCAGATGAGGTAGCAAAACCTGCTGACAAATTCCCTTTAAGTTAAGGAGCTGGCTAACTGTAATTTCAATAGTTAAGCTGACTCCCTTCTCTGCCTCTTTTACTCTTCACTGGTTTTGTGTTCCTTATTTTTTCTTTCAGAACAAAAGGAACTCAAAGTAGGGGAAGTTTTCCTACAGTATTACTTTATATATCCAAGTTCTCCTTTGCCAAGGTGTATTTCGGAGATCATAAATACCATATACAGGTGACCCTTGGTTTGTGCACATACGTTTGCTTGAATTGCTGTCACTCTCAGACTGCATGCTGCCGTAACGTGGAACAAGTTGGAACCCTTTGTTGGCATTAAGAATGAGCCACACGTTACTTACTTGGTCTTGGAACTATGTTCAACAGTTAGTGGGTAAAGCGCTGGAATTCTTCAGCGGCAGTACATCAGAGAGGCACAAAAATGTTGATTGTGGACAGCGGTACATCACTTGTTAATAACACAGATGTGAGCCCTCGCGGGCAGGGTCCTCCCTCCTTATGTACCCGTGTGCCTTGTTTTTTGCTCATGTTTAATGTGTTTGTCTATATTTGCCCCGTATTTCACATGTAAAGCGCCATGGAATAAATGGCGCTATAAAAATGAATAATAATAATAATAATAATAATAATAAAGTATAACAGATTAAAGGGGTACTCCAAGGAGATTAAACATTTTTGTACTGTCCTTGCCCTCATACACTATAAAGATGAGATGCCCATTGCACTACAATTATCTTTAAAGCCATTGTAATTCCGTGAAACAGGAGCTGCTCCTCACTGCTCTCCCTCCCGTGTGGGACATTACATCACACACTAGTTCTCAGCTCCCCCTGTGAGTAACAGCCAGTCTGAAAAGTTGGGGCATGGCCTGTGGCAGGCTATTCCTAGCTGCCTGCCCCTTAATATACTGTATGTCTCTGTTTTATCCAAGAACAGAGGATGAGCTCCCTTCTAGTAGCAGTTATATCAACAAGAAGATGCAAATACACGCTGTGATCCTCTGCTCTACAAGCCATGACAGTGCATAATGTATACTACCAGGGGCGTAACTACCGCGGTCGCAGCGGTCGCCATTGCGACCGGGCCCCGCAGGTCAGGGGCCCCGGGCCGGCAGGTCTGAGCAGGGCCAGGCTGGCCATCGGGCACTTCTGGCAAATGCCAGAAGAGCCGATGCCAGTAGTGGGCCGCTGCACTGTTCCTCCCCCGGAACCCCCCCCAGTGCCGCCGCCGCCGCCGCCGCCGCATTTAACTATACCGGCGTCTATGACACCGGTATAGTTCAATGCAATGATGGGAGGAGAGAGCGTCACCTGACGCTTCCTCTCCCATCATTCCCCGCTCTGCCTCTGACAGTACACTGCGGGTGCGCGATGACGTCATATCATCGCGCACCTGCAGTGTCCTGGGCAGACTGCAGCCGCCGCGGGCAAAAGGAAAGGTGAGGAGAGTTTTTTTCTTTTTAACCGGACTGTGGGGCCATTATCGGGGGGGGGGGGAGATGAGATGTGGGCTGTGCTCTATATATCCCTGTGCGGGCTCTGCTGTATATACCCCTGTGGGGGCTGTGCTGTATATATCCCTGTGCGGGCTCTGCTGTATATACCACTGTGCGGGCTCTGCTGTATATACCACTGTGCGGGCTGTGCTCTATATACCACTGTGCGGGCTGTGCTCTATATACCACTGTGCGGGCTGTGCTCTATATACCACTGCGGGCTGTGCTGTATATACCACTGTGCGGGCTGTGCTGTATATACCACTGTGCGGGCTCTGCTGTATATACCACTGTGCGGGCTGTGCTGTATATAACACTGTGCGGGCTGTGCTCTATATACCACTGTGCGGGCTCTGCTGTATATACCACTGTGCGGGCTCTGCTGTATATACCACTGTGAGGGCTGTGCTCTATATACCACTGTGAGGGCTCTGCTGTATATACCACTGTGCGGGCTGTGCTGGATATACCACTGTGCGGGCTGTGCTGTATATACCACTGTGCGGGCTGTGCTGGATATACCACTGTGCGGGCTGTGCTGTATATAACACTGTGCGGGCTGTGCTGTATATACCACTGTGCGGACTGTGCTCTATATACCACTGTGCGGGCTCTGCTGTATATACCACTGTGCGGGCTCTGCTGTATATAACACTGTGCGGGCTCTGCTGTATATACCACTGTGCGGGCTCTGCTGTATATACCACTGTGCGGGCTGTGCTGGATATACCACTGTGCGGGCTGTGCTGTATATACCCCTGTGCGGGCTCTGCTGTATATAACACTGTGCGGGCTCTGCTGTATATACCACTGTGCGGGCTCTGCTGTATATACCACTGTGCGGGCTGTGCTGGATATACCACTGTGCGGGCTGTGCTGTATATACCCCTGTGCGGGCTGTGCTGTATATACCCCTGTGCGGGCTGTGCTGTATATACCCCTGTGCGGGCTGTGCTGTATATACCCCTGTGCGGGCTGTGCTGTATATACCCCTGTGCGGGCTGTGCTGGATATACCACTGTGAGGGCTGTGCTGGATATACCACTGTGCGGTCTGTGCTGGATATACCACTGTGCGGTCTGTGCTGGATATACCACTGTGCGGTCTGTGCTGGATATACCACTGTGCGGGCTCTGCTGTATATACCACTGTGCGGGCTGTGCTCTATATACCACTGTGCGGGCTCTGCTGTATATAACACTGTGCGGGCTGTGCTGGATATACCACTGTGCGGGCTGTGCTCTATATACCACTGTGCGGGCTCTGCTGTATATACCACTGTGCGGGCTGTGCTGGCACCCAACACCATGTTGCAGTGCAGGAGATTCCTGCAACAGTCCGAGGCGTATCTAGGGGAAGCGGGGCGGGGGAAGGTGGGGGGTTGCGGAGGCGGGGGAAGGTGGGGGGGGTATGGGGGGTAGGGGGGGGGCCCCATTTGGAAGTTCGCACCGGGGCCCATAACTTTGTAGTTACGCCACTGTATACTACCATCCATGTATCATACAGGGATCAGAAGCAGAGCACTGCAGTGGTTTATTCAGTACTGCTGCAATGATCAATCTCCCCTCACATAAACTTGGGGTAGTGTCCCGACCTCTGCAACTTTAGCACTCTGGATTGTTAGGCCATGTGCACACGTTCAGGATTTTTCGCGTTTTTTTCGCGTTTTTTCGCTATAAAAACGCGATAAAAAACGCTTACATATGCCTCCTATTATTTACAGTGTATTCCGCATTTTTTGTGCAAATGTTGCATTTTTTTCCGCGAAAAAATTGCATCGCGGAAAAAAAAGCAACATATTCATTAAAAATGCGGAATTGCGGGGATTCCGCACACCTAGGAGTGCATTGATCTGCTTACTTCCCGCACGGGGCTGTGCCGCGATGTCATCAAAGGTCCTGAACCACACCGGCATCTATAGGAACGGACGCCGCTGAAGAGATTGGCTGTCTGCAGAGGGTGAGTATAACCATTTTTTAAATTTTTTTATTATTTTTAAACATTCTATCTTTTACTATAGATGCTGCATAAGCAGCATCTATAGTAAAAAGTTGGTCACACTTGTCAAACACTATGTTTGACAAGTGTGACCAACTTGTCAGTCAGTTTTCCAAGCGATGCTACAGATCGCTTGGAAAACTTTAGCATTCTGCAAGCTAATTACGCTTGCAGAATGCTAAAAAAAACGCAAAAAAAACGGGAAAAAACCGCAAAAAAAAAATGCGGATTTCTTGCAGAAAATTTCCGGTTTTCTTCAGGAAATTTCTGCAAGAAATCCGGACGTGTGCACATACCCTTAGGGTCCCTTTCCACTTGCGAGATAAAAAACGGTCCGTAATCTGGACCGAAAAAACGGATGGAACGTATGCGATTGTCATGCGAGTGTCATGCGAGTGCCATGCGATTTTTTAATCGCACCATCCGTATGACATCAGTATGACATCCGTATTGCTGTCCGATTTTTACGCACCAGTGTCCTTTGAAAAGCCGGCAATTCAGCGCCATGTACAGTAAAATCACACTGACAGGTTAGAATAGAGTAGATATATACACATAGAATAGGTATATATACATATATATATGTCAGTGAGACACCTATATATGTATATTTATATTTAATGCAGCGCTAGATAGCTTAAAAGCCTCTAATTCAATTGCCGGCTTTTTCCTTCTCCTTCACAAACCCGACATGATATGAGACATGGTTTACATACAGTAAACCATCTCATATCCCTTTTTTTATTACATATTCCTCTTCACTAATGTAACAAGTGTCTGTGTGCACAATTTGGGGGCTCTAGCTGTTAAATTAAAGGGTTAAATTGCGGAAAAAATTGGCGTGGGCTCCCGCGCAATTTTCTCCGCCAGAGTGGTAAAGCCAGTGACTGAGGGCAGATATTAATAGCCAGGAGAGGGTCCATGGTTATTGGCCCCCCCGTGGCTAAAAACATCTGCCCCCAGCCACCCCAGAAAAGGCACATCTGGAAGATGCGCCTATTCTGGCACTTGGCCACTCTCTTCCCACTCCCTGTAGCGGTGGGATATGGGGTAATGAAGGGTTAATGCCACCTTGCTATTGTAAGGTGACATTAAGCCAGATTAATAATGGAGAGGCGTCAATTATGACACCTATCCATTATTAATCCAATTGTTGGAAAGGGTTAAAAAACACACACACACATGATTTAAAAGTATTTTAATGAAATAAACACAGCGATTGTTGTAATAATTTATTGTTCTCGCAATCCATCAGGAACACCCTCGCTTGGAAAAAATAATAAACGCACAAGATACATACCCTCAGCTGAACCGTCACGTCCCACGAAGTAATCCATCTGAAGGGGTTAACTAATATTACAGGCAGGAGCCCTGCAAATGCAGCTGTGCTCCGTGCTTGTAATTCCCCAGCGAATGAATGAAATGTAGGTCATTGACCTACATTTCCTTCAGTCGCGGTGAGGCGCCCTCTGCTGGATGTTCTCATGAACTGCAGCCTGGGAACTTTTTCCCACGCTCCAGGTCATATGAGGACATCCACCAGGGGGCGCATCACCGTGACTGAAGGAAATGTAGGTCAATGACCTACATTTCATTCATTCGCTGGGGAATTACAAGCACGGAGCACAGTTGCATTTGCAGGGCTCCTGCCTGTAATATTAGTTAACCCCTTCAGATGGATTACTTCGTGGGACGTGACGGTTCAGCTGAGGGTATGTATCTTGTGCGTTTATTATTTTTTCCAAGCGAGGGTGTTCCTGATGGATTGCGAGAACAATAAATTATTACAACAATCGCTGTGTTTATTTCATTAAAATACTTTTAAATCATGTGTGTGTGTGTTTTTTAACCCTTTCCAACAATTGGATTAATAATGGATAGGTGTCATAATTGACGCCTCTCCATTATTAATCTGGCTTAATGTCACCTTACAATAGCAAGGTGGCATTAACCCTTCATTACCCCATATCCCACCGCTACAGGGAGTGGGAAGAGAGTGGCCAAGTGCCAGAATAGGCGCATCTTCCAGATGTGCCTTTTCTGGGGTGGCTGGGGGCAGATGTTTTTAGCCACGGGGGGGCCAATAACCATGGACCCTCTCCTGGCTATTAATATCTGCCCTCAGTCACTGGCTTTACCACTCTGGCGGAGAAAATTGCGCGGGAGCCCACGCCAATTTTTTCCGCAATTTAACCCTTTAATTTAACAGCTAGAGCCCCCAAATTGTGCACACAGACACTTGTTACATTAGTGAAGAGGAATATGTAATAAAAAAAGGGATATGAGATGGTTTACTGTATGTAAACCATGTCTCATATCATGTCGGGTTTGTGAAGGAGAAGGAAAAAGCCGGCAATTGAATTAGAGGCTTTTAAGCTATCTAGCGCTGCATTAAATATAAATATACATATATAGGTGTCTCACTGACATATATATATGTATATATACCTATTCTATGTGTATATATCTACTCTATTCTAACCTGTCAGTGTGATTTTACTGTACACCGCGCTGAATTACCGGCTTTTCAAAGGACACCGGTGCGTAAAAATCGGACAGAACTCGCATGGTGCGAGTGCTGTGCGATTTTTTTCTCGCACCCATTGACTTGCATTGGCGAGTCTCGTCCGAGAATCGCAGCAATACGCAGCAGGCTGCGATTTTTTTCTCAGCCGATCCAGATTTTTCTCAGTCCGATTTCGGCTGAGAAAAAAATCGCAAATCAAAAGACACCTATTAACTAACATTGGTCCGAGTGCAATCCGATTTTTTATCGGATTGCACGCGTCCGTTTTCCTCGCAAGTGGAAAGGGACCCTTAAAGTGAACCTGTCAGCAGGATTTTGCTAAGTAACCTACAGACAGTTTCCAGTTGGCAGTGTTAAACTGATTAAAATGACACCTGGGTTGAAGAAATCCATCTTGTGGTCCTTGCACAATCAGTGTTAAGGTACCTTCACACGAAACGACTTTGTAACGATATCGCTAGCGATCCGTGACGTTGCAGCATCCTGGCTAGCGATATCGTTTAGTTTGACACGCAGCAGCGATCAGGATCCTGCTGTGATGTCGCTGGTCGCTGAATAAAGTTCAGAACTTTATTTGGTCGTCCGATCGCCGTGTATCGTTGTGTTTGACAGCAAAAGCAACGATACCAGCGATATTTTACACTGGTAACCAGGGTAAACATCGGGTTGCTAAGCGCAGGGCCGCGCTTAGTAACCCGATGTTTACCCTGGTTACCAGCGTAAAATGGAAAAAAAACAAACAGTACATACTTACATGCGTCCCCCGGCGTCCGCTTCCCACACTGACTGAGCGCCGCAAAGTGAAAGTGAAAGCACAGCACAGCGGTGACGTCACCGCTGTGCCCTGCTACTGCCGGCGCTCACACAGTGCAGGAAGCGGACGCCGGGGGACGCATGTAAGTATGTACTGTTTGTTTTTTTTACATTTTACGCTGGTAACCAGGATAAACATCAGGTTACTAAGCGCGGCCCTGCGCTTAGCAACCCGATGTTTACCCTGGTTACCCAGGGACCTCGGCATCGTTGGTCGCTGGAGAGCGGTCTGTGTGACAGCTCTCCAGCGATCAAACAGCGACGCTGCAGCGATCGGCATCGTTTTCGCTATCGCTGCAGCGTCGCTTCGTGTGAAGGTACCTTTAGACCTTTTCATTTAATGAGATACCCATTCTCTAGGGCGGCACTGTAAGCAGAGGCTTATCTTCAGTCTCTATGATGAGGAACATGTTTGTGCTTCGGGGCGACCTGTGCTTAACACTGCCAATCTTACAGTGTCTGTAGGTTACTTAGCAAATTCCTGCTGACAGGTTTACTTTAAGCGTCTCCTCAGCCTGAGAAAAGCATCCAAGTCTGCAGCAGCATCTGTCAGGGTATGTGCACACGATGAGTAAAAGCTGCGGGTTGGACGGTGCATACTTGTGCAGTGTCCAACTCGCAGCCTCCAGATGATACAGCAGAGTGGATGGCATTTCAAGAAATCTCATGGCCACTATGCATCCAGAGACACCCGCGGCTCACCAGTGGAGACGAACATGCAGCGCGTCTCTCCAGACCGCAGCATGTCTATTTATCTTGCAAATGAATATTTCATATAAACATTATGTAGCGTTTTTTCCATTTGTCCCATTTTCTATGGCAGTAATGCAGTTTCAATGTTAATCTAGACTAATCTTTCGTGGTAATTCATGGTGCAACCTTATAATTTTTCAAGTTATGTGTGTTTTTTGGTTGGCACCTGTTCACATTAGCTTGGATGTGCAGGTCCTTTTTCTCTATTTTCTTTTAGGACATTCCAACTTCCATCAACCACAGGTGATTTTAAATCGTAAGCTGGCCTTGACATGGCAGTTGGGCTCATATATATTGGTCAATCTATGTAAGCTAAGTACTTTCATTTTTTACTGTATTTTTCATAGCAATTTTGCAAATGAATATTTCATATATACATTATATAGCTTAATGTTTTCTTGTTTTCCATTTTCTATGGCAGCAATGCAGTTTCAATGTTCAAAATATATTTATTTATACAGTTGAAACCGGAAGTTTACATACACTAAATAAAATAACATATGCATGCTTTTCTCAATATCTGTCATGAAATCGAATAATTTAAGTCAATTAGGATTAACATAATTATTAATGTTTTCCAAATGCCAGAATATTGAGAGAGAGAGAGAGAATGTTTTTAGGCTTTTTTATTACTTACTGCAGCGTCAAAAGTTAATGACCTGGGTTAATTGTTTGGGATATCCTTCTACAAGCTTCTCACAATGGTTGAAATTTGAGCCCATTGCTCCTAACAAAACTAGTGTAACTGATCCAGGTTTGTAGGTCATCTTGCTTGCACTTGCATTTTCTGATTTGCCCACAAATTTTCAATAGCATTGAAATAGGGCTTTGTGATGGCCACTCCAATGCATTGATTTTGCTACCATTTTGGCAGTATGCTTTGGGTCATTGTCCATTTGTAAGACCCATTTCCTCCCAAGCTTTAACTTCCTCGCTGATGTCTTCAAATGTTGCTTCAGTATTGCCACATAATCTTCTTTTCTCATGATTATTATTATTTATTTATATAGCACCATTAATTCCATGGTGCTGTACACAAGAAAAGGGGTTACATACAGGGTTATAGATATCGTTAACAGTAAACAAATTTACAATGACAGACTGGTACATTGGGGAGAGGACCCTGTCCTTGCGGACTTACATTCTATGGAATAATGGGGAAGAGACAGGAGGTCGGGGGTGCTGCAGCACCGGTGGTGGTGAGGTGGCAGCTCTGGTGGTGGCAGCTCTGGTGGTGGTGAGGCGGCAGCTCGGGTGGTTGATGAGGTGGCAGCTCGGGTGGTTAGTGAGGTGGCAGCTCGGGTGGTTGGTGAGGTGACAGCTTGGGTGGTTGGTGAGACGGCAGAATGGTTATTGCAGGCTGTAGGCTTTCCTGAAGATATGGGTTTTCAGGTTCCGTCTGAAGGACGGTTACGTCTGCTGGTTACAGCCACGGTTGTGGCTGAGGATGCAATGCTCATCATGGCTGAATCACTATGTGTGTGCGACATACAGCGCAATGTAACGTCCTCATCGTCCTCCTCAGATGACCTACTCAGCTGTGTGCCTCTATGTTCAATCCAACTGGGATCTAACACCTCATCCATCATCCTCTGCTATCACACTCCTCGCCCTTGGAGTCGCCCTCCTCCTCTTCCTGCCCTGTCAGTTCAGTGCAGTCCACATGAGCCTTAGATATGAGTCTCATCAGGATCACCTCCCCCAGGGGTTAACTTCTGATGATGAGGGTCAGGATGCTGTTTGGTACCCACTTTGTCCTGCCCAGGATCCAAGCTAAAAAAATATTTGGACACCAGTGCAGATTTCCTCCTCTTGACTCTGTGAAGCTTTTGAGTACACTTCTGATGACCATGGCATAGAATGTGTGAACAGCTCTTCAGACTCTCCCATCTTTGGTTTCATACAGTGAGTTGTATGGTTGGAGAGTGGGGACGCGGGGGGCAAGCAAGGGGAATTTGGGTGCCACCTTTGTGGACTGAATTGGCTGTGATGTTGAGATGGAGGAAGAGGAGGAGAGGCAACTTGAAGCTGCGCTTGCCATCTACTCTAGCACAAGTTCTTTCTGGGCCTCATCAACTAGGCGTACCACTGTGCGTCTGCCAAAGAAAGGTAGTGGAATAGTCCGTCCATTAACAGAAGTTGTCAGTTATCTTTGCATAGGACGTAACATTGTTGGTTCACTAGTGCTTTCACTAACCTTAAAACCTACCCCACGTACACCTTGAACACCAAGCCTAATTCCCCTTTCACCACAGCCTCGCTTTTTCTCAGGCATGTTGCTCAGATAGTGTGGTAGGAGCACAGTATTAACGCCAAAAAAAAGATTTTAAACTCCGCACCATCTTTGCAAACAGTTGAATTTCAGCGGAACTAAATTCAAAGGTAAAATATGGCATGCTGTATCGTGCTAGTCACAGAAGAAAGAATTGTTTGAGTGTGGATGAGGCCTCTATGAGACAGAAGATATGCTGCAAACAATTTGAATATCATATGTCCTCTACTGTATGACATTAGGAACACAAGAATTTTTTGTGGCCTTTGGATCAGGCCTCTATAACACACTAGATGCCACAAACTATTTGAATGTTAGATGTCCCCTACTGTTTGACACTAGGAACATAATTTTTTTTTGTGGCTTCTGGATCAGGTCTCTATAAAACACTAGATGCTACAAACTATTTGAAAGTCAGGTCCCTACTGTATGGCGTTTTGCAACAGAAAAAAAATTTGGTTATGTGCGTGAGATCTGTAGACAGCTTAATTTCAACCCAACAAAATGACAAAGTGTGAAATTGCAGGCTGTCTTACTTTTTGCAACTAAAAAATGATACTTTTTTGTGCGTTAGGTGTGTAGACAGTTTCATTTCACCACAGCACTAAATGACAAGGTGGGATACAGCAGGCAGTTTCACATTTAGCTAGGGAAAAAATATTATTTAGAATGCTATACTCGTTCTTGGAGCACAATAGAAGAGGGGCACAACACACTTGTGGGACATGTGCCCTGCTGGCTTTGTCTGTGGCCAGAAAAAAAAAATGATGGAAGGTAAATTTAACAGCCACACTGTACACTAGCTAGCTACACTATCTGTCCGATACACAGCCACCTATCTAACTAGCTAAAATCTTGCTGCTAACAATGCCAGCGTCAGGAGCAGCCTCTCTGCGCTGTTACAGTGTCAAAATGGCGTTAAAACAACATGTCCACTCTTTATATGGAGAGGGACATGTGGATGCACAAGCCGTGGTGTCAGGACATTGTGGATGCTTTCTGTGCCCTGATTGGCTAGCCGCAATGTGCACACATAAAGCTAGGAAAAAAAAATATTACTGTTTTCAAGAACGCCACCCCTCAGTGCTCTGCAAACCCCCTCCCCTCCTCAAACATGTACCAAACGCTCATGATACAACACCATTATCGTTGATAAAGTGCTGAAAATACTTTTGTTGCCAAAGCATTTTCAGCACTTTATCAACACAAATATTTGGCGATCGTTTTCTGAACAAATTTGCTCATCACTAGTTGTTATTCTCAAGCAACTTTACATTGAGTAAATTACATTTTCTTTAGGACTAGAAAAAACAAGTTTCTGCACAGATTTTTGATTTGCTCAGTGTGGTCATTTAATAGAGCTATTAACATACAGTATTACATGAGAAAAAAGACAAACTGCTCATATATATTTATAAAAAGAAACCAAAACAGGGGGCACTCCACATGAAGAACGTAACAGTATATAAAAGGAAGGGGAAGAGGTGTTCACCTCACCTCTGGTAGTTGTACATGCCAGGCACAATGCTGGAGTGCTGCAATTCCATCTGTCTGCTCCTGGCGTCCTGCTTAGGAGCCGTGATACAGTGAAGAACGATGAAACGTGGGTGCTTGAAATCCACAGGGCTCCACGCTCTTGAGTCAGGAATCATCCAGGTCAGATAAGAGAAGTCGATTTATCGATTTATTAAGCACACATGTTTTAGGGACAATCTGTCCCCTTCATCAGGTGACTACCAGATGAGGAGAACGAATTGTCCCTGAAACGCATTGTGTGTTTAATAATCACCTTCTCTTATTTGACCTGGGTAGTTCCTGGCTCAGAGCGTGGAGCCCTGTGGATTTCCACCACTCACCTTTCATCGTTCTTCACGATATATATTTATAGTTAGACACTGTTGTGGATCAGGAAATGTGCAGTACAAAGGAAACAGACCAGAAGACAGTCTAAGGCAGTATTTATAGTGTACATGCAAATATCTAGGTAGTGAGCATAGAGGCCTTATGGTGGCCTAGTACAGACCCTCATGGGCATCAAACACTGACAAAGGTCTGGGCACCGTATGTAACAAGATATTCTCAGTGTATATAGAGTCCAATGGAGCATGACACATTTTTTTCCAAACTATTACATTGGAAATATATGGAGAAACAGAAATTGCACTCTTCACTGGTATGAGTGCTTTATTACAGCTCTATACAACTCTGGAGCACAAGTCCTTCTACAAAAAAAACTTAAGTTGGATACAATAATGCAGCTGTTTGTATAAGGGACAGGGTATGTTTCCATGGTCAGTAAACACTGCGGATTGGATGCTGCATACAGCCGCAGCGTCCAATCCACAGTGGCCAGTATATGAAATCCCATCTCCACTATGTATGCAGGGAAGCCTCCGGCAACCCTGTGCAAATGGACATGTGGCGCGTCTTTCTAAACCGCAGCGTGTCAATTTATCTTGTGGAGACACTCAGTCTCCGCAAGACAAATATCACAGTCCAATGTATTGGACGCAGTGGTTCTGCACGGTTCAATGAACACATGCGGAATCACCGAGTGTACAAAAGCCAGCAACGATTGATTTTCGTAAGATCCCATCTACATTAATCTGTCTAATATGGACTAATAATCCTTGCATGTGAATTTGGAAAATTAAAGCCTTTTACAATATTGCTCAACCTCTCTATATACCTAGATACCACTCTGAGCTATTCTCAAACTTTATTTTTGTAATAAGAAATAATCTGCTACTGCACTTGGGCAGTATGAAAGCGGTAAGAAAAAGAGTTTGGCATCTAGGCCGGCAGAATAGCGGGTCTGAGGGTGGACAGCAGTCAGGGCATGTTCCATACAGTCTGTGACAAGGTGAATCTTCGGATTAGCATCTGATAGGTTTTTCTCAAGATTCTTGGAATCTGTGTGAACAAACAGTAAGTTTAGCATTGAGTCAATTAGTGTTACCACATACCATCAAAAATATTGTTCACATGTAGGAAATCTCTCAGTTCTCAATTTGTAGTCAGTGATTTGTTCAAGCAAAATTAGACAATCATTATAGACTGATATACAATTATCTTATATTGGTAAGAAAACTTTTTTACTAGTTGAAAATTTGAAGATTTATGGAACAACCTGAAACCAAATTAAAAAAAAAATCTGCCAGATTTTAATATACACTATATGGAAAAAAAAATATGGTAACCTACACATTATACTTGCAGAAGTTTTTATGGTTTATGACACTTTAATTTAATTGACATTAATATGGAGTTGGTTCCCTGTTTGCAGGTGTAACAGCTTCCACTCTTGGAAGAGTTTCTATAAGATTTTCGAGTGTGTGGGAATTGTTGCTCATTCATAAAGAACAGCGTTTGTGAGGTATGCTGACACTGCTTTTGGACTAGTAGTTCCTAGCTCCCAACGTTCTAAATTCAACAGGACTGTCCTAACTTGAAGGCTCAGTCCCGCCACGTCACAGCTTTGTACAGACTCCTAATACTCACCTCTCTGCTCTCTGGCATCTCTGCTCGCACCAAATTTAAATTAAACTATTCTTTCCTCCTCGGGTCTACCTGACTCCAAAACTCATGACACCAGCATTCACAGGGAATAGCTCTAACTATGAGCCACGACCCACTAAGATGTAGACAAAAGAATTTGGTAATCTTAAACTGTATTGCAGACAGTGAACCCAAAAGCAGATTATACATGTACATAGGCACATAGAAATACACTGTCATATGCAGTAGTATGCTCCCTGTATACTAAAGGTGAAGACAAAGTCATAATTTTTTGTTCCTATAAAACTGCTAAAAATAATAAAAAGCAATTACAAAATGTTATTTTTTTCATTTTTGAGATGCTTCCCAGGACTTGAACTCACAACCTTCAATACTACAGGAAAAAACTAATGCAATTGAGGCACAGGCTCTGCTGCTGTCACTGGAAGAATTGTATTTTCTTAATATGTATTGCAGGCTGACTCCACAGGCAGATTATACTGATACATCTTTGCATACAAATACACTGCTATGTCCCTGGACTCTAGAGGAAGAAAAAGAGATTTTGATTTTTCTTTTCCTATAAACTTACTAAAAAATAATGAAAAACAATTACAATAATGTAATTTTTAATGTGCTGTATTGAAAAATAATAAACATCATAATTAAGCAAACAACATGGATATATTTGGTGTCACTGTAATTGTTATGATCCACACAACATAGCAATCTGATTATTTACAAGGATCGGTAAATGGTGTGAAAAATGGCATGATTGATTTTTTTTCTCTCTATGAGGCCGGTGTCACACTTGCGAGTGCAATGCGAGAAATTTGCGCATCAATTCCTGGCACTGCCGCCGGCGGTTCGGACCGGAGTGTTCAGCTACATAGAAATGCATGCAGCCGCACACTATGGTCCCGTGTGGTGGAGGCAGTGCCGAGAATTGATGCGAGTTTCTCTCATTGCACTCGCAAGTGTGACACCAGCCTTAAACTCATAAAAAAGTAATAAAAAATGAATGCTCAGGAAGTATTCACATATAGCGTTAATGCAGTGTTTTTCCTTCTGCTTTTTATGTACATTTTCTGCAACTGTCTTCATCACACGCACAATAACAATCTTCTCTGATTATTGCATCATTGCTTTTCTTTTATGCAATTTCCCCCTTATTTGATGCATTTTTTGGTGCAGATGTGAAGCCGCATTTTTTAAAATACAGAGAAGCTTTAATTCTGCACTTAAAAATGCAGCACCATTTTATTTTTCTTTTCTTGCATTTTTGGAGGCTTCACATAGAAGCTTATATAGCTTGTACAAAAATAGTGTTGAGCGAACATGTTAAAGTGTTATCCGAGCATCTTGGGTGTGCTCGAATAATATGTACGCAAGATTCATGGCTATTAGACTGTCTGACAGCTGCAAAACAAGCAGCTGCATGGACTTGACCACACAGATTACCGTACTATAAAAGAAAACATTAAAAACTCGGCTTCACATCTGCACCAAAAATGCATCAAATAACGGGGAAAAAGCAACTAATTCACTATGAGAACTTCGTACTTTAATAGAATATATTAAATTATAACTTATTTCTTCATAAAAAATACAAAAAGGTGAACTTACACAAAACAACCATCATCAGATGCATATAATATAGACAAACACATAGACAGAAAAGCCAGCGGAAGGTGCCCAACTATACAGCCTAAGGCCAGCCTTGGGCTTTATTCTTCCACACCAAATTAACCCAACCAAACCTTTATGGACCTTGCTTTGTTCATCAGGACATAGACATGCTAGAACAAGAAACAACCTTCCTCAAACTATTTTCACATAGGTTGAAACATACAATTGTCCAAAATGTTTTAGTATGCTGAAGCATTAAGATTTCTTTTCATTTGCAATAAGGGGCCTATGCTAACTCCTGAAAAAAAACATATGATCCTTTTACTTTTTTTTTTTTTTATAAAGTTTCTCTAATAAAATGGAATGTTTATAATCAATAAATAATATTTTTGTAGGGTGCTGGATGAAATACTTCCACCCCCCTTTTATTTTTACTTTGTCTGCTCGAGGTTACTGGCCTGGAGGATTTCATGCACCGACTTATTGAAAACACCTAGGTTACTTACCGGTAGCAATTTCATTTAGAACCCATGACAGCACACCTGAGATAGGGATCCGCCCAGCAAGGACAGGAAACCCACTGAAATTAAAGGGCGATACCTCTTCTCCGCTTCAATTCGGTTACAGAGCATGAGAGGTCCTCCTGGTTAATTTATACACATAACAGATGCCACTTCATAAAACACCCAATCAATAGTGCACACCCATATGGTCATAAAAAAGGGCGGGAAATATTCGGATTTCTGGAGAATTTGAAACACCTTAGGGTGCGCCCGCTGACTGCACAGGAACGCAACAAGTTGCGTTTTGTGCGGACGGCGGGCACATCAAATTGACATATCCGCATACTGTACATCCTCATGTCCTGCGTACCCAATGTTAAAGATAAGTACGCAGGACGCATGCAGAAGTATGCAGATGTAGGCGGGGCTTAACGGAGGACATACATAGCCCTCTGCAAAGCCCCTGAAATGTAAACCCGGCCTAAGAATTCTGCAGCTCCGTGTAACAGAGGCATGTTTGAAAAGATCCTACCTCTTGGGGTTTTGGAGTGAAGCTGTTGCAGCCAAACCATAAGGGAATGTGCAGTACAAATTCTGGTAATTGCTGGATTCAGACCTCTTGCTGTCACTTCCCATATGTGCCTTAAGCTACGTTCACATTAGCGTTGTGCGACGCAGCGTCGGGCGCCGCTGCGTCGCCGCATGCGTTATGCACCCCTATATTTAACATGGCGGCGCATGGACATGCATTGCATTTGTGTTTTGTGACGCATGCGTCGCTGCGGCGCACGCGTCAGGGCGCACAGGACGCAGCAAGTTGCATTTTTTGTGCGTCCAAAATCAAGCAAAAAAAGGACGCATGCGTCACAATACGCTGCGTTGTGCATGCGTTCACATTTGCGTTGTGTGTTGCGTCGCCGACGCTGCGGCGCACATCGCAAATGTGAACGTAGCCTTAGATAAGTGTCTGCCTTCTTATCTAATAGTTCCCTGAGTAACCCTGAATCTTCAAAGGGTAGTGCTGACCTCTCCAATTACATAGACATGGCACCGTGGATCCTAGGAACCTTATCCAGTAACTCTGAATCCTTTTCCTCAAAATGCTATCTCCTTTTTGAGAATGAGGGCAAAGAATCAGTCTTCTCCAGCCTCTTCCACTTTGCTAATGAGTGCTTGGATCTTAGTATGGACCAGAAAGGTGCATTTCTTTTTCTCCTCAAACCCTCCAAGCATCAGGTCCTCAAGAGACTTAACTGCTTTCTCTTCCTTTAAGCCCATAGTTGATCTAATGGCTTTAAGCAATTTATCTGTGTCCTCCAACAGAAAGCACGGTCTGCACCCTATGTCACTGTCTGAGGAGGATGAATACGAGGACTTGGTATGGTACGGTCCTTTTGATGACCTTGGAAAGGAGTCAGAGTTAGAAGAAACCTCCCTAAGTTTTTTCTTCCCTTTTTTTAATACGGTTTTTAGGGAGCCCTCCACTTCAGATCTCATAACAGACCGAAGGCTTGCTGCAAAGTCAGGGGTCTCCTCACTAATGGTTCTGTGAATGCAGTCGGAGCAGAAGTTCCTCTGCTAGTCCACCGCTACCGGGTGTTTGCATAGCGCACTCTCTCTGTTCCTCTTCTTAGGGCTAGCTTTCCTAGGCCTCTCCTAGTGTTTTATACAAACAATAAGGGCCTATTAACAAATGAAGACATTCACAAAGATCACTGACCACCCGCTGTCACTTAAGGGTACCGGATTCGGAGGCTGTGGTGGGACGCAACGCATTCTCTCTTGACACCGAGTATTGAGATGCTTTGCTCTGCTGTCTGGGACGGCTGCTGCTTCTGCCACTTGAACAGCTGCTTCCCTTGTATCCACGTTGATTGTGAGCTGTTGACTGCTGCTTCTGATTGCCTTGATCCATGCTTGGCTGCTCGCCATTAAGAAGGGGGCGACAATGCCATCTTGTGGGGACTCCCTTCCAGTCCTAATGATTGCTCTTCCATTCCCCTGTGAAGGCTGACTGGCCAACCCGTCTTCATTGCACCGGCCGGCGACACGTAGGGCGCAGCCCTTATTTACTATGGATTACAAGAGCCGGGACACCAACTGGCTTACGCAAATATCTACTATTTTTGGAAACAGTTCAGATAAGACTAATGAGACTCATGGTAGCATTGAGACTGATGGGCAGCGATTGAGGGATCTACTGTTCAAGCGTACGAAAACTTGGTGGAATTGTAAAACATTAGAACAATATTTGCAACGTGGACTGGTCCCACGTGGATTGCGGGTCCAAGTTTTTCCCTCATTCCCTATTGAGGATATGGTAATTATACAGAAGTGGGAAGAGGCATGTGATAGGTGTTCTAAAACATTTTTGGAGTTGTTGATTTTACTTGATCAGAAAAAATTGGAGACATTAGAGGGACAGATACGATCTATACAGGATAAACTTAAGGATAAATTGACTGTTACTGAATTGACTACTTTTGAAGAGGATCTAAGTAAGCTATACTAAATGGGAAAAAGATCTGAAAAAGACTAAGACACATCAATTTCAATGTGATCAGACGGATTATGAGACTAACAGGGTGTATAGATGGAAATCACGATGGAATCGCTTTCGATCAGGCTCTGTTACCTCTGTGTCGAGTAGTTCATCACATGTATCTGCTGGCACTAGTACCAGGGAGTCATCAATTGATTCAAGACGTTATAATACTCGCCAGATGACAAATGGATGTAAAAACAACAAATTTCAGGACTTCAAACAAAACAATGATTTTAAGGTAATAAATGTATCGGATATTGTTCCTACACCAGCTCAGCAATCTGTTTTGACATTAGGTTTGACATTTTGTCCGGCCTCCAACTTTGATACCTTTGTGGCTATTTAGGATGTTTTTCTTTTTGCCCGCAAACTTATTTTAAAGAAATTCCACAAAAAGAATAATACACCTTTTCCTACAGAGGCCGAATTGGAAGCGCTCCGGGTATTAGAGAGTCTTCTTCTTGAGCAACAGGATTAAGAACAGAGTAAGTTTCCTGATTTTATTAGCAAGAAATCTAAAACCTTTCCCCCAATAACTTAGAATTTTTCAGTGGAAATTTTTGTGAGAATGGTATTTAATGAATTGTATCAGTTGCAGATTAGGAGGCTCTTTGGTAACCTGACACAGGTACAACATAAGGCTTTACAGGAACTCAAGGATATGAAACAGGTTGTATTTAAACCTGCTGATAAAGGTGGTAATGTGGTGGTCTGGCCGATACAGCAGTATGAGAAGGAAGCTTTTAAACAACTGAATGATGATAGTTGTTATCATAGACTGACGTCAGATCCCACATCCACCTTTCAGATGCAGCTGTTTCATATCCTTGATGTAGCCCTAGAAAAGGGCTGCATCACGAAAATGGTTTGGGAAGGATTACGGGTTGTTTTTCCGGTGGTTCCGACTATATATTTTTTACCGAAGATTCATAAAAATCTTTTAAACCCGCCCGGAAGACCCATTGTTTCCGATTGTGGTGGATTGAATGAAATGGTTTCCCGTTTTTTGGATTACTATCTTAAGCCGTGTGTGGTGGAATTACCATCCTATATTAAAGACTCTGGTGAGGTATTACGTAGGTTGCAGGGTATAACATTTGAACCAGATATGTTACTCATATCTGGAGATGTTGAATCATTATATACTTGTATTGAGCATCATAAGGGTATTGCAGCGGTGAAATTTTTCCTAATGAATAAGGGTATGGACTTGGAGTTATTACAACTTTTGTTGGAACTACTGTAGTATGCCTTGACTCACAATTATTTTACATTTAAGGACCGTTTCTTTCAACAAAAATGGGGAGTGGCGATGGGGGGGGTGTTTCGTGCCCTCATACGAAAATTTATTTATGGGCCATTGGGAACGTGAGAACATGTTATCCCATTTGTCAAATGTACAAGGCCCGGCCGTTTTAAGTTGGATGCATTTCATCGACGATATCCTTTTTATTTGGCAAGGGAGCAGAGCCGAGTTGGATGAATTAATACTAATGACTGGAATGTCAAATTCACCTTTAAAGTGACGGAGAGTGAGATCGATTTTCTTGACCTTCAGCTTTCAGTTGATCAACTCGGTAATGTTCATAGTACCATCTATCGTAAAGAAACAAGTACAAACTCTCTCTTACATGCAAGATCTGAACATCCCAGACACACTATTAAAGCCATCCCCAAAGGACAATTTATTAGGGCCAGGAGGATCTGTGATTTGAATGAAGAATTTGAAAGCCAAGTCCTAGATTTGAAGTCATGTTTTTTACGTCGAGGCTATGAGGCTGGGGACATTGAGAAAGGTTATCAGCAGACCAAAAGTATGGATCGTAATAATCTTCTTCATAATCAAACATCAAGAAAGGAGGAGTCATGTTTACGGATTATTACTAATTATCACAGTAGATGGAAGGATATGAGTAACATCATGAATCGATTTTGGCCTATATTAAAACAGGACCCTGAACTTGCTACATTTATTGAGGACACACCACGGATTGTTGCAAGAAGGAGCAAGAGGATTGGTGGGATGATAACACACAGCCATTATGTTCCCCCTAGATCCAATTTTATTTTTAACTCCAGAGGAACTGCAACTAGGATGTCCTGACTGCCGTGGGCTGTGTATATACTGGCAACGGCTGTTCCATTAGCCTCCTGATGAACTGGCATCATGGCAGGGAAACGCGTTGAGGCAGAGGCATATGTTTATCTTCTGGACCCCAGATAAGACTGGTTTTTCTTTTCTTTGCTGAAAGCGCTGCTGTGTCTTGCGGTATTGTGCAATAAGGGAAGCTGCAATAGTGCCATGGTATGGTACTTTGTGCTGTCGGGTAACATATAAAAGAGGGTTGTTGCCACATGTTGATATTGGTTTGATGGCAAACAATTTAGCATTTAGCATTTGACAGCGCATTGTTCACAATTGATTACGGTTTGCTGTTCTTTGTCCCAACATTTGTTTTACTCCCTGTCACTACCCTGAAGCAGACTCTGCAGCGTCTCAAGATCTGGGCTTGTCTATTATCTTATACACCCCTGTTTTTAGGGATTTCTTCACACGTGGTTCCCTCACTCTCCTGTGGGCTACTAATCTCTATTTATTTTTGAGAGTTGAGAGGGTAAGTGTGAAGGGTCACCGAGGGTGAGCCGACGAGAGCGGGGGAGCCATTTGCGATTTTATTTAGGGTGCCAACCTCCGCAGCAAGGCAGGGACATATCTAGGGTGACTAGAGGGTCAGCAATCCAGGCTTTCCCTCTCCCTACCCGGGTCCTGGTATACATTTATATCTGGGTATCCAATTTGTTATATTAGTCAGTCATTTTTTGTGGTTGTTACATTATTTTGCATTTGGCTCCTTTTATTCAGAGGGATGACTAGCATACTTTAGTGAGGAGATTTCACCTTCTGTATATTTTCTACCTCCTTTCCTTTCTAATTTTTCAACGACACCCTTGGTTCGTGGCTTTTGGCGTGGTTTACTGGTTGTAATTATCGCTATTTAGGGTGGACCAGTGTGCATCCAGGGTGAGCCATCGTTGAGCGGGGGCGCCATTTTGCGTACAAGATAGGATGCCAACCTCCGCTGCTAGGAAGGGTATATCAGGGTCTGGTAGGCTTTACTAGGGGTATATGCATATACTGTATTGTTTTGGGGTTTTTTTGTAGGTTGCGGGTTTTGTAGAGGTTTTTTGTCTATGACATTTTAACTGCTATTAATAAAAAGTTAATTTTAGGTATTAGTTAATATATTAGTTTGCTAAATCACTATACCAATATATCTTCTTGTATTTATTAACTCCAGAGGACCTACCTCGTTCCTGTGGTGACTGCAGTGCTTGGAGATATATGATTAAGACTGGTACTTTTGTGAATTCTTCAAAATCTCGGACTTTCAAAATTGTACATGCTATAAACTGCAGAACGACATCTGTGATTTATTATATTACCTGTCCATGTGGACTTATCTATATCGGCTTGACATCCAGACAATTACGTGTACCTGTTTTGGAACATGCAAGAGATATACGAGCGGCTAGACTGATTGGTCCTGAGGACACGCATAAAGAAGAGATTGCTAAGTTGAAGACATTACCTTCCCATTATCGAGAATTTCATCCGTCGGGGACCATTGATCTACAAGTTAGAGGTATTGATGTTGTTCATATGGGTGCCCGTGGGGGCCATTTAATGAATAAGTTAGTGCAAAGAGAATGTCGTTGGATTACGACTCTTAGAACAATGAAGCCATTTGGCTTGAATGACTAATGGGGTTTTTCTAGCTTTTTATGAGTTAAGCTTTGGATGTGTGCATCCTATCATTGCTGTCTATCGGTCTCATTATATATATTGGATTATTTTTATAAATATATTTATTTGTGATATTATGGTATTTTGAGTAATATGTTTTCTGTTTTCTTGTTTTTATTATACTGTATATATATTTTTTATTTTTGTTTTTATATTTTTTTCTATTTATGAGGGATTTATATTTTGAGTTGTGGTCTATCTAATATGTTTATTTCTAGAAATTTTATAGGTTCATGATATACAAGTGGTGGATTCTATATGAGAACTATATGGAGACAGAATGGGAAACTTGTCTTACATATAATGGACTGGAAGGATTATCCTGATATATCTCTCTTCACATGTCCTCACATATATTTTGATATACTTTTTTTCACATGTACTCACATATATTTATTTATTTGTTGTTATTTTATTAATAATTTGTATTTATATTTGCTTATTATTTTTTAGATCTTTATTATATTAATATTTTTTTATTGTCACATGTACACATGATTTGTATACATATTTATTATACATTTTTTTTTATTTGATATTTATATATTTACATATTATGCGGTATTTCAGTGAATTCTTTATTTTGTATTGTCTTATTCTGTGATTAATGATATGGTTAGTCCGTGATGTTATGGTGGATATTTATATGCGGTTTTGTTATTTAATGATTTATTATGATATCCACGCTCCAGTTTTTGTACTCTATTGTTGCAAGCCTTGCCCTTTTGCTTGCCCTTACATCTAATGGTGTCCCGTGTGCTGCGTTCTTGGTCTGCCTTCCCTGCACGCATACCTGGTCACGTGCTTCACTTGTGACGTCACGGATGGTGCAACCACGCCCTCTAGTGATGTTGCCGCAAGGCCGGTGACGTGGATGCGATAGCTGTGGCGGTGAATCAAGCGCCGAATTATATGCACATGGATAGGACTGTTCCCATTGGTTACACGTATCTTTATGGACCTATATTAATCCTATTGTAGCCCTCATTTTCTATCACTCCCTGACGAAGCAACGTGTGAAACGTGCGTTGGAGTGGGGGGTAGCAGTGGCACCACGTTTGAGATGAATTCCGGTTAGTATATGCAGACATATGCCTTACTACTACTTTTTATGGATAAGGTTATTGATTATTGTTTGCACTTTGGCACTTTATAATATTTATGGGTATATATGTACATTTTGCTATGTGTGCACTGAGCGCTTTATTTGCTTACCAGTATTATCTGGATTTATTATGTATATGGCACCTTATTGATTAACAGATTATAAACTATTGAGCACTGACTACTCCTCTTTGCTTACCAGTACAATCTGGATTTACTACATATACAGCACCTTCTTGATTATTATACTGATTATGGAGTGAATTTTACCTTTCTCAACTACTAATTATATTTGGACTGCGTTTGGTGCCCTGCTCCCCTTGTGTGTTTTTAAATTTCTTATATGTTTTTTATCATGTCTTTTGTAAATTTGGATTGGTGTCTTTAATAAAATTGTGTTTATTATTAAGATTAATTTGTGTATCGTGTGGTTAATACGGACTTAGGTGTTCAAGCTGTTTTTTTGGTTTGGTGAATTTCTTCTGTCGCACCCACTGAAGTCACTTCGGCACGCCCATACTCAGGATGCCTTGCACCCGCACCACCTCAGGATGTGCTTCCTGGCCGCTCTATCATGCTGAAACCAGCGGAGAGGAAGCATGGGGAGTGCAGCAGGGGGATGGTGGCACGACTATCTGAGACCAGTTACAGACCTGACTGTGCTGCCTGTGCCCGCACGTACACCAACCTCCCAGGGGACCTGTGGATAGAGCTTCCAGTCACCTGAAGGCCAGTGCACAGGTACGCAGGCTGCTCTTCTGACACCGGGACAAGCCTGGGAATATTTTTTTCCTCTTCACTGCGGATTTCAGGATGGGGATCCCATCAAGGACAGGAAAGTAAGTGAAACGGGGGAGAGGTACAGCCGTTTAATTTCAATGGGTTTCCTGTCCTTGCTGGGCGGATCCCTCTCTCACATGTGTTGTCATGTGTGAAGGGAAATCTATGGCATTTCTTTCAGTGCAGTGGTAAGCCGATTCACTCTATTTTTTATAGCATATTACGATTTTCTTATTGTGCTAACGTTACTGTTAAGACCTCTGTTTGCATATTGATGTATATGTATTGTATATATATATATATATATATATATATATATATATATATATATATATATATATTGTGGCATGGCGACTGTCATGTGATTGATGAGCGGTATGTATCGCAGAGGTGGGTGGCCCTGTGATGGAAGCCTGGGCGTGTTTTGCTCAGCAGATCTACTGCTGAGGGATTTGTTTTATATTGGGAAGCCTTCCAGGTGGCTTGGAGAGCTGGGTGGGTCCAGTCACCTACAAACCCATCCAAAGGGATGGGTCTGAATGCCCAAGATGAAGCCTGTATATGATTGTGTGTTTGAAGACCTGCGGTGATGTCACGATCACCTGACTAGCCATGTGATAGGTACCTGGGTGTGGTTACACCTATGTAATGGAGGTGTGTTTGGCACATGGGAGCGAGTGCTGGCTAGTCTGAGCCAGAGCAAGGAGGTCTGTGAGATATCTCCGGAGTGGACGGTCTGATAATCGTGTTACTGAACAGGGTCAGTGAGAGACGTCTGTGGGGTACCTCTGAGGATAAGAGGTATTCGGGAACCTGTGTGGCCGGCACCAACAGGTAACGGAAAGGGATCCGTGTTACACTGACTGGGGTCAGAGAGAGATACTGTGTTTACTCTATGGGATACCTCTGAGGATAAGAGGCATCCGGGAACCTGTGTGATGGACGCCAACAGCTAATGGACTGTAATCCGTGTTATGCTGACCGGGGTCAGTGAGGGACTGTGGTTCCACTGTAAAGCCGAATGTGTACAGACAGTGTTCAGGCTGTTGCATACTACCAAGTTCCCGAGGTTGCGGTTTATGCTGTTGTCAAAATAAACCAAATAGACTGTTTTTGTAAGAAAATCGTGCCTGTGTGCGTTTATCCTGTTGCCAAGCAAGTGTCCCCCAAGACACGCAGTAAGCGCTATCGCTATCTTACTATATATATATATATATATATATATATATATATATATATATATATATATATATATATATATATACACACACACACACACACTGCTCAAAAAAAAAAGGGAACACTAAAATCTCACATCCTAGATATCACTGAATGAAGTGTTCTAGCTCTAAATATTTCTTCATTACATAGTGGAATGGGTTGAGAACAATTAAACCTAAAAATGATCAACGTAAATCACAACTAATATCCCACGGAGGTCTGGAGTTCGAATGATGCTCAAAATCAAAGTGGAAAATGAAGATACAGGCTGATCCAACTTCAGTGGAAATGCCTCAAGGCAAGGAAATGAGGCTCAGTAGTGTGTGTGGCCTCCACGTGCCTGTATGATCTCCCTACAACGCCAAGGCATGCACCTGATAAGGCGGCGGATGGTCTCCCGAAGGCTCTCCTCCCAGGCCTGGACTAAAGCATCCGCCAACTCCTGGATAGTCTGTGGTGTAATGTGACTTTGGTGGATTGTTCGAGACATGATGTCCCAGATGTGTTTAATTGGATTCAGGTCTGGGTAACGGGCAGGCCAGTCCATAGCTTTAATGCCTTCATCATGCAGGAACTGCTGAAACACTTCAGCCACATGAGGTTTGGCATTGTCCTGCATTAGGAGGAACTCAGGGCCAACCGCACCAGCATATGGTCTCACAAGGGGTCTGAGGATCTCATCTCGGTACCTAATGGCAGTCAGTCTACCTCTGGCGTGCACATGGAGGGCTGTGCAGCCCTCCAAAGAAATGCCACCCCACAACATTACTGACCCACTGCCAAACCGGTCATGCTGAAGGATGTTGCAGGGAGCAGATCGCTCTCCATGGCATCTCCAGACTCTGTCACGTCTGTCACATGTGCTCTGTGTGAACCTGCTTTCATCTGTGAAGAGCACAGGGTGCCAGTGGCGAATTTGCCAATCCTGGTGTTCTGTGACAAATGCAGAGTCCTGCATGGTGTTGGGCTGTGAGCACAACCCTCATCTGTGGACGTCGGGCACTCAGACCATCCTCATGGAGTCGATTTCTAACCATTTGTGCAGACATATGCACATTTGTGGCCTGCTGGAGGTCATTTTGCAGGGCTCTGGCAGTGCTCCTCCTGTTCCTCCTTGCACAAAGGCCGAGGTAGCGGTCCTGCTGCTGAGTTGTTGCCCTCCTATGGCCCCCTCCACATTTCCTGGTGTACTGGCCTGTCTCCTGGTAGCGCCCCCAGCCTCTGGATACTACGCTGACAGACACAGCAAACCTTCTTGCCACAACTTGCATTGATGTGCCATCCTGGATGAGCTGCACTACCTGAGCCACCTGTGTGGGTTGTAGAGTTCGTTTTATGCTATCATGAGTGTGAAAGCACAACCAACATTCAAAAGTGACCAAAACATCAGCCAGAAAGCATTGGTACTGAGATGTGGTCTGCGGTCCCCACCTGCAGAACCACTCCTTTATTGAGTGTGTCTTGATAATTGCCAATAATTTCCATCTGTGGTCTATTCCATTTGCAGGACAGCAAGTGAAAGTGTTGTTTAAGTGTTCCCTTTATTTTTCAAGCAGTGTGTGTATATATATATATATATATATATATATATATATATATATATATATATATATATATATATATATATTGTAAGAGTCATGTCGGCCTGGTAGTCGGGGGCAGGTATATCTCGCCCAGGTATTTGTCCTATGTGAATTAGGCCGCTCAGTATCTTCAGGATACTGAGGGGTTAATAACTGCAGGAATAAAGGCTGACCAGCTGGAGGTTTCAGGTGTCAGCCTGGGGCACACAGAATGCCTGTCTGTGTGAGACAATGTGAGTAAGAGCTGTGCTCATGACCTGTGTTATGTTTGCTGGGTGGGAGTAGCCCCCCAGTTGTTAGATAGGTACGTGTTTGTTTAGTAAGTGCCGGACAGGCAAGGGTTTATTTTTATGATTTGTTTTCTGTATTTGCTTTCACTCTAATAAACCTGACCTGAGGTCAGTTTACCTGGAAACCTGCTGTCGCCTCAGAGTTTAATGCACAAACCACGTGACCTTTGACCCCAGCAAAGGCGATCCCGGAGTGTTTTGTTACATTGTGGTGGAGAACGCGGGCACTCCGTGGCACAGGCGACAGTATGGAAGACGTGGTGAAAGCACTAGTGCAGTCCACTGCCATACAGCAGCAGGCCACTGCCGCACAGCAGGAAGCTAATCGCTTGATGGCCGCACAGCTGAAGGAGTTACTGGACATGACGGCTGCAGACCGCCAGCTTCTCCAACAGGTGGCGCAACGCTTGCTGAGCATGCCTGAGGCTAACCCGGAAGCAGAGTCCAGGAGGATCCATGTGAGTCGATACTGGCAAAAGCTGACCGCAGAAGATTACGTCGAGGCGTACCTGACAACGTTTGAGCGGACAGCGTTGAGAGAGAAGTGGCCGAAGGAACGATGGGCCGATCTAATTGCTCCGTTTCTTTCCGGCGAGGCCCAAAAAGCTTACCATGACTTGGACCCGGAAGTCGCGCAGGACTTTGGGAAGCTGAGAGCTGAGATCCTGGCCCGGCTCGGTGTGACGACGGCTGTCCGTGCACAGAGGGCACACCAGTGGACATACCAGCAAGATAAACCGGCGCGGTCTCAGATGTTCGACCTGATCTACTTGACAAAGAAATGGCTGCAACCCGAGGAACTGACAACGCCCGAAATAATCCAGCGGATTGTCTTGGACAAGTACCTGAGGGTACTACCACCAGCGCTGAAAAAGTGGGTAAGCCAAGGAAATCCCACGACAGCGGATCAACTTGTGGAGTTGGTCGAGCGTTATTCCGTGGCAGAAGGACTTCCCGACGACACCGCCAGCACCCGGTCTGTGCCTCCTCCTCGTGGAACCGGTAAGACTGTTCCAGCGATTACAGGTGAAGGAAAATCACCAAAAACTGTGGGGGAGGAACCCGGGACTGCTCGCGCTCCGAGACCGAGAGTATGGGACGGTGGTCTCAGTAGGGGGCCTGTTAGGTGTTTTCGTTGCCGTGAGAAGGGCCATGTTTCTGCGAACTGTCCTGTTACCACTGAACCCATGCAGTGCGATGTTATAGACTCTAAGAAACGCATGTCTTTGGTTACACAGCTGGTGAATGTGAATGCGGGCCAAAATGATATAGCAAAACACCTGTGTGAATTATCTGTTGATGGGAAAAGTGTTGTGGCATTACTAGACTCTGGAAGTGTGGTGACTCTGGTGAAAGCTAGTCTGGTGGCACTTCCGTCTGGTTCGTCTGACAAATTCTCTGTAACGTGTGTGCATGGTGACACCTGCTCGTACCTAACAGCGGTCATACTGATTTCCACTCCCTATGGGTCTGTGCAACACAAAGTGGGACTCGTTCCCGCACTGTTACATGATATAATCCTGGGCAGGGATTTTCCTCATTTCTGGCAGTTGTGGGAGAATCAGTTGCTCCTTCACAGTAGCTGTAACCGTGAATCTTCCCCCATGCCATCTGGAGGTCCCGAGTTCCTAGACGAGACCCCACAGGAAGATGTTGCTGGGGAGGTTATTGAATCTAACCTTCAGTTCCCCTTCTCAGTTATGGCGGGGGAAACTGAGGAAACTGAGGAAACTCAGCGAGAGGCGGAGGCAGGCAGTCATCCAGCACCCTGCCTACCCGATTTGGGAGTTCAGTTGGATGACTTCCACAGCGAACAAATGAAAGATCCTACCCTGACTCAGGCTAGGAAAAATGTAAAAGTGATAGATAGCGTACCCGTGGAACCTGACACTAGGCTAGCGTACCCGTACATGGTTCTTGAGAATGATTTACTCTACCAGGTAGAGAAAAAAGGGGAAGACACTGTGCAACAGTTAGTGGTACCCAAACCTTATCGGCGGAAGGTACTGGACCTGGCCCACGGACATATAATGGGGGGACACCTGGGGGTACAAAAAACCATAGAAAGGATATTGCATTGTTTTGTGTGGCCCGGAATACACAATGATGTGCGTAACTATTGTGAGTCCTGTCCAGAGTGCCAAATCTCGGCACCTAAACCTCGGTTCCGTAGCCCTTTGGTACCCCTCCCTGTTATTGGGGTCCCGTTTGAGAGAATTGGGATGGATTTGGTTGGGCCCCTTCCCCGGTCCGCACGTGGGCATCAACATATCCTCGTCATCATGGACTATGCCACTCGTTATCCCGAAGCCATCCCTTTGCGTAACACTGCTACCAAAATGATCGCCAAAGAGTTGGTACACGTGTTTAGTCGGGTGGGAATTCCAAAACAGATACTCACCGACCAGGGGACTCCCTTTATGTCAAGGGTGATGAAGGAGCTCTGCAGGCTCTTACAAATAGACCAGTTGCGTACGTCTGTCTATCACCCTCAAACAGATGGCCTGGTTGAGCGGTTCAATAAAACCTTAAAACAGATGCTCCGGAAGGCGATAGACAAAGATGGGAAGAACTGGGATTACTTGTTACCCTATTTGCTGTTTGCCATTAGGGAAGTTCCCCAGTCTTCCACAGGATTCTCGCCTTTCGAGCTATTACATGCCCGTTGTCCCCGTGGACTGTTGGACGTCGCAAAAGAAACCTGGGAAGGTCAAGTCACTCCCTTTAAAACGGTAATAGACCATGTAACGCAAATGCAGGACCGGATTGCTGCTGTCATGCCCCTTGTTAGGGAACATATGTTACAGGCCCAGGGAGCCCAGAGGCAAAGTTATGATAGAGGCGCCAAGGTCCGTACGTTTGCACCCGGGGATAGGGTGTTGGTCCTAATCCCTACGGTGGATAGTAAATTTCTGGCAAAATGGCAGGGCCCCTTTGAGGTCATGGAAGGAGCTGGAGAAGTGAACTATAAAGTGCACCAGCCTGGTAAGAGAAAACCAGAGCAGATTTATCATGTGAATCTGATAAAACCCTGGAAAGACCGCGCTGCCCTAACAGCGGATCTGCCCCGTCCGGTTTGCTCACCTACCATACCGGAGGTGCAGATTGCCGAGACTCTGTCTGAACGACAAAAATCTGAGGTTAAGCAGTTTTTGTTACAGAACCAACAGTTTTTCTCGGAAAAACCTGACCAGACTAGGCTAGTGAAACATGAGATTGTCACAGAGCCTGGTGTCACAGTTCATGTGAAGCCATACCGGATTCCGGAAGCACGCCGTGAAGCCGTCTCCCGGGAGGTGAAGGCCATGTTGGACTTAGGAGTCATTGAAGAGTCGCACAGCGCCTGGTCCAGTCCAATCGTGTTGATACCTAAGCCGGATGGCTCTATACGGTTTTGCAATGACTTTCGGAAACTGAATGCGGTTTCTAAATTTGATGCCTACCCTATGCCCCGGGTCGATGAGTTGATCGATCGGCTGGGTAAAGCCCGATATATTACGACCCTGGATCTAACAAAGGGGTACTGGCAGATCCCTCTGGCCGAGGCGGCCAGAGAGAAGACGGCATTTGCTACACCGGAAGGGCTGTTCCAGTATATCTACATGCCGTTTGGACTTCACGGAGCCCCAGCAACGTTCCAGAGATTGATGGATCGAGTCTTGAGGCCCCACAGGCAGTACGCCTCTGCCTACCTAGACGACATCATAATTTACAGCGTGGACTGGGAAACTCACCTCCGGAAGGTACAGGCGGTGATTGATGACCTGAGAGATGCAGGCTTAACGGCGAATCCCAAGAAATGTCACATCGGCCTTGAAGAAGCCCGATACTTGGGCTATGTGATTGGCAGAGGAGTGGTTAAACCCCAGATCGACAAAATACAGGCAATTCAGGGCTGGCCGCAACCAGTGAACAAGAAACAAGTTCAAGCTTTCCTGGGCATTGCCGGCTATTATCGCCAGTTCATACCCACCTTTGCGGCCATGGCTACCCCCTTGACGGATCTTACCAAAGGGAGGGATTCCGTCATGGTAAAATGGACCTCAGCGGCTGAAGAGGCCTTCCACAGCCTGAAACGGGCTTTGTGCTCTCAGCCCGTACTAGTGACTCCTGATTTCAGCAGCGAGTTTGTGGTGCAAACGGATGCTTCTGATACTGGTATTGGAGCTGTACTTTCCCAGGTCAGGGACGGAGTCGAACACCCGGTCCTCTACCTCAGTCGGAAACTGAATGTGCATGAGCAGAGGTATGCCGTGGTTGAAAAAGAGTGCCTAGCCATCAAATGGGCTCTCGACTCCCTCAAATATTACCTGGCAGGTAGGAAGTTTAGGCTGGTCACGGACCATGCCCCTCTCAAATGGATGCACCTCCACAAGGACCATAATAGTCGGGTAACCCGGTGGTTCCTTGCCCTGCAGGCTTACTCGTTCACGGTGGAGCACCGCCCCGGGGTACAGATGGGGAATGCTGATGCCCTGTCCCGAGTGCACTGTTTCAGGAGTGTCTTTGCTCGACCGGAGTGGTCTGAGCAGGGGGGGAGGATATGTGAGAGTCATGTCGGCCTGGTAGTCGGGGGCAGGTATATCTCGCCCAGGTATTTGTCCTATGTGAATTAGGCCGCTCAGTATCTTCAGGATACTAAGGGGTTAATAACTGCAGGAATAAAGGCTGACCAGCTGGAGGTTTCAGGTGTCAGCCTGGGGCACACAGAATGCCTGTCTGTGTGAGACAATGTGAGTAAGAGCTGTGCTCATGACCTGTGTTATGTTTGCTGGGTGGGAGTAGCCCCCCAGTTGTTAGATAGGTACGTGTTTGTTTAGTAAGTGCCGGACAGGCAAGGGTTTATTTTTATGATTTGTTTTCTGTATTTGCTTTCACTCTAATAAACCTGACCTGAGGTCAGTTTACCTGGAAACCTGCTGTCGCCTCAGAGTTTAATGCACAAACCACGTGACCTTTGACCCCAGCAAAGGCGATCCCGGAGTGTTTTGTTACTATATATATATATATATATATATATATATATATATATATATATATATACAGTATATATGTATGTATATGCTATCGCACCGGGAGGGCGGTAATGTCACGATGGAGGCAGGCTTTGCAGCGTTGAGAATCTCTCCACCCATGAGCTCACCCCTCTTTTCCCATGTGCTGACTTCTCCCGTCTGTGCTCTCTTCTTTGACCTGTCTTCCCCATGTGCTATCCACTTGTCTTCTGTCTTTCACCTTCCTCTGCTGTGGTCTCCCCTCATGTGCTGTCCCGTTTGAGCTGTCTCCCCCTGTGCTCTGTCTCTCTCACCCCTGTGCACTTTCTCTTTCCCCCATCTGCTGTCTTCTCCTCTCATATCATCTCTTCTTTGACCTGTGTACTCCATTTGCTCTTGTACACGGTCAGACAGACAATTTTTAAAATGAACTTTCGTTCATGGGTAGTGTTGAGCATTCCGATACTATCGGGTATCAGCCGATATTTGCTGTATCGGAATTCCGATACCGAGTTCCGATATTTTTGCGATATCGGAAATCGGAATCGGAAGTGTGCGGTGCGTATGGTTCCCAGGGTCTGGAGGAGAGGAGACTCTCCTTCAGGCCCTGGGATCCATATTCATGTAAAAAATAAATAATACAAATAAAAAATATTGATATACTCACCCCTCCGGCGACCCTGGCTCTTAGCGATGCCTCCGTTCCTAAGAATGCAGGGAGTGAATGACCTTCAATGACGTCGCGGCTTGTGATTGGTCGCGTGAGCGGTCACATGAGCGGTCACGCGACCAATCACAAGTCGCGACGTCATCAAAGGTCCTTCACTCTGCATTCTTAGGGAACGGAGGCAGACGCTTGGACCGGTGAGAGCCGGGGCCATCAGAGGGGTGAGTATATCAATATTTTTTATTTTTATTCTTTATTTTATACATGAATATGGATCCCAGGGCCTGAAGGAGAGTTTCCTCTCCTTCAGACCCTGGGAACCATTCCGATATTTTGTGTCCCATTGATATGCATTGGTATCGGGTATCGGTATTGGCGATATCCAATATTTTTTGGGTATCGGCCGATCCAATCCGATACCTTTGCATATCGGAAGGTATCGCTCAACACTATTCATGGGAAAACCAATTTATTGTGACCAGCTTCCTCTGCCTGTAGACATGTCGCGCATCTGCCGCCGGGATCAGCCAAATGATTCACTGTGCCTGCGTGGAATTCGAGCAGTAAATCAGACCACTGCCATCTTTGTGCAGACAGATAGCGGCAGATTAAAACTGCGCATGCGCTACTCCTGTAAAAAAGATGGTGGTGGTCAGTGAATCATTTGGCTGATCCCAGTGGCACTGTGTTAGCGACGGTGTTCCACTGGTGGTACCACGCAAGAGGCTGCGTACGGCTTATACAGTGGGTGTGTGTGGTGCATACGGCGTATACAGTGTGTGTGTGTGTGTGTCTGGTGCGTACGGCATATACAGTGTGTGTTTGTGTGTGTGGTGCATATGGCATATACAGTGTGTGTCTGTGGTGCGATAGTGTTCCGCTGGTGGTACCACGCAAGAGGCTGGTACCACCAGCAGTTTCCATATTGAGACATCCATCACTTGGGTGTCCCAATATGGCGGTCGGTGAACTTCCACCATCGCTGAACAAGAAGCACGTTCAAGGTCGCTTAAAGTTTGCTCAACAACATTTAGACAAGCCTGTGAAAAAAATGGGAGCATATAGTCTGGTCAGATGAGACAAAAATTGACCTATTTGAATGTCATAATACTCAAGATGTTTGGAGGCCAAAAGGAAATGCATATCACTCCAAAAACACCATACCAACAGTGAAGTTTTGAGGTTGGAACATCATGGTGTGGGCCTGTTTTCCAACAAATGGCACTCAAAAACTTCATCTAATTGAAGGAATGATGAATGGACAATTGTACAGAGACACTCTTGAAAAAAATCTGCTGCCAACTACCAGGATGATGAAGATAATATGAGGGTGAACATTTCAGCAAGACAATGATCCCAAACACACAGACAACAAAACTCTCAACTGGTTTCATAGAATGAATAAATCTGCTAAAATGGACTAGCCAATCACCTGTGAGGTGACACTGCAAATATTATTTTTGTTACACAAACAACAACATTAGATAGAATATGGATATGAATGAAATTGTCTATGATCTTGAAAAAGTCACAATTCAATGGTTATGTACGTGGTGAGTGTCCATAACTTTACAAAAGTAGATTGATTAAAATATACTTCAAAAACCACCTAATGCTAAAACTTCTACTACCACCTAATACAGGCAGATGCATTTACCACCTACTGGAATGACATCCTTACCAATTGCTCAATTAAGCTTATGCAGCTGATTAGCAAAAGAAGAATCAATGAAACTACTAGACCTTGAAACCAAGATCACTTCTTTACAAGATTCTTTAAAGATGTTTACCACTCACTCAGATTTCGGCAAATTGAATGACAAATTACTGCACAAAATTAGCTCTACAGAAGAATATGAGAATATGCCATCACAATTAAAAGGTCCAAATTTGGGCGGAATTATGGAGATTACGAATTTAACACTTGAAATTTTTCCAGATAACCCAATTCCATCTTAAAAAACAATAAACAGTTTGAACATTACAACAGGAGTGTCAGTTTTATCTCTTTGAACCTAGATACCGCCGACAGTCATAAAGATCTTTCTTATTCAGATAGCATTGTTGATATAGTCAACAATATACAGGTCCTTCTCAAAAAATTAGCATATAGTGTTAAATTTCATTATTTAACATAATGTAATGATTACAATTAAACTTTTATATATTATAGATTCATTATCCACCAACTGAAATTTGTCAGGTCTTTTATTGTTTTAATACTGATGATTTTGGCCTACAACTCCTGATAACCCAAAAAACCTGTCTCAATAAATTAGCATATCAAGAAAAGGTTCTCTAAACGACCTATTACCCTAATCTTCTGAATCAACTAATTAACTCTAAACACATGCAAAAGATACCTGAGGCTTTTAAAAACTCCCTGCCTGGTTCATTACTCAAAACCCCCATCATGGGTAAGACTAGCGACCTGACAGATGTCAAGAAGGCCATCATTGACACCCTCAAGCAAGAGGGTAAGACCCAGAAAGAAATTTCTCAACAAATAGGCTGTTCCCAGAGTGCTGTATCAAGGCACCTCAATGGTAAGTCTGTTGGAAGGAAACAATGTGGCAGAAAACGCTGTACAACGAGAAGAGGTGACCGGACCCTGAGGAAGATTGTGGAGAAGGACCGATTCCAGACCTTGGGGAACCTGAGGAAGCAGTGGACTGAGTCTGGTGTGGAAACATCCAGAGCCACCGTGCACAGGCGTGTGCAGGAAATGGGCTACAGGTGCCGCATTCCCCAGGTAAAGCCACTTTTGAACCATAAACAGCGGCAGAAGCGCCTGACCTGGGCTACAGAGAAGCAGCACTGGACTGTTGCTAAGTGGTCCCAAGTACTTTTTTCTGATGAAAGCAAATTTTGCATGTCATTCGGAAATCAAGGTGCCAGAGTCTGGAGGAAGACTGGGGAGAAGGAAATGCCAAAATGCCTGAAGTCCAGTGTCAAGTACCCACAGTCAGTGGTGTGGGGTGCCATGTCAGCTGCTGGTGTTGGTCCACTGTGTTTCATCAAGGGCAGGGTCAATGCAGCTAGCTATCAGGAGATTTTGGAGCACTTCATGCTTCCATCGGCTGAAATGCTTTATGGAGAGGAAGATTTCATTTTTCAGCACGACCTGGCACCTGCTCACAGTGCCAAAACCACTGGTAAATGGTTTACTGACCATGGTATTACTGTGCTCAATTGGCCTGCCAATTCTCCTGACCTGAACCCCATAGAGAATCTGTGGGATATTGTGAAGAGAAAGTTGAGAGACGCAACACCCAACACTCTGGATGAGCTTAAGGCCGCTATTGAAGCATCCTGGGCCTCCATAACATCTCAGCAGTGTCACAGGCTGATTGCCTCCATGCCACGCCGCATTGAAGCAGTCATTTCTGCCAAAGGATTCCCGACCAAGTATTGAGTGCATAACTGAACATTATTATTTGATGGTTTTTTTGTTTGTTATTAAAAAACACTTTTATTTGATTGGACGGTTGAAATATGCTAATTTATTGAGACAGGTTTTTTGGGTTATCAGGAGTTGTAGGCCAAAATCATCAGTATTAAAACAATAAAAGACCTGACAAATTTCAGTTGGTGGATAATGAATCTATAATATATGAAAGTTTAATTGTAATCATTACATTATGGTAAATAATGAAATTTAACACTATATGCTAATTTTTTGAGAAGGACCTGTATATGTAATTTATCCCCACCAACACTATCAAATCTCAAAAAAACACATGAGCCGTAGAGTGGGCAGAAAACACACCAAAAAATAAATAAATAAATAAATTAATTAAATTGCACATATCCGGTTTGATACAGCAAATAGAAATTCATTATGAATCTCATCTGCAAAATGAAATTTTGTCTGAATTTTCAGTTATTAATTTGTGTGAAAACATCTCTTCCATGTAACTCATGGTGCTCAAAAAAGGAACTGAATTCATACCTACAAGTCGTGGTAATCTATTTCAGACAATCATGCGATTACTCACTGTGAAAAGACATTTTTGCAAAGACAATGCAGACAATACCTCATACAACTGAAATTGAAATGTCCCTTTTTAAGGAATTTTCTGCTCAAATTGCTATAGTTCAGTGGTAAGTGGATTTACCCTTTTTCCTTTTTCTATAGCTCTACTCTTCCACACCAAATTCACCCAACCATGATTTTATGGAACTTGCTTTGTTTAACAAGACACAGACATGCTAGAACAGAAAACTTACTTTCCACAAAAATTGGAACAATATCTTGGTATGCTGAAGCATTGAAATTTCTTTTCACTTGCACTAGGGGCCTATGTTAACCCTTGAAAATAAAATAGTATTATCCTTCCTCAAATTTTACAGTTACACCAATTAACCCCTTCACCACCTTGGGTTTTTCCGTTTGAGTTTTCGCTGTTTGCTCTTCTTCCCAGAGACAAACTTTTTTATTTTTCTGTCTGTATGGCTGTGTGAGGGCTTGTTTTTTGCAGGATGAGTTGTACTTTGAACGACACTATTGGTTTTACCATATAGTGTATTGAAAAATGGGGAAAAAATTAAAAATGCAGTGAAATAGGTTATACTAAACCCAGTCAATCCTACTATATCCATAAGAGGGCAACAACACTAGAAGGTGCAAGTGTATGTAAGCTAAGGTGTTTCTTTAGTAAAGTGCCAGTGCATAATGAGAAACAGCTAATTGAGCTAGATGTAGGAATAGGAATATGTCACCTGTGATATGAGCTGTGCAGGGTAATGGCCAAGGCTGTCAAATACCCCTCTACCCTGACACATGTTTCAAATCCACTTCTTCAGGGAGCGTATAGGGAGAGGAGGGACATTATAAGCAGATTGTAGTCCAATCAGAGCGTGGTTAGCACATGATTAGGGAAGTTGATTGTGCTGCATTGCAGTCAATTTTATCCAGCGCAATATATCATGTGCCCGCAATAATCACATGACTCGCCACTTCCGTTCGGTGACCCGCAAGCTGACAGTGCTGTCAGATAAGTGACGGCAATGTGTGCCAGCATGGTGCGATATGCTGGAAGCGGGTCACCAACCGGAAGCGGTCCTCATTACAAAAATATATAACTTCTTATGCATCAAGCCAGTAACCATATAAGTATATACAGCACTTAGTGTAATGCAGCAATCATAATTATGCACTTTGGGTAATAACTGGTTTTTACATGTAGAACATTTAGACACTGAGCAATTGTATCTTGATTATTTAATTCAATTCTATGTATATTCCCTTAAATTGGTACTTACAGTTTTCATAGAATTGCTGGCCATATGCACTACGGACTTCATCTGATGTTTTCTCCCAAAAGTATTGCAATTTTCTTATATGTGGTTCTGGGCGAGTTATCAATGTCTTGAAGTAACCAGGCTCTATGATGCAGACTTTGACACCAAATCTGCATATATCACGTCTGGAAGAGACAAAAAGTACCTAGAGTGTTAATAAAGAATATTCCATTAATAAAGAGCATCTAAACATGTGATATATATATATATATATATATATATATATATATATATATATATATATATATCATTGTCTAAGGGTCACTTCTGTCTGTCTGTCTGTCACGGATATTCATTGGTCGCGGCCTCTGTCTGTCATGGAAATGCAAGTCGCTGATTGGTCGTGGCAAAACGCCCACGGCCATTGCCACGACCAATCAGCGACGGACACAGTCCGGCAGCAAAATGGCCGCTCTTTCCTCCCAGCAGTCAGTGCCCACTCCATACTCCCCTCCAGTCAGCCCTCACACAGGGTTAATGACAGCGTTACCGGAGCGCGGTGTAACGCACTCCGGTTACGCAGCTATTAACCTTGTGTGACCAACTTTTTACTATTGATGCTGCGTATGCAGCATCAATAGTAAAAGATCTAATGTTACAAATAAGAGTAATAAAAAAAAGGTTATTCTCACCCTCCGACGTCACCCGCTGTCCTCGGCAGTGCAACCGGCAGGTTCTGGTGCCAAGGATGCTATGCGAAAAGAACCTTCCATGACGTCATGGTCATGTGACCGCGACATCATCACAGGTCCTGCGCGCATACCAACCCTGGGACCGGAAGCTGCCGAGTGCACCGCACACAGACGCCTGGACTTCAAGGGGCCTTCGGAAGGTGAGTATATGTTTATTTTTTATTTTAAGTCTTTTTTAACCACGCATATAGTGCCCGCATTGCTATATACTACGTGGGCTGTGTTACATACTGCGTGGGCTCTGTTATATACTACATCTCTGTGCTATATACTAACGTGGCTATGTTATATACTGCGTGGCTGCTATATACTGCGTGGGCTGTGTTATATATTACATGGCTAGTGTTATATACTGCGGGGGCTGTGCTATATACTCCATGGCTGCTATATACTTTGTGGGCTGTGTTATATATTACATGGCCAGTGTTATATACTGCGGGGGCTGTGCTATATACTGCGTGGCTGCTATATACTGCGTGGGCTGTGCTATATATTACGTGGCCAGTGTTATATACTACGTCGCCTGTGTTATATACAGCGTGGCTGCTATATACTGCGTGGGCTGTGTTATATAGTACGTGGGCTGTGTTATATACTGCGTTGCCACTGTTATATACAGCGTGGCCTGTATTAACGCAGCGGGTATTCTACAATATGAATGTATGTATGTATGTATATAGCAGCCACATAGTATATAGCACAGGCCACGTAGTATTTGTCCGATATATACTACATGGCTCCTATATACTACATGGCCTGTGCTATATACTATGTGGCTGCTATATACATACATATTCTAGAATACCCGATGCGTTAGAATTGGGCCACCATCTATATATACACTATGTTCCAAATTATTATGCAAATTACATTTTTCTCCGATTTTCCTAAAAGGTAGGGGCAAATGACAGTCAGTCTAATAAAAGTCATCAGTCATCACCCATTAAATATACAATTTTATTGGAGAAACCTCCCAATGATAACAGTATAATCTCCAAAATGAATAAAAACTCAAAATGCACTGTTCCAAATTATTAGGCACAGTATAATTTCTAAACATTTGATATGTTTTAAAGAACTGAAAATGCTCATTTGTGGAATTTGTGGCATTAGGAGGTCACATTCACTGAACAAAAAAGCTATTTAACTCCAAAACATCCTAACAGGCCAAGTTACATGTTAACATAGGACCCCTTCTTTGATATCACCTTCACAATTCTTGCATCCATTGAACTTGTGAGTTTTTGGAGACTGCCTCCCACCCTCATAGATCTTTTGCTTGATGATACTCCAAAGGTTCTCTATAGGGAAGATGGTGGCCACACCATGAGTTTATCTCCTTTTATGCCCATAGCAGCCAATGACTCAGAGGGATTCTTTGCAGCATCAGATGGTGCGTTGTCATGCATGAAGATGATTTTGCTCCTGGAGGCACGTTTCTCCTTTTTATACCATGGAAGAAAGTTGTCAGTCAGAAACTTTATATACTTTGCAGAGGTCATTTTCACACCTTCAGGAACCTTAAAGGGCCCTACCAGCTGTTTCCCCATGATTCCAGCCCAAAACATGACTCCTCTACTCCTTGCTGACGTCGCAGCCTTGTTGGGACATGGTGGCCATCCACCAACCATCCACTACTCCATCCATCTGGACCATCCACAGTTGCTCGACACTCATCAGTAAACAAGACTGTTTGAAAATTAGTCTTCATGTATGTCTGGGCTCACTGCAACTGTTTCTGCTTGTGAACACTGTTTAGGGGTGGCCGAATAGTAGGTTTATGCACCACAGCAAGCCTTTGAAGGATCCTACACCTTGAAGTTCGAGGGACTCCAGAGGCACCAGCAGCTTCAAATATCTGTTTGCTGGTTTGTAATGGCTTTTTAACAGCTGCTCTCTTAATCCAATGAACTTGCCTGGCAGAAACCTTCCTCATTCTGCCTTTATCAGCACGAACACGTCTGTGCTCAGATTCAGCCACAAATCTCTTCACAGTATGATGATCACGCTTAAGTTTTCGGGAAATATCGATTGTTTTCATCCCTTGACTAAGGCATTGCACTATTTGATGCTTTTCAGCAACAGAGAGATCCTTTTTATTTCCCATATTGCTTGAAACCTGTGACCTGCTTAATAATGTGGAACATCATTTTTAAGTAGTTTTCCTTTAATTAGAATCACCTGGAAAACTAATTATCACATGTGTTTAAGATTGATTTCAGTGATCCATTGAGCCCTGAGACACAATACCATCCATGAGTTTATTTGAAAAACAAAACAATTAAATCTTTACAACACTTAAATCCAATTTGCATAATAATTTGGAACACAGTGTATATACAGTATATATAATTTAAATGTATGTATGTGTGTATATATATATATGTGTGTGTGTGTGTGTGTGTGTGTGTGTGTGTTATATATATATATGTATATATATATATATATATATATATATATATACACACACACACATATATATGTATACATGGATATAAATATGTATATATATATATATATATATATATATATATATATATATATACCTGATGAAGACGGGATAACCGTCGAAACGTGTTGTGGAATCATCTAATACACTTGTGACCTGGAGTTCCTAGCGCTCCTCTGACCGTTTTTTTCATTCTACTACTGCACCCATCCTCCATCGGAGGCACACGGCTGGAGCTGCGGTGGACCTCTCATTCCATCCGAACTACCTGCTTCCTCTGCGCTCCCCAGAGACCACAATACACTTGACTGGTACTAGATAGGGTCCATCAGCACAGGTGTTCAGGGACTTTAAAAATAAAAACAAAAATGGTAAAAAGGACAAAAAAAATTGGCTTTAGTTTCCGGTATGGTCCCATGGACAACTTTATTTGATCCACGATTAAGAATTGGCACATCCTCGGGCGCGACAAAGATTTATAGGATATAGTAGCAAGGGGCCCTTTGTTTTCATGTAGGAAGGAGTACAAGCCTAAAGGATGATGATCTTGTCCATAATCGGATAGATAAAGAACAGAATGATTGGTTAGGTTCTAGTATCCCTAAAGGTAATTATAGATGTGGACATTGCCCATTTTGCTCACAACACATTACAGGTCGCAATTTACACATGGGTGCGGTTTCACACCTCGTTTTTTATTTCATTTCCTGCAAAACTACCCATGTGGTATATGTAATTTTTTGCCCTTGTAAATTCTTCTATATAGGGAAGACAATACGTCCGCTTTATGTTAGATTCAGAGAGCATTAGAATTCAGTGAACACAGGTAAAAGTGTACCAAGTTTGATTAACCATATCAGAGATATTCATTGTGGTAATCCAGGTGTCCTAACCTTTACAGTTTTAGAAAGAGTGACGCTGCCTCCACAGGGCGGTGATCTGCATAGGCAATTACTTAGAAGAGAAGCCAGGTGGATAAATGCGCACATGTGCGCTGAATTCCACTGGTTTAAATGAAGGAGTGGATATGTCCGTTTTTCTCTAAAAGAAGTTGGTACTTAGGTATATACACATTTTTTTAATTTTAATATATATATATACATACACTGCTCAAAAAAATAAAGAGAACACTTAAACAACAGAATATAACTCCAAGTAAATCAAACTTCTGTGAAATCAACCACTGATTGACCATCAATTTCACATGTTGTTGTGCAAATGGAATAGATAACAGATGGAAATTATTGGCAATTATCAAGACACACTCAATAAAGGAGTGGTTTTGCAGGTGGGGACCACAGACCACATCTCAGTACCAATGCTTTCTGGCTGATGTTTTGGTCACTTTTGAACGTTGGTTGTGCTTTCACACTCGTGGTAGCACTCTACAACTCACACAAGTGGCTCAGGTAGTGCAGCTCATCCAGGATGGCACATCAATGCGAACTGTGGCAAGAAGGTTTGCTGTGTCTGTCAGCGTAGTGTCCAGAGGCTAGAGGCGCTACCAGGAGACAGGCCAGTACACCAGGAGATGTGGAGGGGGCCGTAGGAGGGCAACAACCCAGCAGCAGGACAGATACCTCAGCCTTTGTGCAAGGAGGAACAGGAGGAGCACTGCCAGAGCCCTGCAAAATTACCTGCAGCAGGCCACAAATGTACATGTGTCTGCACAAACGGTTACAAACTGACTCAATTAGGATGGTTTAAGTGCCCGACGTCCACAGATGGGGGTTGTGTTCACAGCCCAACACCGTGCAGGACGCTTGGGGTTTGCCACAGAACTCCAGGATTCACAAATTCACCACTGGTGCCCTGTGCTCTTCAGAGATGAAAGCAGATTCATACTAAGCACATGTGACAGACGTGACAGAGTCTGGAGATGCTGTGGAGAGCGATCTGCTGCCTGCAACATCCCTCAGCATGACTGAGTTGGCAATGGGTGGCACAAACCACAGCCATTCATGTGCTCGCCAGAGGTAGCCTGACTGACATTACGTACCGAGATGAGATCCTCAGACCCCTTGTGAGACCATAGGCTGGTGTGGTTGGCCCTGGGTTCCTCCTAATGCAGGACAATACCAGACCTTATGTGGCTGGAGTGTGTCAGCAGTTCCTGCAAGATAAGGGCATTGAAGCTATGAACTGGCCCTCCCATTCCCCAGACCTGAATCCGATTGAACACATCTGGGACATCATGTCTCGCACCATCCACCAACTTCACATTGCACGACAGACTGTCCAGGAGTTGGCGGATACTTTAGTCCAGGTCTGGGAGGAGATCCTTCAGGAGACCATCCATCGCCTTATCAGGTGCATGCCCAGATGTTGTAGGGAGGTCATACAGGCACGTGGAGGCCACACACACTACTGAGCATCATTTTCTTGTCTTGAGGCATTTCCACTGAAGTTGGATCAGCCTGTAACTTCATTTTCCACTTAGATTTTTAGCATCATTCCAACTCCAGACCTCCTTGGGATATTAGTTATGATTTATGTTGATAATTTTTAGGTTTTATTGTTATCATCACATTCCACTACGTAATGAATGAACATTTACAACTGGAATAATTCATTCAGTGATATCTAGGATGTGAGATTTTAGTGTTCCCTTTATTTCTTTGAGCAGTGTATATATATATATATATATTTATATATATAGAAGTATATATATATTAATTATGTAGGAGTTTTGTACTCTATCAGGTGCGACAGGAGGAAAACTGGAGACATGTTCTCTTAAAAGTTCATGTTGGTTTATTTGCTTCATACACCCGGCAGCAACAAAAAAAAGGTTCATGGCCTTTAGAGCAGGAAAAACAACACAAATGTCCTTAGCCGGATTCTGATCCTTCAGACCTGTGGGCACACAGGCTGGACAATGTCCAGCACGCAGGCTCGGTCAGGAGCCCCACACACAGGAAGGCTTCTGCCTCTCTGCACACAAACCATGTGCCAAAGAACAGCCTCCATTATGTAGGCTGTAACAACACCCACAGGTGAGGTATGTGGGTAGCCAGACCTGCCCATCTCTCATATCTACCCGCAACCTGGACCCAGGTGCACTAAACGACATCTTAGTGCTCACATGCACTAAATCAAAATACTCTGGTTTGCATCGCAGGGAGCAGCCATCTCTGCACACATACCTCCTATTGACTACACGGACATTAGGCTCCTTACATACCTCCCCCTCTGCTGAATCCATGGGCTTGGCACCTTTCATTACCCGACCAGAGACCCTTCTCGGTCGCCTTTGATAGGGCCCAATTTTGACAGATGGGTGTACTGTCAGTGAAACTTTTTGGAACAATGTATCATCTGACTCCATCATGTCCTCTGGTAGAGTTGCCCATTTTACAGACCATTCTCTCACTGAACGCCTCCACTGGTTTGTGTGGCCACGAGACTCCCTTACAGTCAAGCCTACTGTCTTGTCTGAGTTTGACCCTTTGTCACTACGTTCGCTACAGGGTCTCCTGCCTATGCTCCTCAGCACTGAGTTAATAGAGGTGTCACTACTGCTAACCCTTTTAGCTTCAGTTTGCGTGCTACTAGTCTTTAGAGAACCCCTTCGTCTTTCTATACCTCGGGTTGGAAGTGGTTGCCACCTTCTTTCCATTTCCTGTAGCTGTACCTTAATTTGCAGTCTGTCCCATCTCAGCTGCTCTACCTCTTGTGGGTACGCCAGCCAATATTCAAGGAGTATTTGAATATTTTTAAGGCTCTCCATTGACCTGACAACAAAGAATGGAACCATCCCATCTTCACCAGCTACCTGGGCTTCGGCATCAGCCGGGATCCTCACACGTATTCACAATTTCTTGCATCACTTGTCCAAGTCTCCCATTGACTTTCCTCACCAGATTTCTGGGCACTTGAATGGTGTCTTCCACAAACCCCAGCCAACTTTGAGCCTCCTTGCATGCTCCAGACGTCGAGCGGCTTCCTTATTCCTCAACAGGATCATCTGTTTCGTGCGGAGACAGTGTAGGTGTATGTCACTCAGGATAGCCACCCGCTTCAGTGTGACTTCCCTAGTCAACAGTATAACCAACTGCTGAGTCTCTGGTGCCCAGTTCACACTACACGCCTCCACCGCCTTTCTAAATGCTTCATGTACAGCCTCACTGGCACCCGCTTCTCGCAAGTCCTCGGGTACCTCTACCAGGCACTAGAAGCGAAGTCTCACCTTCTTGGATATGATGTTCGATATTCTTGTCCTGAGAGTCAGAGTGTTTTTTTCAAGACATCAACCTCCTTTTTGAGGCTGTCTGCATGGCACTTCCACTGCTGGATTTCTTCCTCCCTGGAGGCCACTTCTTTGGTCAGTTTCTCCTGCTCACTTTCCTTCATTGCTATCAGATCAAGATAATGTGACAAGTCGTTCTGTAGAGGAGAGCAGGGCTGCCACTAGGAATTTCGGGGCCCCATACTGGCAAAATTTTCGGGGCCCCCTTGAAACTCCACGCAGGCTCCACCCGAGCCCTGCCTCCACCCCTCAAACTGTCCACAGTCCCCCCACCCTCTCTTGGAAAAACTCAATTTCTGCACCAAATCCTCACCAATCACACATTAACAGTTCCCATCACCAGATTAAATATATAGCCAGGAGCTTTTGTTTTGGCCAAAACATTTCTTATTCCGCCACCATGACTCTTTTGACCAAGCTCTACTCTAACCTATTAATCATTTGTTAAATTCCAATACAATTTAGGTATATTTTTATTTATTTTTCAATGTTTAAAATGACCAGTAATATCACATAAAAGGGACACATACCACCGCACCATGACCAGATCACATATTACCACCACAGTGGCCGAATAATGCCACATACAAGGAATAAATACCACCGCACCATGACCAGACAACATATTACCACCACATAGTGACCTATAATACCACATACAAAGGAACAAATACAGCCACGCCATGGCCGAACCACATATTACCATCACATAGTGAGCGAATAATACATTACTGATCATTAATAAAAAAACACAATACTAATATCACCATCAGTGCCAATATACACAGGAGATCTGTACTTAGCATGGAATGTCCGTGTACAGGTAATATAGTGATCAGTGACATTATACACAGGAGCTCTGTATACAGTGTCAGTGTACAGGTAATACAGTGATCACCGGTGACATTATACATAGGAGCTCTGTATATAGTGTCAGAGTAAAAGTAATACAGTGATCACTGGTGACATTGTACACAGGAACTCTGTATATAGTGTCAGTGTACAGGTAATACAGTGATCATCAGTGACATTGTACACAGGAGCTCTGTATATAGTGTCAGTGTAAAGGTAATACAGTGATCACATTGTACACATGACCTCTGTATAAAGTATACAGTGTATAGTGTCAGTGTACTGGTAACACACTGACTCACCAGTGACATGTCTAGGTGATGTCCTTCATCTTCACTTTTCATCTTCATCCAGCACAGACCGCCATCACTTCTTCCAGTCAGGACTCATCTCTGCAGGAAATAAGTTATCTAGAGCACCGCTTGCAGAGCACATTCCTTTTTTTGCCAATCTTCTACACTACACCAGATGAAGAAAAAAGGCGACAGTGTCGCTCTGCACAGTAACAGGACCCCATTGAAAACAGTATCCTCAAAAAATAAAATACATGACTGCAGTAATAATATCCCTTAATTAGCCTCTAGGGTAATAATCTCCCCATCCTGGCCCCCTTGTGTCTCATTCCTGGCTCCATCCATATGTTCTCCCATCCTGCCCTCATGAGTATCCATTCGTCCCATGTGATGTCCCATCCTGCCCCACTGTTATGATCCTGGTGGCAAGGATCGCAAACTGACCTGCTAAGTAACAGAAATCCTTAGGACAAGCTCTGGGGATGTGGGAGCTATACTGACCGCAACCCTGATTCTATCAATACACACTATCACACAGACCATCGAGCCTGTCTAGGATTTAACTGTTTGGCAGACTCGAGATAAGTCAAATTCTTGTGATCCGTCAAGACCACCACACGATGTTTGGCTCCCTCAAGCCAATGTCGCCACTCCTCAAATGCCCACTTCATTGCCAACAACTCCCGATTACCAACATCATAATTCCGCTCGGCAGGCGAAAACTTTCTTGAAAAGAAAGCACATGGCCTCATCATAGAGCCATCAGAGTTTTTCTGCGACAAGACAACCCCTGCTCCTATCTCAGAGGCATCAACCTCGAACGGGAAAAGGGAGAGAGACATCCGGCTGACGCAAGACAGGAGCCGAAGAAAACTGACGTTTCAGCTCCTGAAAGGCCTCCACGGCCGCAGGAGACCAATTGGTCACATCAGAACCCTTCTAGGTCAAATCCGTCAAAGGCTTAACCACACTAGAGAAATTAGTGATGAAGCGACGGTAAAAATTAGCAAAGCCCAAGAACTTCTGAAGACTCTTCACTGATGTAGGTTGAGTCCAGTCATTAATAGCCTGGACCTTAACTGGATCCATCTCAATAGTGGAAGGAGAAAAAATAAAGCCCAAAAAGGAAACCTGCTGGACTCCGAAGAGACATTTAGAGCCCTTCACAAATAAGGCATTGGCACGCAGGACCTGAAATACCATCCTGACCTGCTTCACATGGGATTCCCAATCATCAGAAAATACCAAAATATCATCCAGGTACACAATCATAAATCTATCCAGATACTCTCGGAAGATGTCGTGCATGAAGGACTGAAACACGGAAGGTGCATTAGAGAGCCCAAAAGGCATCACCAAGTACTCAAAATGGCCTTCGGGCGTATTAAATGCCGTTTTCCATTCATCGCCCTGTTTTATACGCACAAGATTATACGCTCCTCGAAGATCTATCTTGGTGAACCAACTAGCCCCTTCTCCAGAGACTCCTTTATATAACTCCGCATAGCGGTATGTTCTGGTACAGACAAATTGAAAAGTCGTCCCTTAGGGAACTTACTACCAGGAATCAAATTTATAGCACAATCACAATCCCTATGAGGAGGTAGGGCACTGGATTTGGGCTCATCAAATACATCCTGGTAGTCCGACAGAAATTCAGGGACTTCAGAAGGAGTAGAAGCAGCAATTGACACCAAAGGAGCATCGCCATGAATCCCCTGGCAACCCCAACTTGACACAGACATTGCTTTCCAATCCAGGACTGGATTATGAGCCTGCAGCCATGGCAGACCCAACACGACAACGTCATGCAAATTATGTAACACAAGAAAACGAATCACCTCCTGATGTGCAGGAGTCATGCACATAGTCACTTGAGTCCAGTACTGAGGCTTATTCTTGGCCAATGGCGTAGCATCAATTCCCTTTAGTGGAATAGGAAATTGCAAAGGCTCCAAGATAAAACCACAGCGCCTGGCAAATGACAAATCCATCAAGTTCAGGGCAGCACCTGAATCCACAAAAGCCATAACTGAGTAGGATGACAGGGAGCAAATCAAAGTAACAGACAAAATGAATTTGGGCTGTACAGTACCAATGGTGACAGATTTAGTGAACCTATTTGTGCGCTTAGAACAATCAGAGATAACATGAGTAGAATCCCCACAGTAAAAGCACAACCCATTCTGACGTCTGTGATTCTGCCTTTCAATTCTGGTCAGAATCCTGTCACATTGCATAGACTCAAGCTTCTGCTCAGAAAATACCGCCAGATGGTGCACAGGTTTGCGCTCCCGCAAACGCCGATCAATCTGAATGGCCAACGACATAGACTCATTCAGACCCGCAGGCGTGGGGAACCCCACCATAACATCCTTAACGGCTTCAGAAAGACCTTTTCTGAAAATTGCTGCCAGGGCACACTCATTCCACTGAGTGAGCACAGACCATTTCCTAAACTTCTGACAGTAAACCTCTGCTTCATCCAGACCCTGAGAGAGAGCCAGCAAAACCTTTTCTGCCTGGTCTATTAGATTAGGTTCCTCATAAAGCAATCCAAGCGCCAGAAAAAACGCATCCACATTTAGTAATGCAGGATCTCCTGGCGGCAGAGAGAATGCCCAATCTTGAGGGTCACCACGTAACAAAGAAATAATAATTTTAACTTGCTAAACAGGGTCACCAGAGGAACGAGGTCTCAGAGAAAGGAATAATTTACAATTATTTTTGAAATTCAAAAACCTAGATCTATCTCCCGAGAATAACTCAGGAATTAGTATTTTAGGCTCTGACATAGGACTGTGAACTACATAATCCTGGATACCTTGTACCCTTGCAGTGAGATGATCCAGACTAGAGGACAGACTCTGAATGTCCATGTCTGCAGCTGAATTCTGAACCACCCAGAGATTAAGGGGAGGAGAGAGGCTAGCCACACTGCAGAGGGAAAAAAAAAAAAATGAACTCAGGATCTCTCTTATCCCTCTTTTGCGATGCATTAACTCTTTTATGGCCTGCTGTACTGTTATGATCCTGGTGGCAAGGATCGCAAACTGACCTGCTAAGTAACAGGAATCCTTAGGACAAGCTCTGGGGATGTGGGAGCTATACTGACCGCAACCCTGATTCTATCAATACACACTATAGGCAGCCGTGGAGCGTTACCTAAAATCCTAGACGCCTCGTCACAGCCTGAGAAACTAGCTACCACTAGAGAGAAAGCAAGCCTCACTTGCCTCAGAGAAATCACCCCAAAGTTTTAGACAGCCCCCCACAAATAATAACGGTGAGTTAAGGGGAAAACACAAACGTAGAAATGAAAACAGGTTTTTTAGCAAATGAGGCCCGCTAACACTAAATAGACAGAAGACAGCAAGGGATCTGTGCGGTCAGTATAAAATGCTATCAAAAATAATCCACGCAGAGATTACAAGAACCCCCACACCGACTCACGATGTGAGGGGCGCAACTCTGCACCCCAGAACTTCCAGCAAGCGAGAATATTACATATAAGCAAGCTGGACAGAACTCATCATATACAGAGAAACATTTTCAAGGAAATAATGAGCAAACATGAACTAGCAAGACTTAGCTTCTCAGGAGGAGACAGGTCACAAGGAAAGTCCAGAGAGATCAGAACCAGTACTGAATACAACGACAGCAGGCAAAAAGTGAAGGTCCAGGTGGAGTTAAATAGAGGCCAGACTAGCAGAAAACGAGGCAGCTGGATTCCAGCTACAGACCAGCAGTAAGCACTAAAGGCCACTAGAGGGAGCCCAAGAACAGAACTCACACAATACCACTCATGACCACAGGAGCCCGAGAACGGAATTCACAACACCCCACATGATCTCCCCATCCTGCCCCATATGATCTCCCCATCCTGTCCCATCTGTCTCCATCCTGCCCCATCTATCCCATGATCCTCCCCCATCTGTCCCATGATCCTGCCTCATCTGTGCCATGATCCTGTCTCATCTGTGCCATGATCCTGCACCATCTGCCCCATCTGTCCCATGATCTTGCCTCATCTGTGCCATGATCCTGTCTCATCTGTCCATTGATCCTACCCCATCTGTCTCTATCATATCCATCCTGCACATGATCCTGCACCATCTGTCTACATCCTGCCCCATGTTCCTGACCCATCTGTCTCCATCCTGCCCCATGTTCCTGACCCATGTTCCTGACCCATCTGTCTCCATCCTATCCCATCTGTCGCCATCCTGCCCTATCTGTCTCTATCCTGCCTCATGTCTCCATCCTGCACCATGAGTCTCCATCGTGCCGCATCTGTTTCCATCCTGCCCCATGATCCTGCACCATGTGTCTCCGTCCTGCACCATGTCACATGGCAATAGAGTTCAACTGAACCTGCGTCTCGGACGCAGGTTCAGTTACTGCAGTGGCAGAATCCTGCTGCTGGGGCCCGGTGAGCAGAGCTCAGCAGGCCCTATATGCCAGGCAGGGGAGTAATGCCCTGATGGCGGCCATGGTGATTATGCTCTCATGAGAGAGAATTGGCTCAATTATGCTACTGACACTCGGCTCAAACTCTCATCCGAGTGTCATCTTAGTGTGATCTCTTGCATGAAAGAATCAGAGCACATTGAGAAGACAGAGAACTTCATTTCTCCATCTTCTCCATTGTCTGAGGCCGTGGATGTCAGACTTCACTCAGACGACAGCTGAGTGCAGTCCGATGTTTCACACACAATCATAGACTTGAGTGGGTGCATGTGATCCGAATTTTGGAGTCACTCAAGTCACAGTATACTGCAGATTATTTTTCCACAGACCAGTTCGGTCTATGGAAAAAAATCACAGATCTGCCCTGCCCCATAGTATAACATTGGGCCGAGTGCTGTCCGATAAAACAACACATAGCACTTGGCCGTGTTATACGCTCGTGTGAGCGAGGTAAGACCCTTTATTCCTCCTGCAGATCTTCTCCAGTTAGCCTTTCAAGCTGGAGTCCTGCCTCAATTACTTTTTTTTTTACAATACTGTAAAATTTTTGCATACTTCTACGTATACTGTGCTTGTGATGTGTGTACACTATGCATATACTATATAGTGTGTGTTTCTGTTACATGACATCTCTGGAAGGTGAATCTACTTGTCAACTATTAGGATATGTGCCCACGTTGCAGAAATGCTGCGTAAATGTCCTCAGCATTTCCGCAACTACCTGCCGCGGGTAAAACGCATGCGGAATTCGCATGCTTTTTCCCGCAAAACACAAGTGTTTTGCAAGCGTTTTTAGCTTGCAGAATGCTAGCGTTTTCCAAGTGATTTGAAGCATCGCTTGGAAAAGTGATTGACAGGTTGGTCACTGCGCTCCCGGTACATTCCGTTCCCTGGGATGCTTTGTGCGAAGGACCTTTGTGACTTCATGGTCACGTGACCACGTCGTCATCTCAGGTATTTCACGCAATGTATCCCTGGGAACGGAAGCCACCATGTGCACCGCTGAGAGCCGGGAGGACTCCGGGAGGCCATCAGAAGGTAAGTATATCCCTATTTTTTTATTTGAATTCTTTTTTTTTACAGGAATATTGTATCCAGGGCCTGGAGGAGAGTCCCTGGGTACCATCCGCACATGAAGCGCTCACTTTATGCATGGTGGGCATAGCCACATGCGTAAAGTTGAACGTTTCAATGCAATCCTATGTGTGCGGAATCGCCGCGATTCCGCAGAAATAATGAACATGCTGCGGATTTTATTGCTATGTGATTCCGCAGCGGGAAAATCTGCAGCATGGGCACAGCAACTGTGGAATCCCATAGGATTGCATGGGAATACATTTCTAAGCGTTTTTTGAAGCGTTTCCACTGCGGCAAAACACATGGCGGAAAAGCATAAAATACGCAACGTGGGCACAAAGCCTTAGGTTATGTTTCCACGGTCAGTAATCACTGTGGATTGGAGGCTGCATACAGCTGCAGGATCCAGATGTTACAGCATAGTGGAGGGGATTTTATGAAATCCTGTCTCCATTATGTGTGCACGGCCGCATCTGGCTTCCATGCGTTTACGCACATGTGGCGCGTCTTTCTAGACTGCAGCATGTCTATTTACAATGTGGAGACGCTCCACAAGATAAATTACACAGTCTATGTATAGGATGCGGTGATTCCGCATGGTTCAGTGCACACATGCGGAATCACCGTGGGTACAAAAGCCGGCAGCCCTTTGGACGGAGCGGACATGTGCTGCGTCCAAAGCACTGCGGTATCCTGACCGTAGAAACATACCATAAGGGTCTGTGCACACGTTGCGGATTTGGCTGCGGATCCGCAGTGGATTTAACACTGCTTATTCGCAGGAGTTTTCCATGCGTTGTACAGTACCATGTAAACCTATGGAAAACCAAATCCGCTGTGCCCTTGGAGCGGAAAATACTGCGCGTAAACGCTGCGGTGTATTTTCTGCAGCATGTCAATTGTTTGTGTGGATTCCGCAGCGTTTTACACCGGCTCCATAATTGGAATCCACAGGTGTAAAAACGCAGGTGAAATCCGCATAAAAACGGTGGTAAATCCACAGGTAAAATGCAGGGTGTTTTACCTGTGGATTTTTCAGATTCTGCGCGCAAAAATCCGCATATTAATCCACAATGTGTGCACATAGCCTAAATCTTGAGGAACAGTGTATTGTTGAGCCCTTCCCCCTGCAGAGACACATAAGGCTGCTGTGCCCCATCCACCCCTGACAGGACACAGCAGCTCAATTCAGAAGACTGAACTTTTCAGAGCAGTTTGGAGAGTAAATGCCACCTGTGGGAATTTTGAGAGGGGGCTGCTGTGTCCTGTCAGGAGGCAGATTGGTCTCAGCAGCCTTAGGGTGAGTGTCCACTGTCAGGAAACGCTGCTTGTTTGACGCTGCAGCGTCAAACACGCAGCGTCCAGATGTTCCAGCATAGTGGAGGGGATTTGTTGAAATCCCGTGTCCACTATGCGTGGAAACCCGCACGCGGCGGCCCTGCGACTCCGGACATGCTGCGCGTCTTTTCAGATCGCAGCATGTCCGTACACCTTGCGGGGACGCAGCGTCCCCGCAAGGCATATCACAGGGCCCTATGGCGAGGGGTGCGATGATCCCGGATGTGTACTGTACACATCCGGCACCATCGCGTCCCAGAAAGGGGGCGGGGCTTAGCGCCGAGCGGCTTCGCCGCTGCGGCGATACCGCCGGCCATCCTGAGCGTGGACACGCACCCTTAGGCTGCCGTCACACTAGCAGTATTTGGTCAGTATTTTACATCAGTATTTGTAAGCCAAAACCAGGAGTGGAACAATAGGAGGAAAAGTATAATAGAAACATATGCACCACTTTTGCATTTATCACCCACTCCAGGTTTTGACTTACAAGTACTGATGTAAAATACTGACCAAATACTGCTAGTGTGACGGAAGCCTTAGGCTATGTGCACATGTTGTGGAATGGGGTGCAGAATTTTCTGCACAAATTCCGCATCTCCTGGCAGAAACTGCAGGTGCAGATTTGCCGCTGATTTTGTGCGGTTTTTATGTGGAATTGATGCGGATTTTGTGCGGATTTTCTGTGCTTTTTACCACTGCGGATTTCTATAATGGAAGGGTGCAGAAACGCTGCAGATCCGCACAAAAGAAGTGACATGCACTTCTTTTAAATCCGTAGCGTTTCCGTGCGGATTTTTCTGCACCATCTGCACAGCTTTTTTTTTTTTTTCACATTGATTTACATTGTACTGTAAATCACAGTGCAGATCTGGAGCGTTTCTGCGCAGAAAAATCCACTGCAGATCTGCACTAAATCCGCATCGTGTGCACATAGCCTTATGCTTCTCTGCAGGAGGTGAGGGGGGGAGGGGTCACTTGCACAGACCATGGTGTGCTCTTATCAGGATCTAGAGCGGATACAGATGGGGTCAGGACATAACAGCATCCTCAGTGACTAAGCACACACCACACTAGGACACCATCCACCAGCAGAGGATCAGTGATGACTGACTGGGGGAATACTACAGGAGCGTGGGCTCAGCAGGGATTGGATGGTGGAAAGTCCCGCCCTCCTGTGGCTCAGCACTGGCTGCCTCTCCCAGTTGTCTGTAACAATGACGCTCCTCCTCCTGCTCCCTCCACACTCCACTCCAGATTATGAAAACTAAGGCCAGAGAGCTCTCAGAGAACTTTATCCCGCTCCCCTGCCAGGCAGCGATGGTCGTCTTCTCTCTGGTGAAGCTTCTGCTGATGCTTCTCATGGGCCTCTCTGATGCATGCGTTCTTCTCCTCTAAGGCTATGTGCCCACGCAGCGGACTGGTGTGCGGATTTTTCCACACTGAATTTGATAAATCTGCAGGGCAAAAAGACTGCATTTTTCCTGCGGATTTATCGCGGTTTTCCTGCGGATTTATGGCAGTTTTTGTGCGGATTCTTCTGCGGTTTTACACCTGCGTTTTTTTAATATGGAGCAGGTTTCAAACCGCTGCGGATTCTGCACAAAGAATTGACATGCTTAGGAAAATAAACTGCAGCGTTTCCGCAAGTTTTTTTCCGCAGCATGTGCACAGCGGTTTTTATTTTCCATAGGTTAACATGGTACTGTACACCGCATGGAAAACTGCTGCAGATCCGCAGCATCAAAAACTCTGCGGATCCCCAGTAAAAACAGCAACGTGTGCACATACCCTAAATCTGCGGACAGTTCCCAGAGGGCTTGTTCACTTTGTGTCCTTGCTTTCCGCATTGAGCTTATTTTTTACTCCAAAGCAGCAAATTCCTCAGACTTCCAGATGCTTTAGTTCGACCTGCAAATCTGCCACTTTTTGCTTCTCACGAACCAACCCTTTGGCGAGGCCCTGGATCTCCTGCGTTTTGTTGCAGCAGGTCATTTCCAGCTGAGACACGTATTCTGCGTCCTCCTGCCAAACAAAGCGCGGCTTCTCCTTGGTGGAGCTGATGGTATGAAGCAGCTTCTGCTCCTGTGCTTCCTTCTCTCCAAGCTGAGCTTTGGCTGCCGAGAGCTCGGACTCCAGGTGACACACCTGAACGAGCTGCGCAGAGTTGGTGCTTTCCATACCAGATACAGATACAGAAATGACAATATCGGGCATAGGTAGGTTAGTGGAGGAAGGAAACAAGAAGTTTTGTTTTTTCATTGTTTGTCCACTAGGGGTGGTGTACAAGGAGAAAAGGAGGGGGCCCTAGATGGAATCTTGATGAACCTCGACAGCAAGGGAAAGGGGTGAGAAAGAAGAGCGAGCAAAAGATACGGTGAAGGAGCGGTCAGAGAGGTAGGAGGAGAACCAGTAGAGAACACTGTACATAAGATGCACCAAATTTGGCACTTAGCCTCACTCTTCTCACTTGCCCTGGTGTGGTGGCAAGTGGGGTAATAGGGTTGTGGTTGATGTCAGCTTTTTTATTGTCAGCTGACATCAAGCCCAGGGATTAGTAATTGAGATGTATCTATAAGATACCCCCATTACTAAAATACCCAGCAAGAATAAAGTTCTTTAATTGAAATAAACATATACCAGGCTCATTTTCCCATTTATTACTGTAAAAAAAGAAAAATAATAAGAAAACATATTCCTCACCGGTCTAACTATAATCCATGTGTCCCACAAGGAAGTCCAGCACTGCTACATCTGGATTACATGGCTGGGCAGTGGTATTATGCAACTGCTCAGCCATGAATCCAGGGCACACTGAGCTGAGCTTGGGGCGCAGCTTCAGTGACGAGCTGTAACGTCGTAGAGGCTACCGCCAATCACTGCCAGTTGTTCTCATGCTAAGTTCAGTGTGAGCCAGCCAAGAACTGAGGTAACCTTCATGACATCACTGCTATAATTGAGAAAATTGTTGTGGTACTAGCAGTGATCTCATTGAAGTCACCGCAGTTCATCGGCTACTCACAATGAGCTGCCCATGGGAACCACAGCTTCAGTGGCCTGCAGTAACCTTAATGACACTACCACGGATCACTGATGCTGCTCTCTCATGCTCAGCTCACTGTCTCCTGGATGTCAGGCTGAATGGTCTCATCATGCAACCATTCTGTTATGACCCCAATGGCAGAGGGTCTCAGGAATCAATACCAAGTCTGCAAACACAAAAAACCAGCTCATAGGGCAGTGGTAACTGGGCTGACCATATATCTAATCCTAGCACCACAAATAGAAGCAGCCGGGGAACGTGCCTACGTTGGTTCTAGACGTCTCGCGCCAGCCGGAGAACTAACTAACCCTAGAAGGGAAAAGAAAGACCTTTCTTGCCTCCAGAGAAAAGACCCCAAAAGTTGGATACAAGCCCCCCACAAATAATAACGGTGAGGTAAGGAGAAAAGACAAACGTAAGAATGAACTAGATATTTAGCAAAGAGAGGCCCACTGACTAATAGCAGAATATAGTAAGATGACTTATACGGTCAGCAAAAACCCTATCAAAATTTCCACGCTGGATATTCAAGAACCCCCGAACCGTCTAACGGCCTGGGGGGAGAATACCAGCCCCCTAGAGCTTCCAGCAAAATCAGGAATCACATTTAGTACAAGCTGGACAGAAAATAAGAGCAATACAAGTAACCAAAAAACAAGGAAGCAGGACTTAGCTTAATTTTGCAAGAAACCAGGACCAGCAGACAGGAGCAAACAGAAAGGATCTGATTACAACGATGCCAGGCACTGGACTGAGAATCCAGGAAGCTTATATAGCAACACCCCTGGACTAACGACCCAGGTGGGTGCCAAACTGAGGAAAGACAATCCCAGAGTCATATCACCAGTGACCACAAGAGGGAGCCAAAAAAGTCTAATTCACAACAGTACCCCCCCTTTAAGGAGGGGTCACCGAACCCTCACCAAGACCACCAGGGCGATCAGGATGAGCAGCGTGAAAGGCACGAACTAAGTCGGCCGCATGCACATCAGAGGCAACCACCCAGGAATTATCCTCCTGACCATAGCCCTTCCACTTGACCAGATACTGAAGCCTCCGCCTGGAGAGACGAGAATCCAAGATCTTCTCCACCACGTACTCCAACTCGCCCTCAACCAACACCGGAGCAGGAGGCTCAACAGAAGGAACCACAGGTACAACGTACCGCCGCAACAAAGACCTATGGAACACGTTGTGAATGGCAAACGACACCGGAAGATCCAAGCGAAAGGACACAGGATTAAGGATTTCCAATATCTTGTAAGGACCGATGAAGCGAGGCTTAAATTTAGGAGAGGAGACCTTCATAGAAACAAATTGAGAAGACAGCCACACCAAATCCCCAACACGAAGTCGGGGACCCACACCGCGGCGGCGGTTGGCAAAACGCTGAGCCTTCTCCTGTGACAACTTCAAGTTGTCCACCACATGATTCCAGATCTGCTGCAACCTATCCACCACGGAATCTACCCCAGGACAGTCAGAAGGCTCCACATGTCCCGAGGAAAAACGGGGATGGAAACCAGAGTTGCAAAAAAAAGGCGAAACCAAAGTAGCGGAACTAGCCCGATTATTAAGGGCAAACTCAGCCAACGGCAAGAAGGTCACCCAATCATCCTGATCCGCAAAAACAAAACACCTCAAATAAGCCTCCAGAGTCTGATTAGTTTGCTCCGTTTGTCCATTAGTCTGAGGATGAAAGGCAGACGAAAACGACAACTCAATGCCCATCCTAGCACAAAAGGATCGCCAGAACCTGGAAACAAACTGGGATCCTCTGTCAGACACAATATTCTCAGGAATGCCGTGTAAACGAACCACATTCTGAAAGAACACAGGAACCAGATCGGAAGAGGAAGGCAGCTTAGGCAAAGGTACCAAATGGACCATCTTAGAAAAGCGATCACATACCACCCAGATGACAGACATGCCCTGAGACACCGGGAGATCTGAAATGAAATCCATGGAAATGTGTGTCCAAGGCCTCTTCGGGACAGCAAGGGCAAGAGCAACCCGCTGGCACGCGAACAGCAAGGCTTAGCTCGAGCACAAGTCCCACAGGACTGCACAAACGACCGCACATCCCGTGACAAGGAAGGCCACCAAAAGGACCTAGCCACCAGATCTCTGGTGCCAAAAATTCCCGGATGCCCTGCCAACACCGAGGAATGAACCTCGGAAATGACTCTGCTGGTCCACTTATCAGGAACAAACAGTCTGTCAGGTGGACAAGAGTCAGGTCTACCAGCCTGAAATCTCTGCAACACACGTCGCAAATCCGGAGAAATGGCTGACAAGATAACTCCCTCTTTAAGAATACCAACTGGTTCTGCGACTCCCGGAGAGTCAGGCACAAAGCTCCTTGAAAGAGCATCAGCCTTCACATTCTTTGAACCTGGTAAATACGAGACCACAAAGTCAAAACGGGAGAAAAACAATGACCAGCGGGCCTGTCTAGGATTCAGGCGTTTAGCAGACTCGAGATACATCAAATTTTTGTGATCAGTCAAGACCACCACACGATGCTTAGCACCCTCGAGCCAATGAAGCCACTCCTCAAATGCCAACTTCATGGCCAACAACTCCCGATTGCCAACATCATAATTCCGCTCAGCAGGTGAAAACTTCCTCGAGAAAAAGGCACAAGGTCTCATCACAGAGCAACCAGGGCCTCTCTGCGACAAAACGGCCCCTGCCCCAATCTCAGAAGCATCCACTTCAACCTGAAAGGGAAGTGAGACATCAGGCTGGCACAAAACAGGCGCCGAAGTAAACCGGCGCTTCAACTCCTGGAAAGCCTCCACGGCTGCAGGAGCCCAGTTAGCAACATCAGAACCTTTCTTGGTCATATCCGTCAAAGGTTTAGCAATGCTAGAAAAATTAGCAATAAAACGACGGTAGAAGTTAGCAAAACCCAAGAACTTCTGAAGACTCTTAACTGACGTGGGTTGAGTCCAATCATGAATAGCACGGACCTTGACTGGGTCCATCTCCACCGCAGAAGGGGAAAAAATAAACCCCAAAAAGGGAACCTTCTGTACTCCAAAGAGACACTTTGAGCCCTTAACAAATAAAGCATTCTCACGCAAAACCTGAAACACCATCCTGACCTGCTCTACATGCGAGTCCCAGTCATCAGAAAAAAACAGAATATCATCCAGATAAACGATCATAAATTTATCCAGATACTTCCGGAAAATATCATGCATAAAGGACTGAAACACTGAAGGAGCATTAGAGAGCCCAAAAGGCATCACCAAGTACTCAAAATGACCTTCGGGCGTATTAAATGCAGTTTTCCATTCATCTCCTCGCTTAATGCGCACAAGGTTGTACGCACCACGAAGATCTATCTTGGTGAACCACTTGGCACCTTAAATTCGGGCAAACAAGTCTGACAACAAAGGCAAAGGATACTGAAATTTAACAGTGATTTTATTCAAAAGCCGATAGTCAATACAAGGTCTCAAAGATCCGTCCTTCTTGGCCACAAAAAAAAATCCCGCACCAAGAGGGGAAGAGGAAGGACGGATATGCCCCTTCTCCAGAGATTCCTTGATATACGAACGCATTGCGGTATGCTCAGGTACAGACAGATTAAATAGTCTTCCCTTAGGAAATTTGCTACCTGGAATCAAATCTATGGCACAGTCACAGTCCCTATGAGGAGGCAGAACACTGGACCTGGACTCGCTGAACACATCCTGATAATCAGACAAATACTCAGGAACTTCCGAAGGAGTAGAGGAAGCAATAGACACCGGCGGGGAATCACCATGAATACCCTGACAGCCCCAACTTGACACAGACATTGCCTTCCAATCCAAGACTGGATTATGAGTCTGTAACCATGGCAACCCCAAAACGACCAAATCATGCATTTTATGCAGAACAAGAAAACGAATCACCTCCCGATGTTCAGGAGTCATGCACATGGTTACCTGTGTCCAAAACTGCGGTTTATTTTCCACCAATGGAGTAGCATCAATACCCCTCAGAGGGATAGGATTAACCAACGGCTCAAGAACAAAACCACAGCGCTTGGCAAATGACAGATCCATAAGACTCAGGGCAGCACCTGAATCCACAAACGCCATAACAGGGTAAGAGGACAATGAGCAAATTAAAGTCACAGACAAAATAAATTTAGGTTGCAAATTACCAATGGCGACAGGACTAACAACCCTTGTTAGGCGTTTAGAGCATGCTGATATAACATGTGTAGAATCACCACAGTAAAAACACAACCCATTCTGACGTCTATGATTTTTCCGCTCATTTCTGGTCTGAATTCTATCACATTGCATCAAATCAGGTGTTTGTTTAGACAACACCACCAGAGGATTAGCGGTTTTGCGCTCCCGCAAACGCCGGTCAATTTGAATAGCCAGCGCCATGGAATCATTCAGACTTGTAGGAATGGAGAAACCCACCATCACATTCTTAATGGCTTCAGAAAGGCCATTTCTGAAGTTTGCGGCCAGAGCACACTCATTCCACTGAGTAAGCACGGACCATTTCCGAAATTTTTGGCAATACACTTCAGCTTCATCCTGGCCCTGAGAAATAGCCAGCAAGGCTTTTTCTGCCTGAACCTCAAGATTGGGTTCCTCGTAAAGCAATCCGAGCGCCAGAAAAAACGCATCAATATTTGCCAATGCCGGATCTCCTGGCGCTAGCGAGAAAGCCCAATCCTGAGGGTCGCCCCGTAAAAAAGAGATAACAATTTTAACTTGCTGAACTGAGTCTCCAGATGAACGGGGTCTCAGAGATAGAAACAATTTACAATTATCCCTGAAATTCCTAAACTTAAATCGGTCTCCAGAAAACTGTTCAGGAATAGGTATTTTAGGTTCAGACATAGGACTACTGGTAACAAAATCTTGTATGCTTTGCACACGAGCAGCAAGCTGGTCCACACTTGTAATCAAGGTCTGGACATTCATGTCTGCAGCAAGCTCAAGCCGCTCAGAGATAAAGGGGAGGAAGAGAGGAAAAAAAAAAAAAAAATTCAGAATTTCCTTTCTTATATCCCACTTCTGCAATGCATTAAACATTCAATGTATGGCCTGGCATACTGTTATGACCCCAATGGCAGAGGGTCTCAGGAATCAATACCAAGTCTGCAAACACAAAAAGCCAGCTCATAGGGCAGTGGTAACTGGGCTGACCATATATCTAATCCTAGCACCACAAATAGAAGTAGCCGGGGAACGTGCCTACGTTGGTTCTAGACGTCTCGCGCCAGCCGGAGAACTAACTAACCCTAGAAGGGAAAAGAAAGACCTTTCTTACCTCCAGAGAAAAGACCCCAAAAGTTGGATACAAGCCCCCAACAAATAATAACGGTGAGATAAGAGGAAAAGACAAACATAAGAATGAGCTAGGTATTTAGCAAAGAGAGGCCCACTAGCTAATAGCAGAATAAGTAAGATGACTTATATGGTCAGCAAAAACCCTATTAAAATATCCACGCTGGATATTCAAGAACCCCCGAACCGTCTAACGGCCGGGGGGAGAACACCAGCCCCCTAGAGCTTCCAGCAAGGTCAGAACTCACATTTAGTACAAGCTGGACAAAAATAGTAGCAAAGCAAGTAACTCAAAAAACAAAGAAGCAAGACTTAGCTTAATTTTGCAAGAGCCAGGACCAGCAGACAGGAGCAACAGAAGGATCTGATTACAACGATGCCAGGCACTGGACTAAGGATCCAGGAAGTTAATATAGCGACACCCCTGGACTAACGACCCAGGTGAGTGCCAAACAGAAAAAAGACAATCCCAGAGTAATACCACTAGTGACCACAAGAGGGAGCCAAAAAGTCTAATTCACAACACATTCAGCAAGACATCCAGATGAAGCAGAGATGAATTATCGTTAGACAGGTGAGGAATATGTTGTTGTTTTTTTATTTATACTGTAATAAATGGGAAAAAGTAGGTCTAGGAGTATTTATTTCAAATAAAGCACACAGCCATAGGGAAAGTGGGAACAGCAGAGACTAAGCACCAGAATGGGGCACCTTATGAATGCTCCATTTCTGGGGTGGCTGAGAGCTGATGTTTTAAGTCTGGGAAGGGGACAATATCCATGACCCTTTCCAGGCTATTAATATCAGCCTCCAGCTGTCTGCTAAACTTTTACTGTTTTTTTATTATAGGGCAGACCCCACATCAATTTTTTTTGGGGGGTCTCCCCCTTAATAACCAGTAAAGGCTAAATAAACAGCTGGACCTGGTATTAATAGCCTGGGAACATTTATGGCTATTGGCCCCTTTCCCAGAATATTAACATCAGCCCCCAGGGGTCGGCTTTCCCTCTGCTGGTTTAAATAATTATGGAGGAGCCCACACCATTTTTTTATTTATTAATTTTATACATGCTATATACAACTCCCATCATTTTCACCTGGTCACATTGATCTCAGATAGACCAGGCGACAATGATGAGAGCTGCCTTCAGCACTTGATTCCTGGAAACAGCTAACTGTACTGCTTTTCCCAGGCGGCGTTATACATAAACCAGGCGGCACAAGGATGCCACAAGGATGTGACACCAATGTCACACATACATATGGACGGCACATGTATATGGACTACGGATCTCACCAGTGCTGTTTTTTTCCAGTACAGAAATCACCAGGATGTGTGAAGGGGGCCTAAGAGGCATGCTTGTCAAAATACTTTTTCTGTGAAGCATTTCATAATAAAACATACATGGCTGCAATAACCATGAGAGAGAGAAAAAAAAAAAAAAAAAAAATTATCTTCACTGGGTTTCGTGTTTCGGCCGAAACCCGACTTTTCACTGTGGTCGGCCGATTTCACTCGACTCGACTTTTAAGACAGTCGAGTTTCACAAAACCCGACTCGACCCTAAAAAACTGAAGGTCGCTCAACCCTACTGACAGGTTTTATTAATAGTGGAGTAGGTGAAATAAAAATTTGTGAAACCAGATTAAAATGCTAGATTATCCACTTGTTGAATATATAGGCAATGAACGCTTATCAGTAATACTGCTTACCGGAGATTGTCCGAGAAGGCTTCCACCCCATATTTCGATATGCAATATCCTCCACCTATGAGACTTATTCTTCCAGCAACGCTTGCGTTGCGATATTAACAACACGACCTCGAGCTCTTCGCATTATGGGCAACATTTTGAGTGTCACATCAATAAGGCCTAGAATATTCACATCTAAAATTTTGGCAAAATCATCTTTAGTCAGCCATTCGTTGGGCGCAACAGGGTTGGCAATGCCAGCATTATTAACCAGACCCCAGAGTCCTGTAAATTGTACATAAAGAAATATAAAGGAAAAAAGTTAAATCTCTTTTGCAGAACAGAAGTAATATTATGTCATAAGTATTTTTTCATAAGCTGTAAGCTTGTCAACATGGTCTCAAGCCCTTGTAATCTATAAAATTGTTTCATGACATCCTCAGTAGTGACGGGTGAGCATTAAAATGCTCGGGTGCTCGTTGCTCGGGTCGAGCAAATTGGAATGCTTGGGTGCTTGACCCAAGCAACGAGCTCAATGTAAGTCTATGGGAAACTCGAGCATTTTTACCGTGGCCCCCCAGCGGTCTTTAGAGGGACTAGAAATTGCAGAAATCGATGGGAACAGTGCTTAAATGACATGGGAACAGCATGGGGAAGACCCCGGGAAGCATTTCTGACTCCCAGGTTAGTGCTGTGAACAATGTTGTCTTATGCCACTTTTACAGACTCACAATTAAACATACAAAAATGAAACGAAAATGGATTTTCCTGGGAAATATGTTAAGGAACATTCTTTTCAGGGTAATGACTTGTATATAAGGCAAAATAAATAACCAAAAACAAAAATGCTCCTCCGCACCTTGGGCTATGTTCACACGTAGCGTTTTTGATGTGTTTTTCAACTTTCTGCATTGCATTCAACCAAGACAAATGCATTCACTGGGAAATGTCATTTTAACATTTTACAGCCTTATCTGGCTATGTGGTGCGTGACACATCATCAGACAGATCCTGTTTCATTTATGAAGGTGGGACTCTGAAAGTCACAAAGCCTATTTTTATAGGGCCATCAGGCTGTCTTTACTAATCATAAAGGGCCAGCAGTCGGCCCTCACTATTCTTGAAGAGCCATCAGCCGGCTATACTTTGTTGTTCCCATTATTAAACAGTGGGTGTCCTATACTGTTATTGCATATGCAGTGAGTGGCAAGGCTGCCCAAAATGTGGACACACCCCATTACCACTTTAAAGAGATGTACAGGAAGGCCTCCTGAAAGCAATGTTCCCATTATGAGGAATTGGTGCTCCAATACTGTTTGCCTATGCAGTGAATGCATGAGCTGCCAAAATTTGGAGGCACTTCAATGCCCATTGGTAGAGACGTGGAGGAAAGGCCTAATTAAAAAATGTTCCCATTAGAAAGGTGCGGGTCTCCCATAGTGTTTGCTTATGCAGTGAATGCAAGAGGTGTCAAAAATTAGGAGGCACTACAATGCCCCTTGGTAGAGACGTGGAGGAGGGCCTCATTAAAAAATGTTGTCATTAGAAAAGAGAGGGAGCATCATAAATAACCTTTAAAACAATTATGTGGGTGTTGCACCACTGACCACGGTCGCCGTGGTGATATAGTGGTGCTTGATGATAAGGATGAGGAGAAGGAGGAGGACAACAGCAAATAGCCAAAGTGAGGAAGGGTATACCCATGTGTGGGTGTGAAGAGGTACATGGGAATAGAGAATGCAAGGGTCACGGTCAAGGCAGAGTAACATAAACTCAGCAATGCGTGCCAGACACACCAACTGGACATGTTCTCCTCCTCATTCCTGTCCTCAGGCCATCCATGCAGCTAGTACCTTCTATGAAGCATGAAACTAGTTCTTGCTCTTTCTCTTCCTCCTCTTTCTCATTGTCACCCAATCCACATTGGGATGAGATGGGGCTGGGCTGTGTGTAATCACCCTGTATGGTTCCTTGCTCCATCTCATTGTGCTCTGCCTGCAATGCATCCTTCCTCTTTGATTGTGAGCAGAGATCATTTCAGGAGACAGAGAAGTGGGATGGTGACGTTAATTATGGCATCATCGCCGCTCACCATCTTGATGGAGTCCTCAAAGTTTTGGAGGATGGTACATATGTTTGACATCCATGTCCACTCCTGAGGTCTTATGTGTCGAGTCTGAACTGAATACCAATGTCCTTGTTGATGCTGGTAGTCAACAACTGCCCTCTTCTGCTCACATATCCTTCCCAACATCTGCAGTGTAGAGTTTCAATGCGTGGGGATATCACACACCAGTCAATGAGCTGGAAGCTGCAAATGCTGCTGAAGCTCAGCAAGGGCGGCGGAAGCTGTAGCTGACTTTCTAAAATGGGCACACATGCAACGTACTTTGACAAGTAGATCTGGCAGCTCCGGGCAGGCTTTGAGAAACCGCTGAACCATGAGGTTAAGCACATGGGCCAGGCATGGTACGTGTGTGAGCTTGCCTCGCTTCAGTGCTGTCACCAGGTTCCGGCCATTGTCACACATGACCATGCCTGGCTGTAGGTGGTGTCAGCGACAGTTCTGCCTGCTCTTTCTGAGCAGACTGCAACTCTTCAGCATTGTTCGGTTTGTTACCTAAGCATATTAGCTTCAGCACAGCCTGTTGACACTTGGCTGAGGCAGTGCTGCAGTGCTTCTAGCTTCTGACTGATGTGGTCATTTTGGAGATGGAGGCTGAAGAGGAGGAGGAGGTGCAGGAGCTATAGACTGTTGGGACAATCCTCGGTGTCGGGGGGGATGTGTTCCATATTGTGGTCTGACTGGGTCTCGGCTTCCATTATGTTAACCCAGTGTGCCATCAGCGAGATGTACCATCCCTGCCCTCAAGCACTTGCCCACGTGTCTGTGGTTAGGTGGACTTTCCCAGTAACTGCATTGTTGAAGGTACGGTTAATGTTGTGAGACATGTGCTTATGTAATGCAGGGATGGCTCACTGGGAGAAATAGTGGCTGCTGTGGACAAGGTAACGAGGGACTGCCGCCGCCATCAGGTTGCGGAAAGATTCCATCTCCACAAGCCTAAAAGGCAACATTTTGAGCTCAAGCAGTTGTGAAATGTGTGAATTTAGTGGTGTGGCCTGTGGGGCGTTGGCTGCATATTTGCGCTTGTGTTCCAAATTACTGAGGTATGGACAACTGAATTCTGCGCTGGGATAAGGATGTGGACGTGCTTGTCGATGGTGCTAGTTGAGTGTGTACAACAACAGGTGCCGGGCCGGAAGCATCTTCGCATGCACCATTCACAGGGAATTGACTTGCATGCACAACAGTAGAAGAATCAGTGGTGTCACCTGCAGACACTTCTACTGGACCCTGGGGTTCGGTCCACAAAGTCACGTGCTATGCTTCCATGTGCCTGATCATGCTGGTGGTGGTCAGGCTGGTTGTTTTGCTACAACTGTTGATGCTGACCTGGCAGGTGGTGCAAATGGCCTTTTTGGGGTTATCGGCAGAGTATTTAAAAAACAACCAGACTCGGGAAGACCTAACAGTTGTATTGGCAACTTCCGTCGTGTTGGTGTTATAGGGAACTGTTACCTGCCTTCTATCTGTGGCCACCACACTGCTGCTTCTTCCTGCCTGTTTTGGTGCTACGTCTCCCTCCCCTTGTGTGCTACTGTCCTCACTCTGCATGTCCTTTTGCCAGGTTGGGTCAGTTACTATATCATCCACCACCTTGTCTTCCACTTTCACACCCTGGTCCTCCTCCTGACTTTCTGGCAATTGTATCTCATCATCGTCCACCTCTTGTGACACTTTCTCACCGTCGCCTTCATGTGACCATAGCAGGGTGGTGGTGGTGGCAAAGTGACTGGAAGCATTATCTGCTATCCAACCAATAAACGTTTGACAGTGCTCTGGGTTCAATAATGGTGTGCTGCGGTCCCCTAGTAATTGGGACAAGAAGGTCAGACAAGAAGATATGGGTGTTCTGGCACAATTTCAGCTTGCCCACGGCCTCGACCTCGGCATGCACCATCACCATCACGTCCGGTCCCCTTTCCTTGCCACGTACCATGCCCATTTTAAATGGAGGGCAATATTTTCCACGTTCACTACAAATGGCTGAATTTGGAGCGAACTTATATGTGATTTGCGTGACAGACAAATCCCTGTTTACAATAGCTGGTCTGTAGGTAACTATTTTTTTCAGCAAACTGGTGTCAATAACTTGGCTAAGACACATCAAAATTTAACAGTAGGCCAGAAGTGGCAGAATTTTTAGCGCACTGAGATGTGATCTGTGTGACGGCCAAACTCCTGTGTAAAATAGCTGGATTTTTATGCTGTAATATGGAAAGGATCTGGCTGTGTTCTGCAGTGCCAACTGGCAAATGGAGCAGAAAAACTCAGTGCGCTGGATTGCTTTTTCAGGAAATAATCAGGATTCTGATGCAAAAATAAATTATTCCTGGCCCCTGATACCTGGGGCTATGTCTACAAATATCTGTTATAGCAGCAGCAGCAGGCAGAACTGCAATGGACCCTCTTGCTATATGCACTGCAGTCTGCCACATACACTGCCTGCCTGCCTAGCACTGATAATTATGCTGCTTTATTAGTCTTCAGAAGGACTGTTTGTTGAGATGGATATGTGTATTAGATTCGGTACACCAACACTAAGTATGAAGCAAGCAAATCTCACCCCAGTTCAGCAGCAACTTTCCCTACACTGCCAGATTCAGGAGCAGACTGTGACGAACAGGGCGGCGCCAGGTCTGATATAGACCTGATAATGCTGTGCGGCCAGCCAATCACTGTAATGCCTCAACCAACATGGCTGTGGCACAACAGTGTGTGGCAGACATCCCTGCATGTTCATTGCCTCTCTAAAGAGCACCAAACATGCAGGGCGATGACCCAAGCTCCCGCCGAGCAAAACCAGAAATACTCAGGGAGCTCCGAGCATCGCAAGCACTGTGATGCTCGGGCGAGCACTGAGTAGTGGTGAGTATGCTTGCTCATCACTAATCCTCAGTCATGTGGTGGTCACACACAAATAGTAGAAACACATTGATATAATATTATGACTAGAGATGAGCGTGTATGTCAATGTTCGGTTTACGTTCGCCGAATTTTCAATATTCGCTGATTAATTCGTATTTGCCGAACATAGCCAAACAGTCACGTCAATGGGAGGAAAAAACAAATGCATGCACAACACCTTATAACGGCCCCAAATGCTGAAAAAACACATCAAATGAGGGACAGACACCAGTAAATTGGCTTCAGTTCAGCCACACACCCACAGTACTAATTCACTTCAGCAATCAGCCAGGCATGAGGTATCGGGGTCTGGCACAAGGAACGAAAGGAATCCAGCTCCAGAGATAAAATCAAAAAGTATTTAACAACTTAAAATGTAGCTGCTTGACAATATGACTCAGTAACTGAGGACTAAGAACACTACACGTGTTCGAAATGCGTTCAGTTGTTTTTGGCATTCTTCCTTCGGTAATCACCCTCATTTTGTCAAGCAGCTACATTTTAAAATTGTTAAATAAAGACTTTTTGATTTTATCTCTGGAGCTGGATTCCTTTCGTTCCTTGTGCAAGAATTTAGCGTCAAGCAGAGACGTCTTTCAGTGCTCGGACTTTTCTTATTGTTTGTGAGAAAACATCATAAGGGTGAGCTGAATTTCCATTACTTTTTCATCGGGGTCTGGGACAGTATTTACAGCTTTCAATTGAACGTCACAGTCAGATGAGGTGGGTGAGGGTTCAGTGTAGGCCCCTCTTTGCTGGAAGCCCTGATACCACATACTAAACCTCTACCTGCTTTCATGCTGAGCCACACTCAGGTGGCACAGATATCAGTTTTGTAGACTACCATTGTCAGAAAAATTTAAGGACTGTAACAGGGGTAGTTGATTCCAAGGAAGTGGAGGCCTGACGGTCTCGGAGGCCTACTACTGCAGGCAACATGCATGATGGAGACCCAACCAGGAGTGTTCACATTTCCAAAAATTATTGGCAGACACCACCAAACGGGCATTAATTTCACCAAAGTAGAAATAAAATAATAGGGACCGACAGGTCTTTCACTACACCAAATCCAGCAGATGGACACCCAACAAGGCATGTTCACATTTAAAGAAATGAGGGCCTTACACCACAGAAGTGGCATCAATTAAACCACAGTGGAAATAGTATAATAGGGACTGACAGGTCTTTCACTACACCCAATCTAGCAGGTGGACACCCAACCATGAGTGTTTACATTTTAAAAAACGAGTGCCTGACACCACCGAAGTGGAATAACTGTCACGACACTAGAAGTAATATAATTGAGACCGAGACATCTTCCAGTACAGCAAACCCAGCAGATGTGAAAAAGTCATGGTTGGTTTACATTTCCACAAATTTTTGTTATCAGCAGCAGCAGCAGCCACAGCAGGCACAGAAAGCACACTAAGGATATCACAGAGTGCAGTTACATGACATTAATGCATCACACTAAAAAATGCAATATCACCTAGTCTGCACAGTCTGCGATTGGGGTGCCAAAGTCCTTGGAGATCCATGACTTGTTCATCCTAATGAAAGTTAGGTTGTCTACACTTTCAAGGGACAGCCGACCTCGCATATCTGTCAGGACACCACCAGTAGCACTGAACACACGTTCTGAGAGAACGCTGTCTGCTGGGCACGATAAAATCTCCAAGGCATGTGAGGCGAACTCAGGCCACTCATCCATTTTGGAAGACCAAAATGTGAAAGGGTTCAAACCCTCCTTGATGGTATTGATATTTTAGTTTTAGATGCTTCTGCATCATCCTTTCCATTCATTCACCTTGTGTAAGGCTGCTGTCACACTAGCAGTATTTGGTCAGTATTTTACATCAGTATTTGTAAGCCAAAACCAGGAGTGGGTGATAAATGCAGAAGTGGTGCATATGTTTCTATTATACTTTTCCTCTGATTGCTCCATTCCTGGTTTTGGCTTACAAATACTGATGTAAAATACTGACCAAATACTGCTAGTGTGATGGCAGCCTTAAGGTACCTTCACACATAATGATATCGTTAAGGATATCGTTGCAACATCACGCTTTTTGTGACGTAGCAACGATCCCGCTAACGATCTCGTTATAGTGTGACAGCGACCAACGATCAGGCCCCTGCTGGGAGATCGTTGGTCGTAGGGAATGATCAGGACCTTTATTTGGTCGCTGATCACCCGCTGTCATCGCTGGATCGGTGTGTTTGACACCGATCCAGCGATGTGTTCACTTGTAACCAGGGTAAACATCGGGGTACTAAGCGCAGGGCCGCGCTTAGTAACCCGATGTTTACCCTGGTTACCCGGGTGCTGCAGGGGGACTTCGGCATCGTTGAAGACAGTTTCAACGATGCCGAAGTCGTTCCCCTGATCGTTGGTCGCTGGAGAGAGCTGTCTGTGTGACAGCTCCCCAGCGACCACACAACGACTTACGAACGATCACGGCCAGGTCGTATTGCTGGTCGTGATCGTTGGTAAGTTGTTAAGTGTAACGGTACCTTAAGACTTGGACTCTGTTGTGCTGGTGCACGAGTTGGTCTAAAAAAGTGGCAAAGGACTCACAGAAGTTGCTTCTTCCACTTCCACCACTGCTGCTGCTAATGTTTTGGCGTTGACGAATTGATGTGCCAGAGGTTGGAAGTCTAAATGCGATGCGAACTGTGTGCTTCACTGCTGTCTTGGGGAAAAGCTCTCTTAAGGTTGTGTAAAAGCGTGTTTTGATACTCCAGCAGCATTCGTCGGTCCCTTTCTAGGGTGGGAGTCATCTGGCAAAATTTGGTTTTATAACGTGGATGAAGTGGCAAACCAGTAGTCAGCATTACTCCTAATCACTACTATATGGGATTATGTTGCAGATAGTGCAGCAAGAAGGTACTCATATGTCGGGCTCTACCATGAGGTTGAAGCCCATGCTGTTTTGGTGGTGCTGGGTATCAATGAGGCTCGTTTCCTCCTGCCAACCACGAACAACAGAGAGGGGAGGATTATCCTCTTCATCAGACAGTTGCTCGCCCATCACCTCTTCCTCCTCCATTTGTTCTTCAAATCTTGCACCTTCAATAACAGCTTGTCTGTTATCACCAGCCCCCCCATATCTCAGTAATCCACCCTCCCTTGGCACCCACCTGTGTGATGGCAGTCTGGAACTTAGAGACAATGTTATCCCTTCTGCATCCTCTTACTCCTCCCTGACGAAGGATTTATCCGAAACGCTCGTCGGTGTGTGCTGTACTTGGATCGGCGAGCCTTTAAAGGTACATATTATTTTTCATTGCACTTTATGCTTTTTGGGGTGCAGGTATATACTGTATATATATATATATATATATATATATATATATATATATATATTTCACCTTGTTCTAATTCACTTTTTCATCGCATTGTCATTTTTTATTTATAATTAGTCACTTGCACTTTATATATATTTTTAATATAATCAAACTCACAGAAAGAATATGGGTCCCATATAATAAAAGGTACAATCCAAGTGATTTAATGTATTTACCCATGAAGTAACTGGATAATCGGTTTATACTCCCAATACACATAAGAAACAATGAAAAAATGGAGTTCCATACACTGTGTTCCAAATTATTATGCACAAAGAGTTTAGGAGTGATAAGGTTAGAATTTTTTTGTCTGTCATTTAAACTCATTGATGGTGCTTTGTGACAGGGCTCTTTATATCACTGAAAGCAATTGCAGATACCTGTGCAAATTAGTTTGGCAGGTGTGTCCAAATAAAGGCAAGACTACTTAAGAAGGCTGTTCCACATTATTAAGCAGCATACATTTTTTGCCAAAATGGGAAAGAAAACAGATGTGTCTTCTGCTGAGAAGCAACAAATTGTGGAGTATTTAGGTCAAGGCATGACTACAATCAACATTGCCAAGACACTTCATCGTGATCATCGCACAATCAAAAAGTATGTAGCTGATTCCCAGCACACACGTGTGCGTGCTGATAAGGAAAAATTGAGGACTCTTTCCAACAGGCAATTGCATAAGGTTAAAAGAGCAGCTGCAAAAATGCCTTGTCATAGCAGCAGACAAGTTTTTGAAGCTGCTGGTGCCTCCAACGTCCCCAGAACAACAAGATGCAGGGTCCTTCAGTGGTTTGCAGCTGTGCGTAAGCCATCCTGTCGACCACCTCTATCCACTGCACACAAGCAGAAACGGCTCCAGTGGGCCAAATGATACATGAAGACTGACTTCCAAACTGTTTTGTTCACCGATGAGTGCCGTGCAAGGCTCGATGGTCCAGATGGATGGAGTGGAGGATGGCTGGTTGATGGACACCCCATGAAAATAAGGCTAAGGCGCCAACAAGGAGGAGGTGGAGTAATGTTTTGGGCTGGAATCATGGGGAGAGAGATTGTAGGCCCCTTTATGATCCCTGAAGGGGTAAAGATGAACTCCATAATCTATGTGGAGTTTCTAAAACAACACTTCCTGCCATGGTTCAAGAGGAAGAACAGTGCTTTCTGCAGCAAGATCATTTTTATGCATGATAATGCACCGTCTCATGCTGCAAAAAACACATCTGCATCTCTGGCTGCTATGGGCATAAAAGAGAACAAAATTATGGTGTGGCCACCATCTTCCCATGACCTCAACCCCATTGAGAACCTCTGGAGCATCATCAAAAGGAGTGTCTATGATGGCGGGAGGCAGTTCACATCTAAGCAACAGCTCTGGGAGGGTATTCTGTCCACATGCAAAACAACTGAAGCAGAAACCATCCAGAAATAGACAAATTCAATGGACGAGAGAGTTCAGAAGCTTCTTTCGAACAAGGGGTGCTATGTGCAAATGTAGCATCACCTAGAATAAAAAGTTTTCACTTGAAAACTGTTTGATTTCATTTTATGATAAGCTGATAATGCTTATAACTTCACAATTGACCATTTTTTTGTTCAAAATAAAAAAAAAGGTTGAAAACTCTGCTGTGCATAATAATTTGGAACATGCATTTTGAGTGTTTTTTTTTTTTTTTTTTTTAAAGATACTGTTTTAATAGGCAGTTTGTTCCAAAACATTGCAATTATACTAGAATAGTAGATGACTGGAAAATAACAATGACTGCAATTCAGATAGGTAACTTAGAGAAAATATGAGGAAATATTATTGGCATAATAATTTGGAACACAGTGTACACGAAAAATAGATTAAAAAGGTATACATTTTATTACAAATGATGCTACACAATTTATCACAAATGTAACATGACCATAGAACAAAAAGGAGACCCTAGTAAGAGACAAGTAGGTCCCAGGCATAAAGATTAATGATATACCCATGATGAGCGCAACAAAATGCCAAGCGACCGGATCCACCCCCTGACGCGCGTTTCGCGTAGGCTTTATCAAAAGTGAATGGGGGTGGATCCGGTCCCTTGGCATTTTGTTACGCTCTTCATGGGTAAGCTATTAGGCTACTAAATGCACTGTAACTCTTTTTCTCCTTTGTGGGGGCATTGGTCACTGTGACAGCCTAAAGGGAATACACTATGAGAGGGATATCCAATATTAAGGTTAATATTGATGTTATATGAACAGCATTTATATTGGGTGTCAGCAAAGTTTACAGTGTTTTATATTAGTACCGTGGTGATGGTTTATATCTTTATGCCTGGGACCTACTTGTCTCTTACTAGGGTCTCCTTTTGTTCTATGCTCGTGTTACATTTCTGATAAATTGTGTAGCATCAATTGTAATAAAATGTATACCTTTTTAACATGTATGGAACTCCACTTTTTTATTGTTTCTATATATATTTTGTATATGTATTATTTCTATGTGTTACACTTTGCACTATGTGCTGGGTATCGAGTTCCCACCGCTGCACAGGGGGAATCTCAAACCATGTCCTCTGTGGTCTCCCATTCTTCCCCAGCCACAGTGGAGCCTGCTCAGCAGACACGTCACTCCCAGCATCTTGCTCAAGCTGAAGCTGTACATCTGGTTACTGCTGCCGTCCCAGGTCCAGCTATTGTGACCAGCATTAATCAGCGGCGAGCATTTGCTCCAGGGACTAAGTCCTGCTTTTTGTCTACTGAGCATGCCTGTGGAATGACCTCTCATTGGAAGTCGGAGGTCACATGCTCAGGTCCTGAAGCAGCTCTGATTGGACCACTGAGAAGGTTCCAGAAAACTGCAACTGTAAAAGGTTCGCATGCTCGGCCATGCGCTAATATAACCTCAAAACGTGGTGTGTATGGAAGCATGTATGTTCTGGTGAAAGCTCTTGATCCCCTTCCCTAGTGTTGTTGATTGAGTGTGGGTGTTTGGAGCAGACTAGCACCGGTTGTGCCATTCAGCACAGAGCACGCTATTTACAGCGTCATAAGCAGCGTTCGTCATAGCGGAGCCATGTGCAACTAGTATTAGTACTACCGTTCGCCAATCATTATTTTATTAAAGGCATTTTTATTGAAATATTTTATTGTATTTGTATTATTATGTTTGCGATCATAAATTGGGTTATGCTGTTTGGTCTAGTGTCCTAAATGGTCTGCCATTCTTTTTTTTAGCAACCATATTTTCTCTCTTTTGCTGATATATGATTTTGCTGGTATTATAATTTAATTTTAATTATCCAGCTGGGAAATAGGTTTGCTACGTCTTCTCTACATGACCACAACTGTGGAACCGTAGACTGGCTGCAGTGCTGTGAGAGGGCGGAGTATGATGAAGTGGACAAACTGCTGGACCATGAAAGAGGTGCAGGGGGAGATGTTGCTGTGCATTGAGAAACTTGTGGTGCGATCGTTCTCTGAGAACAGTCAAAAAGAGCAGGCATGTGCGCTTCAATTACAGCTGAAGGCGTCCTCTCAGTCAGTGTAACTGGAGCGAGTAAAGAACCCGAGGTTCTCTGGTCGAAGACCTGCATCTCAATAGTTGTCAGGGTAACAGAGGAGGAGGAAGAAGCAGCAGATGCAATTGGTGGGGTGGTTGATGGCGGTTAAGGTCCTCTGGTCCGTATTTTTGCACACTGGGATTCCCACAGTAAAGCATGTTGATTGCGCATGTGAAAGTTCATTCAAGTAGTAGTCAAATTTTTGCACTTTTTACCTTGACTCATTTTTTTTGCAAAGTTTGCAGATTAAGTGAGTTGACTCATCCTTTGCAGTGTCAAAAAAGGCCCAAGCTAGACAACCCTTGCCACCCGTGCGAGCTGCAGACCCGGGGATGCTGCTGGTCAGACGCACAGTTGTGGCTGAGGATGCATCGCTCTTCGTGGCTGCCTCACTACTAGTGTTGAGCATTCCGATACCGCAAGTATTGGGTATCGGCCGATACTTGCGGGTATCGGAATTCCGATACCGAGATCCGATACTTTTGTGGTATCGGGTATCGGTATCGAAACAACATTAATGTGTAAAATAAAGAATTAAAATAAAAAATATTGCTATACTCACCTCTCCGACGCAGCCTGGACCTCACCGAGGGAACCGGCAGCGTTCTTTGCTTAAAATGCGCGCGTTTACTTCCTTCCGTGACGTCACGGCTTCTGATTGGTCGCGTGCCGCCCATGTGGCCGCGACGCGACCAATCACAGCAAGCCGTGACGTAATTTTCAGGTCCTCAATGCCTAATTCTAGGCATTCATGATTTTAAAATTACGTTCCGGCTTGTGATTGGTCGCGTCGCGGTCACATGGGCGGCACGCAACGAATCACAAGCCGTGACGTAATTTTAAAATGCGCGCGTTTCCTGCCTCCCGTGACGTCACGGCTTGTGATTGGTCGCGTCACCCATGTGACCGCGACGCGACCAATCACAAGCCGGAACGTAATTTTAAAATCATGAATGCCTAGAATTAGGCATTGAGGACCTGAAAATTACGTCACGGCTTGCTGTGATTGGTCGCGTCGCGGCCACATGGGCGGCACGCGACCAATCAGAAGCCGTGACATCACGAAAGGAAGTAAATGCGCGCATTTTAAGCAAAGAACGCTGCCGGTTCCCTCGGTGAGGTCCAGGCTGCGTCGGAGAGGTGAGTATAGCAATATTTTTTATTTTAATTCTTTATTTTACACATTGATATGGATCCCAGGGCCTGAAGGAGAGTTTCCTCTTCTTCAGACCCTGGGAACCATCAGGGATACCGTCCGATACTTGAGTCCCATTGACTTGTATTGGTATCGGGTATCGGTATCGGATTAGATCCGATACTTTGCCGGTATTGGCCGATACTTTCCGATACCGATACTTTCAAGTATCGGACGGTATCGCTCAACACTACTCACTACGTGTCTGCAATGTACTGCACAATGTAACCTCCCCATCTTCCTCCTCAGATGACCTACTCAGCTGTGTGCCTTTATGTTCACGCCAATACAAAAGATCAAACCCCAGCACACTCCAAAAAACTGAAGAGAGAACTTGTTGCTTTCAAAATTTTAATCAGTTTATCTTGTACAAAAAAAGTAGTTTCCAAACAATATTTCGTCTCAGGCACGAGCCTTCATCAGGAATACAATTAGTAGTTATACTGTTTGTTGATCCTGAATTTTCAGATTATCCTATAGATACTGTCAGGAATGGTCTTTTAACCAATTTCCTAGGAATGCATGTGTATTAAGGTAGACATAGCCTTTGTATCATGTGGAAGGCTGCAGCCTTCCACATGTTCACGCCAACTGGAATCTAACACCTCATCATCCTCTATGTTATCACATTCCTCGCCATTGTAGTCACCTTCTTCTTTCCCTGACAGCATAGTACAGTCCGCGTGAACCTCAGATATCTGAGTCTCATCAGGATCACCTCCCCCAGGGGTTAACGACTGATGAGGAGGGACAGGATGCAGTTCAGACCATACTTCGTCCTGCCCCAAATCCAAGCTAAAAAAATTTTGGGCATTGGTGCAGATTTCCTCCTCTTGACTCTGTGAAGCTTTTGCATGCACTTCTGATGAACATGGCATAAAATGTGTGAACAGCTCTTCAGACTCACCCATCTGTGGTTCCGTACAGTCAATTGAATGGTTGGATAGCTGGGACGTGGAGGGAGGCAAGAGGAATTTTGGTGCAACCTCTGTGGACTGTATTGGGTGTGATGTTGAGGTGGAGGAAGAGTAGGAGAGGCCACTTGAAGCTGTACTTGCCATCTACATGCTCTTTTTGAGTATAATCAATAAGGCGAGCCGCTGTGCATCTGACAAAGAAAGGTAGGGGTGTAGCCTGTCCAGTAACATAAGTAGTCAGTTGTCTTTGCATAGGATGTGACATTGCTTCACTAGTGCTTTCACAAACATTATCACATACCCCACATACACCTTGAAAACCAAGCCTAATTCCCCTTCCGCCACGGCCTCGCTTTTTCCCAGTCATATTGCTCACATACTGTGGTAGGAGCACAGTATTAGCAACAAAAAATTAGATTTTAAATTCTGCACCACCTCTACAAACAGCTGAATTTCAACGACAGTAAATTTAAAGTTGAAATATGGCTTGCTGTATTGTGTTAGTCACACAAAAAAGAATTGTTTGAATGTGTGTGATGCCTGTATGACAAAGAAGTTATGCTATAAACAATTTTAAAGTTAGGTCCTTTACAGTATGACACTAATAACACAAGACTTTTTGTGACCTATGGATCAGGCCTCTATTACACACTAGATGCTACAAGCTATTTTAAAGTCAAGTCCCTTACTGTATGATGTTAATAACAGAAGACTTTTTTGTGGCCTATGGATCAGGCCTCTACAGCTTAATTTCAACCCAAGCAAATGACAAAGTGTGATACGGCAGGTTGTCTTTTTCCAACTGAAAATATTATAATTTTTTTTTAATGTGCCTTAGGTTTGCAGACAAGTTCATATCACTGCCACAAAATGACAACGTGGGATACAGCAGGCTGTTTCACATTTAGCAACAGAAAAAAATATAACTTTTTGTTTAATGTGCCTTAGGTCTGCAGACAGTTTTATTTCACCACAGCACTGCTCCAAAAAATAAAGGGAACACTAAAATGCCACATCCTAGATATCATTGAATGAAATATTCTACTTGCAAATCTTTATTCAATACATAGAGGAATGGGTTGAGAATAGTGATGAGCGAGTGTACTCATGGCTCGGGTTTTCCCGAGCATGCTCGGGTGGCCTCCGAGTATTTATGACTGCTCGGAGATTTAGTTTTCATCGTGGCAGCTGAATGATTTACATCTACTAGCCAGACTGAGTACATGTGGGGTTTGACTAGTTGCTAGGGAATCACCACATGTTATCAAGCAGTCTAATAGCTGTAAATCATTCAGCTGCCGTGATGAAAACTAAATCTCCGAGCAGTCATAAATACTCGGAGACCACCCAAGCGTGCTTGGGAAAACCCGAGCAACGAGTACACTCGCTCATCACTAGTTGAGAACAATAAAACATAAAAATGATCAATGTAAGTCAAATGTAATATCCCATGGAGGACTGGAATTGGAATGATACTCAACATCAAAGTGAAAAATCAAATTGCAGGCTAATCTACCTTCAGTGGCAATGCCTCAAAACAAGGAAATTATGCTCAGAAGTATACGTGACCTCCATGTGCTTGTATGATGTCCCTAAAATGTCTGTGCATGCATCTGATGAGGCGGAGGATGTTCTCCTGAGGGATTTGCTTCCAGATTTCGATTAACATAGTAACATAGTTATTAAGGTTGAAGGAAGACTTTAAGTCCATCTAGTTCAACCCATAGCCTAACCTAACATGCCCTAACATGTTGATCCAGAGGAAGGCAAAAAAAACCCATGTGGCAAAGAGTAAGCTCCACATTGGGGAAAAATATTCCTTCCTGACTCCACATACGGCAATCAGACTAGTTCCCTGGATCAACGCCCTATCAAGAAATCTAGTACCGTATATATAACCTGTAACATTATACTTTTCAAGAAAGGTATCCAGTCCCCTCTTAAATTTTAGTAATGAATCACTCATTACAACATCATACGGCAGAGAGTTCCATAGTCTCACTGCTCTTACAGTAAAGAATCCGTGTCTGTTATTATGCTTAACCCTTCTTTCCTCCAGACGTAGAGTATGCCCCCTTGTCCCTGTCTCAGGTCTATGATTAAAAAGATCATCAGAAAGGTCTTTGTACTGTCCCCTCATATATTTATACATTAAAATAAGATCACCCCTTAGCTTTCGTTTTTCCAAACTAAATAGCCCCAAGTGTAATAACATATCTTGGTATTGCAGACCCCCCAGTCGTGTAATAACCTTGGTCGCTCTTCTCTGCACCCGCTCTGGCTCAGCTATGTCTTTCTTATACACCGGAGACCAGAACTGTACACAGTATTCTAAGTGTGGTCGAACTAGTGACTTGAATAAAGGTAAAATTATGTTCCCCTCATGAGCATCTATGCCTCTTTCAATGCATCCCATTATTTTATTTGCCTTCGTAGCAGCTGCCTGACACTGGCCACTAAATGTGAGTTTGTCATCCACCCATACACCCAGGTCTATTTCATTGACGGTTTTGCCCAGAGTTTAGAATTAAGCACAGAGTTATACATCTTATCACTTCTACCCCAGTGCATGACCTTACATTTATCCCCATTAAAGCTCATTTGCCATTTATCAGCCCAAGCTTCTAATTTACATATTCATCCTGTAATATAAAATTGTCCTCCGCTGTATTGATTACCCTACAGAGTTTAGTATCATCTACAAATATTGAAATTCTGCTCTGTATGCCACCTACAAGATCATTAATAAATATGTTAAAAAGAAGAGGGCCCAATACTGACCCTGTGGTACCCCACTGCTAACCGCGACCCAGTCCGAGTGTGCTTCATTAATAACCACCCTTTGTTTCCTATCCCTGAACCAGCTCTTAACCCACTTACACATATTTTCCCCTATCCCCATTATTCTCATTTTATGTTTCAACCTTTTGTGTGGCACAAGCTTTTGAAAAGTCCATATACACTACGTCCACTGTGTTCCTTTGGTCCATTTCAGAACTTACCTCTTCATAGAAATTGATCAGTTTAGTCTGACAGGAACGGTCCCTAGTAAACCCATGTTGATATTGGGTCATGAAGTTATTCCTCTTCAGATACTCCAGCATAGCATCTCTTAGAATACCTTCCAGGATTTTACCCACAGTAGAGGTTAAGCTTACTGCCCTATAATTTCCAAGTTCAGTTTTTGTCCCCTTTTTGAATATTGGCACCACATTTGCTATACACCAGTCCTGTGATACAGACCCTGTCATTATGGAGGCTTTAGAGATTAAAAATAATGGTTTATCAATGACTGTACTTAATTCCTGCAGTACTCGGGGGTGTAACCCATCCGGGCCTGGAGAATTGTCAATATTAGTGATTTTTAGACGCCGCTGTACTTCCCGTTGGGATTTTCTTGTGTAAATACTGATGAAGAAAAGTCATTTAGCATATTGGCTTTTTCCTCATCCTCATCCACCATTTCACACAGACTTTTTTAAGGGGGCCAACACTATCATTTTTTAGTTTCTTACTATTTATGTAGTTAAAGAATATTTTGTGATTATTTTTACTCTCTCTGGCAATGAGTCTCTCTGTCTCAATCTTTGCTGCCTTGATTAGCTTTTTACAGAATGTATTTATTTTCTGTATTTATTTAATGCCTCATCACTACCTACTTCCTTAAATTCTCTAAATGCTTTCTTTTTGTCACTTATTGCGCCCCTTACAGCTCCATTTAGCCATATTGGTTTCGTCCTATTTCTAGTATGTTTATTCCCATACGGTATATGCGGTGCACAGTTCCTATCCAGGATGCTAATAAACTTCTCCCATTTTCTTTGTATGTTTTTATGTCTCAGGATATTAAAGCATCAGTCAATTCCTGGACAGTCTGTGGTGCAATGTGACGTTGGTGGATGGTGGGAGACATGATGTCCCAGATGTGTTCAATCTCATTCAGGTCTGGGGAACGGGCGGGCCAGTCCATAGCTTCAATGCCTTCATCTTGCAGGAACTACTGACACACTCCAGCCACATGAGGTCTGGCATTGTCCTACAATAGAAGGAACCCAGGGTCAACCCAGCATATGGTCTCACAAGGGGTCTGAAGATCTCATCTCAGTACTTAATGGCCGTTAGCCTACCTCTGGCTGTGCGGCCCTCCAAAGAAATGCCACCCCACACCATTACTGACCCACTGTGAAACTGGTCATGCTGAAGGTTGTTGCAAGCAGCAGGTCGCTCTCGATGGCGTCTCCAGACTCTGTCACATCTGTCACATGTGCTCAGTGTGAACTTGCTTTCATCTATGAAGAGCATAGGGTGCCAGTGGCGAATTTGCCAATCCTGGTGTTCTGTGGCAAATGCTAAGTGTCCTGCATGGTGTTGGGCTATGATTACAATCATCATCATCTGTGGAAGTCGGGCACTCAGACCATTCTCATGGAGTCGGTTTCTAACCATTTGTGCAGACACATGAACATTTGTGGCCTGCTGGAGGTCATTTTGCAGGGCTCTGGCAGTGCTCCTCCTGTTCCTCCTTGCACAAAGGCTGAGGTAGCAGTCCTGCTGCTGGGTTGTTGCCCTCCTACGGCCCCTCCACATCTCCTGGTGTACTGGCCTGTCTCCTGGTGAGCGCCTCCAGCCTCTGGACACTACGCTGACAGACGCAGCAAACCTTCTTGCCACAGCTAGCATTAATGAGCCATCCTGGATGAGCTGCACTACCTAAGCCACTTGTGTGAGTTGTAGAGTCAGTCTAATGCTACCACGAGTGTGAAAGCACAACCAACAATCAAAAGTGACCAAAACATCAGCCAGAAAGCATTGGCACTGAGATGTGGTCTGTGGTCATCACCTGCAGAACCACTCCTTTATTGAGTGTGTCTGGATAATTGCCAATAATTTCCATCTGTTGTCTATTCCATTTGCACAACACCATGCAAAATTGATTGTCAAACAGTGTTGCTTCCTAAGTGGACAGTTTGATTTCACAGAAGTTTGATTTACTTGGAGTTATATTCTGTTGTTTAAGTGTTCACTTTATTTTTTTGAGCAGTGTACAACCACTTATCTAACCAATTATCTAACTAGCTAAAATGTGAGATACAGCAGGCTTTTTCACATTTATCTGCTGTAAAAATATTATATAGATTGCTATACTTGTGCACGTAGCACTATAGAAGCAGTGCACAACACACTTGTAGGACATGTGCCCTGTTGGCTTTGTCTGTGGACCTCAGTAATGGCCCCCCAAAAATAAAAAATGTCAGAAGGTAAATTTTACATCCACATTGGACATTATCTAGATACACTATCTGACTGATATACAAGGGCCTAACTAGCTAAAATCTTGCTGTTAACAGTGGTGGTGTCAGAACCTCTCTGCGATGTTAGTGTCAAAATGGTGCTAAAACAAGATGTCGCTATATATATGGAGAGGGACATGTGATTTCAGCAGCCAATGACACAAGCCGTAGTGTCAGGACATTGTGTGTGCTTCCTGCGCCCTGATAGAACCCACCGGAGACTAGACGGAGTTGGACATGACTTGGGGATGGGTGGACCGAGAACTCCTGCAGCTTTTGTTTGTATTGTGGTGCATATTATAAACAAGAGTGTTGTTGCTTTAAGAGGAAGGAGTTTAGATGTTTGTGCCTTGTGTATTACTGTGATGAGGGTGGGGCTTATATAGGGGAGGCAACTCTGGCTCTCTCTCTTTCTCTCACAGGATGGACAGGAGGAAACATTACCCGCCCTCCCGCCCTGTTTATAATCTCTGTCCTAAAACTTTTTAATTATTACTTGTATAATGATAGATGCTTTATTGTATTTTTGAATTTGTCATTGTATATCTTGTACCAGGTTCAATTGTATATTGGCTATAAAGAGTTATTATTTGCGGTAACCTTCTAAGCCCAAGGGAAGGGCAATCCTTAAGCCATGGTTCCCTGGAGGTTTCCTCCACAGAGGTTTTTTCCTCTCCTGAGTGCTGTAGGATGACTCTTTGTGAGTCGGAGGTTTGCCAAGTTTAGTCCCATTGATGCTTTTGCAGGGACTTCTAGTTTTTAAGTTTACAAAAATGATTTAATTATTATAAAAAAAAGTGTCAAATGAGACTTGGAATTTATAATTCGTCACAGCTTTGCGGTTTAGGAGTCAGGTGGAAGTTGCAGACAAGTTAAGGTGGACGCATTTTAACCCCTTAATCCCATATGACGTACTATCCCGTCGAGGTGGGGTGGGCCTTAATTCCCACCGACGGGATAGTATGTCATATGCGATCGGCCGCGCTCACGGGGGGGCACGGGCGATCGCGGCCGGGTGTCAGCTGACTATCGCAGCTGACACCCGGCACCATGTGCCAGGAGCGGTCACGGACCGCCCCCGGCACGTTAACCCCCGGCACACTGCGATCAAGCATGATTGCAGTATTCCGGCGGTATAGGGAATCATTGCGCAGGGAGGGGCTCCCTGCGGGCTTCCCTGAGACCCTCGGAGCAACGCGATGTGATCGCGTTGCTCCGAGTGTCTCTTACCTCCTCTCCCTGTAGTCACCGGATCCAAAATGGCTGTGTGGCTGCATCCGGGTCCTGCATGTAGTGGCTTACCAAGTGCCTGCTCAGAGCAAGCGCTTAGTAAGCCTGCAGCACTGTAAGTCAGATCACTGATCTGACAGAGTGCTGTGCAAACTGTCAGATCAGTGATCTGTGATGTCCCCCACTGGGACAAGGTAAAAAAGTAAAAAAAAAAAATTCCACATGTGTAAAAAAAAAAAAAAAACCTAAATAAAGAAAAATATATATATATTATTCCCATAAATACATTTCTTTATCTAAATAAAAAAAACAATAAAAGTACACATATTTAGTATCGCCGCGTCCGTAATGACCCAACCTATAAAACTGTCCCACTAGTTAACCCCTTCAGTGAACACCGTAGGAAAAAAAATGAGGCAAAAAACAACGCTTTATTATCATACCACTAGGGCTAGAGTTAGGGCTAGGGTTAGGGTTAGGGTTGGGGCTAGGGGTGGAGCTAAAGTTAGGGTTAGGGTTGGGGCTAAAGTTAGGGTTAGGGTTGGGGCTAAAGTTAGGTTAGGGTTGGGGCTACAGTTAGGGTTAGGGTTTGGATTACATTTACGGTTGGGATTAGGGTTGGGATTAGAGTTAGGAGTGTGTCAGGGTTAGGGGTGTGGTTAGGGTTACCATTGGGATTAGGGTTAGGGGTGTGTTTGGATAAGGGTTTCAGTTAGAATTGGGGAGCTTTCACTGTTTAGGCACATCAGGGTCTCTCCAAACGCGACATGGCGTCCGATCTCAATTCCAGCCAATTCTGCATTGAAAAAGTAAAACAGTGCTCCTTCCCTTCCAAGCTCTCCCGTGCGCCTAAACAGGGGTTTACCCCAACATATGGGGCATAAGCATACTCAGGACAAATTGGACAACAACTTTTGGTGTCCAAGTTCTCTTGTTACCCTTGGGAAAATAAAAATTTGGGGGGCTAAAAATCATTTTTGTGGGGAAAAAAAATATTTTTTATTTTCACGGCTCTGCGTTGTAAACTATAGTGAAACACTTGGAGGTTCAAAGTTCTCACAACACATCTAGATAAGTTCCTTGGGAGGTCTAGTTTCCAATATGGGGTCACTTATGGGGGTTTCTACTGTTTGGGTACATCAGGGGGTCTGCAAATGCAACGTGATGCCTGCAGACCTGTTGTGAATTCTGTTTGTGGGCTCCCCCGGTGGTGTTTTATGGTAGTGCCACTTATTTGCCTTCTTCTATCCTTGATCACCTGTTGACACCCATTAGGGGAGTTTCCTATTTAAGGCTGCTTGGCTGCTGGTCCGATGCCGGCCAACAATGTATCAGTAGCATTCTGTTGCATTCTCCTGCCTCAAGATCTTGTTCAGCTAAGTTGAATTTTGTTTCTAGTTAATGCTATTTTTGTCCAGCTATTTGCAATGTGACTCTCTGTAGCTGGAAGCTCTCGTGGACTGAAATTGCCACTCCAGTGGCATGAGTTGTCACTGGAGTTTTAAAGTAATTTCAGGATGGTGTTTTTGAGTAGTGTTTTGAAGTTGACCGTGAAGTGACTCTTTCCTGTACTTCTGCTATCTAGTAAGCGGACCTCACTGTGCTAAATCTGCTGTTCATCCTACGTATGTCTTTTCCTCTTGACTCACCGTCAATATCTGTGGGGGGCTGCTATCTCCTTTTGGGGTTCATCTCTGGAGGTAAGGCAGGCCTGTATATTCCTCTGATAGGGGTAGTTAGATCTCCGGCTGGCGCGTGGTGTCTAGGGCATCGTAAGAAACACTCCCCGGCTACTTCCAGTGTCGTGTCAGGTTCAGGTCACGGTCACTTTAGTTCCCATCACCCGAGAGCTAGTCCGTTGTTATTTTGATTTCCCTGCCATTGGGAAAATCATAACAGTTTGGCCGGCCACATGTGTTAAAACTATGCACTAAAGCAGGAAAGGATATGAAAAGGGTTTTTTTTTTCCTTCTGTGTTTGGAAAGTGCACCTTAGTACTTATTTGTACTCCTTGCTTAAACTGCAGTCTTCAGCCTTTTTTTTTTTCCTCTCCTCTTAATCTCTGAATGGCTTTGGTTACACCTGTTTGAATCATGGATCCACAGAGTTTGGTTGCAGGTCTGAATAACCTGGCTACAAAGGTCCAGAACTTACAAGATTTTGTTATACGTGCTCCAATGTCTGAACCTAAGATCCCTATGCCTGAATTTTTTACCGGAGACAGATCCCGTTTTTTGAATTTCAGAGAGAATTGTAAATTGTTTTTGTCTCTGAAATCTCACTCTGCTGGTGATCCTGCGCAACAGGTTAAAATTGTTATTTCTCTATTGCGGGGTGACCCACAAAGTTGGGCATTTGCATTGTCGCCAGGGGATCCTGCGTTATTAAATGTAGATGCGTTTTTTCTGGCTTTGGGGTTGCTTTATGAAGAACCTAATTTAGAGATTTTGGCTGAGAAAGCCTTGATAGCTCTTTCCCAAGGGCAAGATGAAGCTGAGATATACTGCCAAAAATTTCGTAAATGGTCGGTGCTTACTAAATGGAATGAGTGCGCTCTAGCAGCTAATTTCAGAGAAGGTCTCTCTGATGCCGTGAAGGATGTCATGGTGGGGTTCCCTGTGCCTACAGGTCTGAATGATGCCATGAAATTGGCTATCCAGATTGATCGGCGTTTACGGGAGCGCAAATCTGTGCACCATATGGCGGTATCTTCTGAGCAAAAATCTGTGCACCATATGGCGGTATCTTTTGAGCAAGAACCTGTGCACCATATGGCGGTATCTTCTGAGCAAAAACCTGTGCACCATATGGCGGTATCTTCTGAGCAAAAACCTGTGCATCATTTGGCGGTGACCTCTGAAAAGGCACCAGAGCATATGCAATGCGATAGTGTATTGTCTAGAGGCGAACGACAGAATTACAGGCGCAAAAATGGGTTGTGCTTCTATTGTGGAGATCCAGCTCATGTTATATCAGCATGCTCTAAACGCATAAAGAAGGTTGATAAAAAGGTTGATAAATCTTTTTCTATGGGTACCTTGCAGTCTAAATTTCTTTTGTCCGTGACATTGATTTGTACTTTATCATCTGTTACTGTGGATGCTTATGTGGATTCTGGCGCCGCTCTGAGTCTCATGGATTGGTCCTTTGCCAAGCGTTGTGGGTTTGATTTAGAGCCTCTGGAGGTTTCTATTCCCTTAAAGGGTATTGATTCTACACCTTTGGCTAGCAATAAACCACAATATTGGACACAAGTGACTATGCATCTTTCCCCAGACCATCAGGAGATTATTCGTTTCCTTGTGTTATATAATCTACATGACGTATTAGTACTTGGATTACCATGGTTACAAATTCATAATCCAGTCTTGGACTGGAGATCAATGTCTGTGCTGAGCTGGGGATGTCGGGGGATTCATGGGGATGCACCTTTGGTTCCCATTTCTTCATCTACTCCCTCTGAGATCCCAGCATTTCTGTCAGATTTTTATGATGTCTTTCAGGAGCCTAAAACTGATTCTCTCCCCCCTCACAGAGAGTGTGACTGCGCTATTGAGTTGATTCCCGGTAGTAAATTTCCTAAGGGTCGCTTGTTTAATTTGTCTGTACCTGAACATACTGCTATGCGGGAGTATATCAGAGAATCTTTGGAAAAGGGTCATATTCGCCCCTCTTTGTCTCCACTGGGGGCAGGGTTTTTCTTTGTGGGTAAAAAGGATGGTTCATTGAGACCTTGTATCGACTATCGACTTCTGAATAAGATTACAGTTAAATACCAGTACCCGTTACCTTTACTGACTGATCTTTTTGCTCGCATAAAGGGGGCGAAGTGGTTCACTAAGATCGATCTACGTGGTGCGTATAATTTGGTGCGGATTAAGCAGGGGGATGAGTGGAAGACCGCATTTAATACGCCTGAAGGCCATTTTGAGTATTTGGTAATGCCTTTCGGTCTCACGAATGCCCCTTCCATTTTTCAGTCCTTTATGCACGATATTTTCCGTGAATATCTGGATAAATTTATGATTGTGTATTTGGATGATATTTTGATTTTTTCGGAGGACTGGGAATCTCATGTTCAACAGGTCAGGAGAGTTTTTCAGGTTTTACGAGCTAATTCTCTGTTTGTGAAGGGCTCAAAGTGTATTTTTGGGGTTCAGAGAATTTCCTTTTTGGGATATATTTTTTCCCCTTCATCTATGGAGATGGACCCTGTTAAGGTTCAGGCTATTTGTGATTGGATACAACCTACTTCTCTAAAGAGTCTTCAGAAATTCTTGGGATTTGCTAATTTCTATCGCCGATTCATAGCGGGTTTTTCTGCCATTGCTAAACCTTTGACTGATTTGACCAAGAAGGGTGCTGATGTTGCTAATTGGTCCTCTGCGGCTGTGGAGGCCTTTCGGGAGCTTAAGCGCCGCTTTTCTTCTGCTCCTGTGTTGCGCCAGCCTGATGTTTCGCTCCCGTTCCAGGTTGAAGTAGATGCTTCCGAGATCGGAGCAGGTGCAGTTTTGTCGCAGAAAGGTCCTGACTGCTCAGTGATGAGACCATGTGCGTTTTTCTCTCGAAAGTTTTCGCCCGCTGAGCGAAATTATGATGTTGGAAATCGGGAGCTCTTGGCCATGAAGTGGGCATTTGAGGAGTGGCGTCATTGGCTTGAGGGTGCTAGACACCAGGTGGTGGTCTTGACTGACCACAAAAATCTAATTTATCTTGAGTCAGCCAGGCGTCTGAATCCTAGACAGGCGCGCTGGTCGTTGTTTTTCTCTCGATTTAACTTTGTGGTTTCATATCTGCCTGGGTCTAAGAATGTGAGGGCGGATGCCCTCTCTAGGAGTTTTGAGCCTGACTCGCCTGGTGATTCCGAACCTACTGGCATCCTGAAGGATGGGGTGATATTGTCAGCTGTCTCCCCAGACCTGCGGCGCTCTTTGCAGGAGTTTCAGGTGGATAGGCCTGATCGCTGTCCGCCTGGTAGACTGTTTGTCCCTGATGACTGGACCAGTAGAGTTATTTCGGAGGTTCACTCTTCCGCGTTGGCAGGTCATCCTGGAATTTTTGGCACCAGGGATCTGGTGTCTAGGTCCTTCTGGTGGCCTTCCTTGTCTCGAGATGTACGTATTTTTGTGCAGTCTTGTGATGTTTGTGCTCGGGCTAAGCCCTGCTGTTCCCGGGCCAGCGGGTTGTTGTTGCCCTTGCCTATTCCTAAGAGGCCTTGGACGCACATCTCTATGGACTTTATTTCTGACCTTCCTGTTTCTCGTAGGATGTCCGTCATCTGGGTGGTGTGTGACCGTTTTTCCAAGATGGTTCACTTGGTACCTTTGCCCAAATTGCCCTCCTTCTCTGAGCTGGTCCCTCTATTTTTTCAGAATGTTGTGCGTTTGCATGGTATTCCTGAGAATATAGTGTCTGACAGGGGTACTCAGTTTGTGTCTAGATTTTGGCGGGCGTTCTGTGCCAGGATGGGCATCGACTTGTCTTTTTCGTCTGCATTCCATCCTCAGACTAATGGCCAGACTGAGCGTACTAATCAGACCTTGGAGACTTACTTGAGGTGTTTTGTGTCCGCTGATCAGGACGATTGGCTTGATTTTTTGCCATTGGCAGAGTTTGCCCTTAACAATCGGGCCAGTTCTGCCACTTTGGTTTCTCCATTTTTTTGTAATTCAGGGTTTCACCCTCGCTTTTCGTCCGGTCAATTGGAGTCTTCGGATTGTCCTGGAGTAGATGCTGTGGTTGATAGAATACATCAGATTTGGGGACAGGTTGTGGACAATCTGAAGTTGTCCCAGGAGAAGACTCAACAGTTCACTAATCGTCATCGGCGTGTCGGTCCTCGTCTTTGTGTTGGGGACCTGGTTTGGTTGTCTTCTCGATTTGTTCCTATGAAGGTCTCGTCTCCTAAGTTTAAGCCTCGGTTTATAGGCCCTTATAGGATTCTGGAGGTTCTCAATCCTGTGTCCTTTCGTTTGGACCTCCCAGCATCTTTTACTATTCATAATGTTTTTGTCATCGGTCATTGTTGCGGAGGTATGAGGTGCCGGTTGTTCCATCTGCTGATCCTCCTGCTCCTGTGCTGGTTGAGGGTGAGTTGGAGTATGTGGTGGAAAAGATCTTGGACTCCCGTGTTTCCAGACGGAAACTTCAGTATCTGGTTAAGTGGAAAGGCTATGGTCAGGAGGATAATTCTTGGGTGACAGCATCTGATGTTCATGCTCCTGATTTGGTTCGTGCATTTCATAGTGCTCATCCAGATCGCCCTGGTGGTTCTGGTGAGGGTTCGGTGCCCCCTCCTTAAGGGGGGGGTACTGTTGTGAATTCTGTTTGTGGGCTCCCCCGGTGGTGTTTTATGGTAGTGCCACTTATTTGCCTTCTTCTATCCTTGATCACCTGTTGACACCCATTAGGGGAGTTTCCTATTTAAGGCTGCTTGGCTGCTGGTCCGATGCCGGCCAACAATGTATCAGTAGCATTCTGTTGCATTCTCCTGCCTCAAGATCTTGTTCAGCTAAGTTGAATTTTGTTTCTAGTTAATGCTATTTTTGTCCAGCTATTTGCAATGTGACTCTCTGTAGCTGGAAGCTCTCGTGGACTGAAATTGCCACTCCAGTGGCATGAGTTGTCACTGGAGTTTTAAAGTAATTTCAGGATGGTGTTTTTGAGTAGTGTTTTGAAGTTGACCGTGAAGTGACTCTTTCCTGTACTTCTGCTATCTAGTAAGCGGACCTCACTGTGCTAAATCTGCTGTTCATCCTACGTATGTCTTTTCCTCTTGACTCACCGTCAATATCTGTGGGGGGCTGCTATCTCCTTTTGGGGTTCATCTCTGGAGGTAAGGCAGGCCTGTATATTCCTCTGATAGGGGTAGTTAGATCTCCGGCTGGCGCGTGGTGTCTAGGGCATCGTAGGAAACACTCCCCGGCTACTTCCAGTGTCGTGTCAGGTTCAGGTCACGGTCACTTTAGTTCCCATCACCCGAGAGCTAGTCCGTTGTTATTTTGATTTCCCTGCCATTGGGAAAATCATAACACAGACCAATCCAAGTCTGCATTCCAAATGGCGCTCCTTCCCTTCCGAGCTCTGCCATGCGCCCAAACAGTGGTTCCCCCCTACATATGGGGTATCAGCGTACTCAGGACAAATTGGACAACAACTTTTGGGGTCCAATTTATCCTGTTACCCTTGTAAAAAGACAAAACTGGGGGCTAAAAAAATTATTTTTGTGATAAAAAAAATAATTTTTATTTTCACGGCTCTGCGTTATAAACTGTAGTGAAACACTTGGGAGTTCAAAGCTCTCAAAACACATCTAGATAAGTTCCTTAGGTGGTCTACTTTCCAAAATGGTGTCACTTGTGGGGGGTTTTAATGTTTAGGCACATCAGGGGCTCTCCAAACGCGACATGGTGTCCCATCTCAATTCCAGTCAATTTTGCATTGAAAAGTCAAACGGCGCTCCTTCCCTTCCGAGCTCTGCCATGCGCCCAAACAGTCGTGTACCCCCACATATGGGGTATCAGCGTACTCAGGACAAATTGCACAACAACTTTGGGGTCAAATTTCTTCTCTTACCCTTGGGAAAATAAAAAATTGGGGGCAAAAAATAATTTTTGTGAAAAAATATGATTTTTTATTTTTACGGCTCTGCACTATAAACTTCTGTGAAGCACTTGGTGGGTGAAAGTGCTCACGACACATCTAGATACGTTCCTTAGGGGGTGTAATTTCCAAAATGGTGTCACTTTTGGGGGGTTTCAATGCTTAGGCACATCAGGGGCTCTCCAAATGCAACATGGCATCCCATCTCAATTCCAGTCAATTTTGCATTGAAAAGTCAAATGGTGCTCCTTCCCTTCCGAGCTCTGCCATGCGCCCAAACAGTGGTTTACCCCCACATATGGAGTATCAGCGTACTCAGCACAAATTGTACAACAACTTTTGGGGTCCATTTTCTCCTGTTACCCTTGGTAAAATAAAACAAATTGGAGCTGAAATAAATTTTGTGTGAAAAAAAGTTAAATGTTAATTTTTATTTTTAACATTCCAAAAATTCCTGTGAATCACCTGAAGGGTTAATAAAGTTCTTCAATGTGGTTTTGAGCACCTTGAGGGGTGCAGTTTTTAGAAAGGTGTCACACTTGGGTACTTTCTATCATATAGACCCCTCAAAATGACTTCAAATGAGATGTGGTCCCTAAAAAAAATGGTGTTGTAAAAATGAGAAATTGCTGGTCAACTTTTAACCCTTATAACTCCTTATAAATGTTGGTTCCAAAATTGTGCTGATGTAAAGTAGACATGTGGGAAATGTTACCTATTAAGTATTTTGTGTGACGTATCTCTGTGATTTAAGGGCATAAAAATTCAAAGTTGGAAAATTGTGAAATTTTCAAAATTTTCGCTAAATTTCCATTGTTTTTCACAAATAAACGCAAGTTATATCGAAGAAATTTTACCACTATCATGAAGTACAATATGTCTTGAGAAAACAATGTCAGAATCGCCAAGATCCATTGAAGCGTTCCACAGTTATAACCTCATAAAGGGACAGTGGTCAGAATTGTAAAAATTGGCCCGGTCATTAACGTGCAAACCACCCTCGGGGCTTAAGGGGTTAACTAATAGAGGATGTAATACCTCATGGTGGTGAGCAGGCTCGGCTTTGGTGGCCAGCCTTAAGGACGTTGTAATGGTAACATCAATCAGGGGCGGGCACAGTGGTTAAGCACAGGAGTGAGGATAATAGGGTCATTGGTGCCCTGAAAGTTTACTGGCTCTGCTTGAATGGCAAGCCAGTGCGTTCCGCCCCTTTATGGCTGTCTGTCCTGGTGCTGTATGTCAGACAGCTGGGGATATCGCAGTACTTGTGAATCCCAATGTACTAGCACTCCACCTGACTCCTACTGTGATTATTTAATCCTGTGATTTAAATAAAAGCTGTTGCCATTTTGACAACCAAAATAATGTGTTTTGTGTATTCATTTTAGTACCTAGGTTTACAGTAGTTATGGTGGTTTTAAGATGGAGTAGGGTCCATCCCATATCCAAAAGTCATGCCTTGCCGCAATGTGCACACATATATTTTTGAAAAAAAAAAGACTGTTTACGAGAACACCGCGCCTCTGAGCTCTGCAAACCCCCTCCCCTCATCAAACACATGCTCATGATACACCACCAATATCATTGCTAAAGTGCTGAAAATATGTTGGTGGTAACACAAATATTTTCCCGCACTTTTAACCGAATGTTACCGATTTTCTAAAATTTTGCTCGGGTTTCCGATCTCAATTCCGAATGTGCCTTATTCGTGCCTAATTTATGTTTGGCGATCTTTTTCCGAACAATCAAATCACTAATTATGAGAAAGGGAAAGCATAGCATCTGTGATGGTACTAAACGTAATCAGATTTCAGATATACAGTCATGGCCAAAAGAATTCACACCCCTGCAATTCTGTCAGATAATACTCAGTTTCTTCCTGAAAATGATTGCAAACACAAATTCTTTGGTATTATTATCTTCATTTAATTTGTCTTAAATGAAAAAACACAAAAAGAATTGTCCTAAAGACAAATTGGATATAATTCCACACCAAACATTAAAAAGGGGGTAGACAAAAGTATTGGCACTGTTCGAAAAATCATGTGATGCTTCTCTAATTTGTGTATTTAGCAGCACCTGTAACTTACCTGTGGCACCTAACAGGTGTTGGCAATAACTAAATCACACTTGCAGCCAGTTGACATGGATTAAAGTTGACTCAACCTCTGTCCTGTGACCTTGTGTGTACCACATTGAGCATGTAGAAAAGAAAGAAGACCAAAGAACTGTCTGAGGACTTGAGAAACCACATTGTGAGGAAGCATCAGCAATCTCAAGGCTACAAGTCCATCTCCAAAGACCTGAATGTTCCTGTGTCTACCGTGCGCAGTGTCATCGAGAAGTTTAAAGCCCATGGCACTGTGGCTAACCTCCCTAGATGTGGACGGAAAAGAAAAATTGACAAGAGATTTCAACGCAAGATTGTGCGGATGTCGGATAAAGAACCTCGACTAACATCCAAACAAGTTCAAGCTGCCCTGCAGTCCGAGGGTACAACAGTGTCAACCCATACTATCCGTCGGCATCTGAATGAAAAGGGACTGTATGGTAGGAGACCCAGGAAGACCCCAATTCTTACCCCGAGACACAAAAAAGCCAGGCTGGAGTTTGCCAAAACCTACCTGAAAAAGCCTAAAACGTTTTGGAAGAATGTTTTCTGGTCAGATGAGACAAAACTAGAGCTTTTTGGGGCAAAGGCATTAACATAGAGTTTACAGGAGAAAAAAAGAGGCATTCAAAGAAAAGAACACGGTCCCTACAATCAAACATGGCGGATGTTCCCTGATGTTTTGTGGTTACTTTGCTGCCTCTGGCCCTGGACTGCTTGACCGTGTGCATGGCTTTATGAAATCTGAAGACTACCAACAAATTTTGCAGTATAATGTAGGGCCCAGTGTGAGAAAGCTGGGTCTCCCTCAGAGGTCATGGGTCTTCCAGCAGGACAATGACCCAAAACACACTTCAAAAAGCACTAGAAAATGGTTTGAGAGAAAGCAATGGAGACTTCTAAGGTGGCCAGCAATGAGTCCAGACTTGAATCCCATAGAACACCTGTGGAGAGATCTAAAAATGGCAGTTTGGAGAAGGCACCCTTCAAATATCAGGGACCTGTAGCAATTTGGCAAAGAAGAATGGTCTAAAATTCCAGCAGAGCATTGTAAGAAACTCATTGATGGTTACCGGAAGTGGTTGGTTTCAGTTATTTTGGCTAAAGGTTGTGCAACCAAGTATTAGGCTGAGGGTGCCAATACTTTTGTCTGGCCCATTTTTGGAGTTTTGTGTGAAATGATCAATGTTTTGCTTTTTGCTTCATTCTCTTTTGTGTTGTTTCATTTAAGACAAATTAAATGAAGATATTATTACCAAATAATTTGTGTTTGCAATCATTTTCAGGAAGAAACTGAGTATTATCTGACAGAATTGCAGGGGTGTGAATACTTTTGGCCACGACTGTATACACAATATTAAAAAAACTTCAGGGGACTGAAATAAAATATGGAAATAGAACAATTCAGTTCGTATTCATATATCTTTGTCTGTGCCATTGTTAACATGTGAGAGAGCCATATGAAACATCAATTTTATCCCCACATCATAGGTGAACATTAGCAGCAATACAGCCTATATAATATAGTGTACATAGTATATAGCCCTGTGATCTACTTCAACACTAAAACAGTTTTCTCAGGCATCAGTAACTACTAGAGATGAATGGATCTGCCTAGATTTGAATTCAGCAAACTACACGGATTTTACAGGGAAGTTTGACTGGAAGCAAAGTTATTTGATGCAAATTAAATGTTCCTTTATTATGCACTAGAGCCTCTTCAGACTCCAGAGCATAATTAATGTAGGTTGTAAAGGACAAACAAAAATACCCAATATTAATGTTTTCTTATTAACCCCTTTAGCCTCAAGGGTGGTTTGCATGTTAATGACCGGGGCCAATTTTTACAATTCTGACCACTGTCCCTTTATGAGGTTATAACTCTGGAACGCTTCAACAGATCCTGATAATTCTGACACTGTTTTCTCATGAAATATTGTACTTCATAATAGTGGTAACATTTCTTTGATATTACCTGCATTTATTTGTGAAAAAAATGGAAATTTGGCAAAAATTTTAAAATTTTTGCAATTTTCCAACTTTGAATTTTTATGCCCTTAAATGACAGAGATATGTCACACAAAATACTTAATAAGTACCATTTCCCACATGTCTAGTTTTCACCAGCACAATTTTGAAACCAAATTTTTTTTGTTAGGGAGTTATAAGGGTTAAAAGTTGACCAGCAATTTCTCATTTTTACAAAACCATTTTTTTTGTGACCACATCACATTTGAAGTCACTTTGAGGAGTCTATGTGATAGACATTACCAAAGTGTGACACCATTCTAAAAACTGGACATCTCAAGGTGCTCAAAAGCACATTCAAAAAGTTTATTAACCCTTCAGGTGTTAAATAGGAATTTTTGGAATGTTTAAAAAAGCGAGCATTTAACTTTTTTTCACAAAAAATTTACTTCAGCTCCAATTTGCTTTATTTTACCAAGGATAACAGGAGAAAATGGACCACAAAAGTTGTTGTGCAATTTGTCCTGAGTACGCCGATACACCATATGTGGGGGTAAACCACTGTTTGGGCGCATGGCAGAGCTTGGAAGGAAAGGAGTGCCGTTTGACTTTTCAATACAAAATTGGCTGGAAATGAGATGGGATGCCATGTTGCGTTTGGAGAGCCCCTGATCTGCCAAAACATTGACACCCCCCACAAGTGACACCTTTTTAGAAAGTAGACCCCCTAAGGAACTTATCTAGATGTGTGGTGAGCACTTTGACTCACCAAGTGCTTTACAGAAGTTTATAATGCAGAGCTGTAAAAATAAAAAATCATATTTTTTCACAAAAATGATCTTTTTGCCCCTAATTTTTTATTTTCCCAAGGGTAAGAAAAGAAATTGGACCCCATAAGTTGTTGTGCAATTTGTCCTGAGTATGCTGATACCTCATATGTTGGGGGACCACTGTTTGGGCGCATGGCAGAGCTCGGAAGGGAAGGAGCGCCGTTTAATTTTTCAATGCAAAATTGACTGGAATTGAGATGGGACGCCATGTTGCGTTTGGAGAGCCCCTGATGTGCCTAAACATTGAAACCCCTGAAAAATGACACCATTTTGGAAAGTAGACACCCTAAGAACTTATCTAGATGTGTGGTGAGCACTTTGATCCACCAAGTGCTTCACAGAAGTTTATAATGCAGAGCCTAAAAATAAAAAATCATATTTTTTCACAAAAATGATATTTTTGCCCCCAATTTTTTATTTTCCCAAGAGTAAGAGAAGAAATTAGAACTCAAGAGTTGTTGTGCAATTTGTCCTGAGTACGCTGATACCCCATATGTGGGGGTAAACCACTGTTTGGGCGCATGGCAGAGCTCGGAAGGTAAGGAGCGCCATTTGACTTTTCAATGCAAAATTGACTGGAATTGAGATGGGACACCATGTTACGTTTGGAGAGCCCCTGATGTGCCTAATCATTGAAACCCCCAACAAGTGACAACATTTTGGAAAGTAGACCCCCTAAGGAACTCATCTAGATGTGTTGTGAGAGCTTTGAACCCCCAAGTGTTTCACTACAGTTTATAATGCAGAGCCGTGAAAATAAAAAATCATTTTTTTCACCAAAATTTTTTTTAGCACCCAGTTTTGTATTTTCCCATGGGTAGGAGGAGAAATTGGACACCAAAAGTTGTTGTCCAATTTATTCTGAGTACTCTGATACCCCATATGTGGGGGGGAATCACGGTTTGGGTGCATGGCAGAGCTCGGAAGGGAAGGAGCGCTGTTTGGAATGCAGACTTAGATGGAATGGTCTGCAGGCGTCACATTGCGTTTGCAGAGCCCCTAATGTACCTAAACAGTAGAAACCCCCCACAAGTGACCTCATATTGGAAACCAGACCCCCAAGGAACTTATCTAGATGTGTTGTGAGAACTTTGAACTCCCAAATGTTTCACTACAGTTTATAACGCAGAGCCGTTAAAATAAAAAATCATTTTTTTTCCACAAAAATGTTTTTTAGCCCCCAAAATTTTTATTTTCCCAAGGGTAACAAGAAAAATTGGACACCAAAAGTTGTTGTCCAATTTGTCCTGAGTACGCTGATACCCCATATGTTAGGGTAAACCCCTGTTTGGGCGCACGGGAGAGCTCGGAAGGAAAGGAGCACTGTGTTACTTTTTCAAAGCAGAATTAGCTGGAATTGAGATCGGACGCCATGTCGCGTTTGGAGAGCCCTTGATGTGTCTAAAAAGTGGAAGCCCCCAATTCTAACTGAAACCCTAACCTAAACACACCCCTAACCCTAATCCCAACTCAATCTATAACCTTAACCCCAATCATGCCCCTAACCCCAACCACACCCCTAACACCAACACACCCCTAACCCCAACAAACCCCTAACCCTAATCCCAACCATAAGCACACCTCTAACTCCAACACACCCCTAACCCTAATCCCAACCATAACCCTAACCATACCCCTAATCCCAACCATAAATGTAGTCCTAACCCTAACATGTGCCCCAACCCTAACCCCAACTTTAGCCCCAACCCTATCCCTAACTTTAGCCCCAACCAACTGTAGCCCTAACCCCAACCCTAACCCTAGCCCCAAACCTAGCCCTAACCCTAGCCCTAACCCTAGCCCTAACCCTAGCCCCAATCCTAGCCCTAACCCTAACCATAGCCCCAACCCTAATCCCAACCCTAATCTTAGCCCCAACCCTAACACTAGCCTCAATTCTAACCCTAGCCCCAACCCTAACCCTAACCCCAACCCTAGCCCTAACCCTAGTCCCAATCCTAACCCTAACCCTAATGGGAAAATGGAATAAATAAAAAAAATGTATTTTACTATTTTTCCCCTAACTAAGGGGGTCTTGAAGGGGGGTTTGATTTACTATTATTGTAGTTTTTTGTGATTAGCAGCAGTCACACACTAAAAGACGCTTTTTATTGCAAAAAATAGTATTTGCATCTCCACATATTTTGATCCACAGAGTCATGTGAGGTGTTGTTTTGTGCAGGACGAGCTGACGTTTTTATTGGTACCATTTTTGGGCATGTGACATTTTTTGATCGCTTTTGTGAGGCAGAATGACCAAAAGCCAGTTATTCATGAATTTGTTTTTTGAGGGGGCGTTTATACCGTTCCATGTTTGGTATAATTGATAAAGCAGTTTTATTCTTCGGGATAGTATGATTACAGCGACACCTCATTTATATCTTTTTTTATGTTTTGGCGCTTTTATACGATAAAAACTGTTTAATAGAAAAAATAATTATTTTTGCATCGCTTTATTCTGAGGACTATAACTTTTTTATTTTTTCGCTGATGACGCTGTATGGCAGCTCGTTTTTTGCGGGACAAGATGACGTTTTCAGCGGTACCATGGTTATTTATTTCCTTCTTTTTGATCGCGTATTATTCCACTTTTTGTTCGGCGGTATGATAATAAAGCGTTGTTTTTTGCCTCGTTTTTTTACGGTGGTCACTGAAGGGGTTAACTAGTGGAACAGTTTTATAGGTCGGGTCGTTACGGACGCGGCGATACTAAATATGTGTACTTTTATTGTTTTGAGGGGGTTTTTTTTAGAAAGAAATGTATTTATGGGAACAATATATATATATATTTTTCTTTATTTAAGAATTTTTTTTTTTTTTTTACACATGTGAATATTTTCTTTTAACTTTTTTACATTGCCCCAGGGGGGACATCATGTTATAGTGTCAGATCGCTGATCTGACACTTTGCACAGCACTGTGTCAGATCAGCGATCTGACAGGCAGTGCTGCAGGTTTGCGGGTGCCTTCTCTGAGCAGGCACTTGTAAGCCACCTCCCTGCAGGACCCGGAAGCAGCCCCACTGCCATATTGGATTCAGGGCCTGCAGGGAGGAGGAGGAAGGAGACCCTCGGAGCAACGCGATCACATCGCGTTGCTCCGAGGGTCTCAGGGAAGCACACAGGGAGCCCCCTTCCTGCGCGATGCTTCCCTGTGCCACCGGAACGCTGCGATCATGTTTTATCGCAATGTGTGGCGGGGGTTAATGTGCCAGGAGTGGTCCGTGCTGGATGTCAGCTGCGATAGCGTGAGCACAGCCGATCGCCTATGACGTACTATCCCGTCACTGGGAATTAAGTCCCAGGTCACCTCGATGGGATAGTACGTCATATGAGATTAAGGGGTTAATTAATATTCTATACTCTCCTCACCTCACTTGTCCGGCCTCCACCACACATAGTCTGGTTCTACGCACTTCTTTTTTTCCCCTTTTTTCTCCATCGCTTGCAATGCCTTCGGCGACTTCACTCCAGGCTCTGGCTTCTGGTGCTTCTATGCCTCAGATGCCACTGTGCACCATGCCATCACTCAGGCGTCAAGCGTCATAACGTCACAACATGCGCTGTGAAGGCACATCGAGCAGTGGAGTCACAGACCGAAGAGAATATGCGCAATGAGGCAAAGGGAAAAGAAGAGGAGCAGAGGACTCAATGGCAGTATGCTGATGAGCTGAGACAGGGGATTAATTTTTTTTCTTTGTTTTTAACTGTTACCTGCCGCTGTATAGTTCAACAAAATAGCAAAATAGTGGCCGCAACTTGCTAACATTTTGCTGAATTTGAACAAAGTGAATTACAAAAAAAAAAAAAAAATCTGTATTCTAGAGAACACGGTACTCATTTTTGTAAGAGTCAAAAGAATTTAATTCCACTCAAATACATTTTCTCCATGGGCCTCCATTTTTAATCCTGGCACTGTCTATTTGGTACTGCATGCATTAGGGTAAGTTCATACTAGGAATTTTTTCACAGTTTTTTTTTGTGCAGTAAAACCTGATCTCATGGCACAAACAAAGCTGAAAAAAAATAAAAATCATATTTTTCTTCTTTTTTTGTGTGTTTTCCGCTGCGTTTTTTGTGCGATTTTGACATGCTAGATTTCTCTTGTGCATGCTGATAAAGTTTAGCATTGAAAAAAAATGTCCTACTCTATAGAATTCGGTTTTTGGCACAAAAAACACAGCAAAACCTGATACCTGCAATTTTGGTGCTTTTTTTAGCGTTTTTCACAACCCATTCACTTCAATCTTCTGAAAAAAGTGACATGCTCCATTGTGCAAAAAAACATGCAAAGCCGAAAATCCTGATAACAAAAGAACCAAGCTATGTGCATAAGATTTCTGAAATCTCACAGACTTTGCTGGTATTGTAAAACACAGCCGAAAATTTGCATTTAAAAAACGCTGCAAATGTGCTTAGTGTGAAATTAGCCTTACTTAAACTGGTAATCCTGGCAACATATTTATACACTGCCACCAAAAATAAAAGGGAACACGTAAAACAACACAATGTAGCTCTAAGTCAACTTATCCAGTTATGAAGCAACACCGATTGTGAATCAATTTCTCCTGCTGGTGTGCAAATGGAACAGACAGCAGGTCAAAATGATAGACAATTAGCAAGACACCCCTATAAAGCAGTGGTTTTGCAGAGAGTGACCACAGACCATTTATCTGTTCTCATCCTTTTTGGCTGTTTTGGTCACTTTTGCATCTTGTCATTGCTCTCACCCCTAGAGGTACTGTACAGTAGCATGATGCAGCGTCTACAACCCACAAAAGTTGTTCAGGTAGTGTAGCTCATCCAGGATGGCACATCAATGCGAGCTGAGGTAAGAAGGGTACCTATGTCTGTAAGCACAGTGTTCAGAGCATGGAGGAGATACTTTGAGATAAGCTAGTTCACCGGGAGATGTTGAGGAGGCCATAGCAGCAACAACACAGCAGCAGGACACTACTTTCTCCTTTGTACAAGGAGGACCAGGAGCAGTGTCAGATCCCTGCAAAATGACCTCCAGAAAGCCACTAACATCCATGTGTCTGCTCAAATTAGTCAGAAACAGACTCCATGATGGTGGTAGGAGGGCCCGACGTTCACAAGTGAGTGTTGTGCTTACAGCCCAACACCATGTAGGGTGATTGGCATTTTCCAGAGAACACCAAGATTGGCAGATTCAACATTGGAACCCTGATGATAGCAGGGTCACACTGAGCACGTGACAGACGTGAGAGTCTGGAGGCGCCATGGAGAATGTTCTGCTGTCAGCAACATCCTCCAGCATGAGCGATTTGGCATTGAGTCAGTAATGGTGTGGGGAGGCATTTACTTGGAGGGCCGCATAGTCCTCCATGTGCTAGCCAGTGGTACCCTGACTGCCATTTGGTACCAGGATGAGATCCTCAGACCCATTGTGAGACCATATGCAAGTGCATTGGGCCCTGGGTTACGTCTTATGCATGACAACTCTAGGCCTCATGTGGCTTAAGTATGTCAGCAGTTCTTGCATGATGAAGGCATTGATGCTATGGACTGGCCTGCCCATTCCCCAGACCTGAATCTAATTGAGCACATCTGGGACATCATGTCTCATTCCATCATCCAACAACACATTGCACCACAGACTGTGCAGGAGTAGACGGATGCTTTATTCCAGGTCTGGGAGGAGATCCCTAAGAAGAATATCTCCCGCCTCATCAGGAGCATGCCCAGGTGCGGTAGAGATGTCATGCAGGCACATTGAGGCTACATACACTACTGAGCATCATTTCCTTGTATTGAGGTATTTCCACTGAAGTTGGATCAGCCTGTAATTTGATTTTCCAGTTTGATTTTGCGTATCATTCCAATTCCAGAGCTACATGGGATATTAATTTTGATTTACATTGACCATTTTTATGTTTTATTGTTCTCAACGCACTCCACTATGTAATGAATAAAGATTTGCAACTGGAATATTTAATTCAGTGATATCTAGGATGTGGGATTTTAGCGTTTCCTTTATCTGTTTGAGCAGTGTATATTGTAGCGTTGGTTTTCAGGTCATCATGCACTAGGTATACAGTATAAGGTATTGCCATGACCTTTCCTGTGACACATCATGGACCAGTGGTGGAAAAATACATTAGACAGCCCTTGTGCAAGACCAGTATGTGGGCCCCTTGGCAGTCCCATAGTTCATCATAATGCAGAATTTTACCTGCTTTGGAGTTAGAAGTGGACCCCCTTATATCTTACGCCACTTTGCGGCTGCACAGGTTGCACTAATTTTATGTCTGCTTGTGCCATGAACTATCCGTTGTAGATAAAATATTATCAGTGTACATATATATGTGTATGATATATATTTCTAATGCTGCATTCTCATCTGATGGCATAAATGTCTTATGGACTATGCTGCAGTACATCACCTTGCAATCATATCACATTATTCAGGTCTTTGAGCTACATATAATTATTTGATCTGATTAAGGGCACGTCAGGTATTTGTTCCTAAATGTGAACATATCTTGCTACTGGGGTTATGCCTGAGGTCACCTGTAAGGTCAGGGAATCAGGAGGCTGCAGGGCTAATTGAGAACCCAGCATAGTGGAATAGTTGGAAAGTTTTCTATTGCCAGAGGAGGTAGCCTGCCTATGAGAAAGTGCTGTTTAAAATGCATTGTGCGGTTGCATTCCGCAGCGAGGCAGTGAATGGAATGGCCCGAATTGAGTGCAGCCCTGGTACCATGAGGGGGCTGTAGAAGAGGTGTTTGCAATTGAGTACCAGCCTCATTGAGCTGTGCAAAAGAAGGAGAGTCTCCTTGTTATGTCCCATGACTTGAAAATCGTATTGTATTGTATTGTATTGTAGCATTGCTATGCAATAAGTCTTGTCTTTTAGAAGTTTGTCCTGTCTCTCTCCTCGTCTGCCTCCCTCGCTCTGATGTCAGTAATTTCTTCTTCCTCATTTTCTGTATGTCCGCTATTTTAGAACCTCGTGTTTTGCAGCTCTGGTTCAGAATAGTCTTTTTTTACCTACTGCAGCTGTTACAGCTAATGTAATTGTTAGTGATGAGCGAATATACTCGTTACTCGAGATTTCTCGAGCATGCTCCTGGGTCCTTCAAGTATTTTTAGTGCTCGGAGTTTTAGTTTTTCTTGCCGCAGCTGAATGATTTACATCTGATAGCCAGCATAAGTACATGTGGGGATTCCCTAGCAACAAGGCAACCCCCACATGTACTTATGCTGGCTAACAGATGTAAATCATTCAGCTGCAACTAAAACTCCGAGCACTAAAAAAATACTCGGAGGTCCCCCGAGCAAGCTCGAGAAATCTCGAGTAACGTGTATATTCGCTCATCACTAGTAATTGTGCACGACTACAAGAACTCAGATTGATCTACACAGTCCAATGTATTTTCTTTTTAAAGAATATAACCTCAACAGTTTAAGATAAATACACAACCCAAAACATCATTATTTTCAGGAAAAAGAGGGTCCATTCAGAGAAAGTTTTATTTAAAAAAAAAAATAACAAATATTTTATTTTCAATAATTCATCAATATTAAAAATTCAAGCAGGTGTTACCAACAGTGACAAGTTCAAGCAAAAATTATATATATAGAAACTGGCTTCATTTTTAACTCCAAAAAGAGGGATCTTCAAATTAGGCACACTATTGCAATGTGTATGGGTCTCCAGAGTAATCCCTATGTACTGCATGTGCTCAGCAATAGAGGATTTATAATGCCAAATAAACCCTATTTGGAGCAGAAAAGGACATTGCCGCTAAAGCTAAAACAGGCTAGAGTGTTTTGAAGTATACTTACATAGAATGCCTCTAAGCTTACAACGCCAAGGAAGCTTGATCAAATGTCACCACTCCAACAACGCCGTCTCGCCATATGCTTCTTCAAAAAGGGGGCCCCCTTTTCTGCTCCAAATAGGGTTTATTTGGCATTATAAATCCTAATTTGAAGATCCCTCTTTTTGGAGTTAAAAATGAAGCCCGTTTCTATATATAATTTTTGCTTGAACTTGTCACTGTTGGTAACACCTGCTTGAATTTTTAAGATTGATGAATTATTGAAAATAAAATATGTATATATATATTTTTTTTAAACTTTCTCTGAATGGACCCTCTTTTTCCTGAAAATAATGATGTTTTGGGTTGTGTATTTATAAGAATTCAGATTGATAATAAATCTTCTTACATCTTCATCTGTGCCTCTGCAGACGAGTCAGGCTATCTGATGATATCTCTTCGTGTGAGTACTATTACATAGAGACAGCCGAGATATGGTGTCTCAAGCACCCTACACTTGTAGCATTATGGAATCAGAATACTCCTTCCTACAGAAGCTTGCTGATGACAATGTAGATGAATATGACTGCAAAAGCGACATTGAGTGTGCAGATGTAATGGCTATACAGACCAGACCTAACAAATGACAGCAACTTGGCACATAGAAAGAGATGTACTCTCCCATTTTATTTGCGCCAAAGTGCCATGTGAGGACTGGGACCAGTAACAATTTGAGACTAACTTTGAACCTGCATATGTCAAGGTTGTCATCTTTCTTAATAGTTTCTAATTGGACAACAGGAATAAATCTCACACATGGTCCAAAATTTTTATGAGCATTCGCCATGCTCCTCAGCAATATGCATAGCCCCACACCTAGCCCTCAAAATTTCCTTGAAGCATGAAGACACAAATATAAAAAATGTTGTCCAGTAGACAAAAAAAATGGCAACAGCATATGAAGAAAATCACCACTGCCACTTGATTCTTCCCTCGCTATTCCATGTCCAAATAAACTGACAAGATTTTGTCAATAACGAATATGGTGGGTGCACAGTAAGAAGACAAAAGAGCAAAGCTGTACGGAGACAGTAAGTGATCACTCATACATGCAAGCAGTCCAGAGATCATCAATGGCACATTCTCCAGCTTGCCGGTAATAAAAGCCTGTGAGCCAGTGCCATAGCTGTTACTGGGCTTTGATGAGTCGACTCAGAAGTCAGGCCTTGGTGAGTCAGAATACTCCAAATATTTGCACCACAATCCCCAAGCAGAACTGAAGGACAAGTCCCAAAATAAGAATCCCAATATTTACATGGATGCAGTCACAAATATGGCAATATCAAAAAACATGCATGAACAATAGCAGTATAAACAGAAAATGATGCCAATGGGAAATAGCTCCTGTTAGATAACCATCTCATGCCACAACAAGAACTATAACACCCTAATTATACAGGTATATGATAAATGTAACTTGTGTTGAAAATCAGAAATAAGGTGCAAAATGCCTCCTGTGGAGGAAAGATGGAACAATAGCAAGACTGCAGTAAGGTGAAATACAAAGCCATGCACAGCACAGTCTGGCCTTGGTGAGTCACAGGCTTGTGGCCACAATGGAAAGGATAGAATGCACTGTAGAATATGCAGTAAAGTTTGGGACAACCACTTATTGTTAAACAGTATAAAGACATTTCCCTATGAGATATCTGGGTTTCCTCATACTATATGCAAAGGTCTTTTTATTCTAATAAAAACATTTAATTATAGGATACCGATTTGGCAAACCTATCACTATATCCTCATGAAATAAAGTTTACTCCCATGCAATCTGCTTGGTTGGCCTCTAACAGGTAAGCACCACATGTACATTTTACCTGAGACCATATTAGCATTTTTTTCATCACTTTCCTCTATTTGGTCACAGATTTGCTCTAATATATATATATATACTGTATATAGTGTAATGAAAATAACGCTGTAACCTATTCTGTATTTGACACTAAGGCCGGCGTCACACTAGCGTGTTTTACGCACGTATGAGAGGTGCAGAAAATACGGATTGCATACGGTACAATGATTCTCTATGGCCCAGTTCCTATCTGCCGTATTTTACTGATCCATATTATACGGTCTTGAACGGCCGTAGAAAATCGCAGCATGCTCCGTTTGTCACCGTATTGCGCAAAAAAATCACCAATGAAAGTCTATGGGGGCGAGAAAAATACGGATTACACACGGGCCATGCGTGTGACTTGCAAGAAATACGCACCGGTGTTATAGAGAAAAGCCGGTAATTCATTGCGGTGTACAGTAAAATCACACTGACAGAATAGAATAGATAGAATAAATGTCTACACATAGTATAGGTATATATATATACAGTACAGACCAAAAGTTTGGACACACCTTCTCATTTAAAGATTTTTCTGTATTTTCATGACTATGAAAATTGTACACTCACACTGAAGGCATCAAAACTTTGAATTAACACATGTAGAATTATATACTTAGCAAAAAAGTGTGAAACAACTGAAAATATGTCTTATATTCTAGGTTCTTCAAAGTAGCCATCTTTTGCTTTGATGACTGCTTTGCACACTCTTGGCTGTTGTGAATTTGGATTCTGGGCTCCCCCGGTGGCTACTGGTGGAATTGAACTGGTGTCTTCATCTTCTCTGTTCACCTGTTCCCATCAAGATGTGGGAGTCGCTATATAACCTTGCTGCTCTGTTAGTTGCTTGCCGGTCATCAATGTTATCAGAAGCCTCTCTGTGCTTGTTCCTGCTCCTAGACAACTACTAGATAAGTTGGACTCTTGTCCATGTTTGTTTTTGCATTTTTGTTCCAGTTCACAGCTGTAGTTTCGTTACTGTGTCTGGAAAGCTCTTGTGAACAGGAATTGCCACTCTGGTGTTATGAGTTAATGCCAGAGTTTTAAAGTAATTTCTGGATGGTGTTTTGATAGGGTTTTCAGCTGACCATGAAAGTGTCCTTTCTGTCTTCTGCTATGTAGTAAGTGGACCTCAAATTTGCTAAACCTATTTTCATACTACGTTTGTTATTTCATCTTGATTCACCGCCAATACATGTGGGGGGCCTCTGTCTCCTTTCGGGGTATTTCTCTAGAGGTGAGCTAGGACTAATATTTTCCTCTGCTAGCTTTATTTAGTCCTCCGGCTGGTGCTGGGCATCTAGAATCAACGTAGGCATGCTACCCGGCCACTGCTAGTTGTGCGTTAGGTTTAGTTCATGGTCAGCTCAGTTTCCATCTTCCAAGAGCTAGTTCCTATATATGCTGATGCTATGATCTCTTGCCATTGAGATCATGACAGTTTGACCGGCCCACTAAAGGGTTAAAATCCTTGGCTGAGAAAGGAGAGTAATAAGTAGTCTGCTGAAATTTTTTTTTTTTTTCTCTCCTTTGAATGGCTCTGTGTCCACCTGTTTGCAATGGATCTTCAGAGTGTAACTGCAGGTTTGAATAATCTCGCCACGAAGGTACAAAATTTGCAAGATTTTGTTTGTCATGCACCTGTATCTGAGCCGAGAATTCCTTTGCCGGAATTTTTCTCGGGGAATAGATCTGGGTTTCAGAATTTTCGAAATAATTGCAAATTATTTTTGTCCCTGAAATCTCGCTCTGCCGGAGATCCTGCACAGCAGGTCAGGATTGTGATTTCCTTGCTCCGGGGCGACCCTCAAGACTGGGCTTTTTCATTGACACCAGGGGATCCTGCGTTGCTCAATGTGGATGCGTTTTTTCTGGCCTTGGGGTTGCTTTATGACGAACCTCATTTGGAGCTTCAGGCAGAAAAAACTTTGATGTCCCTATCTCAGGGGCAAGATGAAGCGGAAATTTACTGCCAAAGATTCCGTAAATGGTCTGTGCTTACTCAGTGGAATGAGTGCGCCCTGGCGGCGACTTTCAGAGAGGGTCTCTCTGATGCCATTAAGGACGTTATGGTGGGGTTCCCTGTGCCTGCGGGTCTGAATGAGTCCATGACAATGGCTATTCAGATCGATAGGCGTTTGCGGGAGCGCAAACCAGTGCACCATCTGGCGGTGTCCACTGAGAAATCGCCAGAGAGTATGCAGTGTGATAGAATTCTGTCCCGAAGCGAGCGGCAGAATTTTAGACGGAAAAATGGGTTGTGTTTCTATTGTGGTGATTCTACTCATGTTATATCAGCATGCTCTAAGCGCACTAAAAAGCTTGGTAAATCTGTTTCCATTTGCACCTTACCGTCTAAGTTTATTCTATCTGTGACCCTGATTTGCTCTTTGTCATCTATTACCACGGACGCCTATGTCGACTCTGGCGCCGCTTTGAGTCTTATGGATTGGTCCTTTGCCAAACGCTGTGGGTATGATTTAGAGCCTTTGGAGACTCCTATTCCTCTGAAGGGGATTGACTCCACCCCATTGGCTAATAATAAACCACCATACTGGACACAAGTAACTATGCGTATTAATCCGGATCACCAGGAGATTATTCGCTTTCTGGTGCTGTATAATCTACATGATGATTTGGTGCTAGGATTGCCTTGGCTGCAATCTCACAACCCAGTCCTCGACTGGAAAGCTATGTCTGTGTTGAGCTGGGGATGTAAGGGGGCTCATGGGGATGTACCTGTGGTTTCCATTTCATCATCTATTCCCTCTGAAATTCCTGAGTTCCTGTCTGACTATCGTGACGTCTTTGAAGAATCCAAGCTTGGTTCGTTACCTCCGCACCGAGAGTGCGATTGTGCCATAGATTTAATCCCGGGTAGTAAATACCCAAAGGGTCGTTTATTTAATCTGTCTGTGCCTGAACATGCTGCTATGCGTGAATATATAAAGGAGTCCTTGGAAAAGGGACATATTCGTCCATCGTCATCTCCCTTAGGAGCCGGTTTTTTCTTTGTGTCAAAAAAAGACGGCTCTTTGAGACCATGTATTGATTATCGGCTTTTGAATAAAATCACTGTTAAATATCAATACCCATTGCCGTTGCTGACTGATTTGTTTGCTCGCATAAAGGGGGCCAAGTGGTTCTCTAAGATTGACCTTCGTGGGGCGTATAATTTGGTGCGAATCAGGCAGGGGGATGAGTGGAAAACCGCATTTAATACGCCCGAGGGCCACTTTGAGTATTTAGTGATGCCTTTTGGTCTTTCAAATGCTCCGTCAGTTTTCCAGTCCTTTATGCATGATATTTTTCGCGATTATTTGGATAAATTTATGATTGTGTATCTGGATGATATTCTGATTTTTTCGGATGACTGGGACTCTCATGTCCAGCAAGTCAGGAGGGTTTTTCAGGTTTTGCGGTCTAATTCTTTGTGTGTGAAGGGTTCTAAGTGTGTTTTTGGGGTACAGAGGATTTCCTTTTTGGGATATATTTTTTCCCCCTCTTCCATTGAAATGGATCCTGTCAAGGTTCAAGCTATTTGTGATTGGACGCAGCCCTCTTCTCTTAAGAGTCTTCAGAAATTTTTGGGCTTTGCTAACTTTTATCGTCGATTTATTGCTGGTTTTTTGGATATTGCTAAGCCATTGACCGATTTGACTAAGAAGGGTGCTGATGTTGCTGATTGGTCCCCTGATGCTGTGGAGGCCTTTCGGGAGCTTAAGCGCCGTTTTTCCTCTGCCCCTGTGTTGCGGCAGCCTGATGTTGCTCTACCTTTTCAGGTTGAGGTCGACGCTTCTGAGATCGGAGCTGGGGCAGTGTTGTCGCAGAAAAGTTCTGACTGCTCCGTGATGAGGCCTTGTGCCTTCTTTTCCCGTAAATTTTCGCCCGCTGAGCGGAATTATGATGTTGGGAATCGGGAGCTTTTGGCCATGAAGTGGGCTTTTGAGGAGTGGCGCCATTGGCTTGAGGGGGCCAGACATCAGGTGGTGGTATTGACTGACCACAAAAATTTGATTTATCTTGAGACCGCCAGGCGCCTGAATCCTAGACAGGCGCGCTGGTCATTATTTTTCTCTCGGTTTAATTTTGTGGTGTCATACCTACCGGGTTCTAAGAATGTTAAGGCGGATGCCCTTTCTAGGAGTTTTGAGCCTGACTCGCCTGGTAACTCTGAGCCCACAGGTATCCTTAAGGATGGAGTGGTATTGTCAGCCGTTTCTCCAGACCTGCGGCGGGCCTTGCAGGAGTTTCAGGCGGATAGACCTGATCGTTGCCCACCTGATAAACTGTTTGTTCCTGATGATTGGACCAGTAGAGTCATCTCTGAGGTTCATTCTTCTGCGTTGGCAGGTCATCCTGGCATTTTTGGTACCAGGGATTTGGTGGCAAGGTCCTTCTGGTGGCCTTCCCTGTCACGAGATGTGCGAGGCTTTGTGCAGTCTTGTGACGTTTGTGCTCGGGCCAAGCCTTGTTGTTCTCGGGCTAGTGGATTGTTGTTGCCCTTGCCTATTCCTAAGAGGCCTTGGACGCACATCTCGATGGATTTTATTTCAGATCTGCCTGTTTCTCAGAAGATGTCTGTCATCTGGGTGGTGTGTGACCGTTTCTCTAAGATGGTCCATTTGGTTCCTCTGCCCAAGTTGCCTTCTTCTTCCGAGTTGGTTCCTCTGTTTTTTCAAAATGTTGTTCGTTTGCATGGTATTCCTGAGAATATCGTTTCTGACAGAGGGACCCAATTCGTGTCTAGATTTTGGCGGGCATTCTGTGCTAGGATGGGCATAGATTTATCTTTTTCGTCCGCTTTCCATCCTCAGACGAATGGCCAGACCGAGCGGATTAATCAGACCCTGGAGACATATCTGAGGTGTTTTGTGTCTGCTGACCAGGATGATTGGGTTGCTTTTTTGCCATTGGCGGAGTTTGCTCTCAATAATCGGGCCAGCTCTGCCACTTTGGTGTCCCCGTTTTTCTGTAATTCGGGGTTTCATCCTCGATTTTCCTCTGGTCAGGTGGAATCTTCGGATTGTCCTGGAGTGGATGCTGTGGTGGAGAGATTGCATCAGATCTGGGGGCAGGTGGTGGACAATTTGAGGTTGTCCCAGGAGAAGACTCAGCTTTTTGCCAACCGCCACCGTCGTGTTGGTCCTCGGCTTTGTGTTGGGGATTTGGTGTGGTTGTCTTCTCGTTTTGTCCCTATGAGGGTCTCTTCTCCTAAGTTTAAGCCTCGGTTCATCGGCCCATATAAGATATTGGAGATTCTTAACCCCGTTTCCTTCCGTTTGGACCTCCCTGCATCCTTTTCTATTCATAACGTTTTTCATCGGTCATTATTGCGCAGGTATGAGGTACCGGTTGTGCCTTCCGTTGAGCCTCCTGCTCCGGTGTTGGTTGAGGGTGAGTTGGAGTACGTTGTGGAGAAAATCTTAGACTCTCGTGTTTCCAGACGGAGACTCCAGTATCTGGTCAAGTGGAAGGGATACGGCCAGGAGGATAATTCTTGGGTGAATGCATCTGATGTTCATGCCTCTGATCTGGTTCGTGCCTTTCATAGGGCCCATCCTGATCGCCCTGGTGGTTCTGGTGAGGGTTCGGTGCCCCCTCCTTGAGGGGGGGGTACTGTTGTGAATTTGGATTCTGGGCTCCCCCGGTGGCTACTGGTGGAATTGAACTGGTGTCTTCATCTTCTCTGTTCACCTGTTCCCATCAAGATGTGGGAGTCGCTATATAATTTTGCTGCTCTGTTAGTTGCTTGCCGGTCATCAATGTTATCAGAAGCCTCTCTGTGCTTGTTCCTGCTCCTAGACAACTACTAGATAAGTTGGACTCTTGTCCATGTTTGTTTTTGCATTTTTGTTCCAGTTCACAGCTGTAGTTTCGTTACTGTGTCTGGAAAGCTCTTGTGAACAGGAATTGCCACTCTGGTGTTATGAGTTAATGCCAGAGTTTTAAAGTAATTTCTGGATGGTGTTTTGATAGGGTTTTCAGCTGACCATGAAAGTGTCCTTTCTGTCTTCTGCTATGTAGTAAGTGGACCTCAAATTTGCTAAACCTATTTTCATACTACGTTTGTTATTTCATCTTGATTCACCGCCAATACATGTGGGGGGCCTCTGTCTCCTTTCGGGGTATTTCTCTAGAGGTGAGCTAGGACTAATATTTTCCTCTGCTAGCTTTATTTAGTCCTCCGGCTGGTGCTGGGCATCTAGAATCAACGTAGGCATGCTACCCGGCCACTGCTAGTTGTGCGTTAGGTTTAGTTCATGGTCAGCTCAGTTTCCATCTTCCAAGAGCTAGTTCCTATATATGCTGATGCTATGATCTCTTGCCATTGAGATCATGACACTTGGCATTCTCTTGATGAGCTTCAAGAGGTAGTCACCAGAAATGGTTTTCACTTCACAGGTGTGCCCTGTCAGGTTTAATAAGTGGGATTTCTTGCCTTATAAATGAGGTTGGGACCATCAGTTGTGTTGAGCAGAAGTCTGGTGGATTCACAGCTGATAGTCCTACTGAATAAACAGTTAGAATTTGTATTATGGCAAGAAAAAGGCAGCTAAGTAAAGAAAAACGAGTGGCCATCATTACTTTAAGAAATCAAGGTCAGTCAGTCCGAAAAATTGGGAAAACTTTGAAAGTATCCCGAAGTGCAGTTGCAAAAACCATCAAGCGCTACAAAGAAACTGGCTCACATGAGGACCGCCCCAGGACAGGAAGACCAAGAGTCACCTCTGCTTCTGAGGATAAGTTTATCCGAGTCACCAGCCTCAGAAATTGCAGTTTAACAGCAGCTCAGATTAGAGACCTGGTCAATGCCACACAGAGTTCTAGCAGCAGACACATCTCTACAACAACTGTTAAGCGGAGACTTTGTGCAGCAGGCCTTCATGGTAAAGTAGCTGCTAGGAAACCACTGCTAAGGACAGGCAACAAGCAAAAGAGACTTGTTTGGACTAAAGAACACAAGGAATTGACATTAGACCAGTGGAAATCTGTGCTTTGGTCTTATAAGTCCAAATTTGAGATTTTTGGTTCCAACCACCGTGTCTTTGTGCGACGCATAAAAGGTGAATGGATGGACTCTACATGCCTGGTTCCACCGTGAAGAATGGAGGAGGAAGTATGATGGTGTGGGGGTGCTTTGCTGGTGATACTGTTGGGGATTTATTCAAAATTGAAGGCATACTGAACCAGCATGGCTACCACAGCATCTTGCAGCGGCATGCTATTCCATCCGGTTTGCGTTTACTTGGGACCATCATTTATTTTTCAACAGGACAATTACCCCAAACACACCTCCAGGCTGTGTAAGGGCTATTTGACCAAGAAGGAGAGTGATGGAGTGCTACGCCAGATGACCTGGCCTCCACAGTCACCAGACCTGAACCCAATCGAGATAATTTGGGATGAGCTGGACCGCAGACTGAAGGCAAAAGGGCGAACAAGTGCTAAGCATCTCTGGGAACTCCCTCAAGATTGTTGGAAGACCATTTCCGGTGACTACCTCTTTAAGCTCATCAAGAGAATGCCAAGAGTGTGCAAAGCAGTCATCAAAGCAAAAGGTAGCTACTTTGCAGAATTTAGAATATAAGACATATTTTCAGTTGTTTCACACTTTTTGCTAAGTATATAATTCCACATGTGCTAATTCATGTTCATAATTTTGATGCCTTCAGTGTGAATGTACAATTCTCATAGTCATTAAAATACAGAAAAATCTTTAAATGAGAAGGTGTGTCCAAACTTTTGGTCTGTACTGTATATATATATATATATATATATATATATATATATATATATATATATATATGTGTGTGTGTATATGTATATATATATATGTATATGCATATATATATATATGTATGTATATATATATATATATATATATATATATATATATATATATACTCACTGGCCACTTTATTAGGTACACCTGTCCAACTTCTTGTTAACACTTAATTTCTAATCAGCCAATCACATGGCGGCAACTCAGTGCATTTAGGCATGTAGACATGGTCAAGACAATCTCCTGCAGTTCAAACCGAGCATCAGTATGGGGAAGAAAAGTGATTTGAGTGCCTTTGAACGTGGCATGGTTGTTGGTGCCAGAAGGGCTGGTCTGAGTATTTCAGAAACTGCTGATCTACTGGGATTTTCACGCACAACCATCTCTAGGGTTTACAGAGAATGGTCCGAAAAAGAAAAAAAATCCAGTGAGCGGCAGTTCTGCGGGCGGAAATGCCTTGTTGATGCCAGAGGTCAGAGGAGAATGGGCAGACTGGTTCGAGCTGATAGAAAGGCAACAGTGACTCAAATTGCCACCCGTTACAACCAAGGTAGGCCTAAGAGCATCTCTGAACGCACAGTGCATCGAACTTTGAGGCAGATGGGCTACAGCAGCAGAAGACCACACCGGGTACCACTCCTTTCAGCTAAGAACAGGAAACTGAGGCTACAATTTGCACAAGCTCATCGAAATTGGACAGTAGAAGATTGGAAAAACGTTGCTTGGTCTGATGAGTCTCGATTTCTGCTGCGACATTCGGATGGTAGGGTCAGAATTTGGCGTAAACAACATGAAATCTTTGGGATGTGGTGGAACGGGAGATTCGCATCAGGGATGTGCAGCCGACAAATCTGCGGCAACTGTGTGATGCCATCATGTCAATATGGACCAAAATCTCTGAGGAATGCTTCCAGCACCTTGTTGAATCTATGCCACGAAGAATTGAGGCAGTTCTGAAGGCAAAAGGGGTTCAACCCGTTACTAGCATGGTGTACCTAATAAAGTGGCCAGTGAGTGTATATATATATATATATATATATATATATATATATATATTTTTTTTTTGTCAGTGAGACACACATATATATATATATATATAATTATATTTCATACAGCGCTAGATATCATAAAAGCCGGTAATTCAATTGCCGGCTTTTGCTATCTCCTTCCCAAACCCGACATGATATGAGACATGGTTTACATACAGTAAAGCAGTACAGTAAAGTACTGCTTCATGCAGAGCTATGCTCACTGCAAATTTGTAGTACTTTGGAGGAATGAATTGTGGGTGTGTAAACATATTGTAAGACATTATGAGCATTTTTTATCAACTGGATGTCTGATTAGGACAACGGGTCACATGCTTGATTCCAAATCTAGATGTGGGTGCTGTCTGTGATACAACTGTCTCTAAATACAGCTATCGGTGCTATTGCTAATCACTTCAGTGTAATCCATAAAATGATTGCTTGGTGCCAATGGTTTGTGATTGAAGCTAAAGGCCCTACCAGGAATTCATTGGATATACACTGCACTCTACACTGTTACAGAATAGCTGTAATCTAGTGATCTGGCTAAATTTGCCCATGGTAGGAAGAGTTTAAAGTGTTTGACCCCCTTTTATACTTCAAGAGCACATCACTCCTCTGCTTTCCCGATTCCTGGTTGCTGTGGGCAGGGCGTTCCTGAAGACTGACAGTTCAGATAAGCAGAATGGTGGTGTCACTGCTCAAAACTGTGTGCTCTTTAGTGTTGCAAGCAGAGTCAGCTTTGCCTCTGTACTATGGTAGTAGTGCTAGGACTCTAAAGCTGGCAGGATCCAATAATCAAGCTTTAGAGCAGTGCTTGCTAGTTTTAAAGCCTCTTTCAGACAACAGGTTTTCCCGTACATAATCTATCTGTGGTTCTCAAACATAGAACATACTGTATATCCATTTTAACCTATGAAGCTGCTCACATGTCCATGTTGTTTTGTGAACCATGGCCCTGATTCATCATTTGCCTTTTTTGTCACTTCCCTTTTTTGTCTTATCATTGTCGTATTAGTTATTCCTTGTCGTATTAGTTGCCATTTTTGGCACCCAATTCTTCAAAATGATGCATGCGATTCATGAATTTACTGCACAGTCAAATATGACCTTTTTTTCTGCCTCAAACAGTTCTTGCGACTTTTTGGTGCAAAATGGGGCAAAAATTATGCCAAAACTTTGGCGCACTCAAATTTACACCATGATGAGACTGGAGTTGTGCCAAATTTTACGACTTTAGAAAAAGTCAAAATTGATAAATCTGGTGAAAACATTTGAAATCATTAAACTCCAACCACAACACGGAAAAAGAAAACAGGGGAGCACATTGAAAATAGACTCAAATAGAATAATGAATTGGGTGCAAACAAAAGAGGAACAAGACACCCAAAACTAGACAAAGCACATGCACAAAGACAATAATGAATGTGGACCAATACTGCATGTCCACAAAATCACACAGATATGTCTGTTTTTTATGTGAATCACAGATCAAAATCACCTATACATGACTAAGGCCACGTTCACACGTTATGAATTTGGTGAGTTTTCCTTACATCTGTATTTGTAGGCCAAAATAAGGAGGAGCAATTAGAGGAAAAGTATAGTAGAAACACATCAACACTTCAATATTTATCACCTACTCCTGGGTTTGACTTAGAAACGCTGAGGTAAAATAGTGAATAAATACTGAACATGTAAACGTGGCCTAAGGGTCCATGGAAATCATGGATGGAATCAGTGTACAACCTGTGTGCGGTCTGTGATTAACACTGCAATGATTAGGCTTTGTAATTCATGTATATATCCAAATGTGAAAATAAATGCTGAAAAACTTTGCAAAAATTAACTGACAAAAAAATGATGAAGCTCGGAATCAAGACATTGATGAAGAACAGTCCATGTTTTTACATACAAGCAAAATCACAGATATTTCAATGAGGCCTAAAACACAGAGCCTGGAAGCACGAGCTCCTTACCTGGGTTACTAGCCAATTTAAGGTAGCCAGTATCCCAGTCAACGAGCTTGTAAACTAAAAAAAAATAAAAATGTAAAAACTCTCCATTCTTGAGAAGATAAAGAATTTTTAGAGGTAAATTGCAAAGTTACTTAATTTTACAAGCACTTTGCAATTTTACTTATTTCAGAAGATGAAACAACCAAGTTCTATGAAGAAAACACTTGTGATGGATGCTTAAACACACAGAAATTAGTATTTTCTTGTGAAATGTAAAAAGTTGCTGTCTGTCTATTCTTGTGACCCACCTTTATCTCGGACTATACCACTGACCCACTCTGCTGCAGCGCTGACACTCTGGCTGTCGGCGACATCTAAAAGTATTGTCTGCAATCTGGATGATGTCTCCTTCTTTAGTTCCTCTGCCCCCTTATCAGTCAGACAAGCTGCCAAAACCTTCATCCCACGCTTGTCCAGCTGTTTTGCCAGCAGATTTCCAAATCCAGAATCACATCCCGTGATTAAAACATATTTGTCTGTGAGATTCTCCAGGATCAATCTATATCTGTATCGTCTGTATAGAAGGATCAGAGCCAGGAGCGCCAACAGAAGGAGCCACATGGTGACGAGGACCTAGGCAATGGCAATACAATGTGGGATTAAAACAGAGTTTTAAAACAATATATAAATGAACTGCAATAAAAGGAAATTACGGTAAATGTTTTTTTAGAGACACCTCAAAAATCAAAACTGACAATCGCCATAGTGCAGAATATAGGGTTACATACATCCAAAAGTTCAGGAGCCTATTGTGCAAACATATAATATATAAAATGTAAACTGCAAAACTGCATTACTGCCATATAGACTATACTTTCAAAATGATTCTCAGTGCACATATTGGCCAATTCCTTTTTGCACACTAGCCACAAGAAGAGACCAAAACTTTAAACACAAGATGGCTGTCAATTGTCCTCGATCTGGGGCTACAGGCAAAGTCTCATCTCGTGGGGTTAGAATGATTCTGAGAAAGCTCAGGAATCAGCCTAGAACTACACAGCAGGACCTGGTCAATGACCTGAAGAGAGCTGGGACCATAGTCTCAAACATTACCATAAGTAACACACTACGCAGTCATGAATTAAAATCCTGCAGTGCACACAAGGTCCCCATGCTCACGCCAGCACATGCCCAATACCATTTGAAGTTCACCAATGTCCATCTGGATGATCCAGAGGAGGCATGGGAGAAGTTCATGTGGTCAGATGGAACTAAAATAAAACTTTTTGGTATCAACTCCATTTGCAGTGTTTGGAGTAAGAAGGATGAATACAACCCAAAGAACACCACACCAAGAAGCATAATGGGGGAAACATCATGATTTTGGGGTTCTTTTTTGAAAAGGGGACAGAATGGCTGCACCATATTGAAGAGAACGATGGATGGGTTCACGTATCGCAAGATTTTGTTCAACAACCTCCTTCTCTCAGTAAGAGCATGGAAGATGGGTCGTGGGTGGCTGGTTCTTCCAGCATGACAATGACCTGAAAAAACACAGGGCAACTAAGGAGTGGCCCCATAAGAAGCATTTCAAGGTCCTGGAGTGGCCTAGCCAGTCTCCAGACCTGAACCCAATAGAAAATCTTTAGAGGGAGTTGAAATTTAATGTTGCCCAGCGACAGCCCTGAAACTTGAAAGATCTGTAGAATATCTGTATAGATAATCCACAATAGACTAACTCAAAAGGCACAATCTAAAGGTTTTTGCAATGGTCTCACAGTCCCCTGATCTTAACATCATTGAAAATCTGTGGCTAGACGTCAAAATAGCAGTGCGTGCAAGACGACCCAGGAATCTCACAGAACTGCAAGAATCTTTCAAGGAAGAATGGATGGGCAGTGCCCAAACGTTTATATGTCACTGTACAAGTATACCTGTATTATTACATGTTTTTAATATTAGATAGTGCCCTTATTCACACACTGAGGATTTTTTGCTCATTTTGTTTCTTGTAGGTTTTGTGCGCTTTATGGCCAATGTAAACATGCGTTTATGTGCTGCATGTACCAACTTGATCCAAGCTCAATTTTTGTGTTTTTCCGCTGTATTACATGTACAGTATTATACAGACAGAGGATCAACTGTATTGTTGATACTGTTGGTCTCCACACTCGCCAGACCTGAACCCAATCGAGATGGTTTGGGGTGAGCTGGACCACAGAGTGAAGGCAAAAGGGCCAACAAGTGCTAAGCATCTCTGTGAACTCCTTCAAGATTGTTGGAAGACCATTCCCGGTGACTGCCTCTTGAAGCTCATCAAGAGAATGCCAAGAGTGTGCAAAGCAGTCATCAAAGCAAAAGGTGGCTGCCTTGAAGAACCTAGAATATAAGACATATTTTCAGTTGTTTCACACTTTTTTGTTAAGTACATAATTCCACGTGTGTTAATTCATAGTTTTGATGCCTTCAGTGTGAATGTACACTTTTCATAGTCATGAAAATACAGAAAAATCTTTAAATGAGGTGTGTCCAAACTTTTGGTCTGTACTGTGTATATATATATATATATATATATATATATATATATATATATATATATATATATATATACACACAGTACAGATCAAAAGTTTAGACGCACCTTCTCAATTAAAGATTTTTCTGTATTTTCATGACTATGAAAATTGTACTTTTTCCCTCAATATTAAAGACCTTCACTTAAAAACTGCATTTTGTGTTTACTTGTGTTATCTTTGTCTCATATTTAAACTTGCTTGGTGATCTAACACATTTAAAAGTGACAAACATGCAAATAAATAGGAAATCAGGAAGGGGCAAACACTTTTTCACGCAGATATAGATTATATACATACCGTATTTTTCTGACCATAAGACGCAATTTTTTCCTCCAAATTTGGGAGGAAAGTGTGGGTGCGTCTTATGGTAGGGATGTAGCATGTGGGGAGGGGGGCAGCAGTGAGTGGGATCGCACTGTTATCCCACTTTAGGAGGCAGAAAAATGTCCCCACTGCCGGGAATCAGCGCTGGGGAAACCATGTGGTCCTGATGATTAAGTGCAGTGAATATTCATTAGCTACTCCCTGCCCACCTATCAGCTGAGCGGTGAGCCGGGAGCAGCAAATGAATACTGCACTTAAGCAGGGACACACATGGTTTCCTCAGCACTGATTCCTGCAGCAGCTGGGGAGATCCGTTTGTCCGGGGGAGGAGGAGGCAGCAGCAGCAGGGTCCAGGGGAGAGGAGATCGCTGCGTACCTTCCAGGGCTGGAGCTGAGTGCTGTGCAGTGTGCACAAGGAGGACCTGTGATGATGTCAGAAGTGGGTGGGCTGCAGCATCACATGGCAGCACAGAGCCCTGACTCTTCTTGACATCATCACAGGTCCTTCAGACCCCAACACTAGAATCTGCTGGCTTCCATTACCTGTGCTGTGGAAAGGCAACAAGAGGGAGGGCTCTGTGTGTGCAGCCATGGGATGCTTTTACCTCGCCACAGGCTGGCTGCCACAATTAAGAGGTTAGTCTTTCCAAAACACAATAAAGCACTCTGCCACTCCTTTAGTGAACTATAACTCCCAGCATGTCTTAGGATCTGCAGGACATGCTGGGAGTTCTAGTTCTCTCATGGGCTTTTAAAGCAGCACTCCAGTGTTATTTTGCAGTGCTGGAGTGGTGCTTTCAATAGAAGCCCTGTGCCCCCATTCTTATACTCACCCTCCAGCATCTTCATATAGTACTTCACAGACACCACACTGGTCCCGCAGCTTCCAACATAATAACATACTATTATATATAATAACATCACATATAATAGTATGTTATTAAATATTTTACCACATTTTTTTGCTTCAAATATTTTTTTCCCTATTTTCCACCTCTAAAACCTGGGTGCGCCTTATAGTCCGGTGCGTCTTATAGTCCGAAAAATACGGTATATGTAGCTGTGATATGTATGCAGTTGGAACCCTTTAGTTAAAATAGGAAGAACCCAAAAACTCATAATGGTCACTGAAATAACTTGAAAGTGGCAAAAGTAGTTCTCAAGTTAAATTTACTGAAAATCAACTAACGAAAATCCAACGTTACTTTGGCATTGGGGTTCAACTTGAAAATTAAAAGCAAAAAACAAACTAATGAAAATGACTTAGACAAAACTGATGGTCACCATAGAAAAGACTGAAAATAATTTGATCACAAGGACAAGTTAAGCAAGGGTGTGTCCTGTAATTAGCTTCACAGGTGGCTCTAAACTTGTAATCAGTTAGTCTGCCTATTTTAAGGATGAAAAGTAGTCTTTGTGCTGTTTTGTATCATAGTGTGTTCTACCCTGAACATGGAGCCAAAATTGATTTAGTCCGAGAAGAGTAGAAAGAAAATGAAAGACAAACATGTTAAAGGTAAAAACCATCTCCAAATAGCTTGATGTTCATGTTACTACAATTGCACATATCAGAAGTGTAGGGGCTATGGGACTGTAGCCAACCTCCTTGAATGTGGCCGCAAGAGGAAAAGTGATGACAGACTGATAATACAAATGGTAACCAAACAGCCCAAAACAAATTCCATAAAGATTAGCTGAACTTGAAGGTCAGGGTACATTCGTATCAGATTGCACAATCCATCACAGTTTTGGAAGACGCCCAAGGAGGAAAGAACTATTGAAAGCAAATCATAAAAAAGCAAGACTGGAATTTGCAAAAATGCATATTGACAAGCTGCAAAGATTCTAGGAGAATGACCTTTGGACAGATGAGATAAAACAAGAGTTTATTGGCAAGTCACATCAGCTCTATATTGACACATGCAAAAATAAAGTAAAGAATAGAACATTGTACCTACTGTGAAACATTGAGGCTTGGTTATGTTTTAGGGCTGCTTTGCTGTATCTAGCAGAAGGTGTCTTGAATCTGTGCAGGGTACAGTGAACCATCAATACTTTCAAGGCATTCTGGAGTGAAATGTGCTGCCAAGTGTCAGAAAGCTTGGACTGAGTTGCAGGTCATGAGACCTCCAACAGGAAAATCACCCAAAATATGCAGCTAAAAACACCCAATGATGGCTAAGAGCAAAGCATTGGACTATTCTAAAGTGGCCGTCTATGGGCCCTGAACTAAATCTTATTGAACATCTGTGGAAGGAGCTAAAACATTCAAGTGGAGTAGTTTGCTCATGAGAAGTGAATCTAAGTATCTGTGGGCAGGTGCAGAAGTCAGTGACAAATAATTTATCAGATTTTACCTCAAAAGGTTGTGCAACAAGTTATTAATTGCAAGTGTTGGTCCAGCACCTAAAATGTCCTTTTTAAATATCTATCATTACACCCTAACCACTTTTATAATTAGTTCTATTATAAAATACCCTACACTTTTTCATATCTAGCTAATCCTTAAATGCGTTTTTTACTTAAATTCCTGTTACACTTCTTTTGAGAGGAGTCTCAAACAAATGACACAGAATGCTGGGGCTGGGGCTGAACTTACTTAGAACAAATAGAGGAGAAAATCCAGCTTCCAAAAATATCAAAATTTATTAAAGATAAAATCCAAAGTCCAAAAACATGGTTCACAGGAGAAGAAATAGCAGCAAGCTACATGTTTCGAACAATAAGTTCTTTTTCAACTGAACTTACTTCCCTGCAGTATTGCCCCTCCTGGAACAAGGTGCCGTCAGGAGGTGAAGCTGCAGTTATTTGATATAGTTTCTTGCATCACTGAGATGTTTTGGATCCATGGTGTTATAAGCTGTTGGAGAAGTGAGTGTCATGCCCACACTCTACTTCTATCTCAACAGCATCTTCTACCTGTGAAATAAGATGTCACTGGGGGTAGAGACAGAATCAGTGAGAGACCAGTGCCGCCCTACAGCGCCGCCCTCAAACAAAGTGTCATCAAGTGGCGGTGTTAGAAGCATTAAGCACTATTTAGGCACAACAGGGGCTATGAAAACGCATTATGGTATCTGTTATCTAGTCCAATTTTGTGCTCTAAAAGATAAAGTGTGCTCCTTCCCTTCTGAGCCCTGCCGCATTCCCAAACTGTAGTTTTCCACCACATATGGGGTATCGGCTTACTCAGGAGAAACTAGACAACAAATTATATGGTCCATTTTCTCTTGTTACTCTTTTGAAAATGAAAAATTTGAGGCTAATCAATATTTTGGTGGGAAAAAGTAAAATTTTCATTTTTTCCTTCCACATTGCTTTAATTTTGGTGAAGTACCTAAAGAGTTAAACTTCTTGAATGTGGTTTTGAGCACTTTGAGGGGGTGTTGTTTTTAATGTGTTGTGACTTTTAGTCACATAAGCCCCTTAACCCCTCTCTGACCTTAGACGTACTGTCCTGTCGAGGTGACCTGGGCCTATCTGACCCTCGACGGGATAGTACGTCATGCCCTTTAATGCGATACCGCGACTTAAGTCGCGGTGATCGCATTAAAATTCCGACGCCATCTTACCTTAGGGAAGATGGTGTCAGCATCCAGGGCATTGTCACCGCCCACCCGGCCTCCCGATCGCTGTGATTGGCTGTTCAATTCTGAACAGCCAATCACAGCCATTCTCACTGTTTCAGCCAATCGGAGCGGCTGAAACAATGAGGTCACAGGCTAGGATCGATTACCGATGTACTCGATCCTAGGTCTGGTGCCTGGCAACACCAGGCACCGGCAAAAGGACCCCGGATTGGCACGATCGCCGATCGCATCGATCGCGCTAATCGCAGGGCACGGCGCGGTATTATCGCGCTGTGCCCTGCTGGAACCTGCGTGGATCGGTGCTATAATAGCACCGATCCAAGGATAGAACCTAGCACAGGCCCAGCAGGGCCTACAGGAGCCGATTGGCACGATCGATGTCATTGTCAATTGCGCCAATCACAGGGCACTGCGGCAGTCACGCGGTGACCGCTCTGTGCCCTGCATGTGACCTGGCTGTGACCTGCCTAGGATCGGAGCTAACAGCTTCGATCCAGGCAGGTCGCAGCCAGGTCATCAGCAGTTGCCAGGGTGACGAGGAAAGCTCTGATTGGTGGGATCGATGTTATGGTCGATCCCACCAATGACAGGTCACAGCAGCAGTATGACCGCTCTGTGACCTGTCTCGTCACCTGCCTGACCTGTGTATGACCGCTCTGCAGGGGTCCTCACTCTAGCTGAGGATTCCTACAGAGTGGTCATACTGCTGGATCTCCCTGCTGGATCTTGTGCCTGGATCTCCCTGCTGTGCTGGGTATTGTGGTGCCACAGCAGCCTGTAGCACCGCAATCCCTGCTAAAGAGAGAAGACAACTAAACGTAAGTTTTATCCCTGATCCCTGCCCAATCCCCCTTCATCCACCCCAATCCCCACATCCCCCCCAATCCCCCCCTTCCCCCTCTTTTTACACCCTCCACCCCCATTTGCACCGCCTCTGCGCGCACATTTAGTAGCCGCCAAGCGTTGATTGGTGACGCAGTTCACCGATCAACGCTCGTGCTCGCTTTTTTTTCCTCAGCCCCTTTGCGCCAACTCCATACTCACATCCCGCAGCCGCCAAACTTTGATAAGTGACGCAGTTCACTTATCATAGTTTGTGCCTGCCGTTTTCCTTTTACCCCCCCCCCTTGCCTGAGGCACGTGCGCACATCAAGCAGCAGCCAAACTTTGATAAGTGAAACAGTTCACTTATCAGAGCTGGGCCTGCTGTTTTAGACACTTTTACTTTTTTTGTCATCTCCGTGCGCACATCCAGCAGCCGCCGAATTTTGATAAGTGATGCAAGTTCACTTATCAGAGCTAGGGCCTGCTGTTTTAGACTTTTCTTTTCACAGGTTTTTATTCTCCTTTTAGCGTTTTCTTTTCAGATAATAGTTTGCACAAATCACTATCCCCCCACACATACAGTTATCAATAAAGTGTACCCAAGCACCATATTCACACAAAAATGTCCCGCTAGTCCTGTTCGTCCCAACAGCGCTATTCATTGGAGGAGGCATATTCTTTCCTTCCTTCGACACTGATAGTGAGGGAAAGGATCCCACTTTTCTTTACTTTTCTGATTCTTCATCCTCATCCTCTTCTTCCTCCTCCTCCTCATCTTCCTCCTCGGGTCCTGCGGAACCGCCACGCAGATGCCCCAGGACAGAAGATGAGGCATCGCCCACCATTCCTGAACCAGCGCTCCCCACTGCGGACCCCATACGAACCTCGCCCCCAGAAAATTACGAGCCGCTGATTCCTGATTTTGTGGCAGAATCAGGAATCAAGTTTGACACCGCCGGCCTCACAGAAACAGACTTTTTCAAAGTCTTTTTCTCTGAGAATTTTATTAAACTCCTGGTGGAGCAAACTAATTTGTATGCTCGTCAATTTTTGGAGCAAAACCCCGGTTCATCATTTTCCAACTGGTCTCCTGTAGATGCAGTTGAAATGATGCAGTTTTGGGGCCTGGTCCTCCACATGGGGATCGTGAAGAAGCCAGAAATTCGGCAATATTGGAGTGTAGATATTTTATATAACACTCCAGTGTTCCGAATGGTCATGGTTCGGAAGCGTTTTGAGGCCATCCATAAGTTCCTGCATTATTCCTATAATGCACAGTGTCCCGCACGAGATGACCCCAACTTTGACCGTCTGTTCAAAGTTCGGCCGGTCATCGAACACTTCAACAAAAAGTTTTCTGAATTGTACATGCCCAAAAGGGACATCTGCGTGGATGAGCCCTTGGTCCATTTTAAGGGGCGGCTCGGATTCCGTCAATACCTGCCCAACAAGAGGGCCAGGTACGGAATCAAACTCTACAAGCTGTGTGAGAGTACCTCAGGGTACATCCACAGGTTTAGAGTGTATGAAGGGAAGGACACCAGGATTGAACCCCCTGAGTGTCCTCCTGTCCTGGGAGTGAGTGGGAAGATTGTGTGGGATTTGGTGCACCCACTGCTGGATAAAGGTTATCACCTCTATACCAATAATTTTTATACCAGCATCCCACTCTACAAATCCCTCTCTACGCGAGGTACCGCAGCCTGCGGTACTATCCGCAAAAATCTGAGAGGCCTCCCAAAGACGCTACTTGGGCAGATGCTCAGAAAAGGTGAGAGCAAAGCCCAATGTAGCGACCACCTGCTGGTGGTCAAGTACAAGGACAAGAGGGATGTCCTTCTCTTGACCACCATACACGGTGATGGCAGCGCCCTCAGCACTGTACGGGGTACCTCCACACAGGTCTTCAAACCGGACTGTGTACTGGGGTACAACAAAAGCAAGCGGGGCGTTGATCTCTCTGATCAACTCCTCCAACCGTACAGTGCTTTGAGAAAGGCCAAGGTGTGGTACAAAAAGCTGGCCGTGCACATTGTACAAATGGCAATGCTGAACGCTTTCCTGCTGTCACAATGTGCACACCACACCGATACGTTGTACCTTCAATTCCAGGAGGTAGTGGTTAAGGCCCTGATATTTGGCACTCCGGAAGGAGAGGGCCCCAGTACTTTCGGAACTGAAGGTGCTCATACCGTACCAGGCCAGCATTTTCCGGGGGTGGTCCCGCCAACTGGCAGAAAAGGTAAGCCGCAAAAAAGGTGCTGAGTGTGTTACAAAAGGGGAATACGCAAGGACACCATTTATCAATGCAACACCTGCCCCGAAAAACCTGGCCTGTGTATGAAGGATTGCTTCAAATTGTACCACACCTCCATGCACTACTAATTTACTTCACAGGAAACCGTACATTAGTTCCAAAAAGGGGGCACATCTAGATAAGTTCCTTGGGGGTCTAGGTTCCAAAATGATGTCACTTGTGTTTTTTTTTACTGTTTAGGCACATCAGGGGCTCTGCAAACGGAACATTACGACAGACCATTTCATCAAAGTCTGCATTCCAAAACGTCACTACTTCCCTTTCGAGCCCCAACGTATGCCTAAACAGTTTTTTCCCACATATGGCGCACCAGCGTAATCAGGACAATTTGGACAACAACTTTAGATGTCCAATTTCTCCTGTTACCCCTGGGAAAATTAAAAATTGGGGACTAAAAGATCATTTTTGTGGGGAAAAATAGGATTTTTTATTTTCATGCCTGGGCATTATAAACTTTAGTGAAGCACTTGGGGGTTCAAAATTCTCACCACACACCTAGATAAGTTCCTTAGGGAGTCCAGTTTCCAAAATGGGGTCACTTGTGGGGGTTTCTACTGTTTAGGCACATCAGGGGCTCTGCAAACGGAACATGATGCCTGCAGAACATTCCATCAAAGTCTGCATTCCAAAACGTCACTACTTCCCTTTCGAGCCCCAACGTATGCCCAAACATTAGTTTTCTTCCACATGTGGGGTAACAGCCTACTCGGGACAAACTGGACAACAGCTTTTGGGGTCCAATTTCTCCTGTTACCCTTGGAAAAATTAAAAATTGGGGACTAAAAGATCATTTTTGTGGGGAAAAATAGGATTTTTTTTTCACGCCCGGGCGTTATAAACTTCTGTGAAGCACTTGGGGGATAAAAGTGCTCATCACACATCTAGATAAGTTCCTTAGGAGGTGTAGTTTCCAAAATGGGGTCACTTGTGGGGGGTTTCAACTGTTTAGGTACATCAGGGGCTCGCCAAACGAGACATGGCGTCCGATCTCAATTCCAGCTAATTTTAGCTTGAAAAAGTCAAACGGCGCTCCTTCCCTTCTGAGCCCTGCCGTGCGCCCAAACAGTGGTTCCCCCCCCACATATGGGGTATTGGCGTACTCAGGACAAATTGTACTACAACTTTTGTGGTCCAATTTCTTCTGTTACCCTTGTGAAAATTAAAAATTGGGGACTAAACGATCATGTTTGTGGAAAAAATAGGATTTTTTTTTTCACGCCCGGGCGTTATAAACTTCTGTGAAGCACTTTGGGGATAAAAGTGCTCATCACACATCTAGCTAAGTTCATTAGGGGGTCTAGATTCCAAAATGGGGTCAATTGTGGGGGGTTTCCACTGTTTAGGCACATCAGGGGCTCACCAAACGCGACATGGCGTCCGATCTAAATTCCAGCCAAATTTAGCTTGAAAAAGTAAAATGGCGCTCCTTTCCTTCCGAGCCTTGCCGTGTGCCCAAATAGTGGTTCCTCACACATTCGGGGTATCAGTGGACTCAGGACAAATTGTACAACAAATTTTGAGGTCCATTTTCTCATTTTACCCTTGGGAAAATAAAAAAATTGTTGCTGAAATATCATTTTTGTGACTAAAAAGTAAAATGTTCATTTTTTCTTTCCACGGTGCTTCTGCTCCTGTGAAACACCTGAAGGGTTAATAAACTTCTTGAATGTGGTTTTGAGTACCTTCAGGGGTGCAGTTTTTAGAATGGTGTCACTTTTGGGTTTTTTCTACTATATAGACCCCTCAAAGTGACTTCAAATGTGAGGTAGTCCCTAAAAAAATGGTTTTGTAAATTTTGTTTGAAAAATGAGAAATCACTGGTTAACTTTTAACCCTTAAAACTCTCTAACCAAAAAAAAATTGGTTCCAAAATTGTGCTGATGTAAAGTAAACATGTGGGAAATGTTATTTATTAACTATTTTGTGTCACATAACTCTCTCGTTTAACAGAATAAAAATTCAAAATTTGAGAATTGCGAAATTTTCAAAATTTTTACCAAATTTCCATTTTTTCACAAATAAATGCAGATAATGTCAAAGAAATTTTACCTCTATCATGAAGTACAATATGTCACGAGAAAAAAATGTCAGAATCACCGGGATCCGTTGAAGCGTTCCAGAGTTATAACCTCATAAAGGAACAGTGGTCAGAATTGTAAAAATTGGTCCGGTCATTAACGTGCAAACCACCCTTGGGGGTAAAGGGGTTAAAGTCATTTCAAAAGGGATGTGGTCCCTAATTGAAATCAATTTTACAGAGATTACTGATAAAAATTTTAACCCTCTTAACTTACTAAAAAAAAATAGGTTTTAAAAATGATGCTGATGTAAAGTAGACATATGGTAAATGTTACGAATTATCCATTTTGTGTGGTTAACTATCTATCTGGTTTAAGGGCTTAAACATTTGAAGTTAGAAAATTGTAAACTTTTAAAATTTGTAAATTTTTGTTATAATTCCATAAATAAAATGCAAAAAAAACAACCCAAATTTTCCACTAACTTAAAGCAAAACATGTCACAAAAAAAATTCTCACAATTACTGGAATATGTTAATCCCTTCCCGACATGTGCCGTATATATACACTTCTCTGCGGGAGCTGCATGCCAGCAAAGAGAAGTATACGGTGCCTCTATTTCTGGTCACCACGCTGCATCGTGCGTTGACCTGGTTAAGATGGCTGCTGTCTGACAGCAGGCCATCCCTGCACGTCATCCCGGGAGTCTGTACCTTCCCTGATTGGCTGGTCAATTCTGACATAGCAATCTCAGTAATGTGACAATAAAGTTATATAAAAAAAATAAATCATGTAACATGGTGTGATTGGTGCTGTCTGACACATCACCAATGGCAGCCATCACAATGGGTGGGGTGATGGTCATGTCACCTCACCTGATTAACCCCTGTGGTGCTGATTGGTCACAAACTATTTTTTTGCCAATCAGCGCCAAAAGTTAATCTAAAATAGAAATCCCCACCATCGTTACCTCACAGTTGGCGTGCAGAGCAGTTGTGAGACCCCCCTGTGGATCTGAGAGAGAATTTCATCCATGGCTAGTTCGAAATCCCCCCCCCCCCCGCGACCTGTGCCTACTCCTGGATATTTTGCTTAGCTGACATGCTGTGCTAATCTGTCTCCTGTGATGTGTGGGGGCTGCTGTGTGACTCATCTGTGATCACAACAGCAGTGGCAACAGCAGCTCCTCAATCCCTGTCCCAATTCCCCCCAATCACCTTCCGCTACCCTCCCCCCACTCCCATTTGAATTTTTTTTGCATACAGAGTAGTTTTATAGGTAGCGTATTAAAGAAGTGAACATCAGTGTTTGGTGACATCAGATTTGTGCTTTTTTTAAAAATAATAATTAATACAAAGTAGCTGTCAGGGCCGGCATTTAGAGCAGGCAGACAAGGTAGCTGCCTAGGGCCCCTGCTCCTCCAGGGGCGCCCAGCCAGTAGCGTGCCACTAATAGCTGCACACCAAGCGGCCGCTAAGGGGACCTGTGAGTAAGAGGGGCCCGACGCCGCTTGAAATAGATCACTCTATTTGTAATGACTCTATATAATACAGGTCCTTCTCAAAAAATTAGCATATAGTGTTAAATTTCATTATTTACCATAATGTAATGATTACAATTAAACTTTCATATATTATAGATTCATTATCCACCAACTGAAATTTGTCAGGTCTTTTATTGTTTTAATACTGATGATTTTGGCATACAACTCCTGATAACCCAAAAAACCTGTCTCAATAAATTAGCATATTTCACCCGACCAATCAAATAGAAGTGTTTTTTAATACCAAACAAAAAAACCATCAAATAATAATGTTCAGTTATGCACTCAATACTTGGTCGGGAATCCTTTGGCAGAAATGACTGCTTCAATGCGGCGTGGCATGGAGGCAATCAGCCTGTGACACTGCTGAGATGTTATGGAGGCCCAGGATGCTTCAATAGCGGCCTTAAGCTCATCCAGAGTGTTGGGTCTTGCGTCTCTCAACTTTCTCTTCACAATATCCCACAGATTCTCTATGGGGTTCAGGTCAGGAGAGTTGGCAGGCCAATTGAGCACAGTAATACCATGGTCAGTAAACCATTTACCAGTGGTTTTGGCACTGTGAGCAGGTGCCAGGTCGTGCTGAAAAATGAAATCTTCATCTCCTTAAAGCATTTCAGCCGATGGAAGCATGAAGTGCTCCAAAATCTCCTGATAGCTAGCTGCATTGACCCTGCCCTTGATGAAACACAGTGGACCAACACCAGCAGCTGACATGGCACCCCACACCATCACTGACTGTGGGTACTTGACACTGGACTTCAGGCATTTTGGCATTTCCTTCTCCCCAGTCTTCCTCCAGACTCTGGCACCTTGATTTCCGAATGACATGCAAAATTTGCTTTCATCAGAAAAAAGTACTTGGGACCACTTAGCAACAGTCCAGTGCTGCTTCTCTGTAGCCCAGGTCAGGCGCTTCTGCCGCTGTTTATGGTTCAAAAGTGGCTTTACCTGGGGAATGCGGCACCTGTAGCCCATTTCCTGCACACGCCTGTGCACGGTGGCTCTGGATGTTTCCACACCAGACTCAGTCCACTGCTTCCTCAGGTTCCCCAAGGTCTGGAATCGGTCCTTCTCCACAATCTTCCTCAGGGTCCGGTCACCTCTTCTCGTTGTACAGCGTTTTCTGCCACATTGTTTCCTTCCAACAGACTTACCATTGAGGTGCCTTGATACAGCACTCTGGGAACAGCCTATTTGTTGAGAAATTTCTTTCTGGGTCTTACCCTCTTGCTTGAGGGTGTCAATGATGGCCTTCTTGACATCTGTCAGGTCGCTAGTCTTACCCATGATGGGGGTTTTGAGTAATGAACCAGGCAGGGAGTTTTTAAAAGCCTCAGGTATCTTTTGCATGTGTTTAGAGTTAATTAGTTGATTCAGAAGATTAGGGTAATAGGTCATTTAGAGAACCTTTTCTTGATATGCTAATTTATTGAGACAGGTTTTTTGGGTTATCAGGAGTTGTATGCCAAAATCATCAGTATTAAAACAATAAAAGACCTGACAAATTTCAGTTGGTGGATAATGAATCTATAATATATGAAAGTTTAATTGTAATCATTACATTATGGTAAATAATGAAATTTAACACTATATGCTAATTTTTTGAGAAGGACCTGTATATGAGTTTCACTTTTTGTATTGAAGAGCTAAAATACATTAACTTCTTGATGATATTCTAATTTTGTGAGAAGCACCTGTATATATAATGTATATATATACAGTACAGACCAAAAGTTTGGACACACCTTCTCATTTAAAGATTTTTCCTTATTTTCATGACTATGAACATTGTAAATTCACACTGAGGGCATCAAAACTATGAATTAACACATGTGGAATTACATACTTAACAAAAAAATGTGAAGCAAATTAAAATATGTCTTATATTCTAGGTTCTTCAAAGTGGCCACCTTTTGCTTTGATGACTGCTTTGCACACTCTTGGCATTCTCTTGATGAGCTTCAAGAGGTAGTCACCTGAAATGGTCTTCCAACAATCTTGAAGGAGTTCCCAGAGATGCTTAGCAATTGTTGGCCCTTTTGCCTTCACTCTGCGGTCCAGCTCACCCCAAACTATCTCGATAGGGTTCAAGTCTGGTGACTGTGGATGCCAGGTCATCTGGCGTAGCACCCCATCACTCTCCTTTTTGGTCAAATAGCCCTTACACAGCCTGGAGGTGTGTTTGGGGTCATTGTCCTGTTGAAAAATAAATGATGGTCCAACTAAATGCAAACTGGATGGAATAGCATGCCGCTGCAAGATGCTGTGGTAGCCATGCTGGTTCAGTATGCCTTCAATTTTGAATAAATCCCCCAAAGTGTCACCAGCAAAGCACCCCCACACCATCACACCTTCTCCTTCATGCTTCACGGTGGGAACCAGGCATGTAGAGTCCATCCGTTCACCTTTTCTGCGTCGCACAAAGACACGGTGGTTGGAACCAAAGATCTCAAATTTGGACTCATCAGACCAAAGCACAGATTTCCACTAGTCTAATGTCCATTCCTTGTGTTCTTTAGCCCAAACAAGTCTCTTCTGCTTGTTGCCTGTCCTTAGCAGTGGTTTCCTTGCAGCTATTTTACCATGAAGGCCTGCTGCACAAAGTCTCCTCTTAACAGTTGTTGTAGAGATGTGTCTGCTGCTAGAACTCTGTGTGGCATTGACCTGGTCTCTAACCTGAGCTGCTGTTAACCTGCGATTTCTAAGGCTGGTGACTCGGATATACTTACCCTCAGAAGCATAGGTGACTCTTGGTCTTCCTTTCCTGGGGAGGTCCTCATGTGAGCCAGTTTCTTTGTAGCGCTTGATGGTTTCTGCAACTGCACTTGGGGACATTTTCAAAGTTTTCCCAATTTTTCGGACTGACTGACCTTATTTTCTTAAAGTACTGATGGCCACTCATTTTTCTTTACCTAGCTGCTTTTTTCTTGCCATAATACAAATTCTAACAGTCTATTCAGTAGGATTATCAGCTGTATATCCACCAGACTTCTGCTCAACACAACTGATGGTCCCAACCCCATTTATAAGGCAAGAAATCCCACTTATTAAACCTGACAGGGCACACCTGTGAAGTGAAAACCATTTCCGGTGACTACCTCTTGAAGCTCATCAAGAGAATGCCAAGAGTGTGCAAAGCAGTCATCAAAGCAAAAGGTGGCTACTTTGAAGAACCTAGAATATAACATATATTTTCAGTTGTTTCACACTTTTTTGTTAAGTATATAATTCCACATGTGTTAATTCATAGTTTTGATGCCTTCAGTGTGAATATACAATTTTCATAGTCATGAAAATACAGAAAAATCTTTAAATGAGAAGGTGTGTCCAAGCTTTTGGTCTGATATATATATATATATATATATATATATATATATATATATATATATATATATATATATATATATATATATATATATATATACACACACGCACACACACGCACTTTTTCTTTTTGGATGGCAGATTAAAAATGAAAAATCTTGTGCACGATGTGCTTATTTTATGCAGTGTAAAGTGAAATGCGGAGCGTTTTTTTATTTGGCAACATATCAATTTGTCTTTCAGGTTCATGAAGCAATGTGTGTAATTCCCCAATAGCATTGCATTAGATGCATTTGTAGTGCATTTCTGCTACAGAATTTCCTTAAAATAAAATGTAAACTACACACGACAATATCAATAGCATTTTCAACAATGCAAGAAGTATCAAAAACTAAGCATCTTTATTTTGAAACATGATGTTAGGGGTCAAGTTCCCGCCTCTGCACAGGGGGAATCTCGGGCCATCTCCGCTGCGGTCGCCCATTCTTCTCCTGCCGCAGTGGAGCCTGCTCAGCGGAGACATCGGTCCCAGCGTCTCGCTCAGTCTGACTCTGTACAGAGTTACTGCTGCTTTTCCTGCTTCTGCCATTGGAGTCAGTGCTGGGCAGCGGCGAGCAGACGCTTCTGGGACTAAGTCCTGCTTTTCTCGTTCTGAGCATGCCCAGAGTAAGATCTCTCAGTGGAGATCGAGGGTCACATGATCAGACACTGCAGCTAAGGCCATTGGTCCTTCAGGAAGGTCCTGTAGGTGCTCACGCTCTGTGGCAGCCTCTCATTGGTCCTTCTAGGAAGGTCCTGTATGTGCTGCAACTATTTAAGGCTCGCATGGCCGCACGGCCATGCGCTAGTATTGTTCAATATTGTACTTTGCGCCAGTGTGGTCACGTATGATAGTGTTAAGGGACCCGGCTGAAATAAGCCCCTAGAATGCTGGCACCTCCGGCGAGGAGTTTGTGTGTTTGAGTATTCAGGGACCTGGCTGAAATAAGCCCCTAGAATGCTGGCACCTCCGGCAAGGAGTTTTGTGTGCATGCATGACCACTGACTGCTCTCATTTGGGTAGTTAGCCTGTGCCACTGTGAAGGTTAACAGGGCACAGTGCTTTGAGTTCACGGCTACTCTGTGAAGTAACAGAGGTAGCTCATACCACTATTTAGTTCCGCCATTTGCTAGCAGCAGGTTCTCCTGCACGGTGGACCCCGGGCTGCGAGCGCATATATTATAATAACTAGACTGTGGCCCGATTCTAATGCATCGGGTATTCTAGAATATGCATGTCCCCGTAGTATATGGACAATGATGATTCCAGAATTCACGGCAGACTGTGCCCGTCGTTGATTGGTCGAGGCAACCTTTATGACATCATCGTCGCCATGGCAACCATTATGACATCTACGTCGATACTGTGCCCGTCGCTGATTGGTCGAGGCGAATTCGTGGCAGACTGTGCCCGTCGCTGATTGGTCGAGGCAACCTTTATGACATCATCGTCGCCATGTTGTGCCCGTCTCTGATTGGTCGAGGCCGCCAGGCCAGGACAGACAGACAGACAGACAGAAAAACCCTTAGACAATTATATATATAGAAGTCTCTCTATTCATTTGGTGCGTTCCGCTAGCCCTAACACATGACATACCAAAAAGATGCAAAAACATCAGTGCCAAAAACAAGATAAAAATGCATGTAAAAGAAACACTCAAAAACGCAAATAACCTAATTTAGCTTATAAAAGCAGAACTGCTGCAAGCCTTCAATATGAAAAAAACACCAAATGTTCAATGTGGGAACAATAGAGTTAAGCTCTCAGATATAATCACACTTAGTGTGAAGCAACATGCTTTTTTAATGTAAAAAAATATAGCAAAAGATGTATTGTAGAGATGGACTCACTTTCAGGCAGCTGGGTAGCGTTTAACCACTGGCAAAGCAGACTATTGTCCTATAGGTCCTTCAATCAACCTTGTGTAAGTTTTAGACGTGTTTACTCCTCCACAGCTAGGCAGCTATGAGCAGCTCTGCTGCCTTTTTCGCTCCAGCTGAACCTTCTGAATTGGAGGATAGGAATGACTGGTCCCGCCCATCACTTTCCTGGCACCTGAACCTGTACTGCTCCACTAAATCAAAAATAACCAAAAAAAGAGAAATTTGCCAGGAAACAAAATACAACAATGCTTTGATAAAACATTATTTTTTTTCCAATAATATAAAAAAAATCGTGAAACACTTGTCGGGTGTCTTGGTGGGTGGTCTGATCATATTTGTGTTTCATTATACGCAGACTGGATATTTCCTCCTACTTGTACTAATCATCTACCATTACTTTTTATCACAATTATTGTTACTGATAAGGCTCTTTGAAGAGGACCCTTTAATTACTCTGTCATGTCAGATAATTTTGTTTTTCGGAAAGCTTTCTGTATACATGTATACAACAACAGACTGTCAATTGACATGCAATATTATGTCATTTTGATTTATTTTTGACATATTTCTTTATATAAAAATTTATGAATTTTGTTGAAATATATATATATTTTTATTTGTTCACCCTCCAATTTTCCTTGCTGCCTGGGTCTGCTTTTAAGCCAGTTATTTAAACTGTGCTAATCACTATTTTTACAAAACATACTATTGAATAAAATGAATGTATTATCAAAACATTATTGTATTTTGTTTCCTTGCACATTTTTCTATTTTGGTTATATACTTACCCCTGTGTCATATGGGGACATAAATAAATAATATGAGTCAGTTGTGATTAGAGATGAGTTAACCTTTCAAGGTTTGGTTCAGCTCAGATCAGCAAACTTCCTGATGTTCACCGAAATTATCCAAACCCCACTGAATTCAATGGGAGGCAGAGCCAAACTCCTAGACAACACCTTCAGAGAGGGGCCCAAATGCTGCCAAAACAGCTCAAATTAGGGGCAGACACCAGGAAAGGTAGCATCAATTGACCCAAATTTTCAGAGCAAATAGTGTAATTGCACAACATGGCTGCACATGAGACAGAGGCTGGGACAGGGCTTGGACCAGCATTTCACGTCAATTTAAACATTGATAAGTAACAGGTGGATAAGTGACATGTGTAGGCCTAGTGCTCTGATAGCCCGGCCAAATTCAGACAGCAAACATGAACTAGACCCAACATGGAGTCCAAACATTTCCAGAAATTAGGGGCAGACACCAGGAAAAGTGGCACTAATTGACCCTCAGTCTGAATTTTATATTGGCGCAGCATGGATGGATGGGACAGGGCCTTGCCCAGCATTTCAAAGTTGAAAATTGATCAGTAAGAGGTGGATGAGTGAAAGGTGGAAACAATCATTGCTCAAACTCTTGAGCTGTGTGACTGCGATCTCCAAGGCATATTAATTTAAACACTGCCTGATTGCGATGAGCCCGGGCTGAACAGTATGGAGGTGAGGGGGATTCTCTATGCATTGCTGGAACTTGTGTGTCATTAAGGGAGAGGTTGATGGCGCAGGTAGAGGCCCTTGAAGATGTGGGGGTGTCAGAAGAAGTGGAAGAAGTGTTAGATGCAGAGGTGTGTACTGCATAGCTTGGGGATTTCAAGACTTGTGGAGCTGTCCCTTCCCTGCCTGCACAGCAGCCACCAGAGCCATCCAGTGCCGTGTCAGTGAGATGTAATGTCCCTGGCCATGCTTGATCATCCAGGTGTCAGTGGAGAAATGCACTCTGTCAGACACAGATATTTTCAAGGAATGGGTGATGTTGTCTATGACATGCTGGTGTAGCCCAGGCACAGCTTTCTTAGAGAAAAAATGGTGACTGGGCAACTGGACTGGGGACTGCGACAGCCATCAGCTTTTGGGAACTGTATCCACCAGGCGGAAAGGCAGCATTTCCGTGGCCAACAGATTAGAGATGGTGAAGTTCAAGCTCTTAGCTTTGTCATGTGTAGGAGGAAAAAATCTTTTATGTGACCACAACTGTGGGACCGTGGGCTGGCTGCTGTGCTGAGAGAGGGTGGAGTAGTGTATGCACAACAAACTGATGGACTGTGAGTGATGTGCGGGCAGAAATGTTATGGTGAATTGAGAAAGATGTGTTGTGATCGGTATCTGAGATCACTCAAAAACAGCAGGCATGTCCACTTTCATAACTGCTGCCAGGCTCTCACTCACCCTGACTGTAGCAGGTGAAGAAGTGGAGGTTCTGCGACCGGAGACCTGTGTGAGAACACTTGCCAGGGTGACTGAGGAGGAAGAAGCAGCATATGCAGTTCATTGGGCAGCCGGTGGTTGGTGATGCCCGCTTGATCCCATTTAGTCCAGTAAGATTCCCAGACTAATGCGTGTTGATCGCGCATGTACTGGACTGGTTCATGCATGTAGTAGCTAAGTTAGTGACATTTTTGTCTCTTCCAAGTCATTTTTTAACAAAGTTGTCAGATAACGTGATTTGGGTCATCCTTTGTGGTCTCAGAAAAGTCCCAGGCTAGGCAATCCTTGCTGCCCTTGCAAACTGCAGAGTCACGACAGCTGCTACCTACAGCCCAAGTTATGGCTGAGGATGTAGTGCTTGTTTTGGTTGCATACCTTATGTCTGTGCTGCAAGCCACAATGTAACCTCCTCGTCTTCCTCCTCCTTCACCTCCTCTGCTAAGATACTCAGCTGCGTACCTCTGGGTTCTCACCATGCGGGATCTACAACCCTAATCTGGGTGCAACCTCTGAGTACTGAACTGTGTGTGATGTTAAGGTGTAGGAAGAGAAGGAGATGCCTCTTGATTCAGACACTGGAGAACATGCTCTTTCTGTCCCTCATCTACATGGCGTATTGCTGTTAGGCTGCCTGTCAGGACTCTGAACATTTTTTATTACCTTTTGTGCATTACTGCCCTTTTCCAAGATGGCGTCTTTGGTCTCATGTGCACTGTGTTGTCCTGCTATAAAACTCCACCCCAGCCTTCAGTCTGTGCTAGAGTACTCTGCCTTGCATCCAGCTCCTGACCTCTGGTTGCTCCCTGGCTATATACCTGCTCCTGTGAACCTGTGTGGTTATCCTGCTACTCTGCTCTGAGTTCCTGCTGCATACACCAGTTCCAGTAATCCTCCTTCATCTGCTGCTCGTGTTTACTTCCATCTGCATTTTCTGGACCTGTAAGCTGTTGCTGCTCTGCAACCACCTGAGACTATTACCCAGGCCTCACTGGTTGAGCTAAGATATTATTTGAACTGCCTTATAAGCATATCTATCTGTGTTTTGGACTAAGCAAGGACTTATTCGTGTCAAGTTTCCTGAAGAATAATTGTGCTTCATAGACTTTCTGCGTGATTGCATTTTCCTCTGAAGCTTCCTATAGACTGCTAAGCTGCATTTAATATTTACTCCAAGTGTTGTGGTCTTGAGTTTCTCTCTGCACCTGTTTGAATCACCATGTGATAATATAGACTTTATGACTTATAAAACTGTGTCCTGTAGTTGTCTTGTTCCACGCAAAGAGTCTCCTGAGTTATCCCCTATAATTATTACAGGATAGTCTAGCCTAAAAAAAAAAAAGGAGGCTGCTGGAACAATGACTGCAGAAAGCAGACTAGAGCAGGTGTTTTCCATAATTAGATCACTGCAGAAAGATGTGGAAGGTCTGCAAAAGAAGTTTGGAAGCTTTGAACACAATCAACAAGTGTTTGGACAGACATTGCAGGATCTTCTGAATCTGGAATCGGAATTCCGATACCGATTCCCGATATGTTTAAGATATCGGGAATTGGTATCGGAATTCAGATTTAAGTGTAAAATAAAGAATTAAAATAAAAAATATAGCTATACTTACCGTCTGACGGGCCTTGGTACTAACCGGGAACCTTCCTTCCTTAGAATCAGCCTTCCAGGACCTTGCGGTGACGTCACGGTGACGTCGCGGCTTGTGATTGGTCGCGCGGCCGCCCATGTGACCGCTCGCGCGACCAATCACAAGCCGCGACGTCACCGTGACGTCACCGAAGGCCCTGGAAGGGCTGATTCTTAGGAAGGAAGGCTGCCGGAAAGAAGCAGGGCGTGTCCGAGGGTGAGTATATACCTAATAGGAATATACTCACCCTCGGCTTCGTTCCGGCAGCCTTCCTTCCTAATAATCAGCCCTTCCAGGGCCTTCGGTGACGTCACGGTGACGTCGCGGCTTGTGATTGGTCGCGCGAGCGGTCACATGGGTGGCCGCGCGACCAATCACAAGCCGCGACGTCACCGTGACGTCACCGCAAGGTCCTGGAAGGCTGATTCTAAGGAAGGAAGGTTCCCGGTTAGTACCAGGGCCCGTCAGACGGTAAGTATAGCGATATTTTTTATTTTAATTCTTTATTTTACACTTAAATATGGATCCCAGGGCCTGAAGGAGGGTTTCCGCTCCTTCAGACCCTGGGAACCATTGGAAACCCAATGCACTGCATTGGGTTTCGAGTTTCGGCCGACCCCGGCCCCGACTTTTTTATAGGATCGGCCGATTTCACTCGACCCGACTTTTGAAAAAGTCTCTCCAATTACCATGGAAACAGTGGATGGGTCACCTTTAATCTCCGGGCCTGTGAATCAGGATACCGTACCCCTTGAAACTGTGTTGGAGCCTAATCATCAGGAGCAACTTTCTTTCTTGCTAATTTCTTCTCCTCATTTTCCTGTGATTTTAGGCATTCCTTGGTTGTGTTCTTAGAACCCAATTATCAACTGGGAGACCAAGGAGATTACCTTTCCAACAAGGAGCAACTCAGCTTTAACAGAAGCTGTCCCGGAGTCCACGGCTACGGAACCACATGTACAGGTATTTACTTTACCTCCAGCATATAAAGAGTTCTCTGACATCTGTGACAAGAAGAATGCAGATCAGCTTCCTCCACACAGGCATTATGACTAGTGTTGAGCGATACCTTCCGATACTCAAAGGTATCGGTATCGGATGGTATCGGCCGATATCCAAAAAATATCGGATATCGTCGATACCGATACCCGATACCAATGCAAGTCAATGGGACACAAGTATCAGAAGGTATCCTGGATGGTTCCCAGGGTCTGAAGGAGAGGAAACTCTCCTTCAGGCCCTGGGATCCATATTCATGTAAAAAATAAAGAATGAAAATAAAAAATATGGATATACTCACCCTTAGACGAGCCCTGGACCTTACCGATGTAACCGGCAGCTCCGTTCCTAAGAATGAGGAGTTTAGGACCTTCGATGACATCGTGGCTTGTGATTGGTCACGTGACCGCTCATGTGACAGCTCACGCGACCAATCACAAGCCGCGACATCATCGCAGGTCCTAAACTCCTCATTCTTAGGAACGGAGGCTGCCGGTAACATCGGTAAGGTCCAGGGGCCGCCGGAGGGGTGAGTATATCCATATATTTTATTTTAATTCTTTATTTTTTACATGAATATGGATCCCAGGGCCTGAAGGAGCGTTTCCTCTCCTCCAGACCCTGGGAACCATACACTGGGAACTTCCGATTCCGATTTCCGATATCACAAAAATATCGGACCTCGGTATCGGAATTCCGATACCGCAAGTATCGGCCGATACCCGATACTTGCGGTATCGGAATGCTCAACACTAATTATGACTGTTCCATTGAGCTGCTTCCTGGGGCAGCTATTCCTTTTGGTAACGTATACCCTTTGGCGGCACCTGAGCTTCAAGCCTTAAAGGAGTATATTGATGAAAATCTGGCCAAAGGCTTCATACGTCCTTCTTCCTCACCAGCAGTGGCACCTATATTTTTTGTAAAATAGAAGGATGGGACCCTGAGACCCTGTGATGACTATCGGGAACTCAATAAGGTAACCGTACAAAACCATTGCCCTTTGCCTCTGATTCCCGAATTACTGGAAAGAGTCCGCCATGCTAAGGTGTTCTCTAAACTGGATCTTCGTGGGGCTTATAATTTGGTGCGAATTCGTCCAGGGGATGAGTGGAAGACAGCATTCAGATGCCGGTATGGACACTTTGAATATCTTGTGATGCCCTTCGGGCTTTGTAATGCCTCTGCAACGTTTCAACACCTTGCTAATGACATTTTCAGAGATTTGTTGGACCAGTTTGTAGTGATCTATTTGGACGATATACTAATCTTTTCTGACTCTCTACAGGAACATGAAAAGCATGTCAACTCTGTTTTAAGACATCTGAAAGAGAACCATCTGTATATTAAGCCGGAGAAATGTGAGTTCCATCGTTCTGAGATACAGTCCTTAGGTTATATCATCTCTCCCCAGGGGCTGAACATGGAATCTGGTAAGATTCAGGCTATCCTTGACTGGCCAGGACCCAAGAACGTTAAGGAGGTCCAACGTTTTATTGGTTTTGCAAATTTCTACAGACGCTTCATTCGAAATTTTTCTGATATTGTCCGTCCCATTACTTCCTTGACAAAGAAGGAAAAGCCCTTTAAATGGTCATCACAGGCTCAAGAAGCTTTTGATCGGCTTAAGATCTGTTTCACATCAGCACCGCTGTTGATACACCCAGATCCAACACTTTCATTCATTGTGGAGGTGGACGCTTCTGATAATGCTTTGGGGGCTATTCTCTCCCAAAGAACTGGAGAGAAGGGTCTGCTACATCCTTGGGCTTTCTTTTCCCATAGACTAACCTCAGCAGAGGAGAATTACGATGTGGGAGAAGAGGAATTGCTGGCTATTATTGCGGCTTTCAAAGAATGGAGGCATCATCTGCAAGGAGCTGCACAACAGATCATAGCGCTAACTGACCATCGCAATGTAGAGTTCCTTAAATCCGCTAGATGTCTTTCTCCTCATCAGGCTCGTTGGAACTTATTTTTAAATCAGTTTAACTTTGTTATCTCGTACCATCCAGGTTCTTGTAATAGGAAGACTGATGCTTTATCCTGAATCCATGCTGCAGATTCCGTACCTGGAGCCCCATCCAAGACCATTCTATCTGATGCCAATTTCATCGGAGTTATCCTCGATCAGGACTTGTGGAATGAGTGCAGGGAGGCCTATGACGGTGATGTATTTCTGGCCAACCCACCTGTGGATATTAATCTTGTCTTTAAGGGTGGCATGTGGTTCAGAGATCGACGTATTTACATCCCTGAGGTCGTCCATCTGCAGATTCTCAAGTTGGTACATGACTCCAAGTTGGCTGGTCACAGGGGGGTACAGAAGACACAAGAGTTCCTGAGCCGATTCTTCTGGTGGCCAACTTGCCTGAAGGATACCAAGGACTATGTTCTCTCTTGCGAGGTATGTGCCCATTACAAGACTCCTCATGTGGCACCTACGGGTCTTCTAAAACCATTACCTGTTCCTTCCCGCCCTTGGGGTTCTATATCAATGGACTTTATTGTGGAGCTGCCTACAACGGGGGGGGGGGGGGGGGGCATGAATACAATCAGGGTGGTAGTTGATCGCCTGACTAAAGCTGCTCATTTTGTTCCGTGCACTGACCTCCCCTCAGCTAAAGATACAGTGAACTTGGTTATACAGAATGTCTTTCGGTTGCATGGGGTTCCGGTTGAGATCATCTCTGACTGTGGAGTGCAGTTCACTTCAAGATTCTGGAAGGGGTTTTGCTCTGCACTCAATATTAATGTCTGTCTCTCTTCTGCTTACCATCCCCAGACAAATGGTCAGACTGAGCGTACCAACCAGACTCTGGAACAATATCTAAGATGCTATGTCAGCCATCTCCAGGATGATTGGTTGGAGTTGCTGCCGTTAGCCGAATTTTCATATAACAATTCTCAAAGCTCCTCCGCTAAATTTACACCTTTCTTTGCCAATCTGGGTTATAATCCGTGTATCTTACCTAGGTCTCCAATTAGTTCTCTGGTTACGGCAGTGAAGGAAAGGCTGACTGCGATGAGGCAAAATCTGGAGGTTCTGAAGGAATCCCTGACCACAGCTCAAGAATGTTATAAGAGATCGGCTCATAGATTCCGTAAACCTGCACCCATGTTCAAGGTAGGAGATTATGTGTGGTTAGCAACTAAGAATCTGAAGTTAAACGTTCCTTCACTAAAACTTGGACAGAAATTCATTGGCCCTTTCAAGATCAACGGTATTGTGAGCTCTGTGGCCTGCTGGCTGAAGCTGCCTAGGACTATGAAGGTACACCCAGTTTTTCATGTATCTTAACTAAAGCCTGTATCTCCTAATACCTTCCAGGGACGTGTTGTGCCACCTCCGCAGCCTGTGGTGATTGATGGGCAAGAACAATTTGTGGTGGAAGAAATTGTTGATTCCAGGATTCGCAGGGATCGGCTCCAATATCTGATAAGATGGCAGGGATATCCCCCTGAGGAAGACTCTTGGGAACCTGTGGAAAACATCAATGCCCAACAGAAGATTTCTCGTTTTCATCAGAGATTCCCTGAGAAACCAGGTCTAGGATCGTCCTGAGGCCGCTTCTAAGGAGGGAGTAATGTCAGGACTCAGAACATTTTTTATTACCTTTTTGTGCATTACTGCCCTTTTCCAAGATGGCATCTTTGGTCTCATGTGCACTGTGTCTTCCTACTATAAAACTCCACCCCAGCCTTCAGTCTGTGCTAGAGTATTCTGCCTTGCATCCAGCTCCTGACCTTTGGTGACTCCCTGGCTATATACCTGCTCCTGTGAACCTGTGTGGTGATCCTGCTACTCTGCTCTGAGTTCCTGCTGCATACACCAGTTCCAGTAATCCTCCTTCATCTGCTGCTCGTGTTTACTTCCATCTGCATTTGCTGGACATGTAACCTGTTTCTGGTTTGCAAGAACCTGAGACTATTACCCAGACCTCCCTGGTTGAGCTAAGATATTATTTGAACTGCCTTATAAGCATATCTATCTGTGTTTTGGACTAAGCAAAGACTTATTCGTGTCAAGTATCCTCAAGAATAATTGTGCTTCATAGACTTTCCGCATGATTGCATTTTCCTCTGAAGTTTCCTATAGACTGCTGAGCTGCATTTGATATTTGCACCAAGTGTTGTGGACTTGAGTTTCTCTCGGCACCTGTTTGAATCACCATGTGATAATATAGACTTTACCATTTATAAAACTGTGTCCTGTAGTTGTCTTGTTCCACGCAAAGAGTCTCCTGAGTTATCCCCTATAATTATTACAACTCTTGGCATTCTCTTGATGAGCATCAAGAGGTAGTCACCGGGAATGGTCTTCCAACAATCTTGAAGATGTGAATACTTTTCTGCCCAATGATGTCAGAAGTATTCTAAGAGTGATACCTTTATTGGCTAACCAGAAAACATTGGGCAGAAAAGTATTCACATCGATTTTTCTGGCTAACACGGTACCACAATACAATTTGTTATTGTACATCAACAATCTTGAAGGAGTTCCCAGAGATGCTTAGCACTTGTTGGCCCTTTTGCCTTCACTCTGCGGTCCAGCTCACCCCAAACCATCTCTATTGGGTTCATGTCTGGTGACTGTGGAGGCCAGGTCATCTGGCGTAGCACCCCATCACTCTTCGTCTTGGTCAAATAGCCCTTCGACAGCCTGGAGATATGTTTGGGGTCATTGTCCTGTTGAAAAATAAATGATGGTCCAACTAAACGCAAACCGGATGAAATAGCATGCTGCTGCAAGATGCTGTGGTAGCCATGCAGGTTCGGTATTCCTTCAATTTTGAATAAATCCCCAACAGTGTCACCAGGAAAGCACCCCCACACCATCACACCTTCTCCTCCATGCTTCACGGTGGGAACCAGGCATGTAGAGTCCATCCGTTCACCTTTTCTGTGTCGTTTGTATGCGCTCTGCATATGCATGTGTCTGTATATATGTCCTCTCTGTATACATGTCTGTATGTAATTTGCTCTGTGTATACATGTGTGTATGCATGTGCTGTGTATACAAATGTGAATGCATGTCTATACTCTGTGTATACATGTGTGTATTTTTTCTGTGGATACATATATGTATGTGCTCTGTGAATACTGTAACTGTGTTTATGTATGTATTTGCTCAGTGTGCAATGTATATACATGTGTGCATGTGTAGCGCCCCCACTGCCGCAGGGCCGAGGGGTACCCGGTACCGGGCCTCTGAGTCTCTGCTCTGGGGTTGTCACGGTGGCTAGACCCGGTCCGTGACCCTGCTGAGGGGCGCCCAATGAAAGGTGTGGATGGTGGTGGTAGTGCGGTGCAGTGCGGGTCACAGTAAATAACGAGGACACCAGGTTGCAGTCTCTTTACCTCTTTACTGAAGGCTCCAGGATCCTCAGTCCGGAATACGGTTAACCAGGCTGCGCAAGTCCGGCCGGTCCGATGGCACCTCCAGAGTTCCCTTTGCAGGTGGAAATCTGTGCCTACCTTCTAGCGCTTGTGTGTTGTAGTCCTCCCCTGCTGTGCTTACGGGATAGTCCCCACAACTGTTGTGTCTGTTTCTCGTGTTCCCTCACAACTCGATTCTGATGTTCTTCTTTGTCCCCCAGATGATATGGCTAGGACGCACCCGTATGACGGGTAGGCTCGGAGCTCTTCCTGGACCCTAGTGTCGCCCTTCTCCTGTTGTTGCCCCCTATGTCTTCGTAGGTGATTTGTGTGAGACAGCCTGCCTATAGCTGACTGTCCTGCCATAGGTTTGAAGTATTGCTTGGAGCCTAGTACTTCCTCGGCGTTCCGGCCACCGGCTACGCGCCTCAGTAGGATGTTGCCTCGTCTTACAGCACGACTCCTACTGGTATTTCTCCTTGTTGCGTTGATCTCGTTTCTCACTCAGCACAATAGACCTCGCTTCTTGTCCTTTCTTAGGGCACCGCCGCTATCTCGTGCAGGCGCGGTCCCGTAACGTTCTCTCTGTTCGCTAGGCCTCTGTCAGGATCCCACCCCTGACAGGGACCCCCCTGAGTCTCTCCCCGCAACACCCTGCCTGGGTGTTGCCTGTTCGATTCCCAGTCAGCTTCTCTCTAACTTCCTATCCAACCCCCAGTTTTACCAGATTGTGAGGAGTGGCCTAATACATAGTACCCTTAGCTCCCCCTGGAGGCCAGACTGTGAAGTGTATTGGTGTCTGTGATACCTGGTCAGGTGAACTCCTTCAGTTCCATCAGACGTACCATAGCCCCCCTTAGCGGCGGAGCATCAGTACTGCAACGACCAGGACTCTGGGGCGCTGCACATGCATGTGCATGCATGTATGTGCTCTGTTTGTATATGTGTTCTGTATATGTACATATGTGTGCTTTGTGTATATACATACAGTGGGGAAAAAAGTATTGAGTCAGCCACCAATTGTGCAAGTTCTCCCACTTAAAAAAATGAGAGAGGCCTGTAATTTACATCATAGGTAGACCACAACTATGAGAGTCAAAATGAGAAAATAAATCCAGAAAATCATCTTGTCTGATTTGGCAAGATTTATTTCGCAAATTATGGTGGAAAAAAACTATTTGGTCATTAAGAAAAGTTCATCTCGAATCCCTGGCAGCGTAGTGTGTTACTGATAGTAATATTAACCCTTAAAAAATTTCATCAGACCAAAAATTATTCCATAAAAATATAATTTTTATTTATATTTAAATACAATCACAATAATATCACCAAAAATATATCTAGAAATCTTTATTAAAAATAAAAATGAAAATAAAACCAATTAAAATAGATGACTACATTTATTAAAAACACATAAAATGTACATGTAGATATGTTTATCTCCTCAAATGAGGTTTTCTGGGGATTTTAATATTTTACTAATTTCATAAACCCTGTATGTGCAGGACAGGGCAAACCCAAACTGATTGGTATATAAAATTATATTTCTTGTGAAAATATATAATTTAATACGCAGCAAATAAAATTTAATTATATAATATGTGATAAAAATAAACCATATTTGTGTAAATAAATAATGTGATAAAATTGTGGAAAAGTATATATGTATATATATACACACCCCTTGTGTATAACAACCAAATATTCAATTATAATAAAGTGCAATAGTGCAATCAATGAAAAATATTTGAATTATATACAAAACACATGAAATTCAATCAATCAAAGAGTGAATAAAAAATCCATCACCATAATACAATTCTACTTATACCACAATGCTGCCAATTGTACCGCAACCTAGTGCAAAAAATGATATATTATACCAACCAGTATAGGGATGCCACTGCCCCGCACACACCACTCCAATGCACGTTTCGCTCGCTGCTTCGTCAGGGAGTGATGTGAGTGGGGCAGGAGGGCTCATATATAGCTAAATAACAGCTGCAAATCATATTTAATCAGGAGATGCCATAGTTACATGGCGCCGAGATACCGCATACAGCCGCCGCCGTCACCACGACCGGAACCCGGAAGTGCGTCATCAATCTCTATAGTTTTTTTCATTCAACCATACAAGGTGTTATCTCTGGTATCTTTTTCTATATAGGTTTTTGTTACTGATAGTAGCCTTTATTACGGTGGTCCCAGCTCTATGCAGGTCATTCACTAGGTCCCCCTGTGGTTTCTGGGATTTTTGTTCACCGTTCTTGTGGTCATTTTGCCCCGACAGGGTGAGATCTTGCGTGGAGATCCAGATAGAGGGAGATTATTATCAGTGGTTTTCTATGTCTTCCATTTTTTTATTATTGCTTCCACAGTTGATTTCATCACACCAAGCTGCTTGCCTATTGCAGATTCAGTTTTTACAGCCTGGTTCAGGGCTACAAATTTGTTTCTGGTGTCTTTAACAGCTCTTTGGACTTCACCATAGTGGAGATTAGAGTGTGACTGTTTGAGGTTGTGGACAGGTATCTTTTATACTGATAACAAGTTCAAACAGGTGCCATTACTACAGATAATGAATGGAGGACAAAGGAGCCTCTTAAAGAAGAAGTTACAGGTCAGTGAGAGCCAGAAATCTTGCATATTTTTAGGTGACCAAATGCTTATTTTCCACCATAATTAGAAAAATAAATCTTGCCAAATCAGACAAGGTGATTTTCTGGATTTGTTTTCTCATTTTGACTCTCATAGTTGTGGTTTACCTAAATACTTTTTTTCCCACTGTATGTGTGAATATGTGTGTGTACCATGCACTGTGTTTGTTTGCACTCTGTATATATGCACGTGTCTCTATGCATGTGCTCTGTGTATATTTTTACAGTATATACAGTGGGGCAAAAAAGTATTTAGTCAGTCAGCAATAGTGCAAGTTCCACCACTTAAAAAGATGAGAGGCGTCTGTAATTTACATCATAGGTAGACCTCAACTATGGGAGACAAACTGAGAAAAAAAAATCCAGAAAATCACATTGTCTGTTTTTTTATCATTTTATTTGCATTTTATGGTGGAAAATAAGTATTTGGTCAGAAACAAACAATCAAGATTTCTGGCTCTCACAGACCTGTAACTTCTTCTTTAAGAGTCTCCTCTTTCCTCCACTCATTACCTGTAGTAATGGCACCTGTTTAAACTTGTTATCAGTATAAAAAGACACCTGTGCACACCCTCAAACAGTCTGACTCCAAACTCCACTATGGTGAAGACCAAAGAGCTGTCAAAGGACACCAGAAACAAAATTGTAGCCCTGCAACAGGCTGGGAAGACTGAATCTGCAATAGCCAACCAGCTTGGAGTGAAGAAATCAACAGTGGGAGCAATAATTAGAAAATGGAAGACATACAAGATCACTGATAATCTCCCTTGATCTGGGGCTCCACGCAAAATCCCACCCCGTGGGGTCAGAATGATCACAAGAACGGTGAGCAAAAATCCCAGAACCACGCGGGGGGACCTAGTGAATGAACTGCAGAGAGCTGGGACCAATGTAACAAGGCCTACCATAAGTAACACACTATGCCACCATGGACTCAGATCCTGCAGTGCCAGACGTGTCCCACTGCTTAAGCCAGTACATGTCCGGGCCCGTCTGAAGTTTGCTAGAGAGCATTTGGATGATCCAGAGGAGTTTTGGGAGAATGTCCTATGGTCTGAAGAAACCAAACTGGAACTGTTTGGTAGAAACACAACTTGTCGTGTTTGGAGGAAAAAAGAATACTGAGTTGCATCCATCAAACACCATACCTACTGTAAAGCATGGTGGTGGAAACATCATGCTTTGGGGCTGTTTCTCTGCAAAGGGGCCAGGACGACTGATCCGGGTACATGAAAGAATGAATGGGGCCATGTATCGTGAGATTTTGAGTGCAAACCTCCTTCCATCAGCAAGGGCATTGAAGATGAAACGTGGCTGGGTCTTTCAACATGACAATGATCCAAAGCACACCGCCAGGGCAACGAAGGAGTGGTTTCGTAAGAAGCATTTCAAGGTCCTGGAGTGGCCTAGCCAGTCTCCAGATCTCAACCCTATAGAAAACCTTTGGAGGGAGTTGAAAGTCCGTGTTGCCAAGCGAAAAGCCAAAAACATCACTGCTCTAGAGGAGATCTGCATGGAGGAATGGGCCAACATACCAACAACAGTGTGTGGCAACCTTGGGAAGACTTACAGAAAATGTTTGACCTCTGTCATTGCCAACAAAGGATATATTACAAAGAATTGAGATGAAATTTTGTTTCTGACCAAAAACTTATTTTCCACCATAAAATGCAAATAAAATGATAAAAAAACAGACAATGTGATTTTCTGGATTTTTTTTTCTCAGTTTGTCTCCCATAGTTGAGGTCTACCTATGATGTAAATTACAGACGCCTCTCATCTTTTTAAGTGGTGGAACTTGCACTATTGCTGACCGACTAAATACTTTTTTGCCCCACTGTATCTGTGTATATGTGTGTGTGTAAAATACAGTGTTAGTGTCATATAACTGTGTTTGTCTGTAGCATCCACATCGATAAATACCGGCAACGTACATGGAAGTTCATAGGTGTAATAAATATGTTGGAAACCACCAAGGAGCAAACAAAATGCTGCTCATTGATTGGATGATTGGATTGTTTATGCCAGAACAAAAATCCTAGTTCTCAGCAGCACATTGCCCGATGTAAACTGCAGAAGTGCTGCCTGAACACTATACTGTATGGGGACAGAATGATCTATTAACCCCTTAATCCCATTGGACGTACTATCCCGTCAAAGTGACCTGGGACTTAATTCCCAGTGACGGGATAGTACGTCATAGCGATCGGCTTCGCTCACGGGGGGAGCGCGGCCGATCGCGGCCGGGTGTCAGCTGACTATCGCAGCTGACATCTGGCACTATGTGCCAGGAGCGGTCACGGACCGCCCCCGGCACACTAACCCCCAGCACACTGCGATCAAACATGATCGCAGTGTTCTGGCAGTATAGGGAAGCATCGCGCAGGGAGGGGGCCCCCTGCGTGCTACCCTGAGACCCCCAGAGCAACGCTATGTGATCGCGTTGCTCCGAGGGTCTCTTACCTCCTATCCCTGCAGGCCCCGGAATCCAAAATGGCCGCGGGGCTGCATCCGGGTCCTGCAGGGATTACTTCGGGGTGCAGACCAGGCTCTGGTAAGCCTGCAGCACTGTAAGTCAGATCGCCAATCTGACAGAGTGCTGTGCAAACTCTCAGATCAGCGATCTGTGATGTCCCCCCCTGGGACAAAGTAAAAAAGTTAAAAAAAAAATTCCACATGTGTAAAAAAATAAAATAAAAATTCCTAAATAAAGAAAAAAAATATATATTATTCCCATAAATACATTTCTTAATCTAAATTTTAAAAAAAACAATAAAAGTACACATATTTAATATCGCCGTGTCCATAACGACCCAACCTATAAAACTGTCCCTCTAGTTAACCCCTTCAGTGAACACCGTAAGAAAAAAAAAAAACGAGTCAAAAAACAACGCTTTATTATCATACCGCCGAATAAAAAGTGGAATAACACGCGATCTAAAAGACGGACATAAATAACCATGGCACCGCTGAAAACGTCATCTTGTCCCACAACAAATGGGCCACCATATAGCATCATAAACAAAAAAATAAAAAAGTTATAGTCCTCAGAATAAAGCGATGCCAAAATAATTATTTTTTCTATAAAATAGCTTTTATCGTACAAAAGCGCCAAAACATAAAAAAAGATATAAATGAGGTATCGCTGTAATCGTACTGACCCGAAGAATAAAACTGCTTTATCAATTTTACCAAACGTGGAACTGTATAAACGCCTCTCCCAAAAGAAATTCATGAATAGCTGGTTTTTGGTCATTCTGCCTCACAAAAATCGGAATAAAAAGTGATCAAAAACTGTCACTTGTCCGAAAATGTTACCAATAAAAACGTCAACTCGTCCCGCAAAAAACAAGACCTCACATGACTCTGTGGACTAAAATATGGAAAAATTATAGCTCTCAAAATGTGGAGACGCAAAAACTTTTTTGCTATAAAAAAGCGTCTTTTAGTGTGTGACAGCTGCCAATCATAAAAATCCGATACAAAAAACGCTATAAAAGTAAATCAAACTCCCCTTCATCACCCCCTTAGTTAGGGAAAAATAATAAAATTAAAAAAATGTATTTATTTCCATTTTCCCACTAGGATTAGGGCTAGGGTTAGGGTTAGGGCTAGGGTTAGGGCTAGGGTTAGGGTTAGGGCTAGGGTTAGGGCTAGGATTAGGGCTAGGGTTAGGGCTAGGGTTAAGGCTAGGGTTAAGGCTAGGGTTAGGGCTAGGGTTAGGGTTAGGGCTAGGGTTAGGGTTGGGGCTAGGGTTGGAGCTAAAGTTAGGGTTAGGGTTGGGGCTAAAGTTAGAGTTAGGGTTTGGATTACATTTACGGTTGGGATTAGGGTTGGGATTAGAGTTAGGGGTGTGTCAGGGTTAAGGGTGTGGTTAGGGTTAACGTTGGGATTAGGGTTAGGGGTGTGTTTGGATTAGGGTTTCAGGTAGAATTGGGGAGTTTCCACTGTTCAGGCACATCAGGGGCTCTCCAAACGCGACATGGTGTCTGATCTCAATTCCAGCCAATTCTGCGTTGAAAAAGTAAAACAGTGCTCCTTCCCTTCCGAGCTCTCCCGTGCGCCCAAACAGGGGTTTACCGCAACATATGGGGTATCAGCGTACTCGGGACAAATTGGACAACAACTTTTGGGGTCCAAGTTCTCTTGTTATCCTTAAGAAAATAAAAATTTGGGGGGCTAAAAATCATTTTTGTGGGAAAAAAAGGATTTTTTATTTTCACGGCTCTGCGCTGTAAACTGTAGTAAAACACTTGGGGGTTCAAAGTTCTCCCAACACATCTAGATAAGTTCATAGGGAGGTCTAGTTTCCAATATGGGGTCACTTGTGGAGGGGTTTGTACTGTTTGGGTACATCAGGGGCTCTGCAAATGCAATGTGACGCCTGCAGACCAATCCATCTAAGTCTGCATTCCAAATGGCGCTCCTTCCCTTCCGAGCTCTGCCATGTGCCCAAACAGTGGTTCCCCCTCACATATGGTGTATCAGCGTACTCAGGACAAATTGTACAACAACTATTGGGGTCCAATTTATCCTGTTACCCTTGTGAAAATACAAAACTGGGGGCTAAAAAATCATTTTTTTGAAAAAAAAAAGAATTTTTATTTTCACGGCTCTGCGTTATAAACTGTAGTGAAATACTTGGGGGTTCAAAGCTCTTAAAACACATCTTAATAAGTTCCTTAGGGGGTCTACTTTCCAAAATGGTGTCACTTGTGGGGGGTTTTAATGTTTAGGCACATCAGGGGCTTTCCAAACGCGACATGGTGTCCCATCTCAATTCCAGTCAATTTTGCATTGAAAAGTCAAACGGCGCTCCTTCCCTTCCGAGCTCTGCCATGCACCCAAATTGCACAACAATTTTTGGGGTCCAATTTCTTCTCTTACCCTTGGGAAAATAAAAAATTGGGGTCGAAAAGATCATTTTATGAAAAAATGTGATTTTTTATTTTTACGGCACTGCATTATAAACTTCTGTGAAGCACTTGGTGGGTCAAAGTGCTCACCACACATCTAGATAAGTTCCTTAGGGGGCCTACTTTCCAAAATGTTGTCACTTGTGGGGGGTTTCAATGTTTAGGCACATCAGGGGCTCTCCAAACGCAACATGGCATCCCATCTCAATTCCAGTCAATTTTGCATTGAAAAGTAAATTGGCGCGCCTTTCCTTCCGAGCTCTGCCATGCGCCCAAACAGTGGTTTACCCCCACATATGGGGTATCAGCGTACTCAGGACAAATTGTACAACAACTTTTGGTGTCCATTTTCTCCTGTTACCCTTGGTAAAAAACAAACAAATTGGAGCTAAAATAAATTTTGTGTGAAAAAAAGTTAAATGTTCATTTTTATTTAAACATTCCAAAAATTCCTGTGAAACACCTGAAGGGTTAATAAACTTTTTGAATGTGGTTTTGAGCACCTTGAGGGGTGCAGTTTTTAGAATGGTGTCACACTTGGGTATTTTCTATCATATAGATGCCTCAAAATGACTTCAAATGAGATGTGGTCCCTAAAAAAAATGGTGTTGTAAAAATGAGAAATTTCTGGTCAACTTTTAATCGTTATAACTCCCTAACAAAAAACTTTTGGTTCCAAAATTGTGCTGATGTAAGGTAGACATGTAGGAAATGTTACTTATTAAGTATTTTGTGTGACATATCTCTGTGATTTAAGGGCACAAAAATTCAAAGTTGGAAAATTGCGAAATTTTCAAAATTTTCGCCAAATTTCAGTTTTTTTTTCACAAATAAACGCAAGTTATATCGAAGAAATTTTACCACTATCATGAAGTACAATATGTCTCGAGAAAACAGTGTCAGATTTGCTAAGATCTGTTGAAGCGTTCCAGAGTTATAACCTCATAAAGGGACAGTGGTCAGAATTGTAAAAATTGTCCCGGTCATTAACGTGCAAACCACCCTCGGGGCTTAAGGGGTTCATGATCGTTCTGTGCCTATCACTCTTCGTCAGCCTGTATAAAGAGTCTGGCAAACAAGCATAAAATTGCTTGAGTGCTGTCAATCAGGCGCGTTTAACAGCCTGAAATTAGCTCATGTAAATGCAGCCAACATGTTTGTGTTGTTTGATGTAATATGCTAGCATTTTGGGATCCACATTTAATTTTTGCCCAGAGCCCCACTTTGTCCAAACTCAGTCCTGATTAACGCTCAGTTGCTTCAAATTTCACAATATTTTTCACCACAGAGGCTTAGGAGATCTCGATATTTCTTCATTTTCGGTTTCTCAGAACTTCATGCATATTGTAGATGTCAACAGCACAGGAAGCGATGAGGAAATCACATGAAATTGTCAGGGGGCTCGAATTCTGGAAGTTACGTGTGAGTTTCCTGCTCTGTTTAATTACAACACAGAAATAATGGTACAATAAACAACTTAGATTAAAAGGCCTGATTTACTTTTTTTCTATATCCCATGTTTGTAAATCCTTAGATTCTTCTTATATTCATAATGATTTACTTATTCTTCTTCAGTGTTTCCTTAACTCCAGTCCTCCCAGCCCCCACAGATCACGTTTTCAGGATTTCCTCAGTATTGCACAGGTGAGGGAACCTGTGGCAATTTCTGATGCAAATTCCAACATAAAGTATGTAATATATATTAAGTATGTTATCAATATTTATCCTGCAGTAACCATTAAATAAAATGGATTTGTAATATTTGTATAATTTATGATGTAAAATTGATACATTTTAGCCTGAATATTTCCACTAGGTCCTGAAAGTCTTGTGCCTGTAGAATACATAATGTACACCACCAAAATCTCCTGCATTTATTCAGTGATTGTCCTATAAAATGTATCAAAGTAATGTGAGAAGTGGACGATCGAGCTTGCTATTAGGATGCAGTGGAGATGGAGAAGGGCGCCGAGTGCCAACACCTTCTTTTCAATAATGGTGGGGGGAGCAGAACTTGGGAGCCCACTAGAAAAAAAGTCATGGCATGATAATGGGGATCAGTCCACTTAATCCTCATGACAGAAAATGTTGTCCAATGGTAATAGTGGAGTTATGACATTAGGGACATTGACATTCGGTGTACATCCAGAGGCAGGTACATTGTTATTTGCAGTGATTCGCTCAGAGTTCCTTAGTCCGACACTGGAGTTATTAAATCATGAACCAGAAGCAGCAGGAGGTCCCATTTAAATTCTAACTAAGTTCCTATTGCTCTATGAATGGACCCTCTGTTTCCAGCATCCACTTTGGGTTAGAAGGGTAAATCTGTGCATTTTGTACATTGCTGTTTGGAGAAAATATTTTTTAAACTAGAATGTCTTCCGTGAATTGTTTGCATAAAGGACAATTCCCAACAATAATATTACAGATAGAAATGGAGCAATAGACATGGGCCTTCAGCAGAACCACAGATGAGTCATTAGGCCTCCAACAGCCACATACAGTATGTGACCCGCTCTTCTCTTCTGCTGTGAAGCACTGCCCCTAGTGGCTGATATGGGAATACAATTTAGGTGGGGTGAGGAAAAAACACAACAGAAACATAAGAGATACTGATTTGGCTTTTATCCTAAGTCATATTGCACGACTCGTTAAAGGGTTGATTGTGACTTGTAGGATCGCTACTTCCAATAGGTGGCGCTGTAGAGTTTAAGTCCTCTTTTTCTCAGAAGAGGCAATTTGCATATAACAGAAACATAAATAACTGAAGCTCAGACTAGACCCTTTAGGGTTGTTGCACACATTGCAGATTTGCCTGTGGAATTTTGTGTGCAGATTCTGCACCTATTTGCAGAAAACACAGGTAAAAATCTGCACGGATTTGATGCGCTTTTGATGCGGATTTTCTTGTGTTATTTCCATGCGGATTTATATACGTTTTTGTAGGCTAAATAAAGATCTATTATTTAACTAAATAAAAAGAATTGTGATGTAATTTTTTGTCCAACCTCTTCATTTACACACTCCACTGAACAATATTTACACACAGAGATAGATAGATAATAGATAGATAGATAGATAGATAGATAAATGGATAGATCTATAGATAGATAATAGATAGATATATTTATCTATAGATCTATCTATCTATAGATAGATAGATCTATCTATAGATCTATTTATAGAGCTATCTATCTATAGATGTATCTATCTATAGATATATCTATCCCTCTATCTATAGTTATATCTATCCATCTATCTACAGATCTATCTATCTTCTATCTATAGATCTATCTATCTATCTATAGATACATCTATCCATCTATCTATAGTTATATCTATCCATCTATCTACAGATCTATCTATCTTCTATCTATAGATCTATCTATCTATAGATTTATCTATAGATCTATCTATATATCTATCTGTCTATCTATCTATCTATCTATCTATCTATCTATCTATCTATCTATCTATCTATCTATAGATCTATCTATCCAGAGATCTATCTATCATTCTATAGATCTATCTATAGATCTGTCTATCTATTTATAGATCTATCTGTCTATAGATCTATCTGGCTATCTATAGATATATCTATTCATCTATCCATAGATATATTTATCTATCTATAGATTTATCTATCGATAGATATATCTATCGATAGATGGATAGATAAATACCAAGCTCGATGTTTAGTAATAAAATGGTACATAAAGAGTTAATTAAAGACACACACAAAATCTGCATTAGGCCGGGGTCACACTTGCAAGAAACTTGCATGAGTCTCGCACCTCAGTACCCGTCACTGCCGCCGGCACTTGGATTAGAGCATTCAGCTACATAGAAATACATGCAGCCACACACTTCGGTCCTGAGTGCAGGTGGCAGTGTTGGGTATTGATGCGAGAGACATGTGCGAATTTCTCGCAAGTGTGACCCCGGCCTTAAACGCAATATCTGTTTAATTTAAAAAAAAAATTAAAAAAATGGTGTGGGCTCCCGCGCAATTTTCTGTGCCTGAAAGGGAAAGCCAGCGACTGGCTGTCGATGTTTATAGCCTAGGAAGGGATTAATACCCATGGATCTTCCCAGGCTATGAATATCAGCCCGCAGCTGTATATTTAGCCTTTACTGGCTATTAAAATTGGGAGACCCCACAAAAAAAACGACATGGGGTCCCCCTATAATTAATAGCCAGAAAAGGTTATGCAGACAGCTGCGGGCTGATATTCATAGCCTAGGAAGGGACCATGGATATTGCCCCCCTGGCTACAAACACCAGCACACAGCCGCCCCAGAAATGGCATGTCTGTCTCTTCCCACTGCCCTGTAGCCATGGCATATGGGGTAATAGGAGGAGGTAATAGGAGGTTAATGTCACCTTTGTATTGTAAGATGACAAGCCGGCTTAGTAATGGAGAGGTGTCAATAAGACGCCTATCCATTACTAATCCTATAGATGTTAAAGGCTTAAATAAAGACATAGAATAAAGAATTTTAATGAAATAAAATATTTAAAAAAATTTTTTAATGAAATAAAACACAACACAGTTTTGCCATCTTTATTGTTATGCCTAATTCCTGTGACGCCCTCGGTCTCCTGTAAAAAAGAAAAAATAATAAACCAACACAAATACTCCCTGATCCGACGCAGTCCATTTAATAACGAGTGTCCCACGAAGATCTCCCTATAGAGCTGTCATATCAGGACTCAGGAGATGTTACTGCTCTAAAGGCCTCCAGTGACACACTGACAGACAATGGCTCCTGCAGTGTTATCACGGAGAGTTCAGGCTCTCGCTTTATGGTAACACTGCATGAGAATTTTCCCACGCAGTGTTGCCGATGACGGCGGAGGGATACAGCGCGGAAGGATAACTTCCATCATTGTATCACCGGAGCCCCTGGAGAACAGTCACATCTGCCGATTTGACAGCTCTCCATGGGAGATCATCGTGGGACACTCGTTATTAAATGGATTACATCGTAACAGGGAGTATACTGTTGGTTTATTATTTTTATTTTTTTGTACAGGTAATTGAAGGCTTCGGGGACTAGCTGTATGGTGAGTATATACTGTATGTTGTATGTACTGTATGTGTGTATGTGGGTTTTTTTACACAGTAACTGGATGATGGGACTACTATTGTCCCATCATCCGGCTAGCTGTCACTGTAGCAGGCATAGCCAGATGGGACTAGTAGTCCCATCGGACAATGCCTGCCTACAAACACACACACAGATCCCTGCACACACCCGCAGACCCCCGCACACACAGACACCCGCACACAGATACACACATCTTCTCCACACACACAGTCTCCGCCCACACGCAGTCTCCGCCCACACTCCACCCACACACTCTTCCTCCTCCCCATCTGCAGCTTTTCTCGCACCCAACTCTGCAGCAAAACCGCATATCTTTTTAAACCTGCGGTTTTGCTGTGGATTTGCTTGACACAATGGTAGTCAATGGGTGTAGAAACACTGCAGATCCGCAAAAAGAATTGACATGCTGCGGAAAATAAATTGCTGGCAAATCCGCGCGTTTTTTTCCGCAGCATGTGCACAACAATTTTAAATTTTCCATTGACTATCATTGCTTGTGCACTACACTGCAGATTTCCTGCAATTCCGCGCATCCAAAACCACTGCGGAAACGCATCAAAATCTGCAACATGTGCACATAGCCTTAATAAATTCAGAACCAGCATAGACCCCTTACATATACTGTATATAGAGATTACAGGTCAGACACCAAAATTATTTCAGATCCCAGATCAGACCCTTTTAAATAATACAGAACCCAGACCCTGTAAATATATTAAGTCACCAGAACTTGAAATAAATATAGACTTCAAAATGAATACGGAACCCCAACCAAATTCCCAAATTAAATCAGACCCCAGAGCAAATGCCAAAATGAGCAGCTCTATGATGAAATTTAGTAAAATTATTATTTGTGAATTACATAATAGACAAATTTGTAAGCGAGACACTTGTCATCACACAGGAATATGAGGAACTAAAAGCTTAATAAAAAAGAGCATCTGGCCAGAGAGCGGACATTACTACCGATGGTGGCCAAGATGAGGAACTGGAGGCTGTATCTGCTGCTGTTCTCTGCTGTTACAATACACGGCTGTCTCTCTGACACTGCAGAGCCTGGGACCAAAGATGGAAGATCTATAGGAGATATTATTGACTTATGCAACCAGAAGCAGGGGGTCACATACTTATATAAATCCCTGGACCAGATCTCCATTGCTCCACCACAGGTAAATCACAGATTATGAAGATTACTTCATTTATAGCTTGTTATGTAACTATCACCTGAGCACTGACAATGCACTGCTGTCTGATGAGAGGAAACCAGAGGACTTGTCCCTGCAGCTTTGTATGTGACTGGAGTAAACTTTTTTACATTTCTAATAATAAAATTTATTTTTCTCTCCATTTTGCTTTTCTTTTAACAGAAAGATGAAAACACAGATAGAAAATCCTTTATCCTTAAAGAGACGGTGTGCCTGAAATCTGAAAATGTGGATTTATCTAAATGTGATTTCAAGGTGGACGGAGTGAGTAATGGAAATATTGAGAAACATAACTGTAACGAAAGACGTTCTCTAATGGAGAAAAAGAAATGTCACGTCCTGACCGCGCTCAGTGCTAAAATGTATATATGATGCAGTGCGGCTCTGATTTTAACATGTCTGGCTGGATAAGGCAAGATGCAGACAGAGTTTTTTTAGACAGTCAAAATCAAATTGAAAACTGCTTCAGTTCACTCGTGTTTTTGCTGCGTTTTTTCTGCTGCAAAACCTGCTTTCTTGGCAGTAAAGAAGCTGCTTTCAAAAAGCATTTTTTATGCGTTTTTGCATCGTTTTTCATCATTTTTGGAAAGAGGTCAATTTGATCAAATTACTTTATGTAAAAATATGTTTGTGTCAGAGAAAATAGTGACTATTCTAAGCAAAAAAGTTCATATGAGTTCATGAAAAATTGCACAATTACAAATGTAACAGCAGGGTGAAGTGAATTGGTCAGGAGTAGTTTACCTAAAGCCCCCGTCACACTAAGGCTATGTTCACACTTTGCGGTTTTTGCTGCGGATCCGCAGCGGTTTTGACGCTGCGGATCCGCAGCAGTTTTCCATGCAGGGTACAGTACAATGTTACCCTATGGAAAACAAAAACCGCTGTGCCCACATTGCAGAAAATCCCGGAAAAAAACGCGCGGAATTGCTGCGGAAAAAAAGAAGGAGCATGTCACTTCTTTCTGCGGATTCCGCAGCGGTTTTCAACATGCACCAATAGGAAAGTGCTGTTGAAAACCCGCAGAGGAATCCGCAGAAGAAACCGCAGGAAAATCCGCAGTGAAAACCGCAGCGGTTTTGCACTGCGGTTTTTCCAAATCCGCTGCGGAAAAATCCGCAGCAAAATCTGCAAAGTGTGAACAAGCCCTAAGCGAGGTCACTAGCGAGATCGCTGCTGAGTCACAAGTTTTGTGACGCAACAGCGACCTCAGTAGCGATCTCGCTATGTTTGACATGTAGCAGCGACCAGGCCCGTGCTGTGAGATCGCTGGTCGTGTTGGAATGGCCTGGACCTTTTTTTGATCGTTGAGGTCCCGCTGGGTAGCACACATCGCTGTGTTTGACACCTTACCAACGACCTCGTTGACTACAACGTCACACAGGACGTCCCTCATCGAGGTCTGAATCGTCATAATAGCTGCCATGTGACAGGGTCACAACGACCAACGACATCGTTGTACAGGTCGCTACAGGTCGCCGCATCGCTGCTGCGTCGTTGGGAAGATCTCACTGTTTGACATCTCACCAGCGACCACATAGCGACGCAGGAACGATCCCTGACAGGTCGTATCGTTGTCGAGATCGCTTTAGCGTCGCTAAGTGTGACGGGGCCTTAAGACATTGGTAGAGAATTGAGTTTTTAGGACATTGTTTACTTTCACACTTTGGTCAGCCCTTGAGTTGATCAGGTATTGTTCAATTTCACACCTTGGTCGGCTAATGTTTACTTTTTCACTCATCAATAATTTAATTAAACTGTACTAATCCTAGCTGCAATTCTCAGGTGAGGACACCAAAACATACTTCTGTACCTTCTTTTTTTTTGTTTCACTAAAAACCGGGCAAAGTCTGATACTTGCTTTTTTTGCTGCATTTTTGCACTCACTCATTGCTTTCTATGGGTGAAAAAACACTGCAAAAACGCTGAAAGAAGTGATATGCTGTAGTTTTAAAAAAATGCAGCAGTTTCTCAATTCAGTCAGGAAAAAAAACAATGTATGTGCACGAGTTTTCTGAAATCTCATAACTTTTGATTGCATTTTAAAACGCAACTTTAATTTGCATACATTTTGCATAAAAATGCAGCAAAAAAAAACACAGCAAAAGCGCAATGTGTGAACATAGCCTTAAGGTACCTTCACACTAAGCGACGCTGCATCGATCCAGAAAACGATGCCGATCGCTGCAGCGTCGCTGTTTGGTCGCTGGAGAGCTGTCACACAGACCACTCTCCAGCGACCAACGATGCCGAGGTCCCCGGGTAACCAGGGTAAACATCGGGTTGCTAAGCGCAGGGCCGCGCTTAGTAACCCGATGTTTACCCTGGTTACCAGTGTAAATGTAAAAAAACAAACAGTACATACTCACCTTCGCGTCCCCCGGCGTCCGCTTCCTGCACTGACAGTGAGCGCCGGCCCTAACAGCAGAGCGGTGACGTCACCGCTGTGCTGTGCTTTCACTTTACGGCCGGCGCTCAGTCAGTGCAGGAAGCAGACGGCGAGGGACGTGTGACAGACACCGGAAGGTGAGTATGTACTGTTTGTTTTTTTACATTTTACACTGGTAACCAGGGTAAACATCGGGTTACTAAGCGCGGCCCTGCTCTTAGTAACCCGATGTTTACCCTGGTTACCATTGTAAAACATCGCTGGTATCGTTGCTTTTGCTGTCAAACACAATGATACACGGCGATCTGACGACCAAATAAAGTTCTGAACTTTAACCAACGACCAGCGATATCACAGCAGGATCCTGATCGCTGCTGCCTGTCACACTCAACGATATCGCTAGCCAGGACGCTGCAACGTCATGGATCGCTAGCGATATCGTTTAGTGTGAAGGTACCTTTAGGGAACTTGAGTTTTTCTCTCTCTGAAGAGTTTTTATAGCTTACTACTTGGACAGTGCTCAGTATGAAGCATTTTCCATCAGGAGCCACTTCAATGAATTGACCTGCATGTTCTTTTTTTCTGAGCAGACTTTTTTTCAAAACGTGAAGGGAAAAAACATTCCAAATACAACACATGAACAGCAAAGTGGTATGACAATAAACATAAACAGGAAGAGTTTTTAAATTGTTTTTTCAGGCATTTTTTTCAGGAGTTTTTTGAAGCAGACACACTAAAACAAAAGTTTGTGTGCATGTATCCTAAGGCCATATTTACACATTGTATTCCCAATGTTTTTGTTTTCTTTTGCCCTGATTTTTCAAAAACGCAGTAAAATCACAATGATTTTGTGTGTTTGGAAAACTATTGAAAAAATGAATTAGGAATGCAGTGTGTGAAAATGTTAATGGGTCGGACATATCCCCCAATGCACAATATAAAAAAATATCGAACAAGGCCAGCACTCTCATGGAATATAATAAATGCACATATGACACATGTGCAAAAACTATATGATAGCACCCTGCACTTGATGAGTACAGTAATTCCTCTATTGCCACACACTGGGCCATGCATCCGTATCTGCTCATCTTTCCAAAAGCCAAGCTGGATCCTGTCTCTGCCCAAGAAAAGGTCTTCTGGAGGTCCATTGGGGAATCAAGTTGCATCACATTTTTTTTTTTTTTTTGGGGGGGGGGGGTTAGTTGGGAGGCCTGATGCAAAACTTTGTGAACAAAGCCTTATATTGTTTTCAGGACTGAAAAGTAATATTAATTTGTAAACATTTGGTTCATGATTATTATGATTGGTAGATGATATTTCCTGTATCTGTTTTGCAGGCTGTGAAGATTTGTTCTCTGGATCTGGGTGATGAGGGCCCTGAAGACGTAATCTGTATAAGTCATACAAAGGTAACACAGCATTAAAAATTAATAACACATGCCATGTTTCTGTGCATTTTTTGCTGTAGCTCTAGATTTATGCACTGTGATCTACAGAGGACTTAGTGGAAGACACTGTGATCTTCCCTACTTTGTTGATTCTTTTCCACTTTCCTGTTTGCTTCTTCTAGTTCTTCTCCCCCATGTCTCATCCTTCTCTATACATTGTGACCTCACCTTCTGTGTCTGTTTCAGAGGTAACACATAATTATTGGTTTCTGGCAGGAATGTCAGGTTTCATGTTTCTGCAGGTTTAAGGAGTAACGTTTTTCCTTGTGTTGAGCGCCAAGTTGACATAGGGAGATCTATAGGCCATGTCAGGCTCCACTATGAAGTTAAATATGCAAATATTGTCTTCAAAGGTAAAAAGGATAGGAACTCTTTTTGGATATAGCAAACCTTAAAGTCAACATTGACCTTTTAATGCGACTTGACAAATGACTTGGGAGAAGAAGCCAAACCAGACACTCCATATGCAAACATTTGTTTCAAAATGTTTGCTTCCTATCAGTACAACATAGGAGAACTGATTTGGCAAGGACAAGAATGGCTCTAAAGGTACCGTCACACTCAGCGACGCTGCGGCGATATAGACAACGAGCCGACCTAAACTAGATCGCTGCAACGTCGCTGTTTTGGTCGCTGTAGAGACGCCAAACACAGCAACTCCAGAACGATGCAGGAGCGATCCAGTGACGTAACGGCTATTCACTTATCGTTCTCGCTGGTTGTTAGCTCCATTACATCTATTGTTATCGTCATTGCTTTTGATGTCAAACATGACAATACACGTCGACCTGGCGACGAAATAAAGTTCTGGACTTCTAGCTCCGACCAGCGATATCACAGCGGGATCCAGATCGCTGCTGCATGTCAAACACAACGAGATCGCTATCCAGGATGCTGCAACGTCACGGATTGTTGTCGTTCTCGTTGCAAAGTTGCTGAGTGTAACGGTACCTTAAGGGGTAACATTATATTTTGTGGAGAGTGACAAGTTGGTTTAGAGAAACTCATATTTCTGGAAAATGGGAGGAGACAAGACCTATTGTGAGCTCATCTTACTTGTTTCCAAAGGCTATCCTCAATTACTGCGGTTTATAACTAAGAATACATTGAAATCAATCCTATCCAATATTATGTGAGCCGTAATGTTACATGGAAGAGATCTAGTCGCTTACATGCTATTGCTGCACTTCTCTGGTACAAGGCTGAAGAAAGAAGATGATTCACTGTGTCTCTTATGGACAAGTGTGTCTCTGCAAGGAGAAGCAGAATCCAGGATCTGCAGGACCTGTAACTGCACTTTAGAAATTGGGAATTTTTGATATAACACAAGTGACAGGGAATTAAGGGAAGCTCATGGATCATGTGTATGGAGGGGGTGTTTAAAATCTTCTATAAATGGAGATATGAAGATGGAACATGAGTAGAATCCATAGGAGCTGTGGGAATATCATGACAAACAAAGCTCTGCTATAACCAACATGATTAACTAATGAAAAGCTAAAATAAAAGTAACTAGTAAAAGGAAAGGAAGGGCAGGTGGACTCTCCTTTACTGAACAATCCTGTGTCTTATTTTCTTCATTGTTGTTCTGTTTCCTTCCAGGACATCCGTGTGAAGAGGTCTAGTAGAAAACCATGCAGGAAGAAGCCTTGTCGGCCGAAGTTAACGGGGGGCTATACTCTTATTGGGAGGCCAGGCAAGAACCAAAATGGAGCTCAGATTATCCAGGTGTAAAGATCTTGCTCATTCATAGAGTCAGTCTTGACATCACATTATTTCAGTAATAAGGTGTTACTTCTTCTTATTAAACAGATATTATGCAATGTAGCAGTAAATTGTTCCCAAAGGTCAAAGTTGCAAATAAACATAGAAGCAGAAAATATTTCTTGATTTCTTTATGAAAAGTGATGAGAAGGTTAAGAAGAGGTTGAATGATGATGGTATATATCAGGGGTTATGATAAGGATGATGGTGATGTTCACGGTGAGAATGTGGAACATGAATATAGCCATAATCAGATAGAAATGATGATAAAAAAATTGAGAGTTGATAAGGATAATTATTATAATGGATAATAAAGTGACAATGATCAATTATGCTTATAAGGGTAAGGAGCAATGATGATGGTAAAGAGAATGATGATGAAAACCATGAGAATGAGTGGTGTTATAATAGTACATGATAAAATGATGATGATCATGAGGAGAAGGTAAAGAAAAAAATATGTTGAATGGAGGATAATGGTAAGAAGAACAATGATGCTGATTAGAGGGAAAACAAGTCAGCAGATACAGTGGGTAGGAAAATATTCAGTCCCCTTTAAATTTTAAACTCTTTGTTTCATTGCAACCATTTGGTAAATTCAAAAAAGTTCATTTTTTCACATTAATGTACACTGTTGTGAATTTGGATTCTGGGCTCCCCCGGTGGCCGCTTGTGGAATTGGACTTGTCATCCTCTTTCCTGTTTCACCTGATTCCATCAGTAGTGGGTGTCGCTATTTAAGCTCATTTCTCTGGTGGTTTCTTGCCGGTCAACAATGTTATCTGATGCCTCTCAGTGCTTGTTCCTGCTTCTAGACTACTACTAGATAAGTTGGACTTTTGTCCATGTTTTGTTTTGCCTATTTGTTCCAGTTCACAGCTGAAGTTTTGTTACTGTGTCTGGAAAGCTCTCGTTGATCAGGGATTGCTACTCTGGCGTTATGAGTTAATGCCAGAGTTTAAGGTAATCTCTGGATGGTGTTTTGTTAGTGTTTTTCTGCTGACCATGAAAGTATACTATCTGTCTTCTGCTATCTAGTAAGCGGACCTCAAATTTGCTAAGACTATTTTCCTGCTGCGTTTGTTGTTTCATCTGAACTCACCGTCATTATATGTGGGGGGCTACTGTCTTCTTTGGAATATTTCTCTAGAGGTGAGCCAGGTCTTATATTTCCCTCTGCTAGCTATTTAGGTCTTAGGCCAGAGCTGGGCATCTAGCGATAAATAGGAAATGCTACCTGGCTATTTCTAGTTGCGCGGCAGGCTTAGTTCATGGTCAGTATAGTTCCATCTTCCGAGAGCTTGTCCCTCTATAGGCTTGCTATGATCTCTGCCTGCAGAGATCATGACAGTTTGACCGGCCAATAAAGTGTTAAAGACCCAGGTTGAGAAAGGAGAGTTATAAGAAGTCTGCTGAAATTTTTTTTTTTTTTTTCCTCCAGTCTGCCTTGCTGCAGTCTTTTCTCTCTCTCTCCTCCTAATCTCTGTATGCTCTGTGTGCACCTGACAATAATGGATCTCCAGAGTGTAACTGCGGGTTTGAATAATCTCATCACGAAAGTACAAAATTTACAAGATTTTGTGGTACATGCTCCGGTATCTGAGCCGAGAATTCCTTTGCCGGAGTTCTTCACAGGGAATAGAGCTAGCTTCCAGAATTTCCGAAATAATTGTAAGCTTTATTTGTCCCTGAAGTCTCGTTCAGCTGGAGACCCTGCTCAGCAGGTTAGGATTGTGATTTCCTTGCTCAGGGGTGACCCTCAAGATTGGGCCTTCTCATTGCCAGCAGGGGATCCTGCGTTACGCGATGTGGATGCGTTTTTTCTGGCCTTGGGCTTGCTTTATGAGGAACCTCATTTGGAACTTCAGGCAGAAAAAACTTTGATGGCACTATCTCAGGGGCAAGACGAAGCTGAAGTTTTCTGCCAAAAATTCCGTAAATGGTCTGTGCTTACTCAGTGGAATGAGTGCGCCTTGGCGGCAACTTTCAGAGAAGGTCTCTCTGATGCCGTTAAGGATGTTATGGTGGGGTTCCCTTTGCCTGCAGGTCTGAATGAGTCCATGACAATGGCTATTCAGATTGATAGGCGTCTGCGGGAGCGCAAACCGGTGCACCATCTGGCGGTGTCTATGGAAAAGACGCCAGAAAGTATGCAGTGTGATAGAATTCTGTCCAGGAGCGAGCGACAGAATTTTAGACGGAAGAATGGATTGTGTTTCTATTGTGGGGATTCTACTCATGTTATATCGGCATGCTCTAGGCGTACAAAGAAGCTTGATAAATCTGTTTCCATTAGCACCATTCAGTCTAAGTTTATTTTGTCTGTAACCCTGATTTGCTCTTTGTCATCCATTGCCACGGACGCCTATGTTGACTCTGGCGCCGCTCTGAGTCTTATGGATTGGTCCTTTGCCAATCGTTGTGGTTTTGATTTAGAGCCTTTGGAGACTCTTATTCCTCTGAAGGGGATTGACTCCACCCCATTGGCTAATAATAAACCACAATACTGGACACAAGTAACCATGCGTATCAATCCGGATCACCAGGAGATTATTCGTTTCCTGGTGCTGTATAATTTACATGACGATTTGGTACTGGGATTGCCATGGTTGCAGTCTCACAACCCAGTCTTGGACTGGAGAGCAATGTCTGTGTTGAGCTGGGGATGTAAGGGTATTCATGGGGACGTACCTTTGGTTTCTATTTCGTCGTCCATTCCCTCTGAAGTCCCTGAGTTCCTCTCTGATTATCAAGACGTCTTTGACGAACCCAAGCTTGGGTCGTTACCTCCGCACCGTGAGTGCGATTGTGCCATAGATTTGATACCGGGTTGTAAATATCCAAAGGGTCGTTTGTTTAATTTGTCTGTGCCGGAACATGCTGCTATGCGGGAATATATAAAGGAGTCTTTGGAAAAGGGACATATTCGTCCATCTTCTTCTCCCTTGGGAGCTGGGTTTTTCTTTGTCTCAAAAAAAGACGGCTCTTTGAGACCATGTATTGATTATCGGCTTCTGAATAAGATCACTGTTAAGTATCAATACCCATTGCCATTGCTTACTGATTTGTTTGCTCGTATAGAGGGTGCTAAGTGGTTCTCTAAAATTGATCTTCGTGGGGCGTATAATTTGGTGCGGATCAGGCAGGGGGATGAGTGGAAGACCGCATTTAATACGCCCGAGGGCCACTTTGAGTATTTGGTCATGCCTTTTGGTCTTTCTAATGCCCCTTCAGTTTTCCAGTCTTTTATGCATGATATTTTCCGCGATTTTCTGGATAAATTTATGATAATATATCTGGATGATATTCTGATTTTTTCTGATGACTGGGACTCTCATGTCCAGCAGGTCAGGAGGGTTTTTCAGGTTCTGCGGTCTAATTCTTTATGTGTGAAGGGGTCTAAGTGCGTTTTTGGGGTCCAGAAAATTTCCTTTTTGGGGTATATTTTTTCTCCCTCTTCCATTGAGATGGATCCCGTCAAGGTGCAAGCTATTTGTGACTGGACTCAGCCCTCCTCTCTTAAGGGTCTTCAGAGATTTTTGGGCTTTGCCAACTTTTACCGCCGATTTATTGCTGGTTTTTCGGATGTCGTTAAACCACTGACTGATTTGACCAGACAAGGCGCTGATGTTGCTAATTGGTCCCCTCATGCTGTAGAGGCCTTTCAGGAGCTTAAGCGCCGTTTTGCCTCTGCCCCTGTGTTGCGTCAGCCTGATGTGAATCTGCCTTTTCAGGTTGAGGTTGACGCTTCGGAGATCGGAGCTGGGGCAGTGTTGTCGCAGAAAGGTTCCGACTGCTCCGTCATTAGGCCTTGTGCCTTCTTTTCTCGCAAATTTTCGCCCGCAGAGCGGAATTATGATGTTGGGAATCGGGAGCTTTTGGCCATGAAGTGGGCGTTTGAGGAGTGGCGCCATTGGCTCGAGGGGGCTAGACATCAGGTGGTGGTATTGACTGACCACAAAAATTTGATTTATCTTGAGACTGCCAGACGCCTGAATCCTAGACAGGCGCGCTGGTCTTTATTTTTTTCTCGCTTTAATTTTGTGGTGTCATACCTACCGGGTTCTAAGAATGTTAAGGCAGATGCCCTTTCTAGGAGTTTTGACCCGGACTCTCCTGGTAATTCTGAACCCACAGGTATCCTTAGGGAGGGAGTAATTTTGTCGGCCGTTTCTCCTGATCTGCGGCGGTCCTTGCAAGAGTTTCAGGCGGATAGACCGGATCGTTGTCCGCCTGATAGACTGTTTGTTCCGGATGATTGGACCAGCAGAGTCATCTCTGAGGTACATTCTTCTGCATTGGCAGGTCATCCCGGAATTTTTGGTACCAGGGATTTGGTGGCAAGATCCTTCTGGTGGCCTTCTCTGTCACGAGATGTGCGAGTCTTTGTGCAGTCATGTGACGTTTGTGCTCGGGCCAAGTCTTGTAGTTCTCGGGCTAGCGGACTGCTGTTGCCCTTGCCTATTCCTAAGAGGCCTTGGACACACATCTCGATGGATTTTATTTCAGATCTGCCTGTTTCCCAGAAGATGTCTGTCATCTGGGTGGTCTGTGACCGTTTCTCTAAAATGGTCCATTTGGTTCCTCTGCCCAAGTTGCCTTCTTCTTCTGAGTTGGTTCCTCTGTTTTTTCAGAATGTTGTCCGATTGCACGGTATTCCTGAGAATATTGTTTCTGACAGAGGTACCCAATTTGTGTCTAGATTTTGGCGGGCATTCTGTGCTAGGATGGGCATAGATTTGTCTTTTTCGTCTGCTTTTCACCCTCAGACTAATGGCCAGACCGAGCGGACTAATCAGACCCTTGAGACATATCTGAGGTGTTTTGTCTCTGCTGACCAGGATGATTGGGTTGCTTTTTTGCCATTGGCAGAGTTCGCCCTCAATAATCGGGCCAGTTCTTCCACCTTGGTGTCCCCGTTTTTCTGTAATTCGGGGTTTCACCCTCGATTTTCCTCCGGTCAGGTGGAATCCTCGGATTGTCCTGGAGTGGATGCGGTGGTAGAGAGATTGCATCACATTTGGGGGCAGGTTATGGACAATTTGAAGTTGTCCCAGGAGAAGACTCAGCGTTTTGCCAACCGTCATCGTCGTGTTGGTTCTCGGCTTTGTGTTGGAGATTTAGTGTGGTTGTCTTCTCGTTTTGTCCCTATGAGGGTCTCTTCTCCTAAGTTTAAACCTCGGTTCATCGGCCCTTATAGAATATTGGAGATTCTTAATCCTGTTTCTTTCCGTTTGGACCTCCCTGCGTCCTTTTCCATTCATAACGTTTTTCATCGGTCGTTATTGCGCAGGTATGAGGTACCTGTTGTACCTTCAGTTGAGCCTCCTGCTCCGGTGTTGGTTGAGGGTGAGTTGGAGTACGTTGTGGAGAAAATTTTGGACTCTCGTGTTTCCAGACGGAAACTCCAGTATCTGGTCAACTGGAAGGGTTACGGCCAGGAGGATAATTCTTGGGTCAATGCATCTGATGTTCATGCTTCTGATCTTGTTCGTGCCTTCCATAGGGCTCATCCTGGTCGCCCTGGTGGATCTGGTGAGGGTTCGGTGCCCCCTCCTTGAGGGGGGGGTACTGTTGTGAATTTGGATTCTGGGCTCCCCCGGTGGCCGCTTGTGGAATTGGACTTGTCATCCTCTTTCCTGTTTCACCTGATTCCATCAGTAGTGGGTGTCGCTATTTAAGCTCATTTCTCTGGTGGTTTCTTGCCGGTCAACAATGTTATCTGATGCCTCTCAGTGCTTGTTCCTGCTTCTAGACTACTACTAGATAAGTTGGACTTTTGTCCATGTTTTGTTTTGCCTATTTGTTCCAGTTCACAGCTGAAGTTTTGTTACTGTGTCTGGAAAGCTCTCGTTGATCAGGGATTGCTACTCTGGCGTTATGAGTTAATGCCAGAGTTTAAGGTAATCTCTGGATGGTGTTTTGTTAGTGTTTTTCTGCTGACCATGAAAGTATACTATCTGTCTTCTGCTATCTAGTAAGCGGACCTCAAATTTGCTAAGACTATTTTCCTGCTGCGTTTGTTGTTTCATCTGAACTCACCGTCATTATATGTGGGGGGCTACTGTCTTCTTTGGAATATTTCTCTAGAGGTGAGCCAGGTCTTATATTTCCCTCTGCTAGCTATTTAGGTCTTAGGCCAGAGCTGGGCATCTAGCGATAAATAGGAAATGCTACCTGGCTATTTCTAGTTGCGCGGCAGGCTTAGTTCATGGTCAGTATAGTTCCATCTTCCGAGAGCTTGTCCCTCTATAGGCTTGCTATGATCTCTGCCTGCAGAGATCATGACAGTACACTCTGCACCCCATCTTGACTGAAAAAAAAAACAGAAATGTAGAAATTTTTGCAAATGTAATAAAAAAGAAAAACTGAAATATCACATGGTCATAAATATTCAGACCCTTTGTTCAGACACTCATATTTAAGTCACATGCTGTCCATTTCCTTGTGATCCTCCTTGAGATGGTTCTACTCCTTCATTGGAGCCCAGCTGTGTTTAAATAAACAGGACTTGATTTGGAAAGGCACACACCTGTCTATATAAGACCTCACAGCTCACAGTGCAAGTCAGACCAAATCATGACGTGAAAGAAACTGGGGAAGGAGCTCAGAGACAGAATTGTGGCAAGGCACAGATCTGGCCAAGGTTACAACAGAATTTCTGCAGTACTTAAGGTTCCTAAGAGAACAGTGACCTCCATAATCCTTAAATGGAAGAAGTTTTGGACCACCAGTAGTCTTCCTAGACCTGGCCGTCCAGCCCAACTGAGCAATCGTGGTAGAAGAGCCTTGGTGAGAGAGGTAAAGAAGAACCGCAAGATCATTGTGACTGAGCTACAGAGATGCAGTAGGGAGATGGGAGAAAGTTCCACAAAGTCAACTATCACTGCAGCCGTCCACCAGTGGGGCCTTTATGGCAGAGTGGCCAGATGGAAGCCTCTCCTCAGTGCAAGACATATGAAAGCCCATAGATTTTACTAAAAACACATGAGGGACTCCCAGACTATGAGAAATTAGATTCTCTAGTCTGATGAGATGAAGATAGACCTTTTTGGTGATAATTCTAAGCGGTATGGGTGGAGAATGCCAGGCACTGCTCCTCACCTGCCAATACAATCCCAAGAGTGAAATATGGTGGTGGCAGCATCCTGCTATGGGGGTGTTTTTCAGCTGCAGGGACAGGACAACTGATTGTCATTGAAGGAAACATGAATGCAAAAAAAGTACAGAGAGATCCTGGATGAAAACCTCTTCCAGAGTGCTCAGGACCTCAGACTTGGCCGAAGGTTCACCTTCCAACAAGACAATGACCCTAAGCATCCACTCACAGCTGAGTGCTCTTAGTAGCACATATATTCAGACCCAGGAGTCTAATCCAAACTTTAGTCTGATTCAGGCATCTTTCAAATTCCATCTTTCAAATTACAGATTTCTAATTACATTACTCTGAATTAGACTTAAATTCTAGAATGCATTTGGCCAATCATCACTGCTACAATATTATCATCATCACCATCTGTATCATCTAACTTGAGCTGTTCTCCTCTTCCCACAGGTATGAACTGAATGTCCACAGCTCTCCCTAGCTCCTGAATGTCTCTGTATATTGCATTGATTTTCTATGGTATGAACTGAATGTCACAGAGAAAAAAGCAGAGATGGTTACCTGCTGAAGCCTCCAAACACATGCACTAGCAGGGCGCATCGGACCCGATTAATGATGGCAAAAACACAGGTGCAAAAAATACCGATGAAACAACCACTTTCAATCCAGTATTGGTTGTTTGGCATTAGTGCACATTAGGATAAGGGATAAGCTCTCCCTAGCTCCTGAATGTCTCTGTATATTGCATTGATTTTCTATGGTATGAGCTGAATGTCTACAGCTCTCCCTAGCTCCTGAATGTCTCTGTATATTGCATTGATTTTCTATAGTATGCTGTGCTTAGCCCATCACTCTGTATCCACAATGTATTTCACTGCTCCTGTGTCTGCATACCCGAGTGGTCAGTGTAACCCCTCCCCCCTTTTATGACCTTTCGTTTAACTCTGAACATGTGTTCTGGCCACACAGCCCACATCCACTCATAGCTGAGTGCTCTTAGTAGCACATATATTCAGACCCAGGAGTCTGATCCAGACTTTAGTCTGATTCAGGCATCTTTCAAATTCTATCTTTCAAATTACAGATTTCTAATTAGGTTACTCTGAATTAGACTTGAATTGGACTGGAATTTGACTGTAAGGTAACGGAATATAAAAGCACTGCAATGTTTTGGTTTCTTTTCACTTTCACCCCCATACTGCTCTATTTTTCCCTACCTCCTGTAATCCCCAACCTAGTAAGGACCTAGTAATTTCCCCCTCCATCCTCCCCAGCCATCTTACCTTCTTCTCACAACTGTTCCACCACATACAATCTTTTTTTGCCAGACACACACGGCTGCATCATGTCTGTCTGCAACAAACTGTCGTTTATCCATGACCTCTTCATCACCAACAAACTGTCCTTCCTTGGCATCACTGAAACCTGGATCACCCCCTCTGACTCAACCTCTCCAGCTGCACTTTCTTATGGTGGATTCCATCTCTCCTACACCCCTCGCCCCAGCAACAAGCGCGATGGACGAGTTGGCTTGCTCCTGTCTGACACCTGCTCCTTTACTCCAATTCTTCCGCTCCCACCCTCTGCTACTGTTCCATCGTTTGAGGTACACTCTGTCCGCATCTATACCCCTCCAACCTCCAGCTGGCTGTCATCTACCGCCCCCCAGAACTAGCCATTTCCACCTTTCTCAACCACTTCACCACCAGGCTACTTCACTTCCTCTCCACTGACATCCCCATTATCATCATGGGTAACCTTCAACTTCCCCATTGACACTTCCACCTCAGCTGCCTCTAAAATTTTATCACTCACTGCCTCCTTCAGCCTCACTCAATGGTCCTCTGCAGCCACTCACAAAGATTGTCACACACTGAACCTTATCTTTACCCAATTATGTTCCCTTACTAATCTCACTAACTCACCCTTCCCCTTGTCTGACCACAACCTACTGACTTTGTCTTCCCTCTCCTCTCCTAGTGTGCAACCCCCACTCCACAAACTCACCGTCACAGAAATCTCGAGCACCTCAATTTACAATCTCTCTCTGAGTCCCTTCTCCCTCTTACAGACATAGCTTCCCTTCATGACACAGATGGGCTGCTACCACTTTTTATAACACAACAATAACAGCAACACTCGACTCGGCCGCCCCCCTCACCCATAGCAAAACTTGTACAATCAACAGGCAGCCCTGGCTGACTGGCCTGACCAAAGAAAGATGGAAGTGATCCCACTCTGCCAACCACTTAATTGCATAACAGCAGTCCCTCGCCAGCTTCAAGTCCACACTTACTACCGCAAAACAAACTTACTTCTCATCTCTCATATCCTCCCTGACTTACAACCCTAAACAGCTTTTCAACACTTTCAATTCTTTACTCTGTCCCCCAGCACCTCCTCCCTCTCCTCTCATTTCTGCTGAAGACTTTGCCTCTTTCTTTAAACAGAAGATTGATGTGATTAGAGAAAACTTTGGCCCGCAGCCCCCAATGCCCCTCTTAGCTGCTCAACCCTGTTACTTCAAAACCAGCTTCTCCACCATGACAGAAGATCAGCTCTCCACTCTCCTGTTAAAATCACATCTCACCACTTGCACACTTAACCCGCTCCCATCCCACCTCATCCCTAACCTCACCACAGTCTTCATCCCAACCCTAACACATCTCTTCAACCTCTCACTAACAACTGGTGTCTTCCACTCATCCTTCAAGCATGCCTCGATCACACCCATCCTCAAAAAGCCCTCCCTCGACCCATCCTCTGTGTCTAGCTATCGCCTGATATCTCTTCTCCCTTATGCCTCAAAACTACTGAAAAACAGCATGTCCATCTTGAACTGTCCTCCCACCTCACCTCCTGCTCCCTCTTTGACCGGTTACAATCTGGCTTCTGACCCATCACTCAACTGAAACTGCCCTAACTAAAGTCACCAATGACCTACTAACCACCAAGAGCAAGCTACACTACTCTGTCCTCCTTCGCATGGAACTGTCTTCTGCCTTTGACACTGTGGACCACTCCCTCCTGCTACAGATTCTCTCATCTCTTGGCATCACAGATTTGGCCCTATCCTGGATCTCGTCATATCTAACATACTGAACATTCTGTATCTCCCTCTCCCACACCACCTCCTCACCTCGCCCTGTCAGGACTCTGAACATTTTTTATTACCTTTTGTGCATTACTGCCCTTTTCCAAGATGGCGTCTTTGGTCTCATATGCACTGTGTCTTCCTGCTATAAAACTCCACCCCAGCCTTCAGTCTGTGCTAGAGTATTCTGCCTTGCATCCTGCTCCTGACCTCTGGTGACTCCCTGGCTATATGCTTGCTCCTGTGAACCTGTGGGTTATCCTGCTACTCTGCTCTGAGTTCCTGCTGCATACACCAGTTCCAGTAATCCTCCTTCATCTGCTGCTCACGTTTACTTCCATCTGCATTTGCTGGACATGTAAGCTGTTTCTGCTTTGCAAGAACCTGAGACTATTACCCAGGCCTCCCTGGTTGAGCTAAGATATTATTTGAACTGCCTTATAAGCATATGTATCTGTGTTTTGGACTAAGCAAGGACTTATTCGTGTCAAGTATCCTCAAGAATAATTGTGCTTCGTAGACTTTCTGCGTGATTGCATTTTCCTCTGAAGTTTCCTATAGACTGCTAAGCTGCATTTAATATTTACTCTAAGTGTTGTGGACTTGAGTATCTCTCTGCACCTGTTTGAATCACCATGTGATAATATAGACTTTACGACTTATAAAACTGTGTCCTGTAGTTGTCTTGTTCCACGCAAAGAGTCTCCTGAGTTATCCCCTATAATTATTACAGCACCGCTTGCAGAACACATTACTTATTTTTTCTCAAATTCTAAACTACAACAGATGAAGAAAAAAAGTGACAGTGTTGGTCTGCACAGTAACATGACCACCCCACCCCATTTAAAACAGTATCCTCAAAAAATAAAATAAATACGTTACTGCAGTAATAATATCCCTTAATTAGCCCCTATAGTAACAATATTCCCCATCCTGGCCCCTGTGTGTCTCATTCCTGGCTCCAGCCATATGTTCTCCTATCCTGCCCCCATGTGATGTCCCATCCTGCCCCATATGATCTCCCCATCCTGCCCCATGATCCTGCCCCATCTGTCTCCATCCTGCCCCATATTCCTGCCCGATCTGTCTCCATTCTACCCTTCATCTCCATCCTTCCCCTTTGTCTCCATTCTGCCACCATATCTGCATTTTGCCCCCGTGCCTGCATTCTGCCCCTCGTGCCTGCATTCTGCTCCATCTCCATCCTTCCCCCGTGTCTCCATTCTGCCCCAGTGTCTGCATTCTGCCCTCTTGTCTCCATTCTGCCCCCGTATCTGCATTCTTCCCCCTTACCTGCATTCTGCCCCCGTGCCTGCATTCTGCCCCTTGTGCCTGCATTCTGCCCCGTCTCCATCTTTCCCATGTCTCCACTCTGTCCCCTTGTCTGCATTCTGCCCCGTGTCTCCATTCTGCTACCGTGCCTGCATTCTGCTCCAGTGTCAGCATTCTGCCCCGTGTCTCCATTCTGCCCCTTGTCTCCATTCTGCCCCGTGTCTCCATCCTTCCCCTTTGTCTCCATTCTGCCCCGTGCCTGCATTCTGCCCCTCTGTCTCCATTCTGCCCCGTATCTGCATTCTGCGCCAGTATCTGCATTCTGCCCATGTCTCCATCCTTCCCCTTTGTCTCCATTCTGCCCCCGTGTCTCCAATTCTGCCCCAGTGTCTGCATTCTGCTCCCGTGCCCACATTCTGCCCCTCATGTCTCCATTCTGCCCCTCGTGCCTGCATTCTGCCCCTGTGTCTCCAATTCTGCCCCGTATCTACATTCTGCCCCTTGCCTCTATTCTGCCCCCGTGTCTCTATTCTGCCCCTTGTGCCTGCATTCTGCCCCTCATGCCTGCATTCTGCCCCTCGTGTCTTCATTCTGCCCCTCGTGCCTGCATTCTGCCTCTCGTGCCTGCATTCTGCCCCTCGTGCCTCCTTTCTGCCCCTCGTGTCTCCATTCTGCCCCTCGTGTCTCCATTCTTCCCCTCGTGCCTCCATTCTGCCCCTCGTGTCTCCATTCTGCCCCAGTGTCTGCATTCTGCCCCTCGTGTCTTCATTCTGCCCCTCGTGCCTGCATTCTGCCTCTCGTGCCTGCATTCTGCCCCTCGTGCCTCCTTTCTGCCCCTCGTGTCTCCATTCTGCCCCTCGTGTCTCCATTCTTCCCCTCGTGCCTCCATTCTGCCCCTCGTGTCTCCATTCTGCCCCAGTGTCTGCATTCTGCCCCTCGTGCTTCCATTCTGCCCCGTGTCTCCATTCTGCCCCAGTGTCTGCATTCTGCCCCTTGTGCCTCCATTTTGCCCCTCGTGTCTGCATTCTGCCCCCTTGTCTCCAATCCTGCCCCCATCCTTGTGTCTCCATCCTGAAACATTGCCGCTTTCAATTAAAATAATAAAAAAATAAAAAAACCTTTCTCCTTACCTAGCCGCGCTCCTGCGGCGAAGAGAAGATCCCTCCCAGCGTTTCAGCGTGCACTCGTTGGTGAATGACAATGACGCCATATGTCGGCAATGCGCGCTGACGTCAGCTGCCAGCCTCCGATTGGCTGGCAGCTTTAACCATTGTAGTGCGGGCCCGCACGAGCCCACAAGGCAAACTGAACCTGCCTCTCAGACGCAGCTTCAGTTACCGAGAAGCCGCCTGCCGCTGGGGCCCGGGCCCGATGAACAGAACAGACGGGGCCCGATGCGGCCCCCTCTGCCACCGGGCCCCATACGCCAGTCAGGGCAGTAATTCCCTGATGGTGGCCCTGGGGTCGGGTAAGGCTACTTTCACACTAGCGTCGGTATGGGGCCGTCGCCATTCGTCGGCCTGACGTACCGATGCACGTTGTGAAATAAAAGCACAACGAGGGCAGCGGATGCAGTTTTTCAACGCATCCGCTGCCCCATTGTAATGTCCGGGGAGGAGGGGCGGAGTTCCGGCTGCGCATGCGCGGTCGGAAATGGCGGACACGACGCACAAAAAAAGTTACATGGAACGTTTTCTTGTGCCGACGGTCTGCCAAAACACGACGCATCCATCTATGGAGTCTATGGGGAAAAAACACATCCTGCGGGCAACTTTGCTGGATGCATTTTTTCTCCAAAACGACGCATTGCGACGTACGTCGCACAACGCAAGTGTGAAAGTAGCCTAATGTGTAGAAGAAAATAAACAAACCGGAAGAAATTCTAAGACATTATTTACTGGAGGTCGTGCAAATATGTGGACAGTGAACAAGGAGACCTTATGGCTGACTAATACAAACCTTCATGGCCTTCAAATACTGACACGTTCTCTGTGCATTAATAATTGACAGTGTCCTTTGGATAGCAATACATAAAACTTCAGAATAACCTAAAAAACAACACATGGAGATATTGGGAAAATGTCAAAGAATGAAGAGAACTATGAAGTACAGGTGGCCCTATAGAGTTCAAGTCCTCTTTTTCTCTGAAGAGACAATTTGTATAACAAACTATGAAATAGTGTCAAGTTCCTATATGTTTATTAGATAAACAATAAAACAATATTTATGCTAAAAGGATTAAAATACAACAGTAAGAGCCTCACTGCAAGGGACACGGTGTATACCCGATTTAGAATAGATCAAAATCAAGACCAAAACAAGCAAACATAAGAGATATATGAAGAAAAATCAATAATAAAGCTAGTGCAAAAAGATTATGTATGCAAATAAACAGTGATATGGGTATTAGTACTTCCAATAACAGAGGCACTGCTGATGAGAATATGTCAGGCACTGTGTCCCTTCAAATAAATAATTTTTTTTCTCTAATAAACTTGTATGAACTTGAGACTACTTCATAGTTCTCTTCTTTGTTTGCGATTTTACCCATTTCTCAATGTGTTGTTTTTTAAATGCTCTGTGCATGCAGACTCTGATGGAGCTTGCCAAAATTCTTTTTCTTCCAACTATAAAATTGGAATCATATGATGGAACAATCATTTTACTATTCACTGTTATGGGCGTTGTATTTTGGCTTAGTACAACGCTGGAGCATGAGCTACAAAGAAGGGTATGTTAGCATACAATAAAGTAGTTGTCCTTTTTTTCCCAAACTAGACTGCATAAGATCCTATTTAGACTGTCTAATGTGACATTGTAACCTACAAGAGAATCTTTTTACAATATTGCGCAACCTCTCTCTATATCTACCTAGATATTAGATACCACTCTGAGCTATTCTCAAACTTTATTTTTGTGAAAAAACATAATCTGCTACTGCACTTGGGCAGTATGAAAGCGGTAAGAAAAAGAGTTTGGCATCTAGGCCGGCAGAATAGCGGGTCTGAGGGTGGACAGCAGTCAGGGCATGTTCCATACAGTCTGTGACCAGGTGAAGCTTCGGACTGGTACTTGACAGGCTTTTCTCAAATGTCTTGCAAACTGTGTGAACAAACAGTAAGTTTAGTAGCGAGTCAGTTGCTCTAATGACAGTCATGTACCTTCATCAAAAATATTGCTTTTTACACATGATGGTCATATGTGGGAAATCTCTTTAATCTCAACTTGTATCTTGTGATTTGATCAAGCAAAACTAGACAGAAACAATCATATCACACAGAGAAAACAAATTTCAAATCGATGTTCCATTTTGAAAAAATATATATTTTTCGTTACTAGACGAAAATTAGGCTAGTAAAAAGTCTATAGTCTGAATTTTTGCAACCAATTTGCCTCTTATCAGCATACACTATATGGACAAAAGTATTGGCAACCTACAATATTACACTTACTAGAGTTTTTAGCACATCCTATGGTTATAGCCATAGGCATTAATGTTGAGTTGTTCTCCCTCCTGGAAAAGATTTCTACAAGATTTTGAAATGTATTAGTAGAATTCATACAGAAAAGCATGTGTGAGGTCAAAGACTGATATTTTCATGACTAGGCTTGCTTTGTCGCAACTTGAAGCTCATGGGCCTCAATGCAAATGCTCCAACGAGGTCCAAAATTATTGCAAGTTTTTATTAGTATTGGTCTTTTTATATAGGCCAAAGGGGTTTATCGGGCCCCTTAGGCTGGTTTCACATTTGCGTCTGTGAACGCAGCGTTTCATCCGCATACATCCGCATGTGTACAGTTTACATATCTTCAACATTGTGTATGCGGTGACATGTGTTTGCATGCGTTTGTGTACATATGTGTTTTTGCGCGGTGTGCGGCAGGGCACGGCGAACGCAACATGTTGCATTTTTGGAAGCAATAAAAATCACTCAAAAATGCACAGGCAGCATGGTCATTGCAGGCTTTAGGCTTTCTTGAAGAGATGAGTTTTCAGGCTCCTTCTGAAGGATCCGAATGTGGTGGATAAGTTGATGTGTTGAGGCACACAATTCCAGAGGATGGAGGATATTCAGGAGAAGTCTTGGAGGCGATTGGGTGAGGAATGGAGGAGAGAAGGAGGTCTTGGGAGGATCAAATCATCATGAACAATCAGCTTGCCAAGCATGTATGTTCACTTCATTTTGAAGGGGTAAATAAGAAGTTGACCAACAAGAAAGAACCTATGTTTTCCTCACATTACCACCAGGAAAAAGTAGGGAGGTCACCACATGTTATGTCTTATCCTCATACTGTACATTAGATCAAAACATATAGAAACCACCGGAGACTAGACGGAGGTGGACATGACTTGGGGATGGGTGGACCGAGAACTCTTGCAGCTTTTGTTTGTAATGTGGTGTAGATTTTAAACAAGAGTGTTGTTGCTTTAAGAGGAAGGAGTTTAGATGTTTGTGCCTGGTGTATTACTGTGAGGAGGGTGGGGCTTATATAGGGGAGGCAACTCTGGCTCTCCCTCTTTCTCTCACAGGATGGACAGGAGGAAACATTACCCGCCCTCCTGCCCTGTTTATAATCTCTGTCCTAAAACTTTTTAATTATTGCTTGTATAATGATAGATGCTTTATTGTATTTTTGAATTTGTCATTGTATATCTTGTACCAGGTTCAATTGTATATTGGCTATAAAGAGTTATTATTTGTGGTAACCTTCTAAGCCCAAGGGAAGGGCAATCCTTAAGCCATGGTTCCCTGGAGGTTTCCTCCACAGGGGTTTTTTCCTCTCCTGAGCGCTGTAGGATGACTCTTTGTGAGTCGGAGGTTTGCCAAGTTTAGTCCCATTAATGCTTTTGCAGAGACTTCTAGTTTTTAAGTTTACAAAAATGATTTAATTATAAAAAAAAAAAAAAAAAAAAAGAAAAGTGGCAAATGAGACTTGGAATTTATAACCCGTCACGGCTTTGTGGTTTAGGAGTCAGGTGGAAGTTGCAGACAAGTTAAGGTGGACTCATTTTAACTAATAGAGGATGTAAAACCTCATGGTGGTGAGCAGGCTCAGCTTTGGTGGCCAGCCTCAAGGACGTTGTAATGGTAACATCAATCAGGGGCGGGCACAGTGGTTAAGCACAGGAGTGAGGATAATAGGGTCATTGGTGCCCTGAAAGTTAACTGGCTCTGCTTGAATGGCAAGCCAGTGCGTGCCGCCCCTTTATGGCTGTCTGTCCTGGTGCTGTATGTCAGACAGCTGGGGATATCGCAGTACTTGTGAATCCCAATGTACTAGCACTCCACCTGACTCCTACTGTGATTATTTAATCCTGTGATTTGAATAAAAGCTGTGGCCATTTTGACAACCAAAATAATGTGTTTTGTGTATTTATTTTAGTACCTAGGTTTACAGTAGTTATGGTGGTTTTAAGATGGAGTGGGGTCCATCCCATATCCAAAAGTCATGAGTCTGCTGAAGTTTTTGAATTTGTCCACCCTTATTTTAATGACTTTGTTTCTTGTAAATGCAGAATATCCTGACACTTAGCTATTGTCAATTGTTTACTCTCATAATTTCTAGGTATGATGTTCACTTAAATTAGTACTTACATTTTTCAAAGAATTGCTGGCCATAGGCACTACGGACTTCTTCCGGAGCCTTCTCCCAAAGAGACTGGAATGTTCTTATAAGTGTTTCTGGATCACTTATTAATGTTTTGAAGTAACCAGGCTCTATTATACTGACTTTTACACCAAATCTGATGATTTCACGTCTGTAAAAGGTAAAGAATATATAAAGTGTCAGGAAAGAATATTCCATTAGGGTTGAGCGACTTTCATTTTTTTAAGATCGAGTAGGGTTTTGGGAAACCCGATTTTGTCCAGAGTCGAGTCGAGTGCAGTCGGCCGATTATCGCTAAAAGTCGGGGATCGACCGAAACACGAAACCCAATGCAAGTCAATGGGGAAGCATAGTCGGCAGTGAGTGGAGGCCAGGAAAACACCTACAGTGCCCATTTTAATGCCAAAAACATCCATTCTTGTTTCTGAAGCTTGCCAATCTTAATTAACTGTATAATAATAGTTGGGCATAGGGAATTGGGGGAAAGTTGTGGGGGGAGTAGGGCTGGCTCAAGTTTTTCGTGGGCCCAGGAAATGCGGACTACGTCACGGCGGTGTTGCAGGGAAAGGTAAGTATTTAAACGTTGCAAGTGCTGTGATCCTGAGCAAGCAGGGGGGGGCCCACTCGTTCGCATTGGCACTGGCACAGGGCCCCTCAAAGTACGGCGGTGTGTTTGCATGGCGGGGGCGCCTCCCACCAGCAGCGACACTTTTGCGTACTCTGAGGGGCCCTGTGCCAGTGACGTCGCCAACGAGTATGCCCCCCCACCTGATGAAGGAACCTGCACTTTCATCTGCACCTTCCTCTTTGTCCCTGTGTAAGGTGGTATAACATGCGGGAAGGGGAACCTTACTTTCAGCAGGGTCAGATTCTGGCTGTGTAGAGTACAAGGGGAATGTAGTGGTCTAGGTCAATGTACCAGCAGACTCATTTAGCAGTGGCTGGGCAATGGGCAGGATGAGGAGGAAACAGATATAGGGCCAAAGAATAAAGTAGGCTAAATGCAGTTCAAAATTGGTAACAGGACTAAACAGGCGGCATTGCTTTGTTCAGTGGAGTAGCAAACCCAAGAGCAGCAGACACTGTTTCAAGGGCCTAACCACACTAGTAGGCCAAATGCAGTTTAATATCTGATAGTATAGGGCGAAAGCCAGAATGTGGAAGCTCAGCTTTGTTCAGTTGAGGACAACACCAGGGAGGGGCAGACACCTTTAGTAGGCCGGAAAAGCCTATTGCATTTTTTAAAATGGTAATTTGGAGCAGAAGGTTGAAGCTCAGCTTTATTTAGTTGAGGGCAACACCAGGGAGGGGCAGAAGCCGTTAGTAGGCCCTAACCACCATTTTGTTTTTTAAAAACCACTTAATGAGAGCCGGAAGGTTGAAGCTCAGCTTTATTCAGTTGAGGACAACACCAGGCAGGGGCACACAGACAGACACCTTTAGTAGGCCGGAAAAGCCTATTGCATTTTTTAAAATGGTAATTTGGAGCAGAAGGTTGAAGCTCAGCTTTATTTAGTTGAGGACAACACCAGGCAGGGGCACACAGACAGACACCTTTAGTAGGCCGGAAAAGCCTATTGCATTTTTTAAAATGGTAATTTGGAGCAGAAGGTTGAAGCTCAGCTTTATTTAGTTGAGGACAACACCAGGCAGGGGCACACAGACAGACACCTTTAGTAGGCCGGAAAAGCCTATTGCATTTTTTAAAATGGTAATTTGGAGCAGAAGGTTGAAGCTCAGCTTTATTTAGTTGAGGACAACACCAGGCAGGGGCACACAGACAGACACCTTTAGTAGGCCGGAAAAGCCTATTGCATTTTTTAAAATGGTAATTTGGAGCAGAAGGTTGAAGCTCAGCTTTATTCAGTTGAGGACAACACCAGGCAGGGGCACACAGACAGACACCTTTAGTAGGCCGGAAAAGCCTATTGCATTTTTTAAAATGGTAATTTGGAGCAGAAGGTTGAAGCTCAGCTTTATTTAGTTGAGGGCAACACCAGGGAGGGGCAGAAGCCGTTAGTAGGCCCTAACCAAAGTTGAAGGCCAAATGCAGTTTAATTTCTGATACTATAGTCCGAAAGCCAGAAGGTGGAAGCTCCGATTTAGACAGTGGAGGACAATTTGAATTAGGGACTGCAGACAGACTTAGTAGGCTGTCCCCTGTGGACCATGCATCCAACACATTAACCCATTGCGCCGTAATGGACACGTAATCTTCCGTGGCCATGCCTACAGGTCCATGCGCCTGTTGTCAGGTGCACCTTTGTACTCACAGATTGCCAGAGTGCATGGAAAATGCGGTCTTCTACATGCTGGTGGAGGGTTGGGATGGCTTTTCTCGCAAAAGAAGTGTCGACTGGTTAGCTTGTAGCGTGGTACAGCGTAGTCCATCATGGCCTTATTAATAGTAAATAAAATATATAACTAGGCTCTATGAACTTTTAAATAGGTTCCAGGGGTACACGGGCAGCATTGGTGTGGTCAGTGGAGGAGTATTGCAAGTAGGGGCTGCAGACAGGCTATCAAAGGCCTAAAATACCAAACAGTAGGCACTCATGGCAGTTTTACATCGGTTACATGGATACACAGGCAGGCACTCCAGGCAGCATTGTGGTCAGTGGAGGAGTATTGCAAGTAGGGGCCGCAGACAGGCTATCAAAGGCCTAAAATAACAAACAGTAGGCAGTCATGGCAGTTTTACATCGGTTACATGGATACACAGGCAGGCACTCCAGGCAGCATTGTGGTCAGTGGAGGAGTATTGCAAGTAGGGGCCGCAGACAGGCTATCAAAGGCCTAAAATAACAAACAGTAGGCAGTCATGGCAGTTTTACATCGGTTACATGGATACACAGGCAGGCACTCCAGGCAGCATTGTGGTCAGTGGAGGAGTATTGCAAGTAGGGGCCGCAGACAGGCTATCAAAGGCCTAAAATAACAAACAATAGGCTCATTGCAGTTTTACAGCGGTTACATGGATACACAGGCAGCTAGGTGGTGAGTGGAGGAGTATTTAAAGTAAGGACCGCAGACAGGCTATCAAAGGCCTAACATAACAAACAATAGGCTCATGGCAGTTTTACAGCGGTTACATGGATAGACGGGCAGGCAGCTTGTTGGTGAGTGGAGGAGTATTTAAAGTAGGGACCGCAGACAGGCTATCAAAGGCCTAACATAACAAACAATAGGCTCATGGCAGTTTTACAGCGGTTACATGGATACACGGGCAGGCAGCTTGGTGGTGAGTGGAGGAGTATTTAAAGTAGGGACCGCAGACAGGCTTCAAAGGCCTAACATAAGAAAATGGGATGGCTGTAGGCACTTTATAATTGGTTCCAGGGGTACACAGGCAGCAGTGGTCTGGTCAGTGGAGGACTAGTGGAAGGAGGGACCGCAGACAGGCTTCAAAGGCCTAACATAAAAAAATGGGCTGGCTGTAGGCACTTTATAATTGGTTCCAGGGGTACACGGGCAGCAGTGGTCTGGTCAGTGGAGGACTAGTGGAAGGAGGGACCGCAGACAGGCTTCAAAGGCCTAACATAAAAAAATGGGCTGGCTGTAGGCACTTTATAATTGGTTCCAGGGGTACACGGGCAGCAGTGGTCTGGTCAGTGGAGGACTAGTGGAAGGAGGGACCGCAGACAGGCTTCAAAGGCCTAACATAAAAAAATGGGCTGGCTGTAGGCACTTTATAATTGGTTCCAGGGGTACACGGGCAGCAGTGGTCTGGTCAGTGGAGGACTAGTGGAAGGAGGGACCGCAGACAGGCTTCAAAGGCCTAACATAAAAAAATGGGCTGGCTGTAGGCACTTTATAATTGGTTCCAGGGGTACACGGGCAGCAGTGGTCTGGTCAGTGGAGGACTAGTGGAAGGAGGGACCGCAGACAGGCTTCAAAGGCCTAAAATAACAAACAATAGGCTCATGGCAGTTTTACAGCGGTTACATGGATACACGGGCAGGCAGCTTGGTGGTGAGTGGAGGAGTATTTAAAGTAGGGACCGCAGACAGGCTTCAAAGGCCTAACATAAGAAAATGGGCTGGCTGTAGGCACTTTATAATTGGTTCCAGGGGTACACGGGCAGCAGTGGTCTGGCCAGTGGAGGACTAGTGGAAGGAGGGACCGCAGACAGGCTTCAAAGGCCTAACATAAAAAAATGGGCTGGCTGTAGGCACTTTATAATTGGTTCCAGGGGTACACGGGCAGCAGTGGTCTGGTCAGTGGAGGACTAGTGGAAGGAGGGACCGCAGACAGGCTTCAAAGGCCTAAAATAACAAACAATAGGCTCATGGCAGTTTTACAGCGGTTACATGGATACACGGGCAGCTTGGTGGTGAGTGGAGGAGTAGTGCAAGGAGTGTCTGTCCCAGTACTCCCAAAATATAAATAGATGTTAATGTCTCGCAAAACAACCAAAACAAAAAAAAAGGTGGCATACTTAGGTACAGGGGTGGGCTCATCTGCTGAGTTTCTGACATAGTAATTTGGCAGTAACTATTTAATGGTGCCAATATAGGACACAGACACAGACTACTTTAAGTTGCATCATAGATGTCTACAAATTTGTATTGTCAGTGCCAGACATTGAATGATGTCAGCGAATAGACTAAAGATTGGTGGAGCTGTGCGACATAATTTTGCATGTGGTAGAGCACATTTTGAGCTGGGGTAGGGGGGAACTCTCTAGAGGCCGGCGGGACCGCCCCAGGGCCCCTCATGTTACAACGGTGTGTCTGACGTTGGGTGCGCACCACCACCGCCAGAGACACTACATTGTACTATGAGGGACCCAGTAGCAATGCCGTCAACCAAAAGCGAGCACACCCACCTCTTCAGACAAACAGCAGTCTCACGGGTGCTTGCGCCAAGTCGCGATACCACGGCCCCGTGTGGGGAGTTTGGCCATTTAGGGAGGTGTAAACATGTCGTATGCTGTACAATCAGCTGCAGCAAATTAGACATTAGAAAAGTAATTCACAGGCAAGAGCCTTTCATAGGAAAGCTAGGTGTCGGCCGGGCAAGGTGGGGCAAAAGATTTCGAAATCCAGTTGTGGTTCATTTTAATGAATGTTAGATCGTCAACATTTTGGGTAGCCAGACGAGTCCTTTTTTCGGTTAATATTGAACCTGCAGCACTGAATACTCTTTCTGATAGGACACTTGCTGCCGGGCAAGCAAGCTCCTGCAATGCATATTCTGCCAATTCTGGCCAGGTGTCTAATTTGGAGGCCCAGTAATCAAATGGGAATGACGGTTGAGGGAGAACATCGATAAGGGATGAAAAATAGTTAGTAACCATACTGGACAAATGTTGTCTCCTGTCACTTTCAATTGATGCAGCAGTACCTGTCCTGTCTGCGGTCATAGCAAAATCACTCCACAACCTGGTCAGAAAACCCCTCTGTCCAACGCCACTTCTGATGTGTGCACCCCTAACACTCCTAGTCTGCTGCCCCCTGGAGCTCGTGTGAGAACGATCACGTGCGCTGTGTGCTGGGAATGCCTGAAGCAAACGGTCAACAAGAGTTGATTGTTTGGTTGCTAATATTAGTTCCAAGTTCTCATGTGGCATAATATTTTGCAATTTGCCTTTATAGCGTGGATCAAGGAGGCAGGCCAACCAGTAATCGTCATCGTTCATCATTTTCGTAATGCGTGTGTCCCTTTTTAGGATACGTAAGGCATAATCCGCCATGTGGGCCAAAGTTCCAGTTGTCAAATCTCCGGTTGTGATTGGTTGAGGGGCAGTTGCAGGCAAATCTACGTCACTTGTGTCCCTCAAAAAACCAGAACCCGGCCGTGACACGCAACCAATTTCCTGTGCCCCCGGGAAAGGTTCGGCATTAAAAATATACTCATCCCCATCATCCTCCTCGTCCTCCACCTCCTCTTCGCCCGCTACCTCGTCCTGTACACTGCCCTGACCAGACAATGGCTGACTGTCATCAAGGCTTTCCTCTTCCTCTGGTGCAGACGCCTGCTCCTTTATGTGCGTCAAACTTTGCATCAGCAGACGCATTAGGGGGATGCTCATGCTTATTACGGCGTTGTCTGCACTAACCAGCCGTGTGCATTCCTCAAAACACTGAAGGACTTGACACATGTCTTGTATCTTAGACCACTGCACACCTGACAACTCCATGTCTGCCATCCTACTGCCTGCCCGTGTATCCTCCCACAAATAAATAACAGCACGCCTCTGTTCGCACAGTCTCTGAAGCATGTGCAGTGTTGAGTTCCACCTTGTTGCAACGTCTATGATTAGGCGATGCTGGGGAAGGTTCAAAGACCGCTGATAGGTCTGCATACGGCTGGCGTGTACAGGCGAACGTCGGATATGTGAGCAAAGTGCACGCACTTTGAGGAGCAGGTCGGAGAACCCAGGATAAGTTTTCAATAAGCACTGCACCACCAGGTTTAAGGTGTGAGCCAGGCAAGGAATGTGTTTCAGTTGGGAAAGGGAGATGGCAGCCATGAAATTCCTTCCGTTATCACTCACTACCTTGCCTGCCTCAAGATCTACTGTGCCCAGCCACGACTGCGTTTCTTGTTGCAAGAACTCGGACAGAACTTCCGCGGTGTGTCTGTTGTCGCCCAAGCACTTCATAGCCAATACAGCCTGCTGACGCTTGGCAGTAGCTGGCCCATAATGGGACAACTGGTGTGCAACAGTGTCATCTGCCGATGGAGTGGTTGGCAGACTGCGTTCTGTGGAAGAGCTGTAGCTTCTGCAGGAGGACGAGGAGGAGGAGGAGGAGGGGGTGCGAACGCCTACAGCCAACTGTTTCCTAGACCGTGGGCTAGGCACAACTGTCCCTAAATTGATGTCGCCTGTGGACCCTGCATCCACCACATTCACCCAGTGTGCCGTGATGGACACATAACGTCCCTGGCCATGCCTACTGGTCCATGCATCTGTAGTCAGGTGCACCTTTGTACTCACAGATTGCCTGAGTGCATGGACGATGCGCTGTTTAACATGCTGGTGCAGGGCTGGGATGGCTTTTCTGGAAAAAAAGTGTCGACTGGGTAGCTCGTATCGTGGTTCAGCGTACTCCATCAGGGCTTTGAAAGCTTCGCTTTCAACTAACCGGTAGGGCATCATCTCTAACGAGATTAGTCTAGCTATGTGGGCGTTAAAACACTGTGTACGCGGATGCGAGGATAAGTACTTCCTTTTTCTAACCAGAGTCTCATGTAGGGTGAGCTGGACTGGAGAGCTGGAGATCGTGGAACTTTCGGGTGTGCCGGTGTACATGGCAGACTGAGAGACGGTTGGAGACGGTATTGTTTCCGCCGGTGCCCTAGATGCAATATTTCCTCCTACAAAACTGGTGATTCCCTGACCCTGACTGCTTTTGGCTGGCAAAGAAACCTGCACAGATACTGCCGGTGGTGCGGAAAATGGTGGCCTTACAGTGACGGAAGGGATGTTGCGTTGCTGACTAGCTTCATTGGCCGAGGGTGCTACAACCTTGAGGGACGTTTGGTAGTTAGTCCAGGCTTGAAAATGCATGGTGGTTAAGTGTCTATGCATGCAACTAGTATTTAGACTTTTCAGATTCTGACCTCTGCTTAAGCTAGTTGAACATTTTTGACAGCTGACTTTGCGCTGATCAGTTGGATGTTGTTTAAAAAAATGCCAGACTGCACTCTTCCTAGACTCGGATCCCTTTTCAGGGATTGCAGACTGAGCTTTAACCGGATGGCAACGCTGTGCTCCAACAGGTTTTGGCTTTGACACGCGTTTTGGGCCAGATACGGGCCCGGCAGATGGAACCTGTTGCGATGTTGATGCCTGCTGCGGCCCCTCCTCCACCTCCGCTTCTGAACTACTGCCGCCTGCACCCTGTTCCCCCAATGGCTGCCAATCGGGGTCAATAACTGGGTCATCTATTACCTCCTCTTCGAGCTCGTGTGCAACTTCGTCTGTGTCACTGTGTCGGTCGGTGGTATAGCGTTCGTGGCGGGGCAACATAGTCTCATCAGGGTCTGATTGTGGATCTGTACCCTGAGAGGGCAATGTGGTGGTCTGAGTCAAAGGAACAGCATAGTACTCTGGCTGTGGCTGTGCATCAGTGCACTCCATGTCAGAATATACTTGTAATGGGCATGGCCTGTTAAATGTTTCACTTTCTAAGCCAGGGACGGTATGTGTAAAGAGCTCCATGGAGTGACCCGTTGTGTCGCCTGCTGCATCCTTCTCTCTTGTTGTAGTTTTTGCTGAGGAGGACAAGGAAGCGACTTGTCCCTGACCGTGAACATCCACAAGCGACGCGCTGCTTTTACATTTACCAGTTTCGGAAGAGGAGGCAAAAGAGCTAGAGGTTGAGTCTGCAATGTAAGCCAAAACTTGCTGTTGCTGCTCCGCCTTTAAAAGCGGTTTTCCTACTCCCAGAAAAGAGAGCGTTCGAGGCCTTGTGTAGCCTGACGACGAAACTGGCTCCACAGCTCCAGACTTAGGTGGAATATTTTTATCCCCACGACCACCTGATGCTCCACTACCACTACCATCATTACCAGCTGACAATGAACGCCCACGACGACCTCTTGCACCAGACTTCCTCATTGTTTTAAAATCTTAACCAAAGTAACTTTATTTGTTGCTGTCAAACAACTTACACGGTGAGCTATAACTTCAGTATGATTTCAATATCCCTTAACAGGTTGGTGAGACCACAAGGAAAATCAGGCACAATGTTACACACTCTGTTTTCTGTGGCACAAAATCACAGAGATGACACACACGCAGGACTGTCACTCAAGCACTAATGTCAATATTAATCTCCCACCTAATTTATTTTTTTTTTTTCTCAGGGAGACTTTAGAAACCAAATAATATAAAAAAAAAAAAAAAAAAAAAAAGGCTTTCTATGGCCCACAATTAGAGAGAGAGAGGTGGCACACCCAGGAGTCAAGACTGGCGCACAAGCTGAAAGGGCAATATTACTCTCCCACTGTTTTTTTAAGTTTTTTTTTATTTCAGGGAGACTTTAGAAACCAAATAATATTAAAAAAACCAAAAAAAAAAATAGCCTTTCTATGGCCCACTGAATGAGAGAGAGAGGTGGCACACCCAGGAGTCAAGACTGGCACACAAGCTGAAAGGGCAATATTACTCTCCCACTGTTTTTTTAGTTTTTTTTTTTTTTTTCAGGGAGACTTTAGAAACCAAATAATATTAAAAAAAAAAAATAAATAAATAGGCTTTCTATAGCCCACTGAATGAGAGATAGCACACACAGCAGTGGCACACAAGCCCTGACTGAGGCCAATATTTTTCTCCCACTGATTGATGTAGTGTTTTTGTGTTGAGGTAGAATTTAGAACACAAATCACGGAAAAAATAAATAGGCTTTCTATGGCCCACTCAGTGAGAGATGGCACACACAGGGATGGCACTGTAGCAGAAATGCCAATCTTAATCTCCCACAAAAAAAACAAAAAAAAAACAGGGACTGTCCTACAATTACTATCTCCCTGCAGTAATCTAAGCCAGGTATGGCAGGCAGCAATAGGAGTGGACTGATGCACAAATTAAATAAAAAGTGTGGACAAACAAAAAAGATAGCTGTGCAGAAAGGAAGGAACAAGAGGATATGTGCTTTGAAAAAAGCAGTTGGTTTCCACAGTGGCGTACACACAGCAATACAGCTATCACGGAGCCTTCTAGGGCAGCCCAATGAGCTACAGCGCTGAGGGAAAAAAAAAAAAAAAATAGCTTCCACAGTCCCTGCACACCGAAGGTGGTGTTGGACAGTGGAAATCGCTGCAGCACAAGCGGTTTGGTGGTTAGTGGACCCTGCCTAACGCTCTCCCTGCTTCTGACGAAGCGGCAGCAACCTGTCCCTAAGCTCAGATCAGCAGCAGTAAGATGGCGGTCGGCGGGAACGCCCCTTTATAGCCCCTGTGACGCCGCAGACAGCAAGCCAATCACTGCAATGCCCTTCTCTAAGATGGTGGGGACCAGGATCTATGTCATCACGCTGCCCACACTCTGCGTTCACCTTCATTGGCTGAGAAATGGCGCTTTTCGCGTCATTGAAACGCGACTTTGGCGCGAAAGTCGCGTACCGCATGGCCGACAAGCACAGGGGTCGGATCGGGTTTCATGAGACGCCGACTTAGCCAAAAGTCGGCGACTTTTGAAAATGATCGACCCGTTTCGCTCAACCCTATATTCCATACTTAAATTGCAAATCTCAGGACATTCAGGACATTTGCCCCTCTCTGTTTCAAATGCGAAACCGACAAACACACAGAAACACATATTTTTAATTTAAACTAGCAGTTGAAGAATATTTCAAAACTTCTACAACAAAAGATTTTTTTTGCTCTTTTCATTGTGTAATTCTATGCGGTGTTACAGATTTATGATAAAAAACAAGTACTAAATTATGAGAATTCGTGAACTTTTGAATACTCTTTTGGGCACTGCTTTCATGTTTAGTTGTAAATTGTATCCTTTTGTAATATATCCAGTATTAAAATAAAACATGAATAAGTTACACACAGAGCCATAACAGATTGTTTTTTATTTTGTATCAGTAATTATTCTGTTTGCAATACTTCGATTTTTAATATTGGTGTCTCGGAACATCTCTAATATTCTGGGCAAGTCCAGTGCTTAAAAAACAGATCCGTTAATGGATGAAAAATCAGATTACTATTCGTAATGATCGCTTCCCAAATACCCCAATGTAAAAAAAGCAGAAACAAACCTAGTTGTTATCTGAATTTTGTGATGGACAAAAAGTTGTGTAGATTTGACTTCTGCATCAAGGCACAAAAAGGGCATTATTACAGTGTGGAGGCAGAGAGGGGGCACTAAAACTGTGCGGAGGGAGAAGGAGCACAAAGTATATCTTTAGAAACCTTAGCAGGGCCACTGGGGCCTATACATCCAAGCAACAACCTTGTGGTTATGGGGAGGTGGGGGTTAGGTCAATATGTTGCCATGAGAGCCATAGGATTTTAGTGACGCTCCTGCTTGTAAAATAGGCTGCATAGACTTTGAATACCTTGACCTATTGTAACTCTCTACTAATCGGCCTCCCTCTTACCAAACTCTCCCCGCTCCAATCTGTCCTGAATGCTGCAGCCAGGATCATATTCCTCACCAACCGTTACACCGATGCCTCTACATTGTGCCAGTCATTACACTGGCTACCCATCCACTCCAGAATCCAGTACAAAACTACTACACTCATCCACAAAGCACTCCATGGCTCAGCACCACCCTACATCTCCTCTCTGGTCTCAGTCTACCATCCTACCCGTGCCCTCCGCTCCACTAATGACCTCAGGTTAGCATCCTCAATAATCAGAACCTCCCACTCCCGTCTCCAAGACTTTACACGTGCTGCGCCGATTCTTTGGAATGCGCTACCTAGGTTAATACGATTAATCCCCACCATTTTAAGCGTGCCCTAAAAACTAATTTATTCAGATTGGCCTACCGCCTCAACGCATTAACCTAACTATCCCTGTGTGGCCTATTAGAAAAAAAACCAAAACCATAATCAGGTTCCTCGCATCGTGTTCTCACACACTTTATGCAGTTAATAGCCCTCTGTGTCTGTACTGCTACATACTTAGGCAGTTAACTGGTTCATGCAGCTTTACATGAACACCCGAGCCTTACACTATGGCTGGTCCGAATAACTAAAGCAATTGTTACCATCCACCTCTCGTGTCTCCCCTTTTCCTCATAGATTGTGAGCTTGAAAGCAGGGCCCTCACTCCTCTTGGTATCTATTTTGAACTGTGATTTCTGTTATGCTGTAATGTCTATTGTCTGTACAAATCCCCTCTATAATTTGTAAAGCGCTGCGGAATATGTTGGCGCTATATAAATAAAAATTATTATTATTATTACCTATTATGTTACAATGTTTTGTGTATAAACCTCTGCTCTGATATGTAAGATTGAAGGAATTTTTTTCAAAATCATATTTGTCTCACAGTTACGAGAAAGTGGGTACTGCTGCCAGCTGCACGTCAAGACATCTGCAATCTTCAGGTTCTATTGTTTTTAAGAAATATATAGGACTTGGGAATACATGTACATGTGTAGTGCCTGGACTTTATAACTAATTTCTCTTTTTACATTTTGGGCTTGAACTCAGAATTTTGATCCACTCTGTTCTGTTTATTTGATAATTTCTAAGATATTTGCATGTAGACAGAAATGTAAGGTATATATAAAAATGTTGCACATATTGAACTCTGCTAGATTAGACTTTTGCCCACAAATATGAATTTTGTATGTATTTCGTAAACTTTGATGTAAAGTTGCATAATAGTGCCTTCACATCATAGTGCTAAGAGGCTTCATGCCAGAAGTCTACTTTCAGCCAGCCTGACACAGCAGATAGTCAGATTGGGGGAACATACAATGTTTTTGTTTTTTTTAAACACAAAGAGAGAAAAAACGTATGAAACGTTTTCTCTCCATTCTCTCCAAAATCTTCTGTAGAGGGAGACCCAATAAATAGGCTTCCCATTCCCATTTAGGTAAGTCAGCTCAAGTCCTCTTCTAAGGTCTGTATTGTGAATGAAGAGATGATCTTGTATTGTATTGGTTTTTGGCTTTTGAATGAAAGCAAGATTTTTTTTGTCTGCTTGTATTGAAAATGGTGAGGAATTTTATCTGTAAAGAATATTAGAAGGACGAAGAATTTTTCTCTAAGAAATTATTACATGTAATGTAATACTGTATGACTTTCTTTCCATACTTTTTTCAGTAATTTAAACAAAGCACAAATCACCAATAAAAAAATTAAAACATGTTAAAGGGGTTGTCCAACACTTTATACCCCTTCCTCCCAATCTGTCCTAACAGCTGCAGAGAAGCACAATTGCAATTGTTTTCTATTACATCAATTACATTACAGAAAACAGTGTAGAGTATAAAATTGTTTGGAAAAAGGCACCAGCTTACAAGTAGGAGATGAAATAAAAGAAAATTACAAATATGCTTGTCGGCAGATAGGGCAGGTTATAGTGTATGAACAACTGCTATACAATACTGTGTGTGAATTCACTAAATTAAATACAGATTAGAATATATACTGTATGTTGTCAGCCGCTCCTAAGACAGCCACAGGCGGCGTGAATTAGACGCTGACTGCGTTATTGCAGCCATGTATGTTTTACACTTTGCAAAACACGGACGGCAACATGGACAGAGTCTGGCAGTTTCCTACCGCTCTTCTCCCTTACACTGACTCATCTTATGTGTGTGTAAAAGGAGTGATCTGTTAGTCTAAGGGAGTGGCACATGGATTCTTGGACATAGTCCCTGGCTAACTTTCCAAAATATGTGCTCTCTGAAACATGGCAGTGTTTATGAGTAAAATATACAAGGCATAAATTAATCTCTTGATAGGTTCCTTTTAACCCTTTAGTGACAGCCAATTTGGTACAGTACTTAATGACCAGGCCAATTTTTACAATTCTGACCACTGTCACTTTATGAGATTATAGCTCTGGAACACTTCAACGGATCCCACTGATTCTGAGAATGTTTTTTCAGGGCATATTTTAATTCACATTAGTAGTAAAATTTCTTCGATATAACTTGTGTTTATTTATGAAAAAAATGGAAATTTGGCAAAAATGTTGAAAATTTAGCAATTTTCAAACGTTTAATTTTTATGCCCTTAAATCAGAGAGTGATGTCACACAAAATAGTTAATAAATAACATTTCCCACATGTCTACTTTACATCGGCACAATTTTGAAAACATAATTTTTTTGTTAGGCCGTTATAAGGGTTAAAAGTTGACCAGCGGTTTCTCATTTTTCCAACAAAATTTACAAAACCATTTTTTTAGGGACCATCTCACATTTGAAGTGAGTTTGGGGAGTGAATATAAGGGAAAATACCCAAAAGTGACACCATTATAAAAATTGCACCCCTCAAGGTGCGCAAAACCACAATCAAGAAGCACCTTCAGTTGCTTAACGAAAACTAAAGCAATGTGGAAGGAAAAAATGAACACTTTTTTCACAAAAAATTTACTTTGGATCCAAACTTTTTTATTTTCACAAGGGTATCAGTAGAAAATTGACCACAAAATTTGTTGTGCAATTTCTCCTGAGTACGCTGATACCCTGTATGTTGGGGAAAGCCACTGTTTTGGTGCATGGCAGGGCATAGAACGGAGGAAGCACCGTTTGACTTTTTGAACGCAAAATTGGCTGGAATCAATGGTGGCGCCATGTCGCATTTATAGACACCCTGATTTACCTAAATAGTGGAACCCCCAATTCTAACTTAACCCTAACCCCAACACACCCCAAATCCAAATCCCAACCCTAACCACAACCCTAACCGCAACACACCCTTATACCTAATCCCAACCCTAAGCATAATCCCAACCATAACCACAACCCTAACCCTAGCCCAGCTCTAACTTTAGCCCAACCCTAACTTTAGCCCAACCCTAACCCTAGCCCTAACCCTAGCCCCACCCTATCCCTAGCTTTAGCCCAACCCTAACCCTAGCTTTAGCCCAACCCTTACCCTAGCTTTAGCCCAGCCCTATCCTTAGCTTTAGCCCAACCCTAACTCTAGCTTTAGCCCAACCCTAACCCTAACTTTAGCCCAACTCACTTTAGCCCAACTCACTTTAGCCCATCTCACTTTAGCCCATCTCTAACCCTAATGAAAAATGGAATTAAATATATTTTATTTCATTTTTTTTAACCTAAGGGGGTGATAAGGAGGGGTTTATTTACTTTTTTTATTTTGATCGCTGTAATAGGGTCTATCACAGTGATCAAAATTAACCAATAGGAAAAATTTCCTATTGTTGCCGGGTGCCGGCCGGCAGATCTTGGCAGGCGCACTGCGCATGAGCCCGCCATTGTCTTCCTGGAAGAAGATGCCAGTGGCCCAGGGGACTTGACAGGGGGTTGCATGGACATTGGAGGTACCCGGGGGAATCAGTGGACCCCATTTCTCTCTCATCTAATGTACAATCACATCAGAGGAGAGAGAAATTGAATGGGAATCTGACTTTCTTTTTGCGGTCACCATTATTCCATTAATAACGGTGATCTCAACACTGGGGTTGGTAAAAACCGACCCAAATCATGTTCTCTGGGGTCTCAGCTACCCCCAATAGCTGACAATCTGGAGAATTTCCAACTCTGGGGGGCACTATGCACTTATTTCTCAATGTCGTTAAAAAGCAGTGCTGAGGCATAAATACCCTTAACCCCTTCCCGACCCATGACGCCACGTAGGCGTCATGAAAACCCGTGCCAATCCGACCCATGACGCCTATGTGGCGTCATGGAATGATCGCGTCCCTGCAGATCGGGTGAAGGGGTTAACTCCCATTTTACCCGATCTGCAGAGACAGGGGGAGTGGTACTTCAGCCCAGGGGGGGTGGCTTCACCCCCCCGTGGCTACGATCGCTCTGATTGGCTGTTGAAAGTGAAACTGCCAATCAGAGCGATTTGTAATATTTCACCTAAAAAACTGGTGAAATATTACAATCCAGCCATGGCCGATGCTGCAATATCATCGGCCATGGCTGGAAAACCTGAAATGACCCCCCCACCCCACCGATCGCCCCCCCAGTCCTCCGTTATGGGGTCCGGTCCCCTCCGTCCTGTGCTCCGCTCCCCCGTCCTCCTGCCCACTCCTCCCCTGCTCCTATGTCACCCCCCGGTGCTCCGACGCCCCCCCCCCGTGCCCCGATCTCCCCCCCTTATACTTACCGAGGCTCCCGGTGTCGGTCCGTCTCCTCGCTGGGCGCCGCCATCTTCCAAAATGGCGGGCGCATGCTCAGTGCGCCCGCCGAATCTGCCGGCCGGCAGATTCATTACAAGTACATTTTGATCGCTGTGGTAGGTTCTATCACAGCGATCAAAATAAAAAAATTAATAAATAACCCCCCCCCTTTATCACCCCATAGGTAGGGACAATAATAAAATAAAGAAAATATATTTTTTTTCTTTTTCCACTAGGGTTAGGGTTAGAACTAGGGTTAGGGTTAGAACTAGGGTTAGGGTTACGGGTAGGGTTAGGGTTAGGGGTAGGGTTAGGGTTACAGGTAGGGTTAGGGTTAGGGGTAGGGTTAGGGTTATGGCATGTGCGGATTTGGCTGCGGATCCGCAGCGGATTGGCCGCGGATCCGCAGCGGATTGGCCGTGGATCCGCAGCGGATTGGCCGCGGATCCGCAGCGGATTGGCCGCTGCGAATTCGTAGCAGTTTTCCATCAGGTTTACAGTACCGTGTACACCTATGGAAAACCAAATCCACTGTGCCCATGGTGCGGAAAATTCCGTGCAGAAACGCTGCATTGTATTTTCCGCAGCATGTCAATTCTTTGTGCGGATTCCGCAGCGTTTTACACCTTTTCCTCAATAGGAATCCGCAGGTGAAATCCGCACAAAAAAACACTGGAAATCTGCTGTAAATCCGCAGGTAAAACGCAGTGCCTTTTACCTGCAGATTTTTCAAAAATCGTGCGGAAAAATCTCACACGAATCCGCAACGTGGGCACATACCCTTAGGGTTAGGGTTGGAATTAGAGTTAGGGTTGGAATTAGGGCTGGGGTTGGAAATAGGGTTAAGATTAGGCTTGTGGTTAGGGTTACGGATAGGGTTAGGGGTGTGTTGGGGTTACAGTTGTGGTTAGGGTTGGGATTAGGGTTAGGGTTGGGATTAGGGTTAGGATTAGGGTTAGGGTTGGAATTAGGGTTACGGGTGTGTTGGGGTTAGGGTTGTGGTTAGGGGTGTGTTGGGGTTAGGGTTGGGATTAGGGTTATGGCTACAGTTGGGATTAGGATTAGGGGTGTGTTGGGGTTAGTGTTGAAGTTAGAATTGAGGGGTTTCCACTGTTTAGGCACATCAGGGGTCTCCAAACGCAACATTGATTCCAGCCAATCTTGCATTCAAAAAGTCAAATGGTGCTCCCTCCCTTCCAAGCCCCGACGTGCGCCCAAACAGTGGTTTACCCCCACATTTGGGGTACCAGCATACTCAGGACAAACTGGGCAACAACTGTTGGGGTCCAATTTCTCCTGTTACCCTTGCAAAAATAAAAAATTACTTGCTAAGACATAATTTTTGAGGAAAGAACAATTATTTTTTATTTTCACGGCTCTGCGTTATAAACTTCTGTGAAGCACTTGGGGGTTGAACGTGCTCATCACACATCTAGATAAGTTCCTTGGGGGGTCTAGTTTCCAAAATGGGGTCACTTGTTGGGTGTTTCTACTGTTTAGGCACATCAGGGGCTCTGCAAATGCAACGTGACGTCCGTAGACCATCCCATCAAAGTCTGCATTCCAAAACGTCACTACTTGGGAAAATAAAAAATTGTGGGCTAAAAATCATTTTTGAGAAAAGAAAAATTATTTTTTATTTTCACGGCTCTGCGTTATAAACTTCTGCGAAGCACTTGGGGGTTCAAAGTGCTCAACACACATCTAGATTAGTTCCTTGGGAGGTCTAGTTTCCAAAATGGGGTCACTTGTGCGGGAGCTCCAATGTTTAGGCACACAGGGGCTCTCCAAACGCGACATGGTGTCCGCTAATGATTGGAGCTAATTTTCCATTCAAAAAGCCAAATGGCGTGCCTTCCCTTCCGAGCCCTGTCGTGCGCCCAAACAGTGGTTTACCCCCACATATGGGGTATCATCGTACTCAGGACAAACTGGACAACAACATTTGGGGTCCAATTTCTCCTATTACCCTTGGGAAAATAAAAAATTCTGGGCTAAAAATCATTTTTGAGGAAAGAAAAATTATTTTTTATTTTGACGGCTCTGCGTTATAAACTTCTGTGAAGCACCTTGGGGATATAAGTGCTCACTATGCATCTAGGTAAGTTCCTTGGGGGGTCTAGTTTCCAAAATGGGGTCACTTGTAGGGGAGCTCCAATGTTTAGGCACACAGGGGCTCTCCAAACGCGACATGGTGTCCGCTAACGATTGGAGCTAATTTTCCATTCAAAAAGTCAAATGGCACGCCTCCCCTTCCGAGCCTTGCCGTGCACCCAAACAGTGGTTTACCCCCACATATGAGGTATCAACGTACTCAGCAGAAATTGCCCAACAAATTTTAGGATCCATTTTATCCTGTTGCCCATGTGAAAATGAAAAAATTGAGGCTAAAAGAAATTTTGTGTGAAAAAAAAGTACTTTTTCATTTTTACAGATCAATTTGTCAAGCACCTGAGAGTTTAAAGTGCTCACTTTGCTTCTAGATAAGTTCCTTGGGGGGGTCTAGTTTCCAAAATGGGGTCACTTGTGGGAGCTCTCCAATGTTTAGGCACACAGGGGCTCTCCAAACGTGACATGGTGTCTGCTAGCGATGGAGATAATTTTTCATTCAAAAAGTCAAATGGCGCTCCTTCCATTCCGAGCCTTACCATGTGCCCAAACAGTGGTTTACCCCCACATGTGAGGTATCTGTGTACTCAGGAGAAATTGTCCAACAAATTTTAGGATCCATTTTATCCTGTTGCCCATGTGAAAATGAAAAAATTGAGGCTAAAATAATTTTTTTGTGAAAAAAAGTACTGTTTCATTTTTACGGATCAATTTGTGAAGCACCTGGGGGTTTAAAGTGCTCACTATGCTTCTAGATAAGTTCCTTGGGGGGTCTAGTTTCCAAAATGGGGTCACTTGTGGGGGAGCTCCAATGTTTAGGCACACGGGGGCTCTCCAAACGCGACATGGTGTCTGCTAAAGATTGGAGCCAATTTTTCATTGAAAAAGTCAAATGGCGCTCCTTCCCTTCCGAGCCCTGCCGTGCGCCCAAACAGTGGTTTACCCCCACATATGAGGTATCAGCGTACTCAGGATAAATTGGACAACAACGTTCGTGGTCCAGTTTCTCCTTTTACCCTTGGGAAAATAAAAAAATTTTCGCTAAAAGATCATTTTTGTGACTAAAAAGTTAAATGTTCATTTTTTACTTCCATGTTGCTTCTGCTGCTGTGAAACACCCGAAGGGTTAATAAACTTCTTGAATGTGGTTTTGAGCACCTTGAGGGGTGCAGTTTTTAGAATGGTGTCACTTTTGGGTATTTTCAGCCATATAGAACCCTCAAACTGACTTCAAATGTGAGGTGGTCCCTAAAAAAAATGGTTTTGTAAATTTTGTTGTAAAAATGAGAAATCACTGGTCAAATTTTAACCCTTATAACTTCCTAGCAAAAAAAAAAATTGTTTCCAAAATTGTGCTGATGTAAAGTAGACATGTGGGAAATGTTATTTATTAACTATTTTGTGTCACATAACTCTCTGGTTTAACAGAATAAAAATTCAAAATGTGAAAATTGCAAAATTTTCAAAATTTTTGCCAAATTTCCGTTTTTTTCACAAATAAACTCAGAAATTATCGACCTAAATTTACCACTAACATGAAGCCCAATATGTCACGAAAAAATAGTCTCAGAATCGCTAGGATCCGTTGAAGCGTTCCTGAGTTATTACCTCATAAAGGGACACTGGTCAGAATTGCAAAAAACGGCAAGGTCATTAAGGCCAAAATAGGCTGGGTCATGAAGGGGTTAATTGCCGTCGTTAAAAGGTGTATCGCAGTCGTTAAGGGTTAATAATGCAATCCCAATTCCAAACAAGTTGTGGCGCTGTGTAAAATGTAAATAAAAAACAAGAATGCAATAATTTGGAAATCTCTTGCAGTTATATTTTTTTCACAGCAGAACATAGAACACAGATCATAAGGTTAGTTTACATTTGAAAAAAAATTAACTTATTTAGAAATTGATGGCAACAAGACATCTCAAAAAACTAGAACATTGCCATTATGTAGCATCTACTATTTTTTTTACAACAGTCTTTAAACATCTGGGCTGTGGGCAGATCAATTGCTGGAGTTTTCGGAGAGGAATGTTGCCCCTTTCTTGTCTGATGTAGGATTCTTGTTAGTCAGCAGCTCTGGGTCTCCATTGCAGGATTTTTGATTTCATAATGCGCCAAATGTTTTCTATTGGTGAAAGGTCTGGACTGCAGGCAGCCAGTTCATCACCCGAACACTTCTTCTGTGAAGCCATGTAGTTGTGATGGATGCAGTAGGTGGTTTAGCCTTGTCTTGCTAAAATATGTAAGGCCGTCCTTGAAATAGACATTGTCTGGATTGAAGAATATATTTTTCTAAATCCTCTAGATAATACTCAGAATTGATAGTTACTTCAAAGGTAAGTAAGCTGCACATGACATAGGCATTAATGCAACTCCATACCATCAGAGATGCAGGCTTTTGACTGTGTGTTTTCAACAAGCTGAATGGTCCTTCTCCTCTTGAATCCACAGGACACAGTATCTGTGGTTTCCATAAAGAATTTCAAATTTTGATTAAGTTGACCACAGAACAGTATTCCATTTTGCCTCAGTCCATTTAAAAAAGACGGTAGTGTTTCTAAATTGTGTGGATATAGGGCATCTTCTTTGCGTTAAAGAGTAGGGTTGAGCAAAACGGATCGGACAAACTCAGAAATCGCCGACTTTCGGCAAAGTCGGGTTTCATGAAACCCGACGCAATCCTAGTGTGGGATCAGCCATGAGGTCGGCGATCTTCGCGCCAAAGTCGCGTTTCGTATGACACGTTCAGTGCCATATCTCAGCCAAGGAAGGAGGAGTGGGCAGCGTGATGACATAGCTCTCGGTCCCCTCCATCTTAGAGAAGGGCATGGCAGTGATTGGCTTGCTTTCTGCGGCGTCACAGGGGCTAAAAAGGGGCGTGCACGCCGACCGCCATCTTACTTCTGCCGATCTTAGCATAGGGAGAGGTTGCTGCAGCTTCATCAGAAGAAGGGACATAGTTAGGGAGGGAAGATTAACCCCCAAACCGCTTGTGCTGTAGCGATTTCCACTGTTCAACACCACCTTTGTTTTGCAGGGACAGTTGAGGCTATATCTTTGTGCATCAGCTCTGTAGCTTATTAGCAGGGCCGGTTTTAGGCAAAGTGGGGCCCTAGGCAAAAGTTTAAAATGGGGCCCCAAAAACTAACATATTGCACATCATACAGAAATAGTAAAAATCTAATCTAATGTAATCTAATGTAAAAAAAAATACACACAGATACACATACATATACCCTCATACATACACATACCGTACATACACACATGCATATACCGTACATTCACACACATACCGTACATACACACAGATACACATACATATACCGTACATACATATACATGCATATACCTTACATACATACACACATACCACTGTACATACATATACACATACACGTACTGTACACACACATACTGTACATACATAGTTATATACACATATTGTATACACATACCGTACATACATATACCATACATACACACAAATACACATAAACAGTATACCGTACATACATACACATACCATACATAGATATACCGTGCATACACACAGATACACACATATACCGTACATACAGATACACATACATGTACCGTACATACACAGTATATACACATATAGTATACACATACCGCACACACATGCACATAAACATACATATATACCATATATACATACAAATATATTGCACATACACAGATACACATACATACACTGTACATACATACACATACTGTACATGCATACACACAGCCATACAAATATACCATACATACACACATATACCGTACATATATACACAGATAGAAACATACACATAGATACACACATACACAGATGCACACATACATACACATACAAGCATATATATATATACACACATACTAATCTGTAATATCAGGTGATCAGAGGAGCCCTGGATGAGGTCACATAGTTCAGCTGGAGAGGGCTGCAGACCCCACTGTGGGGGATGGGGCACAGAGCAGACAGCAGTTATCAGCCCCCTGGTGCTGCCATGCTGTCCTGTGCAGTGACCTCCTCCCCCATCTCTTCACAGTAAGGAGACGCTGCAGCCTGCTCAGATTAGAACAGTGGAGGGAGCAGAAGACCCCCTGTAAGTCCTGCTCTTCCTCCACTGCTGTCTCTATGTGCTGTCCTGGGGCCCCTGACTGTAGGTGAGCACTCACCATTGGGACGCTTCACGTAGCAGGACAGACGGCAGCCGGTGAGCGCTCTCCTCAGTCTAGTGAGGAAAGCGTTCATTGGCCAGCGTCTCTCCCTGCATGACACGCCCCCCTTTTTGATCTCCTGCACTTCGCGCCCCGCTCTCTCCCTGGCACCGGTGTTCCATGATTACAGGAGGGAGTGAGAGGGGCCCGATCCTGCATGATACCGGGCCTGCCTGCATGGTCCCCCCTCCACCTCTGGGCCCCGGAGCAGTGCCATCAGCAGTATGTCCACCACTGGCTGGGGCCCCTAGGGCAGCGGGGGCCCTAGGCAGCTGCCTAGTCTGCCTGCCCCTAACGCTGGCCCTGCTTATTAGGCTGCCTTATAAGGCTCCCTGATAGCTGCATTGCTGTTTGCACCGCTGCTGTGCAAACCAACAGCTTTTTTAAAAGCAAAAATCCTGTTTCTCCTTTCTGCACAGTTATCTTGTTTATTTGTCCACACTTTTGTGTGCACCAGTCTTTTTTATTGCTGCAATACTTGTCGTGAGATCATTGTAGGGAGATTGAAATTGTACTACAGTCCTTGTATTTTTTCATATATCAGCCAGCCACTTGCTGCCACTTGCATTGCGTTATTTTATACACAGGGCCTGAGTTTTGGGTTCAGTCTCCCCCCCCAAAAAAGTGAGATTCAAATTCTCACAAAGTGGATATGCGGCGCCCCAGTGTCCTGGTCGTCGCAGTGATGTCATTATCCTTTCAGGGGAGAAGTGATGTCATGTCTGAAGGCAAAGAAAGACAACCACATTCAGGTATCACACACATGCAACATATTCACACTCCAGACCAGAAGGGGGAGCTCTAAGCCTGTTTAGGGTGAACTCCCCTATTTAACATCCTGATCTGGAGGGAAAGGAGGTTCAGAGTTCAGTTCCTGTCAGGCAGACAGAAGGAGAGGAGCTCTGCTGGCATGAAGTGCTGCAACTCACGGGAAAAGACACTAAAAGGTGAACATACAGCAGAGAGTGTGCAGGAAAGCAGAGCACAGGAGAGAAATACCAGAGGGAGATCAGCCAGGAACAAGCTGCTCCTTTCTGAGGCGCAGGAGCAGGTAGCCAGGATACCGAGGAAGCAATCATCTCCAAGCCTTGCTTCAGAGACTGGCAGGACAGTTAATTCCATGTTGGCTGCCTGACCATATACCCAGGAGGCACGGTGGCAACTGTGGGGGCCGGGGCGTCTCTAGGGTCCCTGTAAAAAGCCTCAGGCCATCAGTCATATGGGTTTGTCCAATCCATACCATCTGGGGGGACAGAGAGGAAGACATAACATCTAGAACATCTACAACAGTTGTGAGGACCTTACCGAGAAGCTCAGCAGGGAGGTACTACAACACACAGGCGCTAGAGGAAGGCTACTGATTTCCACCTTGATAATGGGACTCTGGATTTGCCTTCAGACCGACCGGACTCTGCCTGCCCTGTCATCTGGCGCTCTGGGCTGAGGAAGCCATCTGAAGTCTTCAGTAAACAAGGTAAAAGACTGCAAACCCGTCTCCTCGTTCTTTACTGCACCTTGCCCATATATAAACTCTTTTACTGGACACCCCTGAGGGCCACGGACTGGGTCAGCCACCGTGACATCCCCCGAACCGAAGGACCCGGTGCCGAGTACCACATTGCCCTTACGTGGGGGTGATCCACATATACCTCAGTCCTCTTAGTTTGTCGTATATCAGCCAGCCACTTGCTGCCATTCACATTGCGTTGTTTTATACACTGGTCCTGAGTTTGGGTTCAGTCTCCCCCCAAAAAAAAGTGAGATTCAAATTCTCCCAAAGCGGATATACCTCAGTCCTCTTAGTTTGTCGTATATCAGCCAGCCACTTGCTGCCACTCACATTGCGTTGTTTTATACACTGGGCCTGAGTTTGTGTTCAGTCTCCCCCCAAAAAAAAGTGAGATTCAAATTCTCCCAAAGCGGATATACCTCAGTCCTCTTAGTTTGTCGTATATCAGCCAGTCACTTGGTGCCACTCACATTGCGTTGTTTTATACACTGGGCCTGAGTTTGGGTTCAGTCTCCCCCCCAAAAAAGGGAGATTTAAATTCTCAACAATTTTATATACACCTTCTACCTTGTTTTACAGTACCATATAACGGTTGTTATTTTGGTTAGATTTTACCAAAAATGAGGAAGTCTGGTGGAAGAGGCCGTGGGTAGTCATTGCCAGCTGGTACTGATGGTGGTGGTGGTGGTGGAGCATCTGGTGGTAGTGGGAAAAGCAAAATAGCACCTAAGGCTGGAGGTGTTGAGCCAGTGTCATCGTCTGGCTACACAAGGCCTCGAAGGCTCCCTTATCTGGGAATAGGAAAAAAGCTTTTAAAGCCGGAGCAGCAGTAAAAAGTTTTGGCTTTCCTTGCTGACTCAGCCTCTAGCTCTTTCGCCTCCTCTTCAGAAAGTTCCAAATATAAAAGCAGCGAGTCATCAGTGGATGCTCCTGGTCAGGAACAAGTCGCTTCCTTGTGTCCTTCACCCAAACCAAAAGTGAAGGATGCGTCAGGCAACACTACAGGTTACTCCATGGAGCTCTTTACACATACCGTGCCTGGGTTAGAAAGGGAAATTGTTACCTGCCCATTACAAGATGAATCGGACATGGAGTGCACTGATGCACAGCCACAGCTAGATTATTATGCTGTTCCATTGACTCAGATCACTACATTGCCCTCGCAGTGTACTGAGCCAGAATCTGACCCTGATGAGACTATGGTGCCCCATCCCGAATGCTATAGCACCGTACACGGTGACACAGAGGAAGGTGCACATGACATTGAAGAGGAGGTGATAGATGACCCAGTTGTTGACCCAGATTGGCAGCCATTGGGGGAAGAGGGTGCCGCTGCCAGTAGCTCAGAAGCGGAGGTGGATGATCTGCAGCAGCCATCTACATCGCAACAGCTGTCATCTGGCAGGCCCGTATCAGGCCAAAAATGTGTGTCAAAAACAGTTTTAGGACAGCGTGGCCATCCGGTGAAAGTAGCACAGCGTGCAATGCCTGAAGAGGTATTCGATAGTAGGAAGAGTGCAGTGTGGCAATTTTTTAACCAATATCCGAATGATCAGTGCAAAGTTATCTGTAAGAAATCCTCAAAGACCTTTAGCAGAGGGAAGAATCTTCAAAATTTAAATACAACGTGCATGCGTAGACATTAAACCAGCATGCACTTGCAAGCCTGGACTAACTACCAAATGTCACGTACCATTGGTGCACCTGCTCAGAATAAAGGTAGTCAGCAATGCTACATTGCTTCCCTCACTGTAAGCCCACCGGTTAGGAAACCACCAGCAGCAAATGTGGAGGTATCGTCGCAAGGCCAAAGCAGTCAGGGAATCACAAGGTTATTGGTAGGAAACACTGTATATGGGCCAACATCAAGAATACCATCACCAACCCTCTCTCAATCCGCCATGTCCACCACCACCGCTAGTTCCACCATATGCAGCTCTCCAGTCCAGCTCACCCTACAAGAGATACTCATTAGGAAAAGAAAGTAGGGTTGAGCGAAATGGGTCGGCCATTTTCAGAAGTCGCCGACTTTTGGCAAAGTCGGGTTTCATGAAACCCGACCCGACCCCTGTGTGGGGTCGGCCATGAGGTCGGCGATCTTCTGAATCTGGTATCGGAATTCCGATACCGAGTTCCGATATGTTTGCGATATCGGGAATCGGTATCGGAATCCATATTTAAGTGTAAAATAAAGAATCAAAATAAAAAATATTGATATACTCACCCTCGGTTGCGCCCTGGTACTAACTGGCAGCCTTCCTTCCTAAGAATGAGCACGTGAATGACCTGCGGTGACGTCGCGGCTTGTGATTGGTCGCCTGAGCGGTCACATGGGCGGTCGCGACCAATCACAAGCCGCGGCGTCATCTAAGGTCCTTCACGCGCTCATTCTTAGGAAGGAAGGCTGCCGGAAAGAAGCAGGGCGCGTCCGAGGGTGAGTATATCAATATTTTTTATTTTGATTCTTTATTTTACACATTAATATGGATCCCAGGGCCTGAAGGAGAGTTTCCCATTGCACTGCATTGGGTTTCGTGTTTCGGCCGACCCCGACCTTTTTATAGGATCGGCCGATTTCACTCGACCCGACTTTTGAAAAAGTCGGGTTTCGTGAAACCCGACCCGATCCTATGAAAATAAAAGTCACTCAACCCTAAAAGAAAGTACTCATCCTCTCACCCGCGTACGCAGGGTTTGAACGCCCACATTGCTAGACTAATCTCGTTAGAGATGATGCCCTACCGGTTGGTTGAAAGCGAAGCTTTCAAAGACCTGATGGCCTACGCAGTACCAAGGTATGACCTACCCAGTCAGCACTTCTTTGTGAGAAAAGCCATCCCAGCCCTCCACCAGCATGTCAAAGACCACATTGTCTATGCACTGAGGCAATCAGTCAGTGGAAAGGTGCACCTCACAACAGATGCATGGACCAGTAGGCATGGCCAGGGATGTTACGTGTCCATCATGGCGCACTGGGTTAATGCAGTGGATGCAGGGTCCACTGGGGACAGCCATAGTGGGACAGTTCTGCCTAGCCCACGGTCTAGGAAACAATTGGCTGTAGGCGTTCGCCACCCCTCCTCCTCCTCCTCCAGAAGTGAAAGCTTGTCCACAGAGCGCAGTCGCACGACCACTCCATCCGCAGCTGCCAGTGTTGCACACGAGGTGTCCCATTATCGAACAGCTAGTGCTAAGCGTCAGCATGCTGTGTTACAAATGAAGTGTTTGGGCGATAACAGACACACCGCGGAAGTACTGGCCGAGTACTTGCAGCAAGAAACTCAGTCATGGCTGGGCAGTGTACATCTTGAGGCACGCAAGGCAGTCAGTGATAACAGAAGGAATTTTATGGCTGCCATAGCCCTTTCACAACTGAAATACATACCTTGCCTGGCTCACACCTTGAACCTGGTGGTGCAGTGCTTCCTTAAAAATTATCCCGGGTTACCAGCCCTGCTCCTGAAGGTGCGAAGACTTTGCTCGCACATCCGCCGGTCGCCCGTACACTCCAGCCATATGCTGAACCATCAGCGATCGCTGAATCTTCCCCAGCACCGCCTAATAATCGACGTTGCAATAAGGTGGAACTCCACACTGCACATGCTTCAGAGGCTGTGCGAACAGAGGCATGCTGTAATTTATTTGTGGGAGGATACACATACACGGGCAGGCACTTGGATGGCAGACATGGAGTTGTCTGGTGTGCAGTGGTCGAAGCTACAAGACCTCTGTCAAGTCCTTCAGTGTTTTGAGGAATGCACACGGCTGCTAAGTGCAGACAACGCCATCATAAGCATGAGCATCCCACTAATGCATCTGCTGATGCAAAGTTTGATGCACATTAAGGAGCAGGCGTCTGCAGCCGAAGAGGAGGGAAGCCTTGATGACAGTCAGCCATTGTCAGCTCAGCGAACTCTCCTGGACGAGGTGGCGGACGAAGAGGAGGAGGAGGAGGATTATGGGGATGAATATTTATGGGAGGAGGATGCTTCTCAGGGGGCAATAGAAACTGGTGGCGTTGCAAGGTCAGGTACAGGGTTTTTGCGAGACACAAGTGATGTTGATTTGCAAGAAAGTGCTCATCAACCCAGCACAAGCAGTGAATTGACACCTGGAACATTGGCCCACATGGCTGAGTATGCCTTGCATATCCTAAAAAGGGACTTCCGCATTATCAAAATGATGACCGATGACGATTACTGGTTGGCCTGCCTCCTGGATCCACGATATAAAGGAAAATTACAAAATATCATGTCACATGAGAACCTTGAGCAAATATTGGCTACCAAACAAGCAACTCTTGTAGACCGTTTGGTTCAGGCATTCCCAGCCCACAGTGGCGGTGATGGTTCTCACACAAGCCATATTGGGCAACATGGCAGAGGTGTTAGAGGTGCACAAATCCGAAGTGGCGTTGGACAGAGGGGTTTTATGACCAGGTTGTGGAGTGATTTCGCAACGACCGCTGACAAGACAGGTACTGCTGCATCGATTCAAAGTGACAGGAGACAGCATTTTTCCAGTATGGTTACGAACTACTTTTCTGCCCTTATCGATGTTCTCCCTCACAGGTCATAATACCCCTTTGATTACTGGGCATCTAAAATAAACACCTGGCCTGAATTGGCAGAATATGCATTACAGGAGCTCGCATGCCCTGCTGCTAGTGTGCTATCAGAAAGAGTATTCAGTGCTGCTGGTTCAATACTGACCGAAAAAAGGACACGTCTGGCTACACGAAATGCTGATGATCTAACCTTCATTAAAATTAACCAATCATGAATTTCAAATTATTTGGCCCCACCTTCCCCTGCTGACATGTAGCTTGCCTGAAAAATGTCTTGATTTTGGCCTCCTCTTACTGACTTCTCCAATTCCTTCATTTGCAGCTACTGAATGTCCACCATAAGCCATTTTTATACCTCTCTAAATGGGCAGACTCCCCCCACAGGGCCGTGTTCACCACCTGGCACAAGCACCCGTGCGAGTGCCGTTTGCCTGGACAGGTGGGTGTGCCCACTCTTGGGCGACGGCACTGGCACAGGGTCCCTCATAGTACAATGAAGTGTCTCTGACAATAGCAGTGCACAACCAACGTCAGACACACCGTCGTAATATGCGGGGCCCTGTGCCAGTACCGCCGCCCACGAGATAGTGTTCCCCCCCAGCTTGAACAGTGCTGTACCACTTGCAATACTTACCTCTCCCTGCTCCACCTCTGTGTAGTCTGTGCTGTTAAATCCTTCAATGGCACTGCCAATACAAATTTGTTGAAATGATAGATGATAGTTGAAATATACAGGGGCCCTGGCCTCCATTTAGACCAGTTAATACTTTGCGCCTACTACCACTGTCTGCTACTCAGCAGAGGAGCCCACCCCTGTACCTAGCTATGGCACCTGTTTATTTATGAAAACATTTTTGGCAGACATTTAGCCCACTTATTTATTTGGGCCTACTCACTGTGTCAGCCTCTCCTTACAATTGTCCTCCGCTGAACAAAGCAACACCGGCAGTTTAGTCCTGTTGCCAATTTTGAACTGCTTTTAGCCTACTTACTTATTTGGGCCTACTCACTGTCTCAGCCTCTCCTTACAATTGTCCTCCACTGAACAAAGCAATGCTGCCAGTTTAGTCCTGTTAGCAATTTTTAACTGCTTTTAGCCTACTTACTTATTTGGGCCTACTCACTGTGTCAGCCTCTCCTTACAATTGTCCTCCGCTGAACAAAGCAATGCCGCCAGTTTAGTCCTGTTACCAATTTTGAACTGCTTTTAGCCAACTTGCTTATTTGGGCCTACTCACTGTGTCAGCCACTCCTTACAATTGTCCTCCGCTGAACAAAGAAACGCTGGCAGTTTAGTCCTGTTACCAATTTTGAACTGATTTTAGCCAACTTGCTTATTTGGGACTACTCACTGTTGTGAAATTGGATTTTGGGCTCCCCCGGTGGCCACTGGTGGAATTGAACTGGTGTGCATCATCCTCTCTGTTCACCTGTTTCCATCAGGATGTGGGAGTCGCTATTTAGCCTTGCTCCTCTGTCACTTCCATGCCGGTCAACATTGTAATCAGAAGCCTTTCTGTGCATGTTCCTGCTGCTAGACAACTCCCAGCTAAGTTGGACTTTTGTCCTTGTTTGTTTTTGCATTTTGTTCCAGTTCACAGCTGTAGTTTCGTTTCTGTGTCTGGAAAGCTCTTGTGATCTGAAATTGCCACTCTGATGTTATGAGTTAATACTAGAGTCTTAAAGTAATTTCAGGATGGTGTTTTGATAGGGTTTTCAGCTGACCATGAAAGTGCCCTTTCTGTCTTCCTGCTATCTAGTAAGCGGACCTCAATTTTGCTAAACCTATTTTCATACTACGTTTGTCATTTCATCTAAAATCACCGCCAATATTTGTGGGGGCCTCTGTCTGCCTTTCGGGGAAATTTCTCTAGAGGTGAGCCAGGACTATATTTTCCTCTGCCAGGATTAGTTAGTCCTCCGGCCGGCGCTGGGCGTCTAGGGATAAAACGCAGGCTACGCTACCCGGCTACTGTTAGTTGTGCGGCAGGTTTAGTTCATGGTCAGTTTAGTTTCCATCCTTCCAAGAGCTAGTTCTTATGTTTGCTGGGCTATGTTCTCTTGCCATTGAGAACCATAACAGTTTGACCGGCCATAAAGGGTTAAATTAATTGACAGAGAAAGGAGAGAAAAGAGAAGTCTGCTGAAGATTTTTTTTTTTTTTTTTTTCAGTTCTGAGTGTGCTTGTAATTGAATCTCTTGCAAGTCTTCCTATATTGCAGCCTTTCTCTCTCTCTCTCCTTCTAATGGCTCTGTGTTCACCTGTTTAAAATGGATATTCAGAGTTTAGCTGCAGGTTTGAATAATCTCACCACGAAAGTTCAAAATTTACAAGATTTTGTTGTTCATGTTCCTATATCTGAACCTAGAATTCCTTTGCCTGAATTTTTCTCGGGGAATAGATCTTGCTTTCAAAATTTCAAAAATAATTGCAAGTTGTTTTTGTCCCTGAAATCTCGCTCTGCTGGAGATCCTGCTCAGCAGGTCAGGATTGTGATTTCCTTGCTCCGGGGCGACCCTCAGGATTGGGCTTTTGCATTGGCTCCAGGGGATCCTGCGTTGCTCAATGTGGATGCGTTTTTTCTGGCCTTGGGGTTGCTTTATGAGGAACCTCAGTTGGAACTTCAGGCGGAAAAGGCCTTGATGTCCCTATCTCAGGGGCAAGACGAAGCTGAAATATACTGCCAGAAATTCCGTAAATGGGCTGTGCTTACTCAGTGGAATGAGTGCGCCCTGGCGGCGAATTTCAGAGAGGGTCTCTCTGATGCCATTAAGGATGTTATGGTGGGGTTCCCTGTGCCTGCGGGTCTGAATGAGTCCATGACAATGGCTATCCAGATCGATAGGCGTCTGCGGGAGCGCAAACCTGTGCACCATTTGGTGGTGTCTACTGAGAAGACGCCAGAGAATATGCAATGTGATAGAATTCTGTCCAGAAGTGAACGGCAGAATTTTAGACGAAAAAATGGGTTGTGCTTCTATTGCGGTGATTCAACTCATGTTATATCAGCATGCTCTAAGCGTACTAAGAAGCTTGATAAGTCTGTTTCAATTGGCACTTTACAGTCTAAGTTTATTCTATCTGTGACCCTGATTTGTTCTTTATCATCTATTACTGCGGATGCCTATGTCGACTCTGGCGCCGCTTTGAGTCTTATGGATTGGTCCTTTGCCAAACGCTGTGGGTATGATTTGGAGCCTCTTGAAACTCCTATACCCCTGAAGGGGATTGACTCCACCCCATTGGCTAGCAATAAACCACAATACTGGACACAAGTAACTATGCGGATTAATCCGGATCACCAGGAGATTATTCGCTTTCTTGTGCTGTATAACCTACATGATGTGTTGGTGCTTGGATTGCCATGGCTGCAATCTCATAACCCAGTCCTTGACTGGAAAGCTATGTCTGTGTTAAGCTGGGGATGTAAGGGGACGCATGGGGACGTACCTGTGGTTTCCATTTCATCATCTATTCCCTCTGAGATTCCTGAATTCTTGACTGAATATCGTGACGTTTTTGAAGAACCTAAGCTTGGTTCATTACCTCCGCACCGGGAGTGCGATTGTGCCATAGATTTGATTCCGGGTAGTAAATACCCTAAGGGTCGTTTATTTAATCTGCCTGTGCCTCAACATGCTGCTATGCGAGAATATATAAAGGAGTCCTTGGAAAAGGGACATATTCGTCCTTCGTCATCTCCCTTAGGAGCCGGTTTTTTCTTTGTGGCTAAGAAAGATGGCTCTTTGAGGCCGTGCATTGATTATCGGCTTTTGAATAAAATCACGGTTAAATATCAATATCCGTTGCCACTGCTGACTGATTTGTTTGCTCGCATAAAGGGGGCCAAGTGGTTCTCTAAGATAGATCTCCGTGGGGCGTATAATTTGGTGCGAATTAAGCAGGGGGATGAGTGGAAAACCGCATTTGATACGCCCGAGGGCCACTTTGAGTATTTGGTGATGCCTTTTGGTCTTTCAAATGCCCCTTCAGTCTTTCAGTCCTTTATGCATGACATTTTCCGTGATTATTTGGATAAATTTATGATTGTGTATCTGGATGATATTTTGATTTTTTCGGATGACTGGGACTCTCATGTCCAGCAGGTCAGGAGGGTTTTTCAGGTTTTGCGGTCTAATTCCTTGTGTGTGAAGGGTTCTAAGTGCGTTTTTGGGGTTCAAAAGATTTCCTTTTTGGGATATATTTTTTCCCCCTCTTCCATCGAGATGGATCCTGTCAAGGTTCAGGCTATTTGTGATTGGACGCAACCCTCTTCTCTTAAGAGTCTTCAGAAATTTTTGGGCTTTGCTAACTTTTATCGTCGATTTATTGCTGGTTTTTCTGATGTTGTTAAACCATTGACTGATTTGACTAAGAAGGGTGCTGATGTTGCTGATTGGTCCCCTGCTGCTGTGGAGGCCTTTCGGGAGCTTAAGCGCCGCTTTTCTTCCGCCCCTGTGTTGCGTCAGCCTGATGTTGCTCTTCCTTTTCAGGTTGAGGTCGACGCTTCTGAAATCGGAGCTGGGGCAGTTTTGTCGCAGAGAAGTTCCGATTGCTCCGTGATGAGACCTTGTGCTTTTTTCTCGCGTAAATTTTCGCCCGCCGAGCGGAATTATGATGTTGGGAATCGGGAGCTTTTGGCCATGAAGTGGGCTTTTGAGGAGTGGCGTCATTGGCTTGAGGGGGCTAGACATCAGGTGGTGGTATTGACTGACCACAAAAATCTAATTTATCTTGAGTCCGCCAGACGCCTGAATCCTAGACAGGCGCGCTGGTCGTTGTTTTTCTCTCGGTTTAATTTTGTGGTGTCCTACCTGCCGGGTTCTAAGAATGTTAAGGCGGATGCCCTTTCTAGGAGTTTTGAGCCTGACTCCCCTGGTAATTCTGAACCTACAGGTATCCTTAAGGATGGAGTGATATTGTCTGCCGTTTCTCCAGACCTGCGGCGGGCCTTGCAGGAGTTTCAGGCGGATAGACCTGATCGTTGCCCACCTGGTAGACTGTTTGTTCCTGATGATTGGACCAGTAAAGTCATTTCTGAGGTTCATTCTTCTGCGTTGGCAGGTCATCCTGGAATCTTTGGTACCAGGGATTTGGTGGCAAGGTCCTTCTGGTGGCCTTCCCTGTCTCGAGATGTGTGAGGCTTCGTGCAGTCTTGTGACGTTTGTGCTCGGGCCAAGCCTTGTTGTTCTCGGGCTAGTGGATTGTTGTTGCCCTTGCCTATCCCGAAGAGGCCCTGGACGCACATCTCGATGGATTTTATTTCGGATCTTCCTGTTTCTCAGAAGATGTCTGTCATCTGGGTGGTGTGTGATCGTTTCTCTAAGATGGTCCATTTGGTTCCCCTGCCTAAGTTGCCTTCTTCTTCCGAGTTGGTTCCTCTGTTTTTTCAAAATGTGGTCCGTTTGCATGGTATTCCGGAGAATATCGTTTCTGACAGAGGTACCCAATTCGTGTCTAGATTTTGGCGAGCATTCTGTGCTAGGATGGGCATAGATTTGTCTTTCTCGTCTGCTTTCCATCCTCAGACTAATGGCCAGACCGAGCGGACGAATCAGACCTTGGAGACATATTTGAGGTGTTTTGTGTCTGCAGATCAGGATGATTGGGTTGCTTTTTTGCCTTTAGCGGAGTTTGCCCTCAATAATCGGGCCAGCTCTGCCACCTTGGTGTCTCCCTTTTTCTGTAATTCGGGGTTTCATCCTCGATTTTCTTCTGGTCAGGTGGAATCTTCGGATTGTCCTGGAGTGGATGCTGTGGTGGAGAGGTTGCATCAGATTTGGGGGCAGGTAGTGGACAATTTGAAGTTGTCCCAGGAGAAGACTCAGCTTTTTGCCAACCGCCGGCGTCGGGTTGGTCCTCGGCTTTGTGTTGGGGACTTGGTGTGGTTGTCTTCTCGTTTTGTCCCTATGAGGGTTTCTTCTCCCAAGTTTAAGCCTCGGTTCATCGGCCCGTACAAGATATTGGAGATTCTTAACCCTGTGTCCTTCCGTTTGGACCTCCCTGCATCTTTTTCTATTCATAATGTTTTTCATCGGTCATTGTTGCGCAGGTATGAGGTACCGGTTGTGCCTTCCGTTGAGCCTCCTGCTCCGGTGTTGGTTGAGGGCGAGTTGGAGTACGTTGTGGAAAAGATCTTGGACTCCCGTGTTTCCAGACGGAAACTCCAGTATCTGGTCAAATGGAAGGGATACGGTCAGGAGGATAATTATTGGGTGACTGCCTCTGATGTTCATGCCTCCGATTTGGTCCGTGCCTTTCATAGGGCTCATCCTGATCGCCCTGGTGGTTCTGGTGAGGGATCGGTGCCCCCTCCTTGAGGGGGGGGGGTACTGTTGTGAAATTGGATTTTGGGCTCCCCCGGTGGCCACTGGTGGAATTGAACTGGTGTGCATCATCCTCTCTGTTCACCTGTTTCCATCAGGATGTGGGAGTCGCTATTTAGCCTTGCTCCTCTGTCACTTCCATGCCGGTCAACATTGTAATCAGAAGCCTTTCTGTGCATGTTCCTGCTGCTAGACAACTCCCAGCTAAGTTGGACTTTTGTCCTTGTTTGTTTTTGCATTTTGTTCCAGTTCACAGCTGTAGTTTCGTTTCTGTGTCTGGAAAGCTCTTGTGATCTGAAATTGCCACTCTGATGTTATGAGTTAATACTAGAGTCTTAAAGTAATTTCAGGATGGTGTTTTGATAGGGTTTTCAGCTGACCATGAAAGTGCCCTTTCTGTCTTCCTGCTATCTAGTAAGCGGACCTCAATTTTGCTAAACCTATTTTCATACTACGTTTGTCATTTCATCTAAAATCACCGCCAATATTTGTGGGGGCCTCTGTCTGCCTTTCGGGGAAATTTCTCTAGAGGTGAGCCAGGACTATATTTTCCTCTGCCAGGATTAGTTAGTCCTCCGGCCGGCGCTGGGCGTCTAGGGATAAAACGCAGGCTACGCTACCCGGCTACTGTTAGTTGTGCGGCAGGTTTAGTTCATGGTCAGTTTAGTTTCCATCCTTCCAAGAGCTAGTTCTTATGTTTGCTGGGCTATGTTCTCTTGCCATTGAGAACCATAACAACTCACTGTGTCAGCCACTCCTTAGAATTGTCCTCCGCTGAACAAAGAAACGCCGGCAGTTTAGTCCAATTTTGAACTGCTTTTAGCCTACTTACTTATTTGGGCCTACTCACTGTGTCAGCCTCTCCTTACAGTTGTCCCCCGCTGAACAAAGCAATGCCGCCTGGTTAGTCCTGTTACCATTTTTGAACTGCATTTAGCCTACTTACTTACTTGGGCCTACTCACTGTGTCAACCACTCCTTACAATTGTCCTCCGCTGAACAAAGCAACGCCGGCAGTTTAGTCCTGTTACCAATTTTGAACTGCTTTTAGCCTACTTACTTATTTGGGCCTACTCACTGTGTCAGCCTCTCCTTACAATTGTCCTCCACTGAACAAAGCAATGCCGCCAGTTTAGTCCTGTTACCATTTTTGAACTGCATTTAGCCTACGTACTTATTTGGGCCTACTCACTGTGTCAGCCACTCCTTACAGTTGTCCTCCGCTGAACAAAGCAATGCTGCCAGTTTAGTCCTGTTACCAATTTTGAACTGCTTTTAGCCAACGTGCCTATTTGGGCCTACTCACTGTGTCAGCCACTCCTTACAATTGTCCTCCACTGAACAAAGCAATGCCGCTAGTTCAGTCTTGTTACCAATTTTGAACTGCTTTTAGCCTACTTACTTATTTGGGCCTACTGACTGTTTCAGCCACTCCTTACAATTGTCCTCCACTGAACAAAGCAATGCCGCCAGTTTAGTCTTGTTACCAATTTTGAACTGCTTTTAGCCTACTTACTTATTTGGGACTACTCACTGCGTCAGCCAGTCCTTACAATTGTCCTCCGCTGAACAAAGCAATGCCGGGCGTTTAGTTCTGTTACCAATTTTGAACTGCATTTAGCCTACTTACTTTTTTGGGCCTACTAACTGTGTCAGCCTCTCATTACAGTTGTCCTCCGCTGAACAAAGCAATGCCGCCTGTTTAGTCCTGTTACCAATTTTGAACTGCATTTAGCCCACTTTATTATTTGGGCCTATATCTGTGTTTCCTCCTCATCCTGCCCATTGCCCAGCCACTGCTAGATGAGTCTGCTGGTACATTGACCCAGACCACTACATTCCCCTTGCACTCTACACAGCCAGAATCTGACCCTGCTGAAAGTCAGGTTCCCCTTCCCGCATACTATACCACCTTACACGGGGACAAAGAGGAAGGTGCAGATGAAAGTGCAGGTTCCTTCATCAGGTGGGGGGGCATACTCGTTGGTGACGTCACTGGCACAGGGCCCCTCATAGTACACAAAAGTGTCTCTGCCGGTGGGAGGCGCCACCCGCCGTCAAACACACAGCCATACTATGAGGGGCCCTGGCCCAGTGCCAGTGCCAATGAGTGGGCCCCCACTGCTTGCTCAGGATCACAGCACTTCCAAAGTTGAAATACTTACCTCTCCCTGCTCCACCGCCGTGACGTATTCCGCATTTCCTGGGCCCACGAAAAACTTGAGCCAGCCCTACCCCCCACAACTTTAGCCAAATGACCCCCAGTTTTCAATGCCTAACTATTATTATAAAGTAAATTAAGACTGACAAGTTTCAGTAATAAGAATTGATGTTTTTGGCATTAAAATGGGCACTGCAGGTGTTTTCCTGTCCTCCACTCTCTGCCGACTTTGATTCCCCATTGACTTGCATTGGGTGTCGTGTTTCAGTCGGCCCCCGACTTTACGCAATAATCGGCCGATTTCACCCGACCCGACTTTTGACAAAGTCGGGTTTCGCGAAACCCGACTCGATCCTAAAAAAGTAAAAGTCGCTCAACTCTATTAAAGAGCTTTAACTTGCATTTATGGATTGCAAGGCAAACTGTGGTTCAATGACAATGATTTCTGGAAGGATCTCTGAGTCCATGCAGTTATTATGCATGACAGAATCATGTCTGTTTTAATGCGGTGCCGTATGAGTGCCCGTAGGTCACAAGTGCTAGGCATCGGGATTCTCCTGCTGCATGAAATAAATCACAAGCCTTATCTGCCTCTGCTGTCTCCCATTCAGCTTCAGTCACTGCGGGTGCTTCTGATCATACACGTTGGTCCCAGCATCTTGCTCAGGCTTGTGATGTTCGTTTGGCTACTGGTGGCTCTCCAGCCAAGCCCTTAGTAACCAGTAATATTCAGGTGCAGTCCAGCACTCTGGAGCCCAAGTCCAGAAATCACCTTAGTGAGCATGACCATGATGTGGCAGCTCTGGATTGGCCTGCAGGCGATGTCACGACTGGCTGGACGTGAGTGGGGTGGAGCCTAATGTTTAAAACACTCTCTGAGGTGCACGCCGGTGAGATAGTATCATTTTATGCATGGCTATGTAAGAGAGTCTTTTCCACTCTGTCTCCAAGTGTTATGAGTCTGTCTAAGCTTTGGGACTGTACACATAGGCAGGTAGCTAGCGTCAGTGGGGGCAACTAGCCATTGGCTTAGCATCTGGTTCCTACATGTTTGCGGTTAGCACAGCAGAGTTCCAGAGCAAGCACAGCCCTAGTCAGTTTATTAAGTTCAGAGCATCTGATCCGTTTCTGTGCGCGAGTGACACAGCTCAGTTGCAATGCATCTGTTCCATTGCTGTGTGCGAGTGACACAGCTTAGTTGCAGAGCTTCTCTTTCTTTTCTGTGTGGAGTGACACAGCTCTGTTGCAGAGCTTCTCTTTAGTTTCTCTGTGCAAGTGACACAGCTCAGTGCAGAGCAGCTCTTTCGTTTCTGTGTGCAAGTGACACAGCTCATTTGCAGAGCAGCTCGTTCGTTTCTGTACTGTTCGTCTCTGTGGAGTAACAGAGGTTGGAACTCAATGTCCTGTTCACATGGAGTGACGTTAACCCAGTGTGTATAGGCAATTGCTCGTCTTGTGTTCCGTCATTGTTTACTAGCAGCAGTTTTCCATCTCTGCACCGTTGACCCCGGGTTGCTATTGCATGTTATTAGTTATTTATTAGCACAATCCGCCAATCCTAACAACAAGCATCCAATATTGGCTGTTGGGCTTGTCCTTTGTCCCATGGGTTTCTCTAGAATCTTTGAATCTTTTGATGATATTATGTACTGTAGATAGTGGGATATTCATAGTAACATAGTTAGTAACATAGTTAGTAAGGCCGAAAAAAGACATTTGTCCATCCAGTTCAGCCTATATTCCTATATTCCATCATAATAAATCCCCAGATCTACGTCCTTCTACAGAACCTAATAATTGTATGATACAATATTGTTCTGCTCCAGGAAGACATCCAGGCCTCTCTTGAACCCCTCGACTGAGTTTGCCATCACTACCTCCTCAGGCAAGCAATTCCAGATTCTCACTGCCCTAACAGTAAAGAATCCTCTTCTATGTTGGTGGAAAAACTTTCTCTCCTCCAGACGCAAAGAATGCCCCCTTGTGCCCGTCACCTTCCTTGGTATAAACAGATCCTCAGCGAGATATTTGTATTGTCCCCTTATATACTTATACATGGTTATTTGTTGTGAATCCGCTTTTGGGCTCCCCTGGTGGTTGCTGGTGGTACTGGTGACTTGTGTGTCTTTGCTGTCTCAGTTCACCTGCTGCCATCAGTGTTTGGGAGTTTCCTATTTAGCCTTGCTCTCCAGTCATTTCCTTGCCGGTCATCATTGTAACCAGAGCCTTCGGTTGCATGTTCCTGCTACTAGTCTGCTGATCAGCTTAGTGGACTTTGTCCTTTTGTTTTGTATCTTTTGTCCAGTTTGCAGTTTTGTTATTCTCTGTAGCTGGAAGCTCTTGTGGGCTGAAATTGCCACTCCTGTGTCATGAGTTGACACAGGAGTCTTAAAGTAATTTCAGGATGTTTTTTTGATAGGGTTTTCAGTTGACCGTGAAGTCCTCTTTTGTATCCTTCTGCTATCTAGTAAGTGGACCTCTCTTTGCTAAATCTACCTTCATACTGTGTATGTCTTTTCCTCTAAACTCACCGTCATTACATGTGGGGGGCTGCTATCATCTTTTGGGGTATTTCCCTAGAGGTAAGCCAGGTCTGTTCCTTCCTCTACCAGGGGTAGTTAGTCCTCCGGCTGGCGCGTGGCATCTAGGGTTAATCAGGTATGCTCCCTGGCTACTATTAGTTGTGTGGTAGATTTAGCTCACGGTCAGCTCGAGATTCCATCACCCAGAGCTCGTCCGTTATCTTTGTGTTTTGATGTTTTCCCTATTAGATCGCCCCTCAGTCGTCTTTTTTCTAGACTAAATAATCCTAATTTCGCTAATCTATGTGGGTATTGTAGTTCTCCCATCCCCTTTATTAACTTTGTTGCCCTCCTTTGTACTCTCTCTAGTTCCATTATATCCTTCCTGAGCACCGGTGCCCAAAACTGGACACAGTACTCCATGTGCGGTCTAACTAGGGATTTGTACAGAGGCAGTATAATGCTCTCATCATGTGTATCCAGACCTCTTTTAATGCACCCCATGATCCTGTTTGCCTTGGCAGCTGCTGCCTGGCACTGGCTGCTCCAGGTAAGTTTATCATTAACTAGGATCCCCAAGTCCTTCTCCCTGTCAGATTTACCCAGTGGTTTCCCGTTCAGTGTGTAATGGTGATATTGATTCCTTCTTCCCATGTGTATAACCTTACATTTATCATTGTTAAACCTCATCTGCCACCTTTCAGCCCAAGTTTCCAACTTATCCAGATCCATCTGTAGCAGAATACTATCTTCTCTTGTATTAACTGCTTTACATAGTTTTGTATCATCTGCAAATATCAATATTTTACTGTGTAAACCTTCTACCAGATCATTAATTAATATGTTGAAGAGTTGTTCAGTTTTTTCAATTTTAGGGAGGAATATTTTTCTGAAATTGTTCTACAATCTTAAGACTCAGTTGTTCACAGATTGATAATCGTCTGATCATCTTTACTTCTGAGAGACTCTGCCTCTCTAACATGCTCTTTTTATACAATGATTTGATCATCAATTGACCCTTTAGCTGTTTTACTTTAGTACCATTACATTTTCAGTCTTCTATAATCCCTGTCCCAACTTTTTTGAGATGCGTTGCTGCCATCAATTTCTAAATGAGTTCATTTTTTCAAATTAAATGGAAAAATGTCTTTCAACTTCTGATCTGTGTTCTCTGTTCTGACATTAATTAAATATCTATAAGAGATTTCTAAATTATTCTATCTTTGATTACTTTACATTTTACACAGCGTCCTAACTTTTTTGGATGTGGGGTGGTACAATAGATGGAATAATTATTAGGGAGCACAAATTAAAATGCTAATAATCCCCATTATGAATATATAGGTAATGAATAATGCTCAGTAATACTGCTTACCGGAGAATGTCTGAGAAGGCTTCCACCCCATATTTCGATAGGCAATAACCTCCACCACAGATACTTATTCTTCCAGCAACACTTGCCATATTAACAACACGACCTTGTGCTCTTCGAATCATGGGCAACATTTTGAGTGTCACATCAATAAGTCCTAATAGATTCACATTTAAAATTTTGGTAAAATCATCTTTAGTCAGCCATTCGTTGGGCGCAACAGGGATGGCAATGCCAGCATTATTCATCAGACCCCAGAGTCCTGTAAAACATGTGCATAATGTAAGAACATTGCTGGGAAGCAAAATTAAATTTCTTGCTTATTTGCATAAAAAAGTAACTTTTCATAATACGGATTTTAATAGAAACTGTAAAATTGTCAAAATGCTCTTAAAGGGAACCTTTCACCCCCAAAATCGAAGATGAGCTAAGCCCACCAGCATGAGGGGTTTATCTACAGCATTCTGTAATCCTGTTGATAAGCCACCAAAGTATCCTGAAAGATGAGAAAAAGAGGTTAGATTATACTTACCCAGGGGCGGTCCCGGTCCGATCCGATGGGCGTCGCGGTCCGGTCCAGCACCTCCCATATTCTTACGATGAAGTCCTCTGCTTGTATTCACGCTGCGGCTCCGGCGCAGGCGTACTTTGTCTGCCCTGTTGAGGGCAGAGCAAAGTACTGCAGTGCGCAGGTGCCAGGAAAGGTCAGAGAGGCCCGGCGCCTGCGCACTGCAGTACTTTGCTCTGCCCTCAACAGGGCAGACAAAGTACCCCTGTGCCGGAGCCGCAGCATGAAGACAAGAAGATGATGTCATCCTATGAAGATAGGAGGCCCCGGACCCCAACGCCCAGGGCCGCCATCAGGGCATTACTGCCCTGACTGGAGTATGGGGCCCGGTGGGCAGAGGGCGCTAGCATCGGGCCCCGTCTCATCTGCTCACCGGGCCCCTACCGGCAGGCTAAACCGGGCCCTTAGCGGCGCTGCGGCAAAACTATTGATATGCGGGTACGTACGTCAATAGTTAACAGCCGCCAGCCAATCAGAGGCTGGTAGCTGACGTCAGCTGCAGCACGCACGTTGCCGGAGTCTGACATCAGTGTTAGTTGCCGACAAGTGTGCACTTCAGCTGAGTGGAAGGAGCTTCGCCTTCGCCGCATGAGAGCGGCCAGGTAAGAATAACTTTTTTTTATTATTATTGAGAGCGGCGATCCGGGGGACCCGGCGTAGAATACTGGACACACTGGAGGAAGAATGCTGGAGCACTGGGGGCAGAATGCTGGACACACTGGGGCAGAATGCTGGAGACACTGGGGGGCAGAATGCTGGACACACTGAGGCAGAATGCTGGAGCACTGGAGGTAGAATGCTGGAGCACTGGGGATTGAATGCTGGACACACTGGGGCAGAATGCTGGAGCACTGGGGGCTGAATGCTGGACACACTGGGGCAGAATGCTGGAGACACTGGGGCAGAATGCTGGACACACTAGGGGCAGAATGCTGGACACACTGGAGCAGAATGCTGGACACACTGGGGCAGAATGCTGGAGCACTGCGGGCAGAATGCTGGACACACTGGGGCAGAATGCTGGAGCACTGGGGGCAGAAACTGGGCACACTGGGGCAGAATGCTGGAGACACTGGGGAAGAATGCTGGACACACTGGGGGCAGAATTCTGGACACACTGGGGCAGAATGCTGGACACACTGGGGCAGAATGCTGGAGACACTGGGGCAGAATGCTGGAGACACTGGGGGCAGAATGCTGGACACACTGGGGCAGGATGCTGGAGCACTGGGGGTAGAATGCTGGAGCCACTGGGGCAGAATGCTGGAGCACTGGGGGCAGAATGCTGGACACACTGGGGCAGGATGCTGGAGCACTGGGGGTAGAATGCTGGAGCCACTGGGGCAGAATGCTGGACACACTGGGGCAGAATGCTGGAGCACTGGGAGCAGAATGCTGGACACACTGGGGCAGAATGCTGGAGCAGTGGGGGCAGAGTGCTGGAGACACTGGGGTCAGAATGCTGGAGCACTGGGGGCAGAATGCTGGAGACACTGGGGCAGAATGCTGGACACACTGAGGCAGAATCCTGGAGCACTGGGGGCAGGACTGGAGACACTGGGGGCAGAATGCTGGACACTGGGGGGCAGAATGCTGGAGCACTGGGGGCAGAATGTCGGAGACACTGGGGGCAGAATGCTGGACACACTGGGGGCAGAATGCTGGACACACTGAGGCAGAATGCTGGACACACTGGGACACTGGAGGCAAAATGCTGGAGACACTGGGGGTAGAATGCTGGAGACACTGGGGCAGAATGCTGGACACACTAGGGGCAGAATGCTGGACACACTGGAGCAGAATGCTGGACACACTGGGGCAGAATGCTGGAGCACTGGGGGCAGAATGCTGGACACACTGGGGCAGAATGCTGGACACACTGGGGCAGAATACTGGACACACTGGGGCAGAATGCTGGAGCACTGGGGGCAGAATGCTGGGCACACTGGGGCAGAATGCTGGAGACACTGGGGTAGAATGCTGGACACACTGGGGGCAGAATTCTGGACACACTGGGGCAGAATGCTGGAGACACTGGGGCAGAATGCTGGAGACACTGGGGGCAGAATGCTGGACACACTGGGGCAGGATGCTGGAGCACTGGGGGTAGAATACTGGAGCCACTGGGGCAGAATGCTGGACACACTGGGGCAGAATGCTGGAGCACTGGGAGAAGAATGCTGGACACACTGGGGCAGAATGCTGGAGCAGTGAGGGCAGAGTGCTGGAGACACTGGGGTCAGAATGCTGGAGCACTGGGGGCAGAATGCTGGAAACACCGGGGCAGAATGCTGGACACACTGAGGCAGAATCCTGGAGCACTGGGGGCAGGACTGGAGACACTGGGGGCAGAATGCTGGACACTGGGGGGCAGAATGCTGGAGCACTGGGGGCAGAATGTCGGAGACACTGGGGGCAGAATGCTGGACACACTGGGGGCAGAATGCTGGACACACTGAGGCAGAATGCTGGACACACTGGGACACTGGAGGCAAAATGCTGGAGAGACTGGGGGTAGAATGCTGGACACACTGGGGGCAGAATGCTGGAGACACTGGGGCAGAATGCTGGAGACACTAGGGGCAAAATGCTGGAGACACTGGGGGCAGAATGCTGGACACACTGAGCACTGGGGGCAGGACTGGAGACACTGGTGGCAGAATACTGGACTCACTGAGGGCAGAATGCTGGACACACTGAGGCAGAATGCTGGACACACTGAGGCACAATGCTGGACACACTGGGGGCAGGACTGGAGACACTAGAGGCAGAATGCTGGACACACTGGGGCAGAATGCTGGAGCAGTGGGGGCAGAGTGCTGGAGACACTGGGGGCAGAATGCTGGACACACTGGGGGCAGAATGCTGGACACACTGAGGCTGAATGCTGGACACACTGGGGGCAGGACTGGAGACACTGGGGGCAGAATGCTGGACACACTGGGGCAGAATGCTGGAGCAGTGGGGGCAGAGTGCTGGGGACACTGGGGGCAGAATGCTGGACACACTGGGGGCAGAATGCTGGACACACTGAGGCTGAATGCTGGACACACTGGGGGCAGGACTGGAGACACTGGGGGCAGAATGCTGGACACACTGGGGCAGAATGCTGGAGCAGTGGGGGCAGAGTGCTGGGGACACTGGGGGCAGAATGCTGGAGCACTGGGGGCAGAATGCTGGAGACACTGGGGCAGAATGCTGGACACACTGAGGCAGAATGCTGGAGCACTGGGGGCAGGACTGGAGACACTGGGGGCAGAATGCTGGAGCACTGGGGGCAGAATGCTGGAGCACTGGGGGTAGAATGCTGGAGCCACTGGGGCAGAATGCTGGAGCACTGGGGGCAGAATGCTGGACACACTGGGGCAGGATGCTGGAGCACTGGGGGTAGAATGCTGGAGCCACTGGGGCAGAATGCTGGACACACTGGGGCAGAATGCTGGAGCACTGGGAGCAGAATGCTGGACACACTGGGGCAGAATGCTGGAGCAGTGGGGGCAGAGTGCTGGAGACACTGGGGTCAGAATGCTGGAGCACTGGGGGCAGAATGCTGGAGACACTGGGGCAGAATGCTGGACACACTGAGGCAGAATCCTGGAGCACTGGGGGCAGGACTGGAGACACTGGGGGCAGAATGCTGGACACTGGGGGGCAGAATGCTGGAGCACTGGGGGCAGAATGTCGGAGACCCTGGGGGCAGAATGCTGGACACACTGGGGGCAGAATGCTGGACACACTGAGGCAGAATGCTGGACACACTGGGACACTGGAGGCAAAATGCTGGAGACATTGGGGGTAGAATGCTGGAGACACTGGGGCAGAATGCTGGACACACTAGGGGCAGAATGCTGGACACACTGGAGCAGAATGCTGGACACACTGGGGCAGAATGCTGGAGCACTGGGGGCAGAATGCTGGACACACTGGGGCAGAATGCTGGAGACACTGGGGCAGAATACTGGACACACTGGGGCAGAATGCTGGAGCACTGGGGGCAGAATGCTGTGCACACTGGGGCAGAATGCTGGAGACACTGGGGCAGAATGCTGGACACACTGGGTGCAGAATTCTGGACACACTGGGGCAGAATGCTGGACACACTGGGGCAGAATGCTGGAGACACTGGGGCAGAATGCTGGAGACACTGGGGGCAGAATGCTGGACACTCGGGCAGGATGCTGGAGCACTGGGGGTAGAATGCTGGAGCCACTGGGGCAGAATGCTGGAGCACTGGGGGCAGAATGCTGGACACACTGGGGCAGGTGTTGTGAAATTGGATTTTGGGCTCCCCCGGTGGCCACTGGTGGAATTGAACTGGTGTGCATCATCCTCTCTGTTCACCTGTTTCCATCAGTATGTGGGAGTCGCTATTTAGCCTTGCTCCTCTGTCACTTCCATGCCGGTCAACATTGTAATCAGAAGCTTTTCTGTGCATGTTCCTGCTGCTAGACAACTCCCAGCTAAGTTGGACTTTTGTCCTTGTTTGTTTTTGCATTTTGTTCCAGTTCACAGCTGTAGTTTCGTTTCTGTGTCTGGAAAGCTCTTGTGATCTGAAATTGCCACTCTGATGTTATGAGTTAATACTAGAGTCTTAAAGTAATTTCAGGATGGTATTTTGATAGGGTTTTCAGCTGACCATGAAAGTGCCCTTTCTGTCTTCCTGCTATCTAGTAAGCGGACCTCAATTTTGCTAAACCTATTTTCATACTACGTTTGTCATTTCATCTAAAATCACCGCCAATATTTGTGGGGGCCTCTGTCTGCCTTTCGGGGAAATTTCTCTAGAGGTGAGCCAGGACTATATTTTCCTCTGCCAGGATTAGTTAGTCCTCCGGCCGGCGCTGGGCGTCTAGGGATAAAACGCAGGCTACGCTACCCGGCTACTGTTAGTTGTGCGGCAGGTTTAGTTCATGGTCAGTTTAGTTTCCATCCTTCCAAGAGCTAGTTCTTATGTTTGCTGGGCTATGTTCTCTTGCCATTGAGAACCATAACAGTTTGACCGGCCCAAAAGGGTTAAATTAACTGACAGAGAAAGGAGAGAAAAGAGAAGTCTGCTGAAGATTTTTTTTTTTTTTCAGTTCTGAGTGTGCTTGTAATTGAATCTCTTGCAAGTCTGCCTATATTGCAGCCTTTCTCTCTCTCTCTCCTTCTAATCCTGGAATGGCTCTGTGTTCACCTGTTTAAAATGGATATTCAGAGTTTAGCTGCAGGTTTGAATAATCTCACCACGAAAGTTCAAAATTTACAAGATTTTGTTGTTCATGTTCCTATATCTGAACCAAGAATTCCTTTGCCTGAATTTTTCTCGGGGAATAGATCTTGCTTTCAAAATTTCAAAAATAATTGCAAGTTGTTTTTGTCCCTGAAATCTCGCTCTGCTGGAGATCCTGCTCAGCAGGTCAGGATTGTGATTTCCTTGCTCCGGGGCGACCCTCAGGATTGGGCTTTTGCATTGGCTCCAGGGGATCCTGCGTTGCTCAATGTGGATGCGTTTTTTCTGGCCTTGGGGTTGCTTTATGAGGAACCTCAGTTAGAGCTTCAGGCGGAAAAGGCCTTGATGTCCCTATCTCAGGGGCAAGACGAAGCTGAAATATACTGCCAGAAATTCCGTAAATGGGCTGTGCTTACTCAGTGGAATGAGTGCGCCCTGGCGGCGAATTTCAGAGAGGGTCTCTCTGATGCCATTAAGGATGTTATGGTGGGGTTCCCTGTGCCTGCGGGTCTGAATGAGTCCATGACAATGGCTATCCAGATCGATAGGCGTCTGCGGGAGCGCAAACCTGTGCACCATTTGGCGGTGTCTACTGAGAAGACGCCAGAGAATATGCAATGTGATAGAATTCTGTCCAGAAGTGAACGGCAGAATTTTAGACGAAAAAATGGGTTGTGCTTCTATTGCGGTGATTCAACTCATGTTATATCAGCATGCTCTAAGCGTACTAAGAAGCTTGATAAGTCTGTTTCAATTGGCACTTTACAGTCTAAGTTTATTCTATCTGTGACCCTGATTTGTTCTTTATCATCTATTACCGCGGATGCCTATGTCGACTCTGGCGCCGCTTTGAGTCTTATGGATTGGTCCTTTGCCAAACGCTGTGGGTATGATTTGGAGCCTCTTGAAACTCCTATACCCCTGAAGGGGATTGACTCCACCCCATTGGCTAGCAATAAACCACAATACTGGACACAAGTAACTATGCGGATTAATCCGGATCACCAGGAGATTATTCGCTTTCTTGTGCTGTATAACCTACATGATGTGTTGGTGCTTGGATTACCATGGCTGCAATCTCATAACCCAGTCCTTGACTGGAAAGCTATGTCTGTGTTAAGCTGGGGATGTAAGGGGACGCATGGGGACGTACCTGTGGTTTCCATTTCATCATCTATGCCCTCTGAGATTCCTGAATTCTTGACTGAATATCGTGACGTTTTTGAAGAACCTAAGCTTGGTTCATTACCTCCGCACCGGGAGTGCGATTGTGCCATAGATTTGATTCCGGGTAGTAAATACCCTAAGGGTCGTTTATTTAATTTGTCTGTACCTGAACATGCTGCTATGCGAGAATATATAAAGGAGTCCTTGGAAAAGGGACATATTCGTCCTTCGTCATCTCCCTTAGGAGCCGGTTTTTTCTTTGTGGCTAAGAAAGATGGCTCTTTGAGGCCGTGCATTGATTATCGGCTTTTGAATAAAATCACGGTTAAATATCAATATCCGTTGCCACTGCTGACTGATTTGTTTGCTCGCATAAAGGGGGCCAAGTGGTTCTCTAAGATAGATCTCCGTGGGGCGTATAATTTGGTGCGAATTAAGCAGGGGGATGAGTGGAAAACCGCATTTAATACGCCCGAGGGCCACTTTGAGTATTTGGTGATGCCTTTTGGTCTTTCAAATGCCCCTTCAGTCTTTCAGTCCTTTATGCATGACATTTTCCGTGATTATCTGGATAAATTTATGATTGTGTATCTGGATGATATTTTGATTTTTTCGGATGACTGGGACTCTCATGTCCAGTAGGTCAGGAGGGTTTTTCAGGTTTTGCGGTCTAATTCCTTGTGTGTGAAGGGTTCTAAGTGCGTTTTTGGGGTTCAAAAGATTTCCTTTTTGGGATATATTTTTTCCCCCTCTTCCATCGAGATGGATCCTGTCAAGGTTCAGGCTATTTGTGATTGGACGCAACCCTCTTCTCTTAAGAGTCTTCAGAAATTTTTGGGCTTTGCTAACTTTTATCATCGATTTATTGCTGGTTTTTCTGATGTTGTTAAACCATTGACTGATTTGACTAAGAAGGGTGCTGATGTTGCTGATTGGTCCCCTGCTGCTGTGGAAGCCTTTCGGGAGCTTAAGCGCCGCTTTTCTTCCGCCCCTGTGTTGCGTCAGCCTGATGTTGCTCTTCCTTTTCAGGTTGAGGTCGACGCTTCTGAAATCGGAGCTGGGGCGGTTTTGTCGCAGAGAAGTTCCGATTGCTCCGTGATGAGACCTTGTGCTTTTTTCTCGCGTAAATTTTCGCCCGCCGAGCGGAATTATGATGTTGGGAATCGGGAGCTTTTGGCCATGAAGTGGGCTTTTGAGGAGTGGCGTCATTGGCTTGAGGGGGCTAGACATCAGGTGGTGGTATTGACTGACCACAAAAATCTAATTTATCTTGAGTCCGCCAGACGCCTGAATCCTAGACAGGCGCGCTGGTCGTTGTTTTTCTCTCGGTTTAATTTTGTGGTGTCCTACCTGCCGGGTTCTAAGAATGTTAAGGCGGATGCCCTTTCTAGGAGTTTTGAGCCTGACTCCCCTGGTAATTCTGAACCTACAGGTATCCTTAAGGATGGAGTGATATTGTCTGCCGTTTCTCCAGACCTGCGGCGGGCCTTGCAGGAGTTTCAGGCGGATAGACCTGATCGTTGCCCACCTGGTAGACTGTTTGTTCCTGATGATTGGACCAGTAAAGTCATTTCTGAGGTTCATTCTTCTGCGTTGGCAGGTCATCCTGGAATCTTTGGTACCAGGGATTTGGTGGCAAGGTCCTTCTGGTGGCCTTCCCTGTCTCGAGATGTGCGAGGCTTCGTGCAGTCTTGTGACGTTTGTGCTCGGGCCAAGCCTTGTTGTTCTCGGGCTAGTGGATTGTTGTTGCCCTTGCCTATTCCGAAGAGGCCCTGGACGCACATCTCGATGGATTTTATTTCGGATCTTCCTGTTTCTCAGAAGATGTCTGTCATCTGGGTGGTGTGTGATCGTTTCTCTAAGATGGTCCATTTGGTTCCCCTGCCTAAGTTGCCTTCTTCTTCCGAGTTGGTTCCTCTGTTTTTTCAAAATGTGGTCCGTTTGCATGGTATTCCGGAGAATATCGTTTCTGACAGAGGTACCCAATTCGTGTCTAGATTTTGGCGAGCATTCTGTGCTAGGATGGGCATAGATTTGTCTTTCTCGTCTGCTTTCCATCCTCAGACTAATGGCCAGACCGAGCGGACGAATCAGACCTTGGAGACATATTTGAGGTGTTTTGTGTCTGCAGATCAGGATGATTGGGTTGCTTTTTTGCCTTTAGCGGAGTTTGCCCTCAATAATCGGGCCAGCTCTGCCACCTTGGTGTCTCCCTTTTTCTGTAATTCGGGGTTTCATCCTCGATTTTCTTCTGGTCAGGTGGAATCTTCGGATTGTCCTGGAGTGGATGCTGTGGTGGAGAGGTTGCATCAGATTTGGGGGCAGGTAGTGGACAATTTGAAGTTGTCCCAGGAGAAGACTCAGCTTTTTGCCAACCGCCGGCGTCGGGTTGGTCCTCGGCTTTGTGTTGGGGACTTGGTGTGGTTGTCTTCTCGTTTTGTCCCTATGAGGGTTTCTTCTCCCAAGTTTAAGCCTCGGTTCATCGGCCCGTACAAGATATTGGAGATTCTTAACCCTGTGTCCTTCCGTTTGGACCTCCCTGCATCTTTTTCTATTCATAATGTTTTTCATCGTCTGCCATCTCCCCTGATTTGCGGCGGGTGCTGCAGGAGTTCCAGGCTGATAGACCTGACCGTTGTCCAGCGGAGAAACTGTTTGTCCCTGATAGATGGACTAATAGAGTTATCTCTGAGGTTCATTGTTCGGTGTTGGCTGGTCATCCTGGAATTTTTGGTACCAGAGATTTGGTGGCTAGGTCCTTTTGGTGGCCTTCCTTGTCGCGGGATGTGCGTTCTTTTGTGCAGTCTTGTGGGACTTGTGCTCGGGCTAAGCCCTGCTGTTCTCGTGCCAGTGGGTTACTTTTGCCCTTGCCGGTCCCGAAAAGGCCCTGGACGCATGTTTCCATGGATTTTATTTCAGATCTTCCTGTTTCTCAAAGGATGTCGGTCATCTGGGTGGTTTGTGATCGCTTCTCTAAAATGGTCCATTTTGTACCCTTGCCTAAATTGCCTTCTTCCTCTGATTTGGTTCCATTATTTTTCCAACATGTGGTTCGTTTGCATGGCATTCCGGAGAACATCGTGTCTGACAGAGGTTCCCAGTTTGTATCAAGGTTTTGGCGGTCCTTTTGTGCTAAGATGGGCATTGATTTGTCTTTTTCTTCGGCTTTCCATCCTCAGACAAATGGCCAAACCAAACGAACCAATCAGACTTTGGAAACTTATCTGAGATGCTTTGTTTCTGCGGATCAGGATGATTGGGTGACCTTCTTGCCATTGGCTGAGTTCGCCCTTAATAATCGGGCCAGTTCGGCTACTTTGGTTTCGCCTTTTTTTTGTAATTCTGGTTTTCATCCTCGTTTTTCTTCAGGGCAGGTTGAGCCTTCGGACTGTCCTGGTGTGGATTCTGTGGTGGACAGGTTGCAACAAATTTGGACTCATGTGGTGGACAATTTGACCTTGTCCCAAGAGAAGGCTCAACGTTTCGCTAACCGCCGTCGCCGTGTTGGTCCCCGACTTCGTGTTGGGGATTTGGTTTGGTTATCATCTCGTTATGTTCCTATGAAGGTTTCTTCTCCTAAGTTTAAGCCTCGTTTCATTGGTCCTTATAAGATTTCTGAAATTCTTAATCCTGTATCATTTCGTTTGGCCCTTCCTGCTTCTTTTGCCATCCATAATGTGTTCCATAGGTCGTTGCTGCAGAGATATGTGGCGCCTATGGTTCCCTCCGTTGATCCTCCTGCTCCGGTGTTGGTCGAGGGGGAGTTGGAGTATGTGGTGGAGAAGATTTTGGATTCTCGTATTTTGAGACAAAAACTTCAGTACTTGGTCAAATGGAAGGGCTATGGTCAGGAGTATAATTCCTGGGTTGTTGCCTCTGATGTCCATGCTGCCGATTTAGTTCGTGCCTTTCATTTGGCTCGTCCTGATCGGCCTGGGGGCTCTGGTGAGGGTTCGGTGACCCCTCCTCAAGGGGGGGGTACTGTTGTGAATTCCATTCTCGAACTCCCTCCTGTGGTCATGAATGGTACTTCGGTGAGTTCTGTCCTTGGACTCCCTCTGGTGGCTGTGAGTGGAGCTGCTGGTTCTGAGATTCCTTCCCCAGCTGCCCTCGTTTGGGGCTAGGCCGATTCTCTATTTAACTCCACTCAGATCGTTACTCCATGCCAGCTGTCAATGTTCTAGTACTGGTTCAGATCTCTCCTGGATCTTTCTGAGGACCTGTCTCTCCAGCAAAAGCTAAGTTCCGGCTTGTTCATTTGTTACTTATGGTTTTTCTTGCTAAGTTCTAGTCCAGCTTGCTATCTTGAAACTGCCTGGCTAGCTGGAAGCTCTGGGGGTGCAGAGTGGCACCACCGCACCGTGAGTCGGTGCGGGGGTATTTTTTGCACACTCTGCGTGGTTTTTGTAGTTTGTTGTGTTGACCGCAAAGATCCCTTTTCTATCCTCAATCTGTTAGTTAGACTGGCCTCTCTTTGCTAAAGCCTATTTCATCCTGTGTTTGTGATTTCCTCTTAACTCACAGTCAATACTTGTTGGGGGATGCTTTTACCTTTGGGGAAATTTCTCTGAGGCAAGTGAGGCTTTGTTTCCTTTCTTTAGGGGTAGTTAGCTCTTAGGCTGTGAAGAGGCGTCTAGGCAGAGTCAGGCACGCTCCACGGCTATTTCTAGTTGTGTTGATAGGAGTAGGGTTTGCGGTCAGCAGAGTTCGCATTTCCCTAGAGCTCGTCCCGATTCCGTGTTTAACTATCAGGTCATTCCTGGTGCACCTAACCACCAGGTCCATAACAGGGTGCATCCTATCCATACCATCTGGGGGACGGAGAGAGAGAACAGAAACATACATGACAGTTGTGAGGACTATCCCGTGGTGCTCAGCAGGGAAGTATTACAACACCCAGGCGCTAGTAGGAAGGACACTGATTTCCACCTGTAAAGGGAACTCTGGATGTGCCTTCTGACCGGCCGGTCTCAGCCAGCCTTGTTAGCAGTGCTCTGGATTGCGGATGCCGAAGCCTTCAGTAAAGAGGTAAAGAGACTGCAACCCTGTGTCCTCGTCATTTACTGCAACCTACAACACCACCTACACCTTTTATTGGGCGCCCCTTAGCAGGGCCACGGACCGGGTCGGGCCACCATGACATCCTCAGAACCGAGAGACCCGGTACCGAGTACCCCGCTGCCCTGAGACTGGGGGCCGCTCCAGTAGCAAAAGGCTACCTGGTAACAGATGTCTTTAAAAAAAAAAAAAAGAAAAAAGAGTACTGCTTTATGTAATGCTACGTTCACTGCAAACATGTGGTTCTTGGGAGTTATGGATTGTCGGATTGTAAAATTGTGAGCAATTAAGAGTGTCTTGTTATCTAAAGGGTTGACTGATCAGGATAACTATTCATATATACAAACTTGATTCCAGCTCACCCAGTTGCTCTATGCTCATCCACCTGGGGCTCAGACACCGGCCTCGTCCTGGCCTCACATCAAGAAAAATAGAAAACTTTGGAGTCTGGCTCAACAGGACTGGATTTTCCTTTTCTTTTTCTTTTTCCCCAAAAATGATAAATCTCCTGTCCATTGTATTGGGCTCGGTGATTACGCATGTTTCAGTGAACACATGCGGAATTATCTGCGTTCAAAAGCCATCAGCGGACGGAGCGAACATGTGCTGAGTCCAAAGCGCTGCCAGTTTCTGACCGTGGAAACATACCTTTAAGATTCTGTGTCTGCATGTATGCATTATAGTCTCCAAATGAGCATGCTCCATACATGGGTGCCATCTGTGCTGTACAGCTGCCACCAGATACAGCTATCAGTGTTAGCTCACACACATTAAATGTAACCCATTAGGTGACCAAGGCATCTACTTGGTTAGACAGAAAGCCACACACCCAAATCCACTTAACATGGCCACAGGGTTCCAATAAAGTAACCCCCGGATGAGGCACGGAGGGTCGGAAGGAGGGGGGCATGACCGGGGCAGGTTGCCAGTGACCAGGTGATTGGGGTTTTTGGGAAAAAGGCAGGGAGAATGACAAGGAAGGGGGGGGAGGAAGTAAAGGATTGACAAAGGGGAAATGACATAGGGGAAGTGACCTAGGCATGGGGGAGAAGGAGAGGGGTCAAGGGGGATAAAAGGACGCAGGGATGAGCCTTAACCCTCTTTCACTCCCAGGACAGCCGGACAACAAAGCTAACACAAGCCTCTGAAGCAAGCAAGAAGACTTCTGGAAAGACACTAGACAGCAAGCAAGATACCTCACCTCCTGGAGATACAAGTAGAAGGACATTACAGAAATCCTCAGACAACTACTCCCCTCATCATTTCACATTCACATTCCTTCAAGCAAACAAAGAAAACAGGAAGAATGTCTGCTGCTTCAGGGAGTATAATATGGGGGATATAAGTATGGGGGATGCGGGTATATATATATATATATATATATATATATATATATATATATATATATACTAGACTGTGGCCCGATTCTAACGCATCGGGTATTCTAGAATATGCATGTCCCCGTAGTATATGGACAATGATGATTCCAGAATTCGCGGCAGACTGTGCCCGTCGCTGATTGGTCGAGGCAACCTTTATGACATCATCGTCGCCATGGCAACCATTATGACATCTACGTCAATACTGTGCCCATCGCTGATTGGTCGAGGCCTGGCGGCCTCGACCAATCAGAAAAGCGGGATTTCCAGGACAGACAGACAGACAGACGGAAAAACCCTTAGACAATTATATATATAGATATATAGGATCACTATATCCTGGGAGATCTGTGTCCTCAGGGATCTCTATATGTCACCTGCCTCATGCGTCCCTGAGGCATGGCTGCAGACACGGGTACATATATAGTAATATATATAGACAATGCTGTTATATTATGCACTGCATGGCTGTTATGCCATGGATTACTGCCCCGTTTATTCATAGGTAGCAGATATATATATATACATACTGCAATAGGGTTTATATATGGGACTGGGGGTATTTATAGATACTGTAGCAAGTTGGTGTATTGCGATGAGGTATACGCATTGCAAATGAGTGCATGGTGAATATATGGGATTCTTCAATATAATGCATGGCATGTATGTATATACTGCAATTGAGTCCAGGGGTATATATTGATACAACATTACAGTGCATGGCGCTTGTATGAATACTTTTACTATTAAGGGTGATAGCAGAGGTATCACAAGTGCTACTAGGCAAACTATCCGATATATGGGTTCTGGATTATATATTTCGATATTATTATATTATTTATATACCGCCATTCATTTCATGGTGCAAAGGGGTTACATCAATATCACTCTCTATTAATATCTTCATATATTATTATTATTATTATTATTATTATTATATATCATAGACACTGGGTATAATACATGATGGTATATACATACTGCTGTAGGATTCATGGCGGATATATCGATATTACATTATCCAGATATTTCTGGATCATACACGGCCTATTGTGGGACACGGGATGTATGTGTATATGTATATGTCTGTATATATATTTATATATATATATATGTGTGTTTATGTGTGTGTATGTACAGTATATGTATATATACACTCACCGGCCACTTTATTAGGTACACCATGCTAGTAACGGGTTGGACCCCCTTTTGCCTTCAGAACTGCCTCAATTCTTCGTGGCATAGATTCAACAAGGTGCTGGAAGCATTCCTCAGAGATTTTGGTCCATATTGACATGATGGCATCACACAGTTGCCGCAGATTTGTCGGCTGCACATTCCAAAGATGCTCCATACAAGGCAGGATGGATCCATGCTTTCATGTTGTTTACGCCAAAATCTGACCCTACCATCCGAATGTCGCAGCAAAAATCGAGACTCATCAGACCAAGCAACGTTTTTCCAATCTTCTACTGTCCAATTTCGATGAGCTTGTACAAATTGTAGCCTCAGTTTCCTGTTCTTAGCTGAAAGGAGTGGTACCCGGTGTGGTCTTCTGCTGCTGTAGCCCATCTGCCTCAAAGTTCGACGCACTGTGCGTTCAGAGATGCTCTTAGGCCTACCTTGGTTGTAACGGGTGGCGATTTGAGTCACTGTTGCCTTTCTATCAGCTCGAACCAGTCTGCCCATTCTCCTCTGACCTCTGGCATCAACAAGGCATTTCCGCCCACAGAACTGCCGCTCACTGGATTTTTTTTCTTTTTCGGACCATTCTCTGTAAACCTTAGAGATGGTTGTGCGTGAAAATCCCAGTAGATCAGCAGTTTCTGAAATACTCAGACCAGCCCTTCTGGCACCAACAACCATGCCACGTTCAAAGGCACTCAAATCACCTTTCTTCCCCATACTGATGCTCGGTTTGAACTGCAGGAGATTGTCTTGACCATGTCTACATGCCTAAATGCACTGAGTTGCCGCCATGTGATTGGCTGATTAGAAATTAAGTGTTAACAAGAAGTTGGACAGGTGTACCTAATAAAGTGGCCAGTGAGTGTATATATGCTTTTGTATAGTACGTGTGGCGGATCTACAGATATTTTGCATGATTCATTGCTGATATATCAGATAATTCAGTATAGTGTATGGCATATAGCCATGTATATACTACAACCATCTTAACACCATTGCTGAAGAGACGCTATTACCATGTGTCCCAACCTGTACTTCCAGTTTTATGATCCCCATTACACCAGGCTGTATGCTGGGGGAGGGGTGAGGCCCTGAGGGGAATTGCACACACACTCCCAAGGGAAGGGGGAAGCCGGCCCTGTGCTATATGCTTAACGTATGGTGTATGTGGAGGCTATCTATCCATGCCAGTTCTGCTGGGAATATATTCGCTTCACCTATATATGTTGTACCCCTGAGAATAGCTGCACCTCAGTATATATATATATATATATATGGCTGTACCCCGGCATATATTATTATTATTGGTCTATATAGCACCATTAATTCCATGGTGCTGTACATGAGAAAGGCGTTACATACAGGGTTATAAATATCGTTTACAGTAATCAAATTTACAATGGCAGATTGGTACAGAGGGGAGAGGACCCTGTCCTTAATAATAAAAAGGGTCTTTGTTTTTGTGTCGCGCTTTGCAGTTTGCACACATTGTCATTGCTATCCCCATTGGGGCGCACAATCTAAATAGTTTATATGGCACTTCCTCTATACTGTAGGTATAATCGGACCCTGAAAGTATAGTGCTTCCCGGGGATATACATTATACATCTATACTCCGGAAGCCCAGTATATATGGCTATACACCTCTTGGGTCATTATATGCCTGTATAGGGCTGTCTCCTGCATATATAGCGGCATTTAGGGTTTTTTTTTATATTGTGCCCAGCTTGAGGGCTTCCCTTAGTGGTGCTGCATTGTCATTACAGTGGGTTAGTAGTCATGCTATATACCCACCATTTGCTTATATACATTGTCCAGGATGGCGCATAGGTTGTGGGGAAGAGTTTACCTTGAGACTTACCCTAAATGTAATCACATAATATAAAGAATAGGATGGGTGTGTACTTGTTTAAAAAAAAAAAAAAAAAAGGCTCGTGTTTAATGGGTATAGCCTACGCTGTAACCAAGAGGCAGAGCCATAAACACACATGCCAGCATTACTGAGGGCAGGCAGAACCATGGACATAACAGTGCTGGCTATTACTAAGGGCTAGCAGAGAAAAACACAACAGTGTCGGCCATAACTTAGGACAGGCAGAATATAGAATATATACACGGCACTCTGAAAAAAGGCGTTGGTGCTCAAGTAGGGTATCCGACCCTCAATCAAATTCGTAAAAGAACTTGGCACTCAAGAGTTTTCTAATATTTTCTAAAGTTTTTATTTAACATCCTGAGAAATTAGTCAATTGCTTCAATTGCTAGGACAGGCAAGAGTCATAAGCGGTGCCTTTATCCTATATGAATTACCGTAATATATATGAATTACCGTAATTTAAGTAATATAGTGGGTGAGGAATTAGTCAACACAGGACGCAGGTGACTAATGGGTATAGTCTGATGTTATGCACAGATATTGACTGTTATACTGACCAACTCTTGTTTCTTTAAGGTTGTCTTCTGCACAAGCAGTAATCCAGTGCAATAAACTGAAGAGCAGTATACCTAATCGGGGACCTTCAGTCCGGGGGAGTGACTAAAGAAAAAAGTGATCAAGTGCATTAACACAAAGGACAATAGGCCTATTCCCAGTGCCCTCCAGCCAGGGGAAGCAGCTAAGATGGGAGCGGTTTCAGACATTGGGCCCCGGAAGCAGAAGAAGAGGGCCTACCCTGCCCTCCCGGACTCTGGAGGGTGGCATCAGGGCTGCCAAGCCACTGATCAAGTCATCCTTAGCAAGTAGCACGTGGCAGCTGGGGGAATACTGGTTGGGACAAGGGAGGGAGGACTTGACAGAGGAAGAACAGATAGGGATTTTTTATTGATGGGAATTAGGCAGGCCACGGTTGGTAAGTGGTCTACAGCGTAGAAAAATCAATTTCAGGGTTAGTGTTCATGTTCAAACTGGGGAACAGAGCGGACTTGAAAAAGAATTGTTTAGTAAGACAGGCCATTAAGGGTGTCCGGAAAGGAAAAAGGCAGGAAGGATAACAGGCGGCCTGTGCCATTTGGTTTATTGGAGAACCTAGGATTACATTTAGAATCGGTGTGCATGTCACGTTTTGTGGTGGGCCTGTTTAGCCTGGCATTCTCATTGGCATTTGTCGGAGCAATGAGGATAGAGGAATTGGAAGCACCAGGCGGAGCGAAAAGGTGGGGGCAATTTAGCTAAAGACATCATGGCTATGCAGAAATTATTAGACTTATAGATCAGAAGATCAAAAAAGGAAAAGGGTGCTATTGGAAAAGGTCAGCAGTTCTATCATGTGTCCTTGGAAATGTTTTATGATATTCTTGGCCGCCAAGCCTCAACGGGATGGACCGCTGCTATGTCACGAGGATGGGTCCTTCTTGTCCAAGCAGCAATTTATTAAAGTATTCTGGAAATGCTTGGTAAGGACAGGCGCGGATCCTGGCAAATACACGGGGCATTCCTTTTTGGATTGGGGGCGGCAACGGAGGCCGCAGTGGGTGGACTGAGCTCGGGAACAATAAAGTGAATTGGCCGGTGGAAGTCTCAACGGGACGGGTCTTACGTACGACCTCAGGTTATGAGGCAGCAATCTGTCCTGGATATGGTGCGCCACACTAATTACTTTGTGGTTTGTTACAGGACAGGTTCCGATCGTTATCTGGATTTTAGGACATTCATACGTTTGCTGAGGAGCACAGTGGGCTGACAGACGGATGGACGGGAGACAGTTAGGTTTTGCAAGAGAAAGGGTGGTGATTAGGTGGCTGGGGTACAGGGGTTTAACATGGGGCCGGGTACTACACGAGTGCCTCGGGCGGTGTACATTTAGGGGACCACAGATATATTAGTATTACATGCAGGGGGTAATGACCTGGGACCCAGCTTGGAAAAACGACTGAGTTCCAACATCAGAAGGGATGTACGGCAGCTGGAATTAGCGTATCCAAGTATGAGGCTAGTGTGGTCTGACATGGTACCTAGAAGGAAATGGCAAGAGGCACGGTCAGTGGGAAGAATTAAAAAGGCCTGGGCAAAGTTAATAAAGAAGTATCTAAGTTCTTGTTGCGGAATGGGGGGCTGGCGATATGTCACGCAGGCTTAGATTCTACGGAAAGAGATTGCTGGTTAGGAGATAGAGTGCATTTGAACACTATAGGGATGGATTTGTGGATTGACGGCTTGTGAGAGGGGATACAGAGGGCCACAGCAGGGCTGGTTGGTGGGGTCTCGAGCACTTGAAGGGGGGTCAAGTGCTCTCGGTGTGGCGCTAGTGGGTCCTCGAAGCAGGCACAAAAGTTTGGTATGGGGGGTGTTCTTGCATTGCGGGCCCCCCTACAGTGGATGGTTACGGGTTGTTGGTGGTCTGGTGAGACTAGGGTGATACCCGACGAGGCAAGTCAGGGTCACATTATCATGGGACCCGGAGGGCCACCCGATGTTGGAGGTCGGGTGCGCGGTACCGATGGGTGGGTACCCGACAATGGAAGTCGGGTACAGGTTTAACGGTGTGGAGGCAACCTCTTCCCTCAATTCATGGTGCTTCCGAGCCTGGAGGAAAACGCGGCTGGAAGTAAGGCTGGGAGGGAAGAGGCAATGCCGACGGTTGAATCACCAGACCAGGATTGGGTTAGCTTCGAGGGCCCCACCAAGTGTCTTTAATTAGTATTATTATTATTATTATTATTATTAATAATAATAATAAATTGGCTGCTGTGGCCGTTATTATCCATAAGTACTGGTGTGGCGTGTTTATTCAAGGGAAAAGGGGGAAGGTCACGGAGACTCAACCTTGCCAAGCTCATGGCAGGTTGCTAGGTCCCCTATGTCAGCAAGGTTTGTACTGCTATAGAAGTCCTGCCAGGAGATGGCTAGGTGTACAATACACTAAGTTATAGAATAACTGCAATTTAATAAAACTGCCCATGCAATCAATGGTTCATGTTTTAATAACAAAACAATTGTGATGGATGTTTACATTAAAATAAATTAGTATTTTCTTGTGAAATGTAAAAAGTTGCTGTCTGTCTATTCTTGTGACCCACCTTTATCTCGGACAATACCACTGACCCACTCTGCTGCAGCGCTGACACTCTGGCTGTCGGCGACATCTAAAAGTATTGTCTGCAATCTGGATGATGTCTCCTTCTTTAGTTCCTCTGCCCCCTTATGAGTCAGGCAAGCAGCCAAAACCTTCATCCCACGCTTATCCAGCTGTTTTGCTAGCAGATTTCCAAATCCAGAATCACATCCCGTGATGAAAACATATTTGTCTGTGAGATTCTCCAGGATCAAACTATATCTGTATCGTCTGTATAGGAGGATCAGGCTCAGGAGCGCCAACAGAAGGAGCCACATGGTGACAAGGTCCTATGGCGATACAAAACGGGATTAAAACAGAATGGTATTTGTATATTAGATGGTAGCCCGATTCTAACGCATCGGGTATTCTAGAATATGTATGTAGTTTATTTATGAAGATTTTAGAATAATACATTGAATACACAGGATTCGGCCGGCCGTGACCAATTAGCGAAGCATGGTTCAAATCCCGCGCCAATTCGCGGCCAGACTGTGCCTGACGCTGATTGTTCGCGGCCGGCCATGTAGTATATAACAGCCCACGTAGTAAATAGCACAGCCACGTAGTATATTGCACAGCCACGTAGTATAGTGCACAGCCACATAGTATATAGCACAGCCACATAGTATATAGCACAGCCACGTAGTATATAGCACAGCCCACGGAGTATATAGCACAGCCCACGGAGTATATAACACAGCCACGTAGTATATAACACAGCCCACGGAGTGTATAACAGCCTACATAGCATATAACACAGCCACGTAGTTTATAACAGCCCACGTAGCATATAACACAGCTCACGTAGTATATAAAAGCCCACACATGCAGTATATAACACAGCCCACGTAGTGTATTATCACAGGCCACATAGTGTATAACACAGGCCATGTAGTGTATAACACAGCCCACGTAGTGTATAACACAGGCCTCATATTATATAACAGCCCACGTAGTATATAACAGCCCACGTAGTATATTGCACAGCCCATGTAGTACATTGCACAGCTCACGTAGTATATTGCACAGCCCACATAGTATATTGCACAGCCACGTAGTATATTGCACAGCCACATAGTATATAGCACAGCCACGTAGTATATAGCACAGCCCACATAGTATATAGCACAGCCCACAGAGTATATAGCACAGCCCATGGAGTATATTGCACAGCCACGTAGTATATAGCACAGCCCATGGAGTGTATAACAGCCTACATAGCATATAACACAGCCACGTAGTTTATAACAGCCCACGTAGCATATAACACAGCTCACATAGTATATAACAGCCCATGCACGCAGTATATAACACAGCCCACGTAGTGTATTAACACAGGCCACATAGTGTATAACACAGGCCATGTAGTGTATAACACAGGCCACGTAGTGTATAACACAGCCCACGTAGTGTATAACACAGCCCACGTAGTGAATAACACAGGCCACATAGTGTATAACACAGGCCACGTAGTATATAACACAGCCCATGTAGTATATAGCACAGCCCACGCAGTATATTGCACAGCCCACGTAGTACATTGCACAGCTCATGTAGTATATTGCACAGCCCACGTAGTATATAGCACAGCCCATGTAGTATATAGCACAGCCCACATAGTATATAGCACAGCCCACATAGTATATTGCACAGCCCACGTAGTATATTGCACAGCCCACGTAGTATATAGCACAGCCCATGCAGTATATTGCACAGCCCACGTAGTACATTGCACAGCCCACGTAGTATATTGCACAGCCCACGTAGTATATAGCACAGCCCACGTAGTATATAGCACAGCCCATGTAGTATATTTCACAGCCACATAGTATATTGCACAGCCCACGTAGTATACTGCACAGCCCATGCAGTACATTGCACAGCCCATGTTGTACATTGCACAGCCCACGTATTATATTGCACAACCCACGTAGTATGTTGCACAGCCCACGTAGTATATTGAAAAGCCCACGTATTATATTGCACAGCCCACGTAGTATATTGCAGAGCCCACATAGTATATTGCACAGCCCACGTAGTATATAGCAGCCCACGTAGTATATAGCAAAGCCCATGTATTATATTGCACAGCCCACATATTATATTGCACAGCCCACGTAGTATATAGCACAGCCCATGCAGTATATTGCACAGCCCACGTAGTATATTGCACAGCCCACGTAGTATATAGCACAGCCCACGTAGTATATAGCACAGCCCATGTAGTATATTGCACAGCCACATAGTATATTGCACAGCCCACGTAGTATACTGCACAGCCCATGCAGTACATTGCACAGCCCATGTTGCACATTGCACAGCCCACGTATTATATTGCACAACCCACGTAGTATGTTGCACAGCCCACGTAGTATATTGAAAAGCCCACGTATTATATTGCACAGCCCACGTAGTATATTGCAGAGCCCACATAGTATATTGCACAGCCCACATAGTATATAGCAGCCCACGTAGTATATAGCAAAGCCCATGTAGTATATTGCACAGCCCACATAGTATATTGCACAGCCCACGTAGTATATTGCACAGCCCATGTAGTATATTGCACAGCCCACGTAGTATATAGCAGCCCACGTAGTGTATAGCACAGCCCATGTATTATATTGCACAGCCCACGTATTATATTGCACAGCCCACGAAGTATATTGCACAGCCCACGTATTATATTGCACAGCCCACGTAGTATATTGCACAGCCCACGTAGTATATTGTACAGCCCACGTAGTATATAGCAGCCCACGTAGTGTATAGCACAGCCCACGTATTATATTGCACAGCCCACGTATTATATTGCAAAGTCCACGTAGTATATTGCACAGCCCATGCAGTATATAGCAATGTGGGCATCATATCCCTGTTAAAAAAAAGAATTAAAATAAAAAATAGTTATATACTCACCTTCCGTTGGCCCCGGATCCAAGCGAAGCGGTTACCGACGCTCCTTGTGCACTCCGGTCCCAAGAGTGCATTGCGGTCTCGCGAGATGATGACATACCGGTCTCACAAGACCGCTACGTCATCATCTCGTGAGACCGCAATGCATGGAGCGGTCACTAGAGCGTCGCGAGGAGCAGGAAAGGCCGGTTCTGGATCCGAGGGGCCGACGGATGGTAAGTATATAACGATTTTTTATTTTTTTTATTATTTTTAACATTAGATCTTTTAACTATTGATGCCGCATGGGCAGCATCAATAGTTAAAAGTTGGTCACACAGGGTTAATAGCAGTGGTAATGGAGTGCGTTACCCGCTGCATAAACCGGTCCATTACCGCTGCAATTAACCCTGTGTGAGCGCTGATTGGAGGGGTTTATAGAACAGGCACTGACTGCGGGGAGGAAGGAGCCGCCATTTGCCGCCAGACTGTGCCCGTCGCTGATTGGTCGTGGCCGTTTTGCCACGACCAATCAGCGACTTGGATTTCCATGACAGACAGAGGCCGCGACCAATGAATATCCATGACAGACAGACAGAAAGACAGACAGACAGACAGAAAGACGGAAGTGACCCTTAGACAATTATATAGTAGATAGAACAATATATTTATCAGCTATACAAATAAACACATTTTTTCATTTTTTCTTTGATACAGCACTTAAAGGGGAGTACAAAAAAAACAAGTCTGGCCAATAGAATTAAATTATGAACGTGTGCAAGCTACTATGACTGCAGTATAGGCAGTCTTCAGGTTTCAAACTAGATATGTCCTGTAGCTTTGTTTGTAATACAGATACAGTGGGGAAAATAAGTATTTGATACACTGCCAATTTTGCAAGTTTTCCTACCTACAATTTATGATTTGTAAATAAATTGTATTTTAATGCTCAAAATAAGTATTTGATCATCTACCAACCAGCAAGAATTCTGGCTCTCACAGACATGTTATCCACCATGGCCAAGACCAAAGAGCTTTCTATGGACACCAGAAATAAAATTGTAGACCTGCACAAGGCTGGGATGGGCTACAGGACAATAGGTAAGCAGCTTGGTGAGAACGCAACAACTGTTGGTGCAATTGTTAGAGAATGGTAGAAAAGATGACTGCTCATCTTCCTCGGTCTTGGGCTCCATTCAATATCTCACCTCATGGGGTAAGGATGCTTCTGAGAAAGGTCAGGAATCAGCCCATAATTACATGGGAGGACCTGGTCAATGACCTGAAGAGAGCTGGGACCACAGTCTCAAATATTACCATTAGTAACATACTATGCCATCATGAATTAAAATCTTGCGGGGCACCCAAGGTCCTCCTGCTCTCCTCAGCACATGTCAAGGCCAATTTGAAGTTCACCAATAACCATCTGGATAACCCAGAGAAGACATAGGAGAAGTTCATGTGATCAGATAAGACTAAAATAGAACTTTTTGGTATCAACTCCACTCGTCGTGTTTGAAGGAAGAAGGATGAGTACAACCCCAAGAACACCGTCACAACCTTGTAGTATGAGTGTGTTTTCCGCAAAGGGGGCAGGACGACTGCAACGCATTGAAGGGAGGATGGATGGGGTCATGTGTCGTGAGATTTTGGCCAACAACCTCCTTCCCTCAGTAAGAGCATTGCAGATGTATGGGTCTTCCAGCATGACAATGAGATAGAGTAGATCTGTATGGAGGAGTGGGCCAAAAATCCAGCTTCACTGTGTGCAAAGTTAGTCAAGAACTACAGGAAACATCTGACCTCTTTAATTTCAAACAAAGGTTTCTATACCCAATATTAAGTTCTGTTTTTTATTGTATCAAATACTTTTTTAATACAATGAAATGCAAATTAGTTATGTAAAAATGATACAATGTAATTTCCTGGATTTTTTTTTTTTTAGATTCTGTCTCACAGTTGAAGTGTACCTATGATAAAAATCACAGACCTCTCTATTCTTTGGAGGTGGGAAAACTTGCAAAATCAGCAGTGTATCAAATACTTATTTTCCCCACTTTATATATGTAAGTTGGAACAGGGCTGGGGAAAAAACTTGTAAACTGCTCCGGACATACCATTGCTTGCCACTTGCTCCTTAACTTCTGGCAGCATCCAGGTCCAAAAGGTCACTGTGCCTCATAAAGTTGCAAAGTTGATATTGCAAGGTATTAGGTTTTATTTTTAATGAATACTCACCTCACAGTCCTGTCCTATTGTTTCCATCATTAGCACCACATCTTCGGCCTCTTTACTACAAGCGAGAAGAGAGTCTACTGCGTGTCATAAGGTTGTGAAGATCACAGTCCGGTAGACTATAATAGGTACAAGTTACAACCATGGAAAATACGGATAGAACTGATATGTAAAAAAATCTGACTTCTGAGCTCAGACTGATGGGAGGTGTGAGCAAACAGCTATCGAGGCCTTCAACTGTATGCTACAAGAAAGAAAATCTGCTCAGCATCTCCTAATAGAATGAAGCTATGTGAAGAGGCACAAACTTCTATTCTAGGTGTCATAGAGATACCGTGACAGAGCAGGGCCGAAAGATCATGTTGTCTGGTTTCATGAACTGCTGCACTGGTTAGAAGTACTTCGCCCAGGGCCGGCGTCAGCACCCAGTGCACCCAGGCAATTGCCGGGGCCTTAGCGAGACGGGGCAGCCCATTTTGACAAGTGTGACCAACTTTTTACTATTGATGCTGCCTATGCAGCATCAATAGTAAAAATATATAATGTTAAAAATAATAAAACAAATTAAAAAACGTGCTATTCTCACATTCCTGTGTCCCCCGCAGCCTTCCCGCTCCTCGCGATGCTCCCGGCAGCTCACATTCCAAGGAATGCCTTGCAAAATTACCCCAGATGATGTAGGATCACGCAAGACCGCTACATCATCACAGGTCATTGTCGCAAAGCATCACTGGGAACGGGTGCTGGCGGGAGCATCGCTAAGGCCTGGGCTGGATCCGGGGGCAGCCAGAAGGTGAGTATATAACAATTTTTTATTTTAATTTTTTTTAACAGGGATATGGTGCCTACACTGCTATATATTATGTGGCTGTGTTATATACTACGTGGCTATGCTATATACTAGGTGGGCTGTGCTATATACTACGTTGCTGTGTTATATACTATGTGGCTGCTATATACTATGTGGCTGTGCTATATACTATGTGGGCTGTGCTATATGCTTTGTGGGCTGTGTTATATGCTATGTGGGCTCTGTTATATACTACGTGGCTATGCTATATACTATGTGGGCTGTGTTATGTACTATGTGGCTGTGTTATATGCTACGTGGGCTGTGTTATATGCTAGGTGGCTGTGGTATATACTACGTAGCTGTGCTATATGCTACGCAGGCTGTGTTATATACTATGCGGGCTATGTTATATACTATGTGGCTGTGCTATATACTACATGGCTGTGCTATATGCTATGTGGGTTGTGTAATATACTATGCGGCTGTGTTATATGCTATGTGGCTGTGCTATATACTACATAGCTGTGCTATATGCTACGTGGGCTGTGTTATTTACTATGTGGCTGTGCTATATACTGCGTGGCTGTGCTATATACTACATTGGCTGTGTTATATGCTATGTGGGCTGTGTTATATGCTACATGGGCTGTGCTATATACTACGTGGGCTGTGTTATATCCTACATGGCTGTGCTATATACTACATGGCTGTGTTATATACTATGCGGCTGTGCTATATGCTATGTTGGCTGTGTTATGTACTATGTGGCTGTGCTATATACTGCGTGGCTGTGCTGTATACTACATGGCTGCTCTATATACTACGTGGCTGTGCTATATACTATGTGGCTGTGCTATATACTACGTGGGATGTGTTATATGCTACGTGGGCTGTGTTATATGCTATATGGCTGTGCTATATGCTAGGTGGGCTGTGTTACATCCTGGTGGGCTGTGTTATATGCTATGTAGTAGTGCTATATACTACATGGCTGTGTTATATACTACATGGCTGTGTTATATACTACATGGCTGTGCTATATGCTACACGGTCTGTGTTATATATTACATGGCTGTGCTATATGCTATGTGGGCTGTGTTATATACTACATGGCTGTGCTATATGCTACATGTGCTGTGTTATATACTACGTGGCTGTGCTATATACTACATGTGCTGTGTTATATACTACATGGGTTGTGTTATATGCAACGTGGCTGTGCTGTGTGCTACATGGGCTGTGTTATATACTATGTGGTTGTGCTATATACTACGTGGGCTGTGTTATATACTACGTGGGCTGTGTTATATACTATGTGGCTGTGCTATATACTATGTGGCTGTGCAATGTGCTACCCATTTTGCACTTTTACAAATGTTCTACGTTAATACTTTCTAATGTTTACTTTAAAACGTTTTCCATTAAAAAATTGTCATATTCAATGTATGCAGTTTTTTCTATGCAGCAAGTTTAGCTAACAATAAAATGCCTGCTGGTGATTGAGGGAGAGAGGGAAAAGGTCACATAAATTTGCATATAGGGGGTTGACTTATACAAAGCCCCTCTGCTGTATGGTATTGTAGAATTTACAATAGCTATCACTCATGTAAGAAGTGAAATCTGGCATTGTACTATACCTATACTTCTCTGCTGTATCTGTGCATCATGAATCATGGTATGTGTTAAAGGGGGGGGGGGGGTGGCAGACTGAGACTCTTACGCCCAGAGCCCTCAAAAACCTGGAGTCATCTTATTAAACAGTGAATGTTTTTTCATTGCTGGCAGTGCAAGGGTTAATCGGTTCAGTGGACCTCCTGGAGCTTTCCATGTATTGACATGGCTGACCACTCCCCTTTGCTATATATACTCGACTCTGGCACTTAATTGCCAGTATTAGTTCTTAATGCCTGGTTTGGAGTTGGAGGTGTTGTTCGTGGTTGGAGTAGACATTTGAAAATGTATTCAGGAGATTGTTTCTTGGAATTTTGTTTGTGTGCCCATCCTCATCTTCTCCTGTTTGCTTTCTCCTTCCTGTTACTTCCCTGTGGTCCACTCTGTTGTTTAGTGAATGTGTTTTCTAAGATTATATATAGCATTCACCTGCGCTGTCTACATTACATAATGTGATACAGTGACCCCTGTAACAGGTAGGGGGCGCTGCATGGTCTCCCCGGTATGTGCACGGAGTCGTATTGAGGCCGTGAGAATCGACCTGCAGTGATGTCAGGATCACGTGACCAGCCCAGGTGATCCATTACTGTGGGTGTGCTTACGGGTACATAATGTGGCCAGGGTGTGGGTCACGTGGTTCCTGTGTGGTTCCAGTGTTTGGATCTGTTAGGTCCAAGTGCAAGGTCCTGGAAGCCTGTGTTGGAAGACCTGGGAGCAGTGGCGTAGGAAGGGGGGGGCGGGGGGGGCGGTCCGCCCCGGGCGGCACAATGCGGGGGGCGGCACAATACGGGGGGCGGGTCGCCGGCGGCGCAGAATTTACCTGTTCGCATCTCGGCTTCAGAAAAATGGCCGCCGCAATCTCCATCTGCGCATGCTCGGCATCCCGCGGCCATTTTCCTGAAGCCCCGGGCAGCAGAGCACTCCACCTGCGCACGCGCGGCCTCAGGAAGATGGCCGCCCCCACCGATAACCAGAGAGAGCAGGATCGCGGTCAGGTAAGCAGAACTTTTTTTTTTTTATTTTTTTTTTTTTATTGAGAGCGGCGATCGAGGGGGCCCAGGGCAGAAAGCTGGACACAGGGGGTCAGAAAGCTGGACACAGGGGGTCAGAAAGCTGGACACAGGGGGTCAGAAAGCTGGACACAGGGGGTCAGAAAGCTGGACACAGGGGGTCAGAAAGCTGGACACAGGGGCTGAAAGCTGGACACTGGGGCAGAAAGCTGGACACTGGGGCTGAAAGCTGGACACTGGGGGGCAGAAAGCTGGACACAGGGGGGCAGAAAGCTGGACACAGGGGGGCAGAAAGCTGGACACAGGGGGGCAGAAAGCTGGACACGGGGGCAGAAAGCTGGACACAGGGGGGCAGAAAGCTGGACACGGGGGCAGAAAGCTGGACACAGGGGGGCAGAAAGCTGGACACTGGGGCAGAAAGCTGGACACTGGGGGGGCAGAAAGCTGGACACAAGGGGGCAGAAAGCTGGACACAGGGGGGCAGAAAGCTGGACACAGGGGGGGCAGAAAGCTGGACACAGGAGGGGCAGAAAGCTGGACACAGGGGGGCAGAAAGCTGGACACAGGGGGGCAGAAAGCTGGACACGGGGCAGAAAGCTGGACACAGGGGGGGGCAGATTGCTGGACACAGGGGCAGAATGGAGAAACGGGGCATGATTGGAGACACGGGGCAGGATGACAGACATGGCGGCATGACTGGAGACACTGGAGGCAGGATTGGAGACAGATGGGGCAGGATCATGGGGCAGGATGGATACGATGGAGACAGATGGGAAGATCATATGGGGCAGGATGGGAGAACATATGGCTGACGCCAGGAACGAGACACACGGGGGCTAGGATGGCGAATATTATTACCATAGGGGCTAATTAAGGGATATTATTACTGCAGTGATGTATTTATTTTATTTTTTGAGTACACTGTTTTAAATGGAGGGGCGGTCCTATTACTGTGTAGAGTGACACTATGTCGCCTTCGTGTGGTGTAATGTAGAAGTTGGGAAAATTAAATAATGTGTTATGCAAGTGGAACTCGAGATAACTGTGTTATTTCCTGCAGAGACGAGTCCTGGCTGGATGAAGTGATGGCGGTCTGTGCGGGATGAAAGATGAAGGACTTCACCTAGAGACGTCACTGGTGAGTCAGTGTTACCTATACACTGACACTATACACTGTATACTATATACAGAGGTCCTGTGTACAATGTCACTGGTGATCACTGGATTACCTATACATTATATACAGAGCTCATGTGTATAATGTCACTGGTGATCACTGTATTACCTGTACACAGACACTGCATACTAAGTACAGATCTCCTGTGTATAATGGCACTGATGGTGATAGTATTGTGGGTTTTTTTTATTATTCATCCGTACTATAGTATTCAGTCACTATGTGGTGGTAATATGTGGTCTGGTCATGATGTTTTGGTATTTGTTCCTTGTATTTGATATTATTCGATCACTGTGGTGGTAATATGTCATCTGGTCATGGTGTGGCGGTATTTGTGCCTTGTAGATAGTATTATAGAGGGGGGGGCGCCAAACTCGGGAACAGCCCCGGGCGGCCAAAGCTCTAGCTACGCCTCTGCCTGGGAGGAGGCTTTCTGGAAAGCACATGGTTTGGACCTGGTGGCCTGTGGTGTTGGACTAAGTCCTGAATAGCACCCAGACAGGCCACATGCCTCTGTGGTTGGACGGTCCCAGGTGGGATGGACGTTCTGAAGACCACAGTGTGATCATGGTCCTGGACAGTCTGTGTTAGAAGCTCCCGCGAGTGGAGTCTTCTTGGAGCACCTGAGAGACTGTGGACCTGGATGATTGGTGTTGGGGAAGCTACCGGCCTTCGGTGGCTCTGGACTGACTGAGGTGTGCCGGCCAGGCAAGTTGGTTAACCCCGTAAGACAGTTTCCCCAGGAGAGAGGACTGACAAGGAGTCAGCAGATGGAGCAGGAGCTCCCATAAGGTATCTCCATGAACTATTGGTGCTTGTAACATGAACTGTGTGGTAACCCACGGCAACTGGTCAGTGAGGACCAGCGTGTTTAGTTGCCACAGAATAAGGGCCTGAAACTTGAAGTGATGTCCGGGTTCAGTATGTAAATGGACTGCTCATGGTATGGTTTATGAGGCATAATAAACCGTATGGACTGTTTTGTTTTAAAAACCCGTGCCCGTGTGCTGAATATCGCGGCCAAGTGAGTGTCCCCCAACGCACTCAGTAGGAATAGTCTTACATTTGGTGCTCGATGCGGGCAACGATCCAGCACGCACACGTGGGAGTTAATTGCTGTGGCTCGGCGGGGCCACGAAGATTGCGTCTGGCTGTAACTTGGCGGGATTACGAAGCTGACAAGCGTCTGGCTGTAACTCGGCGGGGTTACGAAGGGGACAAGTGGCGTCCTGTGGATTGGCGGGTCCACGAAGTCGGCGGTAGAGCCTTGTGAGGCGTAGCTGCAAGTTCCAGCAAGAGGTTCCACAGCAGACGGAGCTGCAGTGGCTTGTGGTTGGCAGCCGGAGGTGCCGGTTGTATGTGACTGCAGCGGGAGCTGTGGCAGTACCAGCAGGAGCTGGTGAAGTGGCATATAAAAGAAAAAAAAAAAATATTTTTTTTTTCCTCTCCTTTTTCCTCCAAGTTGTGCTGACTCTTAAAGGGCCAGTACAAGCCCAGAGACAAAGGGGTGTACTGTGCGAACTGGGGCCTGAGTGCCGTGGGGAAGTCCACGAGGTGTATCCCAGGGTGGGGAGTGTCCCTAATAGTGAGCGGTAACCCGAACAGGGGTAATGGCCCAAAAAGGGGTGGAATCCCGAAGGGGGGCTGAATCCCAAACAGGGGTGGTGTCAAAAAGCAGAGCACTTGTCCGAAAAGGGGGTGGAGCCAAAAAAGGGGCGGCAATCAGTGAGGAGTCACGACTGTGTTCTTTTTGGCTGGATGGAGAGTGTGTGCGGGCGTTGATAGACCCGGGGAGAGAAGCGTCTTTGCTGAGAACCCTTCCAGGAAATTCTGTGTCACCTGGGGACACTAAATATCTCCAGGTAGCCACTATCTACATTGTCGCAGCGGAGGTTTCCACATACCATGAGGTGGCTGTAGTCCCGAACTTGCCGTGTCCTATGGTAATAGGACAAGATTTGGAAGCACTGTGGGAAAAGGGTGAAGTGTTTGTGGATATAATGTGGATGGGAGGTAGTAATGCTGAGAAGGCGCCCCCTAGAGTTGACAGTCCTAAGGTAGGCCTGACCAAGGGAAAAGGTGCGACTGCCCAACTAACTAACCTGACGTCACCTGAAGTGTGCCACAATACGGCTGGTAGTGGTCTGGTGGATAAAACAAGTGGAGTTGACACCCAGACAGAGAGCGACACAGACTCTGGGGGTGACTGTGACAAGTCATGGTCAGTAACAAGCGCATGTGCCATGGTGACAGGTGGAGGACGGGGTCCAGGACCTGTGGTGACAGGTGGAGGACGGGGTCCAGGACCTGTGGTGACAGGTGGAGGATGGGGTCCAGGACCTGTGGTGACGGTTGGTGGTGACTCCCATTCAGACGGTGATGCCAGTGGGAAAGAGTGCATTAAGGTTGACTCAGGTACAAATGGCAAGTCTTCCTCCCGTCACCGGAGAGGCAAAGGGGCTGAACCAGTTGCACCGTGTGAAGAATTGATGGAAGACGCTGAGGACCTGGCGGGTATGAAGTACTCTGAAGTCCCAGGGAAAAGGGACAAACCTAATGATGTCACCGCTGAGACCCAAGAGAGGGCCGACCCTGACAGTGCAGAGTCTGAGGGTGCAGAAGTGGAAGAGGCCACCAAGGAAGTGGTGCCTGAAGTAGATACCTCCTCAAGTGATGGATGTTCCACCAATCCAGAGGATGGGAAAAGCGAGATAGAATTGATTAAAGAGACGGTGAAAGACCATGTTGAACGAGAAAGGGCCCTGAGACAAGCGGCTGAGCACAGGGTGGATGAGCTGGAGAAGGAAGTCTCTGAGCTCAGAGGTCACCTGTTCACTTGGCAAAGTATGTATAAGACCCTAAAGGAAGACATTGTAGTGCTCAGAGAAGCACTAAAAAGCCCTCTACAAGAGAAAGAGGTGGTGGTCGCAGACTTCCCGTGCCAGTACCAGAGTGGTAACGAGGTGAAGCTGCTAATGCCCGTCTTGACCAGGGGTCTGGAAGAGGGTAAAGCTGAAGAGGAGTTGGCGCTAAAAGCAGAACAAGATAGTCACCCGGTTGTGACAGGTGTCTTGATGGAAAGGTCCATGGCAAAGCAGGAGCCGTCCGTTCCTGAAGAAAGTGAGACTCCGCTCTTCAAGTGCGTGATAGATGTACCCGAAGAGGCGCAAGATGCATGTACCAGTGAGGGTGTGCATGAGGCCTTTAAAAAGGCAGTAGAAGCGTGTAGTGTGCACTGGGCACTGGAGACGAAACAGTTGGTGGTACTGTCTACTAAGGAAGTCACAGTGAAGAGGGTGGCTGTCCTGAGGGACATGCACCTACAGTGCCTCCGCACGAAACAGATGATCCTGTTGAGGAATAATGAGGCCACTCGTTGTTTGGAGCAAGCCAGGAAAGCTCAAAGTCGTCTGGGCTTGGTAGAGGACACAGTCCAAGTGCCCAGAGCTCTGGTAGCGAAGCTCATTGGCAGATTTGGGAAAGTGATGCAGGAGATGGTGGATAAATCCGGTGTGAAGAGACTAAGGATTCCGGCTGATGACGAGGCCCAGGTGGGTGAAGATGGGATGGTGTCATTCCTGGTTGTCGGGTCCAAGGAGAGTCTAGGGAATATCCGGATGCTCCTGAGGCATCGCATGGCATACCTGAGAGAAGTAGAGCACCTAAGACTGTATAGACGGCAGGTCAATAAACAGCTGCAGAACCTAAGGTGGCGGCCGCCTTCTTCCCAAGGAAAAGGAAACAAAAGGGACCCTCCAAAGAATGGAATGGCTGACCACCAAGGATGTTCAGAGAGACAAAGTGGTCGAATATCTGAAAGTGGCAGTTCTACTCACTGTACAAAGCTAAGGAGCATGAACAGTAGTAGACGTAGTGATGGAGGGTCAGACTCTGGTCAGTTGCTAGTCTCGACTGTAAGTGGCTCTAATGACCGCACCAACCGTGGGTGGCGACCCTGGAGAGAAAGGTCGAGTAAAGAGACAAACTTGACTAAAGGTTTGGTGACACAGACAGACTGTGACTTAAGGGCCAAAGCTCAAGGCCTACATGTTGACCGCTGGGGGCGGGGTAAACTCGACAACTGGATGGTTGTGTGTGATGCTCAAAACCGACTGAGACGGTTCTCTCGACTGGCAGGGCAAGGTAACGTGCGTGACATATCTCGTGACCCCACGTGTATGACAGGTGTTCAACCCCACAAGCTTGAACAGAGGGGGGGGATATGTGATACAGTGACCCCTGTAACAGGTAGGGGGCGCTGCATGGTCTCCCCGGTATGTGCACGGAGTCGTATTGAGGCCGTGAGAATCGACCTGCAGTGATGTCAGGATCACGTGACCAGCCCAGGTGATCCATTACTGTGGGTGTGCTTACGGGTACATAATGTGGCCAGGGTGTGGGTCACGTGGTTCCAGTGTTTGGATCTGTTAGGTCCAAGTGCAAGGTCCTGGAAGCCTGTGTTGGAAGACCTTGGAGGAGGCTTTCTGGAAAGCACATGGTTTGGACCTGGTGGCCTGTGGTGTTGGACTAAGTCCTGAATAGCACCCAGACAGGCCACATGCCTCTGTGGTTGGACGGTCCCAGGTGGGATTGATGTTCTGAATACCACAGTGTGATCATGGTCCTGGACAGTCTGTGTTAGAAGCTCCCACGAGTGGAGTCTTCTTGGAGCACCTGAGAGACTGTGGACCTGGATGATCGGTGTTGGGGACGCTACCGGCCTTCGGTGGCTCTGGACTGACTGAGGTGAGCCGGCCAGGCAAGTTGATGAACCCCGTAAGGCAGTTTCCCCAGGAGAGAGGACTGACAAGGAGTCAGCAGATGGAGCAGGAGCTCCCATAAGGTATCTCCATGAACTATTGGTGCTTGTAACATGAACTGTGAGGTAACCCACGGCAACTGGTCAGTGAGGACCAGCGTGTTTAGTTGCCACAGAATAAGGGCCTGAAACTTGAAGTGATGTCCGGGTTCAGTATGTAAATGGACTGCTCATGGTATGGTTTATGAGGCATAATAAACCGTATGGACTGTTTTGTTTTAAAAACCCGTGCCCGTGTGCTGAATATCGCGGCCAAGTGAGTGTCCCCCAACACACTCAGTAGGAATAGTCTTACAATAAGCAAAAAATAAATGTGTGTAGTAAAGTGGATATAAGTTCAAAAAGCACTTACTCATTAGATCATCATTGATGATGAGGTAGATTTTTTGATATTTGATATTTTTATCAAAAAAATCTACCTCAGCGCAGGTTAATGCTATATATATTTTTTTACCAAGTATCTATACTACTTATCTAACAGGTCCACACAGAACCTGTTGTATTCACCAGCAGCATTCTACAGTAAGCAATTGTCCCTTCACCAGCAACTGCCTGTAGCGCCAGTGTTTCCCCTTTTTATCTTTAGAATTTTCATTTTGTTTTGGAAGATTGTTTGTCTCGTGAGGGTTTCAAACTTCCCACCTCCATCGGTTGGTGAGGGGACACATTAAGGATGATATAGAAGCATAGCAAGACATGTGAACCTGGCATCTCTACCTTCAGAAGTAATCTGTGGGACAGGGATAGGGCTCCCTTAGTTTTGGGACTTGGTTAGCACTCACAAGCCCAAGGCAATTTGTGACACTAAGGCTGCTTTCACACTAGCGTCGGTACGGGGCCGTCGCGCTGCGCCGGCCCAACGTACCGACGCATACTGTGAAAAAAATGCCCGACGTGGGCAGCGGAAGCAGCCTTAGGACGCTTCCGCTGCCCCATTGCAAGGTCCGGGGAGGAGGGGGCGGAGTTTCGGCCATGCATGTGCGGTCGAAAATGGCGGTCTCGACGCACAAAAAAAGTTACATGTAACTTTTTTGTGGCGGTGGTCCGCCAAAACACGACGCAACTGTCGCACGACGGGTGCGACGTGTGGCACTGCGTCGCTAATAAAAGTCTATGGAGAAAAAACGCATCCTGCAGGCAACTTTGCAGGATGCGTTTTTTTCTCCACAACGACGCATTGCGACGTGCAGTGCCCGACGCTAGTGTGAAAGTAGCCTAAGGCTGTATTTGTATATATGTTTTCCAGTCCGAGTACAGACCGCAATGCATATACTGGCCACTGGTCTCTTAACCTAAACTTGACAGCCTCATAGGCATATATGAGCACCAAGGCTTGGTTCACATGTTGCGAACACATCATGAACAAGGTGTATCTGTAGTGCGTCTAAACAATGAGCCAACATGCACATTGGTGCGGCTTTCAATTGACTTGACTTTTCTTGTTAATTGCCTTGTGTTTATGGAGTGAAAGGTAGATCACCATACTGGCTTTTACAATGAAAGTGCTTTTAGAGTATGATAAAAGAAAGAAAGATTTGATATTGTGTTAGCCAATTGAAAAAAGATCGATTGCTCTCAGTGAGTGTAGGTTCACATGAATATATATGTATAAAAAATCATTCAGAGTTTCATCCAGAAAAGGAGGATGATTTTTTTTTTCTCACTTGCCATCCAAGTACAATCCGGTTTCTTACAGTAGCAGCTGTTAATCATTTACAAGATAATTTACAGTTACCTATGTTACAGATTTTTTCACACACCCTTTTAGACTTGAAAGGCTTAGGCTACTTTCACACTTCCGTCTTCTGTGGTCTGTCGCAATCCGTCGTTATGGCAAAAAAACGGATCCTGCAAATATGCCCGCAGGATCCGTTTTTTTGCCATACACTTCAATGGATGACGGATTGCGACGGATGTACACACGTCGCATCCGTCGTGCGACTATGGTACAACAAGGAACCCTATATACGGAGATCAATAGATATGTGTCTCATATATAGAAAATATCTTAATGCATTTTAGCCAAATTAAAAGAACAAGATAGGACAAAAATGCAATATAATAAAATGCCTTTATTAAAAATAAATAGTGGGCAAAAAATGGCAACTACAAAAGTGTACCTGTAACTGGAGGTAAATATACAATAAAAAGATATATATATATATATACATAAATATATCCTGACGAATGACACAGTCCGAAACGCGCGTCGGGGTGTGCTGTACCTGGAAGATCGGACAGTTTTAAGGAGGAGGTAATATTCTACCTTGTTATTTACTTTTGCTCAGTTAAACCTTGCGCTCAGTATATGTGCCCTTGGCACGGGTATCACCATCCACATATGTTATTTATATATATATTCTTTGTACACATGCACTGATATTTTTGCCTATAAATAGGCTTCACAGTAATGTTTTCCTATAATACTGGTTTCACATACTTTGTTGTACAACTTACTTGCAATTTTTGCACATTCATACATTTTTTTATATTTTTATAGGCACGATTATCTTGTCATTTTTTCACCTTTTTACATGGTGTAGCACTTTTTTACATATATATATATTTTTTTTATGTATACTTTGATGCATTCCTGTGCGCCTCGTGATTTGAGCAATTGAACCTTAGACATTTTTTACTATATACATACCTAGCCTTCTCTGTGTCCATTGTATTATTGCCATTCCGCTGTATATTTTGCTATATTTATGTATATATAACTCGTATATTTACCTTCAGTTACAGGCACACTTTTGTAGTTGCCATTTTTTGCCCACTATTTATTTTTAATAAAGGCATTTTATTATATTGCATTTTTGTCCTATCTTGTTCTTTTAAGTTGGCTAATATGCATTAAGATATTTTCCATATATGAGACACATATCTATTGATCTCCGTATATAGGGTTCCTTGTTGTACCAATGCACCGAATAGTCTGCCATTCACTTATCATGTAGCAGTTTTCTCATTCATTTAATTACCCTATGCACTTGGGTATAAGTATAGTTTTATATCTCTTTTTATGCTTTTTAGCCCATTTTATTAGTTCCATGCAACTTTTTTTGTCCAGCGGTTCCGCTTTTTCCGACCGCACATGCGCAGCCGGAACTCCGCCCCCTCCTCCCCGCTGATCACACTGGGCAGCGGATGCGTCATAAGACTGCATCCGCTGCCCACGTTGTGCTAAATTTGGCACAATGTCCATCGGTACGTCGGGCCGACGGTTTGCGACGGCCCCGTACCAACGGAAGTGTGTAAGTAGCCTAAGTCTCAGCTGATTCACAGAAGAAACTAGCGCATGCTGCACATTTTTTTTACAAGCAGGTTCGGTTAGTGAAAAAAAATCTCTCATCTGCATTGCACATTTAATTACACTGGTCTGAGTGATTTCAAAATATAGATACAAAAAGCAAAAAAATCCAATTTCAGCCAGAAGCATTGCTATGACTGCTTCTCTAATAATTTTCCACAAATACGCAAAAATAGTGGACAAACATATGAATATTACCAAAAAGTGAGTATCCAGTACCCACAGACCACTATTACACAAAGAGTAAAAATCAATAAAGTTTATTGAAAACAATGATTAAAACAATTATTTATACATATCATACCATATGAGGATATTTAACAAAAGACTCAGTCTAAATTCCATTTTAAGCAACCATTATATTATTGAAGCATTGTGACATTTAATATATTAACAAGAGGTCCTATTTGCGGCTCTCAAAACCACCCTTTAAGGTCATTATAAACAATTTCATGCCCAGATGATGAAAGCTCAGATATGGTGGACACTCATGGAAGTACATATTGCTGTATCAATGCTTACCCATCGTGAAAGTTGCAGCTGGAACGCCCCGACGCGCGTTTCGCCACCCACGTGCTTTCTCAAGGGGATGTGACACATCCCCTTGAGAAAGCACGTGGGTGGCGAAACGCGCGTCGGGGCGTTCCAGCTGCAACTTTCACGATGGGTAAGCATTGATACAGCAATATGTACTTCCATGAGTGTCCACCATATCTGAGCTTTCATCATCTGGGCATGAAATTGTTTATAATGACCTTAAAGGGTGGTTTTGAGAGCCGCAAATAGGACCTCTTGTTAATATATTAAATGTCACAATGCTTCAATAATATAATGGTTGCTTAAAATGGAATTTAGACTGAGTCTTTTGTTAAATATCCTCATATGGTATGATATGTATAAATAATTGTTTTAATCATTGTTTTCAATAAACTTTATTGATTTTTACTCTTTGTGTAATAGTGGTCTGTGGGTACTGGATACTCACTTTTTGGTAATGGTCTGAGTGATTGTAGTAATAGGAACACTGTGGCTTTAGCTTTCTGATTTGGCAATTGTAAATGTTATGAAGCACTGTGGTTGTCTCTGACATAGACTGCACTATTGGTCACTGTTATGCAATACTTTTGTTATTTGTATGTTAGCTCTCTGACCGAGCACTCCGCCCTTCAGCATGTGGTGGTTATAATTACAGCAGGTTCCTACCAACCCATAAATACAGGCTTTAGAGAGAGGTGTCCACATTCACCCAGGAATTCAGACTTCAGCCTAAAGGCCCCGTCTCACTAAGCGATTTACCAACGATCACGACCAGCGATATGACCTGGCCGTGATCGTTGGTAAGTCGCTGTGTGGTCGCTGGGGAGCTGTCACACAGACCGCTCTCCCCAGCGACCAACGATCAGGGGAACGACTTCGGCATCGTTGAAACTGTCTTCAACGATGCCGAAGTCCCCCTGCAGCACCCGGGTAACCAGGGTAAACATCGGGTTACTAAGCGCAGGGCCGCGCTTAGTAACCCGATGTTTACCCTGGTTACCAAAAAAAACAAACACTACATACTCGCCTTTCGGTGTCCAGGTCCCTTGCCGTCTGCTTCCTGCTCTGACTGAGCCGCCGTACTGTGAGAGCAGAGCGCAGCGGTGACGTCACTGCTGTGCTCTCACTTCTCACTGTACGGCCGGCAGTCAGTGAGAGCAGGAAGCAGACGGCAAGGGACCTGGACACCGAAAGGCGAGTATGTACTGTTTGTTTTTTTTGGTAACCAGGGTAAACATCGGGTTACTAAGCGCGGCCCTGCGCTTAGTAACCCGATGTTTACCCTGGTTACCAGTGAAGACATCGCTGGATCGGTGTCACACACACCGATTCAGCGATGTCAGCGGGGCCTCAACGACCAAAAAAAGGTCCAGGCCATTCTGACACGACCAGCGATCTCGCAGCAGGGGCCTGATCGCTGGTACGTGTCACACATAGCGAGATCGCTATGGAGGTCGCTGTTGCGTCACAAAACTTGTGACTCAGCAGCGATCTCGCTAGCGATCTCGCTATGTGAGACGGGGCCTTAAGAGAGGTATTCACACTAGACACATAGGGTCCCAGCAGCGTGAGACCACCTTGTTGTTGGATGCTGGGTATGCATGAAGTGGCCAAATTATGAGCTAAGAATCTCAATTTTTATTCTTATTATCCAGAGCAGTATTGCTATTCTTATTTCATACATTCCATGTCTACATGCTTTAGCACGATAGAGTGCAATTTCTTTTGTATATTGTATATGGAGGTGGCTGCTCCTAGTATGCAACTGTTCACATTAGCTTGGAAGTGCCAGTGAGTCTTTTGTTTTCAGTTATTGTTATGCAATACTGTGACTAATGATTCACATCCATCAATTACAGGTGATAACCCTTTAAATATTGTGGGTATAGTCAGGGCCGTATTTGCCACTAGGCACTCGAGGGCACGTGCCTAGGGCGGGGACAATGCAGGGGGCGGCACCTGAGCAAGTTTAAGAAAAAAAAAAAATGTTTTTTTTTTTTTTTTTGAAAGTCCGGGGTCGCCCCACCCAGGGGCGCCGCTATAATGAGGTGAGTTGAGCACTTCACCTCTAGCGGCATCCAGTCCCTTAAAACAGGGGGCGGCAGCACAGCGCCGCCCCCTGCAGTCAGATCAGATGTGCCGGGTACTAGCAGTAGCCATAAGCATGCCCAGGCAGCCAGGGAGACGAGCTACTTGAACGAGCTAAGCACAGCCTGTGGGCGGGGACTGTGGCTGCTTGCCTGCTACACAGTAGCGTAGCGACTGGAGGGGGCCATCGCCCGGGCCCTGTCACATGAAGGGGCCCACCGAGAGCCAGGGCCACCTCTGTGACATACAGAACACAGCATAGGAGCAGAGCAGTATGATGTCTGCTCTGCTCCCATCTGACGGAGACTCTGCAGGCTGCTAGCACAGTGGCCGGCTGCAGTCTCCCCCCTGCAGTGAATGGTTTCGCCCGTCTGACCTGATGATGAAGCTTTTCCCCGGCTGCAGTTCTTCCCTCTGTGCACGCTGGGATTGGCTCAGGCACTCTGGGTCCTAGTGCCCACATGTTGCATTTCACCAAGACACTTCCTGGTCCTGTCTGCAAACTTTATCAGTAAGTGCTGGGGATGGAACATTTTAGGCTTATTAAATTCAGGTATGTCAGTGTGATGTGAATGTGAGACCATTGAGGTATTGTGGGAGCTGAAAGTGGGTGAGGGGGGACAGGGTAATGAGGGGGTGGATGTGAGACCATGGGGGTATTGTGGGGGAGGGAGACAGGGCACTGGGGGGTGAATGTGAGACTATGGGGGTGTTTTGGGCGCTGAAAGTGGGTGAGGGGGACAGGGTACTGATGGGGTGAATGAAAGATGATAAGGGTATTGGGTACTGAAGTGGGGGAGGGGAGGCAGGGCACTGGGGGGTAAATGTGAGACCATGGGGGTGTTGTGGGGGCTGAAGGTGGGTGAAGTGGGACAGGGCACCGAGGGGTGGATGTGAGATGATGGGGGTATTGGGGCTGAATATTATAATGTTTTGTTATGATATTATATGTGCTCCATCATGTGATATTTGCTGTGTGGGGAGGCTGGAGATGGGGGGCAGGGGGCTTTTGATACGGACCACCTGGGTCTTTATGAGTATTAGTATAAGGAGCCGCATACAGTAACCAAGAGCTGCATCACATTTACAGCACCACTCCAGCATTATTATTTATTTCATTGCTGGAGCGGTGCTGAAAATCCACGTTCCCTGCTCCCTGTCTGATCCTCACCTTCTGGCGTTTTCATCTGTTTTTGTCTCCCCTCAGCTCCGTCTCCTGCAGTTTGTGGCCTGTCCGAGGCTCCAGTGTTTCATGAAGCGGCGCAGAGGTCACTAATCAATGTAAGTCTGTGGGAGCCTCGTTCTGGCCTGTTCCTCACTCTCAGGCTATGTGCACACGGTGCGGATTTGGCTGCGGATTCGTAGCAGTTTTCCATGCGATGTACAGTACCATGTAAACCTATGGAAAACCAAATCCGCAGTGCCCATGATGCGGAAAATACCACGCGGAAACGCTGCTTTGTATTTTCCGCAGCATGTCAATTCTTTGTGCGGATTCCGCAGCATTTTACACCTGCTCCTGCATAGGAATCCGCAGGTGTAAAAACGCAGGCAAAATCCTCACAAAAAAGCAGGAAATCCGCGGTAAATACGCATGTAAAACGCAGCACATTTTACCTGTGGATTTTGCAAAAACTGTGCGGGAAAAATGCGCATACGAATCCGCAACGTGTGCACATAGCCTCATAGTCTTACATTGAGCGCTTGTGACATAGCTTCTCACTTCTGGCCAGTCAGAAGCTGCACTCACAAGTTTGAGCGTGCCACAAAATAGTGAATACACCGGAGGATGAGTAAATGACTGGGAATGGGGACCTGCGCTTAAAGCACCACTCCAGCGGTGGAAAAAAACCCTGCTAGAGTGGTGCTTTAATAATTTAATAATAAGCAATTTAATACTATAAAGTTGATAAAGGTTTGGAATAAATGTCTGCAGTCACTTTATGTGACTGCAGACTGCCAAATCATGACAGGGAGCTGCGGGCCCATCATACTGTGTATAAGGGAGCTGCGGGCCCATCATACTGTGTATAAGGGAGCTGCGGGCCCATCATACTGTGTATAAGGGAGCTGCGGGCCCATCATACTGTGTATAAGGGAGCTGCGGGCCCATCATACTGTGTATAAGGGAGCTGCGGGCCCATCATACTGTGTATAAGGGAGCTGCGGGCCCATCATACTGTGTATAAGGGAGCTGCGGGCCCATCATACTGTGTATAAGGGAGCTGCGGGCCCATCATACTGGGTATAAGAGAGCTGCGGGCCCATCATACTGTGTATAAGGGAGCTGTGGGCCCATCATACTGTGTATAAGGAAGCTGTGGGCCCATCATACTGTGTATAAGGAAGCTGCGGGCCCATCATACTGTGTATAAGGGAGCTGCGGGCTCATACTGTGTATAAGGGAGCTGCGGGCTCATACTGTGTATAAGGGAGCTGCGGGCTCATACTGTGTATAAGGGAGCTGCGGGCTCATACTGTGTATAAGGGAGCTGCGGGCCCATCATACTGTGTATAAGGGAGCTGCGGGCCCATCATACTGTGTATAAGGGAGCTGCGGGCCCATCATACTGTGTATAAGGGAGCTGTGGGCCCATCATACTGTGGTGAGGGAGCTGTGGGCTCATCATACTGTGATAAGGGAGCTGTGGGCTCATACTGTGTATACGGGAGCTGTGGGCCCATCATACTGTGTATACGGGAGCTGTGGGCCCATCATACTGTGTATAAGGGAGCGGCGGGCCCATCATACTGTGTATAAGGGACCTGCGGGCCCATCATACTGTGTATAAGGGAGCTGTGGGCCCATCATACTGTGTATAGAGGAGCTGTGGGCCCATCATACTGTATATAGAGGAGCTGTGTGTCCATCATACTGTGTATAAGGGAGCTGCGGGCCCATCATACTGTGTATAAGGGAGCTGTGGGCCCATCATACTGTGTATAGAGGAGCTGTGGGCCCATCATACTGTGTATAGGGGAGCTGTGGGGGCCTTATACAGTGTATATGGAAGCTTTGAGCTCACCATACTGTGTATAATGGAGCAGTACATGAGGGACTTAGGGGACATTATTAAATGTAAAGTGGGCACTTCAGCATTATTGTATTGTTATAGGGCACTCAGAGTATTGCGACCATCAGAGTTGCATATTGTCACAATATGGCGGTAAAATCAGTGTTCGTTTTTGTATATAGATTTATTTTCAATAACAGCGAGGTCATATTCTGAGGTTCCCCTATATTCACAATTAGAGTGCGCAACCATCACTGTAATTCTCTCGTGCCCCCATCTATTCTCCTATGCCCCTGGTATTATGCGCTTGTCACTGTCACTAGAATATAGCAGTGATGCCAGCAGGGTAAATCCCACGTCATAAATTGCTTCCTTAATATGACAATGGTACCAGTCCCCCCAGGCTGCCTGCTGTGTGCCCTCTTTGGTACACACCAGGTAAGCACAGGAGCTGCAGGCAGCAGGAGACTGTGCGACCATGAAGGTAAATAGAAGAGGATGTGTTATGTTTGTATTGTATCCTGCCTGGCATTAAAGGGGTTGTCTGAGATGGGGAAATATACAGTATATACATACTAGTTTATTTAAAATAAATCCTACACAGAGAGATATTGCCCTCCTGTCACCCCCGGGAATTCAGCCACAGACCTCTCTGGTGGTCGACAGCGGTTCTGGAAGTGATGACTGCACCATCTGGATGTCACAGAACAGATAAAACCTGTGATTAGCTGCAGCGGTCAGGTGACTGTGAGGCTATGTGCACATGTATTTTTGAGGGCTGCGGATTTTTCCGCAGAGGATTTCAGAAATCCGCAGGTAAAAGGCACTGCGTTTTACCACGGGTTTACTGTGTTTTTTTTTTTTTGCGGATTTTGTGCGAATTTCACCTGCGGTTTTACACCTGAAGATTCCCATTATGGAGCAGGTGTAAACCGCTGCAGAAACCGCACAAAGAATTGACACGCTGCGGAATGTAAACCGCAGCATTTCCGCACGATTTTTCCGCAGCATGTGCACTGCGGATTCCGTTTTCCATAGGTTTACATTGTACTGTAAACGCATGGGAAACCGCTGCGGACCCACAGCGGCGGATCCGCAATGTGTGCACATAGCCTTAGACGCTTCTCTGAAGGGGGGCCTGTGCCAGTCACCTGACAGTTGTGGGCTTTAATTTTCTCTTATTTTGCCAAATTTTCAAAAGAGTAAGGGATGGTCTTAAAAAATAAAATTGAAAACCCCCTATTACATTATTTAGTGATTCTCATTCGTGTCGGTGTTCCCCTCTGGTACCAAAAGTGATGTCGACCTGTGCATTATTTACATGACCGCTGCAGCCAATCACTGACCTCACAGTCATTTGCTGTACATAATGGTACGACCACTGCAGCCTGTGATTAGTGGGGGTCAAATGGTGAAGGCCCCTGCAATCATTATTATTTATCGTACATCTGGATACAGATCTACAGTACGTAGCAATTAAAGGGGTGTTCAGAGCTGTAGACTTATTTCTGCACTCTATGTGACTTCAAACTACTGAATGCATGTAAAGAGTAAATGTAATGTAAATTGAATGTAAGTAAAGAGTAAACCAGATTTATTTATACTGATTTTACTATGGGGGGGGGGCGCCATTTTGCAGTTCGCCTCAGGCAGCATAGAGGCTAGGTTCACCCCTGGCCCCACCCACCCACCTCAGTCTTGGCTGCTGCGGGGGGAGGGGGTCTCGGGCGCAGGGCCGCCATCAGGGCATTACAGCCCTGACTACTGTATGGGGCAGAAATGGGTGCTGTACCTTTAAGCAGCAGGCCTAAGTGTATCACGGTCCTGACGCGGGTCATGTGACACGCTGCGCGCTCTTATGTAGGAGCACTGAAGCAGACTGGAGGTGTGAGAGCCCTCAGGAATACTCCGCAGGTGACGGCACAGACAGTAAGGAGTTAACTGCTGTCAGCCCGAGGATTTCCTGTCTCCTCGGTAACAAGGAACCTTTCTGTGTCATCTGCGGGGGAAGTGTTTCAGTGCTGCACTTCTTGTGCTCTGCCAGTACTGTCCCCCATGTGGTGAGAAGGTGACTGGGGGGTTTGTACAGGGAGCATCAGGGGGGTCTGGGGATATTGGGGGTCTCACCTCTGTGCTTGTCTGCCCCCTCAGATGTTGCCTGTCAGAGGGGGGACCCTGCTAAGGTCCATGGCTGCTGTCTGCAGGTAAGAGCCCTTCTGTCCTGTCTCAGCTGCTGTGGCACTATAAGTCTCAGCATGCACATACAGGGGAGACACAGATTGTGGTGATTTACACGTTTCAAGCTGGAAGACATTTTGCTTTTTTGTAGAGAAGCAGGACGGACATGTTTGTGGGAGATGATACTGAAGTCGGCGGTGAGCAGGGAGAGGAGGCGGGCAGTGTGTGAGGACTCAGGAAGCTGCAGAGAGGAGTGAGGTGAGAGAGGAGACGGGAGTCTGCTGATGTGAGTGAGGAGAGGGGAGGCTGGTAAGGGGAGGAGATGAGAGGCTGGTAAGGAGAGATGAGAGGCTAATGGGGGAGGCTGCTGAGGAGATGAGAGGCTGGAAAGGAGAGGAGATGAGAGGCTGGTGTGGGGAGGCTTCTGAGGAGAGGAGATGAGAGGCTGGAAAGGAGAGGAGATGAGAGGCTGGAAAGGAGAGGAGATGAGAGGCTGGAAAGGAGAGGAGAGGAGAGGCTGGAAAGGAGAGGAGAGGCTGGAAAGGAGAGGAGATGAGAGGCTGGAAAGGAGATGAGAGGCTGGAAAGGAGATGAGAGGCTGGAAAGGAGATGAGAGGCTGGAAAGGAGAGGAGATGAGAGGCTGGAAAGGAGAGGAGATGAGAGGCTGGAAAGGAGAGGAGATGAGAGGCTGGAAAGGAGAGGAGATGAGAGGCTGGTGTTGGGAGGCTGCTAAGGAGAGGAGAGGCTGGTGAGGAGAGGCTGGTAAGGAGAGGAGAGGCTGGAAAGGAGAGGAGATGAGAGGCTGGTGTGGGGAGGCTGCTGAGGAGAGGGGATGAGAGGCTGGTGAGGGGAGGCTGCTGAGGGGAGGAGATGAGAGGCTGGTGAGGGGAGGCTGCTGAGGAGAGGGGATGAGAGGCTGGAAAGGAGAGGAGATGAGAGGCTGGTGTTGGGAGGCTGCTAAGGAGAGGAGAGGCTGGTGAGGAGAGGCTGGTAAGGAGAGGAGATGAGAGGCTGGAAAGGAGAGGAGATGAGAGGCTGGTGTGGGGAGGCTGCTGAGGAGAGGGGATGAGAGGCTGGTGAGGGGAGGCTGCTGAGGGGAGGAGATGAGAGGCTGGTGAGGGGAGGCTGCTGAGGAGAGGGGATGAGAGGCTGGAGAGGGGAGGCTGCTGAGGAGATGAGAGGCTGGTCTCATGCTGTATATGGGGAGGTTATGTGGGTCTCATGCTGTATATGGGGAGGCTGTGTGGGGCTCATGCTGTATATAAGGGGCTGTGGGGGGTTTAAAGATATATAGCGGGTGTCAGCATACTTAATTCTCAATATTAAGTGATACAATTAATACTAATTAATATTGAGTAGAATTATTTTCATGCTATTTCATGCTCCACAACAGTCATGGTCTTTCATCTGGCCCCTTGGGGAAATAAATTGCCCACCCCTGATCTAGAGACATGGAGTGAGAAGCCCACAGACGATAGCAACAGATTAGTCAGTTCTCTCACTAAATTACCCATCCAGCTCTTCACACTATTCTCTCTGAAACGTCCGAGCATTGCAGAGATAAACGTCCCTGTTTGCAGTCTGACTGATGCTGCCCGTGGTTTTGGTAGTATGAATCGACTGACAGGTTCCCCTTAAAAATCTGTCAGCCAAACCGTGCAACCGTGGCAGAATCAACTGACTATGTACTGTGTATGAGATCCACCAGATTCTCACATGACAACTAATGGAAAGGTTTGCTAAGGCTACTTTCACATCAGCGATTTTCTCCGTTCGCGGCAGACACTGCAGTTTTTCCGCATCTGTCGCGTAACATATCACTTACGGGCCGGCAACTCTGCGTTCGACCTCATTCATTCCCTATGGGATTTGTGGACATGTGCGGCACTTGAGGCGAGACAAAAAAAAAACACTGCTAGCATCATTTTTTTTTCCTGTTGCTGCAAGTACCGCATTTGCCGGATCGCAGCAAAACCGCAAGTGCCGCAAGTCCCATAGGGAATGAATGAGGCCGAACACAGTGTTGCCATAAGTGAACCGTTACGGATGCGGAAAAACTGCCGGATCTGCCGCAAATGTCAAAAATCGCTGATGTGAAAGTAGCCTAAGTCACTGCCGATAGAGTCTGCATTAGTCATACTCGCCAATGGGGGAGGCAGCACGAAAAGTGCCTAGGGCAGCAGAAACTCTAAATACGGCCCTGGGTATAGTTATCTGATTTCAGAAGAAAAGTCTGCTTTCACTGTGACTGCTAAGGGTACTGCAGATCCACGTCTATTCATCAGGAACAGGGAACAGCTGATCAGTGAGGGTGGCCTAAGTTTAGGACATTGATATAAAAGTACTAGACAACCCCTGTATGTATGAGTGTCATTATAATGCCCTCTGTGTAAAAATATTTGCTCATGCCTTGCCTCTAAATAATTTGCCCCTTACTGTGCTCACTGCACAAAATGTGATCCTACATTGTCCCTCTTATAGGACTGTGTGCTCTGAGTTATAATTGACACATTGCCCACCATCATTGTAACCTCTCCATTGTTTACCCTCACAATGTCTATATCTCCACACCATGCCACCCCCTCTCCAAACTGTGCCCCCATTTCACACATCTCCCTCCATTTCCATATTGTGCCCCTCATTACAATGTCTCTGAATGCTGCCCTCTCCAAACTGTGCCCCCTCCTCACATTATGCCCCTGATGCCCGCTTTAAACTTTACCCCCTCATTACACTGTGTTCTCACCTGATTCCCTCCCCTCCATACTCGCCCATAAAGTGTCCGCACACTATGAATACCTCTATATGTACTACACTGGTGTACAGCACACAGGTTTTACAGCAGATGTACATTTGTCGTATCCTACAAAGTGGCCATCTCAATTGGATATTGGGGTCTATCGTAAAAATCAAGCAAATAGTGGGGTTTCAATGTAAACTATATGTTGTAACATATTATGAGACATGCTGACAGGCAGCACTTAAAGGGTTAATCTTCCCTCTCAGGGGCTTGTTCACATGACTGCTTGTCATGCAGATGCAGCGCCCCAGAGTCCTGGTCGTTGCAGTACTGTGGATCCGCCACTATGGGGAGCCATGGTGCGTTCGATGGCACTGAAGGAGTTCATCTGACCAGGTATCACAGACACCAATATGTTTCACAGCAGGGCCTCCGGGGGGAGCTAAGGGTTCTATTCATTAGGCCACTCCCCACCATAGTGGGTAAACTGGGGGTCAGGCAGGAAGTTAGAGGAGAAAGCTGACTGGATTGAACGAAGCAACACCTTGTGGCAGAGGGTGTTGTGGAGGAAGAGACAGTAGGGTCTCTGTCAGGGGTGGGATCCTGACAGAGGCTTGGCATTAGAAAGAACGTAACGGGACCGTGCCTGCTCAGCATAGTGGCGGTGCCCAAGAAAGGACTAGAAGCGAGATAGATTGTGCTGAGTGAGAAACGAGATCAAGCAAAAAGGAGAATACCAGTAGGGGTCATGCTGTAGGACCGGAGCAACATCCTACTGAGGCGCATTACCGGTGGCCGGAACGCCGAGGGAGTAAAATAGCATACAGCTTCAAGCCATACTCCAAACAGCGGCAGGGCAGTCAGTTTAAGGCGGGCTGTCTACCACATATCACCTATGAAGTCTTGGGGGGCAATTGCGGGAGAGGGGCGTCTCTAGGGTCCCGGAAGAACTCCAGGCCTACCTGACAAACGGGTGCCGTTCCAACCTGAACAACAGGGAGGGATGGAATACGAGAAGAACATCAGTGAATCGAGTTGTGAGGGAACTTAAGAAACAGACACAACAGTTGTGGGGTACTTTCCGTGAGCACAGCAGGGAAGGACTACAACACATAGCGCTAAGAAGGAGGGCACTGATTTCCACCTGTGAGGAGAACTCTGGAAGTGCCATCGGACCGACCGGACTTGCGCAGCCTGGTGAACCGTATTCTGGACTGCGGACTGAGAGATCTCCAGTAAAGAGGTAAAGAGACTGCAACCTGGTGTCCTCGTTATTTACCGCGACCTGCACCCCAGAACTGCACCGCTACACCACCGTTACTGCACCATCATCATCACTTATTCTACCGGACGCGCCCCACTGACAAACAGGGCCACGGACCGGGTCTAGCCACCGTGACAACCCCAGGACTGAGACCCAGAGGCCCGGCTCCGGGTACCCCTAGGCCCTGCGGCGGTGTGGGGGCGCTCCACAGAGGTTTCAGTAAAGAGCTGGAACAAGCTCCCCTGACAGTCAGCCAATGACTGCAGCTAAAAAGAGTCACAGGAGAGAGGTTAGTAGAAGAAGGCAGACTGCAACCAGGAAATGTTGATCTCTCTCTGACTTCTGGGTCTGAAAGGAACCTATAAAAAAGAAGAGGAACTGATAGCCTTCAGATTGGATGCATCCCTATTGCACCTCCAGGAGGGAAAAAGACACCTCATAGGAGAAGCACAGTTCAGTCCTAAGTAAGGCTAAGTTCACACGTAGCAGAATTGCCGCGGAAATTTCCGCGGCAATTCTGCGCCTCCTGCCGTGGGTATATCGCATGCAGAATTTGCATGCATATACCCGCAGAAAACTAGCGTTTTGCAAGCATAATTAGCTTGCAGAATGCTAGCGTTTCCCAAGCGATCTGTAGCATCGCTTGGAAAACTGACTGACAGGTTGGTCACACTTGTCAAACATATTGTTTGACAAGTGTGACCAACTTTTTACTATAGATGCAGCCTATGCAGCATCAATAGTAAAAGGTAGAATGTTTAAAAATAATAAAAAAAATAAAAAAAAAGGTTATACTCACCTCAGCGACTTCCGTTCCTAATGCTGTGTGTTCAGGACCTTCCATTGACGTAGCGGTCACGTGACCGCGGGGTCATCGCAGGTCCTTCACACACACCTCGGAAGACGCTGAGAAGGTCGGGCCGCCAGAAGGTGAGTATATCGTTATTTTTTATTTTAATTCTTTTTTTTTACCTCTTATATGGTGCCCAGTCCGTGGAGGAGAGTCTCCTCTCCTCCACCCTGGGTACCAACCGCACTTGATCTGCTTACTTCCCGCATGGTGTGCACAGCCCCGTGCGGGAAGTAAGCAGATCAATGCACTCCTATGTGTGCAGAATCGCCGCGATTCCGCAATTTTAATGAACATGCTGCGTTTTTTTCTGGATTGCAATTCCGCTCAGGAAAAAAATGCAGCATGTGCACAAAAAATGCGGATTGCATTCTGTTACATAGGATGCTTAATGTTAGCGGTTTTTTTTCGCGGTTTTATAGCGTTTTTATAGCGAAAAACCGCGAAAAAAACGCAAAAAATCTGCTACGTGTGCACACAGCCTAAGGAATATTGAGTGAGGATTGCCAGAGGGACAGCCTGAGAATAACTGAATTGATAAGACAAGTATCCTACAAAGATCTGCCTGTCCACATGTCAACCTTCAACTGTGAGTGTAAATTTGACCACCAATTAACTACACTGTGTGCAGAATTATTGGGCAAGTTGTATTTTGATCACATGATACTTTTTAGACATGTTGTCCTACTCCAAGCTGTTCAGGCTTGAGAGCCAACTACCAATTAAGTAAATCAGGTGATGTGCATCTCTGTAATGAGGAGGGGTGTTGTATAATGACATCAAAACCCTATATAAGGTGTGCTTAACTATTAGGCAACTTGCTTTCCTTTGGCAAAATGAGTCAGAAGAGAGATTTGACGGGCTCTGGAAAGTCCAAAATTGTGAAATGTCTTGCAGAGGGATGCAGCGGTCTTGAAGTTCCCAAACTTTTGAAGTGTGACCACCGAACAATCAAGCGTTTCATGGCAAATAGCCAACAGGGTCGCAAGAAGCGTGTTGGGCAAAAAAGGCGCAAAATAACTGTCCATGAATTTAGGAAAATTAAGCGTGAAGCTGCCAAGATGCCATTTGCCACCAGTTTTGCCATATTGCAGAGCTGCAACGTTACTGGAGTAACAAAAAGCACAAGGTGTGCGATACTCAGGGACATGGCCAAGGTAAGGAAGGCTGAAAAACGACCACCTTTGAGCAACAAACATAAGATAAAACGTCAAGACTGGGCCAAGAAATATCTTAAGACTGACTTTTCAAAGGTTTTATGGACTGATGAAATGAGAGTGACTCTTGATGGGCCAGATGGATTTGCCAGAGGCTGAATCAGTAAAGGGCTGAGAGCTCCACTTCGACTCAGACGCCAGCAAGGTGGAGGTGGGGTACTGGTATGGGCTGGTATCATCAAAGATGAACTTGTGGGACCTTTTCGGGTTGAGGATGGAGTGAAGCTCAACTCCCAAGCCTGCTGCCAGTTTCTGGAAGACAACTTCTTCAAGCAGTGGTACAGGAAGAAGTCAGTATCGTTCAAGAAAAACATTATTTTCATGCAGGACAATGCTCCATCACATGCCTCCAACTACTCCACAGCGTCGCTGGCCAGTAATGGTCTCAAAGAAGAAAAAATAATGACATGGCCCCCTTGTTCACCTGATCTGAACCCCATAGAGAACCTGTGGTCCCTCATAAAATGTGAGATCTACAGGGAGGGAAAACAGTCCACCTCTCGGAACAGTGTCTGGGAGGCTGTGGTGGCTGCTGCACGCAATGTTGATCGTAAACAGATCAAGCAACTGACAGAATCTATGGATGGAAGGCTGCTGAGTGTCATCATAAAGAAAGGTGGCTATATTGGTCACAAGTTTTTGGGGTTTTGTTTTTGCATGTCAGAAATGTTTATTTCTAAATTTTGTGCAGTGATATTGGTTTACCTGGTGAAAATAAACAAGTGAGATGGGAATATATTTGGTTTTTATTAAGTTGCCTAATAATTCAGCACAGTAATAGTTGCCTGCATAAATAGATATCCTCCTAAGATAGCCAAATCTAAAAAAACCCCACTCCAACTTCCAAAAATATTAAGATTTGATATTTATGAGTCTTTTAGGTTGATTGAGAACATAGTTGTTGATCAATAATAAAAATAATCCTCTAAAATACAACTTGCCTAATAATTCTGCACACAGTGTAAAAATAATCCTCTAAAATACAACTTGCCTAATAATTCTGTACACAGTGTATTCTTTCTATATACCGTATATACTCGAGTATTAGCCGAGATTTTCAGACCCAAAAAATGGGCTGAAAGTGCCCCTCTCGGCTTATACTCAAGTCATGGTTGGCAGGGGGGGTCAGCGGGTGAGGGGGAGCAACAACTGTCACATACTCACCTGCTCCTGGCACTCCTGATGCATGTATGTCCCATGGTCTCCGGGGCCGGCAGCTTTTTCCCCTGTTCAGCGGTCACGTGGTACCGCTCATTATAGTAATGAATATGGACTCCACTCCCATAGGGGTAGAGCCACATATTCATTACTATAATGAGCGGTAGCATTGACCACTGAACAGAGGAAGAAACTGCCGCGCCCGGAGACCATCTGTCCGGGAGAAGCTGCCAGGGACCGCGCCGGGAGCAGGTGAGTATTTCAAATTCACCTTTCCTCGTTCCACCGCCGACCCGTCTTCTGCGTCCTCTGCAGTGACTGTTCAGGTCAGATGGCGCGATGACGTATTAGTGTGGGCGCCGCCCTCTGCCTGAACAGTCAGTGCGGAGAGACGGGACGCTGAGGAGCAGCGGGCAGCGACGACAGGTGAGTGTGTAATTTTTTTTTTTTTTACTGCAGCAGCATTATATGTGGCACATTGTTATATGGAGCATCTTATGGGGCCATAAAGAACTGTATGGAGCATTACATGTGGCACATTGTTATATGGAGCATCTTATGGGGCCATAATGAACTGTATGGAGCATTATATGTGGCACATTGTTATATGGAGCATCTTATGAGGCCATAATGAACTGTATGGAGCATTATACTGTATGTGGCACATTTTTATATGGAGCATCTTATGGGGCCATAATCAGCATTTGTGCGGCATTATATGGGCCAAATATCTGCATGGAGCATTATATGGGGCCATAATCAGCATTTGTGCTGCATTATATGGGGCATATTTTAATATGGAGCATCTTATGGGGCCCATCATGAACTGTATGGAGCATTATATGGGGCTCCTGATTCAACGAGTATACTCGCTCATCACTAATACAGACACAAAAAAAACTGCAAACATAATTCATATATCTAATGCCAAATAAATTGAAGTGGGTCTATAGAGCTGAAGTAAGATTTTAGTCAATATGGGTACTATACTTATATAAAGTTAATGAAGTAAATGAATTACCAACAATTTCCATTAGATTTATGTATACCCATAAATAGTTCACCTTAAGAGACCCAATGTCTGATTAACTATGCCATCCTTAGTTAAGTTAATAAAGCATAAAAAACCTAGTTCAATGTATCGTTTGTCCCATTAACCCCTTTCTGACCTCGGACGGGATATTACGTCTGAGGTCAGAAGCCCAGCTTTGATGCAGGCTCCGGTGGTGAGCCCGCATCAAAGCCGGGACATGTCAGCTGTTTTGAACAGCTGACATGTGCCCGTAATAGGCGCGGGCAGAATTGCGATCTGCCCGCGCCTATTAACTAGTTAAATGCCGCTGTCAAACGCAGACAGCGGCATTTAACCTGCGCTTCCGGCCGGGCGGCCGGAAATGAGCGCATCGCCGACCCCCGTCACATGATCGGAGGTCGGCGATGCTTCTGAATAGTAACCATAGAGGTCCTTGAGACCTCTATGGTTACTGATCCCAGGCAGCTGTGAGCGCCACCCTGTGGTCGGCACTCACAGCGCACCTGCATTTCTGCTACATAGCAGCGAACATCAGATCGCTGCTATGTAGCAGAGGCGATCGCGTTGTGCCTGCTTCTTGCCTCCCATGGAGGCTATAGAAGCATGGCAAAAGTAAAAAAAAAAAAGTTAAAGAAAATGTGAAAAAAAATAAAAAAAATAAAAGTTTAAATCACCCCCCTTTCACCCCAATCAAAATAAATCAATAAAAAACAAAAATCAAACCTACACATATTTGGTATCGCCGTGTTCAGAATCGCCCGATCTATCAATAAAAAAAGCAGTAACCTGATTGCTAAACGGTGCAACGAGAAAAAAATTCGAAACACCAGAATTACGTTTTTTTGGTCGCCGCGACATTGCATTAAAATGCAATAACGGGCGATCAAAAGAACGTACCTGCACCTAAATGGTATCATTAAAAACGCCAGCTCAGCATGCAAAAAATAATCCCTCAACCGACCCCAGATCATGAAAAATGGAGACGCTACAAGTATCGGAAAATGGCGCAATTTTTTTTTTTTCTTTAGCAAAGTTTGGAATTTTTTTTTCACCACTTAGATAAAAAAGAACCTAGTCATGTTAGGTGTCTATGAACTCGTACTAAAAGAAAGAACCTGGCACTCAACTTAATGCTTGTGAGATTTTAATCGTAGTAGCCAAAACGTTTCGGTCCTATATCTGGACCTTCATCAGTTACGTACTATGATGAAAAAAGTAAATGACTGTAGTGTCATATAAGGCACAGCATGGTCTGCGTCTGGTATTTGCGCCAAAACACGGAACCCCCGCTTGTCCGTGTCTGGACACAAGCACAGCACCTATCAGCGTGAATAAGTCCATTCTGTGTGCCTAAACCTATCTGCGCAAATACCAGACGCAGACCATGCTGACCAGGTTCTTTCTTTTAGTATCACATGGTGTGGGAACCTACCTGGGCACCACCAGTAGTAGTGCACACGGCTTTATCTATGAACTCGTACTGACCTTGAGAATCATAATGGCAGGTCACTTTTAGCATTTAGTGAACCTAGCAAAAAAGCCAAACAAAAAACCAGTGTGGGACTGCACTTTTTTTTGCAATTTTGCCTCACTTGGAATTTTTTTCCCATTTTCTACTACACGACATAGTAAAACCAATGATGTCGTTCAAAAGTACATCTCATCCCGCAAAAAATAAGCCCTCACATGGCCAAATTGATGGAAAAATAAAAAAGTTATGGCTCTGGGAAGGAGGGGAGTGAAAAACGAACACGGAAAAACGGAAAATCCCAAGGTCATGAAGGGGTTAAAGAGGATGCTTCAACAAAGTGCATATGACATTATTCAAAATCAATAAATTCACAATGTGCAAACCATTATAGTTCTCATGCACTGGTATGCTTGCTATGTACCTGTAGATAAACTTAAAGTCTTCAGCAAATGCAAATGATGCTATATTTGGGTAAATATCCCAGCCTTGTACTGCAGTAAATAAGGGTTAAATGTACATTTAGTGCATGTTTGATTTTTTTTATTGTTTTATTTTGAATGGGGCGGAAGAGGGATGATTTTTTATCTTTTCAATATTTTTAAAAACTTTTTTTTACTTTTGGCATGCTTCAATAGTCTCCATGGGAGACTAGAAGCTGCCAAAACCTGGTCAGCTCTGCTACATATAGGCGATGATCAGATCACCTGCATCTAGTAGAATACTTCACTTGCTATGTGTGCCGACCACAGGGCGGTGTTCATAGAAATCCGTCAGTGACAACCATAGAGGTCTCCAGGAGACCTCTGGTTGTCATGTCAACCCATCGATGACCCCCCTGTAACAACTCTGCTGGCATCACGGCATGGCCTCTCATCTCTCAGACACCATCTTACCCACTGCTCCAGGTCATGTTGTGGTCTGTCTCCTGTCGGCTCCATGCTCTGTGTCTCTTGCTTTCTGCCTGCTCTCTGCATGCCTCCTGGCTGTGTGCATAGGGGGGGGGGCGGCGCCAGAACTCTCTGGTTCTTATAGAATCAGGTGCACCTGTCTAATGTGATCCTGACCAATTACTAAGAGGCCTCCAGTATTTAAGGCAGCTTAACCCTGTGGACTGGGTCTGTGCAATGTCTAAACTCAGTTAGTGTTTAGCTTTTGAGCTACCAGGCCTTGCTCTGTGTTCCTCCTCTGGAGGCTTTTCTCCTTGCCTTGCCTTGATCTTGTTTGTCTGCCCTCCAGGAGGCTGTATATCCTGGTCTCAGTGTCTGTGTCCTTGCTTTGCCTTGTTTTGGTCTGTTCGCCCTCCAGTAGGCAGAATATCCTGGTCTCTGTGTCTTTGTTCTGGTACCTTGTCTTGTCCCGTTACCTTGTCTGAACTTTGTCCTACCTGTCTCCTTGTCTGTGGATTCTTTCCCTGCAGTGCCTTTCCTTGTGTCCTCTCTGTTTGCTTATGCTCTGCACTCTTGCGGCTCTTGTGACTTTACCTGTGCTCCGCTCTCTTGCAGCTTTGCTTCTGCTCTGCTCTCCTGCGGTTCTGCTCTGTTCTGCTCTGCTCCTGTTGCTGCAGGAATAAGAGACCTCTCCGCATTCTTTGTGGTTCTGCTCTGCTTAGCTTCTGCTGCTGCAGAAATCTCTTGCTGCAGCTCCTCTTTACATTCCTTGCGGTTCCGCTCTGCTTATCATCTGCTGCTCTCTCGGTCGGCTCCTATCTGCAGCCTTGCGGTTCTCTTCCTGTGTGAACAGGTCCCAACCTGTCACAACCTTCATGCTCCTTTCTGTTATGAACCTGGTGGTTAGGAGCACCCGGAATGACCTGATGGTTAAACTAGGAATCGGGACAAACTCTGGGGGAGTGGGAACTCTGCTGACCGCAAACCCTACTCCTATCTCACACACACTAGAAATAGCCTTGGAGCGTACCTGACTCTCCCTAGACGCCTCTTCACAGCCTAAGAGCTAACTACCCCTAAAGATAGAAAATAAAGCCTTACCTTGCCTCAGAGAAATTCCCCAAAGGAAAAGGCAGCCCCCCACATATATTGACTGTGAGTTAAGAGGAAAGTCACAAACACAGGAATGAAACAGGTTTTAGCAAAGGAGGCCAGTCTTCACTAAATAGTCAGAGGATAGAAAAGTGAACTATGCGGTCAGCACAAAAAAACTACAAAAACCACGCAGAGTGTGCAAAAAGACTCCACACCGACTCACGGTGTGGAGGTGCAACTCTGCACCCCCAGAGTTTCCAGCTAGCAAGGAAATATCAAGAAAGCAAGCTGGACTAGAATTGAGCAGTACTAAGAAATATATTCAGGAAGCAGTAACAACAAATGAACTAGCAGGGACTTAGCTTCTGCTGGAGTAGACAGGTCCTCAGAGAAGTCCAAGAGAGATCTGAACCAATACTGAGACATTGACAGCTGGCATGAAGTAACGATCTGAGTGGAGTTAAAAAGGGAAGCCAGCATAGCAATAAATGAGAGCAGCTGAGCAAGCCAACCTCAAGGACCAGCAGTTCCACTCAAAGCCACCAGAGGGAGTCCAAGGACAGAACTCACCGAAGTACCATTCATGACCACAGGAGGGAGTCCGAGAACGGAATTCACAACACCTTTCCTTCCAGCTTGTTTCAGTACCTGCATCTCCTGTGTGAACAGGTTCTTTAATAATAATAATCTTTAATTTTATATAGCGCTAACATATTCCGCAGCGCTTTACAGTTTTACACACATTATCATCACTGTCCCCAATGGGGCTCACAATCTAAATTACCTGTCAGTATGTCTTTGGAATGTGGCAGGAAACCAGAGTGCCTGGAGGAAACCCACACAAACACAGGGAGAACATACAAACCCCTTGCAGATGTTGTCCAAGGTGGGATTAGAACCCAGGACTCCAGCGCTGCAAGGCTGCAGTGCTATCCACTGAGCCACCATGCTGCCCGACAGGTTCCAACCTGTTCCTTCATACTTCATTCCTTCCTGCTTAGTTCCTTACCTGCACCTCCTGTGTGAACAGGTCCCAACCTGTTCCTTCATACTTCATATCCGTACCTGCACCTCCTGTGTGAACAGGTCCCTACCTGTTCCTTCATGCACACCTGTGTCTCTTCCGTTCCTGCCAGCCCTGTGTCTCTTCCGTTCCTGCCAGCCCTGTGTCTCTGCCGTTCCTGCCAGCCCTGTGTCTCTGCCGTTCCTGCTAGCCCTGTGTCTCTGCCAGCCAGCCCTGTGTCTCTGCTGTTCCTGCCAGCCAGCCCTGTGTCTCTGACGTTCCTGCCAGCCAGCCCTGTGTCTCTGACGTTCCTGCCAGCCAGCCCTGTGTCTCTGCGGTCCCTGTGTCTCTGCGGTCCCTGTGTCTCTGCCGTCCCTGTGTCTCTGCCTGCCTTGTGTCTCTGTCGTTCCTGCCAGTCCTGTGTCTCTGCCGTTCCTGCCAGTCCTGTGTCTCTGCCGTTCCTGCCAGCCCTGTGTCTCTGCCGTTCCTGCCAGCCCTGTGTCTCTACCATTCTTGCCAGCTCTGTGTCTCTGCCGTCCCTGTGTCTCTGCCGTCCCTGTGTCTCTGCCATCCCTGTGTCTCTGCCTGCCCTGTGTCTCTGCCTGCCCTGTGTCTCTGCCTGCCCTGTGTCTCTGCCTGCCCTGTATCTCAGCTGTGCCAGACTACTCATCTGAGTTTTCATCTGTGCTCATCTGCTTGTCCTGCCTTTCACCCGCACCTGTCCTAGTGTTTCTGTTCTCCAAGTGGTATCAGCAGCCACAGCCAGACACCACCCTGGAGTAGAACCTGGCATCTGCCTTCTGCACAAGTCTGACCTCACCATCAGAGGCTCCAGAGAAGACCAAGGCAGCTGTCATATTCATGCCCCTTCCAGGGTAGTCTGGTTCGTGGCACAGTGGGGCCACAAACCCCCTCGCTCACGCCCACCAGTCAGGGCGTGAGCGTGACACCCCCCAATCTGCTCTCCAGAATCCCGGAGTGTCAGTCAGCCATATCCTCCTTCTTACCTCTCGCTTCCTAAAATTCAATGTAGACAAAACCGAGCTCATCATCTTTCCCCCCTACCTAATCTATCTATTATGGAAAAACGGCATCACACTCTCTCCCACACCTGAAATCCGCTGCCTCGGGGTAACTCGCAATTCTGCCGTCCTTCAAACTGCACGTCCAAACTCTTGCCACCTCCTGTCTTCTCTAACTTAAAAATATTGCCAGAATCCATCCCTTCCTCAGCCCACAATCTACCAAAACTCTTGTGCATGCCCTCATCATCTCCCGCCTCGATTACTGCAACACCCTCCTCTGTGGCCTCCCCACTAATCTCCCAATATCTTCCCTCATGTTATCTTCGATCCTCCCAAGACCTCCTACTCTCCTCCACACTTATTTGCTCCTCACACAACTGCCTCCCAAGATTTCTCCCGAATATCGCCCATTCTCTGGAATTCCACACCTCAACACGTCTGATTATCCACCACCCTCGGATCCTTCAGATGGAACCTGAAAACCCATCTCTTCAGGAAAGCCTATAGCCTGCCATAACCATTCCGCCGCCTCATCACCACCACCAGAGCTGCCGCCTCACCACCACCAGAGCTGCCTCCTCACCACTACGAGAGCTGCCGCACCCCGACCTTCTGTCTCTTCCCCATTATCCCATAGAATGTAAGTCCGCAAGGACAGGGTCCTCTCCCCTCTGTACCAGTCTGACTTTGTAAATTTGTTTACTGTAAACGATATCTATACCGCTGTACGTAACCCCTTTCTCATGTACAGCACCATGGAATTAATGGTGCTAGGTCATTAAATAATAATAATAATTAAAAAAAAAAGACAGAAGAATGCTAAGACCACACACATTTAGTTGGAAAAATGAGAATCACAACAGAATAATAGACAGTTAGAGCGCATTCACATGTCGGCAAAAAATAAATAAAATTCATGAATGTGCTAGATCAGTTTAGTTTTGATCCGTGTGTCAATTTCCAGCATCCATTGACATCAATTTTTCTCGTATGTATATCAGTTTTTACAAATGGATTTTATCCATTTACTGATAGATGAACTCGTACCTATGATAGTTCATGTGTATGCAAGGGAAAAGGGGATTTGGATAGTCAGCTCATCATTTTAAAAGCTCTTCAGAGAAGTAGAGTCCACGCACTGAGCCGCCCTGATCGTGGGCGAATTTGTGAAACAGGAATGCACAAAGGATTTCCTCCAGCGCGGAAATAATATAAAACTTCACATTTATTATTAACATATTAAAAGGATGTGTTGGAAGCACAAAAAAGAATAACAGACCGATGCGTTTCAACTATAGGGTCTAAGGCCCTATCGTCGAAATGCGCCGGTCTGACACCCATAATTCACTTTAATAGATCTTAAAGTGGTTGTCTCATAAAGAAAAACCCTTGTCCATATGGTAGTAGAGCATATGGATTAAAAGAGGTTATCCTTCTGTGGCAGACCTGGCTGTATAGATTTATGGATTTTTATGGCATGTAAAGCTACTTTCTATGTGGCCATAAACAAGATTGATCTGTGATAAAAGTCAGGAAATATAGGAGCTGGATCTGTGCTGATCACTATGCATAAATTAGAAGTTTACAAACTCTTCTGACCAATAAATCCACTACCCACATTATTTTGGCGTTCTCATGTGAACCTTCCTGCTATTCACTTGTTAATAAAGGGTTACTTGTCTCTAACTTGTTGGCAAGAAATGAGAAGCCTCTGCTCCAGATTGCTGTACTAACTTGCCATTCATAGCCTGGTGTGGCTGCAAATCAGTAATCTGGTTATGGAATTAGTTATTAATCTAGTATACCACAAAGACCTTATAAACACGATAGATTCTGACTTATTGGAAAAGCCTTTCACTTACCTGAGTGTGGAGTGTAGAAAGCTGGCTGAATCAACAGAACAGCTAGAAAAAGTCAAGGGAGGGAAAGGCAGTTCTGATCCTCCCTTTGCTCTTTTTATGGGAATTGTGTCTTCTTTGTTCTGACACAGCTGCTGGTAAAGAATTTATCATTAACTGAACAAGTTGAACAACTTGTCCTAACTATATTATATGTAAGTTGGACTTGTAACTTATAAAAATATTCAAGGGTTGTCCACTTCTTGGAAGACCCCTTTTGAATCCCTATGTTTCCCTCAAGTAAAATAATAACACTTTATATTCACTTCCAGCAGTGTTGGCACTGACTCTCCCGGGGATTGCATGACATTGTTATGTCACGCGAACCCCGCAGCTAATCGCCGGTGGTGAGTATAAGGGCTCATAACCATATGTGTGAAAAAAAATGTTCCGATATCAGGACCGAAAAAAAACGGACCAGTGTCATGTGATTTTTAAAACAGAACATGCGTGTGCAATCCATATACAATGCATTTTTCACTGGAGATAGAAAGGCGCAATCAAACTTAATTTATTATTCATTCCAGTGTGCTATCCCTATATAAAGCCATTTAACAACATGTGTGATGCTGAGCACATCCATATATTCATCAGGATTGAATTGTCAGATTTGTTTGTTTTGGCTGTTGACATTAACGCCAAGCAAGTATGACTGCAAGGAATCTGAGTTTGGATCCTACCGAGGAGCCCCACTTCAACTGGGTGTTATCCTGGGAGTATGAGGTTGGATTTTCCCCTGTTGTTGCTCTGAGGAAGAGGCATAGATTTTGGGTGCATCCACTCCTCGCTCTGAAAGAGGGCATTTTGCATGACTGTATGGACATCTCCATATGCATCATGACAATTTTTTTGCCTACACGAGGATGTCACTCGAGACATTTCACATTCTGAGCTTCGTCCAGCCATAACTTTTCAAAATGACCCATTTTCGCCCATGCATTTCAGCGGAAGAATGGCTTCTGCTTACCCTTTTAATTTCTAATTTGCAATGTGTGAAACATACAATATATTAATCTATGTTTGCAAAATTTAGAATTAGCATATTATTTTATGTAATATTTGATTATTTTAAGTGTTAATTCTTAACATGACTTCAAGTAGAATGTCTGCCATTCCTCTACATCAGTGTATACCTTCCCATAATTTTTTTACTGTATTTTCATTTTTGGTTTCTTGCAATGGGAGAGTCTTATGCTGCCCTCTATTTAGATTTTCTCCTTGGATGAACAATCATCTCCAATATTATGAAGCACACTTGTTTACAAATTATTAGACAACCTCCGCTTCTCCTCCCCAGCCGACCCCTGGGTATGACTCGAGTATAAGCCAAGAGGGGGACTTTCAGCCCAAAAAAATGGGCTGAAAATCTCAGCTTATACTCGAGTATATACAGTAATTACTGACAAATATAGGCCAAGGAAGCGTCCTTTAACAGACGATTTGGATAATTTGATTCAGGAGGATCACTAAAACCAAGAGCATCTCCACATTAATTGCACGAAACATGGCAAACTTGCAAAAGAATACACTCCGTGGAGGTGTGTCACATCCAATGATTGCTGGCAGGTGGTTTATTGGAGCCTGCAACACTTCCCTGTATGTAACTTCCTGTCATGGGATGATTTGTTTTTTGTTTTTTTTAATTCTTTAACTACAATCCCTTGCATTGGTAAGTCTCGTTAGAGATACGAGGACAATCGCAGCATGCTGTGATTTTGATTCTCAGTCTGATTTCAGCTGAGAAAAAACTCGCAGATGAGATGTCACCCATTGAATAACATTAGGAAGATGATAAAGTGCTAATAAGACTTTCTAGGAGGATCTCTCGCCAGATGTCACAATACTATACACACACATTATAAACTAGGTCCCTTAGACTTTATTACTTTCTTTTAACATCTATTTCAAACTGACAATAAATATTTCCATCTTATATTAAAATGAGCATAGATCTATCTAGAGAGAATGATCTCATGAGTCCAGTATATTCTTGAACTAAGCTCAATTGAGTCCACCTAGACTGATTGATAGCTCATATCTCCTTCCTCCCCGCAATTGCTAAATTCTTACAGTCGTGCTTAAAAGTTTACATACCCTGGCAGAATTTTTGCTTTCTTGGCCTTTTTTCAGAGATTATGAATGATAACACCAAAACTTTTTCTCCACTCATGGTTAGTGGTTGGGTGAAGCCATTTATTGTTAAACTACTGTGTTTTATGGTATTATCATTCATATTCTCTGAAAAAAGAACAAGAAAGCAAAAGTTCTGTTATGTAAATTTTTGAGCACAACTGTACATAGCTCAGTACATACTGCAGTTTGTCAGTCACGGTAGGCGTAAGGAGGTTGCATTTAGCTCCTGAATATCCTGGATTAATTTGCTTTTAAGTCTCTTGCTGGACTCAATATCAGGAAGGAAACCCTGTGTAGGAGTTGTGAGATTGGAGCCCACTGAAGTAGAAAGTCACCACAGCACTAACATGCTTAGTATATGCCTCATCTATTTTACCTCAACATGATCTGTTGGGGAAGTTTGAAGGATGCCATACACAGTAGATCAGGTGTGATCACTAGAGTTGAGCGACTTTCATTTTTTTAAGATCGAGTCGGGTTTTGTGAAACCCGATTTTGTCCAGAGTCGAGTCGAGTGCAGTCGGCCGATTATCGCTAAAAGTCGGGGATCGACCGAAACACGAAACCCAATGCAAGTCAATGGGGAAGCATAGTCGGCAGTGAGTGGAGGCCAGGAAAACACCTACAGTGCCCATTTTAATGCCAAAAACATCCATTCTTGTTTCTGAAGCTTGTCAATCTTAATTAACTTTATAATAATAGTTGGGCATAGGGAATTGGGGGTCATTTGGCAAAGGTTGTGGGGGGAGTAGGGCCGGCTCAAGTTTTTCGTGGGCCCAGGAAATGCGGACTACGTCACGGCGGTGTTGCAGGGAAAGGTAAGTATTTCAACGTTGCAAGTGCTGTGATCCTGAGCAAGCAGGGGGGGCCCACTCGTTCGCATTGGCACTGGCACAGGGCCCCTCAAAGTACAGCGATGTGTGTTTGCATGGCGGGGGCGCCTCCCACCAGCAGCGACACTTTTGCGTACTTTGAGGGGCCCTGTGCCAGTGACGTCGCCAACGAGTATGCCCCCCCACCTGATGAAGGAACCTGCACTTTCATCTGCACCTTCCTCTCTGTCCCTGTGTAAGGTGGTATAACATGCGGGAAGGGGAACCTTACTTTCAGCAGGGTCAGATTCTGGCTGTGTAGAGTATAAGGGGAATGTAGTGGTCTAGGTCAATGTACCAGCAGACTCATCTAGCAGTGGCTGGGCAATGGGCAGGATGAGGAGGAAACAGATATAGGGCCAAAGAATAAAGTAGGCTAAATGCAGTTCAAAATTGGTAACAGGACTAAACAGGCGGCATTGCTTTGTTCAGTGGAGTAGCAAACCCAAGAGCAGCAGACACAGTTTCAAGGGCCTAACCACACTAGTAGGCCAAATGCAGTTTAATATCTGATAGTATAGGGCGAAAGCCAGAATGTGGAAGCTCAGCTTTGTTCAGTTGAGGACAACACCAGGCAGGGGCAGACAGACACCTTTAGTAGGCCGGAACAGCCAATTTTTAAAAAAAACAGCAGTTAGTAAGAGGCAGAAGGTAGAAGCTCAGCTTTATTCAGTTGAGGACAACACCAGGCAGGGGCAGACAGACACCTTTAGTAGGCCGGAACAGCCAATTGCATTTTTAAAAATGGTAATTTGGAACAGAAGGTAGAAGCTCAGCTTTATTCAGTTGAGGACAACACCAGGCAGGGGCAGACAGACACCTTTAGTAGGCCGGAACAGCCAATGGCATTTTTAAAAATGGTAATTTGGAACAGAAGGTAGAAGCTCAGCTTTATTCAGTTGAGGACAACACCAGGCAGGGGCAGACAGACACCTTTAGTAGGCCGGAACAGCCAATTTTTTAAAAAAACAGCAGTTAGTAAGAGGCAGAAGGTAGAAGCTCAGCTTTATTCAGTTGCAGCTTCTTGGCAATAATATAAAGAAGACGCGACAGGACAACACTCGGTGGATGCCATATCTGTGTTTTCAATGGAAAAAAACCTTTCAGTTAACTACTTGCAGGAGCAAGTTTTTGTAGCTGGTGGCCAATTTTTGTACTGTACCAGTTTTTTGTTGTATGTGTTTTTGTTTTTAATGTTAAAATGTCTGCATTTGATATCTCTCCAGTATTTTCTTTTTTATAAGCAAAATACTGCAGTTTTACATCGGTTACATGGATACACAGGCAGCTTGGTGGTGAGTGGAGGAGTATTTAAAGTAGGGACCGCAGACAGGCTATCAAAGGCCTAAAATAACAAACAATAGGCTCATGGCAGCTTTACAGCGGTTACATGGATACACAGGCAGCTTGGTGGTGAGTGGAGGAGTATTTAAAGTAGGGACCGCAGACAGGCTATCAAAGGCCTAAAATAACAAACAATAGGCTCATGGCAGTTTTACAGCGGTTACATGGATACACGGGCAGGCAGCTGGTGATGAGTGGAGGAGTATTTAAAGTAGGGACCGCAGACAGGCTATCAAAGGCCTAAAATAACAAACAATAGGCTCATGGCAGCTTTACAGCGGTTACATGGATACACAGGCAGCTTGGTGATGAGTGGAGGAGTATTTAAAGTAGGGACCGCAGACAGGCTATCAAAGGCCTAAAATAACAAACAATAGGCTCATGGCAGTTTTACAGCGGTTACATGGATACACAGGCAGCTTGGTGGTCAGTGGAGGAGTATTTAAAGTAGGGACCGCAGACAGGCTATCAAAGGCCTAAAATAACAAACAATAGGCTCATGGCAGCTTTACAGCGGTTACATGGATACACAGGCAGCTTGGTGGTGAGTGGAGGAGTATTTAAAGTAGGGACCGCAGACAGGCTATCAAAGGCCTAAAATAACAAACAATAGGCTCATGGCAGTTTTACATCGGTTACATGGATACACAGGCAGCTTGGTGGTGAGTGGAGGAGTATTTAAAGTAGGGACCGCAGACAGGCTATCAAAGGCCTAAAATAACAAACAATAGGCTCATGGCAGCTTTACAGCGGTTACATGGATACACAGGCAGCTTGGTGGTGAGTGGAGGAGTATTTAAAGTAGGGACCGCAGACAGGCTATCAAAGGCCTAAAATAACAAACAATAGGCTCATGGCAGTTTTACAGCGGTTACATGGATACACGGGCAGGCAGCTGGTGATGAGTGGAGGAGTATTTAAAGTAGGGACCGCAGACAGGCTATCAAAGGCCTAAAATAACAAACAATAGGCTCATGGCAGTTTTACATCGGTTACATGGATACACAGGCAGCTTGGTGGTCAGTGGAGGAGTATTTAAAGTAGGGACCGCAGACAGGCTATCAAAGGCCTAAAATAACAAACAATAGGCTCATGGCAGCTTTACAGCGGTTACATGGATACACAGGCAGCTTGGTGGTGAGTGGAGGAGTATTTAAAGTAGGGACCGCAGACAGGCTATCAAAGGCCTAAAATAACAAACAATAGGCTCATGGCAGTTTTACAGCGGTTACATGGATACACGGGCAGGCAGCTGGTGATGAGTGGAGGAGTATTTAAAGTAGGGACCGCAGACAGGCTATCAAAGGCCTAAAATAACAAACAATAGGCTCATGGCAGTTTTACAGCGGTTACATGGATACACGGGCAGGCAGCTGGTGATGAGTGGAGGAGTATTTAAAGTAGGGACCGCAGACAGGCTATCAAAGGCCTAAAATAACAAACAATAGGCTCATGGCAGCTTTACAGCGGTTACATGGATACACAGGCAGCTTGGTGGTGAGTGGAGGAGTATTTAAAGTAGGGACCGCAGACAGGCTATCAAAGGCCTAAAATAACAAACAATAGGCTCATGGCAGTTTTACATCGGTTACATGGATACACAGGCAGCTTGGTGGTCAGTGGAGGAGTATTTAAAGTAGGGACCGCAGACAGGCTATCAAAGGCCTAAAATAACAAACAATAGGCTCATGGCAGCTTTACAGCGGTTACATGGATACACAGGCAGCTTGGTGGTGAGTGGAGGAGTAGTGCAAGGAGTGTCTGTCCCAGTACTCCCAAAATATAAATAGATGTTAATGTCTCGCAAAACAACCAAAACAAAAAAAAAGGTGGCATACTTAGGTACAGGGGTGGGCTCATCTACTGAGTTTCTGACATAGTAATTTGGCAGTAACTATTTAATGGTGCCAATATAGGACACAGACACAGACTACTTTAAGTTGCATCATAGATGTCTACAAATTTGTATTGTCAGTGCCAGACATTGAATGATGTCAGCGAATAGACTAAAGATTGGTGGAGCTGTGCGACATAATTTTGCACGTGGTAGAGCACATTTTGAGCTGGGGTAGGGGGGAACTCTCTTGAGGCCGGCGGGACCGCCCCAGGGCCCCTCATGTTACAACGGTGTGTCTGACGTTGGGTGCGCACCACCACCGCCAGAGACACTACATTGTACTATGAGGGACCCAGTAGCAATGCCGTCAACCAAAAGCGAGCACACCCACCTCTTCAGACAAACAGCAGTCTCACGGGTGCTTGCGCCAAGTCGCGATACCACGGCCCCGTGTGGGGAGTTTTGCCATTTAGGGAGGTGTAAACATGTCGTATGCTGTACAATCAGCTGCAGCAAATTAGACATTAGAAAAGTAATTCACAGGCAAGAGCTTTTCATAGGAAAGCTAGGTGTCGGCCGGGCAAGGTGGGGCAAAAGATTTCGAAATCCAGTTGTGGTTCATTTTAATGAATGTTAGATCGTCAACATTTTGGGTAGCCAGACGAGTCATTTTTTTCGGTTAATATTGAACCTGCAGCACTGAATACTCTTTCTGATAGGACACTTGCTGCCGGGCAAGCAAGCTCCTGCAATGCATATTCTGCCAATTCTGGCCAGGTGTCTAATTTGGAGGCCCAGTAATCAAATGGGAATGACGGTTGAGGGAGAACATCGATAAGGGATGAAAAATAGTTAGTAACCATACTGGACAAATGTTGTCTCCTGTCACTTTCAATTGATGCAGCAGTACCTGTCCTGTCTGCGGTCATAGCAAAATCACTCCACAACCTGGTCAGAAAACCCCTCTGTCCAACGCCACTTCTGATGTGTGCACCCCTAACACTCCTAGTCTGCTGCCCCCTGGAGCTCGTGTGAGAACGATCACGTGCGCTGTGTGCTGGGAATGCCTGAAGCAAACGGTCAACAAGAGTTGATTGTTTGGTTGCTAATATTAGTTCCAAGTTCTCATGTGGCATAATATTTTGCAATTTGCCTTTATAGCGTGGATCAAGGAGGCAGGCCAACCAGTAATCGTCATCGTTCATCATTTTCGTAATGCGTGTGTCCCTTTTTAGGATACGTAAGGCATAATCCGCCATGTGGGCCAAAGTTCCAGTTGTCAAATCTCCGGTTGTGATTGGTTGAGGGGCAGTTGCAGGCAAATCTACGTCACTTGTGTCCCTCAAAAAACCAGAACCCGGCCGTGACACGCAACCAATTTCCTGTGCCCCCGGGAAAGGTTCGGCATTAAAAATATACTCATCCCCATCATCCTCCTCGTCCTCCACCTCCTCTTCGCCCGCTACCTCGTCCTGTACACTGCCCTGACCAGACAATGGCTGACTGTCATCAAGGCTTTCCTCTTCCTCTGGTGCAGACGCCTGCTCCTTTATGTGCGTCAAACTTTGCATCAGCAGACGCATTAGGGGGATGCTCATGCTTATTACGGCGTTGTCTGCACTAACCAGCCGTGTGCATTCCTCAAAACACTGAAGGACTTGACACATGTCTTGTATCTTAGACCACTGCACACCTGACAACTCCATGTCTGCCATCCTACTGCCTGCCCGTGTATCCTCCCACAAATAAATAACAGCACGCCTCTGTTCGCACAGTCTCTGAAGCATGTGCAGTGTTGAGTTCCACCTTGTTGCAACGTCTATGATTAGGCGATGCTGGGGAAGGTTCAAAGACCGCTGATAGGTCTGCATACGGCTGGCGTGTACAGGCGAACGTCGGATATGTGAGCAAAGTGCACGCACTTTGAGGAGCAGGTCGGAGAACCCAGGATAAGTTTTCAATAAGCACTGCACCACCAGGTTTAAGGTGTGAGCCAGGCAAGGAATGTGTTTCAGTTGGGAAAGGGAGATGGCAGCCATGAAATTCCTTCCGTTATCACTCACTACCTTGCCTGCCTCAAGATCTACTGTGCCCAGCCACGACTGCGTTTCTTGTTGCAAGAACTCGGACAGAACTTCCGCGGTGTGTCTGTTGTCGCCCAAACACTTCATAGCCAATACAGCCTGCTGACGCTTGGCAGTAGCTGGCCCATAATGGGACAACTGGTGTGCAACAGTGTCATCTGCCGATGGAGTGGTTGGCAGACTGCGTTCTGTGGAAGAGCTGTAGCTTCTGCAGGAGGACGAGGAGGAGGAGGAGGAGGGGGTGCGAACGCCTACAGCCAACTGTTTCCTAGACCGTGGGCTAGGCACAACTGTCCCTAAATTGATGTCGCCTGTGGACCCTGCATCCACCACATTCACCCAGTGTGCCGTGATGGACACATAACGTCCCTGGCCATGCCTACTGGTCCATGCATCTGTAGTCAGGTGCACCTTTGTACTCACAGATTGCCTGAGTGCATGGACGATGCGCTGTTTAACATGCTGGTGCAGGGCTGGGATGGCTTTTCTGGAAAAAAAGTGTCGACTGGGTAGCTCGTATCGTGGTTCAGCGTACTCCATCAGGGCTTTGAAAGCTTCGCTTTCAACTAACCGGTAGGGCATCATCTCTAACGAGATTAGTCTAGCTATGTGGGCGTTAAAACCCTGTGTATGCGGATGCGAGGATAAGTACTTCCTTTTTCTAACCAGAGTCTCATGTAGGGTGAGCTGGACTGGAGAGCTGGAGATCGTGGAACTTTCGGGTGTGCCGGTGTACATGGCAGACTGAGAGACGGTTGGAGACGGTATTGTTTCCGCCGGTGCCCTAGATGCAATATTTCCTCCTACAAAACTGGTGGTTCCCTGACCCTGACTGCTTTTGGCTGGCAAAGAAACCTGCACAGATACTGCCGGTGGTGCGGAAAATGATGGCCTTACAGTGACGGAAGGGATGTTGCGTTGCTGACTAGCTTCATTGGCCGAGGGTGCTACAACCTTAAGGGACGTTTGGTAGTTAGTCCAGGCTTGAAAATGCATGGTGGTTAAGTGTCTATGCATGCAACTAGTATTTAGACTTTTCAGATTCTGACCTCTGCTTAAGCTAGTTGAACATTTTTGACAGATGACTTTGCGCTGATCAGTTGGATGTTGTTTAAAAAAATGCCAGACTGCACTCTTCCTAGACTCGGATCCCTTTTCAGGGATTGCAGACTGAGCTTTAACCGGATGGCCACGCTGTCCTCCAACAGGTTTTGGCTTTGACACGCGTTTTGGGCCAGATACGGGCCCGGCAGATGGAACCTGTTGCGATGTTGATGCCTGCTGCGGCCCCTCCTCCACCTCCGCTTCTGAACTACTGCCGCCTGCACCCTGTTCCCCCAATGGCTGCCAATCGGGGTCAATAACTGGGTCATCTATTACCTCCTCTTCGAGCTCGTGTGCAACTTCGTCTGTGTCACTGTGTCGGTCGGTGGTATAGCGTTCGTGGCGGGGCAACATAGTCTCATCAGGGTCTGATTGTGGATCTGTACCCTGAGAGGGCAATGTGGTGGTCTGAGTCAAAGGAGCAGCATAGTACTCTGGCTGTGGCTGTGCATCAGTGCACTCCATGTCAGAATCTACTTGTAATGGGCATGGCCTGTTAAATGTTTCACTTTCTAAGCCAGGGACGGTATGTGTAAAGAGCTCCATGGAGTGACCCGTTGTGTCGCCTGCTGCATCCTTCTCTCTTGTTGTAGTTTTTGCTGAGGAGGACAAGGAAGCGACTTGTCCCTGACCGTGAACATCCACAAGCGACGCGCTGCTTTTACATTTACCAGTTTCGGAAGAGGAGGCAAAAGAGCTAGAGGCTGAGTCTGCAATGTAAGCCAAAACTTGCTGTTGCTGCTCCGCCTTTAAAAGCGGTTTTCCTACTCCCAGAAAAGAGAGCGTTCGAGGCCTTGTGTAGCCTGACGACGAAACTGGCTCCACAGATCCAGACTTAGGTGGAATATTTTTATCCCCACGACCACCTGATGCTCCACTACCACTACCACTACCATCATTACCAGCTGACAATGAACGCCCACGACGACCTCTTGCACCAGACTTCCTCATTGTTTTAAAATCTTAACCAAAGTAACTTTATTTGTTGCTGTCAAACAACTTACACGGTGAGCTATAACTTCAGTATGATTTCAATATCCCTTAACAGGTTGGTGAGACCACAAGGAAAATCAGGCACAATGTTACACACTCTGTTTTCTGTGGCACAAAATCACAGAGATGACACACACGCAGGACTGTCACTCAAGCACTAATGTCAATATTAATCTCCCACCTAATTTATTTATTTTTTTTTTCTCAGGGAGACTTTAGAAACCAAATAATATTAAAAAAACCAAAAAAATAAATAGGCTTTCTATGGCCCACTGAATGAGAGAGAGAGGTGGCACACCCAGGAGTCAAGACTGGCACACAAGCTGAAAGGGCAATATTACTCTCCCACTGTTTTTTTTATGTTTTTTTTGTTTTTTAAGGGAGACTTTAGAAACCAAATAATATTAAAAAAACCAAAAAAATAAATAGGCTTTCTATGGCCCACTGAATGAGAGAGAGAGGTGGCACACCCAGGAGTCAAGACTGGCACACAAGCTGAAAGGGCAATATTACTCTCCCACTGTTTTTTTATGTATTTTTTGTTTTTTAAGGGAGACTTTAGAAACCCAATAATATTTTTTTAAAAAAAATAAATAGGCTTTCTATGGCCCACTGAATGAGAGAGGTGGCACACCCAGGAGTCAAGACTGGCACACAAGCTGAAAGGGCAATATTACTCTCCCACTGTTTTTTTATGTATTTTTTGTTTTTTAAGGGAGACTTTAGAAACCCAATAATATTTAAAAAAATAAATAAATAGGCTTTCTATGGCCCACTGAATGAGAGGGAGAGAGGTGGCACACCCAGGAGTCAAGACTGGCACACAAGCTGAAAGGGCAATATTACTCTCCCACTGTTTTTTTATGTTTTTTCTTTTATTTTCAGGGAGACTTTAGAAACCAAATAATATTAAAAAAAACAAAAAAATAAATAGCCTTTCTATGGCCCACTGAATGAGAGAGAGGTGGCACACCCAGGAGTCAAGACTGGCACACAAGCTGAAAGGGCAATATTACTCTCCCACTGTTTTTTTATGTTTTTTTTTTTTCAGGGAGACTTTAGAAACCAAATAATATTAAAAAACCCAAAAAAATAAATAGGCTTTCTATGGCCCACTGAATGAGAGAGAGAGGTGGCACACCCAGGAGTCAAGACTGGCACACAAGCTGAAAGGGCAATATTACTCTCCCACTGTTTTTTTATGTATTTTTTGTTTTTTAAGGGAGACTTTAGAAACCCAATAATATTTAAAAAAAAACAAAAAAAAAAGGCTTTCTATGGCCCACAATTAGAGAGAGAGAGGTGGCACACCCAGGAGTCAAGACTGGCGCACAAGCTGAAAGGGCAATATTACTCTCCCACTGTTTTCTTAAGTTTTTTTTCTTTTATTTTCAGGGAGACTTTAGAAACCAAATAATAAGAAAAAAAAATAAATAAATAAATAGGCTTTCTATAGCCCACTGAATGAGAGATGGCACACAAGCCCTGACTGAGGCCAATATTTTTCTACCACTGATTGATGTAGTGTTTTTGTGTTGAGGTAGAATTTAGAACACAAATCACGGAAAAATTAAATAGGCTTTCTATGGCCCACTCAGTGAGAGATGGCACACACAGGGATGGCACTGTAGCAGAAATGCCAATCTTAATCTCCCACAAAAAAAAAAAAAAAAACAGGGACTGTCCTACAATTACTATCTCCCTGCAGTAATCTAAGCCAGGTATGGCAGGCAGCAATAGGAGTGGACTGATGCACAAATTAAATAAAAAGTGTGGACAAACAAAAAAGATAGCTGTGCAGAAAGGAACAAGAGGATATGTGCTTTGAAAAAAGCAGTTGGTTTCCACAGTGGCGTACACACAGCAATACAGCTATCACGGAGCCTTCTAGGGCAGCCCAATGAGCTACAGCGCTGAGGAAAAAAAAAAAAAAAAATAGCTTCCACTGTTCCTGCACACCGAAGGTGGTGTTGGACAGTGGAAATCGCTACAGCACAAGCGGTTTGGTGGTTAGTGGACCCTGCCTAACGCTCTCCCTGCTTCTGACGAAGCGGCAGCAACCTCTCCCTAAGCTCAGATCAGCAGCAGTGAGATGGCGGTCGGCGGGAACGCCCCTTTATAGCCCCTGTGACGCCGCAGACAGCAAGCCAATCACTGCAATGCCCTTCTCTAAGATGGTGGGGACCAGGACCTATGTCATCACGCTGCCCACACTCTGCGTTCACCTTCATTGGCTGAGAAATGGCGCTTTTCGCGTCATTGAAACGCGACTTTGGCGCGAAAGTCGCGTACCGCATGGCCGACAAGCACAGGGGTCGGATCGGGTTTCATGAGACGCCGACTTAGCCAAAAGTCGGCGACTTTTGAAAATGATCGACCCGTTTCGCTCAACCCTAGTGATCACATTATATCAGTCTTTGTGAGGTGGAAATCTACTAAAATATGAAAGATACTTAAAGGAAACCTGTCACCAGTTTTTGAGTCTCTCAGCAAATGCCACCATATTTATCTGCTCCAGTGCTGCACTCCACAGACATGTCTATCGTCTCCTGTGCACCTCCTGTGCTCCTTCTGTACACCGGCCAAAAATACCATTAGCTCTTGTGTAATATTTAAATGAGGGTAGTCTAGTCCAATGGCCATCTTCGTTGCGGTGTTTGTGCCTCCTCTCTGCTTCTAATCACCATCCTCCGGCTTTGATTGACAATGATGATGCATCGTGTGTCATCCACATAGTAAAACAAGATGTCATGCCTGCGCATGTCTCACAGGCTCACGCAGAAGTTTTGTGCTGCCCTACTGTGGGCAGAGCATAAAAAATTAATGTGCAAGCGCCGAGCAATGTCATTATGACTCCGACATTCTCCGCCACCGGAAATGACCAGAATGACGTCGCTCGGCTCTTCTGCAATTATGTTTTATACCCTGCCTGCAGTAGGTCAGAGCAAAGTGCACCTGCGCGGGCTCTCGTATAGCTATGCTGATGACAAAGGACATGTCATTCACTTCAATCAAAGCCGCATGATGGTGATTAGGAGCAGAGAGGATATGCAGGCGCCCCTGTGAGAAAGCCCATCGGACTGAACCATCCTCATTTAAATATAGCGCGGGAACAATTCAAAGGGTATGTTTGGGGGTTTACAAGGGGCTTCAGGAGATGAAAGACACATTTGGTGGATTGCAGTACAGGAGCAGATAATGGTGGAGGCTTTTGCTCAGAATCACAGAAACTGATGTCAGGTTCCCTTTAAGCTATACTGTACGAAAAAATGTATTGCTTTCCATAAAAGCCACATGCTTTTACTTTTTATGAGGTTGTTCAACATTTTATCACTTCACTATGACTTTCAAATATCCTCTGCAGCAAACTTAGTCTTTAAATGGATTATCCGAATACTAATTGTTATACTATTTTCTATTTAATGTAAAAAAAAAGCCCTTTTCTAATGTACTCTAATTAAAACTTCCCTACTGTTCCCTCTCTACTCTAATTTCCCATATTTTTTCTTCTCTTTGATGAAACAATATTAATATACAGAAATATAACAGTCATTCTTACATATATTCAACCTAGGGATACCCGGGTATCTATCGTTACGGTGCCGTTAAAACCTGTGCTGAATCCTCACATGGGCCTATGATTTACGTTTGCTGCAGCCAGTCCCAAAAATCTTCGGTGCTAATAGCATCCACAGCAAAAACAAGGATCCGCGTCTTGTCAGCCAATGCCAAGCCCACACTTACCATTCTGTAGACTAAGGGTACGGTCCGGCGGGAAAGAAATACTTCACCGGGGCTTGTCAGGATCCCTTCAATATGGATGGTACAGGATAAAGTCTCTCCTCAAGCAGTCCTCACGATTTCCCTGGGAGTAAACTGCCTGCTTCTGCACAGGAAAGATGTCTTCTGATTATTTTCCAACTACTGGCTGCCTGGTCAGTCTCCACACTCAGTCTCCTGCCCAATACAGCATGGACTCTGTTACACCTGGTTCCAGTCCTGTACCTTCATGTGGTCCTCTTTGGGACTCCCACTCTGTGCCGACCCCACGCCATCCTGCTGCAGCCACTGCTTCCTCTCTTCCCTCTGCTTTCTGGCACACAGCAAGCAGGTCCTCGGGTAGAGTGCTTAGGTCGCACGCGTGCTCCCGGTTTCTTAAAGAGACAGCGCACATTTTTCAAAAAATACTTCTGACCAATGCTGTGTTAGTAATGACTATTTCTAGCCCCTCCGCCATAGGGAGGGTGCCAGAGCAACAAGTATCCTCTGTTGCTTCCAGTTTTGGCTAGTGTGCTTAGCTTCTGAAGTGCTCTGCTAGTGCTCCACTGTTTGTCTCCACAGACTATCAGCTACTTGTTACCCAGCTATCCTGGACAACAACCGTTCTGTCTATGCCACTTGTGTCACATCCCACCATTAAGTCATCCGTACCTCTGGTCAACACCAGCATGACCTGTGTCAGCTCCACAACATCTGTTAACCCTGCTTGTCCATCTGTCTCGCTGGGACATCTGCCACATGTCTAACTGGAGGTAGCGCCCGTGGACCCCAGGCACTTCACCACCTGTGCTTCAGCTTCCATTCATTACAGATTGCTTAGGCCATGGAACCCGCTGGATCCCAGGTACCTCCAACTGTCGAGCTATGTCAAGAGGCTACCTGTCTGAGGGACCAACGGGACAAGATCATGACCTATCTGCGCAACTTGTCTACTCACATGGATTCCCTGATTTCTTTGACTGTACCCATCTCTGCTACCGACATCCAGGTATCTAGTTGCACAGCAAGTAAAGGTCCTCGCCTGGCGGCTCCCACCCACTTCCATGGTGACCCCGTTCAGTGTCGGGGGTTCATTAACCAGTGCACGCTGCACTTTGAACTCCTAGGGCATATGTTTGCTTCTGATCGGGCCAAGATGGGCTTCATTATGTCTCACCTTGCTGGAGAGGCCCTCGCCTGGCTGAATCCACTGTGGAGAGAGGGGGTTCTCTGGTTACTAATCTCCAGTCTTTTTTAAAAGCATTCTGCAGGACCTTTGACGAACCCAGTCGTGCCACGCTGACAGCTTCGGCTCTTCTTTGGCTACGCCATGAGGCTCTTACAGTGGCTCAGTATGCTGTTTGATTTGGTACCCTTTAGTCTGAGTTATCCTGGAACAATGAGGCCTTGGTGGCCGCCTTCTGGGAAGGTCTTTTGGGAAAAGTAAAAGATGAGCTGGTGGGACAGGACATGCCTACAACTCTGGGTGACCTGATTTCCCTGGAAGTCTGGATAGACCTACGGTTTCAGGAACATTCCAAGGAGATTAAATGTGATAAGAGAACCTACCATCTGCTTTCTAGTTCAACAAAACCTGCGGCCTCCCTTACTTCATCCTCCTCTCCTGAGGCTATGGAAGTGGATCAAGTAAGCTTGGCCAACCACCGCCAGGAGGCGCGTTGCCTGGAGGGGAGCTGTTTCTACTGTGGCAGTTCTAAGCATCTGATCTGCCCCTGCCCAAAGAAGTAGGGAAATTCCAGTGCCTAGCATCTGTAGGAGAGGCTACCTTAGGTAAGAAACATCTCTCTGCATCACTGCAAATAACGGTCTCCGTGTCCTTCGGCACAGTAAAATTTTTGGAACTCTGTCACCTGGACTCTGGAGTGTTATGACCCCAATGGCGAGGGTCTCAGAGAAACAAGTAAGTCTGCGACGTACAAAAATCCAGCTCATAGGGCAGTGGTAACTGGGTTGACCATATAACTACTCCTAACGCCAACACTAGAAGTAGCCGGGGAACATGCCTACGTTGGTCGCTAGATGTCTCGCGCCAGCCGGAGGACTAACTACCCCTAGAAGAGGAAAACAAAGACCTCTCTTGCCTCCAGAGAATAGACCCCCAAAAGTCGGATACAAGCCCCCCACAAATAATAACGGTGAGGTAAGAGGAAATGACAAACACAGAGATGAACTAGGTTTAGCAAAGAGAGGCCCACTTACTAATAGCAGAATGTAGTAAGATAACTTATATGGTCAACAAAAACCCTAACAAAATTCCACACTGGAGATACAAGAACCCCCGAACCGTCTAACGGCCCGGGGGGAGAACTCCAGCCTCCCTAGAGCTTCCAGCAAGGTAAGGATACAGATTATGTACAAGCTGGACAAAAATGCAAACAAAAACAAATAGCAAAAAGCAAGAAAGCAGACTTAGCTTAATTTAGCAGGAACCAGGATCAGTAGACAAGAGCACAACAGATTAGCTCTGATTACAACGTTGCCAGGCATTGAACTGAAGGTCCAGGGAGCTTATATAGCAACACCCCTGACCTAACGACCCAGGTGAGCATACAAGGGATGAATGACATACCCAGAGTCAAATCACTAGTAACCACTAGAGGGAGCCAAAAGGTAAATTCACAACAGTACCCCCCCCTTAGTGAGGGGTCACCGAACCCTCACCAAGACCACCAGGGCGATCAGGATGAGCGGCGTGAAAGGCACGAACTAAATCGGCCACATGCACATCAGAGGCGACCACCCAGGAATTATCCTCCTGACCATAGCCCTTCCACTTGACCAGGTACTGAAGCCTCCGCCTGGAGAGACGAGAATCTAAGATCTTCTCCACCACGTACTCTAACTCGCCCTCAACCAACACCGGAGCAGGAGGCTCAGCAGAAGGAACCACAGGCACAACGTACCGCCGCAACAAGGACCTATGAAATACGTTGTGAATGGCAAACGACACCGGAAGATCCAGGCGAAAGGATACAGGATTAATGATTTCCAATATCTTGTAAGGACCAATGAAGCGAGGCTTAAATTTGGGAGAGGAGACCTTCATAGGAACAAATCGAGAAGACAGCCATACCAAATCCCCAACGCGAAGTCGGGGACCCACACCGCGGCGGCGGTTGGCAAAACGCTGAGCCTTCTCCTGTGACAACTTCAAGTTGTCCACCACATGACTCCAGATCCGCTGCAACCTATCCACCACGGAATCCACCCCAGGACAGTCAGAAGGCTCCACATGTCCCGAGGAAAAACGAGGATGGAAACCAGAGTTGCAGAAAAATGGCGAAACCAAGGTGGCGGAACTAGCCCGATTATTAAGGGCAAATTCAGCCAACGGCAAGAAGGTCACCCAATCATCCTGATCAGAAGAGACAAAACACCTCAAATAAGCCTCCAGAGTCTGATTAGTTCGCTCCGTTTGTCCGTTAGTCTGGGGATGGAAAGCGGACGAAAACGACAAATCAATGCCCATCCTACCACAAAAGGATCGCCAGAACCTGGAAACAAACTGGGATCCTCTGTCCGTCACAATATTCTCAGGAATGCCGTGCAAACGAACCACGTTCTGGAAGAACACAGGAACCAGATCAGAAGAGGAAGGCAGCTTAGGCAAAGGAACCAGATGGACCATCTTGGAGAAACGATCACATATCACCCAGATGACAGACATGCCGTGAGACACCGGAAGATCCGAAATGAAATCCATAGAGATGTGTGTCCAAGGTCTCTTCGGGACAGGCAAGGGCAAGAGCAACCCGCTGGCACGAGAGCAGCAAGGCTTAGCTCGAGCACAAGTCCCACAGGACTGCACAAATGACCGCACATCCCTTGACAAGGAAGGCCACCAAAAGGACCTGGCCACCAGATCTCTGGTGCCAAAAATTTCCGGGTGCCCTGCCAACACCGAGGAATGAACCTCGGAAATGACTCTGCTGGTCCATCTAGCAGGCACAAACAATCTGTCAGGTGGACAAGAGTCAGGCCTACCAGCCTGAAATCTCTGCAACACACGTCGCAGATCTGGAGAAATAGCAGACACGATAACTCCTTCCTTAAGAATACCCACAGGTTCAGCGACTCCAGGAGCATCAGGCACAAAGCTCCTAGACAGAGCATCGGCCTTCACATTCTTAGAACCTGGTAAATACGAGACCACAAAGTCAAAACGGGAGAAAAACAATGACCAGCGGGCCTGTCTAGGATTCAGGCGTTTAGCAGACTCGAGATACATCAGATTTTTGTGATCAGTCAAGACCACCACACGATGCTTAGCACCCTCGAGCCAATGACGCCACTCCTCAAATGCCCACTTCATGGCCAACAACTCCCGATTGCCCACGTCATAATTTCGCTCTGCCGGCGAAAACTTCCTAGAGAAAAAGGCACAAGGCCTCATAGTAGAGCAACCAGGGCCTCTCTGCGACAAAACGGCCCCTGCCCCAATCTCCGAAGCATCCACCTCAACCTGAAAGGGAAGTGAGATGTCAGGCTGGCACAAAACAGGCGCCGAAGTAAACCGGCGTTTCAACTCCTGGAAAGCCTCCACGGCAGCAGGAGCCCAGTTAGCTACATCAGAGCCTTTCTTGGTCATATCCGTCAGCGGTTTAACAACGCTAGAGAAATTTGCGATAAAACGACGGTAGAAGTTAGCAAAACCCAAGAACTTCTGAAGACTCTTAACTGACGAGGGTTGAGTCCAATCATGAATAGCTCGGACCTTGACTGGATCCATCTCCACAGCAGAAGGGGAAAAAATGAACCCCAAAAAGGGAACCTTCTGTACACCAAAGAGACACTTTGAGCCTTTTACAAACAAAGAATTTTCACGCAGAATCTCAAAAACCATCCTGACCTGCTCCACATGCGAGTCCCAATCATCAGAAAAAACCAGAATATCATCCAGATAAACAATCAAAAATTTATCCAGATACTTCCGGAAAATGTCATGCATGAAGGACTGAAAAACTGAAGGGGCATTAGAGAGCCCAAATGGCATCACCAAGTACTCAAAATGACCTTCGGGCGTATTGAATGCGGTTTTCCATTCATCGCCCTGCCTAATGCGCACAAGGTTGTACGCACCACGAAGGTCTATCCTGGTGAACCACTTGGCACCTTTAATCCGGGCAAACAAATCTGACAACAGCGGCAAAGGATACTGAAATTTGACAGTGATCTTATTTAAAAGCCGATAGTCAATACAAGGCCTCAAAGATCCGTCCTTTTTGGCCACAAAAAAGAATCCCGCACCAAGAGGGGAAGAAGAAGGACGGATATGCCCCTTCTCAAGAGACTCCTTAATATATGAACGCATCGCGGTATGTTCAGGTACCGACAGATTAAACAGTCTCCCCTTAGGAAACTTACTGCCAGGAATCAAATCTATTGCACAGTCACATTCCCTATGAGGAGGCAGTACACTGGACTTAGACTCGCTGAAGACATCCTGATAATCAGACAAATACGCCGGAACTTCCGAAGGCGTAGAAGAAGCAATAGACAAGGGCAGGGAATCTCCATGAATTCCATGGCAGCCCCAACTTGACACTGACATAGCCTTCCAGTCCAAGACTGGATTATGGGTCTGTAACCATGGCAAACCCAAAACAACCAAATCATGCATTTTATGCAGAACAAGAAAACGTATTACCTCCCGATGTTCGGGAGTCATGCACATGGTAACCTGTGTCCAAAACTGCGGTTTATTTTTTGCCAATGGCGTAGAATCAATACCCCTAAGAGGGATAGGATTTTCCAATGGCTCAAGAACAAATCCGCAGCGCTTGGCAAATGACAGATCCATAAGGCTCAGGGCAGCACCTGAGTCCACAAACGCCATGACAGGATACGATGACAGTGAGCAAATCAAAGTTACAGATAGAATAAACTTAGGTTGTAAATTACCAATGGCGACCGGACTAACAACCTTAGTAAGACGTTTAGAGCATGCTGAGATAACATGTGTAGAATCACCACAGTAGTAACACAAGCCATTCTGGCGTCTATGAATTTTCCGCTCATTTCTAGTCAGGATTCTATCACATTGCATTAAATCAGGTGCTTGTTCAGACAACACCATGAGGGAATTTGCGGTCTTGCGCTCCCGCAACCGCCGGTCGATTTGAATAGCCAGGGCCATAGAATCATTCAGACCTGTGGGAATGGGAAAACCCACCATCACATTCTTAATGGCTTCAGAAAGGCCATTTCTAAAATTTGCAGCCAATGCACACTCGTTCCACTGGGTCAGCACGGACCATTTCCGAAATTTTTGGCAATACACTTCAGCCTCGTCCTGGCCCTGAGACATCGCCAGCAAGGCTTTTTCTGCCTGAATCTCAAGATTGGGTTCCTCATAAAGCAAACCGAGCGCCAGAAAAAGCGCATTGATGTCAGCCAATGCCGGATCTCCTGGCGCCAGCGAGAAAGCCCAATCCTGAGGGTCGCCCCGTAAAAAAGAAATAACAATTTTTACTTGCTGAGCGGAGTCTCCAGATGAACAGGGTTTCAGGGACAAAAACAATTTACAATTATTCCTGAAATTTCTAAATTTAAATCGGTCTCCGGAAAACGGTTCAGGAATCGGTATCTTAGGTTCTGACGTAGGATTTCTGATAACATACTCTTGTATGCCCTGCACACGAGCAGCAAGCTGATCCACACTTGTAATCAAGGTCTGGACATTCATGTCTGCAGCAAACACAAGCCACTCAGAGGTAAAGGGGAAAAGAAAAAAAAATGAGAGAGAGAAAAAAAAACTCAGAACTTTCTTTCTTATAATCCCGCTTCTGCAATGCATTTAACATTTAATACTGGCCTGGCAAACTGTTATGACCCCAATGGCGAGGGTCTCAGAGAAACAAGTAAGTCTGCGACGTACAAAAATCCAGCTCATAGGGCAGTGGTAACTGGGTTGACCATATAACTACTCCTAACGCCAACACTAGAAGTAGCCGGGGAACATGCCTACGTTGGTCGCTAGATGTCTCGCGCCAGCCGGAGGACTAACTACCCCTAGAAGAGGAAAACAAAGACCTCTCTTGCCTCCAGAGAATAGACCCCCAAAAGTCGGATACAAGCCCCCCACAAATAATAACGGTGAGGTAAGAGGAAATGACAAACACAGAGATGAACTAGTATAAAAAAGAGAAAAAAGTGATCAGCACTCACCATTCCTGATGCTATAAAAAGTCTTTATTAGGACATGGACACGGACAGGGAGAGCATGGTGTCCAGGGATGACAGCTGTTTCGCGCTACATGCGCTTCCACAGATCCGATCATCGGGATCTGTGGAAGCGCATGTAGCGCGAAACAGCTGTCATCCCTGGACACCATGCTCTCCCTGTCCGTGTCCATGTCCTAATAAAGACTTTTTATAGCATCAGGAATGGTGAGTGCTGATCACTTTTTTCTCTTTTTTATATTATTACCTCTTTTTGGTTGAGCACCCCATACGCCCATGCACTGAGTAGGGGGTATAGGAGCTGGTACAGCGTATTGTAGCACGCTAATAGGTGATCGCATGGGACAGCAGTGCGAGTATATTATCTTTTGTTTGGACAGAGATGAACTAGGTTTAGCAAAGAGAGGCCCACTTACTAATAGCAGAATGTAGTAAGATAACTTATATGGTCAACAAAAACCCTAACAAAATTCTACACTGGAGATACAAGAACCCCCGAACGGTCTAACGGCCCGGGGGGAGAACTCCAGCCTCCCTAGAGCTTCCAGCAAGGTAAGGATACAGATTATGTACAAGCTGGACAAAAATGCAAACAAAAACAAATAGCAAAAAGCAAGAAAGCAGACTTAGCTTAATTTAGCAGGAACCAGGATCAGTAGACAAGAGCACAACAGATTAGCTCTGATTACAACGTTGCCAGGCATTGAACTGAAGGTCCAGGGAGCTTATATAGCAACACCCCTGACCTAACGACCCAGGTGAGCATACAAGGGATGAATGACATACCCAGAGTCAAATCACTAGTAACCACTAGAGGGAGCCAAAAGGTAAATTCACAACACTGGAGCCAACGGGAATCTCATTCAGCAGGCAGTCATGGACCGATACCAGATACCAGTCCATCATCTTCCAGATCCTTTGCAGGTGATATCCGTGGATGGCAAAGCCCTGACCGAGCCCGTTCAGTTCCAGACTGTGCCAGTGGAACTTCAGTTAGGTCTAACGCATTCGGAAAGAATCCGTTTTTATGTGTTGCATTGTGTGTCAACACCCCTTATTTTTAGGTCTACCCTGGCTCCAGATGCATGAACCAGTCTTAGATTGGAAGACGGGAGAGGTTCTGCGCTAGGCGAGGACTCCTGCTCCTTCTGGTGTATCATCCCTGTTTAACCTGCTCCACCTCCAGTCCAGCCTATTGCCATGCCGGGTCTACCTTCCTCTTACTGGGCTTTCGCGGATGTCTTCGGGAAAAAGGAAGCAGAGAGACTACCTTCGCACAGGTCGTATGACTGTCCGATTGATCTGCTCCCTGTAACATCTCCTCCTCGAGGGCGGATCTATCCTCTTTCTCAAACAGAGACCCAGTCCATGTCAGATTACTTCCAGGAGAACCTGGCCAGAGGAGTTATCCGGAAGTCATCTTTGCTGGCAGGGGCAGGATTCTTCTTCGTGAAGAAAAAACACGGATCTCTACGGCCCTGTATCGATTACAGGGGGCTGAACCAGATCACGGAAAAGAACAGGTACCCAGTACCTCTTATTTCAGATGTGTTTGTTCATCTCAGAGGGACCAAGATCTTCACTAAACTGGATCTCAGTGGGGCCTACAACCTGATTCGTATATGTAAAGGAGACGAGTGGAAAACAGCTTTTAACACCCGTGATGGACACTACGAATACCTGGTAATGCCATTCGGCCTAAGAAATGCACCCAAAGTTTTCCAGGAATTCGTAAATGACATTTTCAGAAATCTGCTCTATTCTTGTGTTGTTGTTTACCTGCACGATATCCTGATCTTCTCTGCAGACTTAGCCTCATACCAAAGGCAAGTACGTCAGGTCTTACAAAGACTCAGGGAAAACAGACTTTATGCCAAATTTTAAAAGTGTAAAAAATCTCCAATATATATTTTAAACATAAAGCATCAGTGTGCTAAACATCCCCATAAGTTTTAGGTGTAGTATAGACTTAGAATAGATATGAAACAAAAGAAGAGACAGTACACTACTAAAAGGTGTAACTTTATTGTAATACAAAAAGGACACAAATAAGAACAGAATTTGTTAAGAATAATCACATAATAGATATTGAATGGTGAGGAGAAAAAATGACCATCACCCAAACGTGATAAAGACCAGTGCTGACCAAAATGTTAAAGGACAAGGGTAAGCACACCACACAGCCAATCGCTGACTGCTTTGTTGTTAATCCACTATGGGACTCAGAGAGTTGCAAATCCCCCACTGAAAGCAGCAGAGAGCGGTTCGGTGGTAAATTACTGACAAGGTACAAAATACATATGATTGCACAATGCCCCCTCCACAAACGATGGCAGCGGTCAGAAAGATCCGCTAGAGGGGAGCACTAATGCAAAATGCATATGTAGAATAACACAATAGTTTAAAAATAAAGTTTACCCATTGTAATAGCAGCATGGGACCACCGGTCGAACCCGACATACTGTACGTTTCACAAACACACAAGTTTTCTTCCTCAGGGGGGTGTCAACGCCCCCCGAGGAAGAAATCTTGTGTGTTTGTGAAACGCATGTCGGGGTTTGACCGGTGCTCCTGTCCTGCTATTACAAATATGAAAATTAAATTGCATTACTGCACTAGAAATATGAAAAACTGAGAAAGCTTGGTGCATAAATTGGTCAATTCATGCATTTCTCATTGCCAGGACCAAATGTCCATCCTCTCTTAGACAGTCTGCATCTCTCTGGGAACCTAATGTGAGTCCTTTTTAGACTAAAATCTATATCTGTATGGAGGGGTAGGATCCTGCTGCAATTAAAAATGGCTGAGGCCAAGGGGCAGAGAGTGCTCAGTCAGAAGGCTAATACATATAAATATAAAAAACTGACCGTCACATCCAAACATGAATAATCTCTCAATTTTTCATATTTCTAGTGCTGCTGTCATGATCCAGCTCGGGGTTTGTTTTCTTTTATCCTCTCTCTGAACTGGTCATATGGGGGTTAATCGCCCTCGGCCTCGTTTTGGAGCTGGCTGGGCTTTTTAATTTTCATATATCATGTTTGCATGTTATAGTGCTCCAGAGTGCTGCCTTATTTGTTTATAAAATGTGATAAATATTCATGTAAAATAATGCACTAATAAATGCAAGCGGCCTAAATTATCTAATTATTTCAGAAAATCTGCAGTGCAAAAAAAACTCATATTGGCAATTTAGCGTTATTGTAAATACAGAAATACAAAACATGCATTACTCATTTACATTTATCAGCATTAAACCTCATCTGCCAAGTGTTTGCCCATGTAGACATCTTAAAGTTCGTTGTCATATTAAACAGTAAAGCTCAGTTTGTAATATCCTACAAATCTTGTGTCATCAGAAATGACTCACAATATACTCCCAATCCCCTCCACAAAACATTAAATAGAATTGGTCCTAACACAAATCAATGTTGTCTCCAGCACTGAATTTAGCCCATTTAAAGAATGTACCATTTACAAAATTGTTTTTTTTTTCCAGTAAAAAAAAAAAAAGTTTCATAAATAATGTGCGTGTAGTGTGCCCCTAGTCTCTGCTTCTGAAGCTTCAGGACAAGACTGTTGTGTGGTACAGTACATCAGCCGCATTGCCAAAATCCAGCATTGCACTTACTGTATCCCCTCATAAAAACCCAATATATTGGATAGACACAACTTGACTTTCATTCATCTTTGCTGATTGTCAGTGATTGTATTATTCTCTGTAATATATTTCCACAGGTCATCTCTATTAGTGTCTTGAAAAATGTTGCACAACACTGATGTCAAACTTACCTATTGGTAGTTACTTGGATCCACCTTATTACCTTTGTTGAATATCGGTACCATATCAGTTATAAGTGGCATTACTAGAGTCCTATGGGCCTCAGTGCAACGTTTGGGGTGGGATCCTGTACCAGCATGTCTGTTCGATCTATGGGACCGTGAAATAATGTCTTGCACCCTGGCCTCTCTTTGGCAGTAATGTCCCCTCATCGTGGCCTCAAATCTCTTCCTATAACAATCAACAAGCTTCTTACACCTCTCAACTGGAATTTTGGACCACTCTTCTTTTGCAAACTGCTCCAGGTCTTTCATATTTGAAGGGTGATTTCTCTCAACAGCAATTTTCAGATCTCTATATACTGTAGGTGTTCAATAGGATTTAGATCCTGACTCATTGCTGGCCACTTCAGAACTCTCCAGCGTGTTGTTTCCATCCATTTCTGTTTGCGAGTGTTATAGATACTGATGCTGCTGTGTGGGTACTGTATTGGTAATGCGTAAAGTAGCCTGATACACTCAGCTCTGGTATAAGGTATAGTTTTGTACTTAGGTAGCGATAGATAGGAATATTAGGGCAGATAAACAGTGGTGGGCCTATTAGCGTATAAGTGATAGGTATTGTATAAGTATTGTTAGTATAGTGTTAATGTAGGAAAGTAATGAAAACTGTGTGCTGGAATGTAAGTGAAAGTTTAGCTCATCGCAGGAACAGACTGCAGGAACAGACAGTTAATTGTTTAAGACCGGCTGTGATGTCTAAGGAGGGACGTGCTATGAGAGTGGACCCTCTGGGTCACGGCACTGAAGCTTCCACGAGCGAGCGGACCAGGGAGAGCCAACCTCTATACAGGGATTGATAGGGGCAGACCCGAGGGAGTCAAGTACCACGACAGCTGGCACCAAGAGGGGTGGCTCAAGAGGGGACAGGAGCACCACAAGCCGGACCAAGGAGAGAAGATAGACTGGACCCGACCAGAGCTAGGGAGATGGGGCCACCAAGACGGACTACTCAGACGGAAGTACAGCCTTAGGTAACAGGGTGAGACAGAGAGGTAGGACAGGGCAGGTAGTCAGGACCGGACAGGTAGACAGGAAAAGGGCCAGAACAGTGTACAGTAAGCACACAGTAATCAGACACCGCCAATATAGAGGAGCCGCCTGATATACCCTGTGCCGACACCTGATTGGAGAGCTAATGCTTCTGGGAAGGTGCAGAGAGGGATAAGAGGGCAGAGGAGTGCGCGCCCGCAACCTAAGGCATATGCACGGAGCTGAAACAGACCGGAAGGAAGAGGGAGAGAGGACACCAAACTGGATCCCCCTAGCGGAAGGATGACAGGATGGTGAATCAGTGCGGCACCTGGAGCCGTGAGCAGGGAGCAGGGAAGAGGACCCGGGAGCGGAGGTAGCGGTGGCAGTGGGCGCTGGCATGACAGTACCCTCCTTTATGACTACCCCTCCTAATGTTGGCCAAGAATTTTTACAGAATATGTGGAGCATTAATGTTCTCTCGTGGCTCCCAAGACCTCTCCTCAGGGCCGAACCCCTTCCAATCGATAAAGGTTTTTCCTCTAACTCTCTTCATGGCCAGAATATCTCTTAGTTCAAAATTATTGTCAGTCCCTATTGGCTGAGGAGTAACAAGAGGTGCAGGGCAAAACCGATTAAGGATGACCGCTTTCAGGAGCGAGACAGGGAAGGCATTATGGACCCAGAGTGAAGCAGGCAACCTCAATTTATAGGCCACGTTGTTAATGTGTCCAAGAATCTCGAAGGATCCGATGTACCGGTATGGTGGAAGATCCCTCCGCCTTTTGTCTTCATGTCTTTTCATCCGGACTGCGGCCATTTGAGCACGGCGGACAATGTCATGAATCCCCAATGGCTAGGGATAGCACAGGATGAGCAAAGTATAATAAATATCGGACGAGCTCTAGGGTGATGGAACCTGGGCTGACCGCTGCCCTACGCCTGACAAACGCAACTAGAGATAGCCAGGGAGCGTGCCTACGTTGGTTCTAGACGCCACGCACCAGCCTAAGAGCTAACTAGTACTGCAGAGAAAACAAAGACCTCACTTGCCTCCAGAGGAATTAACCCCAAAGATATAGTTGCCCCCCACATGTATTGACGGTGAAATGAGAGGAAGGCACACACATAGAGATGATGTATATAGCTTTAGCAAATAGAGGCCCGCTGAAAACTAGAAAGCAGAATGACACAAAAGGGGACTGAGCGGTCAGCAAAAAACCCTAATCAAAAAAACCATCCTGAGATTACAAGAACCCATGTGCCAACTCATGGCACATGGGGAGAACCTCAGTCCACTAGAGCAACCAGCTAACAAAGAGACATTCTAAGCAAGCTGGACAAAAAACCAAACAACTGAAAATCAGCACTTAGCTTATCCTGAAAGATTTGGGAGCAGGTAGGCAGGAACCAAACAGAGCACATCTGAACACATTGATAGCCGGCAAGGGAAATGACAGAGAGGCCAGGTAAAATAGGAAACACCCAGCCTCTGATGGACAGATGGAAACCAAAGGCCGCAACCCACCAAAGTCACCCAGTACCAGCAGTAACCACCAGAGGGAGCCCGCAAACAGAATCCACAACAGTACCCCCCCTTGAGGAGGGGTCACCAAACCCTCACGAGAACCCCCAGGGCGATCAGGGTGAGCTCTATGGAAGGCGCAGACCAAATCAGTCGCATGAACATCGGAGGCGACCACCCAGGAATTGTCCTCCTGACCATAACCCTTCCACTTAACCAAATACTGGAGTTTGCATCTGGAAACACGAGAATCCAAGATCTTTTCAACAACATACTCCAATTCTCCCTCCACCAGCACCGGAGCAGGAGGCTCGACCGAAGGAACAACAGGCACCTCATACCTCCGCAACAACGACCGATGGAACACATTATGAATAGCGAACGATGCTGGGAGATCCAAACGGAAAGATACAGGGTTAAGAATCTCCGAGATCCTATAAGGACCGATGAACCGAGGCTTGAACTTAGGAGAAGAGACCTTCATAGGGACAAAACGAGAAGACAACCACACCAAGTCCCCAACAAGAAGTCGGGGACCCATGCGGCGACGGCGATTAGCAAACTGCTGAGTCTTCTCCTGAGATAACTTCAAATTGTCCACCACCTGATTCCAAATGTGATGTAGCCTGTCCACCACCACGTCCACTCCAGGACAATCCGAAGACTCCACCTGACCAGAGGAAAAACGAGGATGAAACCCCGAATTACAAAAAAAAGGAGAGACCAACGTGGCCGAACTAGCCCGATTATTAAGAGCAAATTCGGCCAGTGGCAAAAAAGCAACCCAGTCATCCTGATCAGCAGAAACAAAACACCTCAAATAAGTTTCCAAGGTCTGATTAGTTCGCTCCATCTGGCCATTCGTCTGAGGATGGAATGCAGACGAGAAAGACAAATCAATGCCCATCTTGGCACAAAACGTCCGCCAAAATCTAGACACAAACTGGGATCCCCTGTCAGAAACGATATTCTCCGGAATCCCATGCAAACGAACCACGTTCTGAAAAAACAAAGGAACCAACTCAGAGGAGGAGGGCAACTTAGGCAAGGGCACCAAATGAACCATCTTAGAAAAGCGGTCACACACAACCCAGATAACGGACATTTTCTGTGAAACCGGGAGATCAGAAATAAAATCCATGGAAATGTGCGTCCAAGGCCTCTTCGGGATGGGCAAGGACAACAACAACCCACTAGCCCGTGAACAGCAAGGCTTAGCTCGAGCACACACTTCACAAGACTGCACAAAGGTACGCACATCCCTAGACAAGGAAGGCCACCAAAAAGACCTGGCCACCAAGTCTCTTGTACCAAATATTCCAGGATGACCAGCCAACACAGAAGAATGGACCTCGGAGATGACTCTACTGGTCCAATCATCCGGAACAAACAGTCTTTCTGGTGGACATCGATCCGGTTTATCCACCTGAAACTCCTGCAATGCGCGTCGCAAGTCTGGGGATACGGCGGACAATATTACCCCATCCCTAAGGATACCAGCAGGCCCAGTGTCTCCAGGGGAGTCAGGCACAAAACTCCTGGAAAGAGCATCTGCCTTCACATTCTTTGAACCTGGCAGGTATGAAACCACGAAATTGAAACGAGAAAAAAATAACGACCAACGAGCCTGTCTAGGATTCAAACGCTTGGCAGACTCAAGGTAAGTGAGATTCTTGTGATCAGTCAAGACCACCACGCGATGTTTAGCACCCTCAAGCCAATGACGCCACTCCTCAAATGCCCACTTCATGGCCAAAAGCTCCCGATTACCCACATCATAATTGCGCTCGGCGGGCGAGAATTTTCTAGAGAAGAAAGCACATGGCTTCATCACCGAGCCATTAGAACTTCTCTGTGACAAAACCGTCCCCGCTCCAATCTCGGAAGCATCAACCTCCACCTGGAAAGGAAGTGAAACATCTGGTTGACACAACACAGGAGCAGAAGAAAACCGGCGCTTAAGTTCCCGAAAGGCCTCCACAGCCGCAGGAGACCAATCAGCAACATCAGCACCCTTTTTAGTCAAATCAGTCAAAGGTTTAACAATACTGGAAAAATTAGCAATGAACCGACGATAAAAATTAGCAAACCCCAAGAACTTCTGAAGGCTCTTAACAGATGTAGGTTGTGTCCAGTCACAAATAGCCTGAACCTTAACGGGATCCATCTCAATAGTAGGAGAAAAAATGTACCCCAAAAAAGAAATCTTCTGGACTCCGAAGAGACACTTTGAGCCCTTCACAAACAGAGAATTGGCCCGCAAAACTTGAAACACCTTCCTGACCTGTAGAACATGAGACTCCCAGTCATCAGAAAACACCAAAATATCATCCAAATACACAATCATAAACTTATCCAGATATTCACGGAAAATATTGTGCATAAAGGACTGAAAGACTGACGGAGCATTGGAGAGTCCAAAAGGCATTACCAAATACTCAAAATGGCCCTCAGGCGTATTAAATGCGGTTTTCCACTCATCACCCTGTTTTATCCGCACCAGATTATATGCACCACGAAGATCTATTTTAGTGAACCACCTAGCCCCCTTAATGCGAGCAAACAAATCAGTAAATAATGGCAATGGATACTGGTATTTGACTGTAATCTTATTCAGAAGGCGATAATCTATACAAGGCCTCAGGGAACCATCTTTTTTTGCCATGAAAAAAAAACCTGCTCCCAGAGGGGACGAAGATGGACGAATATGTCCCTTTTCCAAGGACTCCTTAATATAATTCCGCATAGCAGTATGCTCTGGCAGTGACAGATTAAATAAACGACCCTTAGGGAACTTACTGCCAGGAATCAATTCTATAGCACAGTCACACTCTCTATGGGGAGGGAGCGAATTGAGCTTAGGCTCCTCAAAAACATCCCTATAATCCGACAAAAACGCAGGGATCTCCGAAGGAGTAGATGAAGCTATAGAAATCGGAGGTGCATCATCATGAACCCCGTGACATCCCCAGCTTAGCACAGACATTGTTTTCCAGTCCAGGACAGGATTATGAGTTTGTAACCATGGCAGACCAAGCACTAGTACATCATGTAAATTATACAGTACAAGGAAGAGAATCACCTCCTGATGAACGGGAGTCATGCGCATGGTCACTTGTGTCCAATACTGCGGTTTATTCATAGCCAATGGTGTAGAATCAATTCCTTTCAGAGGAATAGGAACTTCCAGAGGCTCTAGACTAAAACCGCAGCGTTTAGCAAATGACCAATCCATAAGACTCAGGGCAGCGCCTGAATCCACATAGGCATCGACGGAAATGGAAGACAGTGAAAAAATCAGAGTCACAGACAAAATGAACTTAGACTGCAGAGTATCAATGGCAAAAGATTTATCAACCCTTTTTGTGCGTTTAGAGCATGCTGATATAACATGAGCTGAATCACCACAATAAAAACACAAACCATTTTTCCGCCTATAATTTTGCCGTTCACTTCTGGACTGAATTCTATCACATTGCATAGTCTCAGGTGCCTGTTCAGAAGACACCGCCAACTGGTGCACGGGTTTGCGCTCCCGTAAACGCCGATCAATCTGAATGGCCATAGCCATAGACTCATTCAGACCTGTAGGCGCAGGGAACCCCACCATAATATCCTTAATGGCCTCAGAAAGACCATTTCTGAAGTTTGCAGCCAGGGCGCACTCATTCCACTGAGTAAGCACCGACCATTTCCGAAATTTCTGACAATATATTTCCGCTTCATCATGCCCCTGAGAGAGGGCTAATAAAGCCTTTTCAGCCTGAATCTCTAGGTTAGGTTCCTCATAGAGCAATCCCAATGCCAGAAAAAACGCATCCACACTGAGCAATGCAGGATCCCCTGGTGCCAATGCAAATGCCCAATTCTGAGGGTCGCCCCGTAGGAACGATATAACAATCTTGACCTGTTGAGCAGGGTCTCCAGAGGAGCGAGATTTCAAAGAGAGAAACAATTTACAATTGTTCCTGAAATTCAGGAAGGTAGATCTATCTCCAGAAAAAAACTCTGGAATAGGAATTCTAGGTTCAGACATGGGAGTGTGAACAACGAAATCCTGTATGTTTTGAACCTTTGCCGCGAGATTACTCAGGCTGGAAGCCAAACTCTGGACATCCATGATAAACAGCTAAGATCAGAGCCATTCAAGGGTTAAGAGGAGGTAAGAAGCAGCTAGACAGCAATTAAGGGCTAGGCAGCAAAACTCTGAAGGAAAAAAAAAAAAAAAAATTTCCCTTGAACACTTCTTTCTCTCCTGCTTCAGCCCAAACAATTAACACTTTGTGGGCCGGCTATACTGTCATGAATCCCCAATGGCTAGGGATAGCACAGGATGAGCAAAGTATAATAAATATCGGACGAGCTCTAGGGTGATGGAACCTGGGCTGACCGCTGCCCTACGCCTGACAAACGCAACTAGAGATAGCCAGGGAGCGTGCCTACGTTGGTTCTAGACGCCACGCACCAGCCTAAGAGCTAACTAGTACTGCAGAGAAAACAAAGACCTCACTTGCCTCCAGAGGAATTAACCCCAAAGATATAGTTGCCCCCCACATGTATTGACGGTGAAATGAGAGGAAGGCACACACATAGAGATGATGTATATAGCTTTAGCAAATAGAGGCCCGCTGAAAACTAGAAAGCAGAATGACACAAAAGGGGACTGAGCGGTCAGCAAAAAACCCTAATCAAAAAAACCATCCTGAGATTACAAGAACCCATGTGCCAACTCATGGCACATGGGGAGAACCTCAGTCCACTAGAGCAACCAGCTAACAAAGAGACATTCTAAGCAAGCTGGACAAAAAACCAAACAACTGAAAATCAGCACTTAGCTTATCCTGAAAGATCTGGGAGCAGGTAGGCAGGAACCAAACAGAGCACATCTGAACACATTGATAGCCGGCAAGGGAAATGACAGAGAGGCCAGGTAAAATAGGAAACACCCAGCCTCTGATGGACAGATGGAAACCAAAGGCCGCAACCCACCAAAGTCACCCAGTACCAGCAGTAACCACCAGAGGGAGCCCGCAAACAGAATCCACAACAGGACAATTTCTCTGGATCCATCCTCAACCCAAAGTCTGATATAATGTAGCCCAAGAAGGGCAAGGAGGTTTGTTCAAACTGACACTTCTCTATTTTAGCATAGAGTCGATTCTCCCGTAGACGTTGCAGGACCAGTCGAACACTTCTCCTGTGGGTGGGCAGATCGGTTGAAAAGATGAGGATGTCATCCAGATATACCACAACAGAAGAGTACAGAAGGTCCCGGAAGACTCCATTAACAAACTCTTGGAAGACTGCTGGAGCATTACAGAGTCCAAAGGGCATGACCAAGTATTCATAATGGCCATCCCGCATGTTAAAGGCGGTCTTCCATTCATCTCCGGCACGCATTTGGACCAAATTTTAGGCCCCCAACAGATCCAGCTTGGAAAAGATTTGGGACCCTCTCAGGCTGTCGAAAAGCTCAGGGATAAGCAGAAGAGGATACATATTTTTGACTGTGATGTTGTTCAGGCCTCGGTAGTCGATACAAGGCTGAAGAGATTCATCCTTCTTCCAGACTAAGAAAAAACGGCCCCTGCCGGAGATGACGATTGCCGGATGAAGCCCTTGGCTAAGTTATCCCGGATGTAATCGGACATAGCTGAGGTTTCTGCCGGAGACAGCGGATAGGTTCTCCCCCTGGGAGGGCTGGCTCCAGGAGTTAGATCGATAGGGCAATCATAGGTCCGATGTGGAGGAAGGGTCTCCAACTCCTTCTTATCAAAGACATCCGCAAATGAGTGATAAGCCAATGGGAGACCTGGAAGGTCGACGGGTGCTTGTGGAAGACCGGAATGAGTAACAGGCAGCAGGCAGCATTAGTGGCAAGAATGACACCAGCAAAGGACCTTCCCTGAGCGCCAATCGATGACTGGCACATGCGACCTGAGCCAGGGCAGACCTAGGAGCAGAGCGTGAGACAAATTGGGCAAAATATAAAAGGCTATTTTTTCCAAATGCAGAGCTCCAATTTGCATCTGCAGCTGGAGTGTAACCATGGTGATGGGAACAGGTAACAGTTTGCCATCCACAGCAGTAGTCATGCACGGATCCTCAAGGGTTACAACTGGTATCCAAAATTTGTCCACTTCTTCATGTCGAATGAAATTGCCAGCCACACCCGAGTCTACATATGCCTCCACAGATCTACGCCCCCGACCTAGGAAAATCAGAGCTGAAATAGTAAGGGGTAGAGAGGAACTAGAGTCACCTAGGAAGGCCTCTCTTACCTGGCCGAGGTGGAGGAGTTTCCAGCTCTCTCAGGACAGGAACGCAGGAATTGATTAGCTCCTCCGCAATAGAGACACAAACCCTGCGCTAGTCTCTCCCTGCGCCGCTGCTCCGACAACTTTATATGGACCACTTAGATAAGCTCTGGGGCCGAAATACTGGGAAGCCTGGTCAGACAAGGACTAGGAATCCTGCTAAACCTAAAGGACCTCTTTTCCCTAACCGCCTCACGAGAGCGTTCCTGGAACCGTAAATCAATACGCATGGCCAGGGATATAAGGTCCTCTAAAGTGGTAGGGGTGTCCCGACCGGCAAGCTCATCCTTTATCTTACACGAAAGCCCCCTCCAAAAGGCCCCTAAAAATGCCTCATTAGTCCACCCCAGCTCTCAGGATAGTGTTCAGAAGCGGATGGCGTATTGTCCCACCGTAAGGGTTCCCTGTTGAAGATTGAAAAGGGACTCGGTAGTGAAAGCCAAGCGCCCTGGCACATCAAAGACCCTACGGAAGGTGTCCAAGATGTTCTGTATACTAGAGACAACCAGGTCATCCCACTCCCACAGGGGGTTCACCCAAGCTAAAGCCTCCCCCTCAAGATGGGACACAATAAACACCACCTTGGCTCGATCAGAAGGGTATTGCTGGGGCAAGAGCTCAAAGTGTAGGCAGCACAGGTTCAGAAAACCCCAACACAATTTGGGATCTCCGCTATATCTAGGAGGCTTACAAAAATGAAGCAGCAGCAGAGGACTGGAGAGAAAGTAAACGGTCATCAACGGCCCCATGTAACCAAGAATATGGGACTGAGTATCATGCTGCTGCGCGAGCTCCTGCTGGAGCCCTGCCAGCAGAGGAGCATTCCCTGGATCGGTATGTCTATAAGGCGGTCAGCCAGGTGACCATAGACTTCATAACTGACATGATTCGGGTCTGATTTTCATGCTAAAAAGCAATTCTTTTTGTGTTGCTTCTGAGGAACCAGCGGGGTGACATCTTAGGAGGGACGTGCTACGAGAGTGGACCCTCTGGGTCGCGGCACTGAAGCTCCCATGGGCGAGCGGACCAGGGAGAGCCAACCCCTATACAGGGATCGTTAGGGACAGACCCGTGGTAGTCAAGAACAGCGACAGCTGGCACCAAGAGGGGACAGAAGCACCACAAGTCGGACCAAGGAAAGAAGATAGACTGGACCCAACCAGAGCTAGGGAGATGGGACAACCAAGACGGAATACTCAGACGGAAGTACAGGCTTGGGTAACGGGGTGAAACAGAGAGGTGGGACAGGGCAGGTAGACATGACCGGACAGGTAGTCAGGACGGGACAGGTAGTCAGGACCAGACAGGTAGACAGGAAAATAGCCAGAACAGCGTACAGTAAGCACATAGTAATCAGGCACCACCAATATGGAGGTACCGCCTGATATACCCTGTACCAACACCTGATTGAAGTGCTAACACTTCTGGGAAGGTGCAGAGAGGGTTAAGACGGCAGAGGAGCGCGCGTCCGTGACCTAAAGCGCATGCATGAAGCTGAAACAGACCAGAAGGCGAAATGAGAGAGGCCACGCTGGATCCCCCTGGTGGCAGGATGACAGGATCAGGAATCAGTGCGGTGCCTGGAGCGGTGAGTGGGAAGCAGGGAAGAGGGCCCAGGAGCCGAGGTAGTGGCAGCAGCGGGCGCTGGCATGACACCGGCCCAGCATGGGAGGGGGTTAATTCAAGCAAGAAGGGAAATTATTTCCTGGTTGTGTCAGTTCGATTAAGTGAAAGGTTCCTGTGAAGTTCAGGTTCAGTGTTCAATGGGCTGGAGGGACATGGCGTGAGAATCATTCAAACAGCATGACACCAAATTTCCTGTGGACCTGCCTGTAATGTTTGGGGGATACAAGATAAATCAGGCACTGAGCAGTGTGCCTTAATCCCTTAAATACAGAGGAAGCCGGACAGGGGACCATGTGAGGGAAACATTGTGAATCTCAGGAGTGCTGTAGTGCTAGATGTAAAATCCCTGGGGCTGACAGGAGGATCATGCATACCTGAATATAAGCAGAGGCTTGAAATGTACTGTATTGATGAAACTGGATCTGGAGGGTGCAGTGACCAAAACTGCTTGTTAAAAGACTGTTGTATCTGAACTGCCCAGTAAAGATGAATTTGGTATAACGAACCAGGTGTCCCTTGATGTGTGTGTCTGATGTGTGTGAGAGGTGTTCCCTGATCCTGGACCAAAGGACATGGATGCAATGGAGGCCTCCGGCCTGAAAGCGAGTACACTGCATTATAAAAAGCACAGCATTGATGGACTGGGATACTGTTTATTTGTGGGGTGCCAGGGTGTGAAGAAGCAGCAGTCCGCACATAGCTTCCACCATAAGCACTTTACTGTAGAATGATGTGAATCTACCAAGAAATGTGAATAAACACCAAGAAATTTTTCAATAATATTTTTTTTTTAATTATTACAACAATAACAGAAATGTAGAATGATGTGCTTTAACACAAAGCTCTATCTTAGTCTCATCTGTCCACATGACGTTTCCCAGAATGATTTTGGCTTAAGGCCCCGTCTCACATAGCGATTTACCAACGATCACGACCAGCGATACGACCTGGCCGTGATCGTTGGTAAGTCGTTGTGTGGTCGCTGGGGAGCTGTCACACAGACAGCTCTCTCCAGCGACCAACGATCAGGGGAACCACTTCGGCATCGTTGAAACTGTCTTCAACGATGCCGAAGTCCCCCTGCAGCACCCGGGTAACCATGGTAAACATCGGGTTACTAAGCGCAGGGCCGCGCTTAGTAACCCGATGTTTACCCTGGTTACCAAAAAAAACAAACAGTACATACTCGCCTTTCGGTGTCCGTCAGGTCCCTTGCCGTCTGCTTCCTGCTCTGACTGAGCCGCCGTACAGTGAGAGCAGAGCGCAGCGGTGACGTCACTGCTGTGATCTGCTCTCACTGTACGGCGGCACTCAGAGCAGGAAGCGGATGGCAAGGGACCTGACGGACACCGAAAGGCGAGTATGTACTGTTTGTTTTTTTTGGTAACCAGGGTAAACATCGGGTTACTAAGCGCGGCCCTTCGCTTAGTAACCCGATGTTTACCCTGGTTACCCGGGTGCTGCAGGGGGACTTCGGCATCGTTGAAGACAGTTTCAACGATGCCGAAGATGGTGAGTATGTACTGTTTTTTTTTTTTTTTTTTACATTTACGCTGGTAACCAGGGTAAACATCGGGTTACTAAGCGCGGCCCTGCGCTTAGTAACCCGATGTTTACCCTGGTTACCAGTGAAGACATCGCTGGATCGGTGTCACACACACCGATTCAGCGATGTCAGCGGGACCTCAACGACCAAAAAAAGGTCCAGGCCATTCCGACACGACCAGCGATCTCACAGCAGGGGCCTGATCGCTGGTACGTGTCACACATAGCGAGATCGCTACTGAGGTCGCTGTTGCGTCACAAAACTTGTGACTCAGCAGCGATCTCGCTAGCGATCTCGCTATGTGTGACGGGGCCTTTACTCGCGTACATTTTGGTAAACTGCAGCCTGGCTTTTTTATGCCCATGTCAGCAGTGTGGTCCTTCTGGGTAGACTGTTATAACGTTTCATTTCATTCAGATGTGGACAGATAGTTTGCACTGACACTGATGCACCATGAGCCTGCCTGACAGCTTTAATTTCTTTGTAACTTTATTGGGGCTTTGCATACACCATCTGGATTATCCTACATTGCGACCTTTCATCAATTTTTCTCTGCTGTCTACGTCCAAGAAGATTAGCTCCAGCGCCTTGAGTTGTAATCGTCTTAATTATGTTGCACACCATGGACAAAGGAACATCAAGATCTCTGGAGATGGACTTGTAGCCTTAAGATTGTTGCTATTTTTCACCAATTTTGGTTCCCAAGTCCTCACAGTTTACTTCTCCTCTTTCTGTTCTCAGTTCTTAGTGTGGCACACACACATACACAATGCAAAAATTGGTTTTCAGGTGTGATTTTCATATTGCCCACACCTGTTAGTTGCCGCAGGTGTGTGAAATGATATCCAATTTGCCATTTTTTTCTGATTTTTTTTTATGTTGTTTAAGAGGTGGTCTAAAATCTACAAGTATTAACATGATCCCAGCAGCCTCCCGAGTTCCAACAGCTCCACTTCCAGTTTGTGCCCAAAATGAGATAGAGCTTCTTGCGTCAGTACGTTACCAGTGCTATAAATGAAGGGAACGGTTTGACTCTTTTGTCGAGCACGAACTGGAAGAGGAGATTCTGGAACCATTCCGAAATCTGAAGAACACTATTGTAAGCAAGAGTATTTAGGAAATTGTATATATCTATATCGGAAACACATCTAAAAATAATCTTTGAAGTGAACAACCCTTTTAAATTGGAAGTTATCACTTGCAGTATTTTTGAAAATATAAATTAAAGTTTGTCGTGCTAATCCTTACACTGATCACTAAGAGGCGTACTCCCAATAAATATGCAAAATTACCATGTCAAATAAAGCAACAAAATGCTATGTTCTTAATCCACTGCTTTAAAGCATAGGACCAAGAAAGTATCAATTGCAATGTACTTGAGATGCAGTATTTCAATTCATCATCTGAATATAAAAATGCAATAATCTACAATCTCTCATTAAAATCACAATCTCTCATAAAAAGTGCAATACCTAATGTGTGTCTTTGTCAATGTGTATAAAATAATACATATTTAATACTGCTGGTAAAAAAGAGAAATGCAATGATAACCAATAGGTGGGAGTACTTGTAGAAAAAAGAGATACAATGAGAAAACAGCAGGTAGGAGGAAAAGTGCAGCTGAATAACTTGTATCCTACTCTGCTGTCACTCCGTCCCGGTAAAGTGCCGTGGAGTCCTATCCATTCCTGCAGATCTGGAATCGCTGACAGGGTGATGGAGGGAGCTCCGTTAAAGTGGGGATCTCGGAGAGTTTCTGAAAGTTCGCGCAGAGCCAGGGGCGCCCCGGCTGGTGGCGTCCCTGGCAAAAAATGGCCGACAATGCTTTGCAGCATGTGATGTCACTGTACTGCGGAGCATCTGAGAGGCCAAAAAGCAAACCAACGCGTTTCAAGGTAATACATGGTTCCCCTTCCTCAGGATGTCTATGCATGCATGCGCAAGACACTGCTTTATAGGCTCACACTCCGTCCCTTTGGTTTTTTCAAGCATGTCCTATTAGATCCTCCCCTGATCCACCAATGTCTGACCCAGTGCCAAAGGATAATATTAAAATTGAAACTAATTGTTTCAACTATAATTTTATTTAGTGAATGTATTTAAAACATTTTAATATATAAATATTAAAAGCAAGATAACACAGATAAGTGGATTAATATAAAAAATTGGGGCTAGAAATAAAATGAGGACCTCTCCAAATTACTTTACACAATATACCTTAATGTTAAATATATAGGACGTATTTATACATATATTAATAATTTAATTTTAATATTAATATTAATTTTAATACATTTAGTAAAACTAAAACTCAAATAGAAAAGTTAAATATAGAATTGTGAATGCGATTCATAGGTGATTGGGAGTTGGACCTACAGGAGGGGGGTGGGTTTGGGTGGGGGAAAGGTTATTGTGGGGGGAGGAAAGGGGGACTAACGGGAAGGGAGGGAAAAGAACAAAGGGAATAAGGAGGTGGAAAAAGGGGGGACGGAGGGAATGGGGGAATGGGAGGATATGGAATTGGAAAAAGGGGGAGGGGAGATAATTAATTCAAAAGCATGTAGTTCCAAATCATAATTCAGGCCTTTTGTAGCTAAACTATTAAGACAAAAATCCATTTAGATTCCACCCGTGACATCTGGTCTATATAATTACCACCTCTCCAATTTTTACGCATGATTTGAATACCACAAAAGGTTAAACCTTTAATTTACTTTGGTTATGGCATTCTTTAAAATGCCTGGATAATGGATGACCTGAGAAACCTTTTTTTATATTATTCAGATGTTCTTTAATCCTTTCTGTTAATTTCTCTATTGTCCTACCCACATAAATTTTATTGTAAGGGCATTTTAATATGTAAATAACCCCCCTAGTTGAGCAAGTAATGGTATCCTTTATGGCAAACTCCTCCATTTATTCTGTATTTTTTAAAAACAGTACCCTTTTTTTTTAGAACACTGTCTGCAACACGAGCAGAAGGTGCATGGAGTAAATCGGCCTAGTTCTAGATAGTTCGGGTTTTGCATATTAATTAATGTGGTAATTCCCTTATTTGTAGGGGCAATTTTAGAACCCAAAGTTGGTGCATGTCTGTCACCTATCCCCTATAGTATTATCTTGCTGTAGGATATGCTAATGTTTCTGTACACTATTTTTTAAAATTTTAGCATTAATGTGATATTGAGTAATGATTGGGATATGGTGGACTTGTTCTTTTAAATTTAGTGGTTTTGATGGCGGTTTTTTATTGTAGATCAAACTATTTCTGGTCTTGTTTTGGACCTCTTTTAGAGTATTTTCTAAAGAGGCGCTGGCATAACCTTTAGCAGAAAATTGTTTTTTAAGAAATTGCGCTTCATCCATGTAATCGGAAAGTTTGGTGCAGTTTTGTCTGATATGGATAAATTGACTCTTTGAAATGTTCATTAACCATGATGGGAGATGGCAGCTATCAGTGGGAATATAGCTGTTTGAATCTACTTCCTACCGGTAACACTTGGTAAAGAGCTTGCCCTGGTCTACCATTATTGTTAGGTCTAGAAAATTGATGCAAGTGCGGCTGATTGTAGGCGTAAAATTTAGTCCAAAATCGTTGTCATTCAAACTCTTGAGGAATTCAGATAGATCAATCTAAGACAATGCAAAAAAGAAGAAGAAAAGGAACCACTCTACAAGACTGCACACCACAATGTACTGTAGAATATATAAAAGGCAACTTTTATTGATACATCTAATAAAAACATTTAAAACCAATAGTGTACAACAATCCCCACACTGATCCACCAATGTGATAATGACATACCGGCAAAGTATCGGATCCAATCCGATACCGATACCCGATACCAATACAAGTCAATGGGACTCAAGTATCGGACGGTATTCCTGATGGTTCCCAGGGTCTGAAGGAGAGGAAACTCTCCTTCAGACCCTGGGATCCATATAAATGTGTAAAATAAAGAATTAAAATAAAAAATATTGCTATACTCACCTGTCCGACGCAGCCTGGACCTCAGCGAGGGAACCGGCAGCGTTGTTTGTTTAAAATTCGCGCTTTTACTTGGTTACGTGAATCCCGGCTTGTGATTGGTCAGGGCGGCTATGTTGCCGGGACGCGGCCCAATCACAGCAAGCCGTGACGAAATTATGTCACGGCTTGCTGTGATTGGTCCGCGTCCCGGCAACATGGCCGCCATTAACCAATCACAAGCCGTGACGTCACGGGAGGCTGGACACGCGCGCTTTTTAAAATACGCGCATGTCCAGCCTCCCGTGACGTCACGGCTTGTGATTGGTTAATGGCGGCCATGTTGCCGGGACGCGGACCAATCACAGCAAGCCGTGACGTAATTTCGTCACGGCTTGCTGTGATTGGTCCGCGTCCCGGCAACATGGCGCCGTGACCAATCATAAGCCGGGACGTCACTGGAGGCTGGACACGCGCGCTTTTTAAAATACGCGCATGTCCAGCCTCCCGTGACGTCACGGCTTGTGATTGGTTAATGGCGGCCATGTTGCCGGGACGCGGACCAATCACAGCAAGCCGTGACGTAATTTCGTCACGGCTTGCTGTGATTGGTCCGCGTCCCGGCAACATGGCGCCGTGACCAATCATAAGCCGTGACGTCACGGGAGGCTGGACACGCGCGCTTTTTAAAATACGCGCATGTCCAGCCTCCCGTGACGTCACGGCTTGTGATTGGTTAATGGCGGCCATGTTGCCGGGACGCGGACCAATCACAGCAAGCCGTGACGTAATTTCGTCACGGCTTGCTGTGATTGGTCCGCGTCCCGGCAACATGGCGCCGTGACCAATCATAAGCCGGGACGTCACTGGAGGCTGGACACGCGCGCTTTTTAAAATACGCGCATGTCCAGCCTCCCGTGACGTCACGGCTTGTGATTGGTTAATGGCGGCCATGTTGCCGGGACGCGGACCAATCACAGCAAGCCGTGACGTAATTTCGTCACGGCTTGCTGTGATTGGTCCGCGTCCCGGCAACATGGCGCCGTGACCAATCATAAGCCGGGACGTCACTGGAGGCTGGACACGCGCGCTTTTTAAAATACGCGCATGTCCAGCCTCCCGTGACGTCACGGCTTGTGATTGGTTAATGGCGGCCATGTTGCCGGGACGCGGACCAATCACAGCAAGCCGTGACGTAATTTCGTCACGGCTTGCTGTGATTGGTCCGCGTCCCGGCAACATGGCCGCCCTGACCAATCACAAGCCGGGACTTCACGTAACCAAGTAAAAGCGCGAAATTTAAACAAACAACGCTGCCGGTTCCCTCGCTGAGGTCCAGGCTGCGTCGGAGAGGTGAGTATAGCAATATTTTTTATTTTAATTCTCTCTTTTACACATTATTACATTAATGTTGTTGCGATACCCGATACCCGATACCACAAAAGTATCGGATCTCGGTATCGGAAATTCCGATACAGCAAATATCGGCCGATACCCGATACTTGCAGTATCGGAATGCTCAACACTAGTCACTGCTGCTGTGAAACAGTGTCACATCTCTTTAAGAACCGGCCTGGTACCGGGTATCCCCACGGCCCTGGCGGGCGCTCCATTACCATTTCACCTGATCAAATATTTACACATGACAGGTATATTTTAAGTAGGCCAGCAAAAGTGGAACACATTTTTGTAAATGACAGCAGCATACTAAGATAGATTGGCAGCGAGACAATTTATGCCGGAAATAATGGGTCTACCTGGTGGATTGTCTCTATCCTTATGAATCTTCGGAATATGGTAAAAAACGGCATGCTAGGAGTTTTGTTTAATATGAAAAGAAATTCCATTTTATTTAATATGTCCCTTGATCTACCAATATTTGCCAATTTTGTTAACTCCTGTAGGAACAGAGTGGTTGCGTGTCTCTTGAGAATTTTGTAGATCTTGGTGTCCCCTAAAAAGCGGAGTGATTCTTCATGGTACTTTTCAATATTCTTTATTACAATTCCCCCCTCTTTGTTAGCCGGACAAATAATTATTTGATTGTGTTGAAGTGTAATAATGGCCAGTTGTTCCCTAATAGATAGATTACATCTGTGTTGATTATACTTTGTCTCCCATTTTTTCATTTTTTTGATATCTTCTGTTACCATATTTTCAAATGTTGTGAGAGCCTTTGGATATTCATAAACTGGATGGAATTTAGATTTGTTCATTAAGTCCGTGTGAATGAATTCTGACTGTTCTTATACACCTATTTTTTTCGTTATTCTTATCTGCTCGTTTAATGAAATGCTTTTTAAGAGCCAAATTACGAAGGAATTTCTCAATCCCAATATAAAGATGAAAATTATTTGAAACTGATGTAGTAGCAAATTTTAGACCTTTTTGTAATAAGACCTCTTCTGCCAAGGATAATCTGTAGTTACTGAGATCGAATATTTTTGAGGGTGGGCGGGACTGTTAATATTTGTTTTCTGTTTGGTGGGTTTCCTGCCTCTAGCACCCCTTTTGGTTTTCTTAATTTTGGTCTGAAAAAATCCTGATTAATTGTTGAGTGTTTGTTTGAATTTTTGGTTTGTGTGAGTCTTTTTGTATGAAATGCTTCTCTGGGCTTTCTTTTAGAAACGCTTTCCCTAGGTGAAGACCCAGGGTTGGTGGGTTGCTTTATTATTCGAGTAGGGGCACCAGATCTTATTGAAGAAGTCATGTTACTAGATTTAGTGGTTAATGCACTTGTACAGTAGTCCTGCTAGTAAGAGTTGGGCAGTGATCTATTGAAGACAAGGGGGAATATCTATTTAAGTTTGATATTTCCATTTCATCAATGTTGTCATTATTGTGAAAACTTACACAGCTATTCCGTGGAGGTGATGGTCGTGATGTTGGTGTTACCATTTGTGGTGATTTAAGTGAGCAACTATTAGATTCTTCATATACTGAAAATACCAATGACGTATCTGAGATGTCTCTTGAATTGGTGTAGTATTATATTCATCCAATACCATATAAGGTGATAAATTGGGTGTCTCAGGTTGAAAGTCTCTACCTTTCATTAATATATTATGGGAGATATTGTCCCTTCTAAATTTACCTATCTTTTTTTCTACTATTTCCTTCTCTTTGATTTTAAGCCTTTTCTCAATATTATTAGAGATTTCTTTAATTGGTTCAAGGTGACTGTATGGTTTGAGTTGAATGAAGAGACTTAGGATCTCTCTGTTCGTTTTTTACTAGATTTTCTCTTCTTTTACTTATTATAAATTGTAGGGTCTGTTTGGAGAAGCTGGAAGACATCCAGTCCCACTCCTTTGAAATGGTGAGATCATCAAAATCTCCCACCAGTGTTTTACTTGTTGGTATTTTTCAAGTGTGGCTACCTCCCACAGGTCTTGCATTTCAGACACAAGCTAATTTTGTAAAGCTTTTAAAAGGTTTTTAGCTAAAGTAACATCCTCTAACTCAGAACTTGTGGTATGTAGTGATAAACCATGGCTATAAGAAATTCTGCTTCCTCTATCTTTCCATAGGCCTTTAAGAGCCATGGTGGGGATGCAGAAGTGCAACACACAGAGAGTAAAAACAATAAAGTGAAAGAAATAAACTAGCGCCCTCAGCGATAAAGGAAAAGCACCAACTAAGGATACAAAGCAGCAGACAAAATTTGGATTCTGTGTGTAAAATCCAAGGAATAGTCCAAACAAAAAGATATAAATTCAAGTTTGTCGCACTAATCCTTATTCTGATTACTAATATGCATAAGGTGGATGTCTGATGAACATGCGTTACTGCCAATAAATATGCAAAATTACCATGTCAAATAAAGCATCAACATGCTATGTTCTTAATCCACTGCTTTAAATCATAGGCCCAAGAAAGTATCATTTGCAATGTCCAATTTGAGATGCAGTATTTCAATTCATCATCTGAATATACAAATGCAATAATCTACAAACTCTCATTAAAAGCACAATCTCTCATAAAAAGTGCAATACCTAATGTGCGTCTTTGCCAATGTGTATAAAATAATGCATATTTAATACTGCTGGTGAAAAAGAGAAATGCAATGATAACAAATAGGTGGGAGTACTTGTAGAAAAAGGGATACAATGAGAAAACAGCAGGTAGGAATGGCTTGTATGCTACCCTTCTGTCGCTCTGTCCCCGTCAAGTGCCCTTTTGCCCCATTCAAAATAAAACAATAAAATTAAAATAAAAAATACACATATTTGGTATTGCCGTGTTCAGAATCGTCCGATCTGTCAATAAGAAAAGAATTGACCTGATCGCTAAATGGCGTAGCGAGAAAAAAAATAAAAATGACAGAATTACGTTTTTTCGTCGCCACAACATTGCATTAAAATGCAATAACGGGCGGTCAAAAGATCGTATCTGCTCCAAAATGGTATCATTAAAAATGTCAGCTCGGCACTCAAAATATAAGCCTTCACCCAACCCAAAAGCACGAAAAATGGAGGCGCTACAGGTATCGGAAAATTGCGCAATTTTTTTTTTTAACAAAGTTTGGATTTTTTTTTCACCACTTAGATAAAAAAAAGAACCTAGAAATGTTTGGTGTCTATGAACTCGCAATGACCTGGATAATCATAATGGCAGGTCAGTTTTAGCATTTAGTGAACCTTGTAAAAAAGTAAAAAAACAAGTGTGTGATTGCACTTTTTTTGCAATTTCACCGCACTTGGAATTTTTTCCCCGTTTTCTACTACACGACATGGTAAAACCAATCATGTTTTTCAAATGTGCAACTCGTCCCACAAAAAACAAGCCCTCACATGGCCATATTGGAGGAAAAATAAAAAAGTTATGGCTCTGGGAAGAAGGGGAGCGAAAAACGAAAACTCAAAACCGAAAAAAGCTCCGGGGGTTAAAGAGTTACTCCAATCTTCATTGATGGGTACTGTCAGAAATTGCTTCTTTTCACAATACATTTTCATTTTAATTTTATATATATATTAAAGTTCAACCTCTGTTCTCTTGATAATTACAGTTCTATTTTTATTGTTTACTGCTAGTTGCCTAGGGTGTGTGATGGGGCTGGGAAAGGGTATATACCTCCAAATAATTTGGGGTTGTGTCATTTGGTCCAGAAGTCCAGAAAAAGATGGTGAGATTTGCAATTCAAATTCTTGGAGAATGTGTCACTATAACATATTACTTTTCCAAACAATTGCTGGACCAAATTACAAAAGCTTGTCCTGTGTATGATCCATGTTACACACCTGTCCCAGGTCCAGTTTTTACTTCCTTCACCAAAGTCCACTAAACTCTGTTGTGCTCAAGGCCGGACTTTGCAGATGGCCCTGCATGATCCCTTGGGATTATTTTCCTGGGCCTGTATAAGGCTCACCAACACACACCTGTGTCTCGGTATTAAGACTTTTAGTTTGTTTGTGCACACTTACCTGTCTGCCTGTGGCTCCAATACCTCAGCTACCTGTCTGCCTGCAGCCTCTAATACCTAAGCTACCTGTCATGGTTCCCAATGGCAAGGGAACGTCAGAGAACATAAATAACAGAACAGCTCTTGGGTGATGGAATCTCGAGCTGACCGTGAGCTAAACCTACCACACAACTAACAGTGGCCGGGTGGCGTACCTACGTTTTATCCCTAGACGCCTAGCGCCAGCCGGAGGACTAACTAACCCTAATAGAGGAAAAGACAGACCTGGCTTACCTCTAGGGAAATTCCCCCAAAAAGGAGACAGAAGCCCCCCACATATATTGACGGTGAGTTCAGAGGAAAAGACATACGCAGTATGAAGGTAGGTTCAGCAAAGCGAGGTCCGCTTACTAGATAGCAAGAAGATACAATAGGGAACTTCACGGTCAGCTGAAAACCCTATTAAAGTACCATCCCGAAATTACTTTAAGACTCATGTGTCAACTCATGACACCGGAGTGGCAATTTCGGCCCACAAGAGCTTCCAGCTACAGAAAAATAACATAACTGTGAACTGGAACAAAAATGCAAAACAAACTTAGGACTAAGAGTCCAACTTAGCTGATAGTAGTCTAGAAGCAGGAACATGCAACAGAAAGGCTCTGGTTACATTGATGGCCGGCACTAGAATAACTGAGCAGCAAGGCTAAATAGGATACACCCATATCCTGATGGAAACAGGTGAACAGAGAAAGTGAAGCACACAAGTCCAGTACCACCAGTGACCACCGGGGAGCCCAAAAACCAAACTCACAACAGTACCCCCCCCTCAAGGAGGGGGCACCGAACCCTCACAAGAACCACCAGGGCGATCAGGACGAGCCCTATGAAAGGCACGGACCAAATCAGAGGCATGAACATCAGAGGCTGTCACCCAAGAATTATCCTCTTGACCGTAGCCCTTCCACTTGACCAGATACTGAAGTTTCCGTCTGGAAACACGGGAGTCCAAGATCTTCTCCACAACGTACTCCAATTCACCCTCAACCAACACCGGAGCGGAAGGCTCAACGGAAGGCACAACCGGTACCTCATACCTGCGCAATAATGACCGATGGAAGACATTATGGATAGAAAAAGATGCTGGGAGGTCCAATCGAAAGGACACGGGGTTAAGAATCTCCAAAATCTTATACGGGCCGATGAACCGAGGCTTAAACTTAGGAGAAGAAACCCTCATAGGGACAAAACGAGAAGACAACCACACCAAGTCCCCAACACGAAGACGAGGACCAACACGACGACGGCGGTTAGCAAAATGCCGAGTCTTCTCCTGGGACAACTCCAAATTGTCCACCACCTGTCCCCAAATCCGATGCAACCTATCCACCACAGTATCCACTCCAGGACAATCCGAAGACTCCACCTGACCGGAAGAAAAACGAGGATGAAACCCCGAATTGCAAAAGAAAGGAGAAACCAAAGTGGCAGAACTAGCCCAATTATTGAGGGCAAACTCCGCCAATGGCAAAAAGGCAACCCAGTCATCCTGATCCGCAGACACAAAACACCTCAAATAAGTCTCCAAGGTCTGATTAGTTCGCTCAGTCTGGCCATTAGTCTGAGGATGGAACGCAGACGAAAAAGACAAATCAATGCCCATCCTAGCACAGAACGCCCGCCAAAATCTAGACACGAACTGGGTCCCCCTGTCAGAAACGATATTCTCCGGAATACCATGCAAGCGAACCACATTTTGAAAAAACAGAGGAACCAACTCGGATGAGGAAGGCAACTTAGGCAAGGGCACCAAATGAACCATCTTTGAAAAACGGTCACACACCACCCAGATGACAGACATTTTCTGAGAAACAGGGAGATCAGAAATAAAATCCATAGAGATGTGAGTCCAAGGCCTCTTCGGAATAGGCAAAGATAACAACAATCCGCTAGCCCGAGAACAACAAGGTTTGGCCCGAGCACAAACATCACAAGACTGCACAAAAACTCGTACATCTCGAGACAGGGAAGGCCACCAGAAGGACCTAGCCACCAAATCCCTGGTACCAAAGATCCCGGGATGACCTGCCAACACAGAAGAATGAACCTCCGAGATGACTCTACTGGTCCAATCATCAGGAACAAACAGTCTACCAGGCGGGCAACGATCAGGTCTATCCGCCTGAAACTCCTGCAAAGCCCGTCGCAGGTCTGGGGAAACAGCAGATAATATCACCCCATCCTTAAGGATACCTGTAGGTTCAGAATCACCAGGGGAATCAGGCTCAAAACTCCTAGAAAGGGCATCCGCCTTCACATTTTTAGAACCTGGTAAGTATGAGACCACAAAATTAAACCGAGAGAAAAACAACGACCAGCGCGCCTGTCTAGGATTCAGGCGCCTGGCAGACTCAAGATAAATCAAATTCTTGTGATCGGTCAATACCACCACCTGATGTCTAGCCCCCTCAAGCCAATGACGCCACTCCTCAAAAGCCCACTTCATAGCCAAAAGCTCCCGATTACCAATATCATAATTTCGCTCGGCGGGCGAAAATTTTCGAGAAAAGAACGCACAAGGTCTCATCACGGAGCAGTCGGAACTTTTCTGCGACAAGACCGCCCCAGCTCCGATCTCGGAAGCATCGACCTCAACCTGAAAAGGAAGAGTAACATCAGGCTGACGCAACACAGGGGCGGAAGAAAAGCGGTGCTTAAGCTCCCGAAAGGCCTCCACAGCAGCAGGGGACCAATCAGCAACATCAGCACCCTTTTTGGTCAAATCAGTCAAAGGTTTAGCAACATCAGAAAAACCAGTTATAAATCGACGATAAAAATTAGCAAAGCCCAAAAATTTCTGAAGGCTCTTAAGCGAAGAAGGTTGCGTCCAATCACAAATAGCCCAAACCTTGACAGGATCCATCTCAATGGAAGAGGGGGAAAAAATGTACCCCAAAAAAGAAATCTTTTGAACCCCAAAAATACACTTAGAACCCTTCACACACAAGGAATTAGCCCGTAAAACCTGAAAAACCCTCCTGACCTGTTGGACATGAGAATCCCAGTCATCCGAAAAAATCAAAACATCATCCAGATACACGATCATGAATTTATCCAAATATTCCCGGAAAATGTCATGCATAAAGGACTGAAAGACTGAAGGGGCATTTGAAAGACCAAAAGGCATTACTAAATACTCAAAATGGCCCTCGGGCGTATTAAATGCGGTTTTCCACTCATCCCCCTGCTTAATTCGCACCAAATTATACGCCCCACGGAGATCAATCTTAGAGAACCACTTAGCCCCTTTTATTCGAGCAAACAAATCAGTCAGCAGTGGCAGAGGATACTGATATTTGACTGTAATTTTATTCAAGAGTCGATAATCAATACACGGCCTCAAAGAGCCATCTTTTTTAGATACAAAGAAAAAACCGGCTCCTAAGGGAGATGAAGAAGGACGAATATGTCCCTTTTCCAGGGACTCCTTAATATATTCTCGCATAGCAGCATGTTCAGGTACAGATAGATTAAATAAACGACCCTTTGGAAATTTACTGCCCGGAATCAGATCTATGGTACAATCGCAATCTCTGTGAGGAGGTAGTGAACCAAGCTTAGGCTCCTCAAAAACATCACGATAATCAGATAAAAATTCCGGAATCTCAGAGGGAATAGATGACGAAATGGAAACCAAAGGTACGTCCCCATGAGCCCCCTGACATCCCCAGCTTAACACAGACATTGCTTTCCAGTCAAGGACTGGGTTATGAGATTGTAACCATGGTAATCCGAGCACCAAAACGTCATGTAGATTGTACAACAAAAGGAAGCGAATCATCTCCTGATGGTCTGGATTCATGCGCATAGTCACTTGTGTCCAGTATTGTGGTTTATTACTAGCCAATGGTGTAGAGTCAATACCCTTCAGAGGTATAGGAACTTCCAGAGGCTCTAGATCAAACCCACAGCGCCTGGCAAAGGACCAATCCATTAGACTCAAAGCGGCGCCAGAGTCGACATAGGCATCCGCGGTAATTGACGATAATGAACAAATCAAGGTCACAGACAGAATAAACTTAGACTGTAAAGTGCCAATTGAAATAGACTTATCAACCTTTTTTGTACGTTTAGAGCATGCTGATATAACATGAGTTGAATCACCACAATAGAAGCACAACCCATTTTTTCGCCTAAAATTCTGCCGTTCGCTTCTGGACAGAATTCTATCACATTGCATATTTTCTGTAGCCTTCTCAGAAGACACCGCCAAATGGTGCACAGGTTTGCGCTCCCGCAAACGCCGATCAATCTGAACAGCCATTGTCATGGACTCATTCAGACCTGTAGGTGCAGGGAACCCCACCATAACATCTTTAATGGCATCATTGAGACCCTCTCTGAAATTCGCCGCCAGGGCGCACTCATTCCACTGAGTAAGCACAGACCATTTATGAAATTTTTGGCAGTATATTTCAGCTTCATCTTGCCCTTGAGATAGGGCCATCAAGGCTTTTTCAGCCTGAATCTCTAAGTTAGGTTCCTCATAAAGCAACCCCAAAGCCAGAAAAAACGCATCCACATTGAGCAACGCAGGATCCCCGGGTGCCAATGCAAATGCCCAGTCTTGAGGGTCACCCCACAGCAAGGAAATTACTATCCTAACCTGCTGTGCGGGATCTCCAGCGGAGCGAGATCTCAGGGAAAGAAATAATTTACAATTATTTTTGAAATTGAGGAAACGAGATTTATCCCCGGAGAAAAATTCTGGTATAGGAATTCTAGGTTCAGATATAGGAGCATGAATAACAAAATCCTGTAAATTTTGAACCTTCGTAGCAAGATTATTCAAACCTGTAGCCAAACTCTGAGGATCCATTTTAATCAGGTGAGATCAGAGCCATTCAAGGATTAGAAGGAGAGAGAGAGACAAAGGCTGCAATTAGGGCAGAAATGCAACTAAGTCAACTATAGAGCAAGCTCAGAGGAAAAAAAAAAAAATCTGCAGACTTCTTTTTCTCTCCTTTCTTCTGCCAACGGTTTTAACACTGGGCCGGCCATACTGTCATGGTTCCCAATGGCAAGGGAACATCAGAGAACATAAATAACAGAACAGCTCTTGGGTGATGGAATCTCGAGCTGACCGTGAGCTAAACCTACCCCACAACTAACAGTGGCCGGGTGGCGTACCTACGTTTTATCCCTAGACGCCTAGCGCCAGCCGGAGGACTAACTAACCCTAATAGAGGAAAAGACAGACCTGGCTTACCTCTAGGGAAATTCCCCCAAAAAGGAGACAGAAGCCCCCCACATATATTGACGGTGAGTTCAGAGGAAAAGACATACGCAGTATGAAGGTAGGTTCAGCAAAGCGAGGTCCGCTTACTAGATAGCAAGAAGATACAATAGGGAACTTCACGGTCAGCTGAAAACCCTATTAAAGTACCATCCCGAAATTACTTTAAGACTCATGTGTCAACTCATGACACCGGAGTGGCAATTTCGGCCCACAAGAGCTTCCAGCTACAGAAAAATAACATAACTGTGAACTGGAACAAAAATGCAAAACAAACTTAGGACTAAGAGTCCAACTTAGCTGATAGTAGTCTAGAAGCAGGAACATGCAACAGAAAGGCTCTGGTTACATTGATGGCCGGCACTAGAATAACTGAGCAGCAAGGCTAAATAGGATACACCCATATCCTGATGGAAACAGGTGAACAGAGAAAGTGAAGCACACAAGTCCAGTACCACCAGTGACCACCGGGGGAGCCCAAAAACCAAACTCACAACAGCTACCTAACTGCCAGCGGCATCCAGTATCTTAGCTACCTGTCTACCCATGGCTTCGAGTACCGCAGCTGCCTGTCTGCTGAGGCTTCCAGTATGTCTGCTGCCTGGTAGGGCTGGCGGAACGCACCAAATAATATTAAAGAGGATATAAGGTGCATTCGCAGCCTGGGGTCCACCGTGCAGAGATGACACCTGCTGCTTAGTAATGACGGACAATATAAAATGAACACACGTAGGTTAACTTCACCCGGTATGTAGGAGGCGAACCCTGTTGCATCACAGGGCCGCAATACTGCAAAGTGAATGCTAGTGTTTTGGTCACAGGACCCTGCCGTAAGGAAAAAGGGTTAGAGTCCCACTAGACCCACTAGCATTCGGTGCCGCAACTGCGGTGCCGGAGAGAAACAAAAGTAAAGTTTTACTGCACTATGTGCGTACATCGCTGCTCTGGCATACGCCACTAACCACCCTAAGCTTGTGCCAGGGAAGCGCACTATTTGCGCATGGCGCCACTCTGACGGACGCTGCTTTAGATGCAGTGCTGTCGTGCCTTGTCCTGGATGGCACAATCTGGCACTAGTTAGCTCCAATCACCCACACTCAGACAACAATGCTAGGGAAGAGGATCAATTAGGAGCTTTCATCAGATTGCATATGCGGCGCCCCAGGGTCCTGGTCGTCGCAGTGGTATTGCTTTCCTCTCAAGGAGAGTGATGCTATTTTTGGAGGCAATGAAGGAGAACTCTTTGTCAGGTAACACAATGCATGCAACATGTTCACACTCCAGACCAGAAGGGGGAGCTCTAAGCCTGTTTAAGGTGAACTCCCCTATAAGAACATCCTGATCTGGAGGGAAAGGGTTCAGATCCTGTCAGAAAGACAAAGGGAAAGGAGGAAGAGGATCCCTGTGGCATGAAGTGCTGCAGCTCCTAGGAAACAGACGGATAGAAAGCAGAACATATTGTAGCAAGCGTGAAGGAAAGCAAAGCAAAGGAGAGGATATCAGAGGGAGATCAGCCAGGAGCAGGCTTCTTCCTTCTGAGGCGCAGAAATCCAGTGGCCGGCATACCGAGGGAGTAAGGATCTCTACGCTTTACTTCAGAGACCAGCAGGACAGCTATTTCCATGGTACCTCTCCGACATATACTCAGGAGGCACGGTGGCAACTCTCAGAGGCTGGGACATGCTAGAGTCCCTATAAACCGCCTCAAGCCACCAGTCTTACGGGTTTGTCCTATCCTATCTGGGGGACAGATAGAGAGACATAACATCTACAACAGTTGTGAGGACCTTATTAGAAGCTTAGTAGTAAGGGACTACAACACTGCAGCGCAAAGGAAGGCTACTGATTTCCTCCTGGATAAGGGGACTCTGGACTTGCCTCCAAACCGACCAGACTCTGCTTGCCCTGTGGTCTGGAACCCTGGGCTGTGGATGCTGAAGCCTTCAGTAAAAGGTAAAGAGACTGCAACCTTGTGTCCTCGTTCTTCACTGCACCTCTCACCATCCACTATCTACACACTGGGGATCCCTGGGGACATACTTCACCTGTGGGAAGGTATACCATCTAGCTGCCATAACATCACCCCAGCGGATCCCTTAAAGCAGCGTCGGTCACCCTGACCGAATACCACAGGTGGCGTCACGAACATTTCCCCTTTAAAGACCTTTCCCTTTTACACGGACGTCCCATGGCCACGGACCGGGTCAGCCACTGTGACATCCCCCTGTTATTTATTGAAGGACCTGGTACCGAGTACCCCCGCTGCCCTTGGGGGCGATCCAACTTTGGCGTCACGAACAGGATCTACTAAATCATATAATACCCCATAAAACCACTTTTATTTATAAATTATTAAAATACCACCAACCCTGTGGTAATACCATGTAAACAAAACACACATGAACAAACTGGTATAGGGATAGGTGTTCCTACACTAATACCTGAAATGGCACCTGCCTGTCTGCAGGGGTTGGTGCCCTAGGGGGAACTGTCATGGTTCCCAATGGCAAGGGAACGTCAGAGAACTTAAATAACAGACTAGCTCTTGGGTGATGGAATCTCGAGCTGACCGTGAGCTAAACCTATCACACAACTAACAGTGGCCGGGTGACGTACCTACGTTTTATCCCTAGACGCCCAGCGCCAGCCGGAGAACTAACTAACCCTAATAGAGGAAAAAACAGAGCTGACTTACCTCTAGGGAAATTCCCCCAAAAAGGAGACAGAAGCCCCCCACATATATTGACGGTGAGTTCAGAGAAAAAGACATACGCAGTATGAAGGTAGGTTCAGCAAAGCGAGGTCCGCTTACTAGATAGTAAGAAGATACAATAGGGAACTTCACGGTCAGCTGAAAACCCTATTAAAATACCATCCAGAAATTACTTTAAGACTCATGTGTCAACTCATGACACCGGAGTGGTAATTTCGGCCCACAAGAGCTTCCAGCTACAGAAACATAACATAACTGTGAACTGGAACAAAAATGCAAACAAACTTAGGACTAAGAGTCCAACTTAGCTGATAGTAGTCTAGAAGCAGGAACAGGCAACAGAAAGGCTCTGGTTACATTGATGGCCGGCACTAGAATAACTGAGCAGCAAGGCTAAATAGGATACTCCCATATCCTGATGGAAACAGGTGAACAGAGAAAGTGAAGCACACAAGTCCAGTACCACCAGTGACCACCGGGGGAGCCCAAAAACCAAATTCACAACAGTACCCCCCCCTCAAGGAGGGGGCACCGAACCCTCACAAGAACCACCAGGGCGATCAGGATGAGCCCTATGAAAGGCACGGACCAAATCAGAGGCATGAACATCAGAGGCTGTCACCCAAGAATTATCCTCCTGACCGTAGCCCTTCCACTTGACCAGATACTGGAGTTTCCGTCTGGAAACACGGGAGTCCAAGATCTTCTCCAACACGTACTCCAATTCACCCTCAACCAACACCGGAGCGGGAGGCTCAACGGAAGGCACAACCGGTACCTCATACCTGCGCAATAATGACCGATGGAAGACATTATGGATAGAAAAAGATGCCGGGAGGTCCAATCGAAAGGACACAGGGTTAAGAATCTCCAAAATCTTATACGGGCCGATGAACCGAGGCTTAAACTTAGGAGAAGAAACCCTCATAGGGACAAAACGAGAAGACAACCACACCAAGTCCCCAACACGAAGACGAGGACCAACACGACGACGGCGGTTAGCAAAATGCCGAGTCTTCTCCTGGGACAACTCCAAATTGTCCACCACCTGTCCCCAAATCCGATGCAACCTATCCACCACAGTATCCACTCCAGGACAATCCGAAGACTCCACCTGACCAGAAGAAAAGCGAGGATGAAACCCCGAATTGCAAAAGAAAGGAGAAACCAAAGTGGCAGAACTAGCCCGATTATTGAGGGCAAACTCCGCCAACGGCAAAAAGGCAACCCAGTCATCCTGATCCGCAGACACAAAACACCTCAAATAAGTCTCCAAGGTCTGATTAGTTCGCTCAGTCTGGCCATTAGTCTGAGGATGGAACGCAGACGAAAAAGACAAATCAATGCCCATCCTAGCACAGAACGCCCGCCAAAATCTAGACACGAACTGGGTCCCCCTGTCAGAAACTATATTCTCCGGAATACCATGCAAGCGAACCACATTTTGAAAAAACAGAGGAATCAACTCGGAAGAGGACGGCAACTTAGGCAAGGGCACCAAATGAACCATCTTTGAAAAACGGTCACACACCACCCAGATGACAGACATTTTCTGAGAAACAGGGAGATCAGAAATAAAATCCATAGAGATGTGAGTCCAAGGCCTCTTTGGAATAGGCAAAGATAACAACAATCCGCTAGCCCGAGAACAACAAGGTTTGGCCCGAGCACAAACATCACAAGACTGCACAAAAACTCGTACATCTCGAGAAAGAGAAGGCCACCAGAAGGACCTAGCCACCAAATCCCTGGTACCAAAGATCCTGGGATGACCTGCCAACGCAGAAGAATGAACCTCCGAGATGACTCTACTGGTCCAATCATCAGGAACAAACAGTCTACCAGGCGGGCAACGATCAGGTCTATCCGCCTGAAACTCCTGCAAAGCCCGTCGCAGGTCTGGGGAAACAGCAGATAATATCACCCCATCCTTAAGGATACCTGTAGGTTCAGAATCACCAGGGAAATCAGGCTCAAAACTCCTAGAAAGGGCATCCGCCTTCACATTTTTAGAACCTGGTAAGTATGAGACCACAAAATTAAACCGAGAGAAAAACAACGACCAGCGCGCCTGTCTAGGATTCAGGCGCCTGGCAGACTCAAGATAAATCAAATTCTTGTGATCGGTCAATACCACCACCTGATGTCTAGCCCCCTCAAGCAAATGACGCCACTCCTCAAAAGCCCACTTCATAGCCAAAAGCTCCCGATTACCAATATCATAATTTCGCTCGGCGGGCGAAAACTTTCGAGAAAAGAACGCACAAGGTCTCATCACGGAGCAATCGGAACTTTTCTGCGACAAGACCGCCCCAGCTCCGATCTCGGAAGCATCGACCTCAACCTGAAAAGGAAGAGTAACATCAGGCTGACGCAACACAGGGGCGGAAGAAAAGCGGCGCTTAAGCTCCCGAAAGGCCTCCACAGCAGCAGGGGACCAATCAGCAACATCAGCACCCTTTTTGGTCAAATCAGTCAAAGGTTTAGCAACATCAGAAAAACCAGTTATAAATCGACGATAAAAATTAGCAAAGCCCAAAAATTTCTGAAGGCTCTTAAGCGAAGAAGGTTGCGTCCAATCACAAATAGCCCGAACCTTGACAGGATCCATCTCAATGGAAGAGGGGGAAAAAATGTACCCCAAAAAAGAAATCTTTTGAACCCCAAAAATACACTTAGAACCCTTCACACACAAGGAATTAGCCCGTAAAACCTGAAAAACCCTCCTGACTTGTTGGACATGAGAATCCCAGTCATCCGAAAAAATCAAAACATCATCCAGATACACGATCATGAATTTATCCAAATATTCCCGGAAAATGTCATGCATAAAGGACTGAAAGACTGAAGGGGCATTTGAAAGACCAAAAGGCATTACTAAATACTCAAAATGGCCCTCGGGCGTATTAAATGCGGTTTTCCACTCATCCCCCTGCTTAATTCGCACCAAATTATACGCCCCACGGAGATCAATCTTAGAGAACCACTTAGCCCCCTTTATTCGAGCAAACAAATCAGTCAGCAGTGGCAGAGGATACTGATATCTGACTGTAATTTTATTCAAGAGTCGATAATCAATACACGGCCTCAAAGAGCCATCTTTTTTAGATACAAAGAAAAAACCGGCTCCTAAGGGAGATGAAGAAGGACGAATATGTCCCTTTTCCAGGGACTCCTTAATATATTCTCGCATAGCAGCATGTTCAGGTACAGATAGATTAAATAAACGACCCTTTGGAAATTTACTGCCCGGAATCAGATCTATGGTACAATCGCAATCTCTGTGAGGAGGTAGTGAACCAAGCTTAGGCTCCTCAAAAACATCACGATAATCAGATAAAAATTCCGGAATCTCAGAGGGAGTAGATGACGAAATGGAAACCAAAGGTACGTCCCCATGAGCCCCCTGACATCCCCAGCTTAACACAGACATTGCTTTCCAGTCAAGAACTGGGTTATGAGATTGTAACCATGGCAATCCGAGCACCAAAACATCATGTAGATTGTACAACACAAGGAAGCGAATCGTCTCCTGATGGTCTGGATTCATACGCATAGTCACTTGTGTCCAGTATTGTGGTTTATTACTAGCCAATGGTGTAGAGTCAATACCCTTCAGAGGTATAGGAACTTCCAGAGGCTCTAGATCAAACTCACAGCGCCTGGCAAAGGACCAATCCATGAGACTCAAAGCGGCGCCAGAGTCGACATAGGCATCCGCGGTAATTGACGATAATGAACAAATCAAGGTCACAGACAAAATAAACTTAGACTGTAAAGTGCCAATTGAGATAGACTTATCAACCTTTTTTGTACGTTTAGAGCATGCTGATATAACATGAGTTGAATCACCACAATAGAAGCACAACCCATTTTTTCGCCTAAAATTCTGCCGTTCGCTTCTGGACAGAATTCTATCACATTGCATATTTTCTGGAGCCTTCTCAGAAGACACCGCCAAATGGTGCACAGGTTTGCGCTCCCGCAAACGCCGATCAATCTGAATAGCCATTGTCATAGACTCATTCAGACCTGTAGGTGCAGGGAACCCCACCATAACATCTTTAATGGCATCAGAGAGACCCTCTCTGAAATTCGCTGCCAGGGCGCACTCATTCCACTGAGTAAGCACAGACCATTTACGAAATTTTTGGCAGTATATTTCAGCTTCATCTTGCCCTTGAGATAGGGCCATCAAGGTTTTTTCAGCCTGAATCTCTAAATTAGGTTCCTCATAAAGCAACCCCAAAGCCAGAAAAAACGCATCCACATTGAGCAACGCAGGATCCCCGGGTACCAACGCAAATGCCCAATCCTGAGGGTCACCCCGCAGCAAGGAAATTACTATCCTAACCTGCTGTGCGGGATCTCCAGCGGAGCGAGATCTCAGGGAAAGAAATAATTTACAATTATATTTGAAATTCAGGAAACGAGATCTATCCCCGGAGAAAAATTCTGGTATAGGAATTCTAGGTTCAGACATAGGAGCATGAATAACAAAATCCTGTAAATTTTGAACCTTCGTAGCAAGATTATTCAAACCTGTAGCCAAACTCTGAGGATCCATTTTAATCAGGTGAGATCAGAGCCATTCAAGGATTAGAAGGAGAGAGAGAGTCAAAGGCTGCAATTAGAGCAGAAATGCAACTGAGTAAACTATAGAGCAAGCTCAGAAGAAAAAAAAAAAAAAAATCTGCAGACTTCTTTTTCTCTCCTTTCTTCTGCCAACGGTTTTAACCCTTGGCCGGCCATACTGTCATGGTTCCCAATGGCAAGGGAACGTCAGAGAACTTAAATAACAGACTAGCTCTTGGGTGATGGAATCTCGAGCTGACCGTGAGCTAAACCTATCACACAACTAACAGTGGCCGGGTGACGTACCTACGTTTTATCCCTAGACGCCCAGCGCCAGCCGGAGAACTAACTAACCCTAATAGAGGAAAAAACAGACCTGGCTTACCTCTAGGGAAATTCCCCCAAAAAGGAGACAGAAGCCCCCCACATATATTGACGGTGAGTTCAGAGGAAAAGACATACGCAGTATGAAGGTAGGTTCAGCAAAGCGAGGTCCGCTTACTAGATAGTAAGAGGATACAATAGGGAACTTCACGGTCAGCTGAAAACCCTATTAAAATACCATCCAGAAATTACTTTAAGACTCATGTGTCAACTCATGACACCGGAGTGGTAATTTCGGCCCACAAGAGCTTCCAGCTACAGAAACATAACATAACTGTGAACTGGAACAAAAATGCAAACAAACTTAGGACTAAGAGTCCAACTTAGCTGATAGTAGTCTAGAAGCAGGAACATGCAACAGAAAGGCTCTGGTTACATTGATGGCCGGCACTAGAATAACTGAGCAGCAAGGCTAAATAGGATACTCCCATATCCTGATGGAAACAGGTGAACAGAGAAAGTGAAGCACACAAGTCCAGTACCACCAGTGACCACCGGGGGAGCCCAAAAACCAAATTCACAACAGGGAACGTTGTGGCGACCCACTCCACGACGGCTGGCCCTAGGGTCGCTGATGAACCCTATTGGATGCCCGGGGTCCCTCTACCCAATTGTATAACTGAGGGTGCCCCTGACCACTATACACAGAACAATCCTATGTCTAAGGAATCCTAATCCCAACACCGTGCCATAAAAACAATAGAGAACATGTAGAAAGATTTAGGACGGTAATTAGATAAATGCAGCATGCTGGCTCTCAATATTCCACATTCTAATGGGTCTTTATGCCCTTCAGATTTGAGACCTCAATATGTACTCAATTGTGTGGTTAATGCCCCTATATGATGTGCTGCACACATGCTATCGTAAATATAGGTAAGTATACTGGTGAGTGTACATCCAGATACAAATCAATAAAGTACTCATCCAGCCAAAGCATGCTGTCCGCCTTTCCAAAGTACCGCCTCAACGTGTTTCGCCTCTCCGGCTCATCAGGAGGCCCAATTTAAGATCATTTGTCCCGATGGTGTCAGATAGCTATGAACTCCGATACACTACCTCTGATTTAAAAGGTCCGCCCGGGCTCTTTGTCTGTCTCATTTCCGGTTCAGCCAGAGGGCCGCCTCTGCGACCTCGCGTGGATACAGCGTACTGCGCAGAATCACCGTGGGACGCACTAATGATCTCGCGTTACCCTGCTGTGTATTGCGCATGCTCGTTCCAGAACACACCTACTCTTTCGATACAGGTGCGTGAAGACGTCAATGGGCCTATTGCGCTTGCGTCTAGATGGGACGCATCGATTGTGTTCCACACGATAAACACCAACTAGATGCTTCTGCGCAGACTCCTGGTTATGCATCGCAAATATTAGCCTTCTAGTACCTGCCGGCAGCATAACGATGGATGTAATTTGCCGCCGCTGATGATATAGATATGCACGTCTTATTCTTTTAAAATATACCATTCTAAATACCCCTTAATGTCAAGAAGATCATACCTATACGTGGCTCTATCTCTTACTCATGATCTAACGGCAGGAGTTCAACATATATAGGATTAGCCCGTTTCTTTAACATAGAGGACCCATAAGTCAGAGGATTTCTATTGTATATTATATTTATCATACTGATCTATGTATCACCCTAACAAAGGGTGAATTTTAGAGTAAAAGCATAGCCAGAATTTCTTCATGGAGATATACATCAAGTCCCTCCCAACTAAAAGGAAAGGGGGAACACTCTAATGACCAGAAAAAGCAATCACTTTACATACAGCAAAGCCCCCACGCTACAGGAAACAGGCAAAGGACAATTGTTCATTCAGCCCCTCAGGGGTCATTGCGTCCATTCTAAAGGTCCATTCACATTCTCTCTGTAAGATTTTTTTATACATATTACCCCCTCTAGGGTTGGGTTTTACCACCTCTAAGGCCATAAATCTGACATTCATCATATCACCCAGTCGTCTCATGTGTCTCGTTAGAGTGGTGTCCCTGTTGTTTCTGATGTCCCCCATATGTTCACCTACCCTCCTGCGCAGTGCCCTCTTAGTTTTGCCAATATAGTCCTTTGGACAGGGACAGGTGGCCATATATACCACCCCTGAGGATCTGCAGTTGGAGAAATCCCTCTGATAGAAGACCTTACCTGTGGAGGAGCTCACAAAGGCCTTATTGGGTTTCATCCATTTACACATCTGACAGTCCCCACAACGAAAGAAGCCACAAGGTTTTCTATTGAGCCATGTGCCCCCACCTCTTGGTCTACTATAGTGGCTATGAACCAATGCATCTTTTAGTGACTTGCCTCTTCTATAGGTGATATCTGGGTGAGGACCTAACAGATCCCTGAGGTCCGGATCCATTTTAAGGATGTCCCAGTGTCTATTTATGATTTCCCTCACTTTATGATGTTGATGATCATAGGTCCCTATGATCCTGATCACATCCTTTGTTTTCTCCCGTGACATGTCATGCTTGTGTAGTAGCTGTTGTCTACTTTTATTAGTTGCACCCTGATAAGCTGTTTCCAAAACATGCCTAGGGTAGCCTTTTTCCCTAAATCTATTCAGCATATCACCAGCCTGGCTATGGAACATCCTCTCATCTGAGCAGTTTCTCCTCAGCCTCAGGAACTGCCCCTTAGGGATCCCCCTTTTTAGAGGAACCGGATGATGGCTGTTCCAATTCAAAAAACTATTTGTGCTAGTGGGTTTGCGGTATATGCTTGTTGTTAGGCCCCCATTTTGTTCCCATCTGATTTTCACATCTAGGAATGCAAGTTCTTCCCTATGAATTTCTGAGGTGAACCCCAAGCCAATCTTGTTCATATTCAGTTCTTTGATGAATTTTTCAAACTGATGTTTCGTGCCTGTCCACACAACAAAAACATCATCTATAAACCTTAGCCACATGGCCACAAACTCATGCCACCACTTGGTCGTATCACCAAACACCAGAGTCTCCTCCCACCAGCCCAGGAACAAATTTGCATATGATGGGGCACAGGGACACCCCATCGCAGTGCCCCTGAGCTGGTGGTAGTGTTTTCCGTCAAATTTAGACGTATTGTGTGTGAGTATGAACCTCAAAAGGGACTCAATAAACTCATTATGTTCTCTGCAGACTACCGACCTTTGTTGTAGAAAATGATGTATTCCCTCAATCCCAGCATCATGTGGGATGCTGCTATAAAGGGCTTCCACATCAATAGATGCTAGCCAAGAGTTTTTTTCAAGGTACAGCCCTTCCAGTTTTTTCAACAGGTCAGTTGTGTCCCTTAAATAAGAGGGAATTGATATCACAAATGGGTGGAGGATTTCGTCTATATAGAGGCCACAATTTTGTGTTAAAGACTCCACCCCAGACACAATGGGCCGTCCTTTTAAGGGGCTCAGCCCCTTGTGTATTTTCGGCAATGTATAAAAAGTTGACTGTTGGGGCAAATTATGTAGCAAAATTCTAATTAACTTTTTGGCCATGTGCACACGTTCAGTGTTTTTCGCGTTTTTTCGCTATAAAAACGTGATAAAAACGCTAACATATGCCTCCTATTATTTACAGTGTATTCCGCATTTTTTGTGCAAATGTTGCATTTCTTTCCGCGAAAAAATCGCATTGCGGAAAAAAAAGCAACATGTTCATTAAAAATGCGGAATTGCGGGGATTCCGCACACCTAGGAGTCCATTGATCTGCTTACTTCCCGCATGGGGCTGTGCACACCATGCGGGAAGTAAGCAGATCATATGCGGTTGGTACCCAGGGTGGAGGAGAGGAGACTCTCCTCCACAGACTGGGCACCATATAATTGGTCAAAAAAAAAAGAATTAAAATAAAAAATAGTCATATATTCACCTTCGATGGCCCCCGGAGTGTTCCCGCCTCTCACCGCTGCATGCTGCCGCTTCGGAATCGGTTCCTATAGATGGTGTTGTTCAGGACCTGCGATGACGTCGCTGTCTTGTGATTGGTCGCGAGACCGGTCATGTGACCGCTCACGTGACCGCAACGTCATCGAAGGTCCTGAACCACACCATCTAGGAACGGACGCCGCTGAGGATATCGGCTGTCTGCAGAGGGTGAGTATAACCATTTTTTAATTTTTTTTATTATTTTTAAACATTCTTTTACTATGGATGCTGCATAAGCAGCATCTATAGTAAAAAGTTGGTCACACTTGTCAAACACTATGTTTGACAAGTGTGACCAACCTGTCAGTCAGTTTTCCAAGCGATGCTACAGATTGCTTGGAAAACTTTAGCATTCTGCAAGCTAATTACGCTTGCAAAATGCTAAAAAAGACGCGAAAAAAACGGGAAAAGAACTCAAAAAAAAAAATGCGGATTTCTTGCAGAAAAATTCCGGTTTTCTTCAGGAAATTTCTGCAAGAAATCCGGACGTGTGCACATACCCTTAGATTCGGCAATAAGAACAGCGATCAGGAAGAACTGTCACATTTTAGAAAGAGATCCTGCATTAACTGAACTGGACGTGTGCACATACCCTTAGAGATGAGTCTATTTTCAAGAGCTCCCCCCAAAAGCTCTTTAAGCAGCTCTCTGTAATTGTCCGCTGGATCAGATCTTAAAACCTCATATGTATTTCTATCCTGGAGCATCGCATGGCACATGTCACAGTACACCTGATGGTCCATTATGACCAGACTACCACTTTTATCAGATGACTTGATTACTAGCTGGTCATTACCTCTTAGTTTCTCCAGTGCTAGCCTTTCTCCTTCCGTAAGGTTGTAATCTATATCCAGAACATGGCTCCTGATTTTCCTAAGATCTCTCTCAACTAATTGCAGAAAGATATCTATATTATTTGTATTAGTCTGTGGTGGTATCTTCACACTTCTATTTTTTAGGGTTGTGAAAGGGCCATTACCTGTGGCCATCCCTTGTTCATTTTCTTCAAGGAGGCCGATTAAGTCCTGATAAGTTTCCCAATCTTCCTCCTGGAGGCCCTGTTGTACACATTCCTCCCTATTATTATGCATGAATAATTTCCTCCACTTCAATCTTCTACAAAAGAGGTTCAAGTCCTTGAACCACCCGAAGCAATTATAGTAATTAGTCGGCACAAAATTTAAACCTTTCTGTAGGATACTATATTCGTCTCTAGAGAGAGAATGTGTAGATAAATTAATTGTTTGACCTCTATCTAGATGGGTTTTGTTCTCAGATAGTATTTCGACCTCACCCCTTGTTCTAAAAAAGAGGAAGACGAGGAAGAAGACGATGGAGGCAAAAAAGAGGCTGAAGCCGGTGTTTCCCTTGGGGTTGGGGAAGGTGTTCTTGATGTCCCCTCCCCATTCCTGTAGTGTCCCCTTCCCTTTCTTCCATATTTCCCTCTTGGATGTTGCCATTTTTGTCTAAATGCTGGTCTCTCACTTAGTTGTGCCCCTCTTAGGGTAGTCTCAGACCTCTCTATATCTGAGGTCTCACTATCTGACGAAGAGACCTCCCCCGGTTTTACTCTTTGAAAATTATACGCCTGATGATTAGTGTTGAGCGATACCGTCCGATACTTGAAAGTATCGGTATCGGATAGTATCGGCCGATACCTGAAAAGTATCGGATATCACCGATACCGATACCCGATACCAATACAAGTCAATGGGACACAAGTATCGGAAGGTATCCTGATGGTTCCCAGGGTCTGAAGGAGAGGAAACTCTCCTTCAGGCCCTGGGTTCCATATTAATGTGTAAAATAAAAAATTAAAATAAAAAATATTGATATACTCACCTCTCCGGAGGCCCCTGCACCTCACCGCTGTTAACCGGCAGCCTTATTTGCTTAAAATGAGCGCGTTTAGGGCCTTCCATGACATCACGGCTTCTGATTGGTCGCGTGCCGCTCATGTGACCGCCAGGCGACCAAACACAAGCCGTGACGTCATTCTCAGGTCCTAAATTCCGTGACGTCATGGAAGGTGCTGAACGCGCTCATTTTAAGCAAAGCAGGCTGCCGGTTACTACCAGGGCGCGTCAGAGGGTGAGTATATCCCTATTTTTTATTTTAATTCTTTATTTTTTACATGGATATGGATCCCAGGGCCTGAAGGAGAGTTTCCTCTCCTTCAGACCCTGGGAACCATACACTGGGAACTTCCGATTCCGATTCCCGATACCACAAAAGTATCGGATCTCGGTATCGGAATTCCGATACCGCAAGTATCGGCCGATACCCGATACTTGCGGTATCGGAATGCTCAACACTACTGATGATCCGAAAAGTTTTTTAGATCCTTCTGAAACTGTATTTGTTTCTTTTCTTTTAGAAGGGCCTGATATTTTTCTACGGACGTCTGCAAAAGACCCTCCGTTCACGAACAGGATCTACTAAAGCCTGAAAATCAGGTCATGTGTGCCTAAGAACTGTGCCTAACCATGATTTGTGCTAAAAGACTGAGCTTTGCGCATTGCCGCCAAAAATTGCCGCAAAAATCTTCCATTGCTGCGCCACGTGGAGCACAAGGGCGAGGAGACGTACCTTCGTGGGCAGAGCTAGCCAAAAAGAGCGTGAAGCAGGAAGAATGGGTGCCGCACTGCTGCCTGGAATGCCGGAAGTGAAGACGTCGTGCAGCGGAGCCGAAAGAGACGCTGCAAGGAGCCGAGCGGAGCCCCGGAGGAACCGCTGCTGATTCCGGAGAGGAGCCCTGACTTCCACCAGGTTAGCGAGGGGGAAGAGCAATGTCTAACCCGGGAGGGGAGTTGGCGGCGGTCGCAGCCGCAGACCTAATAGCACCCCCAGGCCTCACAGCGGACGTTCCCGCAGACCCCGCGATAGACGCAGCTGCAGGCCTTGTACCGCCACCAGGTCCCGCAGAGCCCACTACTCCCATCAGCCAGCCGGGCACCGCCCCAGCTACAGCGGCCATCATGCCCCTCTCCATGCCATACATACCTGGAGCAGCCTGGCTCCCGCAGTATTCTGGAGAATCGCATACGTTAGCTGACTTTAAAGAAAGACTCTGCAGCCTGCTTGAAGTTTATCACCTGACAGAGCATCAGAAAGTTCACATTGTAACGGGCCAACTGTTTGGAGCAGCCCTGAGGGAGGTGAAATCCTGGCCAGCTGTGGATAAAGTAACTGTGCAGCAGATCTTTGCTAAGCTTAAAACCACCTTTGACACCCGCACCGCTACAGAAATCAAATTGAACTTTTATGGGTGCAAGAAGAGGCCGCAGGATAGCCTACAGGACTATGCCCTTAATCTCCAGGAAGCACTGCGGGCAATCAGGCAGGTTGATCCTAACAGCGTGCAAGATGAAGACAAACTTAAAAGAGCGGTTCATTGAGGGACTCCTGTGTAATAACCAAAGGGCCCAACTGCACCTCCTGGCCATGCAGAATCCAGACCTAGCCTTTGTGCAATTCAAAGACAAGGCCATTCAGGTGCTACAGGAACGGCAGCCCAGCCGTGCAGTACCCCCTAGGTGTCAAGCCCTCACGTACCACCAGGAGGTGGTGCCAGATCCTCAAGTCCCTGCTGAGGCCGATCCCGAGATCCTTGAAGATGATTCTCCCGCAGGACTACGCCTCCAGCTGCAGGAGCTGACCAAGAACTTTGCTGCGCTAGCCCGGACCATGCAATCCCTACAGGAGGCCCCCAAGGAGAAGATCAAGCTGGCTTCCAGACTGGAGGATGTTCCCTGGCGACAACAGAAGAGGATCCCACTGACCAGAGGAAGAGACGATGATCACTATCATCAGGACGGACGACCCATCTGCCGCCGCTGCAATCAGGCAGGCCACATTCCAAGGTACTATCATTTAAACGAGCGACCCCTTGGGCAGAGGGCGAATCCCCAGGAGTAGGACGACCAGGCCCACAAAACTGGAGAGTCAAGTACGTTGGAGGACGACCAGTTCTTCCCATTGTGATCGACGGTATCCCCATGAACGCTCTGTTGGACACCGGTTCTCAGGTGACAACTATGCCTTACATCCTTTAGAAACATTATTGGGCTGACACAGACATTACTCGTGGCCCTGATGATGATTTTACCATAGTAGCCAGTAATGGTCAGCCCTTACCACAAGTGGGATACAAAGAGGTCACCATTAAAGTGGGGCGGGTAGAGTTGAAATCCCAAGGGATAGTGGTTGTGTAGTGCCCCCACTGCCGCAGGGCCGAGGGGTACCCGGTACTGGGCCTCTGAGTCTCTGCTCTGGGGTTGTCACGGTGGCTAGACCCGGTCCGTGACCCTGCTGAGGGGCGCCCAATGAAAGGTGTGGATGGTGGTGGTGGTGCGGTGAAGTGCCGGTCGCGGTAATTAACGAGGACACCAGGTTGCAGTCTCTTTACCTATTAACTGAAGGTCCCAGGATCCTCAGTCCGGAATATGGTTAACCGGGCTGCGCAAGTCCGGCCGGTCCGATGGCACCTCCAGAGTTCCCGTTGCAGGTGGAAATCTGTGCCTACATTCTAGCGCTTGTGTGTTGCGGTCCTCCCCTGCTGTGCTCACGGGATAGTCCCCACAACTGTTGTGTCTGTTTCTCGTGTTCCCTCACAATTTGATTCTGATGTTCTTCCACGTCCCCCAGATCTTATGGTTAGGACGCACCCGTATGACGGGGAGGCTCGGAGCTCTTCCGGGACTCTAGCGTTGCCCCACTCCTGTTGTTACCCCCCCTGTGTCTTCCTAGGTCAATTGGGTGAGACAGCCCGCCTATAACTGACTGTCCTGCCGTAGGTTTGAAGTTTGGCCTGGAGCTCTATACTTCCTCGCCGTTCCGGCCACCGGTTACGCGCCTCAGTAGGATGTTGCCTCGTCTTACAGCACGACTCCTACTGGTATTCTCCTTGTTGCGTTGATCTCGTTTCTCACTCAGCACAATAAACCTCGCTTCTTGTCCTTTCTTGGGGTACCGCCGCTATATCGTGCAGGCGCGGTCCCGTAGCATTCTCTCTGGTTGCTAGGCCTCTGTCAGGATCCCACCCCTGACAGGGACCCCTCTGAATCTTCCCCTACAACACCCTCTGCCACAAGGTGTTGCCTGGTTCCAACCCAGTCAGCTTTCTGATCTAACTTCCTATCCAACCCCCAGTTTTACCAGACTGTGAGGAGTGGCCTAATGCATAGTGCCCTTAGCTCCCCTTGGAGGCCAGACTGTGAAATGTATTGGTGTCTGTGATATCTGGTCAGATGAACTCCTTCAGTGCCATCAGACGTACCATAGCCCCCCTTAGTGGTGGAGCAACAGTACTGCAACGACCAGGACTCTGGGGCGCTGCAGTTGCTGATATTGATTGCCATGAATGTAACCCTATGATGACCATTGGTACTAATGTCAAAGAAAATTGTCTTGCAGAGGTTATTGTCTTATTACAACAGGTGGCCGAAACTGTTGGTTCCAGTGAGCAACGTGTTTTGCAGAAAGAAATCAGAGCCCTGGTACAGAGACAGCAGGTAGAACTATCTGGTGGAGAAATTGGCCATGCCACAGTGAGTGATTCAATCCCCATCGCAATACCCCCCAGGGGCGAAATGTTAATATGGTGTCGGGCAGCAATAGGCCTCAGAGGTAAAGACTACCAAGCCCTGGTAGAACCTGTGTATTCAGATAGCAGGCCCACAATCCTGACAGCCAGAGGGGTGGTTGAAGTCCCTAAGGGGAGGGTGCCAGGACGTGTCCTTAACTGTGGAAAGAAAGATGTCCACCTAACCAAATATGCCACACTTGCCAAACTGTTTACTGTTGATAATAATGTGGTACAGGCAACAGAACCCTTGGTCTCGTCCAACCAGACAGAGGACAATGGTTCTGCAGGGCAAATAGAAGATTGGTGTCAGAAATTACAAGTGTAAAAGAGAAAACCGCATGCACTATCCGGATATGGTGCCTTAGTAGGGTCCAAAGCCGTATATAGAGAAAGATAAACTTAGGCACTCAACTTAAATGAGGTTTTTGTGATTTTATTGTAGTCATCAAAATAAACGTTTCAGCCTCTATGCCTTTCCTTCTTCAGTAACAGTGTAAACTGCTCGAGGTAATGAAGTCCTGGTAAAAATGTCCACAGCAAGATATCAAGAGACCGGTACCGGCTGACGGCAGACTAGCGGTGGATACCGCATCGCACTAGTACAAGCCGGCACCGGTCTCTTGATATCTTGCTGTGGACATTTTTACCAGGACTTCATTACCTCGAGCAGTTTACACTGTTACTGAAGAAGGCCAGGCATTGAGGCCGAAATGTTTATTTTGATGACTACAATAAAATCACAAAAACCTAATTTAAGTTGAGTGCCTAAGAAATTACACGTGGGCACTGACTCTACACCATCACACCAAAAACAAGGGGCTTACAGGGTGGTCCATGAGTATGAGAGAGTATTCAGCAAACACCCACTAGAATTTGGGCAGGTAAAAGGGATTCAACATCATATCCCCACAGGAGATCATCCGCCCATTAAAGAGAGATACCGTCCTGTACCTCCAGCTCATTATCAGTGTGCCAAGGACATGTTGCGAGAGATGAAGGAGGCTGGGGTAGTTAGAGACAGTTGTAGCCCCTGGGCAGCTCCATTAGTCCTCGTCAGGAAAAAGGACGGCACAATGAGAATGTGTGTTGATTATAGGCAGATAAACCGCATTACACACAAAGATGCATACCCACTGCCCAGAATAGAAGAGTCAATAGCTGCTTTAAAATCTGCTGACTACTTCTCTACCTTGGATATCACCAGTGGATACTGGCAGGTTCCCATAGCAGAGGCGGATAAGGAAAAGACGGCCTTCACCACACCGATGGGTCTCTGTGAATTAAACTACATGCCGTTCAGACTGTGCAATGACCCAGGAACATTTCTGAGGATGAGGGAGTGCTGTCTTGGTCACAAGAATTTTGAAACCGTCTTGCTGTATCTGGGCGATGTCATCGTCTTCTCCAAGACTTATGAAGACCACCTGAAGCACCTGGCAGAGGTGTTCGAAGCCCTGTCCAACTTTGGCCTAAAGGTAAAACCATCCAAATGCCATCTGTTAAAGCCCAAAGTGCAGTACCTGGGTCATGTAGTGAGTGCCGAAGGAGTGGCCCCAGACCCTGACAAGGTCACTGTGATCAGAGACTGGCTGAAGCTCAGCAACCTCCATGAAGTCCGACAGTTCCTGAGGTTGGCAGGCTACTACTGAAAATTTATCAAAGACTTCACCAAGAAAGCTGTGCCAATACAGGACCTGTTAGTGGGCCAATCCAAGAAAGCCAAGGGTAAGAATACCCCATTTGACTGGGACGACGGACTGGAGAGATCCTTCAATTATTTGAAGTTGGCTCTAACAGGAGATGAGGTGCTGGCTTACCCTGAATATGACCAACCGTTTGTGCTGTACACGGATGCCAGCAACATGGGACTAGGAGCCGTGTTGTCCCAGGTCCAGAGAGGCAAAGAAAGGGTAATCGCTTATGCCAGCAGGAAACTTCGTCCCACTGAAAGGAACCCTGAAAACTATAGTTTCTTTAAGCTAGAGTTCCTCGCCATCATCTGGGCAGTGACGGAGAGATTCAAGCACTACCTAGCCTCGGCAAGATTCATCGTCTTCACGGATAACAATCCACTGACACACTTGGACACAGCAAAACTTGGTGCTCTGGAGCAACGGTGGATGGCCCGGTTGTCCAATTATGATTTCACCATCAAGTACCGCGCAGGGCACAAGAATGCGAATGCCGATGCATTGTCCAGAATGCCCAACTTGCCAGAGATGGGTGAAGATTCAGAAACACCCGAAGAAATAGAATTGCCAGCTTTCCATCGCCCCAAGGCAACTCAGTATTCTCATAATGTGGGGAACCAGCACAGAAACAAGCCAGAAGCCACGCTGAATCCCCTGCCCCACCATGGATGGGCAGAGACCCAGGACAGTGACCCCACGGTCCATTTGATGAAAGAACTCCTGATGCAGACAGGTGCACGCCCTGGTCTGGATGATCTACAAGAGACGCAACAACTGTGGAAGGAGAAGAGCAAACTATTTATCTATGATGGTAAACTGTGCCGGAGAAACATCGACCCACACACTCATGAGTTGGTTTGGCAGATAGTGGTCCCAAGGCAAGATGCGCCAATGGTTCTGGAAGCGTACCACGATGGAGCAGGACACTTCGGATGGAAGAAGTTGGAGAGTCTACTTCGTGGAAAGTTCTACTGGGTTGGCATGAGAAAAGCCATCGAAAAGTGGTGCCGAGAGTGTGGCCCATGTAGCCTACGCAGGAAGGACCGTGACAGTCAGAGGGCTCCCCTACAGCTCACAGTCACCAAACAGCCCCTTGAACTGGTGGCCTTAGACCACGTAAAGCTAACACCAAGCAGGTCAGGCTATGTCTACGCTCTGACCATCGTGGATCACTACTCCAGATTCCTGGTAGTTGTACCTGTCAAGGATCTGACGGCAAGAACAGCAGCCAAGGCCTTCCAACAGCACTTCTGTAAACCACACGGATACCCAGAGAAGGTCCTTACTGATCAAGGTCCAGCCTTTGAAGCGGAAGTGTTTCAAGAATTCTGCAACCTGTACAGATGCAAAAAGATCAAAACAACACCGTACCACCCACAAAACAACTAAATGTGTGAAAAGATGAACCAAGTAGTGATTGACCTACTGAAAACCTTACCTACAGTATACAGGAATGGAACTTATGGCCAGAAAAGTTGCCAGACTTGGTAGACTTGTGCAACCACATTCCAGTGAATTCCACCAACTGTACTCCAGCATACCTGATGAGAGGAAGATCCAGCAAACTACCTGTTGATCTAGACATGGGATTCCTAACCCCAGAAAATACCTCACCAGCTGAGGATTGGGATACAGAAAGACAACGAAAACACCGCCAAGTACAAGAGTGTGTAGAAAGAAGTCTATCTCAAGCCAGACAAAAACAAGAGAGAGACTACAACAAATGTGCTCCTGCAATTCCCTTGTCACCAGGTGGACAAGTGTTAAAGCGTAAAAGGAGAATGCACAAACTTGATGATCAGTGGGAAGCCGAAGTATATGCCATCTTACCATCCAACTTTGACAATACTAAAGTATGTCTTATCAGCAAAGATGGAGAAGAAACTTCGACGGCAGTATCCAGAGACCATCTCAAGAAATGCCCTGATAAATTGAGGAACAGAGAAACCGATCCAGAAACATCCCCACCTATGGAAGAGAAGATGATACACACTGTTCTTGGAGATTTTCCCCAGTCTTGGACTCAAGTACATCAGGCCATCGTGATACCTGTCTTAACGTTTCCTCAGCTGGAGATACCAGAACAAAATGTGACTCAGAACCATCCAGAACCAGAAGAGACTCCACACCAACAGGTTCAAGCAGCCAGTATCACCCCAGCAGTGGAACCAGAAAATGCACCCTCTGCAATTGGTGAATCTGCCATGCCTACAGTAAGTAGAAGTAGTCCCAGAAGGTCCAGTATATCAGTGCTACGTAGATTTACCAGAAGTGTAGCCATAAGAAAGTGCACTACACCAGTGGTAGTGAATCCTGTCAGGTCACTAGCAATCCCTGTACTGCGTAGGTCTACACTTAGCACCAAGAGTCAAATCCCAGCTCGTTACAGGGATTAAAAATGTTAATAACTGCTGTTATATGTTTGAATTGTTTGCTTAGCTTTGTTACAGGTTTAAAAATGGACAGTGCGTTAATGGACAATGAAAGAAGGAATATAAACCAGCTCACCCGTGATGCAAGAACCAAACCTCGGGAGCACGGACCCGCTGTGTCCAGGCGTATAAAGTCCAAAAAAGAAGAGAATGTCCAGCTTCACCGAGTCCGTAAAAAAGAGTTTTCTTTATTCACAAACTTTAAACATGGAGGATACAGACTTCAGCACAACCATATGGGTAAGAATCTCAACGCGTTTCTGGAGACTAAGCTCCCTTAATCATGACAATGCTTACCCAAAAACTTTCTTTGCAAATAGTTTGGCACCTCCAAGGTGCACCTTGGTTCTGCCCACTTTGCCAGCCTGGGTAAGAGCCTTTCTTTGCTTCATCTGACCAAGGACAATAACAGATGTAGCAAAAACGTAGAAAAAAGTGGGCACTCACCATCTGCTAATGTTCAGTCTTTATTATGCCACATGCCAAATGCAGAAATAGCAGGGAGAAACGTGATATAAAAAGACAGCGACGGTTTCGCGCTGCTGCGCTTCCATGGGTCTTGATGCAGAGTGTGAGTGGGAAGACTCTATATAGCGGAAACTGCCGCCAAGTGGCCACCCACCTGCATCATCACAATCCTACTAATCTAATAAAACCATAAAAGTAATTAATCAACCTATAAAGAGGGCACTCAAAATAAATGCTCCGCCATCAAACTATATAGTACACCAAAAAGAGATGGACACTTAAGCTAAAATTGACAATTTATTGGAAAACCATTTAAAACAGTAGGAAACTGCACAAATGAAACAGATAACAAAAAAAAAAAAATATTTATACAAAAATATATATATATGGAAGAAAGGCAACACTAGTGCCGCATACGAAATACAACCTGCTGAATAACAAAGTAATACGGGTAGAAAAGAGGTGTGCCACAAGGTAACCACTAAATACATATAAATACTAGAAAATATTCATAGTGGGGCACATCCAATACGACGTCCAAAACCAATAAGATATAATCTCCTAAGTAGAGAGCAGGTACAGGGGGACAAAGAGTGTGCATATAAATACTAACAAGGTAAGGTGCCTCATATAAAGTGCAATGTTGCAGAGGAGCCCTATATATCTATGACACATATGTGCAGGTATACCGGGAAGAATCCCATGGAAACCATATAAGTAGAGCCGTGTTATACTTAGGCCGGTTTCACACGTCAGTGGCTCCGGTACGTGAGGTGACAGTTTCCTCCCGTACCGGAGACACTGACACACGTAGACCCATAAAAATCAATGCATCTGTTCAGATGTCATTGATTTTGTGCGGACCGTGTGCGGACCGTGTCTCCGTGTGCCAAACACGGAGACATGTCAGTGTTCGTGGGAGCGCACGGATTACACGGACCCAATAGAGTCAATGGGTCCGTGTAAAACACGGACCTCACACGGACGTTCTCCGTCTGGGGTCCGTGTGGCGTGCCGGAGACAGCGCTACAGTAAGCGCTGTCCCCCCCCACATGGTGCTGAAGCCGGTATTCATATGTTCCCTGTAGCAGCGTTTGCTACCGAGAAAATATGAATGATAGTGTTTAAAATAAAGATCCATGTGTCCGCCGCCCCCCCACCCCCTGTGCGCCCCCCCCGCTGGTCAGAAAATACTCACCCGGATCCCCCGTCGGCAGTCGCTCCTTCCTGGTCTGGCCGCGGCTTCTCTACTGTATGCGGCCGATTACACTCATGAATATGTGGCTCCACCTCCAATAGGGGCGGAGCCGCCTATTCATGAGTGTAAATGAGCGGCCCCACGTGACCGCATACAGTAAGCCGCGGCCAGACCAGGAAGGAGCGACTGCCGACGGGGGATCCGGGTGAGTATTTTCTGACCAGCGGGGGGGGGCGCACAGGGGGTGGGGGGGCGGCGGACACATGGATCTTTATTTTAAACACTATTCTTCATATTTTCCCTGCAGCAAACGTTGCTGCAGGGATGATATGAATCGCAGCTTCAGCACCATGCAGAGTGGGTACCACACGCTCCGTGTGGTACCCACTCGCCATACGGGCGGCACACGTGTGCCGCAGGTATGGCCTCCGTGAGTTCCCAGGCACACGGACACGGATAACTCCGGTACCGATTTATTCCGGTACCGGAATTATCTGGACGTGTGGGACAGCCCTTACAAAGAGTGTGAGGTAATGAGCACACACAGAGTCCACCCTGTAGCGGTATGTGGCACACCTCTTTTCTACCCGTATTACTTTGTTATTCAGCAGGTTGTATTTCGTATGCGGCACTAGTGTTGCCTTTCTTCCATATATATATATTTTTGTATAAATATTTTTTTTTTTTGTTATCTGTTTCATTTGTGCAGTTTCCTACTGTTTTAAATGGTTTTCCAATAAATTGTCAATTTTAGCTTAAGTGTCCATCTCTTTTTGGTGTAGTAACATAAAAGTAATTAAAAGCAATGTGAGAATGAGTACTTTACATAAATATGAAATCTTGAACATAAACTGTGCAACCAACATCATATTATATTGCCAACTCTCCATTATAAATATACTGACATATCCAGTCTCTCGTTTAACCCCAAGAGTCCTGTAGCATTAACCCTCATGATCCACTTCCCCTCTCTTCTCAGAAGTAATTTGTTATGATCTCCTCCCCGATCAGATAAAGCTACTGTTTCTAGTCCCGTAAATCTCAAAACTGATGCATCCCCTCCATGATGTAAACGCATATGTGATATTAACCGAGGGACACCCTTGCCAGTGCTGATCGAATTGAAATGTTCTCTGAACCTCACAAACAACGGTCTAATAGTTTTCCCAATATAGTAAAATCCACATGGGCAGAACAAGGCATATACCACATACGTTTCTGCCCTTTATCTTTATGTGCTCCCTGTGAGGATTTGACATCCGATTTATCAGGCTTTATCTAAAGTTGACCGGGGGTAACCTCTAGCACTGAACCTGTCATATAACTCACATGTCTGTTGCCTGCATTTTTCTTGATCGCTGCTCACTCGTTTAACCCTTAAAAACTGACTGAAGGGGAGGGAATCCTTCATGTAATGTGGATGTGCGCTCCTATAGTGCAATAGTATTCATAATTTGGGATGGGGATAACCATTCTTTCAATAGTTTTGTTGAGCATCTAGAGCAGACTAATAACATGAATATGAAGTTCACTTCAGTTTTTGGGGGGTTAAATTTGGAATTTTTGGATGTGAAGGTTACTGCAGAGGAGGGGAGGTTAAACACAGACATTTTTCATAAGATTACAGCCACTAACTCCCTATTGCACTATAGGAGCGCACATCCACATTACATGAAGGATTCCCTCCCCTTCAGTCAGTTTTTAAGGGTTAAACGAGTGAGCAGCGATCAAGAAAAATGCAGGCAACAGACACGTGAGTTATATGACAGGTTCAGTGCTAGAGGTTACCCCCGGTCAACTTTAGATAAAGCCTTAGTCAGGGCTGATAAATCAGATGTCAAATCCTCACAGGGAGCACATAAAGATAAAGGGCAGAAAATATTTACCTTCGGACCCTTAGGGTACCGTCACACAGTGCCATTTTCATCGCTACGACGGTACGATTCGTGACGTTCTAGCAATATCGTTACGATATCGCTGTGTCTGACACGCAGCAGCGATCAGGGACCCTGCTGAGAATCGTACGTCGTAGCAGATCGTTTGGAACTTTCTTTCGTCGCTTGATCACCCGCTGACATCGCTGGATCGTTGTGTGTGACACCGATCCAGCGATGTGTTCGCTTGTAACCAGGGTAAACATCGGGTAACTAAGCGCAGGGCCGCGCTTAGTAACCCGATGTTTACCCTGGTTACCAGCGTAAACGTAAAAAAAACAAACCGTACATACTCACATTCCGGTGTCTGTCCTCTGGCGTCTCAGCTTCTCTGCACTGTGAGCGCCTGCCGGCCGGAAAGCGAGCACAGCGGTGACGTCACCGCTCTGCTTTCCGGCTATGGTGCTTACACAGTGCAGAGAAGCAGAATGCCGGGGGACAGACACCGGAATGTAAGTATGTACTGTTTGTTTTTTTTACGTTTACGCTGGTAACCAGGGTAAACATCGGGTTACTAAGCGCGGCCCTGCGCTTAGTAACCCGATGTTTACCCTGGTTACCCGGGGACTTCGGCATCGCTCCAGCGCCGTGATTGCAAAGTGTGACCGCAGTCTACGACGCTGGAGCGATAATCATACGACGCTGTGACGTCACGGATCGTGCCGTCGTAGCGATGAAAATGGCACTGTGTGACGGTACCCTTAGATTCGGCAATAAGAACAGCGGTCAGGAAGAACTGGCACATTTTAGAAAGAGATCCTGCATTAACTGAACTGGCCAGCAGAGGCCCCTTAATTGCGTGCCATCGGGTAAGAATTTAAAAGACATTTTAGTCCATAATAATATCGGTACAACTCGATCTAATTGGCTTCAGGATGGGACTCCTCAGGGGAACTACAAATGCGGTCACTGCAATTTTTGTGGGTATCACATGATTGACAAACTAATAAGGCTAGGTCCTGTCACACATAAAGTGCAGCAGTTAATTTCATGCCGGACCACGTATGTGGTATATGCCTTGTTCTGCCCATGTGGATTTTACTATATTGGGAAAACTATTAGACCGTTGTTTGTGAGGTTCAGAGAACATTTCAATTCGATCAGCACTGGCAAGGGTGTCCCTCGGTTAATATCACATATGCATTTACATCATGGAGGGGTTGCATCAGTTTTGAGATTTACGGGACTAGAAAGAGTAGCTTTATCTGATCGGGGAGGAGATCATAACAAATTACTTCTGAGAAGATAGGGGAAGTGGATCATGAGGGTTAATGCTACAGGACCCTTGGGGTTAAACGAGAGACTGGTTATGTCAGTATATTTATAATGGCAATATAATATGATGTTGGTTGCACAGTTTATGTTCAAGATTTCATATTTATGTAAAGTACTCATTCTCACATTGTTTTTAATTACTTTTATGTTTTTATTAGATTAGTAGGATTGTGATGATGCAGGTGAGTGGGTGGCCACTTGGCGGCAGTTTCCGCTATATAGAGTCTTCCCACTCACACTCTGCATCAAGACCCGTGGAAGCACAGCAGCGCGAAAGGAAGTCGTCTTTTTATATCACGTTTCTCCCTGCTATTTCTGCATTTGGCATGTGGCACAATAAAGACTGAACATTAGCAGATGGTGAGTGCCCACTTTTTTCTACGTTTTTGCTATTTCATAGATTATTTTTCTGTGGCAGCACCCAAGTTCTGCAAGTGGCATATACGCTGGATATCTGACACACACATGCACAGGTGTTTTCACTAGCGGTTGGTGTGGCAATCTGTTTTTCTTTTTGCTTTGAACAATGACAGATGTACTTTTATAAACTTGTTTTTGCAATGTTCAAGTGTCCTCACCTTCTATAAAGGGAAGCCAAAGTTTTATAATTGTTCAAATGTTCTTTCAAAATGTTTGCATTATTTAACCTGTAATTGTTGTTTTCTTTTCCCAGTCCAGGAGTACTGGATTTAACGGGGGAGAGTGCGGCGCCCCAGGGTCCTGATCGTCGCAGTGGTATTGCTTTCCTCTCGAGGAGAGTGATGCTACGTTTGGAGGCAAAGAAGGAGAACTTTGTCAGGTAACACAATGCATGCAACATGTTCACACTCCAGACCAGAAGGGGGAGCTCTAAGCCTGTTTAAGGTGAACTACCCTATAAGAGCATCCTGATCTGGAGGGAAAGGGTTCAGTTCCTGTCAGAAAGACAGAGGGAAAGGAGGCAGAGGAGCCCTGTGGCATGAAGTGCTGCAGCTCCTAGGAAACAGGCAGATAGAAAGCAGAACATGTTGCAGCAAGCGTGAAGGACAGCAAAGCAAAGGAGAGGATATCAGAGGGAGATCAGCCAGGACAAGGCTGCTTCCTTCTGAGGCGCAGAAATCTGGTGGCTGGCATACCGAGGGAGTAAGGATCTCTACGCTTTACTTCAGAGACCAGCAGGACAGCTATTTCAATGGTACCTGTCCGACCTATACCCAGGAGGCACGGTGGCAACTCTCAGAGGCTGGGACATGCTAGAGTCCCTATAAACCGCCTCAAGCCACTAGTCATACGGGTTTGTCCTATCCTATCTGGGGGACAGAGAGAGAGACATAACATCTACAACAGTTGTGAGGACCTTATGAGAAGCTTAGCAGTAAGGAACTACAACACTGCAGCGCAACGTAAGGCTACTGATTTCCTCCTGGATAAGGGGACTCTGGACTTGCCTCCAAACCGGCCGGACTCTGCTTGCCCTGTGGTCTTGAACCCTGGACTGTGGATGCTGAAGCCTTCAGTAAAAGTTAAAGAGACTGCAACCTTGTGTCCTCATTCTTCACTGCGCTTCTCACCATCCACCATCTACACACTGGGAAGCCCTGGGGACATACTTCACCTGTGGGAAGGTATACCATCTAGCTGCCATAACATCACTCCAGCGGACCCCTTAAAGCAGCGTTGGTCACCCTGACCGAATACCACAGGTGGTGTCACGAACATTTCCCCTTTAAAGACCTTTCCCTTTTACATGGACGTCGCAGGGCATCGAACCGGGTCAGCCACCGTGACATCCCCCTGTGATTTATTGAAAGACCCGGTACTGAGTACCCCCGCTGCCCTTGGGGGCGATCCACATCCACAAATCCACACATAGATTTAGATTTATACTAGCGCATGGCCAAGCGGCCATGCAAACCTTTTATAGCTGTGTCCTTTCGGGACCTTCACAGTGGTCCAATTGGGACCGCTTCAGGGCCTGAGCATGTGTCCCCGATCTTGAATGAGAGGTCGTCCAACGGGCATGCTCAGTTGACAAAAAGCAGGACTTAGTCCCTGGAGCATCTGCTCGCTGCTGATAAATGCTGGCTACAATAGCAGAGCCTGGGATGGAAGCAGTAACCAGACACTCAGCATCAGCCTGAGAAAGACGCTGGGACCGACATCTCTGCTGACCATTCTCCTCTGTGGCTGGGGAAGAATGGAAGACCGCAGAGGTCATGGTTTGAGATTCCCCCTGTGCAGCGGTGAGAATCTAACACTGTCTGTTTTTTATACCTCTGCTATCTGTATACTGTATGCTTCACACATTTGTTGCCCAGGCAACCTTATTCCATACGGCTACTCGGACCTTGTGCTTGGAGGATCCACCTCACCAGGGGAGGAAATCTATAACTCGTAACCATTAGTGATGAGGGAATTTTATTCGGAAAACGATCTCCAAACATAAATTCAGCACAAATATGGCACATTCCGATTTGTGATCGGAAACATGAGCAAAATTTTATAAAATCGGAAAAAATCGGTAACATTCAGTAAAAGTGCAGGAAAATATTTGCGTTGCCACAAAAGTATTTTCAGCACTTTAGCAACGATAATGCTGGTGTATCCTGAGAATGTGGCACGTGTTTGATGAGGGGAGGGGTTTTGTAGAGCTCAGAGGCGTGTCGTTCTTGTAAACAGACTTTTTTTTCCCCTAAATCTATGTGTGCACATAGCGGCTAGCCAAACAGAGAGCTAGCCAATCAAAGCGCAGGAAACACCCACAATCTCCTGAGTCAATGACTTGTGTCACTGGCTGCTGAATTCACATGTCCCTCTCCATATAAATAGCGGACATCTTGTTTTAGCACCATTTTGCCACTGTAACAGCGCAGAGAGGCTGCTCCTGACGCTGGCACTGTTAGCAGCAAGATTTTGGCTAGTTAGCTAGGTGATTGTATATCAGTCAGATAGTGTAGCTAGCTAGTGTCCAGTGTGGCAGTTAAATATAACCTCCAGCATTTTTTTTGTCATTACTGAGGCCCACAGACAAAGCCAGCAGGGCACATGTCCTACAAGTGCTCTGCTTCTCTTGTGCTCCATGCATGAGTATAGCATTCTAAATAATATTTTTTCACTAGGTAAATGTGAAACAGTCTGATGTGTCTCACCTTGTAATTTTGTGCAGTGGTGATATGAATCTGTCTGCTGACCTAAGGCACATTATAAAAAATTATAATTTTTCAATTGCAAAAAGTTAGACAGCCTGCTGTAGTACACTTTGTCATTTTGTTTCATTGAAATTAAGCTGTAGAGGCCTGATCCAGAGACCACAGAAACTGTTCTGTTCATAGTGTTATATAGTAGGAGACTTGACTTTCAAATAGCTTGTAGCATCTAAAGTGTTATAGTGTCCTAATGTCATACAATAGGGGATCTGACTTTCAAATAGTTTGTAGCATCTAGTGTGTTATAGAGGCCTGATCCAGAGGCCACAAAAATTCTTCTGCTCCTAGTGTCATACGATAGGAGACCTGACATTGAAATAGTTTGCAGCATAAAGTGTGTTATAGAGACTTGATCCAGAGGCCACAAAAATTCTTCTGTTCCTAGTGTCATACAGTAGGGAACCTGACTTGCAAATAATTTGTAGCATCTAGTGTGTTATAGAGGCTTGATCCAGAGGCCGCAAAAAATTCTTCTGTTACTTCTGTTATTAGGAGACCTGACTTTCAAATAGTTTACAGCATCTCATGTGTTATAGAGGCCTGATCAAGAGGCCACCAAAAATACTTCTGTTCCTAGTGTCATACAGTAGGGGAACTGACTTTCAAATAGTTTGTAGCATCTATTGTGTTATAGAGGCCTGATCCATAGGCCACCAAAAATCCTTCCATTCCTGGTGACATACAATAGGGGACCTGATTTTCAAATAGTTTGTAGCACCTAGTATGTTATAGAGGCCTGATCCATAGGCGACAAAAAATCTTCTGTTCCTTGTGTCATACAATAGGAGACCTGACTTTCAAATATTTTGCAGCATATAGTGTGTTATAGAGGCTTGATCCATAGGCTCCCAAAAATCCTTCTGTTCTTGTGTCATACAGTAGGGGGCCTGATTTTCAAATAGTTTGTAGCATCTAATGTGTTATAGAGGCCTGATCCAGAGGCCAGAAAATTCTTCTGTTCCTCGTGTCATACAGTAGGAGACCTGACTTTAAATAGTTTGCAGCATCTAGTCTAGTCATGTTCTATAGCCTGGGCCAACACAGTATGGACCTGGCGCATATCACAGAGTGGGCACAGATTAAGGACCTCTGCACCCTTCTACACAGTTTCAAAATGGCTACTAAGATGGTTAGCGCTGATGACGCCATCACCAGCATCACTATTCCGGTCACCTATATGATGGAGCAGACTTTGAATAACCTGCGGGAAGAGATGGTTGTCTCAGAAGAAGAGGAGGAAATATAGGAGGATGCAGAAGGGATAACATTGTCTGTAAGTTTCAGACTGTCGTCACACAGGCGGGTGCCAAGTTAGGGTGGATTACTGTTATCGAGGGTGGCTGGTGATAACAGACAAACTGTTATCAAAGGTGCAAGGTCCGAGGAACAAATAGAAGAGGAAGAGGAGATGGGTGAGCAACTGTCAGATGAAGAGCATAATCCTCCCCTCTCTGTTGTTCATGGTTGGCGGGAGGGGACAGAGGAAACGAGCCTCATTGTTACTCAGCCACCAACACAGCATGGACTTGGACCTCATGGTAGAGCCCGACATGAGTGCCTTCTTACTGCACTATCTGCAACATGATCACTGTATAGTTATGATTAGGAATACTGGTGACTACCGGGTTGCCACTCTTAGATCCATGTTATAAAACCAAATTTTGCCAGATGCTTCCCGCCCTGGAAAGGAACCTGTGAATGCTAGCGTTTCAGAACACATTTTTACACAACCTTAAGAGAGCTTTTCCCCAAGACAGCAGTGAAGCACATAGTTCACATCGCAGCGCTAGACTTCCAACCTCCGGCACGTCAACTTGTCAACGCCAAAACATTAGCAGCAGCAGTAACAGTGGAAGAAGCAATTAAATTGAGTCCTTTGACACTTTTTTTTAGACCAGCTCGTGCACCAGCACAACAGAGTCCAAGTCTTACATGTGGTGAACGAATGGAGAGGATGGTGCAGGAGAATCTAGAACTGAATATCCATACCATCAGGGAGGGTTTGTACCCTTTCACATTTTGGTCTTCCAAAATGGATGAGTGGCCTGAGCTTGCCTCACACGCTTTGGAGCATTTATCATGCTCAGCAGCCAGCATTCTTTCAGAACGTGTCGTCAGCGCTGCTGGTGTCCTGACAGATAAGTGCAGCCGGCTATCCCCTGAAAGTGTAGACCACCTAACTTTCATCAAGATGAACAAGACATGGATCTCCAATACTTTTCAACCCCAATTGCAGACTGTACAGATTAGGTGATTGCATTTTTAATGTGATGCACTAATGTCACGTAACTGCACTGTGTGATATCTTTAGTGTGGCTTGTGTGCCTGTTGTGGCTGCTGCTGATGATGTTAACACAAATTTGTGGAAAAGTGAACAGTCATGGTTAGTCTACATCTGCTGGGTAGGCTGTAGTGGAAGACGTGTCAGTCCCAATTATACTATTTCTATTCTTGTGACAGTTATTCTACTTCGATTGTGTCAGGTCCTCATTTTTTTAAAATGTGAAATCTCCAGGTTGGGTGTCCATCTGTAGGATTGGGTGTAGTGGAAGACCTGTCGGTCCCTATTGTACTATTTCCACAGTCGTGAAATTGATGCCACTTTTGTGGTGTCTGCCAGTAATTTTTGAAAATGTGACACTCCTGGTTGGGACTCCATCATGCATCTTGCCTGTACCAGTATGCCTCCGAGACCGTCAGGCCTCCACTTCCTTAGACTCAACTACCCTTGTTACTATACTTACATTTTTTTGACAATGGTAGTCTATAAAACTGATATTTATGCCACCTGAGTGTGGCTCAGCATGAAAGCAGGTCGAGGTGTTGCATGTGGTATCAGGGCTCCCAGCAAAGAAGACCTACACCGACACCTCACCTACCTCGTCTTACTGTGACGTTCAATTGAAAGCTGTAAATGCTGTCCCAGACCCTGATACCTCATGCCTGGCTGATTGCTGCAGTGCCATGCTACAATTTGTATTGTAGGTGAATTGAGGCCACTTTCCTGGTGTCTGTCCCTCATTTGATGTGTTTTGGCAGCATGTGGGTCCATTATAAGGTGCTGAGCATGCGTTTGTTTTTGCCTCTCATTGAGATGAATGGCGTTTGCTTATGTTTGGCTAATACATCGGCGAATATTGCAAATTTGGCGATTGTGAGCTGAACCGAACATTGAATTATTCACTCATCTCTAGTAACCATTCAAGCTCCATCTTCCTCATGTTAATAATTCCTTGTACAGCTGTCTTCTTGCATTGACTGTTCTTCTGATTGTCACAATTGTACCTTTCACTATGTCTGTGATGCAGTTACTGATGGCTCAGCTGTCCAATCTCATACAGAGGCATGCTGAAGCTGTCTGTAATTTGACAGCTTATTGTCCAGTCTGGTGCAGGGACATGCTAAGCTGTCAGTGTGTTGATTAACAGCTTGGTCGTCCAATCTGAGACTGGGAGGCGCTGTCTGTCTCCAGATGTTCATTGTCCCAGGTGATTGCCTGGCCACTTAATTGAGCTGTTAGTCACATTCAGTTTTTTGTGTGGCTTGTCTCCCAGTGTCTTGTGTTCTGTTTATTGATCTTTCATTGCCTAACCTCATTCTGAACATCTCTTTGTTTAATCCCTTTGCTCTGATCCGCTATCTTCCTGGTATTTTGACCTCAGACCTTTTTACTGACTGCACCTTTGTCTCCTCCTTCTGTTAATGATGTACCCTCCTGGCTTTTGACCTCTGACTCCTTGAATATCTCGACTCATGGCTTACACGTGAGAAGTGACTCGGCGTCATACTGATTCTCTTTATGACACATTTGGAAATATTTTGTGTCACATGTTTCTGATTTCCAGTATCAATTTTATTTATCCACTTTCTTATGCTTTTTTTTTTTTTTATTGGGGGGGGGGTAAAATTTGACATGTGATCACTTAAGGGGGTACTTTATGCTTTCTTTTTAGGTTTTATACATATTTTTTATATGTCCAGCTGAAGTGTTGTGCATTTTTCTATTGTAGACTCTGCGCTTGATAACAGTTCAGATTACACTGCGCAACAAATTTCGGGGAAGTTCTTGTCCCCTGAGAAAATGTTATTGTATCTTGTAGATTTTGATATGCTGACACAAATGTGTGCTCCAAAAGTCTGTATCACGTAAGGTTTTTAACCCCTTCATGACCGGAGCATTTTTTTATGTTTGGGTTTTTGTTTTTCACTCCCCTTATTTCCAGAGCCATAACTTTTTTATTTTTCTGTCAATATGGCCGTGTTAGGGCTTTTTGCGGGACGATCTGACTTTTTAATGATACCACCTTTGTGCAGATGTGTTCTTTTGTTTGCCCGTTATTGCATTTTAATGCAATGTCAATGCGACCAAAAAAACGCAATTCTGGAGTTTTGATTTTTTTTTATTGCTACGACGATCATGTTAATTCTTTTTCTTATTGATAGATCGGGCGATTCTGAACGCGACGATACCAAATATGAGTAGGTTTGATTTTTTTAAAATTGTTTTATTTTGATTGGGGCGAAAGGGGGGTGATTTGAACTTTTATGTTTTTTTTTTTTTAGATTTTTAAACACATTTTTTTTTTTTAACTTTTGGCATGCTTCAATAGCCTCTACAAGCTGCCATAGCGCAATCGCCTCTGATACATAGAAGTGATGCTCAGATCACCTCTATTCAGCAGAATTACAGGCTTGCTATAAGCGCCGACCACAAGGTGGTGCTCATAGCAATCTGCCATCAACAACTATAGAGGTCTCGAGGAGACCTCTGGTTTTGATAGCAGCGCAGCGATGACCCCCGATCACGTGATGGGGGTCATCGCTGTGCGTACAGTATTTCCGGACCGGCGTCCGGAAGTGCATTTAAATGCCCGCTGTCAGAGTTTGATAGCGGCATTTAACTACTTAATAGGCATAAGCGGATTGCTATTCTGCTTGCGCCTATTGCGGGCACATGTCAGCTGTTAAAAACAGCTGACATCTTGCAGCTTTGAGGTGGGCTCACTGCAGGAGCCCACCTCAAAGCGAGGGATACTGCCAAATGATGTACTATTCCGTCAGCTGGCAGTAAGGGGTTAAGAAATAACAGTGTATAGTCTACATTATGACGTCCAAGACACTACATACATGTGCAGTAGCAAAAGCAATTGTTCAAAAGTATTTTGCAGACGATTTTCATTTATAATCCATGTCAGATGCTTCTCGAATAAGATTCCAGCAATAGTCAGCCAGCATTGACTTACTCCACTTTCCCTGGTACCTTTTCTCCATCAGCGCAATGTCTTGGTGAAATCTTTCACCGTGTTCATCGCTAACAGCACGAAGATTGACTGGAAAAAGTCCAAGTGAGAATGTAGAAAATGCATTTTTAGTGACATATTGCATTTCATCAAATGATAAGCTGTGATATGCATGTTGTCCACGAGTTGTTCAAAGTTCGGTGCCCTGCCGTTGCCAAGGACTTGGGGTAAAGGGGTTAAAAACAGTCAGTGAATACCTGACAAAAGAAACCCTCGGTGATCCCCTGCTGTATTATCAGTATTGTCGTTTGATTCCTCCCCTGCCCAGGAGATGTGGTATGCTCCGTACACGGTCAGCCGAATGATTCACTGAACCTGCACAGAATTCGTATAATAAGTGCTTGCATATGTGTAGATCAGCGATTTATGTTATTTCAGTGGAAAATTCAGAATATACTGTTTCAGAAAAAGTTCATATATGAGTTTTTAGAATTATAACAGAATATTATAATAATGTTTCGTATCATTTCTCAAAAACCTTACGTGATAGGAAAAATCTGAAGTCATTTCTGAAATCAGCGTGAAAAAAATCTATCAGGAACACTCCAAATTGTCCGAGGGACAAAACCTTTGTAACACAGTCTTATTTATTTCAAATCAAACAACAGCCATGGACAGGAGTTTTCTGAAACCCCTTTATGTTTTTTTTTTAAATTTACTGGACCAGTTACATATAAAACTGAACATAAAATAATTACATAACAGCTAAGGATACATAATGTGTTATATTTTATCATATGTATAAAACATATTATCACACACTTTATCTTCTAATGCCTTTCCAGTCACTATTTTGTCTGACCTTGTCATGGTGGTGTGAACCACTGTGATATACAGTTTTGCTCAAACGTTTACATACCCCAGCAGAATTTTTGCTTCCTTGGCCTTTTTTCAGAGAATATGAATGATAATACTAAAACTTTTTCTCCACTCATGGTTAGTGGTTGGGTGAAGCCACTTATTGTCAAACTACTGTGTTTTCTCTTTTTAAACCATAATGACATACCAAAACATCCAAATGGCCCTGATCAAAAGGTCACATACCCTGGTGATTTTGGCCTTATAAAATGCGTGTGCATAAAAGCTGAGTGAGTTTCTGGGATCCAGACAGACTCTTGCATCTGTCATCCAGCCACTGATATTTCTGGATTGTGACTCATGGGGAAAGCAAAAGAATTGTCAGTGGATCTACGGGAAAAGGGAGTTGAACTGTATAAAACAGGAAAGGGATACAAAAAGATATCCAAGTAATTGATAATGCCAGTCAGCAGCGTTCAAACTATGATTAACAAATGGAAAATCAGGGTCTCTGTAAAAAGAAAACCACGATCAGGTAGACCAACAAAAATGTCATCCACAACTGCCAGGAAAATTGTTCGGGATGCAAAGAAAAACCCACAAATGACATTATTTTATTATTAGCTGAAATATAGGATTCTCTGAAAATTAGCGGTGTGGCTGTTTCAAGATGCACAATAAGGAGGCACTTGAAGAAAAATGGGCTGCATGGTCGAGTCACCAGAAGAAAGCCATTACTGTGCAAAAGCCTCAAAGCATCTCGCCTACAATACGCAAACCAGCACAGAGACAAGACTCAAAACTTCTAGAAAAAGGTAATTTGGAGTGATGAGCCCAAAATGTAACTTTTTGGCCACAACCATAAACTTTACATTTGGAGAGAGGTCAGCAAGGCCTATGACGAAAGGAACAGCATTCCTACTGTAATGCACGGAAGAGGATTGCTGATGTTTTGGGGATGCATGAGCTACAAAGGCACAGAAAACTTGGTCAAAATTGAAGGAAAGATGAATGCAGCATGTTAGCAAATACTGGAGGTAAATTTGCACTCATCAGCATAGAAGCTGCGCATGGGACATAATTGGACATTCCAACATGACAACGATACAAAATACAAGGCCAAGTCGATCTGTCATTGGCTACAGCAGAACAAAGTGAAAGTTTTGGAGTGGCCACTTCAGTCTCCTGACCTCAATATTATTGAGTCACTCTGGGGAGATCTCAAGTGCGCACTTCATGTTAGACAGCCCAAGAATTTACAGGAACTGGAGGATTTTTGCCAAGAAGAGTGGGCAGCTTTACCATCTGAGAAAATAAAGAACCTTATTCACAACTACTACAAAATACTTCACGCTGTCATTGATGTTAGAGGGGGCAATACATGGTATAAAGAAATGGGGTACGTGCACTTTTGATCAGGGTCATTTGGATGTTTTGGGTTGTCATTAGGGTTGAGCGACTTTTACTTTTTCAGGATCGAGTCAGGTTTCGCGAAACCCGACTTTGTCAAAAGTCGGGTCGGGTGAAATCGGCCGATCATTGCGAAAAGTCGGGGGCCGACTGAAACACGAAACCCAATGCAAGTCAATGGGAAATAAAAGTCGGCAGTGAGTGGAGGACAGGAAAACACCTACAGAGCCCATTTTAATGTCAAAAACATCAATTATCTTTACTTAAGCTTGTCAATCTTAATTTACCTTATAATAATAGTTAGCCATGGAAAATGTGGGGGTCATTTGGCAACAGTTGTGGGGAGAGTAGGGCTGGCTCAAGTTTTTCGTGGGCCCAGGAAACGCGGACTACGTCACGGCGGTGGAGCAGGGAGAGGTAAGTATTTCAACTTTGCAAGTGCTATGATCATGAGCAAGCAGGGGGGGCACACTCGTTCGTATTGCCACTGGCACAGGGCCCCTCAAAGTACGGTGTTGTGTTTGACGGCGGGGCGCCTCCCACTGGCAGAGACACTTTTGCGTACTATGACGAGCCCTGTGACAGTGATGTCGCCAACGAGTATGCCCCCTGTTGTTAATTCTGCTTGTGGGCTCCCTCCGGTGGTTGTTGGTGGTAATGCAGTTGTCCCTGGATTGCAGTCCTGGTCAGGTGTATCCCCTGATTGCAGTTTTGACTGGGGTATTTAGGCTTGCAGGATTCATTAGTCCTTGCCAGTTGTCCATGGTTTTTGGAGGTGTTAGTCCTTGCTTGGTTCCCTGCCTTACTACTAAATCAGCAAAGATAAGTGTCTGGTTTTTGTTTCTTTTGCACACATGCTGTGTGCTTAATAATTCAGTGCTATTCATTGTTTTTTGTACAGCTTAGATTGTGTCAGTATCTTCTCAGACTTGTTGGATTCTCAGGAGTTGCAGATATATATTCCATGTCTTTAGTTAGATTGTGGAACTTTTTATAGTATCTGCTGTGGATATTTTTGGAAGGATTTTAATACTGACTGCTTAGTATTCTGTCCTATCTTTCCCTATTTAGCTAGAGTGGCCTCTTTTGCTGAAATCTGTTTTCTGCCTGCGTGTGTCTTTCCTCTCCTTCTCACAGTCAATAGTCGTGGGGGGCTGATACAATAAAAGAAAAAAGTGGCACTCACCGAAGATCTTGCTGAATTGTGGTTTGTCCTTTTATTGAAGTTTCACAACATAACGAACTTTACATGGAGAGGCGGCAGGTGAGAGATAGGGTGCGGGGAGTGAGGAGAGGACTACGGCCGTTTCGCGCTTGTGCGCTTCCACGGGTCCAGGTCATTCGTGGGGGGCTGCCTATCCTTTCGGGGTCTGCTCTGAGGCAAGATAGTATTCCTATTTCTATCTATAGAGGTATTTAGTCCTCCGGCTGTGTCGAGGTGTCTAGGGTTTGTTAGGCACACCCCGCCACGGCTACTTCTAGTTGCGGTGTTAGTTCAGGGTTTGCAGTCAGTACAGTTTCCACCTACTCCAGAGAAAGTTTCATGCTGCTCCAAAGTCACCGGATCATAACAGTACAACTGGCCAACAATGAGTTAAATGCATCTCAGAAGAAGGGAAGAAAGGTGTGGAGTCATTTTTTTTCTGTAGTTTGCTTGGCCTGTTCTTCCGTCTTTTTCTCTGGGTGGCTGAGGAGTCTTGTGTTAGCATGGATGTTCAGGAATTAGCTTCTCGTGTAGACCAGCTTGCTGCTAGGGTACAGGGAATTTCTGATTATATTGTTCAGACTTCTGTTTCAGAGCCAAAGATTCCTACTCCTGATTTGTTTTTTGGTGACAGGTCTAAATTTTTGAGTTTTAAAAACAACTGTAAACTGTTTTTTGCTTTGAGACCTCGATCCTCTGGTGATTCCATTCAGCAGGTTAAAATCGTTATTTCCCTGCTGCGTGGCGATCCACAGGATTGGGCATTTTCCCTGGAATCTGGGAATCTGGCTTTGCTTAATGTAGATTCCTTTTTTCAGGCTTTAGGACTATTATATGATGAACCTAATTCTGTGGATCAAGTGGAGAAGACCTTGTTGGCCCTGTCTCAGAAAGTTTTCATTTAGAATATGGTCTGTGTTGATTAATTGGAATGATGATGCTTTGGCGGCAATTTTCAGAAAGGGTCTTTCTGAATCCGTTAAAGATGTTATGGTGGGGTTTCCCACGCCTGTCGGTCTGAGTGATTCTATTTCCCTGGCCATTCAGATTGATCGGCGCTTGCGGAAGCGCAGAACTGTGCGCGCTGTGGCGTTGTCCTCGGAGCAGAGTCCTGAGCCAATGCAGTGTGATATGATTCTGTCTAGAACAGAACGACAAGGATTCAGATGTCAGAATAGGTTGTGTTATTATTGTGGCGACACGTCTCATGTCATTTCAGTCTGCCCTAAGCGGACAAAGAGGATCGCTAGTTCATTTACCATCAGTACTGCACAACCTAATTTTCTGTTATCTGTGTCCTTGATCTGCTCATTGTCATAATTTTCTGTCATGGCGTTTGTGGATTCAGGCGCCGCTTTGAACTTAATGGACTTTGAGTTTGCCAGGCGTTGTGGTTTTCCCTTGCAGCCTTTGCAGAACCTTATTCCTTTAAGGGGCATTGATGCTACACCTTTGGCTAAAAATAAGCCTCAGTTTTGGACACAGGTGACCATGCGTGTTATGACCTGGTGGTTATGGAGTGGCACTGAGATGACCTGGTGGGTAAAACAAATCATGGACAAGCTCTGAGGAGGTGGAAGCTTTACTGACCGCAATCCCTACTCCTAGCACCAACACTAGAAATAGCCGTGGAACGTTCCTAACTCTGCCTAGATGCCTCGTCACAGCCTAAGAACTAACTACCCCTGAAGATGGAAACGGAAAACTATCTCGCCTCAGAGAAACCCCCAAAAGGAAAGATAGCCCCCCACAAATATTGACGGTGAGTGGAGAGGGAAATGACAAACTCAGAAATGAAAATAGATTTTAGCAAAGGAGGCCAATACTATCTAAAAAGACAGAGATAGAAAAGGATACTGTGCGGTCAGTATAAAAACTACAAAAAACCACGCAGAGTTTACAAAAAGAGCCTCCACACCGACTCACGGTGTGGAGGAGCAAATCTGCACCCCAGAGCTACCAACTAGCCTGAATATTTCATAATGACCAGCTGGACAAAAGAGACATAACTTAAACCTAAACGGAACTTATCTCAAGCTGAAATGGACTGGCCAACAGGGAACTTCCAGGAGAAAACTGAATCCAACAGGAAAACATTGACAGCTGGCATCCACTACAGACTAGAGCCCAGTTAAATAACAAGGCCAGGGAACCGATTAGTGAAAGCAGCTGCTAGGTTCCACTTGAAACCACCCGAGGGAGCCCAAGAGCAAAACTCCCAAAAATACCATTCACAACCACAGAATGGAGCCCAAGAACGGAATTCACAACACATGCGCATGGCACCGGCCCATCAGGAAGATTGTCGATTTCTGGTGTTGCATAATTTACATGATGCTATCGTGCTGGGTTTTCCGTGGTTGCAGGTACATAATCCTGTGTTGGATTGGAAGTCTATGTCTGTGACTAGTTGGGGTTGTCAGGGGGTTCATAATGATGTTCCTTTAATGTCCATCTCCTCTTCTTCCTCTTCCGAAATTCCAGAGTTTTTGTCTGATTTTCAGGATGTATTCGATGAGCCCAAGTCCAGTTCTCTTCCACCGCACAGAAACTGTGATTGTGCTATTGATTTGATTCCAGGCTGTAAGTTTCCTAAGGGCCGACTCTTCAACCTGTCTGTGCCTTGAACATACCGCTATGCGGAGTTATGTTAAGGCGTCTTTGGAGAAAGGGCATATTCGGCCATCTTCTTCACCGATGGGAGCAGGGGTTTTTTTTGTTGCTAAGAAGGATGGCTCCTTGAGACCCTGTATTGATTATCGCCTCTTGAATAAGATCACGGTCAAGTTTCAATACCCTTTACCTTTGCTTTCTGATTTGTTTGCAAGGATTAAGGGGGCTAGTTGGTTTACAAAGATTGACCTTCGAGGGGCGTATAATCTTGTTCGTATTAAGCAGGGTGATGAATGGAAAACTGCGTTCAATACGCCCGAAGGCCATTTTGAATACCTTGTGATGCCGTTCGGGCTCACTAATGCTCCATCTGTTTTTCAATCTTTCATGCATGATATCTTGATAAATTCTTGATTGTTTATCTGGACGATATTTTGATTTTTTCTGATGATTGGGAGTCTCATGTGAAACAGGTCAGTATGGTATTTCAGATCCTTCGTGACAATGCTTTGTTTGTGAAGGGGTCTAAGTGTCTCTTTGGGGTGCAGAAGGTTTCCTTTTTGGGTTTTATTTTTTCTCCATTCACGATTGAATTCAACCCACGTCCGTAAAGAGCCTTCAGAAATTTTTGGGTTTTGCAAATTTTTATCGCCGTTTCATTGCTAACTTTTCCAGCGTGGTTAAACCCTTGACTGATTTGACGAAGAAAGGCGCTGATGTGACGAATTGGTCCTCTGCGGCTGTTTCTGCCTTTCAGGAGCTTAAATGTCATTTTACTTCTGCTCCGGTGTTGCGCCAACCGGATGTTTCTCTTCCGTTTCAGGTTGAGATTGATGCTTCTGAGATTGGGGCAGGGGCCGTTTTGTCTCAGAGGGATCCTGTTGGTTCCTTGATGAAACCATGTGCCTTCTTTTCCCGTAAATTTTCACCTGCTGAACACAATTATGATGTCGGCAATCGGGAGTTGTTGGCTATGAAGTGGGCGTTTGAGGAGTGGCGACATTGGCTTGAGGGAGCTAAGCACCATATTGTGGTCTTGACCGATCATAAGAATCTGATGTACCTCGAGTCTGCCAAACGGCTAAATCCTAGACAGGCTCGATGGTCCTTGTTTTTTTCCCATTTTGATTTTGTGGTCTCGTATCTTCCGGGTTCTAAGAATATTAAGGCTGATGCCCTTTCTAGGAGTTTATCGCCTGATTCTCCTGAGGTCCATGAACCGGTCGGCATTCTGAAAGAAGGGGTGGTCCTTTCTGCCATTTCCCCTGATTTACGACGGGTTCTTCAGGAAATTCAGGCTGACAGACCTGACTGCTGTCCAGTGGGGAAACTGTTTGTTCCTGACAGATGGACTAGTAGAGTGATTTCTGAGGTTCACTGTTCTGTGTTGGCTGATCATCCTGGTATTTTCGGTACCAGAGACTTGGTTGGTAGGTCCTCTTGGTGGCCTTCTTTATCACGTGATGTGCATTCTTTTGTGCAGTCCTGTGGGACTTGTGCGCGGGCCAAGCCTTGTTATTCCCGTGCTAGTGGGTTGCTTTTGTCATTGCCGGTCCCTGAGAGGCCCTGGACGCATATTTCTATGGATTTTATTTCTGATCTTCCGGTTTCCCAGAGGATGTCGGTTATCTGGGTTGTTTGTTACCGGTTCTCTAAGATGGTTCATTTGGTGCCTTTGCCTAAATTGCCTTCCTCTTCAGATTTGGTTCCGTTGTTTTTTCAGCATGTGGTTCATTTGCATTGCATTCCAGAGAATATTGTGTCTGATAGAGGTTCCCAGTTTGTTTCTAGGTGTTGGCGTGCCTTTTGTGCTAGGCTGGGCATTGATTTATCTTTTTCCTCTGCATTTCATCCTCAGACAAATGGCCAAACCGAGCAAACTAATCAGACCTTGGAGACTTATTTGAGATGCTTTGTGTCTGCTGATCAGGATGATTGGGTGGCCTTTTTGCCGTTGGCCGAGTTTGCCCTTAATAATCTGGCTAGTTCGGCTACCTTGGTTTCACCTTTTTTTGGTAATTTTGGTTTTCATCCTCGTTTTTCTTCTGGGTAGGTTAAGCCTTCTGACTGTCCTGGTGTAGATTCTATGGTTGACAGGTTGCAGCAGATTTGGGCTCATGTGGTAGACAATTTGGTGTTGTCTCAGGAGGAGGCTCAACGTTTTGCTAACCGTCGTCAGTGTGTTGGTTCCCGGCTTCGGGTTGGGGATCTGGTCTGGTTGTTTTCCCATCATGTTCCTATGAAAGTTTATTCTCCTAAGTTGAAGCCTCGGTTTATTGGTCCTTATAGGATTTCTGAGATTATTAATCCGGTGTCTTTTCGATTGGCGCTTCCGGCCTCTTTTGCTATCCATAATGTCTTCCATAGATCTTTATTGCGGAAATATGTGGTACCCATTGTTCCCTCTGTTGATCCTCCGGCCCCTGTGTTGGTTGATGGGGAGTTGGAGTATGTGGTTGAGAAGATTTTGGATTCTCGTTTTTCGAGGCGGAGGCTTCAGTATCTTGTCAAATGGAAGGGTTATGGCCAGGAGGATAATTCTTGGGTTTTTGCCTCTGATGTCCATGCTACTGATTTGGTTCATGCTTTTCATCTGGCTCGTCCTGATCGGCCTGGGGGCTCTGGTGAGGGTTCGGTGACCCCTCCTCAAGGGGGGGTACTGTTGTGAATTCTGCTAGTGGGCTCCCTCCGGTGGTTGTTGGTGGTAATGCAGTTGTCCCTGGATTGTAGTCCTGGTCAAGTGTATCCGCTGATTGCAGTTCTGACTGGGGTATTTAGGCTTGCAGGATTCATTAGTCCTTGCCAGTTGTCCATGGTTTTTGGAGGTGTTGGTCTTTGCTTGGTTCCCTGCCTTACTAATAATCTAATAATAATCTTTATTTTTATATAGCGCTAACATATTCCGCAGCGCTTTTACAGTTTGCACACATTATCATCACTGTCCCCGATGAGGCTCACAATCTAAATTCCCTATCTATGTATGTCTTTGAAATGTGTGAGGAAACCGGAGAACCCGGAGGAAACCCACGCAAACACGGAGAGAACATACAAACTCCTTGCAGATGTTGTCCAAGGTGGGATTAGAAGCCAGGACCCCAGCGCTGCAAGGCTGCAGTGCTATCCACTGAGCCACCGTGCTGCCCAATCATTTACTACCAATTCAGCAAAGATAAGTGTCTGGTTTTTGTTTCTTTTGCACACATGCTGTGTGCTTAATAATTCACTGCTATTCATTGTTTTTTGTCCAGCTTAGATTGTGTCAGTATCTTCTCAGTCTTGTTGGATTCTCAGGAGTTGCAGATATACATTCCATGTCTTTAGTTAGATTGTGGAACTTTTTGTATTATCTGCTGTGGATATTTTTGGAAGGATTTTAATACTGACCACTTAGTATTCTGTCCTATCTTTCCCTATTTAGCTAGAGTGGCCTCTTTTGCTGAAATCTGTTTTCTGCCTGCGTGTGTCTTTCCTCTCCTTCTCACAGTCAATATTCGTGGGGGGCTGCCTATCCTTTGGGGGTCTGCTCTGAGGCAAGATAGTATTCCTACTTCTATCTATAGGGGTATTTAGTCCTCCGGCTGTATCGAGGTTTCTAGGGTTTGTTAGGCACACCCCACGGGTACTTCTAGTTGCGGTGTTAGTTCAGGGTTTGCGGTCAGTACAGTTTCCACCTACTCCAAAGAAAGTTTCATGCTGCTCCAAAGTCACAGTATCATAACAGCCCCCCCCCACCTGATGAAGGAACCTGCACTTTCATATGCACCTTCCTCTTTGTCCCCGTGTAAGGTGGTATAGTATGCGGAAGGGGGACCTGACTTTCAGCAGGGTCAGATTCTGGCTGTGTAGAGTGCAAGGGGAATGTAGTGGTCTGGGTCAATGTACCAGCAGACCCATCAAGCAGTGGCTGGGTAATAGGCAGGATGAGGAGGAAACACAGATATGGGCCCAAAATAAAAAAGGAGGCTAAAAGCAGGAAAAAATTGGTTACAGGAGTAAACAGGCAGCATTGCTTTGTTCAGTGGAGGACAACAACAAGCAGCAGCAGACACCGTTAGTAGGGCCCAACCAAACTAGTAGGCCAAATACAGTTTCAAATTCTAAATACAGGCCGAAAGCCTGTAGATTCAAACTCAGCTTTGTTTCTTTGAGGAAACCAAGAGGCAGCAGCAGAAGTAACTAGGCCCAAACCAAGAACCAGGCCAAATGCAGTTTTATATTGTTGATAGAGGCTGAAAGCCTGTAGATTCAAACTCAGCTTTGTTTCTTTGAGGAAAGCAAGAGGCAGCAGCAGACATAACTAGGCCCAAACCAAGAACCAGGCCAAATGCAGTTTCATATTGTTGATAGAGGCCGAAAGCCTGTAGATTCAAACTCAGCTTTGTTTAGTAAAGGTAGAGTGGGCGCACCCACCTGTCCAGGCAAACGGCACTTGCACGGGTGCTTGCGCCAAGTGGTGACCACGGTCCTGTGGCCGGGGAGTCAGCCAACTTAGGGAGGTATAAAAATGGCCTATGGTGGACATTCAGCAGCTGAAAATGGAGGAATTGGCAAAGTCAGTAAGAGGTGGGCAAAAGCGAGTCATTTATCACCCAAGCTAGGTGTCAGCAGGGGAAGGTGGGGCAAAAGAATTGGCAATCCATGATTGGTTCATTTAATGAAGGTTAGATCATCTACGTTTTGGGTAGCCAAATGTGTCCTTTTTTCGGTCAGTATTGAACCAGCAGCACTGAAGACTCTTTCTGAAAGCACACTGGCAGCAGGGCAAGCGAGCTCCTGTAATGCATATTCTGCCAATTCGGGCCAGGTGTCTAGTTTAGATGCCCAGTAATCAAAGGGGAATGACCTGTGAGGGAGAACTTCGATAAGGGATGAAAAATAGTTTGTAACCATACTGGACAAATGCTGTCTCCTGTCACTTTGAATAGATGCAGCAGTCCCTGTTGTGTCAGCGGTCATTGCAAAATCACTCCACAACCTTGTCAGAAAACCCCTCTGTCCAACGCCACTTCGGATTTCGGCACCTCTAGCACCTCTCTCATGTTGCCCCCTATGGCAAGTGTGAGGACCATCACCGCCTCTGTGTGCCGGGGAATGCCTGAACCAAACGGTCTACAAGAGTTGCTTGTTTGGTAGCCAATATTTGCTCAAGGTTCTCATGTGGCATGATGTTTTGCATTTTCCCTTTATAGCATGGATCCAGGAGGCAGACCAACCAGTAATCGTCATCGGTCATCATTTTGACAATGTGGGGGTCCCTTTTTAGAATACGCAAGGCATACTCAGCCATGTGGGCCAATGTTCCTGGTGTCAATTCACTGGTCCTGCTGGGTTGAGGAGCACTTTCTTGGAAATCCACATCACAAGTGTCCAGCAAGAAACCTGTACCTGAGCTTGCAACGCCACCAGTTTCAAGTGGCCCCTGAGAAGCATCCTCCTCCCATACATAGTCATCCCCATCATCCTCCTCCTCATCCTCTTCGACCGCCACCTCGTCCTGGACAGTTCCCTGACCAGACAATGGCTGACTGTCAACAAGGATTCCCTCCTCCTCGGCTGCAGACGCCAGCTCCTTGATGTGCGTCAAACTTTGCATCAGTAGACGCATAAGTGGGATGCTCATGCTTATGATGGCATCGTCTGCACTTACCAGCCATGTGCATTCCTCAAAACACTGAAGGACTTGACAGAGGTCTTGTAGCTTGGACCACTGCACACCAGATAACTCCATGTCAGCCATCCAACTGCCTGCCCGTGTATGTGTATTCTCCCACAAATACATGACAGCACGCCTCTGTTCACACAGCCTCTGAACCATGTGCAGTGTGGAGTTCCACCTTGTTGCAACGTCGATAATTAGGTGGTGCTGTGGAAGATTGAGTGATCGCTGATGGTTCAGCATATGGGCGACCGGCGGATGTGCGAGCAAAGTCTTCGCACCTTCAAGAGCAGGGCTGGTAACTCCGGATAATTTTTAAGAAAGCACTGCACCACCAGGTTCAAAGTGTGAGCCAGGCAAGGTATGTGTTTGAGTTGTGAAAGGGCTATGGCAGCCATAAAATTCCTTCCATTATCACTGACTACCTTTCCTGCCTCAAGATGTACACTGCCCAGCCATGACTGAGTTTCTTGCTGCAAGAACTCGGCCAGAACTTCCGCGGTGTGTCTGTTGTCGCCCAAACACTTCATTTCAAACACAGCCTGCTGATGCTTCCCACTAGCTGTTCCGTAATGGGACACCTCGTGTGCAACACTGGCAGCTGTGGATGGAGTGGTCGTGCGACAGCGCTCGGTTGACAAGCTTTCGCTTCTGGAGGAGGAGGAGGAGGAGGTGGGGTGGCGAACATCTACAGCCAACTGTTTCCTAGATCGTGGGCGAAGCAGAACTGTCCCACTATTGCTGTCCCCTGCATCCACGACATTAACCCAGTGCACCGTGATGGACACGTAACGTCCCTTGCCATGCCTACTGGTCCATGCATCTGTTGTGAGGTGCACCTTCCCACTGACAGACTGCCTCAGTGCATGGACAATGCAGTCTTTGACATGCTGGTGGAGGGCTGGGATGGCTTTTCTCGCAAAGAAGTGGCGACTGGGTAGGTCATAGCGTGGTACTGCGTAGGCCATCAGGGCTTTGAAAGCTTCGCTTTCAACCAACCGGTAGGGCATCATCTCTAATGAGATAAGTCTGGCAATGTGGGTGTTCAAACCCTATGTACGCGGATGACAGGATGAGTACTTTCGTTTCCTAACAAGAGTCTATTCTAGGGTGAGCTGGACTGGAGAGCTGCCTATGGTGGAACTAGCGGTGGTGGTGGTTGTGGATATGGCAGATTGAGAGTGAGTTGGTGATGTTGGCCTACATACAGTGCTTCCTACCAATAACCTTCTGACTCCCTGACTGCTTTGGCCTAGCGACGATCCCTCCACATTTGCTGCTGCTGGTGTCCTAACCGGCGGGCTTACAGTGAGGGAAGCAATGTTGAGGTGCTGACTACCTTCATTCAGACCTGGTGCACCATCGGTACGGGACGTTAGGTAGTTAGTCCAGGCTTGCAAGTGCATGCTGTTTAAATGTCTATGCATGCACGTTGTATTTAAATTGTTAAGAATCTTCCCTCTGCTAAAGGTCTTTGAGCATTTTTTACAGATCACTTTTGACTGATCATTGGGATCTTGGTCAAAAAAATGCCACACTGCACTCTTCCTACCACGGAATTGCTTTTCAGGCATTGCATGCTGTGCAACTTTCACAGGATGGCCACGCTGTCCTAAAACTGGTTTTGTCAAACGTTTTTTGCCTGATACGGGCCTGCCAGATGACAGCTGTTGCGATGTAGATTGTTGCTGCTGTGGATAACCCTCCTCCGCTTCTGAGCTAGTGTCAGCGCCACCCTCTTCCCCCAATGGCTGCCAATCTGGGTCAACAACTGGGTCATCTATCACCTCCTCCTCCTCAATGTCATGTGCACCTTCCTCAGTGTCACCGTGTAAGGTGCTATAGCGTTCAGGACAGGGCACCATAGTCTCATCAGGGTCAGATTCTGGCTCAGCAAACTGCGAGGGCAATGTAGTGATCTGACTCAATGGAACTGCATCATAATCTAGCTGTGGCTGTGCATCAGTGCACGCCCTGTCCGATTCTTCTTGTAATGGGCAGGGTACAATTTCCCTTTCTAACCCAGGCACGGAATGTGTAAAGAGCTCCATGGAGTAACCTGTTGTGTCGCCTGACGCATCCTTCACTTTTGGTTTGGGAGAAGGACACAAGGAAACGTCTTGTTCCTGACCGGGAGCATCCAGTGACGACTGGCTGCTGTGACATTTTGAACTTTGGGAAGAGGAGGCCAGTGAGCTAGAGGCTGAGTCAGCAAGGAAAGCCAAAACTTTTTCCTGCTGCTCCGGCTTTAAAAGCTGTTTTCCTACTCCCAGGTAAGGGAGGCTTCGAGGCCTTGTGTAGCCAGACGATGATGCAGGCTCAACACCTCCAGCCTTAGGTGCTACTGTGCTTTTGCCACTACCACCAGATGCAGCACCACCATCAGTACCAGCTGACAACCCCCGCCCACGGCCTCTTCCACCAGACTTCCTCATTTTTTGGGGGGGAGACACAGAACCACAACTCTGGCCCAGTGGTATAACAGTAAACTATGAATGTGGCAGAAAGTGGCTGCCTGCTATATACGACACACTAGCAGTACAGCAGAATATACACTGTGTGCAAATTTTAATCTCCCTTTTTTTGGGGGGGGAGACACAGAACCACAACTCTGGCCCAGTGGTATAACAGTAAACTATGAACGTGGCAGAAAGTGGCTGCCTGATATATACGACACACTAGCAGTACAGCAGAATATACACTGTGTGCGAATTTTAATCTCCCTTTTTTTTGGGGGGGAGACACAGAACCACAACTCTGGCCCAGTGGTATAACACAACACTATGAACGTGCCAGAAAGTGCCTGGAATTATTATTTAAAAAAAAAAAAAAATACAATAACAAGCTCCCTACAATGAGCTCATGAGCTCAGGACAAGTATGGCAGCAATAAAAAGGACTGCTGAACACAAAAATGTGGACAAATAAACAAGATAGGTAACTGTGCAGAAAGGAGCAACAGGAATTTTGCTTTTAAAAAAGCAGTTGGTTTGCACAGCACCGTGCACACAGCTATGCAGCTGATGCACTGAAATACGACCTCCACTGTCCCTGCACAAAAAGGTGGTATGGGACAGTGAAAATCGCTACAGCACAAGCGGTTTGGGGGTTAATATTGCCTCCCTAGCTCTGTACCTGCTTCTGACGAAGCTGCAGCAACCTCTCCCTATGCTCAGATCGGCAGAAGTAAGATGGCGGTCGGCGTGCACGCCCCTTTATAGCCCCTGTGATGCCACAGACAACAAGCCAATCACTGCCATGCCCTTCTCTAAGATGGTGGGGACCGAGACCTATGTCATCACGCTGCCCACACTCTGCGTCCTCCTTCATTGGATGAAAAACAGCAGTGACAGCGTCATATGAAACGCGACTTTGGTGCGAAGATGGCCGACTGCATGGCCGATCCCACTGTAGGATCGAATATATAGTAGTAAAGCACGGCACTCTGGGTATCTTGGAGGTGCTCAAGTCAGGTATCCAACCCGTAATACTTCAGCAATAATATACTTGGCACTCAGGGGAACTTTGTAGTGAAGTAAAACATCATTTATTCAGTGCATCCAGTTCAACATGAACGTTTTCGGTCCAAACATAGGACCTTCATCAGACAGGTTTTTTGAATACTTATGCAGTTAACATGAATGCGCTTCAGATGGGCGAGGTAATCGCTGGTGCAGGGAGCGCTGATGCTGCCTCGGAGAATGGCGCCATACTGCAGGGAGCCCTCCCGGAGATGTTTGGACCGAAAACGTTCATGTTGAACTGGATGCACTGAATAAATGATGTTTTACTTCACTACAAAGTTCCCCTGAGTGCCAAGTATATTCCCACTGTAGGATCGGTTCGGGTTTCATGAAACCCGACTTTGCCTAAAAGTCGGCATTTATGAAAATGACCGATCCGTTTCGCTCAACCCTAGTTGTCATTATGATTTAAAAAGAGAAAACACAGTATTTTGACAATAAATGGTTTCACCCAACCACTAACCATGAGTGGAGAAAAATAATAATAATAATAATAATTTTTATTTATATAGCGCCAACAGATTCCACAGCACTTTACAACTTATGAAAAAGTTTTGGTGTTATCTTATCTTTCATATACTCTAAAAAAAAGGCCAAGAAAGCAAAAATTCTGCTGGGGTATGTAAACTTTTCAGCACAACAGTATATTCCTAAGTTACACCTAACATTAGTAAGAGGTCACAGCATACTCATTTGTAAGAATAAGCTGTATCACAATAGGGAACATTCTTAAAACATTTATTAATTGAATTATATTATATATGTAGAATATTAAGTCTTAATTGTTGAAAATGATTAGAATTACAACAATTTTTTTATGCTAAATCAGATAAGCCAAATTTGGTTGTACTTTGTTCTGTTAATATTTATTTGTGAGCTGGTGTGGGTGCATATCGAGAAAGCAAATAGTCAGATAATACTGTAGGCAGGTATGATACAGGAATGTAGTAGAGCTTGGCATCCCAGCCAGCCGCATATCTTGTCCAAGGGTGCACAGCGGTCAATGCATGTTCCATACAATTGGTAACCTTGTAAATCTTTGGACTTCCTGTCTTTAGTAAACTCTTCAGGACATTTTCATCTGTAGATAAATGAATGAAAATGTTATTCTATAAAATACTGTTAGAATTCTAATCTTTACTAGTTTATGTAAGCAACGTCATGCAATATGATGCCTTTCTGGACAAGATTCATGCAGATTGGAGCTTATTGTAAAACTTTATGAGCAATGATGACAGCGCCTCCCTTGGACCGCGTGCTGTAATTGTTGCTATAATAGCACAAGAAACAGATTAACAGCCACTGGCGGAGCTCCTCTCAGATGATGGTGTAGGGGAGTGGTGCTGTTATGGACAGTAAGGAACATGCTGCCACTTTAAGAGACAGCACCCCCTTGTCTGGTGTGATTGAATTTTCTGCTCCCCCCTGCAATAGACTATGTGAATAAACTGCCCTGTGCTGAAGAGTTGAGCCTTTAGAGCATGTAACCAAAGGCTGCTTTAGAGAACATCTGTGCTTGTAGCTATGAAAGAGGACCCTCAGCGTGGGACGGAGTGGACTCGTGAAATTGGACAGACTCTTCGGGTGCAGCAAGGGTGGCTGTCCTGTGCTAGTTTGAGAAGCCATGAAGATACTGAGAAAGGGATTTACAGTTTCCAGAAACACCTCCCGGACCAAGAAGCAAGGAGAAGACCACTTTTCATGGAGCTGGCAGAGAGCTGTGCGCACCACCATACTAGACTGTTGGGTGCCCCCTGGACTGGATCTGAGTCCCCAACATCACTGTGAGTTTGTTCCTGTTTTGTGCACATGTTAGGGCCTAGTGTAGGCTTCAACAGACAGAACATGGCAGCTGTGTGGCTTGCTTAGAGAAGCCAGGGAGGCTATATGCAGAGTAGCATCATTATTTGTTTATTGTTTGCATCTGCTTGTGTACGTATATTGATTCTGTAATAGTTGGAGCACCGTGCTATTTAATGGCCCAGATAAAGAATACAATTCTTGTAAATTATCTTTTCCATTGCAAACCCCTGTTTGAACCTTCCTCTTACACTTCATTCCTTGCCTTCCAATAAATTTACCCTTTGTTGTTTGCACCTCATCTTGTGTACGGCAGTCTGTCTGCACCGTGGTGGTTCCCCGGCCATCGCTTCAATGGCTGAATAACACTGCTGTGATCTGCTGGGAATGGGGCAGGCTCAGCTCCCATACTGCAGTTGTCATTAAAAGGTTAAAGGGGATGTCCAGGTATCATTTACATAATACAGATGGATTGGTAACATAAAAGAAACAACCAAAGCAGTGCTCATCTACTACCACTTGCCAGAATTCATTGCATTTCCCCCTGTGGTCTTCATTTACTCCGGCAGCGAGCAGTCACTGTTCAAAGTTGCAGGAGAACCACTGGGACCTTTGATTAGCTGCCATGGTTAGTGTCTTTAGTAGCACATCAATGTCACCGATTTGAAAACACCTGACTATGACATCAATCACAGGTAGTCAAGTAAAAAAGGCAGCACACTGCAGCGCTAAGACATGCAAACATGAAACATGAAAACTGAACTGCAATACTGCACTAGAAATATGAAAAAATGAGAGCGTTTAGCGCATAAAAATGGCCAATTTTATGTGTACCTGATAGCCCCTTTACGGCATCTCTCGTATATCAGGTCCTACGCTTGCCTACCTCGCTGAGAATAAACGTCTCCATGTGAATGGGTACCTGTGAAAACCTCTTCCTAGACTCATATTCTCTCTCTCTGTGGAGGGGTACTGGACCTGCTGCGATTAAAACACCTGGGCTAGGAGGCGGAGTGCTCAGTCAGAAGGCTAAATGATATATTTGAAAAAACTGACCGTCGCATCCATACATAGACTAAGTGTGAACAGGTGCTGAACCTAGAGTAACCAACTCATATATAGTCAAGTAAAAAAGGCAGCACACTGCAGCGCTAAGACATGCAAACATGAAACATGAAAACTGAACTGCAATACTGCACTAGAAATATGAAAAAATGAGAGCGTTTAGCGCATAAAAATGGCCAATTTTATGTGTACCTGATAGCCCCTTTGCGGCATCTCTCGTATATCAGGTCCTATGCTTGCCTACCTCGCTGAGAATAAACGTCTCCATGTGAATGGGTACCTGTGAAAACCTCAATCAATCACAGGTAGGGTTGAGCGACTTTTATTTTTATAGGATCGGGTCAGGTTTCACGAAACCCGACTTTCTCAAAAGTCAGGTCGTGTGAAATTGGCCGATATTATAAAAAAGTCGGGGTCGGGGTCGGCCGAAACACGAAACCCAATGCAGTGCAATGGGATACTATGGTTCCCAGGGTCTGAAGGAGAGGAAACTCTCCTTCAGGCCCTGGGATCCATATTAATGTGTAAAATAAAGAATTAAAATAAAAAATATTGATATACTCACCTCTCCGACGCAGCCTGGACCTTACCGCTGGTAACCGGCAGCCTTCTTTGCTTAAAATGAGCGCATTCAGGGCCTTAGATGACGTCACGGCTTGTGATTGGTCGCGGCCGCCCATGTGACCGCCACGCGACCAATCATAAGCCGTGACGTAATTCTCAGGTCCTAAATTCCTAATTCTAGGAATTTAGGACCTAAGAATTACGTCACGGCTTGTGATTGGTCGCGTGGTGGTCACATGGGCGGCCGCGACCAATCACAAGCCGTGACGTCATCTAAGGCCCTGAACGCGCTCATTCTTAGGAAGGAAGGCTGCCGGAAAGAAGCCGAGGGTGATTATATTCATATTAGGTATATACTCACCCTCGGAGGTGCCCTGCTTCTTTCCAGCAGCCTTCCTTCTTAAGAATGAGCGCGTGAAGGACCTGAGAATTACAAATTCTTTGTTTTACACTTAAATGTGGATTCCGATACCGATTTCCGATATCGCAAACATATCGGAACTCGGTATCGGAATTCCGATACCAGATTCAGAAGATCGCCGACCTCATGGCCGACCCCACACAGGGGTCGGGTTTCATGAAACCCGACTTTGCCAAAAGTCGTCGACTTCTGAAAATGGCCGACCCGTTTCGCTCAACCCTAATCACAGGTCCCAGCGGTCCTGCTGCCACTTTGATTGGTAACTATTACCTGCTAGAGTAAATGAAGACTATAGAGTTGGATATGTTGAACCCCGGTCAGTGCCATTGGGGGAGTATCGTTTGTAGCTTTTTATTTTACCACTGGTAACATTTAAGTTTTTCCCGGACACCTGACTTTAAGTACCACCCTGCATACAATAAGCCATATTGTACAGACCTAACATCAAAGCACACACATCAGAAAATCACTGTGAAAATGTCAGGGCACACGTCATAAGGTCACAGGTATCACAGACACTGAGCCCACATTGCATGCTCAAATGTTACATGTCATATGGGTACACAAGCACAAAACAAGGGATAGGCACCGTGCACACAAGTACAGGAAATACACAGCAAAAATCACACTGTGAACATTATTAGTAATACTTACCCCTTTGAGTATCCATTTTCATCAAGAGCCTATGAATTGAGAGCTCTGCCTAGATTGTTAGCTATGTTGGAGGGCAAAGCTTAAGTTTAAGTACCCTAGATTAAACAAAACTATTAGGGTACCGTCTCACTATACGATTTACCAACGATCACGACCTGCGATACGACCTGGCCGTGATCGTTGGTAAGTCGTTGTGTGGTCGCTGGGGAGCTGTCACACAGACCGCTCTCCAGCGACCAACGATGCCGAGGTTCGCTGGTAACCAGGGTAAACATCGGGTTACTAAGCGCAGGGCCGCGCTTAGTAACCCGATGTTTACCGTGGTTACCAGCGTAAAAGTAAAAAAAAACAAACCGTACATACTCACCATCTGATGTCCGTCAGGTCCTTTGCTGTCTGCTTCCTGCTCTGACTGAGCGCCGCCGTACAGTGAGAGCAGAGCGCAGCAGTGACGTCACCGCTGTGATCTGCTCTCACTTTCCGGCCGGCAGACAGACAGAGCGGGAAGCAGACGGCAAGGGACCTGACGGACATCAGATGGTGAGTATGTACGGTTTGTTTTTTTTTACTTTTACGCTGGTAACCAGGGTAAACATCGGGTTACTAAGCGCGGCCCTGCGCTTAGTAACCCGATGTTTACCCTGGTTACCAGCGAACGCATCGCTGGATCGCTGTCACACACAACGATCCAGCGATGACAGCGGGAGATCCAGCGACGAAAGAAAGTTTCAAACGATGTGCTACAACGTACGATTCTCAGCAGGGTGTCTGATCGCAGTAGCGTGTCAGACACTGCGAGATCGTAACGATATCGCTAGAACGTCACGAATCGTGCCGTCGTAGCGATAAAAATGCCACTGTGTGACGGTACCCTTACTCTAAAACTTTGTTTACTTTAGGTTTCCCCTTCCTGCTTTGCCACTTTGTTTATTAGCAGACAGCAGACATATAGCAGATGCAAAGGCAGAGGGTACATTATCTGATGCCACAAAGGAGAAGCTTCAAAAAGTTTGAGCCACAGGGATTTAGGAACACAGAAGTGATAGTTCTGCCCTCACGGAATGTTCTGCCGCCCCCGGCATAAGTCTCCAAAGATGGTTACTGTGTGCACTGAAGAAGCTATGCGGGGATGTAGGTGGTACCTAGACAGGTGGAGTCAGAAGGAAGATGCTCACTTGGATAGTGTGATCCACCAGGTATCTGCCGGGTTGGGCAAATAGTCAGAAAGGGTCTGGCATTACCCTTTTAAAACTATTTTTTAAGGCCTTTTAGATTGATCAGCGATAATTACTACCAAATGAATGGCTATCCACTCCAGTAATTGAACAGCAATGTATTATCACTAACTTATGTATATATATATGTATATATATATATATATATATATATATATATATATATATATATATACAACTTTTATACTATCTTGAGAAACAGCTATGGACCCCATTCCTGAGGGTGTTTTTGTGGGTTTTCAGGGGCAAAACACTTTCAGATGTGGCAAAATTTTTGTGCAAGTCAGAAGTTATGCAAAAAATGTGCGACTTTTGGAGTTTTCACATCGGTCCTAGGCAACTTTGCCAAAATGGGTCGAGCATGAGCTGGACAGGGTGTTGTTCAGCCTACCCAACTAAATCATTAAACTTTAGAACCATAAATTTTGTGGGACTGCCACCTCTTAATATATTACATGCATTTTACTCCATTGGCCTCAATTATTAAGAGTGCTGCGCAAAATACCAGTCTTGAGGAATCGGGGCCTGAAGTCATGGTCAAAAGTGTTGGCACCCTTTAAATTGTTCCAGAAAATGAAGTATTTTTCCCACTAAAGTTTAGCAATTACACATGTTTTATTATGCACATTTATTTCCTTTGTGTGTATTGGAGCAGCACAAAAAAACCTGAAAAAAACCGCAAATTGGACATAATTTCACACAAAACCTCAAAAATGGTTTAGTCAAAATTGTTGGCTTTGTCACGATTCCACTGCTGTGTCTTAGCTGTAATAGCTAACATCTTAGTCGCCCAATCTAGTGTTGGGGCATGCTGAGCTGTCTGTATTTTGAGCGACAGATAGTCCATCAAATCTGAGGCTGGGAGGTACTGAGCTTCTTTCAGGTGTTCATTGTTCCTAGTGATTACTCAGCTACTTACAGTCATAGCAGAAAGTTTTGGCACTCTAGAAATTGTTACAGAAAATGAAGTTTTTCTCCAGGAATTCATTGCATTTACAGATGTTTTGCTGTGCACGTTTATTTCCTTTGTGTATATTGGATCAACAGAAAAAAACTAAGAAAAAAGGTAAATTGGACATAATTTCACACAAAACACCAGAAATGGGCTGGACAAAAATGTTGGCACTCTCAACTTAACATTTAGTTGCACACTGTTAGGGTTGGCAGATTGCACTAAATTAAATTAAACTAAAAAGTGCAATACCAACCTGTGGTCCACCATGCCGAGAAGAATAACTGCTTCTAGTGTGAATACTGACAGATAAAAAACTAGCAAATGTTCCTCCTTAAAAACACACTCAGTTAAACTCCCCACAGTGTGAATGGAATGCAGAAACCCAAACCCAAACACAAATCAGAGGTGCACAGGGAAAGGAGTGCCTACTCAGCTAACAACCGAGGGGTACAGGGAAGGTTAGTACCAGCTCAGCTAACCTCCGAGGGGTACAGGGACAATAGGAAGTGTGCAATACCCTGATAGCACCACTGCTAAAGAACACTTGGGTGGGACTTGCTCTGTGGTGCAATACCCTGTTAACCCCACAGGGAAGTATAGCATACACACGGGACAGAAAACAGATAGCAAAAACTCACAGTCAGCAAGAACATGCTGCAAACCTCTTCTCCAGAGGAGCCAGAATTCTAGTGGCTAGATGCCAGCCCTGAACTCACACAGCCAATCTCCTCTCCGAAGGTGACAGAATTCTAATGGCACAGGGCCAGCCCTCAACACTTGCTGACATGGATCACTGAACAGAAAGCATTCAAGCACCAATGACAAGGCGCCACATGACGGACATGCTCAGTAAGGTGAATTCTGATCTTGGACTCCAGAGAGTGGGGCTGCCACTGAATACCACTGGTTACCATAAACTTTAGCTTGAGAGCCAGCAGTAACCACACATATAACAGGAGCCTGATCAGAATGTCGGGACCAACATCTGCTTTAAGCAGCAGACCTAGCAGCCAGACCTGAATGGGAGACCAGAGCAACAAACAGTGCCTGTGATACATCCCACCCGGCAGGGAAGTCCCGGCCTCTAACACACACCCTTTGGAATAAATAATTGTAAATAACCGCTTCCTATAACCATCAACAAGCTTCTTACACCTCTGATCTGGAATTTTGTACCATTCTTCTTTTGCAAACTGATCCAGTTCTCACATATTTGAAGGGTGACATCTCTCAATAGAAATTTTAAGATATCTCCAAAGGTGTTCAATGACATTTAGATCCTGACTCATTGCTGGCCACTTCAGAACTCTCCAGTGCTTTGTTTCTATCCATTTCAAGATGTCTTGCTGCCTCTGGCACTGGGTGTCTTGACTGTGAGCAAGGCATCATGAAATCTCAAGATTGCCAAAGGATTTTGGGTTGCAATGCAGTGCTCAGTGTCAGAAAGCTGTGTTTGCATCCAAGGTAATGGGACTTCCAGGAGTACAATGACCCCAAATATAGTTCAAGAAGCTCCCAGAAAAGGATGGAAATCACTGGAGAGTTCTGAAGTGGCCAACAATGAGTCCGCATCCAAATCCCAATGGGCACCTGTGGAGAGAACTGAAAATTGCTGTTTGGAGAAGGCACCCTTCAAATATGAGAGACCTGGAGTAGTTTGCAAATGAAGAGTGGTCCAAAATTCCATTTGAGAGTTGTAAGAATCTTGTTGATGGTTATTGGAAGTGATTGATTGCAGTTATTTAATCCAAAGGGCGTGCAACCAAATACGAAATTGAGGGTGTCAACAATTTTGTCCTGCCCATTTTTGGGGTTTTAGGTAAAATTATGTCCAATTTGCCTTTTTTTTCTGTTTGTTTTAGTGTTGTTCCATTACACTCTAAAGGAAATAAACAGGTGTATAACAAACCGTATAATTGCAATAATTTTCTGGGAAAAATACTTAATTTTCTGGAACAATTTAAAGGGTTCCAGCACTTTCGGACATGACTGTATATCTCTATTAAATCTACATATTAGTTTCCATGATGCAGTGACAGATTCATCTTATGATCAAAATCAACATCGCCTGATGAACCCTATTGAATTAAAGGGCATCTGTCACCCCCAAAATCGTGGGTGAGGTAAGCCCACCGGCATCAGGGGTTTATCTACAGCATTCTGGAATGCTGTAGATAAGCCCCCGATGTATCCTAAAAGATTAGAAAAAGACGTTAGATTATACTCACCTAGGGGCGTTCCCGCTGCTGGTCCGGGTTCGGCGCCTCCCATCTTCATCAGATAACATCCTCTTCTGGTCTTCACGCTGCGGCTCCTATGCAGGCGTACTTTGCCCTGTTGAGGGCAGAGCAAAGTATTGCAGTGCACAGGTTCTGGGCCTCTCTGACCTTTCCCGGTGCCTGCGCACTGCAATACTTTGCTCTGCCCTCAACAGAGCAGACAAAGTATGACTGCGCAGGAGCCGCAGCGTGAAGATCAGAAGAGGACGTCATCTGATGAAGATGGGAGGCGCCGGACCCGGACCAGCAGCGGGAACGCCCCTGGGTGAGTATAATCTAACGTCTTTTTCTAATCTTTTAGGATACATTGGGGGCTTATATACAGCATTCCACAATGCTGTAGATAAGCCCCTGATGCCGGTGGGCTTACCTCACCCACGATTTTGGGGGTGACAGGTTCCCTTTAATGGTGTATATGTGTGACCTGCCTGTCATTTTGACTAGAAGGATAAATCTATTTTTGTCAAATGTGATGAATGCTATCATGGAGGTTTTTAACAGGGCATCCAATACATATGTTAACACAGTCCATATTACTTATTACCTTCATGTTTGGCAAAATTAAAGTGATATTTTTAAGTAGACCTGGTTTCTTGGATTCCTATCATCTGTTTCTATTTTAACTGGGCTTTTGCAACTAAGGTTTTCTGAACTGTATCTATAGATATAAACTTACATTGCTCATAGTATTGCTTGCCATAGATCTCTTTGATTTCTGTGGAGAGATTTCCCCAGAGACGCTTTAAGTTATTTACATGAGCATCAGTTGAGAGCACCATCGTTGTTTGGAAACCACCTGGTTCTACTATAGAGACCTTTACTCCAAACTCACGTAGTTCCCTCCTGTAGATAAAAAGAACAACATTGTTATAGTTAGTGTGCAGATCCATTTACAAGCATCATTTTAAAACCAACTGCTTAATATTGTGTAGGTTCCTCTCATGTCGGCAAAACAACTCTGACCTGTTGTCCATCTTATTCACACAGGGCAGGGAAGAAAAAGTTATGTTGAAAACTGAAGAGACCCTGTAACAGCTCTAAATCACGCAGGTCTTTCTCATCTTTCTCCATTGGGTTCCAGGTGAGAGAATGGAAAAAGAACCAGGGCGTAGCAGATGGTCTACTGGATCACCTGACTGATCTCTTCTTCTTCTACAAGTAGTGTAAGAGGGTGACAGGAGCTGTCATACCCATCTTCTTCTAATGTCCATGTGTGGTCATGTAAATAATGTTTACGTGTATCCTATTACTATTGATATGGTTATTATAATGTGTACATGTTTTATATCTACTTTGCATGTTTTGATGCTGTGATCAGATCAGGGAGAGATATGAAGGATAGGATTGGGAATAGTTCAGTGGGGCACACTAGAGTTAGGGAACTGGAGTATCAGTAAAGGAATAGTTTTTCTAAGGGAGTTACAGTTTAGTGGGGGAACTAATAGGTTAAGTTAGGTTCACATGTCAAAGAGTGACAGCATAGTGGGAGGGGCCAGAGCAATATTAGTTGGGGCACTTCTGAGGTGAGTTAGTTTGTGAGAGAGTGGAGTAAGAACCGTGACGTTGTGCCAGTGGAGGTTAAGAAAAGAAATCCAGCAGTCTAGAGCCTACGGAGCTAAAAGTTGCATGAGCATGAGAGGACTAAGGCAGCATGAAAGTGACAGCGACTAGGCTTAAAGGGAAATCCCGGGACGTCCAAGACCTACGGTCTGAGAAGGATTGGCAGCAGTATCCTTTAGTTTCACCCATGGAGGGGGAAAATGGATGGGGAACTCCAGTCATGAGCTAGTTCGACTAGTTGAGAAGCTGCTATACCGAAGGATACGGTGCGGGATGGAGAGGTTTCAGAAAAACCAAGGGACAACATAGAGGAAGGAATGTTTATGTTTTGTGAAGATGTCTGTGCGGTGTCTGTGACTAAACTGGACGAGCTAAGTAAAGTTGTTGTGTTGAAAATGAACTTGGACTCTGATAATCATTGCGTGATGCTGAAGAACTCCAGGACGCTGCAACCTGAGGCAGACTCTAACTCAAAAGTGAGTGATTGGCGTTGCACACACATCTCACAGCTACCGGGACAGTATGTATTATTTGTGGGGTGCCAGAGGATGGAAACGCAACAACCCCTGACCATGGCTACCTCCCTGGCCCCCTTACAAGTAGCACACCAGCTGTCCACTTTACTCAACATGCCATAAGCACTCCGGCCTCCACGTGGATGGCATGAGAATGCTGACAACTTCAAAACATGGCACGTCTTGACCTCCGATATAACTATCTATTACATACAGAGGATTTAATAAGTCTACACACCTTATGCCAGATTTTTGTCATGTAATAAAAATCATACCAAGAAGAATTAAATCATTTCAGAACTTTTTCCACCTTTAATATCGCGTATATTGTTTACAATTCAATTGAAGAACAAACTAAAATTTTGTCGGGTTCAAAAAGTAAAATAAAGCACAAAAATAATGTGGCTGCTTAAATATGCACTAATACTTTGTTGAAGCAGTTTTTGAATTAATGACAGCATTCAGGTTTTTTTTTTTGAGTAGGAGTCCATCAACATGACTCTTCTACAATCAAAGCCTACTCTTCCTTACAGTAATACTCCAAATTTTACAGATTGCAGGGGCATCTCCTGTGTACAGTGCACTGTTCAAGTGATCCAAAAGAATATCAATTGGGTCTATTCTCTGGCTGGGCCATTCCAAAACTTTGATCTTTTTCTGGCAAAGCTTTTCTTTTTTTTTATTTCGGAATCACACCTAGGGTTGTTGTAAAAAGTAAAATTCCTATTCAGAATTTTAGAAGAGACCTCATAGATTTAAAATAAAATTTACTGATAATTGTAACTGAAATACAATTAACATGAGTACAAATGTGATTGACACTTTCTGAACACAAGAACATCTCCAATTATAAGAGGATGTTAATACATGCAACTTCATTATTTTAGTTTTGTTGTTTTTAATTTCCCCCCTCAAAAGGATTTTTGTTGTTTTGTTTGGAATTGTACAGATTTTCGGTGAAATTAAATGTTGAAAAAGTTCTGAAATGATTCTTCCTGCTATGATGTTTTTACATGATAAAAACCTGTCACTTAAACAGGGGTGTATAGAATTTTTATATCCAGTGTATGTGCTTAAATGAACATGAAGCAAGATGTAAAGCAGGGCATATTAGCAGCCATATGCACTATTCTTACCAATGTTACATGTTTGACACAATTTTTCAAACTTACCTTAAACTATCAGAGAAAGCCTCCACACCAAACTTTGACAGGCAATATCCTCCACCAGCAAATGACAGTCTTCCCATAACACTAGATACGTTAACAATACGTCCTTTGGCTTTTCTTAAAAGGGGCAGTAGATGTAAAGTCACATCAACCATACCAATCAAATTCACATTCAGAACCTTGAGAAAATCTTCCTTTTTTTGCCATTCATTGGGAGCATTAGTAAAGCCATATCCTGCATTATTAACTAAACCCCAGAGCCCTGCAAGGTAGAAAAAAAACAATGAGAAAAAGTCTATACAATAAAAAAGAATTTCAATGTCTTTCTGGGAATATCTTGCTCATCTCCAAACTTAAAGCAAAGCTGTCAGTAGGCTCAACCCTCATGAGCTGTCTACTTGAGCATGCAGGTCATAGAGTTGAAAGAAATTGATACATTAACATCTGTGATGGGATGTTTTCTTGCAGAAAAATTCACCTTTCTCTTTATTTGTGTAAAACCTGCACTGGGAACTGTCAGGGCAGCTACTGGTATACTGGGACTTACAGACACTAAGAAGAACTTTACAGCTGCTGTTAAACAGGGATCTACAGACATTAGCAGATTTTCCCCTGAGCTGCAGGGGACTAAAATTCCCAGGGACCCTTGTTTTAGTCAGATGACACAGCCTGGATTGAATGAGGAGGGACTTGGAGGGAGGAGCTGGGCAGAAAGTGAAAGCAACAGTGCAGAGAAAGGAGTGAGCGTGGCAACTTGCTGTGAGAGACTGAGCATGGTGGATTTGCATCCCTCTACGCTGCAGTGTTGTTGTCCCCTCAGATATACCCGTACTGCTGGAGAGAGCATGGCTTTCTTTTACCCTCTGAAGCAAGTTACATCAAGAACTTGTGATCCCACCTGCGCTATTTACAGTGAGTACACTACAGCCCAGACTATTGCCATTCATATTAATCTAAGTGTACCAACTGTTCTAATTTGCACGCCAACATCCGTGGCAACTGGGCCCCAACGTTTGGACTGAGTTATACCAGAGGAAACAAAAAACCCTGCTACGTTATACTTACAGGGTTGAAGTAGAATTAGAGTGTGATGTGTATATGACTTTGACAGAGCACAGTTACTTGTACTGCATGTTATTCTTTTAAATCCATCTCATTTATGCTGCATAGCAATAAACCTATTAAACTGTTTTACTCCTGATCCCTGTGAGTGTGTACTGAATGCGGCAGGGGCTTCCCGAGTCAGCCCCAGGCAGAAGATAATAGTCCTTCTGCAGTCCCAGAGAGAGAGCTCCAATCAAGATTTGGGTGGAGGCACTGCGCCCTGGAGAGTTGAGACCCCCTATAACACCCAGAGTACCCTGGTAGCCCTAAAGGGGTGTTACATATGTAAATGATCAATGAAGATCCCTGGGCAGGGCACAGATCTCCTTGACAGTGAAAGGGGGTTGTTACCAGTGTGAGACATAATGACTGATAGTCTGTTCTCCTGATCTCACTGCAGAGCTGTGCCTGATTATTACTAACACAGTACAGCAGTGCTGAACTTTGCTCATTACAAACATATCTGCAGCTCATAGTGCTATCAGCTCTGCTGTAAAGCTGTGTCTAAATACAACTAACCCTACTTCAGCTTCCCTCTCACATGCAGCCAGTGTAGAGTTAGAGGAGTACAACTGAGCTGACAGCACTGTGAGAGGAGAGCTACCACTGCAGATATGTTTGTAATGAGACAAAATTCAGCTTTGCTAAACTGTGCTAGTTGCAATCACACACAACTCTGCAGTGAGATCAGAAGTGCAAACTGTCAGTCATTACATGTCTCACACTGGTAATGTCCCCTTTCATTTAAAATAATCCCTGGAGGCAGACTGTCTTAACGTATCATTTATATATTAAAAAACAAGGAAAAGCAAGGAGAGAAGAGCTGTGCTGCAGAGCTCTGCTGTAATGTCATCACATAAATGCTCTGTCCCAGGCACCAGAGAAAAAGTCACCATATATATGGACTAGAAGACTAGCTGTATATGTGACACACTGCAGCTCTCTTTTCTCAACTCTTTAATGTTTAAAGAAAAAATCTGGGCTTCCTAATGTTTAGAATCCAACATCTCTGAAAAAGAGACTGGCGAAATAAAAAAAAAAATATATATATATTTTTTCCCACTCTTCAACCCCTTTCTAGGAACCTGATCATCAGGCAGTATGTAGAAGAGACTGGCTGAATGATTTCAACCATGTATGTTTGACTCTGAAATTCTGCAATCTTACAGAGGAAAAACATAGTTTAAAATCCAAATGGGAACCGAGCTGAATGGGAGGCTAGTACAAATAGTGAGTCACTTGCAGCTTCTCCCTGCCTGTTTCCCTTGAGTGACAGGTTTCTCACTGTGTGCATGTATAGGGGAAGACCTGTCAGTCATTGGAAGTGGGAGGAGAGAATCTATTGGGATCCCATTTATCTGACTAGTCTCTCATGCGTCTTGATCTCTGGCGGCTTTTAAAGAATGTTTTCCTCTGAAATGCTGCAGTATTTCAAAGTCTAACATACCTGGTTGAAATCATGCAGCAAATGTCTGATGCATTCTGCCCATGCATTGCACATTGTTCCCTTTAACGTATAAAAAGGAGTGAAAGTAGTAAATAGTAACCGTCATTAAAAAAAATTTCTGATTAAATAGTATAGAAAAATATAAATAACTTTCTAATATACTGTAGCTTATTACAAAATCTGCTTTTTTCTTCTCCAGCACTGATCATTCAGTGATGACAGACTATTATATTACTTAAATGGGAGTTACTGAATACAGATTTTACTTGTGAACTGAGAATGAATGATCAGTTTTGGAAGAGAAAGAAGCAGATTTCTCTGAGAAGCTTCTTATTATCACATATACTACTAATTCATGAAATAAAAATTCAACCGATGGTTACTCTTTAAGCTGATTTTGCTGTTTTACTAAAACAGTTAACATCTTATTGTGTTTACCCTTTACCCTCATAGTTTTAATTGATGTCGAGTAAAACAAAAATTTTTAAATGTTGAACTTATTGCCTTTTGTTTTGTGTCCTATATTTACCTAAGGAAAATGTAGAGATACGATATCCAGCTGTTTTTTGGATAATCAATTTTTATTAGTAGAATTGAATAAAAATGGAACATTCTCTGTAATATAGAAATAAAATCTGATAGTTTTTCTTACATGTTTCAGACTGAATTTCAGTCCTTTCTCAAGGATGATCCTTCATATCCCATCCTTTGTCTATTGCTTCCACAGAACAAGAGTGATCTTTCATCAGAGCTGAGGATTCGCTGCCTACTTCAACTTGGCTGTGCTAGATCACACTCTCTTATTTACTTCAATTACCTAACCCTGATCCCACAGGAAGTGTACAGACTGATGACGAATGTAAAGCTACCAGTCCAGTGCAGGGATTCAAAGGAGGCAAGAGTCTCAGCCTTGAATTCTGCAAGCTTCTGACAGCAATGATCCCATACTTTATCTATTTGTGTGGCTGCTGATGTCCCCCAGATTGTTTGGGCCTGTGAAATTAAGAGTATTTAATCCACCTACAAAGTAATCGGACTTGGCTTTCATTGTTCTATTATGCAAAATTACTAGCACTTACAATAGGGTTACCAACCTACTTTTCCATTTTTTTTTCAGGATAATTGAACCAACATTCAAGAAATGGCCAAAACAGTGTCCCCAAAGTTTTTGGTTCCAAAATAATGGTGTGATAACAATAATTACCCTCAAAAGTGGCACCTCTGAAAACAATGTCCAGATGACAAATAGTATGTTTATGTAAAGTGGTTCACTAGAAACTAGAGCTGAGTGGATAGACTTCGAGTCAAATTTCCTGAAATGTGCAAGTCGTGACAAATTCGAACAATTTATTATTTGATTTGTGGGGATAGCAAAAAAAAAAATGCCTGACACCACTGACACCAATTCACTCACTGCTGAGTATTGCATAAGGGCTTGTTTCCATTTGCGAGAAACACGTCCGTGTCTCGCATGTGGAAACCAAGCTGTGGCGCCGGCACTCCAGAGTGGAGTGTGCGGCCGCATAGCAACACATGGAGCTGCACGCTCCATTTCAAAGTGCCGGCGCCACAGCTTGGTTTCCACATGCGAGACACGGACGTGTTTCTCGCAAGTGGAAACAAGCCCTAAGACAGAGAATGGGCTTATGACAATAGACATGGCCACATGGACTTCCTCACAAACACACAGCACATTCCTCATTGGGATAAAAAAAGGCATAAATCTGATAGAGGTGTACTACTACAGAAAAAAAAAGAAAATGCTAGTGATAGTCTCGGTCTGTGAATGAAAATACAAAGATTTAAGTGACAGGTAGGTGCTGAACCTGCAGAGTCATTGTAACTGTGAGCAGATTGATCTGAGATATGCGTTGGTACAGCACATTAATAACACCATTTTTTTTTCTTTTTTATTCTTGATGCACTGCAAACAAAGATGACAGTTTAATATCCCTGTCTTAATTTTGTGTTTTGTACAAATTTTCAGCAGGAGCCAGACAGAAATGTGTATGCAAGGCTACTGCTCCATAATACAATTACAAATATTAGGAGAAAGTCAACAGGACTAAGGTGATTTTCCATGACTTAAAAAAATGGAAGCAACAGATGCGTCACCATTTCTAGAACAAAAAAAGAAAAAAAGAGAAACTTTTGCTCTACTCCTAGACAACCCTTTTATCCTTTTAAAGAAAAATGGAATAATAATAGATTACCTTTACTTCCAACCGTAGCGGCCACCTTTTCGGCAGCAGCGCTTACACTTTTGCTGTCGGTAACATCCAATATTATTGTTTGCAGTCTACTAGAGGTCTCTTTCTTTAGGTTTTCTGCCCCTTGATTGGTCAAACAAGCAGCCAGGACCTTCATTCCACGTTTATCTATCTGCTTTGCCAATAGGTTTCCAAATCCAGAGTCACATCCAGTGATAAAGACATATTTGTCGGTGAGATTTTCCAGAATCAGACTTTGTCTATGCCATCTGTACAAGAAGATCAGGACAAATACCACCAACAGAAGGAGCCACATGATGGGAGATGCAATTTTAACCTGCAATGTGATCAGCGATTGAAGGTGAGTTTTTTTTTTACATGTAAGGCTACGTTCACATTTGCGTTGTGCGCCGCAGCGTCGGCGCCGCAACGCACAACGCAAACAAAAACGCAGCAAAACGCATGCACAACGCTGCATTTTGCGCCACATGCGTCCTTTTTTCATTGATTTTGGACGCAGCAAAAATGCAACTTGCTGCGTCCTCTGCGCCCGGACGCGGGCGCCGCAGTGACGCATGCGGCGCAAAACGCAAGTGCACCGCATGTCCATGCGCCCCCATGTTAAATATAGGGGCGCATGACGCATGCGGCACCGCTGCGGTGCCCGACGCTGCGGCGCTGACCGCAAATGTGAACGTAGCCTAACTAAGCAATACTGAAAAAAAAAACATAATTCCAATTAACAGCTAAAAACTGAAGCTTTTGTCAAAATAATGAAGTCTACTCACCCTAAAAGTTCAATACAGAACACAGATCTACAAAAATAAAAATTCAGATGCCAAGGTTTTTTTAATAAATTTAAGATATTTTGAGGGTGCTAAATTCTAAAATCCCATTACTTTTGCTGAACTGGTTCTAGCTTTTGGGACAATTCATCCATGAAAATAATGCATTCCCCCAATTCAACTTGTGTGTGATAGAAAATGCCATAGCTTTTGGTCTTTTAGTCTGTTTGACTCTTTAACAGTGTCTTAGGTAATGAAATATCCTATATAATTATTTTGCATTTCAATTTGTAGGCTTATAAAAGGGACTTTTTGATTCTACTGTAATTAATTCATTATTGAACTATTAAATATCTCAAAAACTAGAGCCTGGTAAAACTGAGGTCATTTTCTTAATCGGCACCATAAACTTAATATAAAACCGTTCCGACATCGTTGGCACCAAAATCACTGTATACCAGTGAATAAATATGGCTGAAAAAAGGACACATCATGTTAATGACTATTGATTGATGGACAACGCCATGGCTGCTTTCGCTATTTTCTTGGATATTGGGCAGCTCACAGTAAACGTAAAGCATATACAGTTCTGGCAAAAACAATCTTTACAAGTTCAGTGAAACCACAAAATCTTAACATTCAAGTGTTTTATTGTGAATAATGCATTACAATTAGTATTGAAAAGTGAAGCGTTCATTGGCTGCTATGGGCAACTTTGGGCAACTGAGCCAGTTTTAACATTAGACAGTTTTTGATTATCTCCCCCATTGTGTAAACTTTTAAGAAGTGAAATAATGATGCGGATTTTACATGTAAAAACAATTCTGTCGCACAAGTGTAAAGATTTTTTTGCCGGCACTGTACACCTGCGATTTTAATGCATAAAGGTATCAACTCCACCAATAGCAGAGACTGAACAGTACTGGAGGAACATATAGAAGAAGGAAGAAACATACAACACAGGTGCAATGTGGCTGCAAGATTCGAGAATGAAACACAGCAACCACCTAGAGCAAGAATCAGTCATCATTACAGAAGCAGATATCCAACAGCGGGTCAAGAACATGAAGAGCTGAACAGCACCTGGCCCTGACAAGATCCTCACCTACTGGCTAAAGAAATTAACAGCAGTACATGAATGCATGGCAAAGTAGATGAACCAACTGCTAGAAGCAGGCCACCAACCAGCTTGGCTAACACAAGGAAGAACAATGCTTATCATGAAGGATCCTCACAAAGGAAAAGTTTCATCCAACTACTGCCCAATAACCTGCCAGACAGACCAATCTCAGCACAGCCTGGATTAACTACAGGAAAGCCTATGACTCAATGCCACACACATGGATTTATGAATGCTTGGCTCTCTATAATGTCAACAGAAAATTTAGAACCTTCCTCAGAAACTCAATGGGGCTATGGAGAACAACATTGGAAGTCAACTCAAGACAACTAGCTCAAGTGACCATTAAATGCGGCATATACCAAGGTGATGCACTGTCCCCATTGCTGTTCTGCATAGGCTTGAACCCCCTCAGTCAGATAATTACAGAGTCTGGCTATGGCTACAAGTTCAAGAGTGGAAGCACCATCAGCCACCTCCTCTGCATGGATGGCATCAAGCTGTATGCCAAAAATGAGACATCAATTTACTGATCCACCTGACAAGGATCTACAGTGAAGACATCGGAATGTCCTTCGGACTGGAGAAGTGCGGTCGGTTGGTAATAAAGAGAGGCAAGGTAATCAATGCATGGATGTCTCCACCCTAAGTCTAACACACAAAGATTGTATGCCAGCAGAAAGGAGGGTGGTCGAGGCTTGATAAGCTACCATCACGGATGAAACAAGGAGTATCCAGGAATATATCAAAAAAATGGCACCAAAAGTTGAGATGCTGAAAGCCTAAGGCAGCAACAGATCTGGAAGGAAAACAGGAAATGAAGCGCCATGGCAAGACAAGCCGCTGCATTGGATGTACCATCGACACATAATGGAGATGGCTGACATGGAGAAACCCTTCCAGTGGCTGGAGAAAGCTAGATTCTGAGGCAGCACAGAGGCACTAATAATAGCGACACAAGAGCAAGCACTAAGTACCAGATCCATAGAAGCAGGAATCTACCACACAAGACGAGACCCAAGGCGCAGGCTATGCAAAGAAACCTCAGAAACAGTCCAACACATACTGGCAGGATGCAAAATGCAAGCAGGAACAGTGTATACTGAACGCCACAATCAAGTAGCGGGAATTGTATACAGGAACATCTGCACAGCATATGGACTAAGTCCCTCTAAGTCCAGGTGGGAGACCCCAGAGAAAGTGGTGGAGAATGAAAGGGCTAAAATCCTGCAGAACTTCAAGATCCAGATGGATAAGTAGGTGTTGGACATTGTGATAGTAGACAAGGATCAGAAGACAGCAATGATAATAGATGTGGCAGTGCCAAGTGACAGCAACATCAGAAAAAAGGAATATGAGAAGCTGGAGATTTCTCAAGAGAACTGGAGAAAATGTGGAAGGTGAAAGCAACAGTGATTCCAGTGGTGATAGGAGCACTTGGAGCAGTGACCCCTGAGTTGGAAAAATGTCTACAACAGATCCCAGAAGCAACATCTGAACTCTCTGTCCAGAAAAGCGTAATGCTGGGCCCAGCTAAGATTCTGCGCAGAACCCCCAAACTCCCAGAGGACCTGAAGTTATATATATATATATATATATATATATATATATATATATATATATATATACACATATATATATATATATATATATATATATATATATATATATATATATATATATATTGTGGTGCAGTGACCAATGTGACAGCCAGGGGGTGCTGTGTGTGCTGTGTGTGCTGTGGTGCAGTGACCAATGTTACAGCCAGGGGGTGCTGTGTGTGCACTGCAGGATTCACTTGGATGTATAACTGTGGCAATGAGACAAAGTCCGGCAGGATTATAAATGGCCAGTATGTGTGTCACAGAGGAAGACACTCTGTGCTGTCAGTCTAAAGTTATGTTGTGTTCTGGGACCTGTAGTCTCACAAGTAATTGTGTAGTTCTAATGGGAGACTGGCAGGGCTAGTTATGAGGGATGGGAGGGTCAAACTAGCCACACACACCCACACTCCGACCCAGGGGGTGGTTACAGGTATTATTATTATTATTATTATTATTTATTGTTATAGCGCCATTTATTCCATGGCGCTTTACAAGTGAGGAGGGGTATACATAATAAAAACAAGTACAATAATCTTGAACAATACAAGTCATAACTGGTACAGTAGGAGAGAGGACCCTGCCCGCGAAGGCTCACAATCTACAAGGGATGGGTGAGAATACAGTAGGTGAGGGTAGAGCTGGTCATGCAGCGGTTTGGTCGATTGGTGGTTACTGCAGGTTGTAGGCTTGTCGGAAGAGGTGGGTCTTCAGATTCTTTTTGAAGGTTTTGATGGTGGGCGAGAGTCTGATGTGTTGTGGTAGAGGATTCCAGAGTAGGGGTGATACGCGAGAGAAATCTTGTATACGATTGTGGGAAGAGGAGATAAGAGGGGAGTAGAGAAGGAGATCTTGTGAGGATCGGAGGTTGCGTGCAGGTAAGTATCGGGAGACGAGGTCACAGATGTATGGAGGAGACAGGTTGTGGATGGCTTTGTATGTCATGGTTAGGGTTTTGTACTGGTGTCTCTGGGTAATGGGGAGCCAGTGAAGGGATTGACAGAGGGGAGAGGCCGGAGAATAGCGGGGGGACAGGTGGATTAGTCGGGCAGCAGAGTTTAGAATAGATTGGAGGGGTGCGAGAGTGTTTGAGGGGAGGCCACAGAGCAGGAGGTTGCAGTAGTCAATGCGAGAGATGATGAGGGCATGGACTAGGGTTTTTGCAGATTCTTGGTTGAGGAATGAACGGATTCGTGCAATATTTTTGAGTTGAAGTCGGCAGGAAGTGGAAAGGGCTTGGATATGTGGTTTGAAGGTATGTAATGTTCATGTGGTTCATGTGGTTTCCTGTGGGTGGATCTGAATGGTCCAAGTGCAAGGCCCTGGAAGCTTGTGTTGGAAGTCCTGGGGAATAGGATTCCTGAATAGCACATGGTTGGGTATTTGGCACTGAGTGGTCTGTGTGTTGGAGTCTCCTGGCAGTGGAGATGTCCTGGAAGCACTGAGAGACCGTCGACCTGGATGGTCAATGTTGGAGTCTCCTGGCAGTGGAGATGTCCTGGAAGCACTGAGAGACCGTCAACCTGGATGGTCAGTGTTGGAGTCTCCTGGGAGTGGAGATGTCCTGGAAGCACTGAGAGACTGCCAACCTGGACAGTCTGTGTTGAGGACCTGGGACTGACGTGGAGTCAACCTGTGGAGAAGGAGCTCCTGAGAGGTAACCCCTGGTATAGGGAAAAGAACTGTGTGCACCAACCTATGACAGTTGCTGAACTGTGCAGTCACCTGGTGACTAGAGAGTTAAGGCGTGACTATTGAATGCTTTGTAAAGCCCCATGTGTTAAAGTAACAGACTATGTGTAAGCCGGTGATGGATTGATTTGTGTGAGATATCGTGCCTGAGTGCTTGAATTCTATGCCAAGAGAGTGTCCCCCAAACACACTCAGGTAGCGTATCACCACATTTTGGTGGAGAACGCAGGCATCAGTCAGAAAGCACGTGTGAAGTTTTGTTATCTCAAGTCAGCTTGCTGTAGCTCGGCGAAGTCACAAAGTTTGCTGTGGCTCGGCCTGGTCACGAAGGTGACAAGATCTTGCTGTGGATTGGCGGGTCCACGAAGTTGACAAGCGTCTTGCTGTGGATCGGTGGGTCCACGAAGTCTGCAGTGGAGCCATACAGAGCATTGTGAAGTGTAGCTGCAGTTGCAGCAAAGAGAAAAGAGAGGGAAAAAAAAAGACATTGTGGGTCCAGAGTGTGCAGACTCTTAAAGGGCCTGTGCAAGGCCTGAGTCACATTGGTGTACTGTGCAAACTGGGGCCTGAAAGTACTGTGGGGAGTCCATGGGGTGTACCCCAGGGAAAGAGTGGTCCAAAAGGGGGCGGTAACCCAAACAGGTATGGTTATTAAAAAAGGGTGGAGTCCCAAAAGGGGGCAGTATCCCAAAAGAGCGTAGTTGCCCAAAAGGGGGTGGAGTCCCTAAAGGGGTAGTGCCCCTAAAGGGGGCGGATTCCCAAAAGGGGGCGGTAACCAAAATAGGGGCGGTGGCAGGAAAAGAGGCGGCAGTGAATGCATCTTTGGACTGTAGCCAGGGACAATGGTACTATGCATGTCCAATCTGCCATAAGAACTACCCTCCTGGTGGGTGGCTACATGGTGTGTTCTGGAGTTAAACGCAGAGGTAGAGGACGTATTTGGTCTGGTTGATTTGGGGAGCTCGGTGACCTTGGTAAAGTCTGCAGAAGATCAATTTCTAAGGTCTGAAAAGATCGAGGTCACCTGCATCCATGGGGACACTAAGGTTTATTCAGTGGCCCGGGTGTACCTTGAGACGGTCAGGGGCTATACAAATCTTGAGGCCGCCCAAGGGAGTGGTTACAGGTATGTAATGTGGTTCATGTGGGTTCCTGTGGGTGGATCTGAATGGTCCAAGTGCAAGACCCTGGAAGCTTGTGTTGGAAGTCCTGGGGAATAGGATTCCTGAATAGCACATGGTTGGGTTTTTGGCACTGAGTGGTCTTTGTGTTGGAGTCTCCTGGGAGTGGAGATGTCCTGGAAGCACCTGAGAGACCTGTGGACCTGGACGGTCAGTGTTGGAGTCTCCTGGCAGTGGAGATGTCCTGGAAGCACTGAGAAACCGTCGACCTGGACGGTCAGTGTTGGAGTCTCCTGGGAGTGGAGACGTCCTGGAAGCACTGAGAGACCGTTGACCTGGACAGTCCGTGTTGAGGACCTGGGACTCACGTGGAGTCAACCTGTGGAGCAGGAGCTCCTGAGAGGTAACCCCTGGTATGGGGAAAAGAACTGTGTGCGCCAACCTATGACAGTTGCTGAACTATGCAGTCACCTGGTGACTAGAGAGTTAAGGCGTGACTATTGAATGCTTTGTAAAGCCACACGTGTTAAAGTAACAGACTATGTGTAAGCCGGTGATGTACAACCTGACTTATGGTGCGGTTTATGACAATTAATAAACCGTATGGATTGATTTGTGTGAGATATCGTGCCTGAGTGCTTGAATTCTATGCCAAGCGAGTGTCCCCCAAACACACTCAGGTAGCGTATCACCACAATATATATATACACATATATGTACTCTGGTACGCTCACTGTCAAGCTCCGCAATAACTCAAGACAACTAGTGGCCACCACCAGTTAGTTTGTACAGGTCAATTGGACACCCGTTACATGTAGAACATGGCTTCAGGGGTGCCACATCATAAAATATAAAGGGATAACAAAAGACATGACTCCATCTGTAATGTGATAGTCAACAGCCCTGTTGGTGCATACTCCAAATCCCATTTTGAGAAGGATCCAAACGTAAGCCCCAATGGAGCCACTGAACGCAATGGCAAATATAATGCGAACACAGACTAAGTTTATAAACATAGGCATATTTATAAATATGCAGTATAAGGAATCAACCATTTGAAGCATAACATGTACAGTGGGAAAAATTACTAATTGATATACTGCCGATTTTGCAAGTTTTCCCACCTACAAAGAATGGAGAGGTCTGTAATTTTTATCGTGGGTACAATTCAACTGTGAGAGACAAAATGTAAAAATAAAAAAAAAATTAAAATCACATTGTATGATTTTTAAATAATTAGATTGCATTTTATTGGATGAAATACGTATTTGATCACCTACCAACCAGCAAGAATTCTGGCTCTCACAGACATGTTACTTATTCTTTAACCCCTTCATGACCCAGCCTATTTTGACCTTAATGACCTGGCCATTTTTTGCAATTCTGACCAGTGTCCCTTTATGAGGTAATAACTCTGAAACGCTTCAACGTATCCTAGGGATTCTGAAGCTGTTTTTTCGTGACATATTGGGCTTCATGATAGTAGTAAATTTAGGTCGATAATTTTTGCGTTTATTTGTGAAAAAAAAGCAAACTTGGTGAAAATTTTGAAAATTTCGCAATTTTCAAAATTTGAATTTTTATTCTGTTAAACCAGAGAGTTATGTGACACAAAGTAGTTAATAAATAACATTTCCCACATGTCTACTTTACATCAGCACAAGTTTGGAAACAAAAGTTTAATTTGCAAGGAAGTTATAAGGGTTAAAATTTGACCAGCGATTTCTCATTTTTACAACAAAATTTACAAAACCATTATTTTTAGGGACCACCTCACATTTGAAGTCAGTTTGAGGGGTCTATATGGCTAAAAATACCCAAAAGTGACACCATTCTAAAAACTGCACCCCTCAAGGCGCTCAAAACCACATTCAAGAAGTTTTTTAACCCTTCAGGTGTTTCACAGCAGCAGAAGCAACATGGAAGGAAAAAATGAACATTTAACTTTTAGTCACAAAAATTATCTTTTAGCAACAATTTTTTAATTTTCCCATGGGTAAAAGGAGAAACTCGACCCCAAACGTTGTTGTACAATTTGTCCTGAGTACGGTAAAACTCCATATGTGGGAGGGAACCACTGTTTGGGTGCACAACAGGGCTCGGAAGGGAAGGAGTGCCATTTGACTTTTTGAATGAAAAATTGTCTCCAATCGTTTGTCGGACACCATGTTACCTTTGGAGAGCCCCTATGTGCCTAAACATTGGAGCTCCCCCACAAGTGACCCCATTTTGGAAACTAGACCTCCCAAGTAACTTATCTAGATGCATAGTGAGCACTTTAAACCCCCAGGTGCTTCACAAATTGATCGTAAAAATGAAAAAGTACTTTTTTTCACAAAAATTTTATTTTAACCTAAATTTTTCATTTTCACATGGGAAACAGGATAAAATGGATCCAAAACTTTGTTGGGCAAATTCTTCTGAGTACACTGATACCTCATATGTGGGGGTAAACCACTGTTTGGGCGCACGGCAGGGCTCAGAAGGGAAGGAGGGCCATTTGACTTTTTGAATGTAAAATTAGCTCCAATCCAATTTGGAGAGCCCCTATGTGCCTAAGCATTGGAGCTCCCCCACAAGTGACCCCATTTTGGAAACTAGACGTCCCAAGGAACTAATCTAGATGTGTGGTGAGCACTTTGAACCCCCCAAGTGCTTCACAGAAGTTTATAACGCAGAGCCGTGAAAATAAAAAATCATTTTCTTTCCTCAAAAATTATTTTTAGCCCGCAATTTTTTATTTTCACAAGGGTAACAGGAGAAATTGGACCCCAAAAGTTGTTGACCAGTTTGTTCTGAGTACGCTGATACCCCACATGTGGGGGGAACCACTGTTTGGGCACACATCGGGGCTCGGAAGGGAAGTAGTGACGTTTTGGAATGCAGACTTTGAAGGAATTGTCTGCGGGCGTCATGTTACGTTTGCAGAGGAGCCCCTGATGTGCCTAAACAGTAGAAACCCCCCACAAGTAACCCCATTTTGGAAACTAGACCCCCAAGGAACTAATCTAGATGTGTGGTGAGCACTTTGAACCCCCAAGTACTTCACAGAATTTTATAACGCAGAGCTGTGAAAATAAAAAAATATTTTTTTTACCCACAAAAATAATTTTTTAGCCCCCATTTTTTATTTTCCCAAGGGTACCAGGTGAAATTAGACCCTTAAAGTTGTTGTGTAAATTTTCTTGAGTACGCTTATGCCCCATATGTTTGGGTAAACCACTGTTTGGGCACACTTCGGGGATCGGAAGGGAGGGAGCACCATTTGACTTTTTGAACGCAAGATTGGCTGGAATCAATGGTGGCACCATGTCGCGTTTGGAGACCCCCTGAACAGTGGAAACCCCTCACACCCCTAACCCTCATCCCAACCCTAACCATAACCCTAATCACAACCCTAACCCCAACACGCTCCTAAACACAACCCTAACCCCAACACACCCCTAACCCTAATCCCAACCCTAACCATAACCCTAATCACAACCCTAATCACAACACACCCCTAACCACAACCCTAACCCCAACACACCCCTAACCCTAATCCCAACCCTAACACTAACCCCAACACACCCCTAACCCTAATCTTAACCATAATTCCAACCCTAACCCTAATTCCAACCCCAACCCTAATCCCAACCCTAACTTTAATTCCAACCCTAACCCTAAGGCTATGTGCCCACGTTGCGAATTCGTGTGTGGATTTTTCCACAACATTTTTTAAAAATCCACAGGTAAAATGACCTGCGTTTTACCTGCAGATTTATCACAGATGTCCAGTGTTTTTGTACGGATTTCACCTGCGGATTCCTATTAACCCATTACTTGCCAAATTAAAATTTTTACAAGTACGGATTTTTCAGAAAAGGGCGTTCCAATATTCAATTAAAAATGACAATGACATGATTTCCTATTTTGGAAACATTCATTTTACAAACACAACACAAAAAATTGGACCTAATTATAAAAATTATAAAATCTTAGTTGCTAGAAGCTAAAGATTAGGCGTCCCAAAATAAGGACATTGGTAGATAATGGGCTAAGGAACAGGTGTAAAACTCTGCGGAATCCACACAAAGAATTGACATGCTGCGGAAAATACAATGCAGCTTTTTCACGCGGTATTTTCCGCTCCATTGACACAGTGGATTTGGTTTTCCATTGGTTTACATGGTACTGTAAATGTGATGGAAAACTGCTGCGAATCCGCAGCGGCCAATCCGCTGCGGATCCGCAGCCAAATCCGCACCGTGTGCACATAGCCTAATTCTAACCCTAACCCTATTTCCACCCTAACCTTAATTCTAACCTTAACCTTAATTCTAATCCTAAACCTAATTCTAATACTAACCATAATTCTAACCCTAACCCTAGTGGAAAAATAAAAATAAATATATTTTCTTTATTTCATTATTTTCCCTACCTATGGGGGTAATAAAGGGGGGGTTATTCACTATATTTTTTATTTTGATCACCGTGATAGAGTCTATCAGGGTGATCAAAATGTACGAATAAATGAATGAATCTGCTGGAATCAGTGGGTGCACTGCGCATGCGTATGCTATTTTGGAAAATGGCAGCGCCCATGGGAGAAGACGGACAGAAACCGGTAGGGACACTGGGACTCGGGAGGTATGGGGGGTGAGATCAGACTGTGGGGGGAGCGGAGGACAGGAAGAAGGGGAGAGGAAGGCAGCGGAGGACATGACGAAGGGGAGGAAAGACTGACGGCGGCGTCCGATTGCCACCGTCAGTCGGTGGCGGAGGCAGATCTCAGTCTCCAGCCATGGCCGATGATATTGCAATATCGGCCATGGCTGGATAGTAATATTTCACCAAGTTTCATTGGTGAAATATTACGATTGCTCTGATTGACTGTTTCACTTTCATCAGCCAATCAGAGCGATCATAGCCACGGGGGGCAAAGCCACCCCCCCCCCGGGCTCAAGTACAACTCCTCCTGTACCTGCAGGTTGGGTGAAATTTTAGTTAACCCTTTCACCCGACCTGCAGGAACACGATCCCACCATGACTCATATGCTGCATCACAGGTTGGATTGGCACAGGTTTTCATGATGCATACGCTGCGTCACAGGTTGGAAAGGGGTTAAGAAGCTTCTCTCCAACCCCATGGGTGTGGGGGGCAGTGAATATTCATTCCTTTAAGGAGCAGGTAAACATCATTGCCTGGCCACTGCAGGAAGCCAGCAGCTGCTGCTACTGTACCCGCTGCTAAATAGCAATGAATGCTCACTGCCCTTCACGCACATAGTCCTAGCGTTGAGAGCAGTGAGTATTCCGGCAGCTGTGCTCTGCTTGTAAACAGCGCATGATGTCCCTGCCATGCGCTGCTTACTAGCAGAAATCAGCTGCTGGCATCAGAATAAGGTATTGCAAGGGAGTGCAGGAAGTTTAGTTAGATGTTTATTTTAAATGTTTTTCTGATGGGCGTCATGCATACCAGGATAGAGATGAGGAGCCATGCCTACAAGGATAGGGAGAAAAAAACATGCATGCCAGGATAGGGATGAGTGGGCCATGCATACCAGGATAGGGATGAGTGGGCCATGCATACCAGGATAGGGATGAGGGTGCCATGTATACAAGCATATGGATGAGGAAACCATGCATACCAGGATAGGGAGAAGTCAAACCTACTAGGATAGAGATGAGGGGGCCATGCATACCAGGATAGGGATGAGGGGGCCATACATACTAAGATAAGGATAAGGGGGCCATGCATACCAGGATAAGGATGAGGGGCCATGCATACCAGGATAGGGATGAGGAGCCATGCCTACCAGGATAGGGATGAAGAGCCATGCATACAAGGATGGGGATCAGGGGGTGATGCATACCAGGATATGGATGAGGAGACCATGCATGCCAGGATAGGGATGAGGAGACCATGCTTACCAGGAAAGGGATGAGGAGCCATGCCTACCAGTATAGGGATGAGAGGGGCATGCATACCAGAATAGGGATGAGGGGGCCATGCATACCAGGATAGGGATAAGTGGGCCATGCATACCAGGATAGCGATGAGGGGGCCATGCAAAACAGAATTGGGATGAGGAGCCATGCATACAAGGATGGGGATCAGGGGACCATGCATATCAGGATAGGGATGAGGAGACAATGCATACCAGGATAGGGATGAGGAGACCATGCATACCAGGATGGGGATGCATGGTCGAGAATCTATGGAAAGAGCTGAGAACTGTTGTTCACAAATGATCTCCATCAAACCTCACTGAGCTCGAGCTGTTTGCCAAGGAAGAATGGGCAAAAATTTCAGTCTCTCGATGTACAAAACTGATAGAGACATACCTCAAGCGACTTACAGCTGTAATCGCAACAAAAGGTGGCACAACAAAGTATTAAGTTAAAGGGGCCGAATAATATTGCACGCCCCACTTTTCAGTTTTTGAATTTCCACAAAAATTTAAAATAACCAATAAATTTCATTCAACTTCACAATTGTGTTCCACTTGTTGTTGATTCTTCACCAAAAATGTACATTTAGTATCTTTATGTTTGAAGCATGATATGTGGGAAAAGGTTGAAAAGTCCCAGGGGGCCGAATACTTTCGTAAGGCACTGAAAAATGGAGGTTGGCTATCTTAGTTTAGACATTGCTTCATATCAAGATACACCATCTGGTATCGGGCCTCCTGATGAGCCATATTTTTCAGATGAGTACGTTGACATCCTGATCTTAATACTCCGCTGCTTTAGGTCAGTCGCAATTGAGCCACATGTTATAAGGCAGCTCTATGTGTTGCTATCACTATATGTCTTTGATTACTGAATACATTGTGGTTTTGGTCATAGGACTACAAACAAGCCTCTTTGCTCTCAGGTGGGATCAAATTTAGGGACTGATGTGTGAGGACTACTTTATATCTGTACCTATAAAAGCAACCAGTGCCATGTGTACTTGAATGTTTTTAATTGTTCCTTGGGGTCCAGGGTCCGCTTATCTGCAGGTGTGATCTATGTTTAATTATAGTGGTTTCTTTAGTGTTCATGGGGACCCAAACTTGGCATAGGGTGCATCTAGGGAATCCTAGGGGTAGCATCACTGAGCGGGGGTGCCACAACGTTATCCCCCTAGGGCGCCAACATCCGCCATTAGGAAGGAACAAGCATAGATACACACTTGGGATTCTAGTATACTCCAAGGGTGTGTTGTTTTTTCACGGTGTGTTTTTTTGTGGTGTGTACGGATCACTGGATGGTGGTTATTACAAATTGGCAATAAAGATTGTATCTTTTTAAATTCGGTTTCTATATGATAAACAAATAATGGCCTAATAAATAATATGCTTTTTGGAAGTGCATTGAACAGCAAGGTGGATTGCTGCAGAGGGGAAGAAGAAAAAAAAACCACAAATCTTTAAATCTTCAGCTTAGCGAGTGTGAACGAGCTGAGTGTGACCTGAGCATAAGTGTGAACGGCGGTAAGTGTGACTTGTGATTCAGTGACTTTGGATTCAGGGAGTTTCCAAGGGAGGAATTACTGAATTGCTGTCTGTGTTTTATTAATACTTTGTTTTTATTTTTATTTAGCGCTTTTGTCTGGTGCAATCTCCATTAGGAAATGTGCTCCACTATTGCTAATGCCATCCAGTGCACATCTTGCCACATGTATGCTGTCCTTGATCAGCCGGTCGAAGGTGCATACTGCTGTACGAGATGTCAGCACGTGGAAGCCCAGATTCTGGATCTAAATGTGCAGCTGGCAACACTGAGATCCATAGACAATATGGAGAGGAGTCTTCTGCTCACTGAGCAGACGCTCAATGGGATAGATGAGGGGGGGATGGTAGGATGGAGCTGCAGGACAGTGAAGTAGCAAGCTTGGTGACATTTAGGAAGCGGGGTAGAGGGAAGAGTGCCAGGGAGGCTAGTCCTGATCTGGTACACCCCAATAAGTTTGCTAAGCTGGCAGATGAGGGGGGTGCCAGTACAGGGGTAGCAATGCTGCAGCCAGGCATGTCCTCTGAAAGCCGGAGGAGTGACTTCTCCAGTAAGGAGGGAAATAGGAGAGCAGGGCAGGCCAGACAGGTGCTGGTAGTGGGGGACTCAATTATTAGGGGAACAGATAGGACAATCTGTCACAAAGACAGGGATTGTCGAACGGTGTGCTGCCTACCTGGCGCTCGAGTCTGACACATCGCTGATTGGGTGGACAGATTACTGGGAGGGGCTGTGAGGACCCAGCGGTCATGGTGCACATTGGCACAAATGACAAAGTTAGAGGTAGGTGGAAGGTCCCTAAAGATGATTTCAGGGAATTAAGCTGCAAGCTGAAAGCAAGGACATCCAACGAGGTATTTTGCGAAGTACTGCCTGTAACACATGCCATGCCAAAGAGGCAATGGGAGATTAGGGAGGTTAATAAGTGGCTCAAAAATTGGTGCAGGAAGGAGGGGTTTGGGTTCCTGCAGAACTGGGCCGACTTCTCAGTTGATTACAGGTTCTACGCTAGGGACAGGCTGCACCTCAATGGGGAAGGTGCAGCTGTGCTGGGGGAGAAAATGGCTAGAAGGTTGGAGGAGTGTTTAAACTAGGGATTGGGGGGTTATTCAATTTATAGGAGGGGAAGAAAGTGCGGATAGAGACCTGGGCACAAATAAGGATGTTGGGGGGTGACGGTGGCATGGGGGTGGGGTTAGAACAGTTATTAATTTAAGAAAGAATAGAGGTACAGAGAGGAACATCAAGTGCATGTATACTAATGCCAGAAGCCTCGCCAACAAAATGGACGAATTAGAATTAATGTTGTTGGAGCATAATTATGACATGGTGGGGATATCTGAAACATGGCTGGATGAGAGCCATTATTGGGCTGTTAACTTGCAGGGCTATAGCCTTTTCAGAAATGACCGTACAGATAAGCGAGGGGGAGGGGTGTGTCAGTATGTAAAATCGTCCTTAAAACCCATCCGGCGTGATAATATAGGTGAATTTAATGAAAATGTAGAGTCTCTGTGGGTGGAGATAAGGGGAGGGGGAAAAATAATAAATTACTGAGAGGGGTTTGTTATAAATCTCCAAAAATAATAACACGGACACTAAACTTCAGGAGGGCAAATTTCCAACGGATGAGAGATGATCTTGGTGCAATTAACTGGGACGATATCCTGAGACATAAAAATACACAAAGAAAATGGGAGACGTTTATTAGCATCCTGGACAGAACATGTGCACAGTATATACCGTATGGGAATAAACATACTAGAAATAGGAGGAAACCAATATGGCTAAATAGAGCTGTAAGGGGCGTAATAAGTGACAAAAAGAAAGCATTTAGAGAATTAAAGGAAGTAGGTAGTGATGAGGCATTAAATAAATACAAAAAATTAAATAAATTCTGTAAAAAGCTAATCAAGGCAGCAAAGATTGAGACAGAGAGACTCATTGCCAGAGAGAGTAAAAATAATCCCAAAATATTTTATAACTACATAAATAGTAAGAAACTAAAAAATGGTAGTGTTGGCCCCCTTAAAAATAGTCTGGATTAAATGGTGGATGAGGATGAGGAAAAAGCCAATATGCTAAATGACTTTTTTTCATCAATATTTACAAAAGAAAATCCCATGGCAGACAATATGACTAGTGATAAAAATTCCCTATTAAGTGTCACCTGCTTAACCCAGCAGGAAGTACAGCGGCGTCTAAAAATAACTAAAATTGACAAATCTCCGGGCCCGGATGGGATACACCCCCGAGTACTGCAGGAACTAAGTACAGTCATTGATAGACCATTATTTTTAATCTTTAAAGAGTCCATAATAAAAGGGTCTGTACCACAGGACTGGCGTATAGCAAATGTGGTGCCAATATTCAAAAAGGGGACAAAAACTGAACTCGGTAATTTAGGCCAGTAAGCTTAACCTCTACTGTGGGTAAAATCCTGGAGGGCATTCTAAGGGATGCTATGCTGGTGTATCTGAAGAGGAATAACCTCATGACCCAATATCAGCATGGGTTTACTAGGGATCGTTCATGTCAGACTAATTTGATCAGCTTCTATGAAGAGGTAAGTTCCGGACTGGACCAAGGGAACCAGTAGATGTAGTGTATATGGACTTTTCAAAAGCTTTTGATACGGTGCCACACAAAAGGTTGATACATAAAATGAGAATAATGGGGATAGGGGAAAATATGTGTAAGTGGGTTGAGAGCTGGCTCAGGGATAGGAAACAAGGGGTGGTTATTAATGGAGCACACTCGAACTGGGTCGCGGTTAGCAGCGAGGTACCACAGGGGTCAGTATTGGGCCCTCTTCTTTTTAACATATTTATTAGTGACCTTGTAGGGGGCATTCAGAGTAGAATTTAAATATTTACAGATGACACTAAACTCTGCAGGGTAATCAATACAGGGGAGGACAATTTTATATTACAGGATGATTTATGTAAACTAGAAGCTTGGGCTGATAAATGGCAAATGAGCTTTAATGGGGATAAATGTAAGGTCATGCACTTGGGTAGAAGTAATAAGATGTATAACTATGTGCTTAATTCTAAAACTCTGGGCAAAATTGTCAATGAAAAAGACCTGGGTGTATGGGTGGATGACAAACTCATATTCAGTGGCCAGTGTCAGGCAGCTGCTACAAAGGCAAATAAAATAATGGGATGCATTAAAAGAGGCATAGATTCTCATGAGGAGAACATAATTTTACCTCTATACAAGTCACTAGTTCGACCACACTTAGAATACTGTGCACAGTTCTGGTCTCCGGTGTATAAGAAAGACATAGCTGAACTAGAGCGGGTGCAGAGAAGAGCGACCAAGGTTATTAGAGGACTGGGGGGTCTGCAATACCAAGATAATAATAACAGATGCAGATTCTTTACTTTAAGAGCAGTGAGACTATGGAACTCTCTGCCGTATGATGTTGTAATGAGTGATTCGTTACTTAAATTTAAGAGGGGACTGGATGCCTTTCTGGAAAAGTATAATGTTACAGGATATATACACTAGATTACTTGATAGGGCGTTGATCCAGGGAATTAGTCTGATTGCCGTATGTGGAGTCGGGAAGGAATTTTTTTCCCCAATGTGGAGCTTACTCTTTGCCACATGGTTTTTTTTTTCCTTCCTCTGGATCAACATGTTAGGGCATGTTAGGTTAGGCTATGGGTTGAACTAGATGGACTTAAAGTCTTCCTTCAACCTTAATAACTATGTAACTATGTAACTATGTAATATATCCCCACCCAGCCCCCTCCCATAACTACCGGGTCTGCTCAGTCTTGTTAGGCCTGCTGCCTATGATATTCCAAATGTAGCGGGCTATTAATGGTGAAGTCAGGCTCAATGACATCACTACATCACACCAGCTTATGCGGACATCCTATTGCGGTATTTTATACCATAGAGAAACTAACATTTATATCTCCATTGGTGTAGGGTTTTCTTGCAGTGACCAGTTAATTACCATTGGAGATCTCCTCAGGAAAAAAGATGCAAAGTCTGAGATTCATTTATGCAAGAAATGGAAAACATTGATGCTCTTAAGCTAGTTTCACATTTGCGTTTAAAAACGCAGAGTTTAAAACGCAAACGCAGGTGGTGAAAAAACGCATGTAAACGCGTGCAAACACTGCGTTTTTTACACGCATGCGTTTTCTCATGCGTTAAAAAATGCGGCGTTTTGATGCGTTTACATGCGTTTTTTCCTGCGTTTGTGTTTTTGAAACGCATGCTGAGAAGTGTGTGACAGCTGCCAATCATCAAAATCATCTAGAAAACCCACTATAAATAGAAATAGCTAGGGTTGGGGTTAGGGTTAGGGTTTGGATCCCTTTATCACCTTGATGGTGGGGGGTGGCTTATCAGGGTTAGGGTTAGGGTTTGGATCCCTTTATCACCTTGATGGTGGGGGGTGGCTTATCAGGGTTATGGTTAAGGTACCGTTACACTAAACGATTTACCAACGATCACGACCAGCGATACGACCTGGCCGTGATCGTTGGTAAGTCGTTGTGTGGTCGCTGGAGAGCTGTCACACAGACAGCTCTCCAGCGACCAACGATGCCGAAGTCCCCGGGTAACCAGGGTAAACATCGGGTTACTAAGCGCAGGGCTGCGCTTAGTAACCCGATGTTTACCCTGGTTACCATTGTAAATGTAAAAAGAAAAAAAACAGTACATACTTACATTCCGGTGTCAGTCACATCCCTCGCCGTCAGCTTCCCGCACTGACTGTGAGCGCCGACACAACGGGCCCCGTCTCATCTGCTCACCGTGCCCCTACCGGTGCTGCGGCAGTTTAATGCTGGTGACGTGCGGGCGCGCACTCGCACGTCAATAGTTAACAGCCACCAGCCAATTGGAGGCTGGCAGCTGAAGTCAGCCGCAGCACACACGTCGCCGGCGTCTGATGTCATTGTCAGTCACCGGCGAGTGCACGCTGCTGGAGGGAGCTTTGCCAAAGGAGCGCGGACAGGTGAGGAGAACTCGTTTTTGTTTGTTTTTTTATTGCGAACGGCAATCCGGGGGGCCATGGCCAGAATGCTGGACAGTGGAGGCATAGATGCTGGACACACTGGGGGCAATATGCTGGACACACTGGGGTCAGGATGCTGGACACACTGGGGGCAATATGCTGGAGACACTGGGGGCAATATGCTGGACACATTGGGGGGCAATATGCTGGATACACTGGGGGCAGGATTCTGGAAACACTGGGGGCAATATTATGGACACACTGGGGGCAGACTGCTGGACACACTGGGGGCAATATGCTGGAGACACTGGGACCAATATGCTGAAGACACTGGGGCAATATGCTGGACACACTGGGGGCAATATGCTGGATACACTGGGGGCAGGATTCTGGACACACTGGGGGCAAAATTCTGGACACACTGGGGGCAGAATGCTGGACACACTGGGGGCAATATGCTGGAGACACTGGGTGTAAGGACTTGGACTGTACATCTGTTTCTGTCTGCTGTTGCCCTCAGTACAGTTACTTTTGCCCTTACTTAAGATGAAGTCACTGGCCTCACGGGGGCCATCTTGTTTCCTGTCAGATTTTCCTGGTTCCTGTCTGTGGGGTATTTAAGGGAGCTCTGTATATATACTCATTGCTTGAGTATCTTGTTCCTGACTTGTGATCAAGCTGGAAGAACTGCTATCTTGCTGGTTTCTTCGTTACTTTGGGATACCCCGTCTGTCTCCGGATGTACGTCTCGTTGTCGTAAGACTTGTTTCCCTGGATCTGCGCTGCACTCGTCTCTGCTACTGGATTGCTCCCTGCTAGGCGGCCTGGTCTGGTCTCCAGGTCTCTGGACCCGATATACTTGAACTTCCATGGTCTGTACATGTGCTTACTGCCTATCCAGCTCTGTCTGCTACTAACCTGCTGTGTCATAGCTGTTTACCTGCATGCCATCATAAATATTCTTGAACTCTTAACCTGTTGTCTCTCGGCCTCTTCTCTGACTCATGATACTGATCTCCACTGCAGTTAGCACTAAAGGTACATTCACACTGAACGATATTGCTAGCGATCCATGACGTTGCAGCGTCCTGGCGATATCGTTGAGTTTGACAGGCAGCAGCGATCAGGATCCTGCTGTGCCATTGTTGGTCGGAGCAGAAAGGCCAGAACTTTATTTCGTCGCTAGATCTCCCGTAGACATCGCTGAATCGGCGTGTGTGACGCCGATTCAGCGATGTCTTCACTGGTAACCAGGGTAAACTGTGTAAGCGCCGGCCGGCCGGAAAGCAGAGCACAGCGGTGACGTCACTGCTGTGCTTTCCGGCTGGCGCTTACACAGTGCAGAGAAGCACAGCGCCGGGGGAGAGACACCGGAATGTAAGTATGTAGTGTTTGTTTTTTTTTACGTTTACGCTGGTAACCAGGGTAAACATCGGGTTACTAAGCGCGGCCCTGCGCTTAGTAACCCGATGTTTACCCTGGTTACCAGGGGACTTCGCATAGTTGGTTGCTGGAGAGCTGTCTGTGTGACAGCTCTCCAGCGACGCTGCAGCGATCGGCATCGTTGTCTAGATCGCTGCAGCGTCGCTAAATGTGACGGTACCTTAAGTTTATTACAGAATACTCAAGCCCCCAAAAATGGAGATCTCTGGGTCAGATTCTATGGAGGTGCGAATGAAAAAACTTTGCTCATTTGTCTCTGGACTTCATGGTGAGCTGCAGGCTATAAAAACTAAACTGGGGACACTAGAAGCGCAAACTAATCATAATGCAAATGTGGCCGATACGTCTATTCAGGCCTTAGCGTCTCGACTTTCAAATGTAGATATATATATATAACGAAACCCGACTTTGGATTACAGATCGTGTACCGCCGACCCGATCCCAGAGTGGGATCGGGTCGGGTTTCACGAAAACCGACTTTGCTAAAAGTCGGCGACTTTTGAAAAGTGCCGATCTGTTTTGCTCAACCCTAGTAGAGACTACAGCTGCAACCATGGTATCTGCTCCAATCCCGGCTCCTGGTCCAGTTTTTCCTAAACTCCCACCATTCAGGTTTGGTGGTGAAAGAGAGAAATTTTGGGGGTTTTTCAATCAATGTCAGCTGTATTTCTCTGCCCAGTTTGCAACTGATCAGGATAAAGTGTTGACCATAATTATGTTGCTAACAAACAAAGCATTAGCCTGGGCTAATCCTCTGATTGAGACTAATGATGTGTGCTTGAATTCCCTAAAAGACTTTACTGCAGCAATGTGTCAAATGTTTGATGACCCTAATCGGAGTATCACAGCTGAAACCGCATTACTGACATTGCGTCAAGGAAAGCGTCCTGTTGTGGCATGCGCAATGGAGTTTCGGAAATGGGTGCTGGATACTACATGGTGCGATTCAGCGAAATATGCAGTATTCAGAAGAGGTTTATCTGCTTCCATCAAAGATGAATTAGCTCGAGGTGAATCCCCTACTAACTTGGCTGACTTTATACATCATTGCATTCGGATTGATCTTCGTCTTACCGAACGTCGTCAAGAAAGATGGGTCGATGCTAATCGTAATAACTTCTTGCCTTTTCCATCCACCAAGGAGGCACTGACTATGGGCTTGTTTCCATTTGCGAGAAACATGTCCATGTCTCGCATGTGGAAACCAAGCTCTGTGCCGGCACTCCAGAGCGGAGCGTGCGGCTCCATGTGTTGCTATGTGCCAAGTGCCGGAGCCAGAGCTTGGTTTCCACATGCAAGACACGGATGTGTTTCTCGCAAATGGAAACAAGCCCTAAGACTTTATCTCAGACAGAGCTGGAACCTATGCAGGTTGACGCAGTACGGAGGAAACCCATTGATGCACGTAAAGAATATCGTTTTAAGGAGAATTTATGTTTTTACTGCGGTAAATTGGGTCACTATATTTCAGAGTGCCCCGGGAAAAATCGCAAGTCGCGGCTGCGGTAACTGGACTTGGCTTTTCGGATGTATCTTCAGTGTGTTCTCTTCCACACAGACAGGAAATATCTGCTGCAAACTTTGATTTTCCTGATAATTCATCGGTAACATCATCACCTGTGGACATAGCTTTACTATCCGTAAGTTCTACCACGGCGAGGAGGGATTCGCTCTGTTGCGTTTCCATCAAAATTTGGGTGTATTCCTGCTGGATCACCTGCTCCGCCATGATACACTCTGGAGCTTACAGCAATCTTATGGACATCTCTTTTGCTGAAAAACATGGCATACGCTCACGAAAAAGAGACTCTCTGGTGTTTATGGAAACCGTGGATGGGTCTCCACTAATATCTGGGCCTGTGAAACTCAAAACAGTCCAATTATAGATCCGTATGGGCGCAGATCATCCTGAAAATATGTCAATTTTGTTGATTTCTTCTCCCAATTTTCCTATTACCGTATATACTCGAGTATAAGCCGAGATTTTCAGCCCATTTTTTTGGGCTGAAAGTCCCCCTCTCGGCTTATACTCGAGTCATACCCGGGGATCGGCAGGGGAGGGGGAGTGGGGGCTGTCTAGTTATACTCACCTACTGCTGGCGCGGTCCCTGCAGTCCCTGCTTCTTCCAGAGCTGCATACTCTTCCTGTACTGAGAGGTCACATGATCCCATTCATTACAGCAATGAATATGCGGCTCCACCTCCCATAGAGGTGGAGGCACATATTAATTTCGGTAATTAGCAGTAACTGTGACCACTCAATACAGGAAGAAGATGCAGCGCTAGAAGAAGCAGAGACTGCACATCGCCAGCAGTAGGTGAGTATACAGCGTGATATTTACCGCTCCTCGTTCCGGTGCGGCTCAGTCATCAGCTTCCTCTGGCTGTGACGCTCAGGTCAGAGGGCGCGGTGACGTAGTCAGTGCGTGCCCTCTGCTGAGCGTCAGTGCTGGAGACGGATCCGCACGAGGAGCAGGTAAAAATTGAAAGCACCGGCGTCCTGAGCGAAGAGAGGTGAGTATGTGATTTTTTTTATTGCAGCAGCAGCAGCATTATATATTGCACAGCTTTATATGGAGTATCTATGGGGCAATAATCAACGGTGCAGAGCATTATATATGTCAAAGCTTTATATGGAGCATCTATGGGGCCATAATGAACGATGCAGAGCATTATATATGGCACAGCTTTCTATGCAGCATCTATAGGGCCATAATGAACGGTGCAGAGCATTCTATATTGCACAGCTTTATATGGAGCATCTATGGGGCCATAATGAACGGTGCAGAGCATTATATATGGCACAGCTTTATATGGAGCATCTATGGGGCCATAATGAACGGTGCAGAGTAGGGTTGAGCGAAACGGGTTGACCATTTTCAGAAGTCACCGACTTTTGGCAAACTCGGGTTTCATGAAACCCGACCCGACCCCTGTGTGGGGTCGGCCATGAGGTCGGCGATCTTCTGAATCTGGTATCGGAATTCCGATACCGAGTTCCGATATGTTTGCGATATCGGAACTCGGTATCGGAATCCACATTTAAGTGTAAAATAAAGAATTAAAATAAAAAATATTGATATACTCACCTCTCCGACGCAGCCTGGACATCGCCGCTGGTAACCGGCATCTTCCGTTCCTAAGAATGGCACTTGAAAGACCTTTCGATAACGTCACGGCTTGTGATTGGTCGCGGCGGCCCACGTGATCGCTCAGCGACCAATCACAAGCCGTGACGTAATTCTCTCAGGTCCTAAATTCCTCATTCTAGGAATTTAGGCCATGAGAATTACGTCACGGCTTGTGATTGGTCGCTGAGCGGTCACGTGGGCCGCCGCGACCAATCACAAAGCCGTGACGTCATCTAAGGCCCTTCACGCGCTCATTCTTAAGAAGGAAGGCTGCCGGAAAGAAGCCGAGGGTGAGTATATTCCTATTAGGTATATACTCACCCTCGTACGCGCCCTGCTTCTTTCCGGCAGCCTTCCTTCTTAAGAATGAGTGCGTGAAGGGCCTTAGATGACGTCACGGCTTTGTGATTGGTCGCGGCGGCCCACGTGACCGCTCAGCGACCAATCACAAGCCGTGACGTAATTCTCATGGCCTAAATTCCTAGAATGAGGAATTTAGGACCTGAGAGAATTACGTCACAGCTTGTGATTGGTCGCTGAGCGGTCACGTGGGCCGCCGCAACCAATCACAAGCCGTGACGTTATCGAAAGGTCTTTCAAGCGCCATTCTTAGGAACGGAAGATGCCGGTTACCAGCGGCGATGTCCAGGCTGCGTCGGAAAGGTGAGTATATCAATATTTTTTATTTTAATTCTTTATTTTACACTTAAATATGGATCCCAGGGCCTGAAGGAGAGTTTCCTGTCCTTCAGACCCTGGGAACCATAGTATCCCATTGCACTGCATTGGGTTTCGCGTTTCGGCCGATCCCGACCCCGACTTTTTTATAGGATCAGCCGATTTCACTCGACCCAACTTTTGAGAAAGTCGGGTTTCGTGAAACCCGACCTGATCCTATAAAATTAAAAGTCGCTCAACCCTAGTGCAGAGCATTATATATGGTGTTATGGATCCTGGTGGTAAGGATTACAAAACTGACCTAATAGGTAAACCAAGATAATAGGACAAGCTCTGGGGATGTGGTAACTATACTGACCGCGACCCTGATCCTATCCAAACACACTAAAGGCAGCCGTGGAGCGTTACCTAAACACCTAGATGCCTCTTCACAGCCTGAGAAACTAGCTACCCCTAGAGAGAAAGCAAAGACCTCACTTGCCTCAGAGAAGTAACCCCAAAGTTTAGACAGCCCCCCACAAATAATAACAGTGAGTTAAGGGGAAAGCACAAACGTAGAAATGAAAACAGGTTTTAGCAAATGAGGCCCGCTAATACTAAATAGTCAGAAGATAGCGAGGGATCTGTGCGGTCAGTACAAAAGCTAACAAAAAATATCCACGCAGAGAATACAAGAACCCCCACACCGACTCATGATGTGAGGGGCGCAACTCTGCACCCCAGAGCACCAGCAAGCGAGAAATCACATATAAGCAAGCTGGACTGAACTCATCATATAGTGAGAAACATTTTCATTGAAACAATGAGCAAATGAACTAGCAAGACTTAGCTTCTCCAGGAGGAGACAGGTCACAAGTGAAGTCCAGGAAAGATCAGAACCAGAACTGAATACAACGACAGCAGGCAACCAGTAAAGGTCCAGGTGAATTAAATAGGAATCAGACTAGCAGGAAACGAGACAGCTGAGCCACCTACAGACCAGCCGTATAGCTAAAGGCCACAAGAGGGAGCCCAAGAACAGAACTCACACAGTACCACTCATGACCACAGGAGGGAGCCTGAGAACGGAATTCACAACAATATGGCACAGCTTTCTATGGAGCATCTATGGGGCCATAATGAACGGTGCAGAGCATTATATATGGCACATCTTTCTATGGAGCATCTATGGGGCCATCATGAATGGTGCAGAGCATTATATATGGCACAGCTTTCTATGGAGCATCTATGGGGCCATAATGAACGGTGCAGAGCATTATATATGGCACAGCTTTATATGGAGCATCTATGGGGCCATAATGAAGGGTGCAGAGCATTCTATATGGCACAGCTTTATATGGAGCGCCTATGGGGCCATAATGAATGGTGCAGAGCATTATATATGGCACAGCTTTATATGGAGCGTCTATGGGGCCATAATGAACGGTGCAGAGCATTATATATGGCACAGCTTTCTATGGAGCATCTATGGGGCCATAATGAACGGTGCAGAGCATTATATATGGCACAGCTTTCTATGGAGCATCTATGGGGCCATAAGGAACGGTGCAGAGCATTATATATGGCACAGCTATATATGGAGCATCTATGGGGCCATAATGAACGGTGCAGAGCATTCTATATGGAGCATCTATGGGGCCATAATGAACGGTGCAGAGCATTCTATATGGCACAGCTTTATATGGATCATCTATGGGGCCATAATGAATGGTGCAGAGCATTATATATGGCACAGCTTTATATGGAGCATCTATGGGGCCATAATGAACGGTGCAGAGCATTATATATGGCACAGCTTTCTATGGAGCATCTATGGGGCCATAATGAACGGTGCAGAGCATTATATATGGCACAGCTTTCTATGGAGCATCTATGGGGCCATAATGAATGGTGCAGAGCATTATATATGGCACAGCTTTCTATGGAGCATCTATGGGGCCATAATGAACGGTGCAGAGCATTCTATATGGTACAGCTTTCTATGGAGCATCTGTGGGGCCATAATGAACGGTGAAGAGCATTCTATATGGCACAGCTTTATATGGAGCATCTATGGGGCCATAATGAACGGTGCAGAGCATTATATATGGCACAGCTTTATATGGAGCATCTATGGGGCCATAATGAACGGTGCAGAGCATTATATATGGCACAGCTTTAAATGGAGCATCTATGGGGCAATAATGAACGGCATGGAGCATCTATTTTTATTTTTGAAATTCACCGGTAGCCGCTGCATTTCCTACCCTAGGCTTATACTCGAGTGTTGTGGATTCTGTTTGCGGGCTCCCTCTGGTGGTTACTGCTGGTACTGGGTGACTTTGGTGGGTTGCGGCCTTTGGTTTCCATCTGTCCATCTGAGGCTGGGTGTTTCCTATTTTACCTGGTCTCTCTGTCATTTCCCTTGCCGGCTATCAATGTGTTCAGATGTGCTCTGTTTGGTTCCTGCCTACCTGCTCCCAGATCTTTCAGGATAAGCTAAGTGCTGATTTTCAGTTTTTTGGTTTTTTGTCCAGCTTGCTTAGAATGTCTCTTGGTTAGCTGGTTGCTCTAGTGGACTGAGGTTCTCCCCATGTGCCATGAGTTGGCACATGGGTTCTTGTAATCTCAGGATGGTTTTTTGATTAGGGTTTTTTGCTGACCGCTCAGTCCCCTTTTGTGTCATTCTGCTTTCTAGTTTTCAGCGGGCCTCTATTTGCTAAAGCTATATACATCATCTCTATGTATGTGCCTTCCTCTCATTTCACCGTCAATACATGTGGGGGGCAACTGTATCTTTGGGGTTAATTCCTCTGGAGGCAAGTGAGGTCTTTGTTTTCTCTGCAGTACTAGTTAGCTCTTAGGCTGGTGCGTGGCGTCTAGAACCAACGTAGGCACGCTCCCTGGCTATCTCTAGTTGCGTTTGTCAGGCGTAGGGCAGCGGTCAGCCCAGGTTCCATCACCCTAGAGCTCGTCCGATATTTATTATACTTTGCTTATCCTGTGCTATCCCTAGCCATTGGGAATTCATGACACTCGAGTCAATAAGTTTTCCCAGTTTTTTGTGGCAAAATTAGGGGGGTCGGCTTATACTTGGGTCGGCTTATACTCGAGTATATACGGTATTTTAGGTTTGCCCTGGTTGCGGCTGGGAAATCCGACTATCAATTGGACAACAAAGGAATTACAGTTTCTAAATGTGCAGCGCCCCAGAGTCCTGGTCGTTGCAGTAATGTCGCTCTGCCACTAAGGGGAGTGATGTTACGTCTGATTGCACTAAAGGAGTTTCTCTGACCAGGTAACACTCACACTACACTTCACACTCCGGCCACCAGGGGGGGGTGGTTCTATCTAGTAGGCCACTCCTCACACTCTGGTAAAACTGGGGGTTGGACAGGAAGACAGTGAGAAGTAGCTGGGAAGAGCTAGAGAGAGGACCTGTCAGGGATGGGATCCTGGCAGACTCCTAATAGCGGAACAAACCAGTGAGCAACGGGAATACAGCAAAGAGGCAATAGGACCAGAAGGAGTCGTGCTGTAAGATCGAGGCAACATCCTTCTGAGGCGCAAACAGTTGGTGGCCGGAACGCCGAGCAAGTAAGAGACTACAAGCATTACTTAAAACGACGGCCGGACAGCCAATTACAGGTTGGCTGTCCCACTTAACACCTAAGCAGACAACGGAGGCAGCTGTGGGAGAGGGGCGACTCTAGGGTCCCGGAAGAACTCCAGGCCTACCCCGTCATACGAGTGCGACCTAGCCATATTACCTGGGGGAGGGAGAGAAAGAACATCAGAATCAGAATCGAGTTGTGAGGGAACACGAGAAACAGACAAAACAGTTGTGAGGACTATCCCGGGGTGCTCAGCAGGGAAGGACTACAACACACAGGCGCTAGAAGGTAGACTGTTATGACCCCAATGGCGAGGGTCTCAGAGGAACGTGGAAGTCTGCAGAATACAAAAATCCAGCTCATAGGGCAGTGGTAACTGGGTTGACCATATATCTACTCCTAACGCCAACACTAGAAGTAGCCGGGGATCATTCCTACGTTGATTCTAGATGACACGCGCCAGCCGGAGAATCTAGCTACCCCTAGTAGAGGAAAACAAAGACCTTTCTTGCCTCCAGAGAAGGGGACCCCAAAGCTGGATAGAAGCCCCCCACAAATAATGACGGTGAGGTAAGAGGAAATGACAAACACAGAAATGAATCAGGTTTAGCACAGAGAGGCCCGCTTACTGATAGCAGAATAAAGAAAGGTAACTTATATGGTCAACAAAAACCCTATCAAAATCCACACTGGAAATTCAAGAACCCCCGAACCGTCTAACGGTCCGGGGGGAGAACACCAGCCCCCTAGAGCTCCAGCAAAGGTCAGGATATAGATTTGGAACAAGCTGGACAAAAATACAAAACCAAAACAAATAGCAAAAAGCAAAAGGCAGACTTAGCTGATATAACTGGAACCAGGATCAGTAGACAAGAGCACAGCAGACTAGCTCTGATAACTACGTTGCCAGGCATTGAACTGAAGGTCCAGGGAGCTTATATAGCAACACCCCTAACTAACGACCCAGGTGCGGATAAAAGGAATGACAGAAAAACCAGAGTCAAAAAACTAGTAACCACTAGAGGGAGCAAAAAGCAAATACACAACAGTACCCCCCCCTTAGTGAGGGGTCACCGAACCCTCACCACGACCACCAGGGCGATCAGGATGAGCGGCATGAAAGGCACGAACTAAATCGGCCGCATGAACATCAGAGGCGACCACCCAGGAATTATCCTCCTGACCATAGCCCTTCCACTTGACCAGGTACTGAAGCCTCCGCCTGGAGAGGCGAGAATCCAAGATCTTCTCCACCACGTACTCCAACTCGCCCTCAACCAACACCGGAGCAGGAGGCTCAGCAGAAGGAACTACAGGCACAATGTACCGCCGCAACAAGGACCTATGAAATACATTGTGAATAGCAAACGACACAGGAAGATCCAGACGAAAAGATACAGGATTAAGGATTTCCAATATCTTGTAAGGCCCAATAAAACGAGGTTTAAATTTGGGAGAGGAGACCTTCATAGGAACAAAGCGGGAAGAAAGCCATACCAAATCCCCAACGCGTAGTTGGGGACCCACACCGCGGCGGCGGTTGGCAAAGCGCTGAGCCTTCTCCTGTGACGACTTCAAGTTGTCCACCACATGATTCCAGATCTGCTGCAACCTATCCACCACAGAATCCACCCCAGGACAGTCAGAAGGCTCCACATGACCCGAAGAAAAGCGAGGATGGAAACCAGAGTTGCAGAAAAAAGGCGAAACCAAGGTGGCGGAACTAGCCCGATTATTAAGGGCAAACTCAGCCAACGGCAAGAATGTCACCCAATCGTCCTGATCAGCAGAGACAAAACACCTCAAATAAGCCTCCAAAGTCTGATTGGTTCGCTCCGTCTGTCCATTGGTCTGAGGATGGAAAGCAGACGAAAACGACAAATCAATCCCCATCCTACTACAAAAGGATCGCCAGAACCTGGAAACGAACTGGGATCCTCTGTCTGACACAATATTCTCAGGGATGCCGTGCAAACGAACCACGTTCTGGAAAAACACAGGAACCAGATCGGAAGAGGAAGGCAGCTTAGGCAAAGGAACCAAATGGACCATCTTGGAGAAGCGATCACATATCACCCAGATAACGGACATGCCCTGAGATAGCGGAAGATCAGAAATGAAATCCATGGAGATATGTGTCCAAGGTCTCTTCGGGACAGGCAAGGGCAAGAGCAAACCGCTGGCACGAGAACAGCAAGGCTTAGCTCGAGCACAAGTCCCACAGGACTGCACAAATGACCGCACATCCCTTGACAAGGAAGGCCACCAAAAGGACCTGGCCACCAGATCTCTGGTGCCAAAAATTCCCGGGTGACCTGCCAACACCGAGGAATGAACCTCGGAAATGACTCTGCTGGTCCACTTATCCGGGACAAACAGTCTGTCAGGTGGACAAGACTCAGGCCTATCAGCCTGAAATCTCTGCAACACACGTCGCAGATCCGGAGAAATAGCTGACAAGATAACTCCATCTTTAAGAATACCAACAGGATCAGCGACTCCAGGAGCATCAGGCACAAAGCTCCTAGAAAGAGCATCGGCCTTCACATTCTTTGAACCTGGTAAATACGAGACAACAAAATCAAAGCGGGAGAAAAACAATGACCAGCGGGCCTGTCTCGGATTAAGGCGTTTAGCAGACTCGAGATACATCAGATTTTTGTGATCAGTCAAGACCACCACAGGATGCTTAGCACCCTCGAGCCAATGACGCCACTCCTCAAATGCCCATTTCATGGCCAACAACTCCCGATTGCCCACATCATAATTTCGCTCGGCAGGCGAAAACTTCCTAGAGAAAAAGGCACAAGGTTTCATAGCAGAGCAACCAGGGCCTCTCTGCGACAAAACGGCCCCTGCCCCAATCTCCGAAGCATCCACCTCAACCTGAAAGGGAAGTGAGACGTCAGGCTGGCACAAAACAGGCGCCGAAGTAAACCGGCGTTTCAACTCCTGGAAAGCCTCCACGGCAGCAGGAGCCCAGTTAGCTACATCGGAGCCCTTCTTGGTCATATCCGTCAAAGGTTTCACAATGCTAGAAAAATTAGCAATAAAACGACGGTAGAAGTTAGCGAAGCCCAAGAACTTCTGAAGACTCTTAACTGACGAGGGCTGAGTCCAATCAAGAATAGCTCGGACCTTGACTGGGTCCATCTCCACAGCAGAAGGGGAAAAAATGAACCCCAAAAAGGGAACCTTCTGTACACCAAAGAGACACTTTGAGCCCTTGACAAACAAAGAATTTTCACGCAAAATTTTAAAGACCAACCTGACCTGCTCCACATGCGAATCCCAATTATCAGAAAAAACCAAAATATCATCCAGATAAACAATCAAAAATTTATCCAGATACTTCCGGAAAATGTCATGCATAAAGGACTGAAAAACTGAAGGCGCATTGGAGAGCCCAAAAGGCATCACCAAGTACTCAAAATGACCTTCGGGCGTATTGAATGCGGTTTTCCATTCATCACCTTGCTTAATGCGCACAAGGTTGTACGCACCACGAAGGTCTATCTTGGTGAACCACTTGGCACCCTTAATCCGGGCAAACAAGTCAGACAACAGCGGTAAAGGATACTGAAATTTGACAGTGATCTTATTTAAAAGCCGATAATCAATACAAGGTCTCAAAGATCCGTCCTTTTTTGCCACAAAAAAGAATCCCGCACCAAGAGGGGAAGAAGACGGACGAATATGTCCTTTCTCCAGAGACTCCTTGATATATGAACGCATAGCGGTATGTTCAGGTACCGACAGATTAAACAGTCTTCCCTTAGGAAACTTACTGCCTGGGATCAAATCTATAGCACAGTCACAGTCCCTATGAGGAGGCAGTGCACTGGACTCAGACTCACTGAAGACATCCTGATAATCAGACAAATACTCCGGAACTTCCGAAGGCGTAGAAGAAGCAATAGACACAGGCAGGGAATCCCCATGAATACCACGACAGCCCCAACTTGAGACTGACATAGCCTTCCAGTCCAGGACTGGATTATGGGTCTGTAACCATGGCAGCCCTAAAACAACCAAATCATGCATCTTATGTAAAACCAGGAAACGTATCACCTCGCGGTGTTCAGGAGTCATGCACATGGTAACCTGTGTCCAATACTGCGGTTTATTTGCTGCCAATGGTGTAGCATCAATACCCCTAAGAGGAATAGGATTTTCTAATGGTTCAAGAGTAAAACCACAGCGCTTAGCAAATGAGAGATCCATGAGACTCAGGGCAGCACCTGAATCTACAAACGCCATGACAGGATAAGATGACAGTGAGCAAATCAAAGTTACAGACAGAATAAATTTAGGTTGCAAATTACCAACGGTGACAGGACTAACAACCTTAGCTATACGTTTAGAGCATGCTGAGATAACATGTGTAGAATCACCACAGTAGTAGCACAAGCCATTCCGGCGTCTATGAATTTTCCGCTCATTTCTAGTCAGGATTCTATCACATTGCATTAAATCAGGTGTCTGTTCAGACAACACCATGAGGGAATTTGCGGTTTTTCTATCACATTGCACCGAATTAGGTGTCTGTTCAGACAACACCATGAGGGAATTTGCGGTTTTGCGCTCCCGCAACCGCCGGTCAATTTGAATAGCCAGTGCCATAGTATCATTCAGACCTGTGGGAATGGGAAAACCCACCATAACATTCTTAATGGCTTCAGAAAGGCCATTTCTAAAATTAGCGGCCAGTGCACACTCGTTCCAATGTGTCAGCACGGACCATTTCCGAAATTTTTGGCAATACACTTCAGCCTCGTCCTGCCCCTGAGACATAGCCAGCAAGGCCTTTTCTGCCTGAATCTCAAGATTGGGTTCCTCATAAAGTAAACCGAGCGCCAGAAAAAACGCATCAAGATCAGCCAATGCCGGATCTCCTGGCGCCAGCGAAAAAGCCCAATCCTGAGGGTCGCCCCGTAAGAACGAAATAACAATTTTTACTTGCTGAGCAGAATCTCCAGATGAACAGGGTCTCAGGGACAAAAACAATTTACAATTATTCACGAAATTCCTAAACTTAAACCTGTCTCCGGAAAACAGTTCAGGAATCGGTATTTTAGGTTCTGACTTAGGATTTCTGATAACATAGTCTTGTATGCCCTGCACACGAGTAGCCAGCTGGTCCACACTTGTAATCAAGGTCTGGACATTCATGTCTGCAGCAAGCATAGCCACTCTGAGGTAAAGGGGAAGAAGAAAAAAAAAAAAAAAAAAAAAAAAAAAAAACTCAGAATCTTCTTTCTTATAATCCCTCTTCTGCAATGCATTAAACATTTAATACTGGCCTGGCAAACTGTTATGACCCCAATGGCGAGGGTCTCAGAGGAACGTGGAAGTCTGCAGAATACAAAAATCCAGCTCATAGGGCAGTGGTAACTGGGTTGACCATATATCTACTCCTAACGCCAACACTAGAAGTAGCCGGGGATCATTCCTACGTTGATTCTAGATGACACGCGCCAGCCGGAGAATCTAGCTACCCCTAGTAGAGGAAAACAAAGACCTTTCTTGCCTCCAGAGAAGGGGACCCCAAAGCTGGATAGAAGCCCCCCACAAATAATGACGGTGAGGTAAGAGGAAATGACAAACACAGAAATGAATCAGGTTTAGCACAGAGAGGCCCGCTTACTGATAGCAGAATAAAGAAAGGTAACTTATATGGTCAACAAAAACCCTATCAAAATCCACACTGGAAATTCAAGAACCCCCGAACCGTCTAACGGTCCGGGGGGAGAACACCAGCCCCCTAGAGCTCCAGCAAAGGTCAGGATATAGATTTGGAACAAGCTGGACAAAAATACAAAACCAAAACAAATAGCAAAAAGCAAAAGGCAGACTTAGCTGATATAACTGGAACCAGGATCAGTAGACAAGAGCACAGCAGACTAGCTCTGATAACTACGTTGCCAGGCATTGAACTGAAGGTCCAGGGAGCTTATATAGCAACACCCCTAACTAACGACCCAGGTGCGGATAAAAGGAATGACAGAAAAACCAGAGTCAAAAAACTAGTAACCACTAGAGGGAGCAAAAAGCAAATACACAACAGTAGACACTGATTTCCACCTGCAAAGGAAACTTCTGATGTGCCTTTGGACCGGCCGGTCTCAGACAGCCCAGTTAACAGTGCTCCGGAGTGAGCACCTCAAGCCTTCAGTAAAGAGGTAAAGAGACTGCAACCTTGTGTCCTCGTTATTTACTGCGACCTGCACAGCACCACAACCTCACCACCATTTATCACCACCTTTCACTGGATGCCCCTCAGCAGGGTCATGGACCGGGTCTAGCCACCGTGACAACCCCAGAACAGAGACTCAGAGGCCCGGTACCGGGTACCCCTCGGCCCTGCGGCAGTGGGGGCGCTCCATTTTGGCGTCACGAACAGGATCTACTTAAGCCTGAAGAATCAGGCCATGTGTGCCTTGGAACTGTGATTTACTGTGCTTGGACTGTGCTTTATTACAAAGACTGCGTGTTGCCAATTGCCGCCAAGAGTTCCCGCCATGACGCACCATTGCCGTGCGTGGAGGGAGGAGCCTTAGTTTCGTGGGCGGAACCAGCCAAAAGAGGCGCGGAACGAGAAAACGCGGTAAAGCGCCAATCCCGGAAGAGGAACTCCGACCTCCAGCAGGTTAGTGGGAGGAAGGGACAGCCATGTCCGAGTCGGGAGGAGAGGAGGTGGCGGTCGCAGCCGTGGACGCAGGGGCACCCCGGGTCCCCGCGGCGGGCGAAGCCGCGGCCCTAATACCACCACCGGTTGCCGCAGAACCCACTGCCCCCATCAGCCAGTTGGACGCGGCCGCTACCACAAAAGCCATAATGCCCTTCTCTATGCCGTACCTGCCCGGAGTGGCCTGGCTCCCACGATACTCTGCGGAGTCGCATACATTCACTGACTTTAAAGAAGGGCTCTGCAGCCTGCTCGAATTCTATCCCCTGACAGAGCCTCAGAAGGTTCATATGATAACCGGCCAACTCTTTGGGGCGGCTCTGAGAGAAGTGAAGTCCTGGCCCGCCGCGGATAAGGGAACGGCACAGCAGATTTTTGCGAAGCTTAAAGCCACCTTCGACACCCGTACTGCTACAGAAATTAAATTGACTTTCTATGGATGCAAACAGAGACCGCAGGATAGCTTACGGGACTATGCCCTTAATCTCCAGGAGGCGATGCGGGCCATTAAGCAGAGTGACCCCGGCAGCATGCAAGATGAGGATAAACTCCTGAAAGAGCGGTTCATTGAGGGGCTCCTGTGCAGTTACCAAAGGGGCCAATTACACTTCCTGGCCATGCAGAATCCAGACTTGACTTTTGCGCAATTCAAAGATAAAGCTATCCAGGCTGCAGGAGCGGCAACCCAGCCGCGCAATACCGCCCAGGCGTCCCGCTCTCACGTACCACCATGAGGTGGCGTCGGATGCCCCAGTCGCCGCCGAGGCCAACGCCCAGAGCCTAGAGGACGACTCCCCTGCAGGACTCCGCCTCCAGATGCAGGAGCTGACCAAGAGCGTTGCTGCCCTAGCCTGGACGGTGCAGTCCCTACAGGAGGCCCCTAAGGAAAAGATCCAGCTGGCCTCCAGACCAGAAGATGTTCGCTGGATGCGACAGAGGAGGACTCCACCGACCAGAGGCCGGGACAGCGATCGCTTCCATCAGGACGGATGACCCATCTGCCGCCGCTGTCACCATGTGGGCCACATTGCAAGGTACTGTCCTTTAAACGAGCAACCCCTGGGGCAAAGGGCCAACCCCCAGGAGTAGGACGATCAGGCGCGCAGCATTGGAGAGCCAAATACGTTGGAGGGCGACCAGTTCTTCCTGTTGTGATCGACGGTATCCCCCTGATCGCTCTGCTGGACACCGGCTCTCAGGTGACGACTATGCCTTATGTGCTTTATAAACGGTATTGGGAGGACACTGATATTACTCGTGGCCCCGATGACGATTTCACCATCATAGCCAGTAATGGTCAGCCGTTGCCACAAGTGGGATATAAAGAGGTCACCCTCAAGGTGAGGCGGGTGGAATTGAAGGCCCAATGGATTGTGATTGTTGATATTGATCGCCGAGAATGCAATCCCATGATGACTATCGGTACCAATGTTATAGAAAATTGTCTTGCAGAAGTTATTGTTTTGTTGCAACAGGTGGCAGAAACCGCTGGCCACAATGAACAACGCGCCCTGCAAAAAGAAATCAGAGCTCTGATGCAGAGACAACAGGTAGAGCTGACTGGTGGTGAGATTGGTCGTGTGACTGTGAGTGATTCAAACCCCATTGCGATACCCCCCGGGAGTGAAATGTTAATATGGTGTCGGGCAGCCATAGGTCTCAGGGGAAAGGACTACCAGGCCTTGGTAGAACCCATATATTCAGACAACAGGCCTACTATTCTGACAGCCCGGGGGGTGGTCGACGTCCGCCAGGGGAGGGTGCCCGTACGTGTCCTCAATTGTGGGGAGGAAGAGGTTCATCTCACCAAGTATGCCGTGCTCGCCAAACTGTTCACTGTCAATAATAGTGTGATACAGACCCCTGAACCCTTGGTCCCGTCAGACGTGGCGGAGGGCAACGGTTCCGCAGGACACTCGAAAGATTGGTGTCGGGAATTGCATGTGGGCACTGACTCCACCCCATCCCATCAGAAACAGGGGGCCTACAAGGTGGTTCATGAGTATGAGCGGGCATTTAGTAAACACCTCTTAGATTTTGGACAAGTGAAAGGAATCCAACATCACATCCCCACGGGAGATCACCAGCCCATAAAAGAGAGATACCGCCCTGTACCCCCAGCTCATTACCAGTGTGCCAAGGACATGTTGCGAGAAATGAAGGAGGCTGGGGTGGTGAGAGACAGTTGTAGCCCCTGGGCAGCTCCATTAGTCCTTGTTAAAAAGAAAGATGGCACCATGAGGATGTGCGTTGATTACAGACAGTTGAATCGCATTACACATAAGGATGCATACCCACTGCCCAGGATAGAGGAGTCTCTGGCTGCTTTAAAATCCGCTAACTACTTCTCTACCTTAGATCTCACCAGTGGGTACTGGCAGGTTCCCGTGGCAGAGGCGGACAAAGAGAAGACAGCCTTCACGACGCCGATGGGACTCTGCGAATTCAACTACATGCCCTTCGGATTGTGCAATGCCCCAGGGACGTTCCAGAGGATGATGGAGTGCTGCCTGGGGCACAAGAACTTTGAAACCGTATTGCTGTATTTGGATGATGTCATTGTCTTCTCTAAGACCTACGAAGACCATCTGAAGCACCTGGCTGAAGTATTTGAAGCCCTGTCCAACTTTGGCTTAAAGGTGAAACCGTCCAAGTGTCATCTGCTGAAACCCAAAGTACAGTACCTGGGCCATGTGGTGAGCGCTGAAGGAGTGGCCCCAGACCCCGACAAGGTCACGGTGATCCAAGACTGGCCGAAGCCCAGTAACCTCCACGAAGTCCGGCAGTTCCTCGGCCTGGTAGGTTATTACCGAAGCTTCATCAAGGACTTCACCAAGAAGGCCGCACCCTTGCAAGACCTGTTGGTGGGCCAATCAAAGAAGGCCAAGGGGAAGAACGCCCCATTTGACTGGAACGAGGGGCTGGAAGGATCCTTCGCTTGTTTGAAGTCGGCACTGATAGGAGAAGAGGTACTGGCCTACCCCGAATATGACCAACCGTTTGTGCTGTACACGGATGCCAGCAATGTTGGATTGGGAGCCGTGCTGTCCCAGGTCCAGAAAGGCAAAGAGAGGGTGATCGCTTACGCCAGTAGGAAGCTCCGTCCCACGGAAAGGAACCCTGACAACTATAGTTCCTTTAAACTGGAGTTCCTTGCCATTGTTTGGGCAGTGACAGAGTGGTTCAAACACTACCTGGCCTCAGCAAAATTCACCGTCTTCACAGATAACAATCCGCTAACGCATCTGGATACCGCCAAGCTCGGGGCCTTGGAACAGCGGTGGATGGCCCGGCTGTCCAACTACAACTTCAACATCAAGTACCGGGCAGGACACAAGAATGCAAATGCCGATGCCTTGTCTCGAATGCCCAATTTGCCAGAAGCAGGGGAAGACCCGGAGGCACTTGAAGAGGTGGAGCTGCCTGCATTCCATCGCCCTAAAGCCACTCAGAACTCCCATCATGTGAGGAGCAGGCACAGGAACCAACCGGATGCCACGCTGAATCCCCTGCCCCATCACGGGTGGGCGGAAACCCAGGATGGTGACCCCGCGGTCCGTATGGTGAAAGAGCTCTTGACGCAGGCAGGGTTGCATCCCGGCCCCGATGATCCACAGGAGACCCAACAGCTGTGGAAGGGAAGAAGCAAACTGTTTATCCATGATGGCAAGCTGTGCCGGAGGTGCATCGACCCACGTACTCATGAATTGGTGTGGCAGATAGTGGTGCCAAGGCGAGATGCGCCCATGGTTCTGGGAGCCTACCACGATGGAGCCGGACACTTCGGGTGGAGGAAGCTAGAGAGGCTGCTCCGAGGGAGGTTCTTTTGGATTGGCATGAAGAGAGCCATTGAGAAGTGGTGTCGGGAGTGCGGTCCATGTAGCCTACGTAGCAAGGACCGTGACAGCCAACGGGCTCCCCTGCGGCCTATCATCACCAAACGGCCGCTCGAACTGGTCGCGCTGGATCATGTGAAGCTGATACCTAGCCGGTCCGGCTATATCTACGCTCTTACCATTGTAGATCACTACTCCAGATTTTTGGTGGTTGTACCTGTCAAGGATCTAACGGCCAGGACTGCCGCCAAGGCCTTCCAGCAGTACTTTTGTAGGCCCCATGGCTACCCGGAGAGAGTACTGACCGATCAGGGGCCAGCATTCGAAGCCGAAGTGTTCCAACAGTTCTGCCAACTGTACGGGTGTAAGAAAATCAGAACCACACCGTACCACCCTCAAACCAATGGGATGTGCGAAAAGATGAACCAAGTGGTGATTGACTTATTGAAGACCTTGCCTGTAGAGGAACGGAACCTGTGGCCGACAAAGTTGCCTGACTTGTTGGATATCTACAATCACATCCCAGTAAATTCCACCAACTGTACGCCAGCGTACCTGATGCGAGGAAGGTCTAGCCAGTTACCCGTTGATCTGGACATGGGGGTCCTAGTCCCCAAAGATACCTCGCCAGATGCAGATTAGGATGCAGAAAGGCAGAGAAGGTACTGCGAAGTACAGGAGTGCGTGGAAAGAAGTCTCGCCCAGGCTAGGCAAAAACAAGAAAGGGATTACAACCAGCACGCTCCTGCGATTCCCCTGTCACCTGGTGAGCAAGTACTCAAACGAAAGCGGAGACTACATAAGCTCGATGACCAATGGGAAGCGGAACCATATACCATCCTGCCATCTGATTTCGACAACACGAAGGTCTGTCTCATCAGCAAGGACAGAGGGGAGACCTCGACAGCGGTATCCAGGGATCACCTTAAGGTCTGCCCTGATAAGTTGAGAGAGAGGGACACGGCCCCAGGAATCTTCCCGCCGGTGGAAAAGGAGAAGATGAAACACACAGTCCTTGGTGACTTTCCCCAGTCCTGGACTCAGATAAATCAGGCCATCGTGGTACCTGTTCTAACGTTCCCTCAGCCGGACCCACCAGAAACAATGGTGGTATCAGATCATATGGCCCCGCAACCTCAACAAGCCCTACCTGAAGATGCCATGCCAACCATTGAACCGGCAAATCCTCCCTCTGCTATTGGTGAATCTGCTGTACCCACTGTTGATAGCAGCAGCTCTGAGAGCTCCAGCCTGCCAGTGCTACCCAGACTCACTAGAAGTGTAGCTAGAAGACAGTGCACTACACCAGCGGTAGCAAGCATAGTGGGCCCTGTTAGGCCAATAGCAACCCCTGCGCTGCGAAGGTCCACGCGCAGCACTCAAAATCAAACTCCCCTCCGCTACAAAACTTGGAGGTATTAGTGAGGGCTGCTATTTAGTTGAAAATGTTTGTGTGTATATCTTTTGTTACAGGTTTTAAAATGGACAATAGAGTAATGGACGGTGAATTGCTCCAAAAACTTCTAAAAGGGGACCCCTTTGTTTACCCGGGGTCCCCGCTGTTTCAACCACTGAACTGAGAGTCATAAACTGTGCATGACCTAACTTTCGCAACGTTCAAGAAATCCTCACCTCCCATAAAGGGAAGCACTGTTATGTTTAACTGTTTATGATGTTTCAAATTGTTGTGTGTTTCCTGTTAACATGTAATGTTGAATTTGTTTTCCCAGTCCGGGAGTACTGGATTTAACCGGGGGGGAGTGCAGCGCCCCAGAGTCCTGGTCGTTGCAGTAATGTCGCTCTGCCACTAAGGGGAGTGATGTTACGTCTGATTGCACTAAAGGAGTTTCTCTGACCAGGTAACACTCACACTACACTTCACACTCTGGCCACCAGGGGGGGTGGTTCTATCTAGTAGGCCACTCCTCACACTCTGGTAAAACTGGGGGGTTGGACAGGAAGACAGTGAGAAGTAGCTGGGAAGAGCTAGAGAGAGGACCTGTCAGGGATGGGATCCTGGCAGACTCCTAATAGCGGAACAAACCAGTGAGCAACGGGAATACAGCAAAGAGGCAATAGAACCAGAAGGAGTCGTGCTGTAAGATCGAGGCAACATCCTTCTGAGGCGCAAACAGTCGGTGGCCGGAACGCCGAGCAAGTAAGAGACTACAAGCATTACTTAAAACCACGGCCGGACAGCCAATTACAGGTTGGCTGTCCCACTTAACACCTAAGCAGACAACGGAGGCAGCTGTGGGAGAGGGGCGACTTTAGGGTCCCGGAAGAACTCCAGGCCTACCCCGTCATACGGGTGCGTCCTAGCCATATTACCTGGGGGAGGGAGAGAAAGAACATCAGAATCGAGTTGTGAGGGAACACGAGAAACAGACACAATAGTTGTGAGGACTATCCCGGGGTGCTCAGCAGGGAAGGACTACAACACACAGGCGCTAGAAGGTAGACACTGATTCCCACCTGCAAAGGAAACTCCTGATGTGCCTTTGGACCGGCCGGTCTCAGACAGCCCAGTTAACAGTGCTCCGGATTGAGCACCTCAAGCCTTCAGTAAAGAGGCAAAGAGACTGCAACCTTGTGTCCTCGTTATTTACTGCGACCTGCACAGCACCACAACCTCACCACCATTTATCACCACCTTTCACTGGACGCCCCTCAGCAGGGTCACGGACCGGGTCTAGCCACCGTAACAACTCCAGAACAGAGACTCAGAGGCCCGGTACCTGGTACCCCTCGGCCCTGCGGCAGTGGGGGCGCTCCAAATGAATCAGTGTTGTCCGGAGAGCTGGATCCAGTGAAGACAGCAGTCACAGTCGACTCGACATTGCCGGTAGGATATCGGGATTTTAGTGATGTGTGTGACAAAAAAATGCGGATAAATTACCGCCACATCGGCCTTATGACTGTCCCGTGGAATTATTGCCTGGTGCCGCGATTCCTTTCGTGAGTATTTATCCATTGTCTGGGCCAGAATTAAAAGCTCTCAAGGAGTACATAGATGAAAACCTAGCTAAGGGGTTATATGACCATCTTCCTCCCCAGCAGGTGTTCCAATTTTCTTTGTCAAAAAGAAAGATGGCTCACTCCGACCATGCATTGATTACCGGGAGCTCAACAAAATCACAATCAGAAACTCTTATCCACTTCCACTAATTCCCGAATTACTTGAGAGAGTGCGACATGCCAAAATTTTCACAAAATTGGATCTTCGTGGAGCGTACAATGTAGTACGGATTTGTCCTGGCGATGAGCGGAAAACGGCTTTTCGGTCACGTTATGGACATTTCGAGTACCTTGTTATGTCTTTCGGTCTTCGTAATGCACCGGCTATATTCCAGCATTTGGCGAATGATGTTTTCAGGGATATACTCGATATTTTTGTTGTAATTTATTTGGATGACATTCTGTTTTTTTCCAGCAATATCGAGGACCATCAGCGACACGTGAAAATGGTTTTGGATCGTTTACGGCAGAATCATTTATACATCAAACTGGAGAAATGTAAGTTTCACAAAACAGAAATTCAATTCTTGGGATATGTTATTTCTCTCCAAGGTCTCAGTATGGATGCAAGCAAGACACAAGCCATTCAGGAGTGGCCAACTCCCAAGTCGGTGAAGGAAGTTCAGCGATTCATCGGATTTGCCAATTTTTACAGACGCTTTATTAAAAATTTTTCAACGATTGTTGCGCCCATAACCCATTTAACCCAGAAGAAGACACCATTTGTCTGGTCTCCCCAAGCTCAAACAGCATTTTCTAGGTTAAAATCTAAATTTACGACAGCTCCCATTCTTGTCCACCCTGATCCAGACAAGGCCTTCATAGTGGAAGTGGTTGCCTCGGACTGTGCTGTAGGGGCCATACTCTCGCAAAGAACAGGTGAGAAAGATCTCTTGCATCCGTGTGCCTTTCTCTCGCAAAAATTGTCACCCGCAGAAAGGAATTACGACGGCATTAAGGAACTGTTAGCCATCATAACCGCATTTAAGGAATGGAGACATCTGTTACAAGGAGCATCCCAACAGATTGTTATACTCACAGATCATCGGAATCTCGAATTCATGAGGTCGGCAAGATGTCTGAAACCTAGACAGGCTCAGTGGAATCTTTTTCTTAATCAATTTGATTTTGTCATTTCCTATAGGCCGGGCTCGCGTAATAAGACGGCTGATGCACTATCAAGGATTCATTCAGATGAAGCAACTTCAGCTTCGTCTTCAAGGACCATTCTATCTGAGAAAAACTTTGTAAGCGTCTTGCATAATCAGGATCTTCTAACTGAGATTAAGGAAGCTTATGCTGCGGATTCACTTCTGAGTCAACCACCCACTCAGGTAAATCTGACTTTCAAGAATGGACTTTGGTTTCAAGGACAGTGTCTGTATATCCCAGAAACAGTAAAACTGAGCGTGTTGAAATTAATACATGTCTCTAAGTTTGCTGGTCATAGGGGAGTTCAGAAGACTCAGGAATTTCTGTCCCATTTTTTCTGGTGGCCGACTTTTCGGAAAGATGTTCTTCGGTACGTCTCATCATGTGAGGTATGTGCCAGGTCAAAAGTTCCTCGTTCTTCACCTACTGGACTGTTGCAACCTCTGCCTGTTCCACCTCGTCCCTGGGGCTCTATTTCAATGGATTTTATTGTGGAGTTGCCTTTGTCACAGGGAAAAACCACGATGCTTGTAGTAGTTGACCGGTTGACTAAGGGTACCGTCACACAGTGCAATTTTGATCGCTACGACGGCACGATTCGTGATGTTCTAGCGATATCGTTACGATCTCGCAGTGTCTGACACGCAGCAGCGATCAGGGACCCTGCTGAGAATCGTACCTCGTAGCAGATCGTTTGAAACTTTCTTTCGTCGCTGGATCTCCCGCTGTCATCGCTGGATCGTTGTGTGTGACAGCGATCCAGCGATGCGTTCGCTGGTAACCAGGGTAAACATCGGGTTACTAAGCGCAGGGCCACGCTTAGTAACCCGATGTTTACCATGGTTACCAGCGTAAAAGTAAAAAAAAACAAACCGTACATACTCACCATCTGATGTCCGTCAGGTCCCTTGCCGTCTGCTTCCCGCTCTGACTGTCTGCCGGCCGGAAAGTGAGAGCAGATCACAGCGGTGACGTCACTGCTGTGCTGTGCTCTCACTGTACGGCGGCACTCAGTCAGAGCAGGAAGCAGACGGCAAGGGACCTGACGGACATCAGATGGTGAGTATGTACGGTTTGTTTTTTTTTACTTTTACGCTGGTAACCACGGTAAACATCGGGTTACTAAGCGCGGCCCTGCGCTTAGTAACCCGATGTTTACCCTGGTTACCCGGGGACTTCGGCATCGCTCCAGCGCCGTGATTGCAACGTGTGACCGCAGTCTACGACGCTGGAGCGATAATCATACGACGCTGCAACGTCACGAATCGTGCCGTCGTAGCGATCAAAATTGCACTGTGTGACGGTACCCTAAAGCTGCTCATTTTATTCCCTGTGCTGCTATCCCAACAGCTAAGCAAACAGCAGATCTTGTTGTGCAAAATGTTTTTCGTTTACACGGTGCTCCGAATGAAGTAATATCTGATCGTGGGGTTCAATTTACTTCACGGTTCTGGCAAAGCTTCTGTGCTGCTCTGGACATCAAAGTAAAATTATCATCTGCCTTTCATCCACAGTCTAACGGCCAAACAGAGCGAACCAACCAAACCTTGGAGCAGTATCTGAGTTGTTACGTGTGTCATCTTCAAGACGATTGGGTGAGTCTACTGCCGTTGGCCGAGTTCACGTATAACAACTCTCAGAATGCTTCCACCAAATTATCTCCGTTCTTTGCTAACAAGGGATATTATCCCAGTATTCTCCCTCGACTCCCCATAGATATGTCTGTGCCTGCGGTTGCTGACCGCATTGCATCTTTACAGCAAAATTTGGACATTCTAAAGAATATCTTAGTTTCAGCACAGGAAAGATTCAAGAAGGCAGCAGACAGATTCCGTAAGCCAACACCAACATACAAGGTAGGAGACATGGTCTGGCTCTCAACAAAAAACTTGAAACTCAGAATTCCGACTTCCAAATTGGGCAAAAATATGTTGGCCCATATAAGATCAGTGGTATTGTGAGTCCTGTAGCCTGTCGACTCAAGTTGCCTAACTCTCTAAAAATTCATCCTGTTTTCCATGTTTCCCTGCTTAAATCAGCAGTGCCTAATTCTTTTCCCGGACGCACCTCTGCTCCCCCTGATCCAGTCCTCATTGACGGGCAAGAGGAATTCGTCGTGGAGAAAATCTTGGATTCACGGATTCATAGGAGACGTTTTCAGCACCTGGTGAAATGGCAGGGATACTCAGCTGAAGAAAATTCCTGGGAACCTCTGGAGAACATCCATGCTTCCCATCTGATCAAAATGTTTCACAGCAGATACCCCAATAAGCCAGACTTGAGATCGTCCAGAGGACTTCTTTTAAGAAGGGAGTAATGTAAGGACCTGGACTGTACATCTGTTTCTGCTGTTGCCCTCAGTTCAGTTACTTTTGCCCTTACTTAAGATGGAGTCACTGGCCTCACGGGGGCCATCTTGTTTCCTGTCAGATTTTCCTGGTTCCTGTTCAGTATTTAAGGGAGCTCTGTATATATACTCATTGCTTGAGTATCTTGTTCCTGACTTGTGATCAAGCTGGAAGAACTGCTATCTTGCTGGTTTCTTCGTTACTTTGGGATACCCCGTCTGTCTCTGGATCTACGTCTCGTTGTCGTAAGACTTGTTTCCCTGGATCTGCGCTGCACTCGTTTCTGCTACTGGATTGCTCCCTGCTAGGAGGCCTGGTCTGGTCTCCAGGTCTCTGGACCCGATATACTTGAACTTCCACTGTCTGTACACGTGCTTACTGCCTATCCAGCTCTGTCTGCTACTAACCTGCTGTGTCATAGCTGTTTACCTGCATGCCATCATAAATATTCTTGAACTCTTAACCTGTTGTCTCTTGGCCTCTTCTCTGACTCATGATACTGATCTCCACTGCACTTAGCACTAAGGGTACCGTCTCACTATACGATTTACCAACGATCACGACCTGCGATACGACCTGGCCGTGATCGTTGGTAAGTCGTTGTGTGGTCGCTGGGGAGCTGTCACACAGACCGCTCTCCAGCGACCAACGATGCCGAGGTTCTCTGGTAACCAGGGTAAACATCGGGTTACTAAGCGCAGGGCCGCGCTTAGTAACCCGATGTTTACCCTGGTTACTAGCGTAAAAGTAAAAAAAAAACACAGCACATACTCACCATCTGATGTCCGTCAGGTCCCTTGCCGTCTGATACCTGCTCTGACTGAGCACCGCCGTACAGTGAGAGCACAGCACAGCAGTGACGTCACCGCTGTGATCTGCTCTCACTTTCCGGCCGGCAGACAGTCAGAGCGGGAAGCAGACGGCAAGGGACCTGACGGACATCAGATGGTGAGTATGTACGGTTTGTTTTTTTTTACTTTTACGCTGGTAACCATGGTAAACATCGGGTTACTAAGCGCGGCCCTGCGCTTAGTAACCCGATGTTTAAACTGGTTACAAGCGAACGCATCGCTGGATCGCTGTCACACACAACGATCCAGCGATGACAGCGGGAGATCCAGCGACGAAAGAAAGTTTCAAACGATCTGCTACGACGTACGATTCTCAGCAGGGTGTCTGATCGCAGTAGCGTGTCAGACACTGCGAGATCGTAACGATATCGCTAGAACGTCACGAATCGTGCCGTCGTAGCGATAAAAATGCCACTGTGTGGCGGTACCCTAAGTTTATTACACTGGGACCAATATGCTGGAGACACTGGGGGCAATATGCTGGACATACTGGGGGGCAATATGCTGGATACACTGGGGGCATGATTCTGGACACACTGGGGGCAATATTCTGGACACACTTGGGGCAGAATGCTGGACACACTTGGGGCAATATGCTGGAGACACGGGGGCAATATGCTGGAGACATGGGGCAATATGCTGGAGACACTGGGGGCAATATGCTGGAGACACTGGGGGAAATATGCTGGACACATTGAAGGCAGGATGCTGGACACACTGGGGGCAGGATGCTGGACACACTGGGGGCAGGATGCCAGACACACTGGGGGCAGAATGCTGTACAAACTGGGGGCAATATGCTGGACACACTGGGACAGAATGCTGGACACACTGGGGCAGATTGCTGAACACACTGGGGGCAATATGCTGGAGACACTGGAGCAGATTGCTGAACACACTAGGGGCAATATTCTGGACACACTGGGGGCAGAATGCTGGACACACTGGGGGCAATATGCTGGAGACACTGGGACCAATATGCTGGAGACACTGGGGGCAATATGCTGGACACACTGGGGCAGGATTCTGGACACATGGGGGCAATATTTTGGACACACTCGGGGCAGAATGCTGGACACACGGGGGTCAATATGCTAGAGACACTGGGACCAATAATCTGGAGACACTGGGGGCAATATGCTGGACACACTGGGGGCAATATGCTGGACACACTGGGGGCAATATGCTGGAGACACTAGGGGCAGAATGCTGGACACACTGGGGGCAATATGCTGGAGACACGGGGGCAATATGATGGAGACATGGGGCAATATGCTGGAGACACTGGGGGCAATATGCTAGAGACACTGGGGGAACTATGCTGGAGGACACATTGGAGGCAGGATGCTGGACACACTGGGGGCAGGATGCTGGACACACTGGGGGCAGGATGCCAGACACACTGGGGGCAGAATGCTGTACAAACTGGGGGCAATATGCTGGACACACTGGGACAGAATGCTGGACACACTGGGGCATATTGCTGAACACACTGGGGGGCAATATGCTGGAGACACTGGAGCAGATTGCTGAACACACTAGGGGCAATATTCTGGACACACTGGGGGCAGAATGCTGGACACACGGGGGGCAATATGCTGTAGACACTGGGACCAATATGCTGGAGACACTGGGGGCAATATGCTGGACACACTGGGGCAGGATTCTGGACACACGGGGGGCAATATTTTGGACACACTCGGGGCAGAATGCTGGACTTACGGGGGGCAATATGCTAGAGACACTGGGACCAATAATCTGGAGACACTGGGGGCAATATGCTGGACACACTGGGGGCAATATGCTGGACACACTGGGGGCAATATGCTGGAGACACTAGGGGCAGAATGCTGGACACACTGGGGGCAATATGCTGGAGACACGGGGCAATATGCTGGAGACATGGGGCAATATGCTGGAGACATGGGGCAATATGCTGGAGACATGGGGCAATATGCTGGAGACACTGGGGGAACTATGCTGGACACATTGGAGGCAGGATGCTGGACACACTGGGGGCAGGATGCTGGACACACTGGGGGCAGGATGCCAGACACACTGGGGGCAGAATGCTGTACAAACTGGGGGCAATATGCTGGACACACTGGGACAGAATTCTGGACACACTGGGGCAGATTGCTGAACACACTGGGGGCAATATGCTGGAGACACTGGAGCAGATTGCTGAACACACTAGGGGCAATATTCTGGACACACTGGGGGCAGAATGCTGGACACACTGGGGGCAATATGCTGGAGACACTGGGACCAATATGCTGGAGACACTGGGGGCAATATGCTGGACACACTGGGGCAGGATTCTGGACACACGGGGGGCAATATTTTGGACACACTCGGGGCAGAATGCTGGACTTACGGGGGGCAATATGCTAGAGACACTGGGACCAATAATCTGGAGACACTGGGGGCAATATGCTGGACACACTGCGGCAGTATGCTGGACACACTGCCGGCAGGATGCTGGACAAACGGTGCAATATGCTGAACACACTGGGGCAGAATGCTGGAGAGACTGGGGGCAGAATGCTGGAGAAACTGGGGGCAATATGCTGGACACACTGGGGGCAATATGCTGGACACACTGGGGACAATATGCTGAAGACACTAGGGGCAATATGCTGGACACACTGGGGGCAGGATGCTGGACACACGGGGCAGGATTCTGGATACACTGGGGGCAATATGCTGGACACACTGGGGGCAATATGCTGGACACACTGGGGGCAATATTCTGGACACACTGGGGGCAGGATGCTGGAAAAACGGGGCAATATGCTGGACACACTGGAGGGCAATATGCTGGTCACACTGGGGGGCAATATGCTGGACACACTGGGGGCAATATGCTGGACACACTGGGGCAGAATGCTGGAGACACTGGGGGCAGGATGCTGGAGAAACTGGGGGCAATATGCTGGACACACTGGGGGCAATATGCTGGACACACTGGGGGCAATATGCTGGACACACTGGGGGCAATATGATGGAGACACTAGGGGCAATATGCTGGACACACTAGGGGCAGGATGCTGGACACATGGTGCAGGATGCTGGATACACTGGGGGCAATATTCTGGTCACACTGGGGGCAATATGCTGGACACACTGGGGGAAATATGCTGGACACACTGCGGGCAGGATGCTGGACAAACTGGGTGCAATATGCTGGACACACTGGGGCAGAATGCTGGAGAGACTGGGGGCAGAATGCTGGAGACACTGGGGGCAAAATGCTGGACACACTGGGGGCAATATGCTGGACACACTGGGGGGCAATATGCTGGAGACACTAGGGGCAATATGCTGGACACACTGGGGGCAGGATGCTGGACACACGGGGCAGGATGCTGGATACACTGGGGGCAATATGCTGGACACACTGAGGGAAATATTCTGGACACACTGGGGGCAGGATGCTGGACAAACTGGGGGCAATATGCTGGACACACTGGGGGCAATATGCTGGACACACTGGGGGGCAATATACTGGTCACACTGGGGGGCAATATGCTGGAGACACTGGGGGCAATATGCTGGAGACACTGGGGGCAATATGCTGGACACACTGGGGGCAGGATGCTGGACACATTGTGGGCAGAGATGCTGGACACTGGGGGCAGAAATGCTGGACACTGGGGCAGATATGCTGGACACTGGAGGCAGGCATGCTGGACACATTGGGGGCAGAGATGCTTGACACATTGGGGGCAGAGATGCTGTACACTGTGGGCAGAAATGCTAGACACTGGGGCAGAGATGCTGGACATTGGGGGCAGAGATGCTGGACACTGGGGGCAGAGATGCTGGACACACTGGGGGCAGGACTGGAGACAGATGGGGCAGGATTGGAGACATGGGCAGAATGTAGATATGGGGCATGATTGGAGACAGATCGTGCAGGATCATGGGGCAGGATGGATACGATGGAGACTGATGGGGCAGGATGGGTAGATCATATGGAGCAGAATGGATACTCATGAGGGCAGGTTGGGAGAACATATGGCTGGCTGGAGCCAGGAATGAGATACAGGATGGGGGATATTATTATTACCATAGGGGTTAATTAAGGGATATTATTACTGCAGTGATGTATTTATTTTATTTTTTGAGGAAACTTTTAAATGGGGGGGTCCTGTTACTGTGTAGAGTGACACTATGTTGCCTCTTTTTCTTCATGTGGTGTAATGTAGAAGTTGGGAAAAATTAAGTAATGTGTTCTGCAAGCGGAGCTCAAGATAACTGTGTTATTTCCTGCAGAGACGAGTCCTGGCTGGATGAAGTGATGGCGGTCTGTACTGGATGAAAGATGAAGTACTTCACCTAGAGATGTCACTGGTGAGTCAGTGTTACCTATACACTGACACTATACACTGTATACTATATACAGAGGTCCTCTATACAATGTCACCGTTGATCACTGTATTACCTCTACACAGACACTGCATACTAAGTACAGATCTCCTGTGAATACTGGCACTTATGGTGATAGTATTGTGTTTTTTTTTCTTCCTAACTGAAGGATAAATTGACTAGATCAATGGATGTTTGGCAGGTTATAGTTTCACACAGCAACTATTTTTCCGGAATAATCTGGTTCAGATATATGATGACCCTGTCACATGACCCCATCACGTGACCCCGTCACATGACCGGGGGGCCCACAGTGTCTGAACAGCCCAGGGCCCTGGCTACCCTTAATCCACTCCTGTTCCCAACATTAGAGAATTTCTCATATGCAATAAAAACCACACAAGTATACAACAAAGACCCATAGATAGAACACAGCCAAGTATTGTGACACTGTAAAATTTTTTCCAATATTCCTTAATTTCTGCAATAACAAGAGACCATTATAATTATTTCAGATTTAGAATCTGTTTGACCTTAGTTTCTTCCTACCTTTATTTGGTGTTATTGGAACTTGCTATGTACTGGTTGAGCCCGTTGGTGATGTGGCATTTCTCTCTGGAGTTAGTTGGCTTCTGGAGAGGAAAAAAAAAGTTTGGAGTTTATATACACTGAACTGAACAGGAAAGGTGAGAGGAGTGTAGTGCTAAGAGTGTGACTAATGTGAAAGTCCAGTATACTTGGCACGTAAGGGCTTTTTGATTAAATGAAACAAATCAAGTCATCTTTACAATGCAATCGACTTAGAAAGACCGAAACAAGCACTAACATACTTGTATGTGCAAAACTGGTAAGCAGAAAAACAAAACCAGAAATAGTCAGTAAGAATATTACTGGGAAGAATCTTCTCCTAAAATGTCATGTCTGTAAAAACTTGATTATGCCTGCATTTGCTGGTTATACTTTATCCTGGCATTTGGCAAATATTAATAATTATGGTAATCCTAAATGACCTAAAACGGGAAAGGCTTATTTTGATTTCATGTCAGATATTGAGAAAAACATACATATGTGTCTTTTTATATAGTGTATGTAAACTTCTGGTTTTAACTGTATCTCCCTTACTGCCCACTGGGTAAATATAGTGGCGGCTGGGCTTGAGGCAGAAAGGGTTTTGGCGCATGTCCTTCCACCACTGAGGATAGCTTGATGTTTCTCTGTCCATGTTACCTCCTTCTCCTATTCCACTTCCTCCACCGCCTCCTCATCCAGTCAGCATAACATCTGTACAAACCAAGTTTAGACACAGTCACGGGAAAATGACAGTAGGCTGTTCTGCTGCTGAACCTCAAGGCCAGCCTGGTGGTATGCGATAACAGGGGAAATCTTGAAGCAGCTCTAGGCCTAGCCGGATTGATGCACAACCATCGCCTGGTACACGTGCTGCAGATTGCTCCAAGATTTCAGACCTGCTGCAGAAAGAGCAGGCTGTCTGGAGTTCTCACCCTGCTGCTGCTCGCCAGTCTGCGCTGCACCATTACTTTTACCTTCCCGCTCACCAGCTCATACACAATGTACCCACAAAGTGGAATTCTACCTTGCATATGATAGAGAGACTTAGAGCTTCAGATGCAGCACGTACGGGTTAGTTGCTCTGCGGAACAACACTACTACACTACCAACAGGTGGGTCTCCATGTGGGACATGTGTACTGTGTTGCACTGCTTCAAGTACTCCATGAACATGGGCAGTGCTGATGATGCCATCATCAGCGTTACTATCCCACTTCCATGCCTCCTTGAAAAAACATCACACCATTTTCAGTCCAGTCGCCTACACATGACTCGGGGGGTTGGTTCCAAAGGCTGCCAGGAGCACAACTGTCCAGTCTTTGGACAGTTTTGGAGGATTAGGAGGAGGAATAGGAATCATGTTCACAGCAGGGTGGCACTCAAAGCAGCTCATAGGCATCACTGGAGCTTTCGTGGTGGGTACACAGTACACAGATGATTCACCTCCCACCAGGGACAGCTTGTTGTTGCCTGGCACACATGAGCTAATATATGCTGCTGTGCCTGCGCAACAACCGCCGAGTTTCCTAGATTATTTTCAGTGCAGATTACTGTGTGGCCACCCTGCTACAAGGACAACTAGACATCTTTCCTTCACTGGAACGCAAAAGGAAAATCCGTGAATACTGCACAGTCTGGCAGACATACTACTGACAGCACCCCCACCTAATTGCGGGGGCTCAGTGGAAACACAAGATGGAGGAGGAGAAAGTTACCAATGGAGCTGGGGCACCAGCACCAACTCAGAAGGGAGGGTTAGCTTGGCTGAAACATGGAAAAACCTTCCTCAGTACGTCACAAGATCTAGCACCACCATGTGATACGGTCGGAATTAGCAGGAGGTAGAGTTTCTATAACATGGTGGAAGAGTGTGTCCACACATCTCCATGTAGTAAATTATGGGTCTGCCCCATTTAACTTCTGGGTCTTCAAATTTGACACATGGCCTGCGCTTGCTCTTTATACCTTGGAGGAGTTGGCCTGCCCTGCGGCAAGTGTACTGTTAGAATGTGTGTTTAGCATGGCAGGGGGTGTTATCACAGACAGATGCATCCACATCTCCGCAGCAAAAGTGGGTAAGTTCACATTCATTAAAAGCAACCAGGCATGGATCCCACAGGACTTGTTCATACCTTTGGCTGAATAGAGAAGTGTACCAGCCGTACCTAGCCAATTTTAGACCATGTGCACATTTTGAGTATTTGGTGATATTTTGTACCTCAGTATTTCTAAGCCAAAACCAGGAGTGGAGCAGTCAGAGGAAAAGTATAATAGAAACACATCCACTTCTGCATTTTTTTGCCCACTCCTGGTTTTGGCTTACCAATAATGATGTAAAATACTCACCAAATACTTAACGTGTGCAAGTGGCCTTATAATCCACTGCAATTTGTTTGGTGTGCTTGCCATTCCCAATGCTTTGGGGCCTCCCCAAATTAAAACATTCCACCTACACTGCCACGTCCACTTCCTCCTCAATCTTCTCCTCCACTTCGACCTCCACCTCCAGGTTTAAGATTGATATTTATTTATTTATTTTTATTATTAGTCACTTCCCTATCCACATTTGTTTACAGGGCAATTGTCCTGCACTTACCCCTATTTGGCTTCTTTCTGCAGCTTCCTAGCCATTACTACAACCATTTTACAGCACCAAAGTGTGGATCCCCATAGACTTTTATGGGGATCAGGTTCAAGTTCAGGTAGAGGTCTGGTATCTAAACCAAAGTTCGGTCGAACCTTCCGATTGTGAACATCCACGGGTCTGCACAACCCTAATTGTAACTGTTTAGTAATTCATCTATTGTGTCAAGTTGCATTGCTGAATTTACATACTTTGGTCTTGGTACTTTGGCATCTGGGTAGGCACTCTATGGTCTACAGCTACATAGCTTCATATGCAGTACCTATGAGACACAGTGTGTTCTGACACTTTTGAATAATAGAAAAGGTTATCTGTTCAGCAGTTTGTACAGCTCTTTTGTGGGATTAGCCCATATGGACTAGCTTTTCTATGTGTGTCAATGAGTTTTGGGATAGCAGCACGCTAAAAGCATGATGTGAATAACGAAGTTAGGTAAGAGGGACATGGAGATTGATGATTTTTAATGTAGTTTGGGGAAACTTTAAATGTCATATTGTGTCATTGTATTCTTTGTTCTAAAACACATGTTCCTCTCTGCAATATGAGGTTATCATGTATACTCCCTTTGCTGCAAGGTGCAGCTTTCTTTGTCTAAACCATGTATAAAAAGCCCCTGATACTGTTGTTCAGGGCCATTACATCGCCATTCTGATGCCGTGCCACACCATGGCCAGGCTAGGGCCAAACCATCGCCAGATATCCCAGCGTCACTTTGTCTTTCTGGACTCCTGTTCGTGCCTGCATGCTTTGTCTCTGACTTTTATGAAACTGTTCTGCTGTGAAATCTCAGAATAAACTACAGTCTTAGCTTGATAAAAGGATTGTCTACATATTCTTCCCGGCTCTTCCAGCTCTCAGTAAGGACTTTCTTACAAGCAGGTTTTTAGTTTGACTGGTAGAATCATAACAGGTAGGCACACACGGCTGTCAACGGCTTGTCTGATACAGACCCCTTGGGTCATTTTTTTTAAAACTTTGCACATTGTGCAATGGTGAAAATTGTACTCCCTATCTCTAGCAATTATAATAACTGCAAAATTTATTGTGAGGTCCCCAGCACGATCTCTTTCAGCATGTATTTGGTTGCCTGATGTTGATTTTGGGTCTGTACTTGGACATTTTGGAACATCAATGAATTAATATGCTGCACACACTTCTTCAGGTTTCAGCCTTTCACAGAATAATAATGAGTAATGAAACATGCTCTATAAATATGCTGCTTTTTCAAAAATCTTAACCACACATCCTTTTTAAAGGGAAATTCTGCAAAATACCTCTGTTATCATACACCATATACTGCTCACATATGCAGCATCCCATTTGGTGGGTGGAATGCCTGTGTAAAGAATCTGTCTGAAACCACTGGCCCTTCCCCTGTGTTACGGCCTTCACAATCTTCTGTCCAGGAAGCAGGTGCTGATGCCTCCATTCCACAACCTGCAGTGTGCACAGACAACAGTCAGCAATCACATCCAGCTCATTGTCCCAGCGCAGCATTCAGTTGTTCCTTGTCAGCATATATGTCAGTTCACAAATTGTTTGTTAGATAGGGCATACATATTTGTTACCACTTTACATATCCTGTAATTGCTCCATTATTGCCCAAAATCATGCAATGGATACATTCTGCCTGGTTGTGAGGTTTCCATAAGAAGTGCGTAGGCTTGGGAAGATTGATCTGTCCCTTGAGCATGCTGCTTCCAAGTAAAATGAGGCTTGTACTTGTTCCTGACATGGGTTTCAGGCCTGACAGACTGACCACAATACAGGCCCTCTCTTGCATACACAGTATTCGGAATTTTATTCTAATGCTTTTGTGTCTGGTAGAATCCAATGTACTGTCATTGAGCATACAGATCCCCCAACTCCTGTATTATATTCACCTTAAAGTGGCTTCACCTGCTATGACAGTGGCTCCATTGGGATCCGGTGGCCAAAATGAACTGTGGACATCACTAAACACTAGTGTTGAGCATTCCGATACCGCAAGTATCGGGTATCGGCCGATACTTGCGGGTATCGGAATTCCGATACCGAGATCCGATACTTTTGTGGTATCGGGTATCGGTATCGAAACATCATTAATGTGTAAAATTAGGAATTAAAATAAAAAATATTGCTATACTCACCTCTCCGACGCAGCCTGGACCTTACCGAGGGAACCGGGAGCCTTCTTTGCTTAAAATGCGCGCTTTTACTTCCTTCCGTGACGTCACGGCTTGTGATTGGTCGCGTGCCGCCCATGTGGCCGCGACGCGACCATTCACAGCAAGCCGTGACGTAATTTTCAGGTCCTCAATGCCTAATTCTAGGCATTCAGGAATTTAAAATTACGTTCCGGCTTGTGATTGGTCGCGTCGCGGTCACATGGGCGACGCGACCAATCGCAAGCCGTGACGTCACGGGAGGCAGGAGACGCGCGGATTTTTAAAATTACATCACGGCTTGTGATTGGTTGCGTGCCGCCCATGTGACCGCGACGCGACCAATCACAGCAAGCCGTGACGTAATTTCAGGTCCTCAATGCAGAAATAGGCATCAGGACCTGAAATTACGTCACGGCTTGCTGTGATTGGTCGCGTCGCGGTCACATGGGCGGCACGCAACCAATCACAAGCCGTGACGTAATTTTAAAAATGCGCGTGTCTCCTGCCTCCCGTGACGTCACGGCTTGTGATTGGTCGCGTCGCCCATGTGACCGCGACGCGACCAATCACAAGCCGGAACATAATTTTAAATTCCTGAATGCCTAGAATTAGGCATTGAGGACCTTAAAATTACGTCACGGCTTGCTGTGATTGGTCGCGTCGCGGCCACATGGGCGGCACGCGACCAATCACAAGCCGTGACGTCACGGAAGGAAGTAAAAGCGCGCATTTTAAGCAAAGAACGCTGCCGGTTCCCTCGGTGAGGTCCAGGCTGCGTCAGAGAGGTGAGTATAGCAATATTTTTTATTTTAATTCTTTATTTTACACATTAATATGGATCCCAGGGCCTGAAGGAGAGTTTCCTCTCCTTCAGACCCTGGGAACCATCAGGAATACCGTCCGATACTTGAGTCCCATTGACTTGTATTGGTATCGGGTATCGGTATCGGATTAGATCCGATACTTTGCCGGTGTCGGCCGATACTTTCCGATACCGATACTTTCAAGTATCGGACGGTATCGCTCAACACTACTAAACACAGGTTTCATGGCACCTGCTGGTCCTCTGAAAATGTGAAGCGATGGCTTCCTAATGACATGGCGGTGTATGTCATGGTGGTGGTGGGCAAAGCCCAAAATTCAAAAGTGATGGGGAATATGTATTCCACTATCTAGCTAACAATTTGGAATGAGGGAGGGACCTCCCAAATACAGGAGTGAGAGCCTTCCCAAATGTATGGTACAGGACCACCTGAGGACCGTTCCCAAACTCAGGTTTCACAGCACCTGCTGACCCTCTGAAAATGTGAAGCGAGGGTCAAATAATGACATGGCGGTGGATGTGGTGGTGGTGGCGGGCGAAGCCTAACATTCAAATGGGCATGTTTTAGCTAGCATTCTAAATTGATGGGGAATATGTATTCAACTATCAAGCTAACAATTTGGAATGAGGGAGGGACCTTCCAAATGTAGGAGTGAGAGCCCTCACAAATGTTAAAGGAAAAAATAAAGCCAAAATGCTCCTTGTGAACATATGCTAAAGGGGATATATATATATATATATATATATATATATATATATATATATATATATATATATATATATATATATATATATATATACACTCACCGGCCACTTTATTAGGTACACCATGCTAGTAACGGGTTGGACCCCCTTTTGCCTTCAGAACTGCCTCAATTCTTCGTGGCATAGATTCAACAAGGTGCTGGAAGCATTCCTCAGAGATTTTGGTCCATATTGACATGATGGCATCACACAGTTGCCGCAGATTTGTCGGCTGCACATCCCAAAGATGCTCCATACAAGGCAGGATGGATCCATGCTTTCATGTTGTTTACGCCAAATTCTGACCCTACCATCCGAATGTCGCAGCAGAAATCGAGACTCATCAGACCAAGCAACGTTTTTCCAATCTTCTACTGTCCAATTTCGATGAGCTTGTACAAATTGTAGCCTCAGTTTCCTGTTCTTAGCTGAAAGGAGTGGTACCCGGTGTGGTCTTCTGCTGCTGTAGCCCATCTGTCTCAAAGTTCGACGCACTGTGCGTTCAGAGATGCTCTTAGGCCTACCTTGGTTGTAACGAGTGGCGATTTGAGTCACTGTTGCCTTTCTATCAGCTCGAACCAGTCTGCCCATTCTCCTCTGACCTCTGGCATCAACAAGGCATTTCCGCCCACAGAACTGCCGCTCACTGGATTTTTTTTCTTTTTCGGACCATTCTCTGTAAACCCTAGAGATGGTTGTGCGTGAAAATCCCAGTAGATCAGCAGTTTCTGAAATACTCAGACCAGCCCTTCTGGCACCAACAACCATGCCACGTTCAAAGGCACTCAAATCACCTTTCTTCCCCATACTAATGCTCGGTTTGAACTGCAGGAGATTGTCTTGACCATGTCTACATGCCTAAATGCACTGAGTTGCCGCCATGTGATTGGCTGATTAGAAATTAAGTGTTAACAAGAAGTTGGACAGGTGTACCTAATAAAGTGGCCGGTGAGTGTATATATATATATATATATATATATATATATATATATATACACATATATTTCTTTTTGCCTTATATACAGTACATGTTATGAAAGAAAAATGTTTCTTAGCATTTTTCACTTTAAAAATTTTTTTAGGTTTGGTAGGTCTTCTTATAAATCTGTAAATCTGGTGCAAAAGTCTGACAACATTATTCCCAGATACCATATGTGAGTCAGAAAGGCATGCAGGCATCTTCTCCATGCTGTTCCTATTTAGTTTTAGCTCTTTCCCATCCATTTCAGCTTTTTTCTCATGCTCCCAGACCTGTTTGTTGGGTCCAGCAGAAAAATATTCAGCTTTTCCATTGACGTGCATTGGATTAAATATTCATGGATATTAGAAATGATTTGTGATGATTTTCCCAAATCTGAATATTTCACTATTAGCTCATCACTAGTATTGACTGTTATATGCTAGAGGGTCTGACCTCTCCTGTGGTTGTTGGACTACCTTGGCTCACTCTACACAAACCTGTGTTAGATTGGTAGACTTGGATGATGGTAAAGTGGAGTGAGTATTGTCAAGGACACTGCTTGGGCACCTAGTCTGTGCCTAAATATTTGGCTGATTTGGGGGATGTGTTTTTGGAGCAGGGGTGCCAAGAACTTCCTCCCCATCATTCTTCCTCCCCCAATCTGCCAAAGAGCGGGATATATAATATTTCTGGTCCAGAGAGGCACCATACATCTCCATCAGCAGAAAAATAAAAAAGTTATAGCTCTAAGAATAAAGCAATGCAAAAATAATATTTTTTTCTATAAAATAGTTTTTATTGTATAAAAGCGACAAAACATAAAACTATATAAATGAGGTGTCACTGTAATCGTACTGACCCGAAGAATAAAGCTGTTTTACCAATTTTACTACACACAGAACGATATAAAAAACAAAAAGCAGTTCCTGAATTGCTGGTTTTTGTTCATTCTGTCTCCCAAAAACCACAATAGAATGCATTCAAAAAATGTAATGTGCCCAAAAATGGTACCAATAAAAATGTCAGCTCGTACAGCAAAAAACAAGACTCGCATGGTACTGTCAGCCAAAATATAAAAATATTATAGCTTTCAAAATGTGGTGATGCAAAAACTAGTTTAATAATTTTAAATAAAAAGTGTCTTTTATTGTGTTACAGCAGCCAAACATAAAAAGCCACATAAATCTGGTATCGCTGTAATCGCACCGACTCGAAGAATAAAGTCACCTAATCACTTACACCGCAAGGGGAACGACGTAAAAAATAAAACCAATTCTTCCCCTACTGTTGATTTTTTCATTCTGTCTCCCAAAGATCGCAGTAAGGCTTGGCGCACATTTATCCTGCTCTCTGCACTGAGCGCTTACACTGGGGTTTCCAGTGAGGCAGATGGAGTCATTGTGGACACCATATGACCTGTGATCCTGCAGCGTCTGTCTTTTTAGGATTGCACAGTTGTGTGCACTTCTGAAAAGGAAGCCACTGAACAAAGGCCAGACGGAGTCCAAAGTAAATCTGCTGCCTCATTATAGTGAATTGATCATCATGTGTTTTTTTATGGCTTAACGTTATAAACTTCTGTGAACCACCTGTGGGTTCAAGGTGCTCAATACGCATTTAGATAATTTCCCTAAGGGGTGTCTAGTTTCCAAAATGGTGTCACTCCTGGGGGCATTTCCACTGTTTAGGCACATCAGGGGCTCTCCAATCACAACATGGCAACCACTAATTATTCCAGCAAATTTTATATTCAAAAAGTCAAATGGTGATCCTTCCCTTCAGAGCCCTGCCGTGTGCCCAACCAGTAGACTTCGCCCACATATGGGGTATCTTTATGCTCAGGAGAAATTGCACAACAAAATGTCTAATCCATTTTCTCCTGCTACCCGTGCGAAAGTAAAAAAAATAGGTCTAATGCAAATTTTTGGTGAAAGAAAAGTAAATGTTTATTTTTTTCTTCCATATTCCAAAAATTCCAGTGAAGCACCTGAAGGGTTAATAAACTTCTTGAATGTGATTTTGAGTACCTTTAGGGGTGCATTTTTTAGAATGGTGTCATTTTTGGGTATTTTCTGTCATATAGGCACCCCCAAAGTCACTTCAAATGTGATGCGGTCCCTAAAAAAAAAAGATTTTGCAAATCTTGTTGTAACAATTAGAAAATGATGGGCAAATTTTAACCCTTATCATAACAAAAAAAATTATTTCCAAAATTGTGCTGATGCAAAGTAGACATATGGAAAATGTTATTTATTAACTATTTTGTGCGATGACTCTCTGATTTAAGGACATAAAAATTAAAATTTTGAAAATTGCTAAATTTTCAAAATTTTCGCCAAATTTGTTTTTTAACAAATAAACACAAGACATATCAAAGAAATTTTACCACTATCATAAAGTACAATGTGTCATGAGAAAACTCTCAGAATCACTGGGATCCGTTGAAGTATTCTATAGTTATGACCTCATAAAGTGACAGTGGTCAGAATTGTAAAACTTGGCCTGGTCAGGAAGGTGAAACAGGCTTCGGGGTGGAGGGGTTAACTTTTTTGTTACATATACTGTAGGCCTGGGAGCAAGAACATTAAAGGTACCTTCACACTCAGCAACTTTACAACGAGAACGACAACGATCCGTGACGTTGCAGCGTCCTGGTTATCGATCTCATTGTGTTTGACACGCAGCAGCGATCTGGATCCCGCTGTGATATCGCTGGTCGGAGCTAGAAGTCCAGAACTTTATTTGGTCGTCAGGTTGGCGTGTATCGTCATGTTTGACATCAAAAGCAACGATGCCAGCAATGTATTACATGGAGCTAATGACCTGTAAGAACGATAAGTGAGTCACCGTTACGTCAGAGGATCGCTCCTGCATCGTTCTGGAGCTGCTGTGTTTGACGTCTCTACAGCGACCTAAACAGCGACGCTCCAGCGATCGGCTCGTTGTCTATATCGCTACAGCGTCGCTGAGTGTGACGGTACCTTAAGGCAGATGCCTTATTTCATTGTTTTCCTGGGGGTGGAGATAATTGTGAACTGTTTCCTATACTACAAAATGGGGTGGTTAATGCGTCTATATGCTCCAATCTTGAGAAAGAGGTTGCTGAGGCTCAGGAGGACACCCTGCTGCCTGTCCGTTAGGTAAACTTTTTGTACCTGTCAATCTCCATCTGAGAATTCTTAGTGAACATCATGATTCGACTTGGCCAGACATCCCGGTAATAAAGCCACCACAGATCTTCTTACTTGGCGTTTTTGGCAGATAGCAGTGTCTGTGCACGTTCTAAAACCTCTCATACTCATCCGTCAGGGTCTCTCCAACCACTGGCAATTCCCAGTAGACCTTGGTCTAATTTATCAGTCAATTTTATCACTGATCTACCAGTGTCGGCAGGTAATGCTGTAATTTTTTTGGTAGTGGACAGATTCAGTAAAATGTCTTGACTCTGTTGTTTGATGTCCCAGGACCAGGGGCTTCTTCCCAGTCCCTAACACTAGGGACCCCCTAGCTCACCCTCTGTTCTCCAGACTACTTCTGACGGTGTAGGCGCTGGGACCACATATCTTGCCTTAGTTCCTGAATCTGCCCTCAGCCCAGATTATATAGGAGATGGGAGCGGCTAACAATGAACAGTTGAGCCTTAATGCAGGAAAGCTTCCAGGAGCTCTAAACTGAACAGATTAACCCCTGCACTACTAATATAAACCTGCACCATTTAATGTGATGGTGAAGTGCTTTTAATCAGTGCAGGAGGATGAGAAATCAGACACTGTAATCTTCTGGCTACTGTCTGTCGTGGTAAACACCTGACAGCCAGTCATTGAAAGACCAGAAAGGATTTATCTCACTTCAGTTTATGTCCTTTACTGTTTACCTGTCTTCTGTTTCTTTAGTGAGTAGGAGGCATATCCCCTAACAGTGTGTGCTTAATCCTTTATTTTGCATGTCATGGTTTGTTTTACTCACTCTGAGATTTTTTCTATTTCAGCACACTTTCTCCTCTGTAGGTAATTTGCACTCAGCTCTGACCTCCAATTCTTTAGGAGGAACATGAATTGCTCAACGGCCTTTCAGGCAGCATACGCCCAAGTTGCAATCATCTAGTCTGTGGTTAGGGCTATCTCAGCTCACTCAGGAACCACTAGGGTCTACGAGGTCTGGATCGCTAGTCTGTACAGGAACGGGCAGGGTCAGTTGCAGTTTTTAGTGTGTTACCTGTTTTCTCAAGTGAGTTGCTACACTATCATAAGAGTATTTGTCCAATATTTTAGGGCTTTCTTTTGCTATTTCTATTGCTAAACTGTGAGCTTACTAGCCTAAATCATCCTAAAATGGCTGCTTCATTCCCTGCCTTGGCTTTAATAGGGGCTAAAACAGTCCCTCCTTATTGACTGCTTTATATCACGTGATATCAGAATTGCAAGGCATTAAGAGAATGCCCTTGCCTGAGTTATTTTAACTTTTTGTGGCTGAAGGAATCTTCTGCAATATGTAAAAAGGGGGAGGGCATTTTTTTTGTGATTCCTGCAAATCAAATCCCAAATTGTTCAAAATTACAAGGACATGCACAGTTCCTAAAATTCAACATTAATTTAATTTGCTTTGAATTCATATATTCATCTCTACTTATTATAATTGCTTGGTAATAGAAGCAATATGAGTTACTGCTTTTTGTAAACTTTTCATAAACTTCCGATAAGCCCTATAGTAACTTGTAGCAGCTAGTTAACATAGCCAAGTTAAACATAGTTAAGCAATAACATTTATACCAATAATAATATAAGAAATGACGTCATAATAATAATAACTACAATAATAATACCATTGGTCAGAATTAAGTTCCATCTATTGGCACAGCCCTCCACAGCAGTCAGGGTCTGTCATGTTTCCCCTTGGAAAACCAAATTTCCAACCCTGTCTTATAGTATTAAATGCTATTTTCTACTCCTTTCCTTCCCTGGTGCAGTGGTGCTTATTAAATGATAGGCTCTCTGAAATCAAGTTTCATAAACTAGCAATTCCCCAACAATCTCTAATCTAAGAAATGAGTAATAATGATATTTGTTTACAGTCATGTTTAATTACTCCACAATTAGTGTTGAGCATTCCGATACCGCAAGTATCGGGTATCGGCTGATATTTGCTGTATCGGAATTCCGATACCGAGATCTGATACTTTTGTGATATCGGGAATCGGTATCGAGATCGATATTAATGTGTAAAATAAAGAATAAAAATAAAAAATATTGATATACTCACCTCTCCGACGCAGCCTGGACCTTACCGATGTAACCGGCATCTTCCGTTCCTAAGAATGAGCGCTTGAAAGACCTTAGATGACGTCGCGGCTTGTGATTGGTCGCGTGGCTGTCACGTGACCGCTCACGCGACCAATCACAGGCCATGACGTCATCTAAGGTCTTTCAAGCTCTCATTCTTAGGAACGGAAGCTGCCGGTTACATCGGTAAGGTCCAGGCTGCGTCGGAGAGGTGAGTATATCAATATTTTTTATTTTTATTCTTTATTTTACACATTAATATGGATCCCAGGGCCTGAAGGAGAGTTTCCTCTCCTTCAGACCCTGGGAACCATACAGGATACCTTCCGATAATTGGTGTCCCATTGACTTGTATTGGTATCGGGTATCGGTATTGGCGATATCCGATACTTTTTGGGTATCGGCCGATACTATCCGATACCGATACTTTCAAGTATCGGACGGTATCGCTCAACACTATCCAAAATATATGATGTCCTATGTTGTGTCCCTGCTTTGATGCGGACTCACATGCTTAGCTTGCATCTTTCCCCCCATATAATGGCTGATTAAAAAAGCTATCATGTGCCTTTAACAAGAGGTGCATTTAGGTTTTCTGGCGCCCAGGGCAAGAATTCATTTTGGTGACTTCCCCCACCCCAAGCACATATGTGATTTGCATACTTACTCACGTCCTGACAAGCTGCTCTCCCTAATTCTCTCAATGTTCAGTGAAAAACTGAGAGAAGAAGGAAGAGAAGCTCGTTATCACGTGACCGTAAGTATGAAAATTGCAAATGAGTGAATTGTGATGACTGATGGAACAGGCGAGCAGTGTTGAATCCTGACAGTAAGGATATTACAAGCTGTTAGGATTGGCAACAGGGCTTCATTTTATAATTAAAGTGTGCATCCAGGTTTATGATGAGTTTGTGATTTGTGACTGCAGGCTTCTGAATTCTCACAGCGCATGCACTGCACACTTTTAGGATTCTCCCTTGCCGATGGCAGCACAAGTATGCAATTTCTATAGTTCTGACCATATTCCAACCAGACCTGTTTGGCATCACTCAGTTCATTTTCAATTAGCGAGTCTAGTCGGCATGTGACCGCATGCATGCAAATCGTATTGCGCACTGTGAGAATTCAGAATCTGCAATCATAGAATGACTGCAGGCTCATGAAAAACTTGGACAACCCCTTATGTGCGCCTAACATAATAAAAGACATGAAAATTAGTCAGTATCACAAAAAACATTTACATCTAGGTACCTTATAGATGGTGTTGTCTCCGATTGAAGTCTTCTCTTTCTCTTCTTCTTCACCTTGTTCAGACTCCATGATGACATTTCTCATCCATGGCCCATCACGGACGTCACACTGTCGTCTCATACTGGGTCCCCCTTATAGGGCAGAGTCTCTATACTGTACCTCTTCATTAGTGATGAGCGAGTATACTCATTGCTCGGGTGGTCTCCAAATATGTGTTAGTGCTCGGAGATTGTTTTTGTCCACGCAGCTGCTTGATTTACAGCTGCTAGACAAGCTGAATACATAAGAGGATTACCAAGGAACATGGCAACCCCAACATGTATTCAGTTTGTCCAGCAGCTGTAAATCATGCAAATGAGGCAACGCAAACTGTTGTGAATCCGCTTTTGGGCTCCCCTGGTGGTTGCTGGTGGTACTGGTGACTTGTGTGTCTTTGCTGTCTCTGTTCACCTGCTCCCATCAGTGTTTGGGAGTTTCCTATTTAGCCTTGCTCTCCAGTCATTTCCTTGCCGGTCATCATTGTAACCAGAGCCTTCGGTTGCATGTTCCTGCTACTAGTCTGCTGATCAGCTAAGTGGACTTTGTCCTTTTGTTTTGTATCTTTTGTCCAGTTTGCAGTTTTGTTATTCTCTGTAGCTGGAAGCTCTTGTGGGCTGAAATTGCCACTCCTGTGTCATGAGTTGACACAGGAGTCTTAAAGTAATTTCAGGATGGTTTTTTGATAGGGTTTTCAGTTGACCGTGAAGTCCTCTTTAGTATCCTTCTGCTATCTAGTAAGTGGACCTCTCTTTGCTAAATCTACCTTCATACTGTGTATGTCTTTTCCTCTAAACTCACCGTCATTACATGTGGGGGGCTGCTATCATCTTTTGGGGTATTTCCCTAGAGGTAAGCCAGGTCTGTTCCTTCCTCTACCAGGGGTAGTTAGTCCTCCGGCTGGCGCGTGGCATCTAGGGTTAATCAGGTATGCTCCCTGGCTACTATTAGTTGTGTGGTAGATTTAGCTCACGGTCAGCTCGAGATTCCATCACCCAGAGCTCGTCCGTTATCTTTGTTTTGATGTTTCCCTGCCATTGGGAATCATGACAGTATGACCGGCCCGTGTTAAAGTTACTGGCAGAAGAAAGGAGAGAAAAAGAAGTCTGTAGAGTTTTTTTTTTTTTTTTTCCTATGTTTGCTCCATAGTTGGATCAGTTGTATTTCAGCTCTAATTACAGCCTTTGCCTTTCTCTTTTTCTAATCCTTGAATGGCTCTGATCTCACCTGTTTAAAGATGGATCCTCAGAGCTTGGCTGCAGGTTTAAATAATCTTGCTACTAAGGTTCAAAATTTACAAGAATTTGTTATACATACTCCGATGTCTGAACCTAAGATTCCTACACCAGAGGTGTTTTCCGGAGATAGATCTCGGTTTCTGAATTTCAAATATAATTGTAAATTATTCCTTTCTCTCAGACCTCACTCCTCTGGAGATCCTGTCCAGCAGGTTAAGATTGTGATTTCTTTGCTGCGAGGTGACCCTCAAAACTGGGCATTTTCATTGACACCAGGGGATCCTGCGTTGCTCAATGTGGATGCCTTTTTTCTGGCTTTAGGCTTGCTTTATGAGGAACCTAATTTGGAGATTCAAGCTGAAAAAGCTTTGATAGCCCTATCTCAAGGGCAAGATGAAGCTGAGATATACTGCCAAAAATTTCGTAAATGGTCTGTGCTTACTCAGTGGAATGAGTGCGCCCTAGCGGCAAATTTCAGAGAGGGCCTCTCTGATGCCGTTAAGGATGTTATGGTCGGGTTCCCTGCGCCTACAGGTCTGAATGAGTCCATGACAATGGCTATTCAGATTGATCGGCGTTTGCGGGAGCGCAAGCCTGTGCACCATTTGGCGGTATCTTCTGAAAAGTCGCCAGAGAATATGCAATGTGACAGAACTCTGTCCAGAAGCGAGCGGCAGAATTACAGGCGTAAAAATGGGTTGTGTTTCTATTGTGGTGATTCTGCTCATGTTATATCAGCATGCTCTAAATGCACAAAGAAGGCTGACAAGTCTATTTGCACTTTACAGTCTAAATTTATTCTGTCTGTAACCTTGATTTGTTCATTATCAGTTATTACTGTGGATGCCTATGTGGACTCTGGCGCCGCCCTGAGTCTTATGGATTGGTCCTTTGCCAGGCGCTGTGGGTTTGATTTAGAGCCACTGGAAGTCCCTATACCTCTGAAGGGTATTGATTCTACCCCTTTGGCTAGTAATAAACCACAATTCTGGACGCAAGTGACTATGCGTATGACTCCAGACCATCAGGAGGTGATTCGCTTCCTTGTGTTGTACAATTTACATGATGTTTTAGTGCTTGGATTACCATGGTTACAATCTCATAACCCAGTCCTTGACTGGAAAACAATGTCTGTGATACGCTGGGGATGTCGGGGGGTTCATGGGGATGTACCTTTGGTTTCCATTTCGTCATCTACTCTCTCTAAGATTGATCTTCGTGGGGCGTATAATTTGGTGCGAATTAAGCAGGGGGATGAGTGGAAAACCGCATTTAATACGCCTGAGGGCCATTTTGAGTATTTAGTAATGCCTTTCGGCCTTTCAAATGCACCTTCGGTCTTTCAGTCCTTTATGCATGATATTTTCCGTGAATATTTGGATAAATTTATGATTGTGTATTTGGACGATATTTTGATTTTTTCTGATGACTGGGAGTCTCATGTTCAACAGGTCAGGAGGGTTTTTCAGGTTTTGCTGACTAGTTCTTTGTGTGTAAAGGGTTCAAAGTGTGTTTTTGGGGTTCAAAAGATTTCTTTTTTGGGGTACATTTTTTCCCCTTCTTCTGTTGAGATGGACCCTGTTAAGGTTCGGGCTATTTGTGACTGGACGCAGCCTACTTCTCTTAAGAGTCTTCAGAAATTCTTGGGCTTTGCTAATTTCTATCGTCGATTTATAACTGGGTTTTCTGGCGTTGCTAAACCTTTGACTGATTTGACTAGAAAGGGTGCTGATGTTGCCGATTGGTCCCCTGCTGCTGTGGAGGCCTTTCGGGAGCTTAAGCGCCGCTTTTTGTCTGCTCCTGTGTTGCACCAGCCTGATGTTTCTCTTCCCTTTCAGGTTGAGGTCGATGCTTCCGAGATCGGAGCAGGGGCGGTTTTGTCGCAGAAAAGTTCCGATTGCTCAGTGATGAGACCTTGTGCGTTCTTTTCTCGTAAATTTTCGGCTGCCGAGCGAAACTATGATGTTGGTAATCGGGAGCTTTTGGCCATGAAGTGGGCGTTTGAGGAGTGGCGTCATTGGCTTGAGGGTGCCAGACATCAGGTGGTGGTTTTGACTGATCACAAGAATCTGATTTATCTGGAGTCTGCCAGGCACCTGAATCCTAGACAGGCACGCTGGTCGTTGTTTTTTTCTCGGTTTAATTTTGTGGTCTCATACTTACAGGGTTCTAAAAATGTGAAGGCAGATGCTCTTTCTAGGAGTTTTGAGCCTGACTCTCCTGGGGATTCTGAACCTGCTGGTATCCTTAAGGATGGGGTGGTTTTGTCTGCTGTCTCCCCAGACTTGCGACGTGCTTTGCAAGAATTTCAGGCAGATAGACCTGATCGTTGTCCACCTGGTAGACTGTTTGTTCCTGATGATTGGACCAGTAGAGTCATCTCGGAAGTTCATTCTTCTACCCTGGCAGGTCATCCTGGAATTTTTGGTACTAGAGATTTGGTGGCTAGGTCCTTCTGGTGGCCTTCCCTGTCTCGAGATGTGCGTGTTTTTGTGCAGTCTTGTGATGTTTGTGCTCGGGCCAAGCCTTGTTGTTCTAGGGCTAGTGGGTTATTGTTGCCCTTGCCTATTCCGAAGAGGCCTTGGACGCACATCTCTATGGACTTTATTTCTGATCTCCCTGTTTCTCAGAAGATGTCTGTCATCTGGGTGGTGTGTGACCGTTTTTCTAAAATGGTCCATTTGGTGCCATTGCCTAAGTTGCCTTCCTCATCTGAATTGGTCCCTCTGTTTTTTCAAAATGTGGTTCGCCTGCATGGGATTCCGGAAAACATCGTTTCTGACAGGGGAACCCAGTTCGTGTCTAGATTTTGGCGGACATTCTGTTCCAGGTTGGGAATTGATTTGTCTTTTTCGTCTGCATTCCATCCTCAGACTAATGGCCAGACGGAGCGAGCTAATCAAACTTTGGAGACTTATTTGAGGTGTTTTGTGTCTGCGGATCAGGATGACTGGGTTGCCTTTTTGCCGTTGGCAGAGTTTGCTCTTAATAATCGGGCTAGTTCTGCCACTTTGGTTTCCCCTTTCTTTTGCAATTCAGGGTTTCACCCTCGTTTTTCATCTGGTCAGGTGGAATCTTCGGATTGTCCGGGAGTTGATGCTGTGGTGGATCGGTTGCATCGGATTTGGGGACAAGTGGAGGACAATTTGAAGTTGTCCCAGGAGAGGACTCAGCAGTTTGCTAATCGCCGGCGTCGTGTTGGTCCTCGCCTTCGTGTTGGGGACTTGGTGTGGTTGTCTTCCCGTTTTGTCCCTATGAGGGTTTCTTCTCCTAAGTTTAAGCCCCGGTTCATCGGTCCTTATAGGATTTTGGAGATTCTTAACCCTGTGTCCTTTCGTTTGGACCTCCCGGCATCTTTCGCTATCCATAATGTATTCCATCGGTCGTTGTTGCGGAGGTATGAGGTACCGGTGGTTCCTTCTACTGAACCTCCTGCTCCTGTGCTGGTAGGGGGTGAATTGGAGTACGTTGTGGAGAAGATCCTGGACTCCCGTATTTCCAGACGGAGACTTCAGTATCTGGTTAAATGGAAGGGCTATGGTCAAGAAGATAATTCTTGGGTAACTGCCTCTGATGTTCATGCCTCGGATTTGGTTCGTGCCTTTCATTCGGCTCATCCAGATCGTCCTGGTGGTTCTCGTGAGGGTTCGGTGCCCCCTCCTTAAGGGGGGGGTACTGTTGTGAATCCGCTTTTGGGCTCCCCTGGTGGTTGCTGGTGGTACTGGTGACTTGTGTGTCTTTGCTGTCTCTGTTCACCTGCTCCCATCAGTGTTTGGGAGTTTCCTATTTAGCCTTGCTCTCCAGTCATTTCTTTGCCGGTCATCATTGTAACCAGAGCCTTCAGTTGCATGTTCCTGCTACTAGTCTGCTGATCAGCTAAGTGGACTTTGTCCTTTTGTTTTGTATCTTTTGTCCAGTTTGCAGTTTTGTTATTCTCTGTAGCTGGAAGCTCTTGTGGGCTAAAATTGCCACTCCTGTGTCATGAGTTGACACAGGAGTCTTAAAGTAATTTCAGGATGGTTTTTTGATAGGGTTTTCAGTTGACCGTGAAGTCCTCTTTTGTATCCTTCTGCTATCTAGTAAGTGGACCTCTCTTTGCTAAATCTACCTTCATACTGTGTATGTCTTTTCCTCTAAACTCACCGTCATTACATGTGGGGGGCTGCTATCATCTTTTGGGGTATTTCCCTAGAGGTAAGCCAGGTCTGTTCCTTCCTCTACCAGGGGTAGTTAGTCCTCCGGCTGGCGCGTGGCATCTAGGGTTAATCAGGTATGCTCCCTGGCTACTATTAGTTGTGTGGTAGATTTAGCTCACGGTCAGCTCGAGATTCCATCACCCAGAGCTCGTCCGTTATCTTTGTATTTTGATGTTTCCCTGCCATTGGGAATCATGACAGCAAACTAAATCTCTGAGCACTAACAAATACTCGGAGATCACCCGAGCATGTTCAGGAAAACCTGAGAAACGAGTATACTCTTTCATCACTACTCTTCATCATAATTCCCCTCCTTGGCTTACTGTCCCCTCCTGGCTGTGCCCTTACACTGCCCCTCAGGCTATACTCCACTACTCAGTCTCTATTCTGTGCCCACTCAATTTTCTACCCCCATACTGTCTCTTCACACTATTTCCCTCCCTCCTCATACTGTCTCCTCTCACATCCCCCCTGTTCACAATACTGTCTCCTCACAGTTACCCTGGATAGTCTCCTCACATATTTTCCCCTCTCTCCTCATACTGTCTCATCTCAAACCCCTGTTCACTATACTGTCTCCTCATATATTTACCCTCATCATGCTCTATGTTGCCTGCTCACACTTCCCCCCGACTCCCCATACTGTTTTTCCACACATCCCATCAACCTCACTCACCATACTGTGTTATGATCCTGGTGGTTAGAACACATGAACTGACCTGATAAGAAAACCAAAAATAAGGACAAGCTCTGGGAATGTTGGAACTTTACTGACCGCAATCCTGATCCTATCAACACACACTATAGGCAGCTGTGGAGCGTTCCTAACTCGGCCTAGACGCCTCGTTCACAGCCTGAGAATTGCAATGGCTCCAAGATAAAACCACAGCGCCTGGCAAATGACAAATCCATCAAATTCAGGGCAGCGCCTGAATCCACAAAAGCCATAACAGAGTAGGATGACAGAGAGCAAATCAAAGTAACAGACAAAATGAATTTAGGCTGTACAGTACCAATGGTGACAGACCTAGCGAACCTCTTTGTGTGCTTAGAACAATCAGAGATAACATGAGTGGAGTCACCACAGTAAAAGCACAACCCATTCTGATGTCTGTGATTTTGCCGTTCAATTCTGGTCAGAATCCTGTCACATTGCATAGACCCAGGCTTCTGTTCAGAAAACACCGCCAGAGGGTGCACAGGTTTGCGCTCCCGCAAACGCCGATCAATCTGAATGGCCAAAGACATTGACTCATTCAGACCCGCAGGCATGGGGAACCCCACCATAACATCCTTAAGGGCTTCAGAAAGACCCTTTCTGAAAATCGCTGCCAGGGCACACTCATTCCATTGAGTGAGCACAGACCACTTCCTAAACTTCTGACAGTAAACCTCTGCTTCATCCTGACCCTGAGAGAGAGCCAGCAAAATATTTTCTGCCTGGTCTACTTGATTAGGTTCCTCATAAAGCAATCCAAGCGCCAGAAAAAACGCATCCACATTTAGCAATGCAGGATCTCCTGGCGCCAGGGAGAATGCCCAATCTTGAGGGTCACCACGTAACAAAGAAATAATAATTTTAACTTGCCGAGCAGGGTCACCAGAGGAATGAGGTCTCAGAGAAAGAAACAATTTGCAATTATTTTTGAAATTCAAAAACCTAGATCTATCTCCAGAGAACAGCTCAGGAATTGGTATTTTAGGTTCTGACATAGGACTGCGGACTACATAATCCTGAATGCTTTGTATCCTTGTAGCGAGCTGATCCACACAAGAGGACAGACCTTGAATGTCCATATCTGCAGCTGAGTCCTGAACCACCCAGAGATTAAGGGGAGGAGAGAGGCTAAACACACTGCAGAGGAAAAAAAAAAACCTCAGAGCTTCTCTTATCCCTCTTTTGCGATGCATTAACACTTTACAGGCCTGCTGTACTGTTATGATCCTGGTGGTTAGAACACATGAACTGACCTGATAAGAAAACCAAAAATAAGGACAAGCTCTGGGAATGTGGGAACTTTACTGACCGCAATCCTGATCCTATCAACACACACTATAGGCAGCTGTGGAGCGTTCCTAACTCGGCCTAGACGCCTCGTTCACAGCCTGAGAAACTAGCTACCCCTAGAGAGAAACAAAGCCTCACTTGCCTCAGAGAAATTTTCCCCAAAGTGTAGACAGCCCCCCACAAATAATAACGGTAAATAAAGGGGAAAACACAAACATAGAAATGAAAACAGGTTTTAGCAAATGAGGCCCGCTAAACTAAATAGTCAGAAGATAGCAAGGAATCTGTGCGGTCAGTATAAAATACTACAAAAGATATCCACGCAGAGAATACAAAAAGACCCCCACACCGACTCACGATGTGAGGGGCGCAACTCCGCACCCCAAAGCTTCCAGCTAGAAATCAAATAGCATTTAAGCAAGCTGGACTGAACTCATAATATACTGAGAAACATTTTCAGATAGCAATGAGAAAAAATGGACTAGCAAGAACTTAGCTTCTCCACGAGGAAACAGGTCACAAGGGAAGTCCCAGAGAGATCTGAACCAGTACTGAATACAACGGGAGCAGGCAACAAGTAAAGGTCCAGATGGAGTTAAATAGGCAGCAAGCCTAGCAGGAAACAAGGCAGCTGGAATCCAGCTACAGACCAGCCGTAACACTCAAAGCCACCAGAGGGAGCCCATGAACAGAATTCACAACAATACTGTGTCTGCATACATTCCCCCTTTGTTCCCCATACTGCAGTCACACCCAACCCCCCACTCATCATACTGTCTGCACCCATCCTCCCCTTACTACTCAGTGTCCGCACCCATTCGCCCATTCACCATACTGTGTCTGCACTCATCCCTCCATATTGTTTCCTCATACATGCCGCATCTCTTCTTACTCCTCATTTTGTCTTCAAATTTCTCTAGCTGCCCATATTCTGTGTGCAAATTGTATTCTCAAATCTTCCCCCTCCATGCACTTAATCTTTGGTATCTTCAGCTCCACTGGAGCACTTACCACCAGTGTGCGCCTCTGCAGCGCTGGCGAGTGACATCCACAGGGTGACCACATGACCTGATCATACTGCTGGAGTCACTGTGACAATTGATGTATGGGAGCCAGTGTGCTGCAGCTTCTCTTGACAACCAGCACTGAAAACAACTGATTTCCAGTCCAGAGGGTGGCAAAGTGCAGCCTCCAGGGGAGACACTTTGGACCGCCCCATTAGGCGGCCTGACTGCACCCCCCTGCCGGCTGCATCCGGGGCACATGCCTGGCCGACTCCTCCCAGATATGCCTCTGCTTTAACAGCCATGGGTGGAGCGGTGCTGGTAACATGTTAAGTTCTGCTGTCAATCTCTGATAGCATCACTTAGAATGCACTATACACTGACAGTCTGTGATCGCCATCGACGCACCTGTGACCTGATTGTGGGGTGTAGATGGATTGTCATGAGTCATGACAGCTGGGGTTCTGCTGGTGACCCCCATACCTGTCAATACAATCATCCTGTGAATGCTGGCCCATAGATGGCATTCACAGGAGATCATTATTTCTGTAATACATGAAAAAAAAAAAAAAATCCTCAAAGTTTAAATCAACCTAATTAAGTTTTTTGGCAGCCGCAACATTGCAATAAAATGTAATAAGAGGCAATCAAAACATTGTATCTACCAAAAATGATATCGGTAAAAACGTCAGCTCAGGTCATAAAAAATAAACCTGCACACAGTCCCATATCCCAAAAAATAAAAATGCTATAGATCTTGGAAAATGGAGACAAAAGCAAAAAAAATTTCTCATACAAATTTCCAATTTTTTTTCACCACTTAAATAAAAAAAAATATGTATGAATAATCTATATCTGAATACTCATATTGACCTGAGGAATAATATTGCCAGGTAAGTGTTACCACATAGTGAAAATGGTAAATAAAAAAACTCCATTGTAGTATTGCATTTTTTTTGCAATTTCACCGCACATTGAATGTTTTTTCACTTTTCCAGTAAACTGTATGGTGGAATGAATGGTGTCATTAAAAAGTACAACTCGTACTGAAAAAAACAAGCCCTAAGGCTACTTTCACATTTCCATCGGTACGGGCCCGTCGCAATGCGTCGGGCCGACGTACCGACGGACGCTGTGAAATAACTGCAAGACGTGGGCAGCGGATGCAGTTTTTCAACGCATCCGCTGCCCATTCTGCAATCCGGGGAGGAGGGGCGGAGTTTCGGCTGTGCATGCTCGGTCGAAAATGGCGGACGCGACGCACAAAAAAAGTTACATGGAACGTTTTTTTGTGCTGACAGTCCGCCAAAACACGACGCATGACGTGTGGCAATCCGTCGTGATCCGTCGTTAATACAAGGCTATGGGAAAAAACGCATCCTGCAAGCACATTTGCAGGATCCATTTTTTTCCCAAAACGATGGATTGCTACGAAGCTCTAAAGACGGAAGTGTGAAAGTAGCCTTATACAACTATACTGATGGAAAAATTTAAAAAATGAAAAAAAAAATGGAAAATGGGATGAAGGGGTTAACACACACAGTAATAACTACAAGGCCGAAACATGTCACCATTTTTTAAAAAATATTAACCTCAGCTTCACAGTGGCAGACCATATAAAGTTCCAGAACATGGTCGCACAGTGCATAAAAATTGACAATGCTCTGCTGACTCAATAACTGTAGAATCCAAACTGCCACTGGCATTAACATCAGCATTAAAACTGTGTGCTGGGAACTTCTTGGCATGAATTTCCACGTTTGAGCAGCAAGATGTAAGCCTTACAACACCAATCACAGATGGTGCTTCAGATGGAGTGGTGTAAAGCTGCCACCACTAGAACAATGGAAACATCTTCTGTAGTTTAACTAGTCACTCAATCTGATGAACAAGTTAGGGTTATGCAACCACCAAGAGTGTTATCTGAATGACTGCATTGTGCCAACTGTTAAGATTGGTGGATGAGGGATAAAGCTATAGGGTTCTTTTTCAGGGGTCAGCCTAGACCTCATTAGTTTCACTAAAAATAAATCTTAATGCTTAAGAATATCAAGATATTTTATACAATTGTATACTTCCAACTTTGTGGGAAGTTTTTTGTGTTCTAGCATAACTGTAACACAGTTCACAAAGAAAAGTCCATAAAAGCATGGTTGGGTGATCTTGGCATTGAAAAAATGAGACTGTCCCACACACAGCTCCATGACCTCAACCCAACCCAGTTTGGTATGCATTATAATGAAGTTGTGACCCAGATCCTCTTATACAACATGAGTATCTAATCTCACAAATGCTGGACGAATGAGCAGAAAATCCAACAAACACGCTAAAAAATCTTGTAGAAACATTAAGAGTGAAAGCTGTTATAGCTGCTGCAAAGTGAGGACCACCCTTATTTTAATATTTATTGATTTAGAATGACATGTCATAAAAGCTCCTGTGGGTGTACTGTGTCTTTCAGACTTCAGCAGAATCATTCAGTACTCAAACAGACATTGTGGGAGAATTAACTGTATTATTTGGGATATACAGTAACTATTTTGTGGATCTTCTGTATAGCTCACAATTGTCCTTGATCCAGCGGGACAGTCATGATTTGGGGAAGTTGCTCCACTGTCCCAGGTCAGGACTAAGTCTTGAATTTCATTCACATCCTTTCTATGGTTATCATCTGTTTGCTATTTATCTGTACAGTATGTTTTCTGCAGGTGTATACACCACACTAAGCAATATGGATCTTCTCTGATTATTGCATTTTTTATGCCTTTAACCCTATATCTGATGCATTTTTGTAAAGATTTGAGGAGACACTTTTAATGCTTTTTTTTTAATAAAAGAACAAAACTTTAATTCTGTACTTAAAATGTAATTGCATTTTTACATGCATTTTTCAGGCTGCCTATAGAAGCCTACAGAGAAAAAAAAATGTACCTAGATTGCACAGTTCAACAGCATCGTTGGATGCACAAAGGCAGGAATTTTCATGAAATCACACCCACTTTACCTGGACAGTTAGGTCTTGCTCACAAGTAGCATAAATGCTAAGTTATTTGAATGTAGGGGGTCAGCCCTTGCTAGGCACTGAATGACACTGTGACTTTAAGAGACCATGTGCTCCTCTGATTTGTATGCAATTGGACTAGTCCTTTCTCTCCTGTGGAAGGGCTCAGTAATGAGCACATTAGATTTAAAAAGTGCCTACTACCAGGTCCCTATCCATGCCTCCCATCAGCAATACCTCAGATTTGCTATCAAAGACCGAGATCGCATACAACACTTCCAGTTCAGATGCCTACCATTCGTTCTCTCTTCTACCCCCCAAATCTTCACCAAACTCATGGCAGAGGTTATGGCCTTCCTGAGAGAAAGGGAGATCCTGATAGTTTCTTACTTGGATGACATCCTGCTCATAGCGGATTCCCCACAACAGATGGAAGAACATTTGATGACAACCGTGTCAGTCCTAGAGAAACTAGGGTTGCTAATAAATCTAAAAAAATGAAATTTCAAACCAGAAACAAAGAAGCTGTTTCTCGGAGTTCTCCTGGGCTCAACACAGGAACACTCATACCTTCTGCAACACAAACAGCAATCAATCAGAAAGGAGATTCAGATGGTAGAGGAGAAAGTACATCTCCATAAGGAAAGCCATGATGGTCCTGGGTTTGAAGACCTCATGTATTCCCAGTGTTCAATGGAACCAGTATCATTCAAGACACTTGCAGCAAGAGGTCCTTCCAGTATGAGACGGGAGAGAGACATCACTGAACAACAGGATGCAATTATCCGAAGAAGCAAAAAGGTCACTGTCATGGTGGACCACTATAACAAATCTCGAGAAAGGATGATGCTGGAGAACATCTCCGTGTGTGAACATCACTATGGACGCAAGCCTCAGAGGCTGGGGGGTTCACATGGAGGAAAGTTACTTCCAAGGAGCTTGGCCCATGTCAATACGCAACAGGTTGTCAAACTACAGAGAGCTCAGAGCAGTCTGGGAAGTTCTAAAGAGATATCGGGAAGAGTAAAAGAATCGACATATCCGAATCTTCTCAGAAAACTCGACAACAGTTGCCTTCCTACTTCATCAGGGAGGTCCAAGACACCGTCACTTACAGGACTTGTCAGACGCAATATTCTCCTGGACAGAACTCACAGTAAAATCAATCACGGCAGTACACCTGAAAGGCTTTGAAAATCAAGTGGCAGACTTTCTAAGCAGGGAAAAGGTGTAACTCACAGAGTGGTTGTCTTTGTTCAGTTAACCCATCAATGGGGCACACCGGAAATAGATCTCTTCACCTTCAGGAAAAATACAAAAAACAGAAAAGTTCTCTTCAAACCTAGGAGACAGGCCGACAGGGATATACGCCTTGGCACAGAGTTGGAATATAAGTCTCACTTATGCATTTCCACCACTGGCTCTAATACCAAGAGTCTTAAGGAAGATCCAGGAGAGCCAGGCATCAGTAATACTAATAGTACCATACTGGCCCAAAGGGAGCTGGTTCTCTCTACTGAAGTGGATGTCCTTGAAAGAACCAGTCCATCTACCAGCAAGACCGAACCTCTTAATTCAGGGCCCTCGAGTCCATCAAAACCCGGGATTATTACAATTGGCGGCTTGGATCCTGAGAAAGAGATCCTCAGGTCAAAAGGCCTGTCAGAACCAGTCATTGCTACCAACCAAAAGAGCAGGAAGCCGGTGACTCCAGCTATATATCGGAAAGTCTGGAAAATGGTCTGCTCACAAAGTACAGTTCCAATATACGTTTCTCAGGGCCCAGATATTCCTAGGATCCTAGACTTTCTTCAGTCTGGCTTTGATAAGGGGTTAAGGCCTAGTACGTTAAAGGTGAAAATTTCAGCCCTGAGTTCCTTCTTTGACTTTCCGTTAGCCAATCATCCCTGGGTAGCGAGATTTATTAAGGCCACTCAATGTCTCAGGCCCACAATACATAGTTCAGTACGCCCCTGGGATCTCAACCTGGTTTTGAATGAACTATGTAAAGAGCCATACGAGCCCCTAGATCAGGCACACCTAAGATCAGTAACCCTCAAAGCACTTTTCTTAATAGCAAACACATCGGCAAGACGTATTGACGAAATTTAGGCCCTCTCCATAAAAGACCCATATTTGAAGATTCAAAAGGACTGTATCGTCTTACGACTGGATCCCGACTTCCTTCTCAAAGTTGTTTCAGATTTCCATAGAAGTCAGGAAATCGTACTGCCAACTTTTTGACAAAACTATAGTACCGAGTAGGAGTGCTCTCTTCACTCTTTGGACATAAAGAGGACAGTTCTTCATAACTTAAAAACCACACACAACTGGATAGTGGACTCTAATCTCTTCATCCAGATGGCTGGAAGTAACAGAGGGAAGAAGGCATCCAAAGCTACACTAGCTAGATGGAGAAAGTCAGCTATTACCACAGCATACAAAACTGGAAAACTCCACCGGAGAGCCTAAAGGCTCACTCGCTGAGAGCAATCTCGGCTTCATGGACAGAAAGGGCTGGGGTTTCTATGGACCAGATCTGCAGGGCCGCAACTTGGTCTAAGTCAAATATCTTTTGCAGGCATTATAACTTGGACGTTCTGTCAAACCAACAGATGGCCATTGGGAAGAAAGTCCTCCAAGCTGTAATCCCACCCTAAATAGGAGTTATTTGGTATTTCTCCTGGTGGTGCTGTCAGGAGGGACGTCCTGGAAAGTAGGAATTAGTCCTACTGGTAATGGTGTTTCCAGGAGTCCATCATGACAGCACCCCTTATATACCCTCCCTTGGATTTCCTTTCTGATATGTAATATGAATATGTGTAGAGAGGAAGTTCAAAAAAATAGCGTTGCATCCTGGAGTGGTACTTGGGAAAATCACTGAAGGGTGGTGGTGGGGAGGGGCTATTTAACCTCTTGTGCATTTCTGTCCCTATAAAGGATACGAAGGACAACCTCCTGGTGGTGGTGCTGTCATGATGGACTCCTGATAACCCGATTACCGGTAGGACAAATTTCTACTTCTTTTATTATTTTCAACATTCTATCTTTTACTATTGATGCTGCATAGGCAAAAAGTTGGTCACACTTGTTTTCCGAATTCGTGCGAAAATGACATTTCCGCAGCATTTCTGCAACGTGGGCACATAGCCTAACTGTGCTGTGATCTCTTATATGTTCTTTAGGGCTGGCATTTACCACTGACCATATGGCGGCAATATCCATGTTGGTCTATGTATAGACATTATCTTTCTATATCATTATAGTGCCGTCATCTGCTGAGGTTCTCTTCCACTATTAGGGTGCGTCACCGAGTTGTAATCAAGGTTACCTGGTTAAGGGCCCACTCAGAAGTTTCGCCCCCCCCAAACCAAAACCCTAGCTACGCCTCTGATATACAACAATTGTGAGCCTTGCAAGTGCATCACTTTATAAAGCCTGCTCACAATCTCTTTGGTAGCTTTTACCTTAATTCAGCCAAGTTTTTATGTATGGGTCTGAGCAGTGCCACTAAACGGTCGCAAATCACAGGCAGACAAAAGTAAGCAATGTGCAGTGAGACATCTGTAATAGATTATTTTACCCTATGAATGAACTCTTCCCTAGTTCATTATGTTATCAGCAGTCTGTTTACAGGGAAAGATTATTATGAAATGAGCTTTTTTTAACCCCTTTACATCCCGAAGCCTGTTTTCACCTTCATGACCAGGCTAATTTTTACAGTTCTGACCAGTGTCATTTTATATGGTAATAACTCCGGAATGCTTCAATGGATCCTACTGATTATGAAACTGTTTTTTCATGATATATTGTACTTCATGATTGTGACAAAATTTGTGAAAAATTTATTTGTGAAAAAATTGGAAATTTGGCAAAAATTTCAAAACTTTTCATTTTTATGCCCTTAAACCAGAGTTATGTCATACAAAGTAGTTAATAAATAACATTTCCCACATGCCTACTTTACATGAGCACAATTTTAAAAAAAAATTTTTTTTTTTGCTAGGAAGTAGTGATGAGCGAACATGCTCGCCACTACTCGTTACTTGCCCGAGTATCGGGGTACTCGGCCAGCAGCGAGCATTTCCGGGATTATTCGGCAGTAACTGTAGTCTCCACCCCACGTTTTTGGCAGACTTTAGAGACCCGATCACGGTGCAGGGATTGTCTGCCAGGCCATGAAATGCTTCAGCCATCTTTGTGGTCGTGCAGTGATTGGCTGGGCTGTACAGCATCGTCCCGAGTATAAAAGACCTGGCGTCGCCCTGCTCGCCGTATTCTGTTCCTGTTTCAGCGAGAGTAGGGAGAGCTGCTGCCGAGATAGGGCCAGAATCGTGGTTTTAGAGGTAGTGTAGGTCTTCAACTCTTACATCCACCACTCCTGATAAACGAACAGTCCTTTTTAGGGCTAATTCGTGGGTCCCAATATTGCAGCGCTAGGTAGGCAGGGCACAGCATATCCACATCAGTGCAAGGCCTGCAGGCACTGTATGTGCATCCATTGGTCCCACTGCATCCTTCCCATAGCTCCATAACTGCCTGCTGCTGCAGCTTAATTACTGTCTATACAGCGTCGGACTGGCCCACCGGGATACCGGTGAAATGCCCGGTGGGCCCCGACCCAGAGAGGAGGAGGAGGAAGGAAAAAAAAGAAAAGAGAGAGACACGGGCCCTTTAAATCTTCGGGCGGCGCCGACTGCCGCCACGACCAGGGCCCCCCGCCCCCCGATGCCGGCGCTGGCATCGGGCCCCCCTTCTAATACTCACCTCTCCTGGTTCCTGCGGCAGCTGCAGCGTCTTCAGCACCCTCTGACTCTGCGACATCTCAGGGCAGAGGGTGTGATGACGTCATCACTGTGCGCTCAGCCTCTCTGTCCTGAGCGCTGCAGAGCCGGAGAGACATATCAACACGAGAGACTAACAGGAGTTTGGTTTAAAAATAGTACAAACAATCTTTATTAATACACCAATTAACATGTACACACTACAAACAATGATCACAGATGTGTAAAAAGACACCTAAAACCAAAACGATAATTTACGATAGTCACGTTATGAGTCTGGATTTTGTTATATTAATGCTTATTTCTGTGTTTTTCACAGTAGACTCCAGCAATATTGTTATGGATTTTAGAGCCCGCGACGGAGCATGGCTCTCAAAAATAGATGATGTGTTCAAAGATGCCAATTGTACAAATGTGGAGGGTATGAATAAGGGGTTATTGGAGATTACATCTAAATTCAAAGATCTCTTGAGAAAAAGGACTAAAATATGGTGGAACCATGCTTTTCTAGAGAAGTATTTACAGAAAGGGTTAATCCCTAGAGGATTAAGGGTGCAGGTGTTTCCCTCCTTCCCAGTTGAAAATATCGAAATTAAGGAGAGATGGGAAAACCATGCCAACACCTGCTCATTTGGCTTCATGGTCATTTTGAAAGAGATGAACATTGAGTCTCTGAAAATAATAGAAGGAGAAATGGAAGAATTACAAAAAATGATCAAAAGCGATATGTCATCTGAAGCATTAAAGAAATTTAACTCAGAAGTAGAGGATGAGGCACAAAAATGGGCAGAAGAAATTCAACAAATTAAATCTAAGAAATGCCAACGGGATATCAATGACAAACAACTTAATAAAACCTATAAATGGAGGAATACCAATGAGAGAACACGCCCTTTTTATAGGAATGGTTCACGATCACGATCACGATCTGCATCCATACGGTCAACAAGACAGGATGAATCCCAGACAGCTAAGAGGAACCAAACTGGGGTGGATAGTGATGGTGCCCAAATAAATGAGACTAAGAAAATGAATACAAGACAAAATTCCAAAAAAGGAGGGGGTAGTAAACAACCTGACCCAAAGCCCCAGGGAGGTTTACAGGTAATAAATCTATCGGATCATGTATTGAGTAGCACACAACTGGACGTTTTGAGTAGGGGTTTATCATTCTCTCCCACTAACAGTTTCAACTATTTTTCAGCATTGAAAGATCTCCATCTTTTCTCACGTAAGCTAATCCTTAAAAAACTACACCAAAAAGGAGAGACTGATCAGGAGAATTGGAGCGCTGCTGACAGAGACACCATTCGGATTCTGGAAGAACTCCTTGAGGAGCAAAATCCTACCCATGAAGGTGGTTTTCCTAAATCAATATTGCCTAAATCAGCAAGGTTCCCCCCTTTATCACTATGCCCGGCGGTAGAGGTATTTACAAAACTAGTTTCAGAGGATTTAAAAAAGTTATCAACGTACCGCCGTTTTGATAACCTTACTCACAAGCAGAGAGAAGGCTTACGCCAATTACAATCAATGAATGATGTTGTGTTTAAGGCAGCCGATAAGGGGGGGAACATTGTTGTTTGGCCAGTAGCCAAATATGAACGGGAGGCATTCCGTCAATTGCGGGACATTAATGTCTATGAGAAATTGAGTTATAATCCAGTGGGGTCTTTCTCGGCACAGCTTCAAAAAATCCTGATCAGGGCATTTGATTTGGGTATAATTAACAAACAGGTTTTGGAAGGTTTGACAGTAAAATTCCCTAAAATACCTACACTGTATCTGCTCCCTAAAGTGCACAAGGATGCCGTCAACCCACCAGGACGTCCGATTGTGTCAGGGATTGGTGGTTTGTGTGACCCAATATGTAAGTTCATAGACCATTATTTGAAGACCTTGGTCGAAGTTTTACCCTCTTACGTAAAGGACACAACGGATGTCCTTGCAAGGGTTGATGGCATTTTTGTTGACGAGGGCACATTACTGGTCACGGCAGATGTCGAGACGTTATATACATGTATAAACCATGCTGATGGCTTACAGGCAGTGCGCTTCTTCCTCCGGACCTCCAACCTGGATGGCCCTATGGGTGAGCTTATTGTTGAACTGCTGCAATTTGTCCTAACGCACAATTTTTTTACGTTCAAAGATCAATTTTACCAACAGAGGCGCGGCGCAGCCATGGGTGCGGCCTGTGCCCCCGCGTACGCTAACCTTTTCCTGGGTTACTGGGAGAGGTTGGTTTTTGGGGACTCGGGGGCGGGGGCCGCAGACCATGTGCTGTGCTGGTTGCGTTATATTGATGACATTTTGTTTTTTTGGCGTGGGACGGTGCAGCAGTTGGATAAATTTATGGATGAGCTGAATATGAATAAATTGAACATCAAATTGACCTATAGGTATGATTACAAAAAAATGGATTTTTTAGACATCAGTTTGGAGGTTGATTCTTTTTCATCCGTCCAGACTGATGTATTTCGGAAGACAACATCCGTAAATGCGTTAATACACGCAAAATCAGCACACAATCGGGCGACCATTAGGGCCGTCCCGGTTGGACAGTTCTTGAGGATGAGGCGTATTTGCTCAACAAATGAAAGATTTGAGACACAGGCCTTAGATTTGAGGCAAAGATTTAAACAAAGGGGCTACAGTACAAGATGTATAAAAAACGGTTACAACAGAGCGAGAGCAGTGACACGGGATTCGCTTATACACGGCAATACTAAACGTGAGAAAAAAGATGAAATGATCCGTTTTATTTCAGTTTATAACCATGAATGGGAGAGTATGAGGACAATTTTGACAAAATACTGGCCAGTTTTGAGCGCCGAACCCTCCCTGGGGCCTTTCCTTGCAGATCGACCATTAATGACCCCTCGCAGATCCAAAAATCTTAGGGATTTGTTAATATCAAGCCATTATACAGCACCAAACAGAAACCCATTTGGTGCGACAAGACCAACTAAAGGTTCTTTTAAATGTGGCCACTGTGTGGCTTGTGCCAACATCTTACGCACGGCATCCTTCAGTTCAGCTGATGGCAAAAAAGAATACGACATAAGAGAATATATCTCTTGTAGCACAAGTAACGTGATATACTATGCCACTTGTGGGTGTTCTCTAATTTATGTGGGACTGACATCACGTGAATTGAGAGTGCGCGTAAGGGAACACGTACGGGATATCAGCGCAGCGAGAACGGTAGAAGATGTGGCGACATTAAAGACCATTCCTAAACATTTTAGATTGGTTCATAATTGCAATCCAAAAGATTTTATGGTAAGAGGAATTGACGTTGTACATGTAGGAATTAGGGGTGGTGACATAAAAAAACTCCTAGGGCAACGTGAATTAAAATGGATTGTTACTTTGGGAACCGTTAAACCAGCAGGACTCAATGAGTCCCTAAATTTTGGCCCTTTTCTATAAGATCATTAAAAATTCCCTTTGACCCCCTCCCTTTGTACTTTTTTAAAAAAAGTTTTTTGGTGTGGTTTTAACTTTTGTATTGTGTCACATATAGGTCCTTTTGGATATAACACAGTTATCACTATGTTTGGTTCTTATGGACTGGAATTCTCTTTATGGATATAGAAAGATCCCGATTGTGGACTAAACGAGATAATGGAAGCATACCAGATATTTGGAAGAAAGAGTTTGTGATATTTTGTTGTAATACCAAGGACAAGTGTTTTAATCATTGCTATTGTTTTTAATTTGGTTGTGGGGACATATGGATATTTATTCACTTTTGGCTATTTGCTGCAGTGCGCAGGCGTTGATGTGTCACGATCGCCCACCTCCCTTTGTCCGGCACGGTCCTGTGGCATGCGTGACTGGGACCTTTGGTACCTATTCACAGCATGCATCTGGGCGAGCCCGGGCGGGGGAGGAGGGGGGATTTCATCTGTGATGATCAGCGCATGCGCCGCTCAGAAGCAGCAATCTACTTGCCCGGTCACATGACACACACGTGACCTGTATCCATGGATACTTAAGGTCCTCCAGGAGAGTTAAGCCATACTTCCCCTTGAGAAAGCAGGGCTGAGAAGCAGCGAAACGCGCGTCGGGGACTTCTGGTGAGCAGTGCTGCATGTGGTGAGGATCCTTCCGCTCCCCTCTCTCCCCTATACCCATCCGTTACATTTATTTAGCACATGGTGCATTTATACGGCCACGATTTTTATGGGCATAGGTGCAATCCATTAGGTTCAAGTTAGGACATGAGTCCTTGTCCTTTAGGAGGTGTAGGGTTGCGGTGGATTTCTCCCAGTTACCACCGTATTTATTCCTAGACAGGGCACCCATCTTACATGCGGCTTGCTCGTTTTGGTTTTAGGTGTCTTTTTACACATCTGTGATCATTGTTTGTAGTGTGTACATGTTAATTGGTGTATTAATAAAGATTGTTTGTACTATTTTTAAACCAAACTCCTGTTAGTCTCTCGTGTTGATATGATCGTGTAAGGAGGTAAATATAGTGACTAGGTAATTTACGATAGTCACGTTATGAGTCTGGATTTTGTTATATTAGAGCCGGAGAGACGCTGAGTGCACCAGACCTGCGCTGGGAATGGGAGAGGTGGGGATTTTACTTTTTTTTTTCTTTATGTCTGACTCAGACAGAGTGGTGGTAATATGCTGGACACACTGGGGCAGATTGCTGGACACACTGGGGCAGATTGCTGGACACACTGTCTGGGGGCAATGCTGGACACACTGGGGCAGATTGCTGGACACACTGTCTGGGGGCAATGCTGGACACACTGGGGCAGATTGCTGGACACACTGGGGCAGATTGCTGGACACACTGGGGGCAAATCTGGACACACTGGGACAATATGCTGGACATACTGGGGCAGATTGCTGGACACACTGGGGCAGATTGCTGGACACACTGTCTGGGGGCAACGCTGGACACACTGGGCAATGTTGGAGACCCTGGGGCAGATTGCTGGACACACTGGGGCAATGCTGGACACTGGGGCAGATTGCTGGACACACTGGGGGCAGTGCTGGACACACTGGGGCAATTCTGGAGACCCTGGGGCAGATTGCTGGACACACTGGGGCAATGCTGGACACTGGGGCAGATTGCTGGATACACTGGGGGCAATGCTGGACACTGGGGCAGATTGCTGGACACACTGGGGGCAGTGCTGGACATACTGGGGCAGATTGCTGGACACACTGTCTAGCAATCTGTATTACTGTCTATACAGCGTCGGACTGGCCCACCGGGATACCGGTGAAATGCCCGGTGGGCCCCGACCCAGAGAGGAGGAGGAGGAAGGAAAAAAAAGAAAAGAGAGAGACACGGGCCCTTTAAATCTTCGGGCGGCGCCGACTGCCGCCACGACCAGGGCCCCCCGCCCCCCGATGCCGGCGCTGGCATCGGGCCCCCCTTCTAATACTCACCTCTCCTGGTTCCTGCGGCAGCTGCAGCGTCTTCAGCACCCTCTGACTCTGCGACATCTCGGGGCAGAGGGTGTGATGACGTCATCACTGTGCGCTCAGCCTCTCTGTCCTGAGCGCTGCAGAGCCGGAGAGACGCTGAGTGCACCAGACCTGCGCTGGGAATGGGAGAGGTGGGGATTTTACTTTTTTTTTTCTTTATGTCTGACTCAGACAGACTGGTGGTAATATGCTGGACACACTGGGGCAGATTGCTGGACACACTGGGGCAGATTGCTGGACACACTGTCTGGGGGCAATGCTGGACACACTGGGGCAGATTGCTGGACACACTGTCTGGGGGCAATGCTGGACACACTGGGGCAGATTGCTGGACACACTGGGGCAGATTGCTGGACACACTGGGGGCAAATCTGGACACACTGGGACAATATGCTGGACATACTGGGGCAGATTGCTGGACACACTGGGGCAGATTGCTGGACACACTGTCTGGGGGCAACGCTGGACACACTGGGCAATGTTGGAGACCCTGGGGCAGATTGCTGGACACACTGGGGCAATGCTGGACACTGGGGCAGATTGCTGGACACACTGGGGGCAGTGCTGGACACACTGGGGCAATTCTGGAGACCCTGGGGCAGATTGCTGGACACACTGGGGCAATGCTGGACACTGGGGCAGATTGCTGGATACACTGGGGGCAATGCTGGACACTGGGGCAGATTGCTGGACACACTGGGGGCAGTGCTGGACATACTGGGGCAGATTGCTGGACACACTGGGGCAATGCTGGACACTGTGACAGATTGCTGGACACTGGGGCAGATTGCTGGACACACTGGGGGCAGTTCTGGACATACTGGGGCAGATTGCTGGACACACTGGGGCAATACTGGACACTGGGGCAGATTGCTGGACACACTGGGGCAATGTTGGAGACCCTGGGGCAGATTGCTGGACACACTGGGGCAATGCTGGACACTGGGGCAGATTGCTGGACACACTGGGTGCAATTCTGGACACTGGGGCAGATTGCTGGACACACTGGGGCAATGCTGGACACTGGGGCAGATTGCTGGACACACTGGGGGCAGTGCTGGACATACTGGGGCAGATTGCTGGACACACTGGGGCAGATTGCTGGACACACTGGGGCAGATTGCCGGACATACTGGGGCAGATTGCTGGACACACTGTCCGGGGGCAGTGCTGGACATACTGGGGCAGATTGCCGGACATACTGGGGCAGATTGCTGGACACACTGTCCGGGGGCAATGCTGGACATACTGGGGCAGATTGCTGGACACACTGGGGGTAATATCCTGGACACACTAGGGGTAAGATGCTGAACACACTGGGACAGATTGCTGGACACACTGGGGGCAGGACTGGAGGCATGGGCAGAATGTAGATATGGGGCATGATTGGAGACACGGGGCAGAATGAAAGACATGGGGCAGGATTGGATCATGGGGCAGGATGGATATGATGGAGACAGATGGGGCAGGATGGGGAGATCATATGGGGTAGAATGGATACTCATGAGGGCAGGATACGAGAACATATGGCTGGAGCCAGGAATGAGATAAACGGGGCCAGGGTGGGGAATATTATTACCATAGGGGCTAATTAAGGGATATTATTACTGCAGTGATGTATTTATTTTATTTTTTGAGGACACTGTTTTAAATGGGGGGCGGTCCTGTTACTGTGCAGAGTGACACTATATCGCCTTTTTATCTTCATGTGGTGTAATGTAGAAGTTGTGAAAAATTAAATAATATGTTCTGCAAGCGGAGCTTGAGATAACTTTATTTCCTGCGGAAATGAGTCCTGGCTGGAAGAAAAGATGGCGGTCTGTGCTGGATGAAAGATGAAGGACTTCAGCTAGAGACGTCACTGGTGAGTCAGTGTTACCTATACACTGACACTATACACTGTATACTATATACAGCGGTCCTGTATACAATGTCACCAGTGATCACTGTATTACCTATACACTATATACAGAGCTCCTGTGTATAATACCACCAGTGATCTCTGTATTACCTCTACACAGACACTGCATACTAAGTACAGATCTCCTGTGTATAATGTCACTTAGGCTGCCGTCACTAGGGTTGAGCGACTTTCATTTTTTTAAGATCGAGTCGGGTTTTGGGAAACCCGACTTTGTCCAGAGTCGAGTCGAGTGCAGTCGGCCGATTGTCGCTAAAAGTCGGGGATCGACTGAAACACGAAACCCAATGCAAGTCAATGGGGAAGCATAGTCAGCAGTGAGTGGAGGCCAGGAAAACACCTACAGTGCCCATTTTAATGCCAAAAACATCCATTCTTGTTTCTGAAGCTTGTCAATCTTAATTAACTTTATAATAATAGTTGGGCATTGGAACTTGGGGGTCATTTGGCAAAAGTTGTTGGGGGTAGGGCTGGTTCAAGGTTTTAATGGGCCCAGGAAACGTGGACTACGTCACGGCGGTGGAGCAGAGAGAGGTAAGTATTTCAACGTTGCAAGTGCTGTGATCCTGAGCAAGCAGGGGGGGCCCACTCGTTCGCATTGGCACTGGCACAGGGCCCCTCAAAGTATGGCGGTGTGTTTGCATGGCGGGGGCGCCTCCCACCAGCAGCGACACTTTTGCGTACTCTGAGGGGCCCTGTGCCAGTGACGTCGCCAACGAGTATGCCCCCCCCACCTGATGAAGGAACCTGCACTTTCATCTGCACCTTCCTCTTTGTCCCTGTGTAAGGTGGTATAACATGCGGGAAGGGGAACCTTACTTTCAGCAGGGTCAGATTCTGGCTGTGTAGAGTGCAAGGGGAATGTAGTGGTCTAGGTCAATGTACCAGCAGACTCATCTAGCAGTGGCTGGGCAATGGGCAGGATGAGGAGGAAACAGATATAGGGCCAAAGAATAAATTAGGCTAAATGCAGTTCAAAATTGGTAACAGGACTAAACAGGCGGCATTGCTTTGTTCAGTGGAGTAGCAAACCCAAGAGCAGCAAACACTTTTTCAAGGGCCCAACCACACCAGTAGGCCAAATGCAGTTTAATATATGATACTATAGGCCAAAAGCCAGAAGGTAGAAGCTCAGCTGTATTCAGTTGAGGACAAACACCAGGCAGGGGCAGACACCGTTAGTAGGCCCTAAACACCATTTTTTTTTTAAATAAACAGCACTTAATGAGAGCCAGAAGGTTGAAGCTCAGCTGTATTCAGTTGAGGACAAACACCAGGCAGGGGCAGACACCGTTAGTAGGCCCTAAACACCATTTTTTAAAAACACAGCACTTAATGAGAGCCAGAAGGTAGAAGCTCAGCTGTATTCAGTTGAGGACAAACACCAGGGAGCAGCAAACAGAGGTATTAGGCCCCATCCAGCAATTAAAAAAAAAAAAAAAAAAAAAAGCTTAATAAGAACCAGAAGGTAGAAGCTCAGCTTTATTCAGTTGAGGACAACACCAGGGAGGGGCAGACACCGTTAGTAGGCCCTAACCACCAATTTTTAAAAACACAGCACTTAATGATAGCCAAAAGGTTGAAGCTCAGCTTTATTCAGTTGAGGACAACACCAGGGAGGGGCAGACACCGTTAGTAGGCCCTAAACACCATTTTTTAAAAACACAGCACTTAATGAGAGCCAGAAGGTAGAAGCTCAGCTGTATTCAGTTGAGGACAAACACCAGGGAGCAGCAAACAGAGGTATTAGGCCCCATCCAGCAATTTAAAAAAAAAAAAAAAAAAAAAAAAAGCTTAATAAGAACCAGAAGGTAGAAGCTCAGCTTTATTCAGTTGAGGACAACACCAAGGAGGGGCAGACACCGTTAGTAGGCCGGAACCACCAATTTGTTTAAAAACAGCAGTTAATCAGAGCCAGAAGGTAGAAGCTCAGCTTTATTCAGTTGAGGACAACACCAGGCAGGGGCAGACACCATTAGTAGGCCGGAACCACCAATTTGTTTAAAAACAGCAGTTAATCAGAGCCAGAAGGTAGAAGCTCAGCTTTATTCAGTTGAGGACAACACCAGGCAGGGGCAGACACCGTTAGTAGGCCGGAACCACCAATTTGTTTAAAAACAGCAGTTAATCAGAGCCAGAAGGTAGAAGCTCAGCTTTATTCAGTTGAGGACAACACCAGGGAGGGGCAGACACCGTTAGTAGGCCCTAACCACCAATTTTTAAAAACACAGCACTTAATGATAGCCAGAAGGTAGAAGCTCAGCTTTATTCAGTTGAGGACAACACCAGGGAGGGGCAGACACCGTTAGTAGGCCGGAACCACCAATTTTTTTTAAAAACAGCAGTTAATCAGAGCCAGAACGTAGAAGCTCAGCTTTATTCAGTTGAGGACAACACCAGGCAGGGGCAGACACCGTTAGTAGGCCGGAACCACCAATTTGTTTAAAAACAGCAGTTAATCAGAGCCAGAAGGTAGAAGCTCAGCTTTATTCAGTTGAGGACAACACCAGGGAGGGGCAGACACCGTTAGTAGGCCGGAACCACCAATTTGTTTAAAAACAGCAGTTAATCAGAGCCAGAAGGTAGAAGCTCAGCTTTATTCAGTTGAGGACAACACCAGGGAGGGGCAGACACCGTTAGTAGGCCGGAACCACCAATTTGTTTAAAAACAGCAGTTAATCAGAGTCAGAAGGTAGAAGCTCAGTTTTATTCAGTTGAGGACAACACCAGGCAGGGGCAGACACCGTTAGTAGGCCGGAACCACCAATTTGTTTAAAAACAGCAGTTAATCAGAGCCAGAAGGTAGAAGCTCAGCTTTATTCAGTTGAGGACAACACCAGGCAGGGGCAGACACCGTTAGTAGGCCGGAACCACCAATTTGTTTAAAAACAGCAGTTAATCAGAGCCAGAAGGTAGAAGCTCAGCTTTATTCAGTTGAGGACAACACCAGGGAGGGGCAGACACCGTTAGTAGGCCGGAACCACCAATTTGTTTAAAAACAGCAGTTAATCAGAGTCAGAAGGTAGAAGCTCAGTTTTATTCAGTTGAGGACAACACCAGGCAGGGGCAGACACCGTTAGTAGGCCGGAACCACCAATTTGTTTAAAAACAGCAGTTAATCAGAGCCAGAAGGTAGAAGCTCAGCTTTATTCAGTTGAGGACAACACCAGGCAGGGGCAGACACCGTTAGTAGGCCGGAACCACCAATTTGTTTAAAAACAGCAGTTAATCAGAGCCAGAAGGTAGAAGCTCAGCTTTATTCAGTTGAGGACAACACCAGGCAGGGGCAGACACTGTTAGTAGGCCGGAACCACCAATTTGTTTAAAAACAGCAGTTAATCAGAGCCAGAAGGTAGAAGCTCAGCTTTATTCAGTTGAGGACAACACCAGGCAGGGGCAGACACCGTTAGTAGGCCGGAACCACCAATTTGTTTAAAAACAGCAGTTAATCAGAGCCAGAAGGTAGAAGCTCAGCTTTATTCAGTTGAGGACAACACCAGGCAGGGGCAGACACTGTTAGTAGGCCGGAACCACCAATTTGTTTAAAAACAGCAGTTAATCAGAGCCAGAAGGTAGAAGCTCAGCTTTATTCAGTTGAGGACAACTTGAATTAGGGACTGCAGACAGACTTAGCAGGCTGTCCCCTTTGTGGACCATGCATCCAATACATTAACCCATTGAGCCACAAAGGACACGTAACCTTCCGTGGCCATGCCTACAGGTCCATGTGTCTGTTGTCAGGTGTACCTTTGGACTCACAGATTGACAGAATGCAAGGACAATGCGGTCTTTAACATGCTGGTGGAGTGGAGGGGTGGGATGGCTTTTCTCACAAAAGAATTGTCAACTGGGTAGCTCATAGCGTGGTACATCGTAGTCCATCCTGGCTTTATTAATATTAAATAAAATAAAAAAATAGGCTCTATGCACTTTATAATTGGTTCCAGGGGTACACGGGCAGCAGTGGTCTGGTCAGTGGAGGCCTAGTGGAAGGAGAGACCGCAGACAGGCTTCGAAGGCCTAACACAATAAAATGGGCTGGCTGTAGGCACTTTAAAATTGGTTCCAGGGGTACACGGGCAGCAGTGGTCTGGTCAGTGGAGGCCTAGTGGAAGGAGGGACCGCAGACAGGCTTCGAAGGCCTAACAAAATAAAATGGGCTGGCTGTAGGCACTTTAAAATTGGTTCCAGGGGTACACGGGCAGCAGTGGTCTGGTCAGTGGAGGCCTAGTGGAAGGAGGGACCGCAGACAGGCTTCGAAGGCCTAACACAATAAAATGGGCTGGCTGTAGGCACTTTATAATTGGTTCCAGGGGTACACGGGCAGCAGTGGTCTGGTCAGTGGAGGCCTAGTGGAAGGAGGGACCGCAGACAGGCTTCGAAGGCCTAAAACAATAAAATGGGCTGGCTGTAGGCACTTTAAAATTGGTTCCAGGGGTACACGGGCAGCAGTGGTCTGGTCAGTGGAGGCCTAGTGGAAGGAGGGACCGCAGACAGGCTTCGAAGGCCTAACACAATAAAATGGGCTGGCTGTAGGCACTTTAAAATTGGTTCCAGGGGTACACGGGCAGCAGTGGTCTGGTCAGTGGAGGCCTAGTGGAAGGAGGGACCGCAGACAGGCTTCGAAGGCCTAACACAATAAAATGGGCTGGCTGTAGGCACTTTAAAATTGGTTCCAGGGGTACACGGGCAGCAGTGGTCTGGTCAGTGGAGGCCTAGTGGAAGGAGGGACCGCAGACAGGCTTCGAAGGCCTAACACAATAAAATGGGCTGGCTGTAGGCACTTTATAATTGGTTCCAGGGGTACACGGGCAGCAGTGGTCTGGTCAGTGGAGGCCTAGTGGAAGGAGGGACCGCAGACAGGCTTCGAAGGCCTAACACAATAAAATGGGCTGGCTGTAGGCACTTTATAATTGGTTCCAGGGGTACACGGGCAGCAGTGGTCTGGTCAACGGAGGCCGATTGTAATGAGTGTCTGCCAGTTAGTAGTCAAAAACAACAATTAAATGTGAATGTCTCGCATTAAAACAAAACAAAAACACTAAAGGGTGCAATCATTAGGTTCAGGGGTGGGATCCTCTGCGTTGTTTCAGACCTACTAATTTAGCGCAAAGTATTTACTGTGGTAAATAGAGGACACTGCCCCTGACTATGTTAAGTACCATCATACATGTCAACACAATGGTATTGTCAGTGGCAGGTATGGAAGGATGTCAGCGCATAGACTAAACATTGGTGGAAGTGTGAGAGATAACTGTGGAAGTGGTAGAGCAATGTTTGACCTGGGGGTGGGTGAACTCTCTTGTGGCCGGCGGTACAGGCCCAGGGCCCCTCATGTTACAACAGTGTGTCTGACATTGGGTGCGCACCACCACGCCCAGAGACACTTTATTGTACTATGAGGGACCCAGTAGCAATGCCGTCGACCAAAAGCGAGCACACTCACCTCTTCAGACAAACAGCAGTCTCACGGGTGCTTGCGCCAAGTCGCGATACCACGGCCCCGTGTGGGGAGTTTGGCCATTTAGGGAGGTGTAAACATGTCGTATGCTGGACAATCAGCTGCAGAAAATTAGACATTAGAAAAGTAATTCACAGTAGTCCACAGGCAAGAGCTTTTCATAGGAAAGCTAGGTGTCGGCCGGGCAAGGTGGGGCAAAAGATTTCGAAATCCAGTTGTGGTTCATTTTAATGAATGTTAGATCGTCAACATTTTGGGTAGCCAGACGAGTCCTTTTTTCGGTTAATATTGAACCTGCAGCACTGAATACTCTTTCTGATAGGACACTTGATGCCGGGCAAGCAAGCTCCTGCAATGCATATTCTGCCAATTCTGGCCAGGTGTCTAATTTTGATGCCCAGTAATCAAATGGGAATGACGGTTGAGGGATAACATCGATAAGGGATGAAAAATAGTTAGTAACCATACTGGACAAATGTTGTCGCCTGTCACTTTCAATTGATGCAGCAGTACCTGTCCTGTCTGCGGTCATAGCAAAATCACTCCACAACCTAGTCAGAAAACCCCTCTGTCCAATGCCACTTCTGATGTGTGCACCCCTAACACTCCTAGTCTGCTGCCCCCTGGGGCTCGTGTGAGAACGATTACGTGCGCTGTGTGCTGGAAATGCCTGAAGCAAACGGTCAACAAGAGTTGATTGTTTGGTTGCTAATATTAGTTCCAAGTTCTCATGTGGCATAATATTTTGCAATTTGCCTTTATAGCGTGGATCAAGGAGGCAGGCCAACCAGTAATCGTCATCGTTCATCATTTTCGTAATGCGTGTGTCCCTTTTTAGGATACGTAAGGCATAATCCGCCATGTGGGCCAAAGTTCCAGTTGTCAAATCTCCGGTTGTGATTGGTTGAGGGGCAGTTTCAGGCAAATCTACATCACTTGTGTCCCTCAAAAAACCAGAACCCGGCCTTGCCACGCAACCAATTTCCAGTGCCCCCGGGAAAGCTTCCGCATTAAAAATATACTCATCCCCATCATCCTCCTCATCCTCCACCTCCTCTTCGCCCGCTACCTCGTCCTGTACACTGCCCTGACCAGACAATGGCTGACTGTAATCAAGGCTTTCCTCATCCTCTGGTGCAGACGCCTGATCCTTTATGTGCGTCAAACTTTGCATCAGCAGACGCATTAGGGGGATGCTCATGCTTATTATGGCGTTGTCTGCACTAACCAGCCATGTGCATTCCTCAAAACACTGAAGGACTTGACACATGTCTTGTATCTTCGACCACTGCACACCTGACAACTCCATGTCTGCTATCCTACTGCCTGCCCGTGTATGTGTATCCTCCCACAAAAACATAACAGCCCGCCTCTGTTGGCACAGTCTCTGAAGCATGTGCAGTGTTGAGTTCCACCTTGTTGCAACGTCTATGATTAGGCGATGCTGGGGAAGGTTCAAAGACCGCTGATAGGTCTGCATACGGCTGGAGTGTACAGGCGAACGTCGGATATGTGAGCAAAGTCCACGCACTTTGAGGAGCAGGTCGGAGAAACCAGGATAAGTTTTCAATAAGCACTGCACCACCAGGTTTAAGGTGTGAGCCAGGCAAGGAATGTGTTTCAGTTGGGAAAGGGAGATGGCAGCCATGAAATTCCTTCCGTTATCACTCACTACCTTGCCTGCCTCAAGATCTACTGTGCCCAGCCACGACTGTGTTTCTTGTTGCAAGAACTCGGACAGAACTTCCGCGGTGTGTCTGTTGTCGCCCAAACACTTCATAGCCAATACAGCCTGCTGACGCTTGCCAGTAGCTGGCCCATAATGGGACAACTGGTGTGCAACAGTGTCATCTGCCGATGGAGTGGTTGGCCGACTGCGGTCTGTGGAAGAGCTGTAGCTTCTGCAGGAGGACGAGGAGGAGGAGGAGGAGGGGGTGCGAACGCCTACAGCCAACTGTTTCCTAGACCGTGGGCTAGGCACAACTGTCCCGAAATTGATGTCCCCTGTGGACCCTGCATCCACCACATTCACCCAGTGTGCCGTGATGGACACATAACGTCCCTGGCCATGCCTACTGGTCCATGCATCTGTAGTCAGGTGCACCTTTGTACTCACAGATTGCCTGAGTGCATGGACGATGCACTGTTTAACATGCTGGTGCAGGGCTGGGATGGCTTTTCTGGAAAAAAAGTGTCGACTGGGTAGCTCGTATCGTGGTTCAGCGTACTCCATCAGGGCTTTGAAAGCTTCGCTTTCAACTAACCGGTAGGGCATCATCTCTAACGAGATTAGTCTAGCTATGTGGGCGTTAAAACCCTGTGTACGTGGATGCGAGGATAAGTACTTCCTTTTTCTAACCAGAGTCTCATGTAGGGTGAGCTGGACTGGAGAGCTGGAGATCGTGGAACTTTCGGGTGTGCCGGTGTACATGGCAGACTGAGAGACGGTTGGAGACTGTATTGTTTCCGCCGGTGCCCTAGATGCAATATTTCCTCCTACAAAACTGGTGATTCCCTGACCCTGACTGCTTTTGGCTGGCAAAGAAACCTGCACAGATACTGCCGGTGGTGCGGAAAATGGTGGCCTTACAGTGACGGAAGGGATGTTGCGTTGCTGACTAGCTTCATTGGCCGAGGGTGCTACAACCTTAAGGGACGTTTGGTAGTTAGTCCAGGCTTGAAAATGCATGGTGGTTAAGTGTCTATGCATGCAACTAGTATTTAGACTTTTCAGATTCTGACCTCTGCTTAAGCTAGTTGAACATTTTTGACAGATGACTTTGCGCTGATCAATTGGATGTTGTTTAAAAAAATGCCAGACTGCACTCTTCCTAGCATCGGATCCCTTTTCAGGGATTGCAGACTGAGCTTTAACCGGATGGCCACTCTGTCCTCCAACAGGTTTTGGCTTTGACACGCGTTTTGGGCCAGATACGGGCCCGGCAGATGTAACCTGTTGCGATGTTGATGCCTGCTGCGGACCCTCCTCCACCTCCGCTTCTGAACTACTGCCGCCTGCACCCTGTTCCCCCAATGGCTGCCAATCGGGGTCAACAACTGGGTCACCTATTACCTCCTCTTCGAGCTCGTGTGCAACTTCGTCTGTGTCACTGTGTCGGTCGGTGGTATAGCGTTCGTGGCGGGGCAACATAGTCTCATCAGGGTCTGATTGTGGATCAGTACCCTGAGAGGGCAATGTGGTGGTCTGAGTCAAAGGAGCAGCATAGTACTCTGGCTGTGGCTGTGCATCAGTGCACTCCATGTCAGAATCTACTTGTAATGGGCATGGCCTGTTAAGTGTTTCACTTTCTAAGCCAGGGACGGTATGTGTAAAGAGCTCCATGGAGTAACCCGTTGTGTCGCCTGCTGCATCCTTCTCTCTTGTTGTAGTTTTTGCTGAAGAGGACAAGGAAGCGACTTGTCCCTGACCGTGAACATCCACAAGCGACGCGCTGCTTTTACATTTACCAGTTTCAGAAGAGGAGGCAAAAGAGCTAGAGGCTGAGTCTGCAATGTAAGCCAAAACTTGCTGTTGCTGCTCCGCCTTTAAAAGCGGTTTTCCTACTCCCAGAAAAGAGAGCGTTCGAGGCCTTGTGTAGCCAGACGACGAAACTGGCTCCACAGCTCCAGACTTAGGTGGAATATTTTTATCCCCACGACCACCTGATGCTCCACTACCACTACCATCATTACCAGCTGACAATGAACGCCCACGGCCACGACGACCTCTTGCACCAGACTTCCTCATTGTTTTAAAAACTTAACCAAAGTAACTTTATTTGTTGCTGTCAAACAACTTACACGGTGAGCTATAACTTCAGTATGATTTCAATATCCCTTAACAGGTTGGTGAGACCACAAGGAAAATCAGGCACAATGTTACACACTCTGTTTTCTGTGGCACCAAATCACAGAGATGCCACACACGCAGGACTGTCACTCAAGCACAAATGTCAATATTAATCTCCCACTGTTTTATTTTTTTTTTTTTTCAGGGAGACTTTAGAAACCAAATAATAAAAAATAAATAGGCTTTCTATGGCCCACTGAGTGAGAGATGGCACACACAGGAGTCAGGAGTGGCACACAAGCAGAAAGGGCAATATTAATCTCCCACTGTTTTCTTTTTTTTTTCTTTTTCAGGGAGACTTTAGAAACAAAATAATAAAAAATAAATAGGCTTTCTATGGCCCACTGAGTGAGAGATGGCACACACAGGAGTCAGGAGTGGCACACAAGCCCTGAGGCCAATATTTTTCTCCCACTGATTGATGTAGTGTTTTTTTTTTCAGGTAGATTTTAGAACCCAAATCAAGCAAAAAAATTAATAGGCTTTCTATGGCCCACTGAGTGAGAGATGGCACACATAGGAGTCAGGAGTGGCACACAAGCCCTGAGGCCAATATTTTTCTCCCACTGATTGATGTAGTGTTTTTTTTTCAGGTAGATTTTAGAACCCAAATCAAGCAAAAAAATTAATAGGCTTTCTATGGCCCACTGAGTGAGAGATGGCACACACAGGAGTCAGGAGTGGCACACAAGCCCTGACTGAGGCCAATATTTTTCTCCCACTGATTGATGTAGTGTTTTTTTTTCAGGTAGATTTTAGAACCCAAATCAAGCAAAAAAATAAATAGGCTTTCTATGGCCCACTGAGTGAGAGATGGCACACACAGGAGTCAGGAGTGGCACACAAGCAGAAAGGGCAATATTAATCTCCCACTGATTGATGTAGTGTTTTTTTTTCAGGTAGATTTTAGAACCCAAATCAAGCAAAAAAATAAATAGGCTTTCTATGGCCCACTGAGTGAGAGATGGCTCACACAGGAGTCAGGAGTGGCACACAAGCCCTGAGGCCAATATTTTTCTCCCACTGATTGATGTAGTGATTTTTTTTCAGGTAGATGTTAGAACCCAAATCAAGCAAAAAAATAAATAGGCTTTCTATGGCCCACTGAGTGAGAGATGGCACACACAGGAGTCAGGAGTGGCACACAAGCCCTGAGGCCAATATTTTTCTCCCACTGATTGATGTAGTGTTTTTTTTTCAGGTACATTTTAGAACCCAAATCAAGCAAAAAAATTAATAGGCTTTCTATGGCCCACTGAGTGAGAGATGGCACACACAGGAGTCAGGAGTGGCACACAAGCCCTGAGGCCAATATTTTTCTCCCACTGATTGATGTAGTGTTTTTTTTTTCAGGTAGATTTTAGAACCCAAATCAAGCAAAAAAATAAATAGGCTTTCTATGGCCCACTGAGTGAGAGATGGCACACACAGGAGTCAGGAGTGGCACACAAGCAGAAAGGGCAAAATTAATCTCCCACTGATTGATGTAGTGTTTTTTTTTCAGGTAGATTTTAGAACCCAAATCAAGCAAAAAAATTAATAGGCTTTCTATGGCCCACTGAGTGAGAGATGGCACACACAGGAGTCAGGAGTGGCACACAAGCCCTGACTGAGGCCAATATTTTTCTCCCACTGATTGATGTAGTGTTTTTTTTTCAGGTAGATTTTAGAACCCAAATCAAGCAAAAAAATTAATAGGCTTTCTATGGCCCACTGAGTGAGAGATGGCACACACAGGAGTCAGGAGTGGCACACAAGCCCTGACTGAGGCCAATATTTTTCTCCCACTGATTGATGTAGTGTTTTTTTTCAGGTAGATTTTAGAACCCAAATCAAGCAAAAAAATAAATAGGCTTTCTATGGCCCACTGAGTGAGAGATGGCACACACAGGAGTCAGGAGTGGCACACAAGCAGAAAGGGCAATATTAATCTCCCACTGATTGATGTAGTGTTTTTTTTTTCAGGTAGATTTTAGAACTCAAATCAAGCAAAAAAATTAATAGGCTTTCTATGGCCCACTGAGTGAGAGATGGCACACACAGGAGTCAGGAGTGGCACACAAGCCCTGACTGAGGCCAATATTTTTCTCCCACTGATTGATGTAGTGTTTTTTTTTTCAGGTAGATTTTAGAACCCAAATCAAGCAAAAAAATAAATAGGCTTTCTATGGCCCACTGAGTGAGAGATGGCACACACAGGAGTCAGGAGTGGCACACAAGCCCTGAGGCCAATATTTTTCTCCCACTGATTGATGTAGTGTTTTTTTTTTCAGGTAGATTTTAGAACCCAAATCAAGCAAAAAAATTAATAGGCTTTCTATGGCCCACTGAGTGAGAGATGGCACACACAGGAGTCAGGAGTGGCACACAAGCCCTGACTGAGGCCAATATTTTTCTCCCACTGATTGATGTAGTGTTTTTTTTTTCAGGTAGATTTTAGAACCCAAATCAAGCAAAAAAATTAATAGGCTTTCTATGGCCCACTGAGTGAGAGATGGCACACACAGGAGTCAGGAGTGGCACACAAGCCCTGAGGCCAATATTTTTCTCCCACTGATTGATGTAGTGTTTTTTTTTCAGGTAGATTTTAGAACCCAAATCAAGCAAAAAAATTAATAGGCTTTCTATGGCCCACTGAGTGAGAGATGGCACACACAGGAGTCAGGAGTGGCACACAAGCAGAAAGGGCAATATTAATCTCCCACTGTTTTATTTTTTTTTCTTTTTCAGGGAGACTTTAGAAACAAAATAATAAAAAATAAATAGGCTTTCTATGGCCCACTGAGTGAGAGATGGCACACACAGGAGTCAGGAGTGGCACACAAGCAGAAAGGGCAATATTAATCTCCCACTGATTGATGTAGTGATTTTTTTTCAGGTAGATTTTAGAACCCAAATCAAGCAAAAAAATAAATAGGCTTTCTATGGCTTTCTAATGCCAATCTTAATCTCCCACAAAAAAAAAAAAAAACAGGGACTGTCCTACAATTACTATCTCCCTGCAGTAATCTCAGCCAGGTATGGCAGGCAGCAATAAGGAGTGGACTGATGCACAAATTAAATAAAAAGTGTGGACAAACAAAAAAGATAGCTGTGCAGAAAGGAAGGAACAAGAGGATATGTGCTTTGAAAAAAGCAGTTGGTTTGCACAGTGGCGTACACACAGCAATACAGCTATCAGGGAGCCTTCTAGGGCAGCCCAATGAGCTACAGCGCTGAGAGAAAAAAAAAAAATGCAGCTTCCACTGTCCCTGCACACCGAAGGTGGTGTTGGACAGTGGAAATCGCTACAGCACAAGCGGTTTGGTGGTTAATGGACCCTGCCTAACGCTTTCCCTGCTTCTAATGAAGCGGCAGCAACCTCTCCCTAAGCTCAGATCAGCAGCAGTGAGATGGCGGTTGGCGGGAATGCCCCTTTATAGCCCCTGTGACGCCGCAGACAGCAAGCCAATCACTGCAATGCCCTTCTCTAAGATGGTGGGGACCAGGACCTATGTCATCACGCTGCCCACACTCTGCGTTCACCTTCATTGGCTGAGAAATGGCACTTTTCGCGTCATTGAAACGCGACTTTGGCGCGAAAGTCGCGTACCGCATGGCCGATGCAACGCTGGGATCGGCTCGGTTTCATGAGACGCAGACTTTGCCAAAAGTCGGCGACTTTTGAAAATGAACGACCCGTTTCGCTCAACCCTAGCCGTCACACATTCAGTATTTGGTCAGTATTTTACATCAGTATTTGTAAGCCAAAACCAGGAGTGGGTGATAAATACAGAAGTGGTGCATATGTTTCTATTATACTTTTCCACTAATTGTTCCACTCCTGGTTTTGGCTTACAAATACTGATGTAAAATACTGACCAAATACTGCTATTGTGACGGCAGCCTTATGGTGATAGTATTGTGTTTTTTTTTTATTTCTGATCAGTATTGTAGTATTCAGTCACTATGTGGTGGTAATATGTGGTCTGGAAATGGTGTTGTGGTATTTGTCCCTTGTATGTGCTATTTGGTCACCAAGTGGTGGTAATATGTGGTCTTGACATGGTGCGGTGGTGTTTGTCCCTTGTATGTAGTATATTTCGGTCACTATGTGGTCTGGTCATGGTGTGGTGGTATTTCTTCCTGTATGTGGTATTATTGGTCTTGGTATAATGGATTGTGTTGTGTATGGCAGTCATTTGTTCTCTCTGATATTAATTAGGAGAAGATTCTTTATTTCCATTAGAGTTTTAATGCTTTGTACACAGCGGCGGAGATGCACTTACAGGGGGTTTCCTGTGGAAAAAAGTAATCACCTCTCCACAGGATAAGTGATAACGTATTGATTGGTGGGGGTCTGACTGCTTGGACCTATTCAGCAAAATGTGGAACTTTTTATCTCCATTAGACTGGAGTGGCATGTCCGACTAGATCACTGATCCATTCATTCACTCTGTGGCTGCACTTGTTTTTTTTTGGAAGCCCCAAAGAGAATGAATGGAGCTGTGGTCAGAAATCCCACCTGCCGCTGCATTTTAAAATAGTGATAAAAGTGTCCTGTCAGGGATAAAACTTCCCCATTCTTCCGATCAGTGCAGTTTCTAATGGTCGGATATAACACCTATCCTGTGGAGCCCATGGATCAGTGATAACTTGTTTTAACCAAGAACCCCATTAATGTAAACTACCGTAATTATACATCCCAGTTATTGGGGCACACGGTAGATGTGCAGCAGCCGCCGGTGTTTTACAGCCGATGCTCCACTATAATGACAGATATTTGCATATAGCTGTAGGGTGGGCCCCTAGAGTCCATTCCTCTGGTGGGCCCCAGACACCCCAGTCTGACGCTGTGTCTATATACCTATTTTTTTATTTTTTTTTCCACAAATTCCCCCCCCCAAAAAAAAAAAAAAAATTACAGTCTGTTCTGTCAGACTGAGGTCTGTTGAAAAGTGATAGTTTGTCAGGCATACGTAGCATAGTTGTGTGTGCTACCCTTGTGCCCCTTTATTTTTTGCTGTTTTAAATTCACCGAAAAAGGCCTCATATATCTGCGTGCTCCAAGTTTGGTCATTGGAGGCCAGTGTACTTATTTTTTGGCTGAGTGATACTCAAATTCTATACAACGCTATTTAGCATAAAAAAATTTAAAAGGCCACAGATTTGCCACTGTGGTATTTCTGGACAGCAGTCAAATATCTCTGTGCTCCAAGTTTGGACATTGGAGGCCGGTGTACTTATTTTTTGGCTGTGTGATACTCAAATTCTATACAGCACTATTCAACATAAAAAAAAAATTGAAAGGCCACAGATTTGGCAGTGTGGTATTTCTGTTACAGCCATCATGTATCTCTGTGCTCCAAATTTGGGCATTTGAGGCCGGTGTACTTATTTTTTGGCTGTTTGATACTCAAATTCTATACAGCACTATTTAGCATAATTAAATTAAAAAAAAACAAAACAAAAATGAATACCATCTGTTAGGTCAGGCTGCGGCCTGCCTGGTGTTTGGGTTTGAAAAATCGTAGATTTGCAGGCATACTGATCACATATTATTTCGCTACTAATAAAGACATTTTTGTTGAGCATTTGAAATAGTGCAGTAGTCCATTTAAAACGCTTAAGGCAAGGGGCAAGGGACGGGGAAGTGGATGTGATGCTGATGGTGCATTCAGAGGATGAGGCCGTGGGCAAGGTGAAAGTGGGCAACAACAAAGACCCACTGTCACGACCGCGCATACTTACCTGCCTTCTCCCATCCCTCGGCGCGCTCCCGACTTTGTCCGTCGCCGCTCCTCCGCTGTCTTTTCTGGTTCCCGGCGCGTCCTTTCTTTGCGCATGCGCAGTCGCGCCTCCTGCGCCACAGGGCTCCCTGGGAGGTCGCGATCCAATGGCTCCGCCCCAATATAGCGGCACCCATGGGGTATTTCTTCCTGGCGTCTTCCCAGGTAAGACGCCTGAACTTCTGAGGTTATTCGCTGTTCCTTGTTGTCTCTTTCAGGCTCCTCCGTGTCTCCGCTATTCCAGCCCTGTGTCTTTCCCCTCTGTCTCTGCCTTACCTGCCCTGTGCCCGTGCTCCTTGTCTCCGCCATACCTGTCCTGTGTCTTTGCCCTCTGTCTCTGCCATACCTGCCCTGTGCCTGTGCTCCGTGTCTCCACCATACCAGCCCTGCGCCTTTACCCCATGTCTCCGCTGCATTGGTCCTGTGTCTCTGCCATACCTGCCCAGTGCTTGTGCCCGTGTTTCCGTCGTATCGGTCCTGTGTCTCTGCCATACCTGCTCCGTATCTCCGTCATACCTGCCCTGTGCCAGTGCCTCATGTCTCCGCCTTTCCAGTACTGTGTCTCAATCATACCTACTCCGTGTCTCCTGTTATGTTGAGCTGGTGGTTAGGAGCACTAGAAATGACCAGATGAGCAAACTAGCAATACAGGACGAGCTCTGGGAAGTGGGAGCTCTGCTGACCGCAACCCCTAATCCTATCACAACAACTAGAAATAGCCGTGGAGCGTTCCTGACTCTGCCTAGACGCCTCTTCACAGCCTAAGAGCTAACTACCCCTAAAGATAGAAAATACAGCCTACCTTGCCTCAGAGAAATTCCACAAAGAAATAGGCAGCCCCCACAAATATTGACTGTGAGTTAAGATGGAAGTCACAAACACAGGAATGAAATAGGTTTCAGCATAGGAGGCCAGACTTAACTAAACAGATGGAGGATAGAAAAGGTATCTTTGCGGTCAGCATAAAAAACTAACAAAAACCATGCAGAGTGTGCAAAAGAAACCACCGCACCGACTCACGGCGCGGTGGTGCCACTCTGCATCCCAGAGCTTCCAGCTAACAAGATAAAATCATAATAGTAAGCTGGACAAAAACACAGTGGTAACAAATAAGCTAGCAGGGACTTAGCTTTTGCTGAAGTAGACAGGTCATCTGAAAGATCCAAGAGAACTGAACCAGTACTAGGACATTGACAGCTGGCATCAAGTAACGATCTGAGTGGAGTTAAATAGAGCAGCCAGCCAAGGCCTAAATGAGATCAGCTGGAGAAGGAACCTCAGAACCAGCAGCTCCACTCACAGCCACCAGAGGGAGTCCATGAACAGAACTCGCCGAAGTACCATTCATAACCACAGGAGGGAGCTCGAGAACAGAATTCACAACAGTACCCCCCCTTGAGGAGGGGTCACCGAACCCTCACCAGAGCCCCCAGGCCGATCCGGATGAGCCACATGAAAGGCACGAACAAGATCGGCAGCATGAACATCAGAGGCAACCACCCAGGAATTATCCTCCTGACCATAACCTTTCCACTTGACTAGGTACTGAAGTTTCCGTCTCGAAATACGAGAATCCAAAATCTTCTCCACCACATACTCCAACTCCCCCTCAACCAACACCGGGGCAGGAGGATCAACGGAGGGAACCATAGGAGCCACATATCTCCGCAATAACGACCTGTGGAACACATTATGGATGGCGAAAGAAACTGGAAGGTCCAAACGAAATGACACAGGATTAAGAATTTCAGAAATCTTATAAGGACCAATGAAACGAGGCTTAATCTTAGGAGACGAAACCTTCATAGGAACAAAACGAGACGACAACCAAACCAAATCCCCAACACGAAGTCGGGGACCAACACAGCGACGGCGGTTAGCGAAACGTTGAGCCTTCTCCTGAGACAATGTCAAATTGTCCACTACGTGAGTCCAAATGTGCTGCAGGTCCTCCAAAAAAACAGAAAACACACATCCGCACTGCTGATTAAAATCCACCCAGGACCGCATTGAGCTGTCCATTCAACACCTGAAGGTTGCAATACCTGTGCATCCGCTCCTTTTGGTAAACTACAGGGGTGCCGCATCCAGAAAAAACAGCAAAAGTGCAAAAATGAACTAAAAGAGGAAAGGAAGGAGCGCACTTACCCTGGAGGAGCTTTACATCACTTTATTAGGACATAATAAAAAGTCAAGAGCAGGGAGGGATGAGATCAGCCAAGGACGACGATCGTTTCGTACCGAATAGCACTTCAACGGGTCCACATGCTGGTGAGATCCGGGGAGTGTTTTATAGGCCCACTTGGGTCGCAGACTCCTCCCCTACCTTGCTCAAAACATGAACACAATTACATTTAAAAACAATAAATTGCATGTTAAAAACAATCTGATCATTATGCATCACCTATAAGACAACAAGAAAAATCAATAGTTAGAAATAAAGCTGTTACAAAAAGACGGACATATCAACCTTTTCATTCAAGCCAGATGGTCCCGCTGCCTCTGTGTGCAGAATCCATCTGGCTTCCCTGCATAGCAAAAGGCGATTCAGATCTCCTCCTCCCTCAGGAAGAGAGACGCTAAAGACCGGCAAATCTGAGTGCACTAACGTCACTCCCATGGTAAGTACGGACATGCTCTATTAATCTCGGTGCTCCCTTCCCTGTCTTAACAGAGTTGAAATGTTCTCTAATGCGAACAAAAAGGGGACGGATCGTTTTTCCGATGTAAAACTTCCTGCATGTACAGAAAAGGACATAGACTACATGAGTGGTTCTGCAGGATATAAAATCCCACACTATATCCTGTATCCCTAGAACGCGTACCTGGGGCCTCGCAGGCCTGCTAGGTTACTTGTTTTCTATTATCTGTAAAACTACATTAGTTAGAATTTTGAAACTCAAGGTAATCCTCAGGTATATAGTTGTTAGTAATATCCAGTTGTTCATATATTTTTATGTTATAGGCATAGGTCGTATAGCAACGCTTTTTTTGTGACTACCCCAGATTCACGTACCTGGGGCCTTTGAGGCCTGCTTTGGTTTACATGTACTCCTCAGTCTTTTTGTCTGTACTGTTGTTGGGGAAGAACTTATGACTCAGTCTTTATGACTATTGGTCGATGGCTGTTGCTGGGAAGAGTGTGGATTCTGCCTGACATGGTAATGTGATCCTGGAAGGGAGTTTCCCCTCACAAAGTAACGTGATTATGATGTCAGTACAGGTCCTTTAGTCCTAAATCCTAGTTGCTGGAGAGACTTTGGAGGAAGAAGTCAGCTTTCTTTGGTCTGTAACAAAGAACCTTTCTGAGCTCCAAAACCAGAGGCTTCTACTGCACTTACAAGAAAGTGATCTGTTGAAGGTAAGAGTAGGGGGGCTGTACTTTACCCTAAGCACACAAACACTAACAAAGTCTTAGGGTACTGTCACACAGTGCAATTTTGATCGCTACAACGGCACGATTCGTGACGTTCTAGCGATATCGTTACGATATCGCTGTGTCTGACACGCTACTGCGATCAGACATCACGCTGAGAATCGTACATCGTAGCAGATCGTTTGGAACTTTCTTTCGTCGCTTGATCACCCGCTGACATCGCTGGATCGTTGTGTGTGACAGCGATCCAGCGATGTGTTCGCTTGTAACCAGGGTAAATATCGGGTAACTAAGCGCAGGGCCGCGCTTAGTAACCCGATGTTTACCCTGGTTACAAGCATAAACGTTAAAAAAACAAACAGTACATACTTACATTCCGGTGTCTGTCCCCGGCATCTCAGCTTCTCTGCACTGTGTGAGCGCCTGCCGGCCGGAAAGCGAGCACAGCGGTGACGCGGTGACGTCACCGCTCTGCTTTCCGGCTATGGTGCTTACACAGTGCAGAGAAGCTGAGACGCCGGGGACAGACACCGGAATGTAAGTATGTACTGTTTGTTTTTTTAACGTTTACGCTGGTAACCAGGGTAAACATCGGGTTACTAAGCGCGGCCCTGCGCTTAGTAACCCGATGTTTACCCTGGTTACTCGGGGACTTCGGCATCGCTCCAGCGCCGTGATTGCAAAGTGTGACCGCAGTCTACGACGCTGGAGCGATAATCATACTACGCTGCGACGTCACGGATCGTGCCGTCGTAGCGACGAAAATTGCACTGTGTGACAGTACCCTTAGCACACACAGTGTATAGTGCACAAGCCTGATTGTAATCTTTATTTTTTTACTTTTCATTTTAGTTTACTCACATCTAAGATTACAATGGCACAGTCTACATCAAGGGGATTGACTGTCCAAGAAATTGAGGCGATTATTTTCAATAGTGATGAAGACAGTGACATTTCTTTGTCGGATGAAGAGTATATTCCACCAGCTAATGTATCAACTTCATCGTCCAGCGATTCCTCAGATGATGAAGAAGTAATGGATCCAGCAGAAAGTGCAAGTAGAACATCTAAAACAAATGTTTTTTGGAACAGTACTGCTGTGGCTCATGCACGCACCCCATCACATAACATTATTAGAGTTCCTCAAGGAGCTGTCGGAATTTCCCAATTCATGTCCAAAAAAGATGTTTTCAGTAAATTTGTTTCAGATGATATTGCAGTTACATTTTTGTTGTTTTATGTACATAATTTTTTTTTAGAATTATACACATCTTAGGCTATGTTCCAAGTAGCGCTGGAGTTCACCAGAATGTGATCCATAATGGATCTGACCTCCTGGTAACTCCAGCTAAGGCTGATGGAATGCCGGGATTCCACCAGCCTTAGCTGAGGTCACCAGGAGGTCAGATCCATTACGGATCCCCTCCTGGTGGACCCCAGTGCTAGTGGGAATGCATCCTTACTTTGCAAATTTAAAATAAACTTTGAAAAGTATTTTTATTTGAGTTATTCCATGTTATTTGCACACAGGCCTAAAAGGCCCCAGGTACGTGAATATGGGGTAGTCACAAAAAAAGCGTTGCTATACGAAATGCCTATAACATAAAAATATACGAACAACTGGAAATTACTAACAACTATATAGCTGAGGAATACCTAGAGTTTCAAAATTGTAACTAAAGTAGTTTTACAGAAAATAATAAAAAAGTAACCTGACAGGCCTGCGAGGCCCCAGGTACGCGTTCTACCAGCCTTAGCCGGGGTCACCAGGAGGTCAGATCCATTACGAAATCCCGTCCAGGCGGACCCCAGAGCTAGTGGGAATGCATGCTTACTTTCAAATAACTTTGAAAAAAAAAATTTTTTGAGTTATTCCATGTTATTTGAAAACAGGCCTCAAAGGCCCCAGGTACGTAATAGTGTAGATTTCTATGGTCACGCATTCTAGGGGTATATGACCTACTCTGACTCTATCTCCAGTGGAATGGTAGATACAAAAACTACATCCCCCGCATTTAAAGTTTCCCTTAGGGATGCTATCAGTAAGCCAATTGCCTTTCTTTGTCACGAACCGATTTCGGACTACACTGTCTCTAATATTTCTGCTACGGCGGCTAGCAAATAAGGGCCCTCTATCTACAATTTCTTTTAAATCCGGATCTTGCTGCAAAATTTGCCAATTTCTTCGGATAGTTGTTCTGATGAGACTGTCCAGTGGGCCAAACTTAAAACTAAATACGAACTTTTTGTCACACTTTTTTTTGGAAGGGACAGAAATGTCTGTGGCAACCGCTCTGTTATAAGCAGTACTTAAAACTCCGGGGGGGTATCCACGTTTCCTAAATCTGTCCACTAAATCGACCGACTGCTGCGAAAACCCTGCTGGATCATTATTGATTCTCTTAACCCTAAGAAATTGGCTATATGGCAATGATCTTTTCATATATGACGGATGGGCACTATTAAAATGTAATAAAGAATTTGAAGCAGAAGGTTTTCTGTATACTTCTGTGGTTATGCCCCCTTCATTAATGTGTAATTTCACATCCAAAAAAACCAAACTGGCTCCTCCAAATTGCGAGGTAAACCCCATGTTCATGGTGTTGGATGTCCCCAGGTACCTCACAAAATCAGTGAAGGTATCCTGGTGCCCATCCCACACCATGAACATGTCGTCGACATATCTAGCATAAAGCTTGATATGTCTAAGGAACGGGTTATTTGGGGAGTAAATATACTCCTCCTCAAACCTGGCAAGGAAGAGGTTAGCCAGGGTACATGTGACGGGGGTACCCATCGCGGTACCCACCGCCTGCAAGTACCACTGGCTATCAAATTGGAAGGCATTGTGCGTTAAAATGAAGGATAGGCCCTCACAGATGAATTGCACGGTATCCACCCCCGTGGGTGTATTTTCTAGAATATGCCTCACTGTGTCCACCCCTAGTTTTTGTGGAATACTTGTGTATAGACTTTCGATATCGATCGAAGTCAAGGCATATGATTCATGCCATTCAAAACCTCTTAGTATCTTTAAGAAGTCCCCCGTATCTTTAATATACGAGGGAATATCTTGCAATAGGGGGCGCAGCAGCCAGTCAATGTAGGAGGACAGTGGCTCAGTCAGGGACCCAACCCCCGACACTATGGGACGGCCGGGGGGGGCCTCTGCTGATTTATGCAATTTCGGTATATGATGCCAATGTAGTCTTCTCGGAAATGCTGGTAATAGCTTTTCAGCTTGTCTAGAGGAAAAAACCCTTTTTCCACAAAGCATCTTAATAAAGACCGTAAAAGATTTTTAAATTTTGAAGTAGGGTCCCCCTTTAATTTAAGATACGTCCTCCCATCCGATAATTGTCTCAATGCCTCAGTTTGGTAATAGTCACTTGTCATCAGAACTACATTTCCCCCTTTATCTGCCCCATGGACAATCACATCAGACCACCTGTTATGACCCCAGTGGACAGGGTCTCAGAGGAACGTGTAAGTCTGCGAGATTCAAAAATCCAGCTCATAGGGCTGTGGTAACTGGGTTGACCAAATAGCTACTCCTAACGCCAACACTAGAAGTAGCCGGGGATCATGCCTACGGTGATCGCTAGATGACTCGCGCCAGCCGGAGAATCTAACTACCCCTAGGAGAAGAAAACAAAGACCTCTCTTGCCTCCAGAGAAAGGGACCCCAAAGCAAGATACAAGCCCCCCACAAATAATAACGGTGAGGTAAGAGGAAATGACAAACACAGAAATGAACCAGGTTCAGCAAAGAGAGGCCAGCTTACTAATAGCAGAATATAGCAAGATAACTTATCTGGTCAACAAAAACCCTATAAAAATCCACGCTGGAGATTCAAGAACCCCCGAACCGTCTAACGGTCCGGGGGGAGAACACCAGCCCCCTAGAGCTTCCAGCAAAGGTCAGGATACAGATTGGAACAAGCTGGACAAAAATACCAAACAAAACAAAAGCAAAAAGCAAGGAAGCAGACTTAGCTTGAAATACAGGAACCAGGATCATAGGACAAGAGCACAACAGATTAGCTCTGATTTCAACGATGCCAGGCATTGAACTGAAGGTCCAGGGAGCTTATATAGCAACGCCCCTGAACTAACGGCCCAGGTGAGGATATAGGAAAAGACAGAAGCTCCAGAGTCAAATCACTAATGACCACTAGAGGGAGCAAAAAGCAAAATCACAACAGTACCCCCCCCTTAGTGAGGGGTCACCGAACCCTCACCACGACCACCAGGGCGATCAGGACGAGCGGCGTGAAAGGCACGAACTAAATCGGCCGCATGAACATCAGAGGCGACCACCCAGGAATTATCTTCCTGACCATAGCCCTTCCACTTGACCAGGTACTGAAGCCTCCGCCTGGAGAGACGAGAATCCAAGATCTTCTCCACCATGTACTCCAACTCGCCCTCAACCAACACCGGAGCAGGAGGCTCAGCAGAAGGAACCACAGGCACAACGTACCGCCGCAACAAGGACCTATGAAATACACGTTGTGGATAGCAAACGACACAGGAAGATCCAGGCGAAAGGATACAGGATTAAGGATTTCCAATATCTTGTAAGGACCAATAAAACGAGGTTTAAATTTGGGAGAGGAAACCTTCATAGGAACAAAGCGGGAAGAAAGCCACACCAAATCCCCAACACGTAGTCGGGGACCCACACCGCGGCGGCGGTTGGCAAAGCGCTGAGCCCTCTCCTGTGACAACTTCAAGTTGTCCACCACAAGATTCCAGATCCGCTGCAACCTATCCACCACAGAATCCACCCCAGGGCAGTCAGAAGGTTCCACATGACCCGAAGAAAAACGAGGGTGGAAACCAGAGTTGCAGAAAAACGGCGAAACCAAGGTGGCGGAACTAGCCCGATTATTAAGTGCAAACTCAGCCAACGGCAAGAAGGTCACCCAATCGTCCTGATCAGCAGAGACAAAACACCTCAAATAAGCCTCCAAAGTCTGATTAGTTCGCTCTGTCTGTCCATTAGTCTGAGGATGGAAAGCAGACGAAAACGACAAGTCAATGCCCATCCTACTACAAAAGGATCGCCAGAATCTGGAAACGAACTGGGATCCTCTGTCTGACACAATATTCTCAGGGATGCCGTGCAAACGAACCACGTTCTGGAAAAACACAGGAACCAGATCGGAAGAGGAAGGCAGCTTAGGCAAAGGAACCAAATGGACCATCTTGGAGAAGCGATCACATATCACCCAGATAACAGACATGCCTTGAGACACCGGAAGATCAGAAATGAAATCCATGGAGATATGTGTCCAAGGTCTCTTAGGGACAGGCAAGGGCAAGAGCAACCCGCTGGCACGAGAACAGCAAGGCTTAGCTCGAGCACAAGTCCCACAGGACTGTACAAATGACCGCACATCCCTAGACAAGGAAGGCCACCAAAAGGATCTGGCCACCAGATCTCTGGTGCCAAAAATTCCTGGGTGACCTGCCAACACCGAGGAATGAACCTCGGAAATGACTCTGCTGGTCCACTTATCAGGCACAAACAGTCTGTCAGGTGGACAAGAATCAGGCCTATCAGCCTGAAATCTCTGCAACACACGTCGCAGATCTGGAGAAATAGCTGACAAGATAATACCATCCTTAAGAATACCAACAGGTTCAGCGACTCCAGGAGCATCAGGCACAAAGCTCCTGGAAAGAGCATCGGCCTTCACATTTTTTGAACCTGGTAAATACGAGACAACAAAGTCAAAACGGGAGAAAAACAATGACCAGCGGGCCTGTCTAGGATTCAGGCGTTTAGCAGACTCGAGATACATCAGATTTTTGTGATCAGTCAAGACCACCACACGATGCTTAGCACCCTCGAGCCAATGACGCCACTCCTCAAATGCCCATTTCATGGCCAACAACTCCCGATTGCCCACATCATAATTTCGCTCCGCAGGCGAAAACTTCCTAGAGAAAAAGGCGCAAGGTCTCATAACAGAGCAACCAGGGCCTCTCTGCGACAAAACGGCCCCTGCTCCAATCTCTGAAGCATCCACCTCAACCTGAAAGGGAAGCGAGACATCAGGCTGGCACAAAACAGGCGCCGAAGTAAACCGACGTTTCAACTCCTGGAAAGCCTCCACGGCAGCAGGAGCCCAATTAACCACATCGGAGCCCTTCTTGGTCATATCCGTCAAAGGTTTCACAATGCTAGAAAAGTTAGCGATAAAACGACGGTAGAAGTTAGCGAAACCCAAGAACTTCTGAAGACTCTTAACTGACGAGGGCTGAGTCCAATCAAGAATAGCTCGGACCTTGACTGGGTCCATCTCCACAGCAGAAGGGGAAAAAATGAACCCCAAAAAGGGAACCTTCTGTACACCAAAAAGACACTTTGAGCCCTTGACAAACAAAGAATTTTCACGCAAAATTTTAAAGACCATCCTGACCTGCTCCACATGCGAGTCCCAATTATCAGAAAAAAACAGAATATCATCCAGATAAACGATCAAAAATTTATCCAGATAGTTCCGGAAAATGTCATGCATAAAGGACTGAAAAACTGAAGGGGCATTAGAGAGCCCAAAAGGCATCACCAAGTACTCAAAATGACCTTCGGGCGTATTGAATGCGGTTTTCCATTCATCCCCTTGCTTAATGCGCACAAGGTTGTACGCACCACGAAGGTCTATCTTGGTAAACCACTTGGCACCTTTAATCCGGGCAAACAAGTCAGACAACAGCGGCAAAGGATACTGAAATTTGACAGTGATCTTATTTAAAAGCCGATAGTCAATACAAGGCCTCAAAGATCCGTCCTTTTTAGCCACAAAAAAGAATCCCGCACCAAGAGGGGAAGAAGACGGACGGATGTGTCCTTTCTCCAGAGACTCCTTGATATATGAACGCATAGCGGTATGTTCAGGTATCGACAGATTAAACAGTCTTCCCTTAGGAAATTTACTGCCTGGAATCAAATCTATTGCACAGTCACATTCCCTATGAGGAGGCAATGCACTGGACCTGGACTCGCTAAAGACATCCTGATAATCAGACAAATACTCCGGAACTTCCGAAGGCGTAGAAGAAGCAATAGACACAGGCAGGGAATCCTCATGAATACCACGACAGCCCCAACTAGACACTGACATAGCCTTCCAGTCAAGGACTGGATTATGGGTCTGTAACCATGGCAGCCCCAAAACAACCAAATCATGCATTTTATGTAGAACGAGAAAACGTATCACCTCGCGGTGTTCAGGAGTCATGCACATGGTAACCTGTGTCCAATACTGCGGTTTATTTTCTGCTAATGGCGTAGCATCAATACCCCTAAGAGGGATAGGATTTTCTAATGGTTCAAGAATAAAACCACAGCGCTTAGCAAATGAGAGATCCATAAGACTCAGGGCAGCACCTGAATCTACAAACGCCATGACAGGATAAGATGACAGTGAGCAAATCAAAGTTACAGACAGAATAAACTTAGGATGCAAATTACCAACGGTGACAGGACTAACAACTAGGGTTGAGCGACTTTCATTTTTTTAAGATCGAGTAGGGTTTTGGGAAACCCGATTTTGTCCAGAGTCGAGTCGAGTGCAGTCGGCCGATTATCGCTAAAAGTCGGGGATCGACCGAAACACGAAACCCAATGCAAGTCAATGGGGAAGCATAGTCGGCAGTGAGTGGAGGCCAGGAAAACACCTACAGTGCCCATTTTAATGCCAAAAACATCCATTCTTGTTTCTGAAGCTTGCCAATCTTAATTAACTGTATAATAATAGTTGGGCATAGGGAATTGGGGGAAAGTTGTGGGGGGAGTAGGGCTGGCTCAAGTTTTTCGTGGGCCCAGGAAATACGGACTACGTCACGGCGGTGTTGCAGGGAAAGGTAAGTATTTAAACGTTGCAAGTGCTGTGATCCTGAGCAAGCAGGGGGGGGCCCACTCGTTCGCATTGCCACTGGCACAGGGCCCCTCAAAGTACGGCGGTGTGTTTGCATGGCGGGGGCGCCTCCCACCAGCAACGACACTTTTGCGTACTCTGAGGGGCCCTGTGCCAGTGACGTCGCCAATGAGTATGCCCCCCCACCTGATGAAGGAACCTGCACTTTCATCTGCACCTTCCTCTTTGTCCCTGTGTAAGGTGGTATAACATGCGGGAAGGGGAACCTTACTTTCAGCAGGGTCAGATTCTGGCTGTGTAGAGTACAAGGGGAATGTAGTGGTCTAGGTCAATGTACCAGCAGACTCATTTAGCAGTGGCTGGGCAATGGGCAGGATGAGGAGGAAACAGATATAGGGCCAAAGAATAAAGTAGGCTACATGCAGTTCAAAATTGGTAACAGGACTAAACAGGCGGCATTGCTTTGTTCAGTGGAGTAGCAAACCCAAGAGCAGCAGACACTGTTTCAAGGGCCTAACCACACTAGTAGGCCAAATGCAGTTTAATATCTGATAGTATAGGGCGAAAGCCAGAATGTGGAAGCTCAGCTTTGTTCAGTTGAGGACAACACCAGGGAGGGGCAGACACCTTTAGTAGGCCGGAAAAGCCTATTGCATTTTTTAAAATGGTAATTTGGAGCAGAAGGTTGAAGCTCAGCTTTATTTAGTTGAGGACAACACCAGGCAGGGGCACACAGACAGACACCTTTAGTAGGCCGGAAAAGCCTATTGCATTTTTTAAAATGGTAATTTGGAGCAGAAGGTTGAAGCTCAGCTTTATTTAGTTGAGGGCAACACCAGGCAGGGGCACACAGACAGACACTTTTAGTAGGCCGGAAAAGCCTATTGCATTTTTTAAAATGGTAATTTGGAGCAGAAGGTTGAAGCTCAGCTTTATTTAGTTGAGGGCAACACCAGGGAGGGGCAGAAGCCGTTAGTAGGCCCTAACCACCATTTTTTTTTTTTAAAACCACTTAATGAGAGCCGGAAGGTTGAAGCTCAGCTTTATTTAGTTGAGGACAACACCAGGCAGGGGCACACAGACAGACACCTTTAGTAGGCCGGAAAAGCCTATTGCATTTTTTAAAATGGTAATTTGGAGCAGAAGGTTGAAGCTCAGCTTTATTTAGTTGAGGGCAACACCAGGGAGGGGCAGAAGCCGTTAGTAGGCCCTAACCACCATTTTTTTTTTTTAAAACCACTTAATGAGAGCCGGAAGGTTGAAGCTCAGCTTTATTTAGTTGAGGACAACACCAGGCAGGGGCACACAGACAGACACGTTTAGTAGGCCGGAAAAGCCTATTGCATTTTTTAAAATGGTAATTTGGAGCAGAAGGTTGAAGCTCAGCTTTATTTAGTTGAGGACAAAACCAGGGAGGGGCAGAAGCCGTTAGTAGGCCCTAACCACCATTTTTTTTTTTTAAAACCACTTAATGAGAGCCGGAAGGTTGAAGCTCAGCTTTATTTAGTTGAGGACAACACCAGGCAGGGGCACACAGACAGACACCTTTAGTAGGCCGGAAAAGCCTATTGCATTTTTTAAAATGGTAATTTGGAGCAGAAGGTTGAAGCTCAGCTTTATTTAGTTGAGGACAACACCAGGGAGGGGCAGAAGCCGTTAGTAGGCCCTAACCACCATTTTTTTTTTTTAAAACCACTTAATGAGAGCCGGAAGGTTGAAGCTCAGCTTTATTTAGTTGAGGACAACACCAGGCAGGGGCACACAGACAGACACCTTTAGTAGGCCGGAAAAGCCTATTGCATTTTTTAAAATGGTAATTTGGAGCAGAAGGTTGAAGCTCAGCTTTATTTAGTTGAGGACAACACCAGGCAGGGGCACACAGACAGACACCTTTAGTAGGCCGGAAAAGCCTATTGCATTTTTTAAAATGGTAATTTGGAGCAGAAGGTTGAAGCTCAGCTTTATTTAGTTGAGGGCAACACCAGGGAGGGGCAGAAGCCGTTAGTAGGCCCTAACCACCATTTTTTTTTTTTTAAACCACTTAATGAGAGCCGGAAGGTTGAAGCTCAGCTTTATTTAGTTGAGGACAACACCAGGCAGGGGCACACAGACAGACACCTTTAGTAGGCCGGAAAAGCCTATTGCATTTTTTAAAATGGTAATTTGGAGCAGAAGGTTGAAGCTCAGCTTTATTTAGTTGAGGGCAACACCAGGGAGGGGCAGAAGCCGTTAGTAGGCCCTAACCACCATTTTTTTTTTTTAAAACCACTTAATGAGAGCCGGAAGGTTGAAGCTCAGCTTTATTTAGTTGAGGACAACACCAGGCAGGGGCACACAGACAGACACCTTTAGTAGGCCGGAAAAGCCTATTGCATTTTTTAAAATGGTAATTTGGAGCAGAAGGTTGAAGCTCAGCTTTATTTAGTTGAGGACAACACCAGGGAGGGGCAGAAGCCGTTAGTAGGCCCTAACCAAAGTTGAAGGCCAAATGCAGTTTAATTTCTGATACTATAGGCCGAAAGCCAGAAGGTGGAAGCTCCGATTTAGACAGTGGAGGACAATTTGAATTAGGGACTGCAGACAGACTTAGTAGGCTGTCCCCTGTGGACCATGCATCCACCACATTAACCCATTGTGCCGTAATGGACACGTAATCTTCCGTGGCCATACCTACAGGTCCATGCGTCTGTTGTCAGGTGCACCTTTGTACTCACAGATTGCCAGAGTGCATGGACAATGCGGTCTTCTACATGCTGGTGGAGGGTTGGGATGGCTTTTCTCGCAAAAGAAGTGTCGACTGGTTAGCTTGTAGCGTGGTACAGCGTAGTCCATCATGGCCTTATTAATAGTAAATAAAATATATAACTAGGCTCTATGAACTTTTAAATAGGTTCCAGGGGTACACGGGCAGCATTGGTGTGGTCAGTGGAGGAGTATTGCAAGTAGGGGCTGCAGACAGGCTATCAAAGGCCTAAAATAACAAACAGTAGGCAGTCATGGCAGTTTTACATCGGTTACATGGATACACAGGCAGGCACTCCAGGCAGCATTGTGGTCAGTGGAGGAGTATTGCAAGTAGGGGCCGCAGACAGGCTATCAAAGGCCTAAAATAACAAACAATAGGCTCATTGCAGTTTTACAGCGGTTACATGGATAGACGGGCAGGCAGCTTGGTGGTGAGTGGAGGAGTATTTAAAGTAGGGACCGCAGACAGGCTATCAAAGGCCTAACATAACAAACAATAGGCTCATGGCAGTTTTACAGCGGTTACATGGATACACGGGCAGGCAGCTTGGTGGTCAGTGGAGGAGTATTTAAAGTAGGGACCGCAGACAGGCTTCAAAGGCCTAACATAAGAAAATGGGCTGGCTGTAGGCACTTTATAATTGGTTCCAGGGGTACACGGGCAGCAGTGGTCTGGCCAGTGGAGGACTAGTGGAAGGAGGGACCGCAGACAGGCTTCAAAGGCCTAACATAAAAAAATGGGCTGGCTGTAGGCACTTTATAATTGGTTCCAGGGGTACACGGGCAGCAGTGGTCTGGCCAGTGGAGGACGAGTGGAAGGAGGGACCGCAGACAGGCTTCAAAGGCCTAACATAAAAAAATGGGCTGGCTGTAGGCACTTTATAATTGGTTCCAGGGGTACACGGGCAGCAGTGGTCTGGCCAGTGGAGGACTAGTGGAAGGAGGGACCGCAGACAGGCTTCAAAGGCCTAACATAAAAAAATGGGCTGGCTGTAGGCACTTTATAATTGGTTCCAGGGGTACACGGGCAGCAGTGGTCTGGTCAGTGGAGGACTAGTGGAAGGAGGGACCGCAGACAGGCTTCAAAGGCCTAACATAAAAAAATGGGCTGGCTGTAGGCACTTTATAATTGGTTCCAGGGGTACACGGGCAGCAGTGGTCTGGTCAGTGGAGGACTAGTGGAAGGAGGGACCGCAGACAGGCTTCAAAGGCCTAAAATAACAAACAATAGGCTCATGGCAGTTTTACAGCGGTTACATGGATACACGGGCAGGCAGCTTGGTGGTCAGTGGAGGAGTATTTAAAGTAGGGACCGCAGACAGGCTTCAAAGGCCTAACATAAGAAAATGGGCTGGCTGTAGGCACTTTATAATTGGTTCCAGGGGTACACGGGCAGCAGTGGTCTGGTCAGTGGAGGCCTAGTGGAAGGAGGGACCGCAGACAGGCTTCGAAGGCCTAACATAAAAAAATAAGCTGGCTGTAGGCACTTTATAATTGGTTCCAGGGGTACACGGGCAGCAGTGGTCTGGTCAGTGGAGGCCTAGTGGAAGGAGGGACCGCAGACAGGCTTCGAAGGCCTAACATAATAAAATGGGCTGGCTGTAGGCACTTTATAATTGGTTCCAGGGGTACACGGGCAGCAGTGGTCTGGCCAGTGGAGGACTAGTGGAAGGAGGGACCGCAGACAGGCTTCAAAGGCCTAACATAAAAAAATGGGCTGGCTGTAGGCACTTTATAATTGGTTCCAGGGGTACACGGGCAGCAGTGGTCTGGTCAGTGGAGGACTAGTGGAAGGAGGGACCGCAGACAGGCTTCAAAGGCCTAACATAAAAAAATGGGCTGGCTGTAGGCACTTTATAATTGGTTCCAGGGGTACACGGGCAGAAGTGGTCTGGTCAGTGGAGGACTAGTGGAAGGAGGGACCGCAGACAGGCTTCAAAGGCCTAACATAAAAAAATGGGCTGGCTGTAGGCACTTTATAATTGGTTCCAGGGGTACACGGGCAGCAGTGGTCTGGTCAGTGGAGGACTAGTGGAAGGAGGGACCGCAGACAGGCTTCAAAGGCCTAAAATAACAAACAATAAGCTCATGGCAGTTTTACAGCGGTTACATGGATACACGGGCAGCTTGGTGGTGAGTGGAGGAGTAGTGCAAGGAGTGTCTGTCCCAGTACTCCCAAAATATAAATAGATGTTAATGTCTCGCAAAACAACCAAAACAAAAAAAAAGGTGGCATACTTAGGTACAGGGGTGGGCTCATCTGCTGAGTTTCTGACATAGTAATTTGGCAGTAACTATTTAATGGTGCCAATATAGGACACAGACACAGACTACTTTAAGTTGCATCATAGATGTCTACAAATTTGTATTGTCAGTGCCAGACATTGAATGATGTCAGCGAATAGACTAAAGATTGGTGGAGCTGTGCGACATAATTTTGCATGTGGTAGAGCACATTTTGAGCTGGGGTACGGGGGGAACTCTCTAGAGGCCGGCGGGACCGCCCCAGGGCCCCTCATGTTACAACGGTGTGTCTGACGTTGGGTGCGCACCACCACCGCCAGAGACACTACATTGTACTATGAGGGACCCAGTAGCAATGCCGTCAACCAAAAGCGAGCACACCCACCTCTTCAGACAAACAGCAGTCTCACGGGTGCTTGCGCCAAGTCGCGATACCACGGCCCCGTGTGGGGAGTTTGGCCATTTAGGGAGGTGTAAACATGTCGTATGCTGTACAATCAGCTGCAGCAAATTAGACATTAGAAAAGTAATTCACAGGCAAGAGCCTTTCATAGGAAAGCTAGGTGTCGGCCGGGCAAGGTGGGGCAAAAGATTTCGAAATCCAGTTGTGGTTCATTTTAATGAATGTTAGATCGTCAACATTTTGGGTAGCCAGACGAGTCCTTTTTTCGGTTAATATTGAACCTGCAGCACTGAATACTCTTTCTGATAGGACACTTGCTGCCGGGCAAGCAAGCTCCTGCAATGCATATTCTGCCAATTCTGGCCAGGTGTCTAATTTGGAGGCCCAGTAATCAAATGGGAATGACGGTTGAGGGAGAACATCGATAAGGGATGAAAAATAGTTAGTAACCATACTGGACAAATGTTGTCTCCTGTCACTTTCAATTGATGCAGCAGTACCTGTCCTGTCTGCGGTCATAGCAAAATCACTCCACAACCTGGTCAGAAAACCCCTCTGTCCAACGCCACTTCTGATGTGTGCACCCCTAACACTCCTAGTCTGCTGCCCCCTGGAGCTCGTGTGAGAACGATCACGTGCGCTGTGTGCTGGGAATGCCTGAAGCAAACGGTCAACAAGAGTTGATTGTTTGGTTGCTAATATTAGTTCCAAGTTCTCATGTGGCATAATATTTTGCAATTTGCCTTTATAGCGTGGATCAAGGAGGCAGGCCAACCAGTAATCGTCATCGTTCATCATTTTCGTAATGCGTGTGTCCCTTTTTAGGATACGTAAGGCATAATCCGCCATGTGGGCCAAAGTTCCAGTTGTCAAATCTCCGGTTGTGATTGGTTGAGGGGCAGTTGCAGGCAAATCTACGTCACTTGTGTCCCTCAAAAAACCAGAACCCGGCCGTGACACGCAACCAATTTCCTGTGCCCCCGGGAAAGGTTCGGCATTAAAAATATACTCATCCCCATCATCCTCCTCGTCCTCCACCTCCTCTTCGCCCGCTACCTCGTCCTGTACACTGCCCTGACCAGACAATGGCTGACTGTCATCAAGGCTTTCCTCTTCCTCTGGTGCAGATGCCTGCTCCTTTATGTGCGTCAAACTTTGCATCAGCAGACGCATTAGGGGGATGCTCATGCTTATTACGGCGTTGTCTGCACTAACCAGCCGTGTGCATTCCTCAAAACACTGAAGGACTTGACACATGTCTTGTATCTTAGACCACTGCACACCTGACAACTCCATGTCTGCCATCCTACTGCCTGCCCGTGTATCCTCCCACAAATAAATAACAGCACGCCTCTGTTCGCACAGTCTCTGAAGCATGTGCAGTGTTGAGTTCCACCTTGTTGCAACGTCTATGATTAGGCGATGCTGGGGAAGGTTCAAAGACCGCTGATAGGTCTGCATACGGCTGGCGTGTACAGGCGAACGTCGGATATGTGAGCAAAGTGCACGCACTTTGAGGAGCAGGTCGGAGAACCCAGGATAAGTTTTCAATAAGCACTGCACCACCAGGTTTAAGGTGTGAGCCAGGCAAGGAATGTGTTTCAGTTGGGAAAGGGAGATGGCAGCCATGAAATTCCTTCCGTTATCACTCACTACCTTGCCTGCCTCAAGATCTACTGTGCCCAGCCACGACTGCGTTTCTTGTTGCAAGAACTCGGACAGAACTTCCGCGGTGTGTCTGTTGTCGCCCAAGCACTTCATAGCCAATACAGCCTGCTGACGCTTGGCAGTAGCTGGCCCATAATGGGACAACTGGTGTGCAACAGTGTCATCTGCCGATGGAGTGGTTGGCAGACTGCGTTCTGTGGAAGAGCTGTAGCTTCTGCAGGAGGACGAGGAGGAGGAGGAGGAGGGGGTGCGAACGCCTACAGCCAACTGTTTCCTAGACCGTGGGCTAGGCACAACTGTCCCTAAATTGATGTCGCCTGTGGACCCTGCATCCACCACATTCACCCAGTGTGCCGTGATGGACACATAACGTCCCTGGCCATGCCTACTGGTCCATGCATCTGTAGTCAGGTGCACCTTTGTACTCACAGATTGCCTGAGTGCATGGACGATGCGCTGTTTAACATGCTGGTGCAGGGCTGGGATGGCTTTTCTGGAAAAAAAGTGTCGACTGGGTAGCTCGTATCGTGGTTCAGCGTACTCCATCAGGGCTTTGAAAGCTTCGCTTTCAACTAACCGGTAGGGCATCATCTCTAACGAGATTAGTCTAGCTATGTGGGCGTTAAAACACTGTGTACGCGGATGCGAGGATAAGTACTTCCTTTTTCTAACCAGAGTCTCATGTAGGGTGAGCTGGACTGGAGAGCTGGAGATCGTGGAACTTTCGGGTGTGCCGGTGTACATGGCAGACTGAGAGACGGTTGGAGACGGTATTGTTTCCGCCGGTGCCCTAGATGCAATATTTCCTCCTACAAAACTGGTGATTCCCTGACCCTGACTGCTTTTGGCTGGCAAAGAAACCTGCACAGATACTGCCGGTGGTGCGGAAAATGGTGGCCTTACAGTGACGGAAGGGATGTTGCGTTGCTGACTAGCTTCATTGGCCGAGGGTGCTACAACCTTGAGGGACGTTTGGTAGTTAGTCCAGGCTTGAAAATGCATGGTGGTTAAGTGTCTATGCATGCAACTAGTATTTAGACTTTTCAGATTCTGACCTCTGCTTAAGCTAGTTGAACATTTTTGACAGATGACTTTGCGCTGATCAGTTGGATGTTGTTTAAAAAAATGCCAGACTGCACTCTTCCTAGACTCGGATCCCTTTTCAGGGATTGCAGACTGAGCTTTAACCGGATGGCAACGCTGTGCTCCAACAGGTTTTGGCTTTGACACGCGTTTTGGGCCAGATACGGGCCCGGCAGATGGAACCTGTTGCGATGTTGATGCCTGCTGCGGCCCCTCCTCCACCTCCGCTTCTGAACTACTGCCGCCTGCACCCTGTTCCCCCAATGGCTGCCAATCGGGGTCAATAACTGGGTCATCTATTACCTCCTCTTCGAGCTCGTGTGCAACTTCGTCTGTGTCACTGTGTCGGTCGGTGGTATAGCGTTCGTGGCGGGGCAACATAGTCTCATCAGGGTCTGATTGTGGATCTGTACCCTGAGAGGGCAATGTGGTGGTCTGAGTCAAAGGAGCAGCATAGTACTCTGGCTGTGGCTGTGCATCAGTGCACTCCATGTCAGAATCTACTTGTAATGGGCATGGCCTGTTAAATGTTTCACTTTCTAAGCCAGGGACGGTATGTGTAAAGAGCTCCATGGAGTGACCCGTTGTGTCGCCTGCTGCATCCTTCTCTCTTGTTGTAGTTTTTGCTGAGGAGGACAAGGAAGCGACTTGTCCCTGACCGTGAACATCCACAAGCGACGCGCTGCTTTTACATTTACCAGTTTCGGAAGAGGAGGCAAAAGAGCTAGAGGCTGAGTCTGCAATGTAAGCCAAAACTTGCTGTTGCTGCTCCGCCTTTAAAAGCGGTTTTCCTACTCCCAGAAAAGAGAGCGTTCGAGGCCTTGTGTAGCCTGACGACGAAACTGGCTCCACAGCTCCAGACTTAGGTGGAATATTTTTATCCCCACGACCACCTGATGCTCCACTACCACTACCATCATTACCAGCTGACAATGAACGCCCACGACGACCTCTTGCACCAGACTTCCTCATTGTTTTAAAATCTTAACCAAAGTAACTTTATTTGTTGCTGTCAAACAACTTACACGGTGAGCTATAACTTCAGTATGATTTCAATATCCCTTAACAGGTTGGTGAGACCACAAGGAAAATCAGGCACAATGTTACACACTCTGTTTTCTGTGGCACAAAATCACAGAGATGACACACACGCAGGACTGTCACTCAAGCACTAATGTCAATATTAATCTCCCACCTAATTTATTTTTTTTTTTTTCTCAGGGAGACTTTAGAAACCAAATAATATAAAAAAAAAACAAACAAAAAAAGGCTTTCTATGGCCCACAATTAGAGAGAGAGAGGTGGCACACCTAGGAGTCAAGACTGGCGCACAAGCTGAAAGGGCAATATTACTCTCCCACTGTTTTTTTAAGTTTTTTTTTTATTTCAGGGAGACTTTAGAAACCAAATAATATTAAAAAAAAAAAAAAAAAAAATAGGCTTTCTATAGCCCACTGAATGAGAGAGAGAGGTGGCACACCCAGGAGTCAAGACTGGCACACAAGCTGAAAGGGCAATATTACTCTCCCACTGTTTTTTTATGTTTTTTTTTTTTTTTTCAGGGAGACTTTAGAAACCAAATAATAAGAAAAAAAAAAAATAAATAAATAGGCTTTCTATAGCCCACTGAATGAGAGATAGCACACACAGCAGTGGCACACAAGCCCTGACTGAGGCCAATATTTTTCTCCCACTGATTGATGTAGTGTTTTTGTGTTGAGGTAGATTTTAGAACACAAATCAAGGAAAAAAAAAAAAAATGCTTTCTATGGCCCACTGAATGAGAGAGAGGTGGCACACCCAGGAGTCAAGACTGGCACACAAGCTGAAAGGGCAATATTACTCTCCCACTGTTTTTTTATGTATTTTTTGTTTTTTAAGGGAGACTTTAGAAACCCAATAATATTTAAAAAAATAAATAAATAGGCTTTCTATGGCCCACTGAATGAGAGGGAGAGAGGTGGCACACCCAGGAGTCAAGCCTGGCACACAAGCTGAAAGGGCAATATTACTCTCCCACTGTTTTTTTATGTATTTTTTGTTTTTTAAGGGAGACTTTAGAAACCCAATAATATTTTTAAAAAAAAATAAATAGGCTTTCTATGGCCCACTGAATGAGAGGGAGAGAGGTGGCACACCCAGGAGTCAAGACTGGCACACAAGCTGAAAGGGCAATATTACTCTCCCACTGTTTTTTTAGGTTTTTTTTTTTTTTTCAGGGAGACTTTAGAAACCAAATAATATTAAAAAAAAAAAAAAAAAAATAGGCTTTCTATAGCCCACTGAATGAGAGATAGCACACACAGCAGTGGCACACAAGCCCTGACTGAGGCCAATATTTTTCTCCCACTGATTGATGTAGTGTTTTTGTGTTGAGGTAGAATTTAGAACACAAATCACGGAAAAAATAAATAGGCTTTCTATGGCCCACTCAGTGAGAGATGGCACACACAGGGATGGCACTGTAGCAGAAATGCAAATCTTAATCTCCCACAAAAAAAAAAAAAAAAAAAAAAACAGGGACTGTCCTACAATTACTATCTCCCTGCAGTAATCTAAGCCAGGTATGGCAGGCAGCAATAGGAGTGGACTGATGCACAAATTAAATAAAAAGTGTGGACAAACAAAAAAGATAGCTGTGCAGAAAGGAAGGAACAAGAGGATATGTGCTTTGAAAAAAGCAGTTGGTTTCCACAGTGGCGTACACACAGCAATACAGCTATCACGGAGCCTTCTAGGGCAGCCCAATGAGCTACAGCGCTGAGGGGAAAAAAAAAAAAAAATAGCTTCCACAGTCCCTGCACACCGAAGGTGGTGTTGGACAGTGGAAATCGCTGCAGCACAAGCGGTTTGGTGGTTAGTGGACCCTGCCTAACGCTCTCCCTGCTTCTGACGAAGCGGCAGCAACCTGTCCCTAAGCTCAGATCAGCAGCAGTAAGATGGCGGTCGGCGGGAACGCCCCTTTATAGCCCCTGTGACGCCGCAGACAGCAAGCCAATCACTGCAATGCCCTTCTCTAAGATGGTGGGGACCAGGATCTATGTCATCACGCTGCCCACACTCTGCGTTCACCTTCATTGGCTGAGAAATGGCGCTTTTCGCGTCATTGAAACGCGACTTTGGCGCGAAAGTCGCGTACCGCATGGCCGACAAGCACAGGGGTCGGATCGGGTTTCATGAGACGCCGACTTAGCCAAAATTCGGCGACTTTTGAAAATGATCGACCCGTTTCGCTCAACCCTACTAACAACCTTAGATATACGTTTAGAGCATGCTGAGATAACATGTGTAGAATCACCACAGTAGTAACACAAGCCATTCCGGCGTCTATGAATTTTCCTCTCATTTCTAGTCAGGATTCTATCACATTGCATCAAATCAGGTGTCCGTTCAGACAACACCATGAGGGAATTTGCGGTTTTTCTATCACATTGCATCACATCAGGTGTCTGTTCAGACAACAACATGAGGGAATTTGCGGTTTTGCGCTCCCGCAACCGCCGGTCAATTTGAATAGCCAGGGACATGGTATCATTCAGACCTGTGGGAATGGGAAAACCCACCATAACATTCTTAATGGCCTCAGAAAGGCCATTTCTAAAATTAGCGGCCAGTGCACACTCGTTCCAATGTGTCAGCACGGACCATTTCCGAAATTTTTGGCAATGCACCTCAGCCTCGTCCTGGCCCTGAGACATAGCCAGCAAGGCTTTCTCTGCCTGAATCTCAAGATTGGGTTCCTCATAAAGTAAACCGAGCGCCAGAAAAAACGCATCAATATCAGCCAATGCCGGATCTCCTGGCGCCAACGAAAAAGCCCAATCTTGAGGGTCACCCCGTAAGAATGAAATAACAATTTTTACTTGTTGAGCAGAGTCTCCAGACGAACAAGGTTTCAGGGACAAAAACAATTTACAATTATTCCTGAAATTCCTAAACTTAAATCGGTCTCCTGAAAACAGTTCAGGAATCGGAATCTTGGGTTCAGACCTAGGATTTCTGGTAACATAATCTTGTATACCCTGCACACGAGCGGCAAGCTGGTCCACACTTGTAATCAAGGTCTGGACATTCATGTCTGCAGCAAGCTTAAGCCACTCTGAGGTAAAGGGGAAAAGAAAAAAAAAAAATGAGAGAGGGAAAAAAAAAACTCAAAATTTTCTTTCTTATAATCCCACTTCTGCAATGCATTAAACATTTAATACTGGCCTGGCATACTGTTATGACCCCAGTGGACAGGGTCTCAGAGGAACGTGTAAGTCTGCGAGATTCAAAAATCCAGCTCATAGGGCTGTGGTAACTGGGTTGACCAAATAGCTACTCCTAACGCCAACACTAGAAGTAGCCGGGGATCATGCCTACGGTGATCGCTAGATGACTCGCGCCAGCCGGAGAATCTAACTACCCCTAGGAGAAGAAAACAAAGACCTCTCTTGCCTCCAGAGAAAGGGACCCCAAAGCAAGATACAAGCCCCCCACAAATAATAACGGTGAGGTAAGAGGAAATGACAAACACAGAAATGAACCAGGTTCAGCAAAGAGAGGCCAGCTTACTAATAGCAGAATATAGCAAGATAACTTATCTGGTCAACAAAAACCCTATAAAAATCCACGCTGGAGATTCAAGAACCCCCGAACCGTCTAACGGTCCGGGGGGAGAACACCAGCCCCCTAGAGCTTCCAGCAAAGGTCAGGATACAGATTGGAACAAGCTGGACAAAAATACCAAACAAAACAAAAGCAAAAAGCAAGGAAGCAGACTTAGCTTGAAATACAGGAACCAGGATCATAGGACAAGAGCACAACAGATTAGCTCTGATTTCAACGATGCCAGGCATTGAACTGAAGGTCCAGGGAGCTTATATAGCAACGCCCCTGCACTAACGGCCCAGGTGAGGATATAGGAAAAGACAGAAGCTCCAGAGTCAAATCACTAATGACCACTAGAGGGAGCAAAAAGCAAAATCACAACAACCACCCCCGTATTTCCGCTAGGGCGCGTTTCTCTTTCAACCGAAGATTATTTACAGCTTCTATATCTTTCAGAACTTGCAATTGAAAGACGTCAGCCAAATTCCCCGGGGACAATGGAGGCATAAAGGTGGACTTAACCCCCCCTGTAAAGGGTACAGTAGCCGATTCATTACCATCTGCCGAATTAGATATCATGCCCAGTGAATCAAGAAGATCTCTTGTCTCTTCCCGTACGTCACCGAATGGGTCCTCCATGACAAAAAAGCCAAGAGGGCCCACTCGGCAAGGCACTTCTCCTGGGAGTACCTCCCGTGGGGCTACATTCTTACCAGCTGTGACAAACGATTTAAATAACTGTATTTTTCGGACAGCTTTAAATAAGTCAATTTTGAAGTCTACTATATCAAAAGGCTCCGAAACACAAAAATTAAGACCCTTAGATAGAACAGATAAATGCGCCTCGTCTAGAACACGTGGAGTTAAATTGACCACAGTTATCTCGTTGGTCTCCACGACACTTGTCGCCTTTTTTTGGCGTTTCCTTCTACCATTTCTCCTACCCCCTCGACGCGTCCTGCGTCCAAAGGGGAGACATTAGAGGCGGCTCCTTGTTGTGGTGGCACCAGACTCGTAGATGTGCAAGGATCTTCCGTGGCACTTGAGTCGGAGTCTGTTGTAAGATAGTCCCTCCTATTCTTTTTGAAGAAGGGCTTACTCCTCGCCTGTCCTTTGTTCTGATTCCATTTACGAAATTTCCGATGACCTTCTGGCGGTCCACCTTTATTCCAGGTGAAGATTCTGCCGGACTCAAAATCCACTTTATCTCTTATAAACTTATCTCTCTTCCTTTCTTTTATTTCATTTTGCAGGGTTACTAGTTTGGTGTCCAATCTTTTATCGACCGCTGTCCATTGAGTTTCAGACAGTCTGGTTTTAAGTTCTTCTTTTGTCTTAAGAAACTCAACTTTAGTGGCCTCATAATTAGTGATATTTTGTTTTAGGACCAAGCGCAGTAATTCTTGGGAACAGTGTAATAAAATTGTCTCTCACTCCTTGATAAAAGATTCATTGTCTTTGTACTGAGCCATTTCTTTAGTGACTCTCAGTCCCCTTGGCACACGGCCACACTCCATATAGGAGTTCAAAGAGTTGTTTGTCCAAAACAAATTTACTTCTCTCTCAGCGGCCAAAAAAAGTTTATGTTCCAATGTTTTGGTGCTTAAGGAAAAAACATTATCATGTAGTTCACATTCTAAAAAGTAGGAATCTACATTTTCCCTCCCTGCTAATAGTCCATGTGATAAAGATGCAGCTTCCTGCTCCATGTTGTGGAGTCTAGGTCAGCGAGTAATCACTCACGTATAGGTTACAGCCTGGTGTGATATATGGGTGTGAGCAACTCAGCGTGCCGGTAGTGTATGAAAGAAAGTCAGTACTTAACCCCTTAATCCCGTATGACGTACTATCCCGTCAAGGTGACCTGGGACTTAATTCCGGGTGACGGGATAGTACGTCATACGCGATCGGCCGCGCTCACGGGGGCAGCGCGGCCGATCGCGGCCGGGTGTCAGCTGCCTATCGCAGCTGACATCCGGCACTATGTGCCAGGAGCAGTCACGGACCGCCCCCGGCACATTAACCCCCGGCACACCGCGATCAAACATGATCGCAGTGTACCGGCGGTATAGGGAAGCATCGCGCAGGGAGGGGCTCCCTGCGGGCTTCCCTGAGACCCCCGGAGCAACGAGATGTGATCGCGTTGCTCCGAGGGTCTCCTACCTCCTTCCTCCCTGCAGGTCCCGGATCCAAGATGGCCGCGGCATCCGGGTCCTGCAGGGAGAAAGGTGGCTTACCGAGTGCCTGCTCAGAGCAGACGCTGGTAAGCCTGCACCGATGTAAGTGAGATCAGTGATCTGACAAGAGTGCTGTGCACACTATCAGATCATCGATCTGTGATGTCCCCCCCGGGACAAAGTAAAAAAGTTAAAAAAAATTTTTTACACATGTGTAAAAAAAAATTAAAAAAAAATTCCTAAATAAATAATAAAAAATATATATATATTATTCCCATAAACACATTTCTTTATCTAAATAAAATAAACAAAACAATAAAAGTACACATATTTAGTATCCCGGCGTCCGTAACGACCCAACCTATAAAACTGCCCCACTAGTTAACCCCTTCAGTAAACACCGTAAGAAAAAAAAAGAAAAAAACGAGGCAAAAAACAACGCTTTATTACCATACCGCCGAACAAAAAGTGGAATAACACGTGATCAAAAAGACTGATATAAATAATCATGGTACCACTGAAAACGTCATCTTGTCCCGCAAAAAACAAGCCGCCATACAGCATCATCAGCAAAAAAAATAAAAAAGTTATAGTCCTGAGAATAAAGCGATACTAAAATAATTATTTTTTCTATAAAATAGTTTTTATCGTATAAAAGCGCCAAAACATAAAAAAATGATATAAATGAGATATCGCTGTAATCGTACTGACCCGTCAAATAAAACTGCTTTATCAATTTTACCAAACGCGGAACGGTATAAACGCCTCTCCCAAAAGAAATTCATGAATAGCAGGTTTTTGGTCATTCTGCCTCACAAAAATCGGAATAAAAAGTGATCAAAAACTGTCACGTGTCCGAAAATGTTACCAATAAAAAGTCAACTCGTCCCGCAAAAAACAAGACCTCACATGACTCTGTGGAGCAAAATGTGGAAAAATTATAGGTCTCAAAATATGGAGATGCAAAAACTTTTTTGCTATAAAAAGCGTCTTTTAGTGTGTGACAGCTGCCAATCATAAAAATCCGATATAAAAAACGCTATAAAAGTAAATCAAACGCTCCTTCATCACCCCCTTAGTTAGGGAAAAATAATAAAATTAAAAAAATGTATTTATTTCCATTTTCCCATTAGGGCTAGGGTTAGGGTTAGGGTTAGGGCCAGAGTTAGGGTTAGGGCTAGGGTTCGGGTTGGGGCTAAAGTTAGGGTTAGGGCTAGGGTTAGGGTTAGGGCTAGGGTTGGAGGTAAAGTTAGGGTTAGGGTTGGGGCTAAAGTTAGGGTTAGGGTTGGGGCTAAAGTTAGGGTTAGGGTTTGAATTACATTTACGGTTTGGATTAGGGTTGGGATTAGAATTATGGGTGTGTCAGGGCTAGGGGTGTGGTTAGGGTTACCGTTGGGATTAGGGTTAGGGGTGTGTTTGGGTTAGGGTTTCAGGTAGAATTGGGGAGTTTCCACTGTCCAGGCACATCAGGGGCTCTCCAAACGCGACATGGCGTCCAATCTCAATTCCAGCCAATTCTGCGTTGAAAAAGTAAAACAGTGCTCCTTCCCTTCCGAGCTCTCCCGTGCGCCCAAAAAGGGGTTTACCCCAACATATGGGTTATCAGCGTACTCGGGACAAATTGAACAACAACTTCTGGGGTCCAAGTTCTCTTGTTATCCTTGGGAAAATTAAAAATTTGGGGGGCTAAAAATCGTTTTTGTGAGAAAAAAAAAGATGTTTTATTTTCACAGCTCTGCGTTATAAACTGTAGTGAAACACTTGGGGGTTCAAAGTTCTCACAACACATCTAGATAAGTTCCTTGGGAGGTCTCGTTTCCAATATGGGGTCACTTGTGGGGGGTTTGTACTGTTTGGATACATCAGGGGCTCTGCAAATGCAACGTGACGCCTGCAGACCAATCCATTTAAGTCTGCATTCCAAATGGCGCTCCTTCCCTTCCGAGCTCTGTCATGCGCCCAAACAGTGGTTCCCCCCCACATATGGGGTATCAGCGTACTCAGGACAAATTGGACAACAACTTTTGGGGTCTAATTTATCCTGTTACCCTTGTGAAAATACAAAACCGGGGGCTAAAAATCATTTTTGTGAAAAAAATAATAATTTTTATTTTCACGGCTTTGCGCTATAAACTTTTGTGAAACACTTGGGGGTTCAAAGTTCTCACAACACATCTAGATAAGTTCCTTTGGAGGTCTAGTTTCCAATATGGGGTCACTTGTGGGGGGTTTGTACTGTTTGGGTACATCAGGGGCTCTGCAAATGCAACGTGACGGCTGCTGACCAATCCATTTAAGTCTGCATTCCAAATGGCGCTCCTTCCCTTCTGAGCTCTGTCATGCGCCCAAACAGTGGTTCCCCCCCACATCTAATATATAATTGCCTAGAATACTACTTCCTGCAATTTGTGCCAACTTCCGTGGCTTTGTCCGGAGCTAATGTCCGGAGCTAATGTCCGGAGCTAATGTCCGGAGATAAGTGACGTCACCAGTGTCCTACACCCAGGCAGAGCACAGGGGCCCCAGGCAGCATATGGGGCCCCAGGCAGAGCACAGTGGCCCCAGGCAGAGCACAGGGGCCCCAGGCAGCATATGGGGCCCCAGGCAGAGCACAGTGGTCCCAGGCAGAGCACAGGGGCCCCAGGCAGCATATGGGGCCCCAGGCAGAGCACAGTGGTCCCAGGCAGAGCACAGGGGCCCCAGGCAGCCTATGGGGCCCCAGGCAGAGCACAGTGGCCCCAGGCAGAGCACAGGGGCCCCAGGCAGCATATGGGGCCCCAGGCAGAGCACAGGGGCCCCAGGCAGCATATGGGGCCCCAGGCAGAGCACAGTGGCCCCAGGCAGAGCACAGGGGCCCCAGGCAGAACATGGGGCCCCAGGCAGAGCACAGGGGCCCCAGGCAGAGCACAGGGGCCCCAGGCAGCATATGGGGCCCCAGGCAGAGCACAGGGGACCCAGGCAGCATATGGGGCCCCAGGCAGAGCACAGTGGCCCCAGGCAGCATATGGGGCCCCAGGCAGAGCACAGTGGCCCCAAGGCAGAGCACACACCAAATCAGAGGCCGAGGGGCCCCGCCAACCAAATCGGAGGCCGAGGGGCCCCGCCAACCAAATCGGAGGCCGAGGAGCCCCGCCCACCAAATCGAAGGCCGAGCGGCCCCGCCCACCAAAGCGGAGGCTGAGGGGCCCGGCCCCGCCCACCAAAGCAGAGGCCAAGGGGCCCCGACCACCACATCGGAGGCCGAGGGGCCCCGCCCACCAAATCGGAGGCCGAGGGTCCCCGCCCTCCAAATCGGAGGCCGATGGTTCCCGCCCACCAAATCGGAGGCCGAGGGTCCCCGCCCACCAAATTGGAGGCCGAGGGTCCCCGCCCACCAAATCGGAGGCCGAGGGGCCCCGCCCACCAAATCGGAGGCCGAGGGTCCCCGCCCACCAAATTGGAGGCCGAGGGTCCCCGCCCACCAAATTGGAGGCCGAGGGTCCCCGCCCACCAAATCGGAGGCCGAGGGGCCCGGCCCCGCCCACCAAAGCGGAGGCCGAGGGGCCCCGACCACCACATCGGAGGCCGAGGGGCCCCGACCACCAAATCGGAGGCCGAGGGTCCCCGCCCACCAAATCAGAGGCCGAGGGTTCCCGCCCACCAAATCGGAGGCCGAGGGTCCCCGCCCACCAAATTGGAGGCCGAGGGGCCCCGCCCACCAAATCGGAGGCCGAGGGGCCCCGCCTACCAAATCGGAGG